>NW_027361733.1:33237500-35637500 GCF_039654945.1 Dendrobates tinctorius
AAAACGCATGCGCATAAAAAACGCAACCGCATGCAAAAACGCATGTAAAACGCAAGTAACACTGCGTTATTTTGACGCATCAGCGTGCGCATGAAGAAAAAAAACGCACATTTGTTTTGCGTTTTTCTTTGCGTTTTTTATGCGCACGATGCGCTGCGCAAAAAAACGCTAATGTGAAACTAGCCTTAGCGATGTACCAGCGATCCCGACCAGTGATATGACGCGTTCAAGATCGCTGGTGCATCACTAAGTGGTCGCTAGTGAGCTGCCACACAGGCAGATCTCACCAGCGACATCGCAGGGGTCGGGGGTCACTACTTACCTGTCAGACGAGGCGATCCTGACGTCCTCCCGCCCGCGTCCACGCTCGTCTCTCCACAGCAGGAAGCCCAGCAGGAAGCTGACGACGAGAAACGGTCCAGGACGTTCTCGCGCGATCAGCGTTAATCAGCGGGGGAGCGGTCGGAGGTAAGTGTCAGACATAGCGATATCGCTAGCAATATCGCTATAATGTCACAAAAACCAGTGACGTTATAGCGATATTGCTAGCGATATCGCTTAGTGTGACAGGCCCTTTAGACTGGAGATCACAAATACACCAAACCACTTAAATTAATCAAACACCTTATAATTGCCCTCTTCATTTTCTCCTAAAACTTTGACATAGGCATGATTATCAATAAACACAGAACATTGAATTGGAAGACAAAGGAGTTTAATAAGCATGAAAACTTGATTCGATGCCACCTCCAGACTACCAGTGGGCTAGTCCCCCTTTTTGTAGTCTCCCAACAAAATGTTAATATTGGCCTCCATGAAAGCGCCCAACTGGGCTTTGACCATCACCCAGCAAAAACATTGCCTGCTCCAAGCAATCTTGGAGGGCACTGAGATATGTCTAGGCCTATGTCGTTCAGAGGTATGCCATCAGGCCGTGTAAGGTGTCTATTATCCCATTCTAAGTGTTTGTGCTGAACAACCACTCCAGCTTTTCCTCGTATAAAGGATAACTACCATGCATTACGTCTAGCTTTTATAACTGCCCCTAGGGACGACAGATCACTTTATAAGAAGTTGGGAAATGAAAGTGGGCTAACACTCCAGATTAGTCTTCATCAGTGATAATAGCTTGTACAAGCTAAGGAATCAGAGGTCATTTCAGGTCATTGTCATTCTGGAAGACCAAGCCACAACCCACTATTATTATTTATTTTTCTAGCACCATTGATTCCATGGTGCTGTATGTAAGAGGGTCAAGGGTCTAGCCCTTTAAATGTTGATGCTAGTGTTTATATGTACATAATTGCCATATTTGCATGTCTCATATTTAGGTATCTTTGTATTATGTGTAAGCTGTATATTATTATAAGTAGGTTAGGGACAGTGCAGTTAAGGAAAAGACCACTAGATGGGGAACTGAGTACACTGCATAGGAAAGCATAGTTATAGGACACTTTAGAGGTTAATTGTAGGAGTGGTAGCTGGGGAATAAGGTAGACAGATTTCCTGGACATAGTCAGACGGGGGTAGACCCCCTGGTGTGCTCAGGTGGCCTTGGGGCCTGAGCTGCTTGGCTATCACATAACGTTCCCAAGTAGAGAAACCCGTCCATCCATAGAGAGTGGAAGTACTCTGGAAGAAGAGAAGAGCACAGTGCATGGTAGTCAGTGTAGTGAAGAAGTCAGTGAAGAAGTTACTGATGAAATTACTGGCAAAGTTTGGGTGGTGAAGTAGAAGAGTGGGCCACTAGCGAGTGCACGGGCAGGATAACCAAAAGGGGGTGGACGACCTAGTAGATGATTATTTCCGTGTCTGGGCTGAAGTCGGTTCCAGGGAGATAGGTTGAAGTGCCGTTTTCACTGGGCTCCTCATCCCGTTATATCTTTTTTGGCCTATTCCTGTGTAGTAGAAGACGTAAGGGAAAGACGAAGAGTAATGCATTGCTGGTACTGTGACAAGTGTGCTGGAAGTGTTATGGATGTGCTGTGTCCTGAGCAGAATAAATTCGTTATGTTTAAAGTTGCTTTGGACTCTGCCTCCTGTCCTTTAACTGAACAGAAGAACGTGGAATACAGCAGGAAAGAAGCAGCTGACAGCACAGTGAGTATGGATTGTGCTGACCGGTCGACCATGCGGCCGTGGTTTTACAAGTGGCGTAGTCGGCAGGATCTCACTGCCCTATGTGGCAGTGAAACCGCAGCGGAGGAGAAGAAAGAAGATAAAGTGGAAGTGATTATAGTGTCCCGTAGTGACAGGGTTGAAGATTGTGACAATGAGAAAATAATACTGATTGTGATAAAAATTCCGGATGTAACTAAAGAAGAAGCTGAGAGTGATTATCTGATTGGCAAGATGGCGGCCAGCAAGATGGAGAGCATTGGTGCCAAAATGAACTGTAGTTCCCCCATGCCGCCTTCATGGTTGTGACAGCGCCGAGATGGCGCCAAAGAAGAGTTGTCAACAATGTCTGACCCGACCCTGGTGGGAGCGCCACAGGGAGATGGAGACGCGTCCCCTGCCGGAAGTCACAGAATACCTGGCGGAGGAAAATCTCTTACCCGTATTGAAGGAACTTAGGCGGCCGCCGGTATCTGGGCCTCAACGTCGAGCCAGGGCATCTCTCCCCCTTGCAGGCGTCGGTGACCATGCCAGCAGAGCCTCGACCAAGAAAACTTGCCATACGGGATTCACAAGAGGAAGGAGAACAGTCCCAGCGACATCAGGAGTCTGTGCGGGAACTACGGTGGGAGGCGGAACCTTTGTCTCCGGAGCCAGTTCCACACTGACAGACATAATGTTTTCTATCTTGAGTGATGGTGAAATGTTCAAATACAGCTGATTTAATGTGATGCTTCTTTGACATTCTCAGGTTTTTAATTCTGCATTCACAATCCAAATGACAATTGTTTTTCCTAAAAACAATTGTACAAAATTATTGCCAGGTCGTACAACTGATATAGTGGTCAGTAATACTGTTATTATTCCTCATGTACTTACAGTTAACTGATGCAAAGTTTGTTGAAAGGATAATACTTCTTACAGTCTTCCTCTTCTGAGTAGCAGGCAGCTGTGAGATGCTTGGAAGACGCACACCTAGTATGATCTAGTCTAGAGGAGGAGCTTTACTGCTAAGAATTTGCAACACATTTTCACTTTCAGTTTCATACATTGTAAGTAGGGGGGTTGGGGCAGCATGAGGTTAACCAAGTATAAGATTAGATAAGGGCAGTGGAGAACAGTGACACACAAGAAGTAAGAAATGTCTCTATCTCCAGCAGAACTGCTTATCACTGTTGTTCATAGTTTGATAGAACATATATATTTGAGTAACATTTATAAAATTCATATGAAAGTTCAATTATGAAATATTAATACATTTTTTTTAAAGCTGGAGTCGGAGTCGGTACATTTCTACCGACTCCGACTCCAACCAAAACTAACTCCGACTCCACAGCCCTGGTTAACAGTAAACAAATTTACAATGACAGAATGGTGCAGAGGGGAGAGGACCCTGTCCTTACGGACTTACATTCTACAGGATAGTGGGGAAGAGACAGAAGGTCGGTGTTGCAGCAGCTCTGGTGGTGATAAGGCGGCAGCTCAGGCGGTGGTGAGGCGGCAGAATGGTTATTGCAGGCTGTAAGCTTTACTGAAAAGATGGGTTTTCAGGTTCCATTTGAAGGATCCGAGGGTGGTGGATAATCGGACGTGTTGAGGCATGGAATTCTAGAGGATAGGGGATATTCGGGAGAAATCTTGGAGGCGGTTGTGTGAGGAACGAATAAGTGTGGAGGAGAGGAGGAAGGATAGAAGATTACGTGAGGGAAGATATTGGGAGATTAGTTCAGAGATATAGGGAGGGGAAAAGGTTGTGGATGGCTTTGTAGGTCAGTGTTAGTAGTTTGAACTGGATTTGTGGAGGTAGCTATTGAGGGAGGGCTAAATTAACCCTTCACGGTTGACCAAGTGATTTCCAAATTAATCCACAAGATGTTGCTAGCAACTGGGAATGACCAGATGGAGACGTGTGTCTCTGTATGGGAGGATCAAGGCAGATCACTAACCCCGTTTATTATGTCACCTTTTTATAGCATTTTGCTTAATTATGCAATGTACTCAGCTACCAATAGCATCGTCGTGACACATTTACTTTCTAAGCCAATAGTATTGCAAGAAAATCTGAATATGTCCCTAGTTATGTGACATAGAGAATAGAACAATAGCACATTCTTCAGGGTCTCATATCTCATATCTTGTTTGGACTGGGACAGTCTGGTTTCATAACAACCGCAAACTTTCACCTAGCTACAAAATTTAACTCGTAAACAACAAAATGGCGTCGCAGGCACAAAAATGGAGGTCTGGAGAACAAGATGTCCCATACATCTGAATACTGTACTTCACAATGCCCCCTAGATAAATTTTGTTAACTAATATGCAGCATCAGAGGTGCTATCCCAAGCCATAAGCTCGAAGGGTACTGGTCTTCACATGGCTGATGCCGTGTTATCAGTCATGGCTGTTGCGGTGCACCCATCCCCCCTGTATGCTGCAATTTACGAATAACAATTTTTGATGATGGTGGTGGGGATCTTTTGAAGATGGCCATGCGCTTGGCTTCAACATCTTCATCAAGTAACCTTTTGAGATCGCTGTAGAGAAGAGCAGGGGCAACGACGCCTTTGGTATCATCATTAGCTGTCCTAGTGCAGAATTTCCTAATACATTCAGAAATACACCAAAGAACAAGTTTTAGAATCACATATACAACAAGAGTAGTAAGGGGGCTGTATTACTCGTCAAAAAGAAATCTGACAGGTACCACGCCCCTATCAAAGTGTATCAAACACGCCCCTTTTATACAATTTGATATCAAATTGTTATAAAAGGGATGTGTTTGATACACTTTTATACAATTTGATATCAAATTGTATATAAAAAGGTATTATAGGACAAAATATTTATATGCCAATTATTTTCTCTTTTATAGGACTTTTAATAAAGTAGAATAAAAGTAGAATAAAAGGATCGTGATTGAATCACTTTTATATCAATCGCTATTGTTTGATATAAAAGGATGTGCTTGATACGCTTTTATATGACCAATAATGGGTCCCTTTTATATCCTTTTTATACTTTAATTAGTATCGGTTCATTGGGCATATTATGTATATGGCCAATATTTTAATAAAGGAATCAAATGTTTGCCTTTTATAGACATTTTATACTTTAATTAGTATCGATTCAATGGGTGTATTATTTATATGGTGAATATTTTAATAAAGGAAACATTTTATTCGAATTGTAAATAAAAATGAGAGACGCCATTTTTATGAAAAATATAATAGTGTTTATTGAACAACAATCAAATACATTATATAAAACATTACATTTGACCCACGATTTTGTAGAGAGGAAAATGGAATTTTGTGTTAATTTCGGTTATGATAAATATTTCATCGGTATATGATTGTTCATATGCTTTCATAATTGTACGTTTATATTGGACCAAACGTACATTGTCACCAATTTTAAAAGAAGGATTAATACGTTTATTTTTCATGCTCGAGCCATAAATATTTTTCCATATTTGTAGTGAATTTTTGCTTGTAACATCAATTGGTCTACATCGAATGGTAGAATGATAGGTTCGATTGTAGCTATCAACCAAATCTGGTAAAATATCAATATACCTATTAGTGTTATTTTTTGTAAAATACCGCCACATTCGAGTTTTTAATGTACGATTAAACCACTCCACAATAGAGGCCTTAACTGCATTATTCGTAAGATAATGTAGAATATCATACGTTTTACAAAGGCGCTTCATCGACGAATTAATAAATTCTTTGCCCCGATCCGTCTGTAATTTCTTCGGTATGCGCTTATCATTTTGAAATATCAGCTCGAATGAACAGGCTACAGCGGCCCCAGTCTTGTTTGATAAGGCTACACACCACGCAAATTTTGATAGGCAATCAATCACGGTAAGGATATATTTAACATTATCATTTGCATTCGAATAGTCAATTAAACTCACTAAATCTCCTTGCCACAATGCATCCATGTTTGAGACCATGATCTTATTTGTCAGAAATCTTTTTCTCACAGGTTTGTGCAACAAATAGCTATCCTGGTTATTTAACCAATCACGCACAATTGATTTTTTAATTCCGTAATCTCTAGTTTCTCTATATAATTTATCAATTCCGCCATAGGAGCCGGAGGCATTAGGAGTAAAATACTGGTTCTCTAATATTTTATCATCGTGTCTAGAAGACATCGTCTCATGAACCAATGCCATCTTTATCAGAAAATCAAAATGAAATAAAATGTGGAATGTAATACAAATATATCATGCTTGATATCATTATATTATGAGTATACCATGATTATTTGGGCCAGCATGATGGGCTGTAACTGGGAGGCTCTTGTGGGTGTTAACTGGAGGTGTAGACTTTCTGCTGATTGCTTGAGACCTTTTGGTGAGGCGTAACTGGGCTGTGAATCTAGGTGGAGCGATCCTGCTGTCTGGCTTTAAAACAGGCCTTTAGGTGATGTCCTTACACACATTCAGCAGCAGAGACAGCATTCCTGTTATACTGGACAGCAACTTCTACTCTTTAAAATAGTAAGTATTAACACATTATTTAATTAATATTATGGGCAATTGTTGTATAGTAATATTTATTATATAGGATTTAATTGTATTTTCCTTAGAATAGATTTACTCATTTAGAAGAAATTTAGATATTTAATACAATATTTATTTGATGTATAATTATTTAATTGATGTTCACCTATAATTTTATTTGCCTTTTGTATCAATTATCATATAGTATATAAAATGTATTTCTTCGGCATAGACTTAGATTATAATTTATTTTATAGTACTTCCCACCGCATAGTTATAGTTAATAATTTTAAAAGTATAATAGTATTCACAATTTAAATCATTTTAGTTAAGATGGAAGACTACGATTTTGAACAAGCCGAGCCTCTTCTTACGAGCACACAATGCGACCAACTAGGTAGGTCTTATATTGAATATAATGAACGGAGTGTTAGACAATCTGATTAAAGTTTTGTTTTGTATATTAATTATATAATATTTTGCTCTTTTTCAGAAGAGTCACTAAACAGCGCCTTTCCTCAGATACTTCAGACTTTGGATTCCATAGATGCATACCCTTTAGCACCTTTTAATGCTGGCGGAGAATCAAGTACTGCAACTTCACATTATGCTATCACTGGTAAGCTGTATATTTGTATAATAACTGCTTTAATCATATGTAGACGTGAAACTAAATACAATTTCTCATACAGATGCTGAGATGCTGCAAGCGGACGATAAGCAAGAAAACGTCCATGTTACTGAAGAGCCTTTAAATCTGGTAAATCCGCTGCGGAGGCAACAAACATATCAAAAAGGTAAGAACATATGGAAAAAGTAACATCTCTTTGAAAAAAGAGTCCGTATGTATGCAGGGATGAAATTTCCCCTAATTTCTTATACAGGCGACCAACACTTGAAAGAATGCTATAATGTTGATGGGCCCATGGTTTCTAACAATCCTAAAAAGCCGCGGAAACCACGAAACACATCGCTCAAGATTAGGGCACCCAGGGTTTCTATCAGGCCTAGCGGGAAACCAAAAAATATGGCGCTGCTGTTTCGAAAAGGTACTGTGAGCTTGAAAACAATAGATAATCAGTATCGTGAAGAAAATCATTTCAGGCATGTCTAATAGTTTTATTTTATTTACGGCAGATAAACGAGCGGCAAGAAAAAGGCTATATTCAAATGAAAATACATACATCCCACTGACGGTGAATAATGAGACGACTATTAACCCAGAGCGTGCAGAAGACCAATACCCAGAACAATCTTGTAAGTATATATTTTGTTTTTCTGTAATAATGATAATAATCTTTATTTATTTAGAGCTTACATATTCTGCAGAGATTTATAATTCAGCTATTCCTAGACATCCAGGCATAAGTAACAGTTATCAAAACAATAATTAAAGCAAAATTAATGATGCCCCTGCTCATAAGGGGTACAACCTAAAATACTATCTTTATACAAACACTTATATGTGTTTCTTCACTATCTGGTACATGTAACATTTCCATTGTTACTCAAGCTTCATGGACATCTGACACATGTAACTTTTTCTTTTAGATACAAAGAATATGCTAAAAAAAGATGCACAGCCGTTGCTGCAGCCTCAAGTACTGCAGGAGCATACTTACGGGCCAACGCAGATCCCCCCACAAAGAGTTAATCCGGCAGTGAGATCAACTCCGCTTTCACCAATCATTGTTCTGTCGGATGAAGAAATTCCTGTGAAACGCAAGCAACCTAGGAAGGCGGTACCGAAGTCTTCGACCCGAAAATATAACGCCGCCTCAGCTGCACCCAATAATACACATTCAATCATTTCCGTGGACAGTGTGGCACAAGCTGAACGTGAAGCCGTCAACAGAGAAATTGATCAGCTTGCTGAGGGTAAGAAGACCTCTAATCTGGACAATATACAGTACGTGTGTGTCATACTATACACCCTGCAGATATTACTTTTGCAGGAACGTCTAATGAATTTGCAATTGTACATCCTTTAAAGAGACGAACAGTATCAACCCAGACCCAGGGGGCAAGTAAAAAACAAAAAGTACATAATACCCCAATTACCCCTGGGTGGCCTAAAGAACAGTATAAGGTGTTTCATGATATGGCGCCTCAGTACTTAAATTACAAAAACGTTATTACTCATCTTAAATATTTCTGTGACACTTATGAAAGGTTACAAACTGCGGCCCCAACACCTGACAGTGTTGATGAGCTATATGCGTTCCAAAGAGACTGTGCAGATGGTCCATCAGTCTTTGTGAAATCAAATAAAAATAATTCAATGTGACTAGGCTTGGTTGGTTATGGCCTGCAGAAACTGTCTAAAATATCTCCACAAAGGGGTTATAGATCGAGAACAATTAAACGCGCTCAAAGGTTGTTGATTAGCGCAAGACGTTCACTAGCAGCTAGAAGCCTGCGAGAGCCAACTCACAGACTGATAACTACACAAAACCCTCAGCTGTTGATACATGCACAGAGTCCCTCGTTTCACAGCCATGATCCCCCTAGGGGTGTTAGCCCCGATGTGTCTCCAAACGCTCAAAGCTTTGAGCCTCTTGAAACACAGGCTGAAAATGTACATGATGTTGCAGCTGACGGTCATGTTGATGAAAATGTACGGGACATAGATGAAAATGGACATGATGATGCATCTGATGGTTATGTTGATGATAATGTACAGGACGTAGATCATTCAGTATTTTTACAACATTTTTATCACCATCAAAGAGATGTCCGCAATTTCAATGCTCGCATGTATATTGATCATTTCAGATTTGTAAATTTAGACCGCATTCAATCATTCGTAGAGGCCCTAAACATTGTGCATGGAGCCATTCAGTCTTTACTGGACAGAGTTATCAGAGACATTGACCCTGGAGACTTTGTTCAGTTAAGGCTTGAAGGCGGTGACACGTTAGATCCCATTTTCACTACAAAACAGACAAGGGAGGATTTTAGTTCTGAAGCATTCTTAAATGCCGTAGCTCGCACATTGCAAAGCAATGCTGAATGCTTAGCAAACAGCACCCTGAAATTAGTCATAACAATTATTAAAAACAGACGCGGCGGCATAAAAAGACGTCTGAAATCTATAGCGAGTAGTCAAATCATTAAGCAAAAGAAACGACGGCTTTACGACTATAATAATTATATCACGAATCTGTGCTTTGCCGCTAGCGTGTGCGCCCTGATCACCGACACTGATGTTGGTGATACAGTTTTACTGAATCGTGCTAAATCCATACACGAGGCCCTGGCCATCCCTGAGGACCAGCTTATAAGTTTTAGTGATATTGAAGCTTTTGAGAAACATCTGGGTATCAACATTAAAGTATTATACTACAGTCAGGGTGACTGGCGATATTTTCAAACAGGTAATACCCCTAGTGCTAGAACTATTTTCATATTGCATCATGATAATCACTACTACGGTATCAAAAATATGAAGGGTTTTATCGGCGCGGATTACTTTTGTGAAAGATGCAATTCGTTGTTTCATCACAAATTTAATCATTCGTGTCAATATTTTTGCAAGGCTTGTCAAAGAGAGAGTTGTGTGGAGAGAACCGACATGGATCAGCCGCCTCGCTGTCCAATTTGTCGTGTGTTTTGTCGGTCCAGTGAGTGCTTAGACCACCACACTCATTTATCTGCAGATAATCCAACATTCTGCAGACTTAAAATATTTTGTGATAAATGTCATCATTTTGTCCCCAGAGAAAGTGATTCCGAACATAAATGTAAAGGGTTGCGCTGTCCTGTCTGTCACAGACGTTTAAATAAATTTGATGAGCACCTTTGTTACATGCGCCGGTATGTACCAAAGGAGACGCCAGATCAATATATATTTTATGACTTTGAATGTATGCAGGAGACAGGTACGCACATCCCAAATTATATTTATGCTACGACGCTGTATGGTAGCCCCTCCTGGGAGTTTGAAGGTAAATCAGCAACTCATGATTTTGTGCAATTCTTTACATCCGGTAAATTTTCTGGATATACGTTTATTGCCCACAATGCTGGAAGATACGACGCGTACTTTATTGTTAAGGAACTAATTTCTGAAAAACTCTGTGTGAAATTAATATCCCGAGGTGGCCGTCTCTTGTGTGTAACACTGCCTGATTTGGAACTGAGGTTTATTGACTCCCTAAATTTCATACCGATGAAACTTAGTAAGATGCCACAGGCTATGGGGTTCTCAGGCTCAAAAGGACATTTCCCCCACTTTTTTAACACCGAAGAAAATCAAAACTATGTGGGTCCCCTACCAGCTGTAAAATATTATGGGTTAGAGTACATGTCACCTAGTGAGAAAGGGGAATTCATGGAGTGGTATGAGACGCAGGAAAATACAACTTTTGACTTTAATTCTGAACTAAAGTCTTACTGTAAACAAGATGTTGAGATTCTGAGACACTCATGTGAACTTTACAGGGAGCGTGTCATGGAAATGACGCAGAAAAATGTTAAAATATACTGTAAGCAAGAAAAGAAAAAAATTGAAGTGTCCAGATGTGTTGATCCTTTTCAACTCGTAACCCTTGCATCTGTATGTATGTCAATGTACAGGTTTAAATTTCTTCCAAAAAAGACCATTGCCATTTTACCGGGTGATAATTATCACAAGACACAAAAACGGTTTTCATCACCCGCTATACAGTGGCTCATGTATGTATCCCACACAGAGAACATAGCAATCCAACATGCTTTAAGAGGTGGTGAAAAACGAGTTGGGAAATATTTTTTAGACGGTTATGCCTATGTTAATGAGAGACATATCGCATTTGAATTTCAGGGGTGTTTTTATCATGGGTGTCCAATCTGCTATAATGAATACGATTCAAATAAGGTCACAAACACCTCCTATGGTCAATTATATTATGCCTTTTTAGCTAAAAAACGTTTTCTGCAGTGGTGTGGCTACACAGTGAGAGTCCTGTGGGAACATGAATGGAATGAAATGATTCAAAAAGATTCTAATCTTCAATCATTTCTTCTCCAAATGGAATTCCCAGTCCCTTTAGACCCCGCGATGCTCTTTATGGGGGCCGTACTAATGCCATTAAACTTTATCACCAACTGAAGCCTGGGGAGACGCTACATTACTATGATTTCACCAGCCTGTATCCTTTTGTAAACAAAACTAAAACATATCCCGTTGGTCATCCACACATTATCTATGAGGATTTTGTGTTCATTAAAAAATACTTTGGAATTGCCAAAGTCAAGGTCTACCCTCCGAGGGATTTATTTTTTCCTGTTCTACTGGTAAAACTCAACAAAAAATTATTGTTTCCTCTATGCTACACATGCTCTGTAAATTCGCAGACAGAGGAATGTACACATAGTGATGAAGAGCGGGCTCTGACAGGTACATGGTGCACTATAGAGCTTGAGATGGCCATAGAGAAAGGCTATAGGATAGCCCACATCTATGAAATTTGGGATTTTCCTAAAACCAGTGACCGCCTGTTTTCTCGGTACATTAAATTACATCTTAGGGATAAGCAGGAGGCCTCAGGCTATCCTAGCTGGTGCACTGATGACAGTAAGAAACAACAGTACATTGATTCCTTTCTTGAAAAAGAAGGGGTTCAATTACGCTCTGAAAATATAGGAGAGAACCCTGCTAAGAGACAGATCTCCAAACTTTTCTTAAATTCTTTATGGGGAAAGTTTGCCCAGAAATCTAATTTACCATGTACCAGCATTATTAGCGATCCTGATGAACTGTTTCAACATGTTTTTTTACCGTATTACGATGTTTCGATGTTGCATTTTATTGATGATGAAACCGCAACAATAGATTGGAAATATACAGAAGGGCACCACACCATCAACAAGAACACAAACATTTTTATAGCCTGTTTTACAACAGCGTATGCTAGACTAGAGCTTTACTCTCTGCTGGACAGGCTGCAGGAAAGGTGCCTTTATCACGATACTGATTCTGTTATCTTTGTGCAGAGAGAAGGTGAGTGGAGTCCTCCTTTAGGTGATTACCTGGGGGAATTGACCAGTGAGATACCTGATGACACTTACACTCACTGGCCACTTTATTAGGTACACCTGTCCAACTGTGTGTTAAGACTTAATTTCTAATCAGCCAATCACATGGCGGCAACTCAGTGCATTTAGGCATGTAGACATGGTCAAGACAATCTCCTGCAGTTCAAACCGAGCATCAGTATGGGGAAGAAAGGTGATTTGAGTGCCTTTGAACGTGGCATGATTGTTGGTGCCAGAAGGGCTGGTCTGAGTATTTCAGAAACTGCTGATCTACTGGGATTTTCACGCACAACCATCTCTAGGGTTTACAGAGAATGGTCCGAAAAAGAAAAAAAATCCAGTGAGCGGCAGTTCTGTGGTCAGAAATGCCATGTTGATGCCAGAGGTCAGAGGAGAATGGGCAGACTGGTTCGAGCTGATAGAAAGGCAACAGTGACTCAAATTGCCACCCGTTACAACCAAGGTAGGCAGAAGAGCATCTCTGAACGCACAGTGCGTCGAACTTTGAGGCAGATGGGCTACAGCAGCAGAAGACCACACTGGGTACCACTCCTCTCAGCTAAGAACAGGAAACTGAGGCTACAATTTGCACAAGCTCATCGAAATTGGACAGTAGAAGATTGGAAAAACGTTGCCTGGTCTGATGAGTCTCGATTTCTGCTGCGACATTCGGATGGTAGGGTCAGAATTTGGCGTAAACAACATGAAAGCATGGATCCATCCTGCCTTGTATCAACGGTTCAGGCTGGTGGTGGTGGTGTCATGGTGTGGGGAATTTTTTCTGGGCACTCTTTGGGCCCCTTGGTACCAATTGAGCATCGTTGCAACGCCACAGCCTACCTGAGTATTGTTGCTGACCATGTCCATCCCTTTATGACCACAATGTACCCAACATCTGATGGCTACTTTCAGCAGGATAATGCGCCATGTCATAAAGCTCGAATCATCTCAGATTGGTTTCTTGAACATGACAATGAGTTTACTGTACTCAAATGGCCTCCTCAGTCACCAGATCTCAATCCAATAGAGCATCTTTGGGATGTGGTGGAACGGGAGATTCGCATCAGGGATGTGCAGCCGACAAATCTGCGCCAACTGTGTGATGCCATCATGTCAATATGGTCCAAAATCTCTGAGGAATGCTTCCAGCACCTTGTTGAATCTCTGCCACGAAGAATTGAGGCAGTTCT
The DNA here is from genome assembly GCF_039654945.1 of Dendrobates tinctorius. Taxonomy (NCBI): domain Eukaryota; kingdom Metazoa; phylum Chordata; class Amphibia; order Anura; family Dendrobatidae; genus Dendrobates; species Dendrobates tinctorius. Next base: position 33,251,343 of record NW_027361733.1, read on the forward strand.
GAAGGCAAAAGGGGGTCCAACCCCTTACTAGCATGGTGTACCTAATAAAGTGGCCAGTGAGTGTACATCACTGAGTTTGTATCTGCTGGCCCAAAGACCTACGGATACAAACTCAACACCGGTAAAACTGTCTTAAAAGTGAAGGGAATAACATTAAATGTTGGTAATGCTCAATCTATTAATTTCAGCAGTCTAAAAGATCTTGTTCTGGACTACCCGCGTAATTCTGATTCTGAAACGCAAAAACGTATTGTCGTAGAGCAGCCCGGCATTGTGAAAAATAAAAAGTTCTGGTCCGTTGAAACAAGACTTCTTCGAAAAACCCAAAAGTGTGTTTACACAAAGCGCAGACTATTAGACGATTTTACCACCGTGCCATTTGGATATTAATTGTGACTCATGATGGACCCACGTTTGCAACATCCATTCTCGTGTATTCTAGCAGGCCCGTCTAATTCTGGAAAAAGTTACTTTGTAAAACAATTGTTACATAATATTGACACTCATTTTTCTCATAAACCTGATAATATTGTTTGGTTTTATTCCTGCTGGCAGAAACTATATGATGAAATCTCTCTTTCTTTTCCCTTCATCAGATTTGTGGAGGGTCTGCCGCATACATTCGTAGATGATGAATTATTCCCTCCTGAAAAGGTAAATTTGACTATTGTTGACGATCTCATGGAGAGTGCTAGTGATAACTGCGAAATAGAAAAAGCATTTACCAAGTATGTCCACCACAGAAATCTCAGCATTTTCTACCTGGTACCAAACATATTTTGTCAAGAAAAGAAAAGCCGCACGATAAATTTAAACACAAAGTACATGGTCCTTTTTAATAACCCTCGGGATAAATTGCAAATTGTAACACTAGCGCGACAAATGTATCCAGGAAAAACACGCTATTTCTTAGAAGCTTTTGAGGATGCCACGCGGGTGCCTTATGGGTATTTGTTGCTAGACTTAAGAGCAGATACCCCTGAGGACCTTCGCTTGAGGACGGGCCTGTTTCCTCCAGCGTTACCAGCTGTGTATGTTCAAAAGAAAAATACGGTACTTCTAAAAAGTGAATTTTAAACAAAATCAGACATTCTACACTGCGACCATAGTGTTGTAAAGATGTCGGAGAGAATACGGCGTAACTGGAAGCTCTTAAAAACACTGGTGAAGGCCCCTCCTTCTATCAGAAAATCTATTTTGTGCAATGCGAGTCATGATTTAATTACAGCTATAGGGGAGATTGCATTAAACATCTTAAAAGGTCGAATCCCTCTGAAAGAGCGACAAAAAAATATACTAAAAAAGTGGCGAAAAGCTATAAAAACCATGAGTAATAAATCTCACAGCATAAAGAAAAAGAAGCAGCTACTAAAGCAGACTGGTGGCTTTATAGGTCCTCTTTTAGGCTTTGCAATCCCAATAATAACAAGCCTGCTTGCCGGCAAATAATGGAACATACCGAGAAAATGTATCTTGTTCCCAAGCAGGAGCTAATCAAACTTCGGCCCCCTATCACAGACATTCGCCAAAGCGTTATCCAACGTCTTGATGGTGAAATTAGTGAGATTTTACAGCGTCGTGACATGCCGGATGACGTGAAAATTAAAAAATATAGTGATGTACTGCAAAGATACTTGGTTCATGCTAAACAAGATGCTAAGGAGCTATCAACTTTAAAGATCATTAACACTCCAGAATCTGATCACCAACAATTGTCAAATTCACCCGTTGATAAAAGTCCCGCTGTCAATGAAATTGTAAGTCATGTAAATCCACGATATAAAAAGAATGCAGAACTTCTACTAAACAAGATGTTGCAAAACACAAATATTACATCGTGGAATGATAAAAGTGAGTTTATTCTCAACGGAACTGTAATACCCGGCTCTAATATGCTGGATTTGGTGCGTAACACAACTCAGAGCCATGCCCTAACTGGCAGGAATTTACCAAGGGGCTGGAATACATTTATGCACGCTATGGCCGAGTTAAATATGCCATCCACAGTTGTGGGCAATTCCGCAACTAGAGTCCATTTAGATAAATTAAAAATGCCCATGAATGAAACTGATGGCGTGTATAATCCTCGAGCCCTATCCACCCCCAGTCGGGCGATCCGTCCTTTACACTTCTCACCATTAGGTATCACACAAGGTCCACTGGTGCCTAAAAAAAGTACTGTTCCATTACTACAGTCCATGTGGCTCACTATGTAACATTGGTACTGTTCAATTGTAATGCATTAAATTATTATATAAGAAATGTGATGTATATATTTATAATATTAAATATACAAATTGTTATATATGAATGTAACGCTTTTTGTAACACTTTATACTGTCCTGTATTATATATATTTTGATTTGATTAACTGCAGTGCAGTGTGATAAATAAAATGTAATTGAATATACTTCTAAAATGACAGTGTAAATGTCAAATGTAATGTTTTATATAATGTATTTGATTGTTGTTCAATAAACACTATTATATTTTTCATAAAAATGGCGTCTCTCATTTTTATTTACAATTCGAATAAAATGTTTCCTTTTTTAAAATATTCACCATATAAATAATACACCCATTGAATCGATACTAATTAAAGTATAAAATGTCTATAAAAGGCAAACATTTGATTCCTTTATTAAAATATTGGCCATATACATAATATGCCCAATGAACCGATACTAATTAAAGTATAAAAAGGATATAAAAGGGACCCATTATTGGTCATATAAAAGCGTATCAAGCACATCCTTTTATATCAAACAATAGCGATTGATATAAAAGTGATTCAATCACGATCCTTTTATTCTACTTTTATTCTACTTTATTAAAAGTCCTATAAAAGAGAAAATAATTGGACATATAAATATTTTGTCCTATAATACCTTTTTATATACAATTTGATATCAAATTGTATAAAAGTGTATCAAACACATCCCTTTTATAACAATTTGATATCAAATTGTATAAAAGGGGCGTGTTTGATACACTTTGATAGGGGCGTGGTACCTGTCCAATTTCTTTTTGACGAGTAATACAGCCCCCTTACTACTAACAAGGATACAGGCAGCAATATGCAACAAGCTTTGTAAGATCCCAGCTATCCAGCCCCCAATTCCCTTAAACCAACTGGCTGGATTGAGAAAGGAGAAGGTGTCTGACCACCAACTGTCCTTATTACGATCATTGTCTTTATCATATTGATCTCTGAGTCTTTGAATGTCTTTTAACTTTAACTTCTACCAATAATAATATGGAAAATGCGAAAAACCAAAACATTATGCCCCCTTTTTTGCTATTGGCTTGTTGGGTTATGAGGAGAACTTGATAGGGACAGTCATACAAGGGTTCTAGTCCATGCTTTCTTACATGCCTCTTCACGACTACAAAATCACCAGGCTTCAGGTTATGACAGGTGTTGGTTTCTGCTGAATCTGGAAGAGAAGAAGAAACTAGAGCATAATAATAATAATAATTTTTATTTATATAGCGCCAACATATTCCGCAGCACTTTACAATTAAGCGGGGACATGTACAGACAATAAATTCAATACAAGTTAAGACAATTTAAACAGTGACATTAGGAGTGAGGTCCCTGCTCGCAAGCTTACAATCTACAAGGAAATTGGGGGGACACAGTAGGTGAAAAGTGCTTGTTATTTCAGGTCTGGCAATTATAATAAATAGGGATTTACATATAAAGCTGCATGATCCGGTCATCAGCCCGTGTGGCTAAGTGCAATAGTCAAGCATCAAGTGCAGTTATCGTGTGCATGGAGGGTGTGAAGACAGATGAATAGTAGGGTGCAGATTCAGAATAATATTTGGAAGGAGGAAACAGGGCAAAGTTAGTTTACTGAGTAGTTGATGTGGTAGGCTTGTTTGAAGAGATGGGTTTTCAAAATGCGCTTGAATAGGTCAGGGCTAGGTATCAGTCTGATTGTCTGGGGAAGTGCATTCCAGAGAGCTGGCGCAGCACGAAAGAAGTCTTGGAGACGGAGGTGCGAGGTTCGGATTACGGGGGATGTTAGTCTTAGGTCATTTGTAGAACGGAGGGCACGTGTAGGGTGATAGATAGAAATGAGAGAGGAGATATAAGGCGGTGCAGAACTGTGGAGAAATTTGTGGGTGAGAGATATGAGTTTATACTGGACCCTGTAGCGAACAGGTAGCCAGTGTAATGACTGGCACAAAATGGAGGCATCGGTGAAGCGCCTGGACAGAAATATGACCCTGGCTGCCGTATTCAAGATGGATTGGAGAGGAGAAAGTTTGGTAAGAGGGAGACTGATCAGAAGAGAGTTGCAGTAGTCCAGACGAGAATGAATAAGAGCGACAGTAAGATTAGCAGTTTCAAAGGTGAGAAAAGGTCAGATTCTGGAGATGTTTTTAAGATGCAGGTGACAAGAGCGAGTGAGTGATCGGATATAGGGAGTAAAGGAAAGTTCGGTGTCGAATATGACCCCAAGACAGCGTGCATGCTGCTTGGGAGTTATGGTTCAACCCTCCAGGGTTATTTCGATGTTAGGTAGAGTTAGGTTAGTAGAGGGGAGAAACACAAGAAGTTCAGTTTTGGAGAGATTTAGTTTCAGATAGAGGGAGGACATGATGTTAGAGACAGCAGACAGACAATCCTTGGTAGAGCATGGGTGTTAGCAAGATTTTTACTAAGCTGAATAACATATTGAACAGCACTGTCAGTTTCTTCTGAAAACTGCTAAGGCTGGAAATTTGCAACTGGGGGCCTAGCACCAAACAATATCTCATATGGTGACAGGCCATGTTTTGCAATATGTGTAGTACGGATGTGGTATAGTACAATGGGTAGGAGCTCTGGCCATGGAGCCGTAGTCTCCTGCATCATTTTGGTCAATTGTCCCTTCAGTGTGCCGTTCAGCCTCTCAACTTTCCCACTGGATTGTGGGTGGTATGGAGTATGGAGGGCTACAGTGGATCCAAGCATTGTCAGAACTTCTTGGTACACATGAGAAGAAAAGGCCGGACCTTGATCACTTTCAACAACTTCTGGAACCCCATACCTGCATATGACTTTCATCACCAATTTCTTCGCTGTGGTTTTTGCAGTCATGTTGGCAACAGGGAATGCTTCCGGCCAACTGGAGAACATGTCAACTACAACCAAACAATATTCGTACCTTCCAGACTTAGGTAACATGATATGGTCCACCTGGAGCCTTTGAAAAGAATAGTCGGGCTTAGCAAGATACTTCTGGGGTACACGTTGAAGTTGACCGGGATTGCAAGTCTGACAGATATTACAGGAATGGTTCAGCGCTGTCAAAACTGTGGAAATTCCCGGGGCCCAGTAGAATTTTTGCACCAGTGCGAGGGCCTGATTCTTTCCTTGATATGTAGGCCCATGTGCCCATATGGCAATAGCAGGGTACATCCGCTTAGGGAGACACACAAGTTGGTCCTTTTTCCAGAGACCATTATCCATACGTGCCCCATCAGTCTTCCATTGCTTCACCTCTTCCTTTGGAGACATTCTCTGCATCGTCATTAAGCGGTCTCGCAGGGTCCAACAGAAAACTTCAGTCTGTTGTAGATCATCAGGTTCTTGTAGGGTCAATGCTTCTTGTAACTGTTTACGCTGAGAGCGTGTGGTCACCATAGCTAGTATGGTTGGTTCAAGAGTGGCGGCTTTTGCTTGTATATCCGCAAATGCGTTGCCAATGGTCTGCGGACTGTTCCTAGGACCATGCGCCTTAACTTTGATAATGGCCACCTGAGTAGGTAATTTGATCGAATCCATGAGGGTTTTAACAACTTCAGCATTTTTCACTAGGGTTCTGGCAGTAGTAATAAACCCTCGATTGGCCCATAGAGTCCCAAAATCGTGAGCAATACCAAATGCATACCATGAGTCCGTGTATATATTAGCCCGCCTCTTCTTGGCCAAAATACATGCACTAGACAGAGCCTGAAGTTCTGCTTCTTATGCTGACTGTGAGGTCAGGAGTGCCGCTGCGCGCACTACAGTGTCCTCTGTGGTAACAGCATACTGATGATCTGGCTAATTATTTCAAAGAAAAAATTGACCATATCTGACAGGAAATTATCTCCCAATCACCTCATACCATGCACTGTCCTCCCCCCCCCCCCCACTGCATCTAGCTCACTCTCTGATTTTGAACCAGTCACAGAAGATGAAGTAATCAGGCTCCTTGCATCTTCTCGCCCTACCACTTGCACCAGTGACCCCATCCCATCCCATCACATCTCCAGTCCCTTTCCCTGCTGTCACCACTCACCTAACAAAAATATTAAACCTCTCACTCTCTTCTGGTATCTTTTCTTCCTCATTTAACCATGCCATCATACAACAATTACTTAAAAAACCATCCCTTGACCAAAACTGTGCCGCGAACCATAGACCTGTCTCTAATCTTCCCTTCATCTCTAAACTCCTGGAACGCCTGGTCCACACCCGTCTTTTCCGCTATCTCTCAGATAACTCTCTCCTCGACCCTCTCCAATCTGGTTTCCGCTCTTTACACTCTACTGAAACTGCCCTCACTAAAGTCTCTAATGATCTTCTAACAGCTAAAGCTAATGGTCACTACTCCATGCTAATTCTCTTGGATCTCTCTGCAGCATTCGACACTGTGGATCATCAGCTGCTCCTCACTATGCTCCGTTCCATTGGCCTTAAGGACACCGTTCTCTCTTGGTTCTCCTCCTATCTCACTGACCGCTCCTTTACTGTATCTTTTGCTGGCTCCTCCTCCTCTCATCTTCCCCTTACTGTTGGGGTTCCTCAAGGATCGGTTCTTCTTATTCTATACTGCCCCTATTGGTCAAGCAATCAGGAGATTTGGGTTCCAGTACCATCTCTATGCCGATGACACCCAATTATACACTTCTTCTCCTGATATCACGCCTGCCTTTTTGGAAAACACCAGTGATTGTCTTACTCCTGTCTCTAACATCATGTCCTCCCTCTATCTGAAACTGAACCTGTCAAAAACTGAACTCCTTGTGTTTCCTCCCTCTATTAACCCACCTATGCCCGACATTGCCATTTCCGTGTGTGGTTCCACCATTACTTCCGAGCAACATGCCCGCTGTCTTGGGGTCATACTTGATTCAGAGCTTTCATTCACCCCCCATATCCGATCATTGGCTCGCTCTTGTTATTTGCACCTCAAAAACATTTCTAGAATTCAACCCTTTCTTACTTTTGACTCTTACTATTTCTCTTATTCATTCTCGTCTGGACTATTGTAACTCTCTACTAATCGGTCTCCCTCTTAACAAACTCTCCCCTCTCCAATTGTCCTGAATGCAGCAGCTAGGATCATATTCCACACCAATCGTTATACCGATGCCTCTACCTTGTGCCAGTCCTTACACTGGCTACCCATCCACTCCAGAATTCAGTATAAACTTATTACTCTCACCCACAAAGCTCTTCATGGATCAGCACCACCCTACATCTCCTCCCTCGTCTCAGCCTACCACCCTACCCGTGCCCTCCGTTCTGCTAATGACCTGAGGTTAACATCCTCGTTAATCAGAACCTCCCACTCCCGTCTCCAAGACTTCACGAGCCGCGCCAATTCTTTGGAATGCACTACCCAGGCTAGTAAGATTAATCCCCAACCCCACAGTTTTAAGTGTGCCTTAAAAACTCATTTGTTCAGACTGGCCTATCGCCTCAACGCATTAACGTAAATATCCCTGTGTGGCTTATTTCTAATTTTTTTACCATAACCAGGTTCCTCGCATCATGTTCTCACATGCTTTTTGCATTTAATAGCCCTGTGTGTCTGTATTGTTACATATTTAGACAGTTAACTGGTTCATGCAGCAACAGGAACACCCGATTCTTACACTAGGGAAGGTCCAAACCATAAAAACAATAAAAACAATTGTTACCATCCACCTTTCGTGTCTCCCCATTTCCCTTATAGATTGTAAGCTTGCGAGCAGGGCCCTCATTCCTCTTGGTATCTGTTTTGATCTATGTGTTTATTGCTATGCTATGCTGTAATGTCTATTGTCTAAGTCCCCTTTATAATGTAAAGTGCTGCGGAATATGTTGGCACTATAGAAATAAAATTATTATTATTATTATTATCCCGTGTGGAATCTACCAAACTCATCAGCATATCTTGAACCATCCGTGTATAACACCAGATCGGGATTTGGAAGTGGATTCTCACTGACATTTGATGGAGTAGCTGTTTCTTCAGTCAGAAGTTGGGAACAATCATGTTGGAGATAATCCTCATCACTGCCATCTTTCCTTATATTTCATTATACCGTCTTTTAAGGCATTGTAAAGGGGTTGCATTATGCGGGATGCATCCGGTATCCACCGACAACATTAAGTGCATAGTCCAAGATAACGCTGGAGCTCAGTTTCATCTTTTGGGAAAGGAAGGGAGCTGATAGCTATTTTTCTTTCTTCTGTGAGGTGTCTGACACCCTGAAGTAGACAATGACCCAAGAATATCACTTGACCTAGGCAGAACTGAAGTTTCGAGGCCGAAACCCGACAGTTCAGTGCTGCCAGATACTTGAGGAGGCTAACAGTGGCAGCAATGGCTTCCTGCTCCTTCCGTGCACACAACAAAAGATCATCCACATACTGACGCAGCGTAACCTGGGGGTGAGCTAACTGCCAAGGCAAAAGACACTCATATTTTTTGCAAACTGGTTGGGACTGTTTTGGGCCCATTGTGGCATAACTGTCCATGTTAATTGTTGTCCTTGATAAGTGAATGCAAACAGAAACTGGCAGTCTGGGTGTAACGGAATGCTAAAGAAGGCATTGGTAAGGTCGATGACTGTAAACCAAGCAGCATCCTGGGGTATTTGGGACAAAAGAGTATGTGGATTAGGCACCACTGGAGCTTCCAGAACAGTAGCTGCATTAACTGCCCGTAGATCTTGTACCAGCCGGTACACAGAGGGTTGGCCAAATGGGGTCTTTTTCTTAATGGGAACCAAGTGAGTATTACATGGAAAAACACAGGGTACCAGAGCACTATTATCAAGTAACATTTGTATTTGTTCCTGGAGGCCCCGCTCCTGATCATATTTCAAAGGGTATTGATGGACTTTGGGAAAAGGGGCACCAGGTTTGAGAAACACTTTTACTGGTTCTACAGGTATTTTCCCTATATCATTTGGCCCTTTTGACCAAAGTTTAGATGGTATCTCTGAGAGGTATGGGGTGAGTCGTTGATCCTCAGGCAATATTGGGGGTGGATCTGGGCCTATTAGGGCCATCATAACTGTGGGAAGGGCATGCAAAATACACATTTCCTCACTGTCTTCATCTGCATAAGGATTATGTAACGTAAGAACCATCTGACCATCATTTTGGATTTGTATTCTGGAGCGGAACTGTGATAATAAATCTGCCCCCAGTAAATTTACTGGACATGTGGGAGAGATTACGAACTGAGCAGTAACCTCAGGGAAGGGTCCCACAGGGATGGTTTTGTAAGAGTATGTTTATTGGGTCTGCCATCTACTCCGATTAAAACAGACAATCTCTCTGTACGTGACCGAGTCAGCCACAGCACCAGCATTGCAGATGAGAATTGGCACGGCGGATCTGGGGAGTAAGGTTCCCAGTCATAGGATTAGGAAAGATATTGAAGTAGGGAGCTGAATTTGTGTATGGTTGGAGCGCGGGAACTGAGTTTGCTGTGTGCTACTGATAAGAAACGAGCTATGTGCCTGCAGTTGCGGTGGGGGCAGTGAGAGATGTGATGGGGGCTGAGATTGGAGGGGGAAGTGGTGGGGGCTGTAACTATTGCAGCTGCTGTTTTTTTTTCTTTCCCTGCTGATACAGAGCGGGTTAAAGTCTTCTGAAAACTTTTTTCTACTTTTAATGCATCGTCTGGAGTCTCTCAGGCACATTACTCTGCCACCTTCTCAGTTCCACAGTCACTTTCTTGTACCACAAAACACCCAGTCCTTGTCATAATAATAGACAATTTTCCTTCTTCAACATAGCAGTAACATAAACAATCAGAATTCACTTCCTCTGTTCTTCCTAACACCTTCATCACACAATTCATGTGCCAAGCCACGAAATTCTTCTTTTTCTTCCACGGATTCTCTCCTTTATAGCTAAATATCCTTACTTCAGTTGTGCACAGTACTGGAGCGGCCGTTACAGTCTGTTCCACCAGGTCTATCCCCCTCTGGGATGCCCAAAATTCAATGCGGTACCCAGTGAAAGGAGGAGGGTGTCTCAGACTATCCCTCCGGACACCTCTGGTTATATATATATCTATATATACCTGAGTTACATATCCTACCCAATCTTCGATCACATCACATCACAACGCCCGATTCTAACAGTGATCAGGATTTCAGGATATTTTGACTATAAAGAGAGTCACAATCACTGGTCAATCCAGGGTGTCCGTCCCTTATGAAGTACGGTTCGAACACTGGGCCCCCAACGGGACTGCACCTCTATATGATTCCACCCAAGAATCACCCCACCATCAAGGACAAACCTCAGATCCTCTTTGCAGCAACAAGCACAGGAAAACCACACCAATGGTCAGTCAGAACAGTATAACTGTCAACTTACCGTGGTTGTCGTGGGGGATGATCAGTCCCAATTTTCCAGTGCCCGTGTCCGGTCCGAGGGTCCTTTGTCTTGTTGTCCTCCGGGGGCAGAGGCGTCCCTATTCGGGATTCCCATGTTTGGCACCAGCTGTGGAGGTAGCTATTGAGGGAGGGCTAAATTAACCCTTCACGGTTGACCAAGTGATTTCCATATTAATCCACAAGATGTTACTAGCAACTGGGAATGACCAGATGGAGACGTGTGCCTCTGTATGGGAGGATCAAGGCAGATCACTAACCCCATTTATTATGTCACCTTTTTATAGTATTTTGCTTAATTATGCAAAGTACTAAGCTACCAATAGCATCGTCGTGACACATTTACTTTATAAGTCAATAGTATTGCAAGAAAATCTGAATATGTCCCTAGTTACGTGACGTAGAGAATAGAACAATAGCACATTCTTCAGGGGCTCATATCTCATATCTTGTTCAGACTGGGACAGTCTGGTTTCATGACAACCGCGAACTTTCACCTAGTTACAAAATTTAACTCGTAAACAACAAAATGGCGTCGCAAGCGCAAAAATGGAGGTCTGGAGAACAAGATGTCCCGTACATCTGAATACTGTACTTCACAGATTCATTGGGGAATTGTGAGCCAATAGAGGGTTTTACAGAGGGGAGAGACAGGGGAGTAGTGAGGAGAGATGTGGATTAGTCAGGCAGCAGAATTGAGGACAGACTGGAGTGGTGCAAGAGAGTTAGCAGGGAGGCCACAGAGGAGAGTTTTGCAGTAGTCAAGGCTGAAGATGATGAGGGCATGTACAAGAGTTTTAGTAGATTGAGGGCTGAGGAAGGGACGGATTCTGGAAATATTTTTGAGTTGGAGGCGACAGGAGGTGGCAAGAATTTGGACATGTGGTTTGAAGGACAGGGCAGAGTCGAGAGGTACTCCGAGGCAGCGGATTTCAGGTGCAGGAGAGAGGAGGATGCCTTTTACCATAATAGATACATCGGGTAGGGAAGATACGTGAGATGGAGGAAAGATAATGAGTTCAGTTTTGTTTACATTGAGTTTTAGGAAGCGAGAGGTGAAAAAGGAGGATATGGCAAATAGACACTCTGGGATTCTGGACAGCAGAGAGGTGACATCTGGGCCAGAGAGGTAGATCTGAGTGTCATCTGCATACAGGTGGTTGTTGTGAACTCGTTTTCTGGTCTACCAGCTCCTTCCGGGCTCCCTCTGGTGGTAACAGAAGGTAGTGAGGTTGATTTAATTAGTAGAGATCTGCCACCTGATGATGAGGATAACGATTGGATCTCTGGAATCTCAGACTGGATTTAAGACAGCCAACGCCCTATTCTGGTGCTGGTGATTCCTTCTGGCTTTTCAGCTCTTGGTTTTCAGCTCTGTTCCAGTCATCTCAAGCTAAGTGTTTCTGCTAATGTTCACACTTGATTTTGTTGGTCTATTCAGTTTTTTGTGTGGTCAGCCAGCCTTGGCTGGCGCTGTGCTGAATTTCCACTCTTATTTATCTGTATTTGCCAATTTGCTTTTTGTCCCTTATTAGATTGGCCTCTTTTTTGCTCTGTCTCAGAATATTTCAGAGTGCTGATATAGTGGGAGAAGTCTAGTGACTTCAGGGTTAATTTTGTTATCAGAAGTGTTGGACATTATTTTTGTAGGGTTTTTTGGGCAGATTGCAGACAGTGTCTTTCCTTTCCTGTCCTTTCTAGTTAGTTTGGGCCCCATCGTTTGCTCAGCCTATTTTCCTGCCTGTGTTTGTGTTTTCAACTTGTTTCACCATCAATACATGTGTGGGGGCTGTCTATTCCTTTGGGGTCTGTTCTGGGGCAGTTAGTTTTCCCCTTTTCTTGCTTTAGGCTTATATAGTCCTCCGGCTGTGACGAGGCGTCTAGATTAATCGTAGGAACGCTCCACGGCTGCTGCTAGTTGTGTGGTTAGGATCAGGGGTCTGCAATCTGCATAGTTACCAACCTCTCTGGTTTTCTGTGACTTAGCTTGTTTAGTTTTCCTCCTCGGTCATCCATTCATAACAGAATCACCAGCCATACCGCAGATTCTAGGGTACTCAAAAGTAGGAAAAAATTGTTTAAAAAAAATAAAGTCTCAGAATTTTTTTTAATGTATTTTTTCCTCTTTTTCTCTGGGGCCGTAGGAGGATTTTTTTTTCCTAATGGAGATTAAGCAATTGTCTGATCGTGTGGAGCAACTTGCTGCTGAAGTGCAGGGAATTTCCACCTACCTCATTCAGTCACATGCTGCTGAACCTAAGATCCCTACTCCGGATAAGTTTTCTGGGGATCGGTCTAAATTTTTGAATTTTAAGAATAATTGTAAATTATTTCTTGCCTTGAAGCCTAACTCATTGGGGAGCTCTGCCCAGCAGGTTAAAATTGTCATCTCCTTGCTGCACGTCGATCCCCAGGATTGGGCTTTTTCTCTGACACCTGAAAATCCTATTCTGACTAATGTGGATGCATTTTTTCAAGCCTTGGGGTTGTTGTATGATGAACCTAGTGCTGTTGATCAAGCTGAGAAAGCCCTATTGGCATTGAACCAGGGTCAGGATTCTGCAGAGTTATACTGTCAAAAATTCCGAAAGTGGGCGGTCCTTACTACATGGAATGATAGTGCTTTGGCAGCTCTCTTTCGGAAGGGTTTATCAGAGACCGTAAAAGATGTTATGGTGGGATTTTCTGTTCCCCCTGGTCTGGATGATTCTATGTCATTAGCCATTCAAGTTGATCAGCGTTTACGTGAACGTAAAACTACACGGGAGGCGCTGCCACCTTTTGAACAAACGTCTGAACCTATGCAATGTGATGGGGTTTTGTCTAGGGCGCAACGTCAGGAGTTTAGAAGGCGTAATAAGCTGTGTTTTTTCTATGGAGATGCCTCTCATACTATTTCTGTCTGCCCTAAACGAGAGAAACGTTTTGCACACACATTTGCTGTGGGCAGTATACAACCTAATTTCCTTTTGGCAATTACTCTGATCTGCTCCTTGTCCACATTTTCCACTAAGGCTTTTGTGGATTCAGGAGCAGCTCTGAATCTGATGGATTTGGACTTTGCTAAACGTTGTGGTCTGTCCATGACGCCTCTGCAGACGCCTATTCCTTTGAGGGGTATTGATGCCACTCCTTTGGTGGAGAATAAACCTCAGTTTTGGACCCAGGTGATAACGCGAGTTGCCCCAGACAACCAAGAAAAGTGTAAATTTTTGGTGCTGCATAATTTCAATGATACTATTGTTCTGGGGTTCCCCTGGTTGCAAACTCATAACCCAGTTTTGGATTGGAAATCTGTGTCTGTGGTGAGTTGGGGTTGTCAGTGTGTTCTTAGGGACGCTCCTGTTTTCTCCACCTCTCCTCAGTCTCATGATATTCCTGATTATCTGGCTGATTTCTCTGATGTTTTTAGTGAGAGTAAGTCTGCGTCTTTGCCTCCTCATAGGAGTTATGACTGTGCAATTGAGTTGATGCCTGGGTGTAAATTTCCCAAGGGTCGGCTTTTCAACTTATCTGTACCCGAACATGATGCTATGCGATCCTATATTAAGGAGTCATTGGAGAAGGGTCATATTAGACCATCCTCGTCACCTTTAGGCGCTGTTTTTTTGTGGCCAAGAAAGACGGTTCATTAAGACCGTGTATTGATTATCGTTCCCTTAACAAGATGACAGTTAAATATCAGTACTAGAGTTGAGCGATACCGTCCGATACTTCAAAGTATCGGATCGGAATGGATCGGCCGATCTTAAAAAAAAGTATCGGTATCGCCGATTCCGATACCGGAAGTCCCATTCAAGTCTATGGGACTTCCGGTATCGGAATAAGAAAAATCCTGTTTTTCCCTTGTACAGCCTCTCTGGGGTCTGTACGGGCCTTTCGGGGGGCTGTGCCGGCCTGCCAGGGGGTCTGTGCAGGCTCCGGTGGTCTGTGCCGGCCTGCCGGGGGGCTGTGCCGGCCTGCCAGGGGGGCTGTGCAGGCTCCGGTGGGCTGTGCCGGCCTGCCGGGGGGCTGTGCCGGCCTGCCGGGGGGGCTGTGCAGGCTCCGGGGGGCTGTGCCGGCCTGCCGGGGGGCTGTGCAGGCTTCGGGGGTCTGTGCAGGCATCGTCCGATGGGACTACAAGTCCCATCGGGCGATGCCTGCTACCATGACAGTGATTGACACATTAGCCAATGATGGGACAGTAGTAGTCCCATCATCCGGCTAATGTGTTGAATGTAAAAAAAAAAAAAAAAATTACATGCTACATACATACAACATGCATACTACATACATGCTACATTCATACTACATACTACATACATGCTACATTCATACTACATATATACTACATGCAACATACATACTACATATATACTACATGCAACATACATACTACATATATACTACATGCATGCAACATGCATACTACATATATACTACATGCTACATACATACTACATATATGCTACATACATACTACATATATACTACATGCATGCTACATACATACTGCATGCTACATACATACTACATGCTACATACATACTACATATATGCTACATACATACTACATATATACTACATGCATGCAACATGCATACTACATATATACTACATGCAACATACATACTACATATATACTACATGCATGCAACATGCATACTACATATATACTACATGCATGCAACATGCATACTACATATATACTACATGCTACATACATACTACATATATGCTACATACATACTACATATATACTACATGCATGCTACATACATACTGCATGCTACATACATACTACATGCTACATACATACCACATATATACTACATACATACTACATACAATACATTCATACAATACATACATAGACATACAGTACATATAACATAGAGTAACATACTTACCAATACTTGTCACATTGTTCCCCACACAGCAATGACATAAAGTGAGACTAGGGACTTTTTTTTTTTTCTGCCTTATCTCTTGATGTCAGGAATTTTGTACAGTTCTGTGGGACTTGTTCTCAGTCTAAACCCTGTTCTCGTTCTAGTGGGTTGCTGATGCCCCTGCCGGTGCCCAAGAGGCCATGGACCCATATCTCAATGGATTTTATTTCTGATCTTCCTGTCTCTCAGAGAATGACTGTTATCTGGGTGATTTGTGATAGATTTTCGAAGATGGTCCTTCTTGTACCACTCCCAAAGTTGCCATCTTCCGCTGAGTTGGTGCCCTTGTTTTTACAACAGGTGGTTCGGTTACATGGGATTCCTGAGAACATTGTGTCGGACAAAGGAGTCCAGTTTGTTTCCAGATTCTGGAAAGCCTTTTGTTCCAATCTGGGAATTCAGTTATCCTTCTCCTCCACGTTTCATCCCCAGACCAATGGGCAGACTGAGAGAACAAACCAGACCTTGGATTCTTATTTAAGATGTTTTATATCTGCTGCTCAGGATGATTGGGTCTCATTTTTGCCCTTGGCCGAATTCGCGCTGAACAATAGAGCTAGTTCTGCCACTTTGATGTCACCCTTTTTCTGTAATTTTGGGTTTCATCCTCGATTCTCTTCAGGGCAAGTGAAATCTTCATCCTGCCCAGGTGTGGACACTGTGGTTGAGAGAATGCAGTAGATCTGGGACCAAGTGGTGGATAAGTTGTCACTCTCTCAGGAAAAGGCCCAGCGATTTTCCAACCGGCATAGGACCATTGGTCCCCGGTTTAAAGTGGGTGATATGGTTTGGTTGTCGTCTAAGAATATTCCTATGAAGGTTGCATCTCCAAAATTTAAGCCAAGATTTATTGGACCTTATAAGATTTTGGAGATTCTTAATCCTGTTTCTTTTCGATTGGCTCTTCCAGTTACGTTCAAGATCCATAACGTATTTCACAAATCACTGTTGAAGAGGTTTGTTGAGCCAGTAGTTCCTCTGGCAGCACCTCCTGACCCTGTATTGGTTAAAGGCAATGTGGAATATGAGGTAGAGAAAATATTGGATTCTCGTTTGGTTAGACGGAGACTCTAGTATTTGGTCAAATGGAAGGGTTATGGCCAGGAGGATAATTCTTGGGTCTCTGCCTCTGATATTCATGCCAATAGATTGGTTTGTGCTTTTCACCGGGCCCATCCTGATCGGCCTGGTGGCGTGGATGAGGGTTCAGTGACCCCTCCTCAAGGGGGGGTACTGTTGTGAACTCATTGTCTGGTCTACCAGTTGTGAGTTCTCCTTCCGGGCTCCCTCTGGTGGTAACAGGAGGTAGTGAGGTTGATTTAATTAGTAGAGATCTGCCACCTGATGATGAGGATAACGATTGGATCTCTGGAATCTCAGACTGGATTTAAGACAGCCGACGCCCTATTCTGGTGCTGGTGATTCCTTCTGGCTTTTCAGGTCTTGGTTTTCAGCTCTGTTCCAGTCATCTCAAGCTAAGTGTTTCTGCTAATGTTCACACTTGATTTTGTTGGTCTATTCATTTTTTTGTGTGGTCAGCTAGCCCTTAACTGGATATTTTTTAGGTGCCTGCCCCTAATTCATTAAGGCAAAGCCTATTTTCCATTTTCATGCTTTTGTTTTCCTTTCCCTCCTTCCAAGAGCCAAGACTTTTTAAAATTTTTCTGTTGACGTAGATGTATAAAGTCTTGTTTTGTGCAATTCCACCAGTTTTGGGGGTTTTGTTTTTATTGCCTCCTCCTGATCAGTGTGATTACAGCAATACTAAAATTATATTAATGTTTTATTATTTCAGTAGCTTAAAAAAACTTTGTAAAAAAAAATTTGGTCTGTGTCGCTACTTTCCAAGACCCAAAACGTTTTTATTTCTCAGTCAATGGATCTGTACGAGGGCTTGTTTTGTTGTGTGCAGAGCTGTAGATTTTATAAATACCATTTTGGGGTACATACATGTACATGTGGGAGGTGAAGCAATGGAAAACTGTGATTTTAGAGTTCTGATTATTTTTTCCAGTCATAGCATTTGGTTTTTGGCTTAAGCAATGTTATACATTGTTAAATTAATCTTTCATGGACACAATATGTGTTTATTTATTTAATTTTTTTATTTCTTTATTTTTAACTGGGGAAAAAGTAGGAGGGGATTCACATTTTTTATATATTTATTATTATTTTTTACTTTAGTTTTTAGTCCCCATAGGGGGACTTTATTTTGTGATCGCTTGTTCGCTATACTACTGTATGTACTGGTGAGGTTCCACAAGAATAGCAACATGGCAATAATGGGGGCACCCGGCTACCACGGGGCTGTGATCACAGCTGAACAGATGCTCAGAGAGGATAGCACACCTAAAATACTGCAAGTGATTGACAGCTGCATTTAAGGGATTAACAGCATCAATCGGCGCCAGCTCCAATTGCTACTGTTAGGGTACTGTCACACTTAGCGACATGACGCGGTCAGGATCGCTGGTACATCGCTAAGTGGTCGCTAGTGAGCTGCCACATAGGCAGATCTCACCAGCGACATCGCTGGGGACGGGGGTCGCTACTTACCTGTCAGACGCGGCGATCCTGCGTCCTCCCGCCCGGCTCCACGCGTCGCTCGTTGTCACAGCAGGAAGCGCCGCAGGAAGCTGACGACGAGAAACAGTCCAGCCTGTTCTCGCGCGATCAGCGATAACCAGCGGGGGAGTGGGTCGTAGGTAAGTATCACACACAGCGATATCTCTAGCAATATCGCTATAACGTCACAAGTTATAGCGATATTGCTAGCGATATCGCTTAAGGGGGTTTTACACTAAGCGATATCGCTAGCAATATCGCTAAAACGTCACCGGTTTTGTGATGTTATAGCGATATTGCTAGCGATATCGCTATGTGTGATACTTACCAACGACCGGCTCCCCCGCTGTCCATCGCTGATCGCGCGAGAATGTCCGGCTCCATTTCTCGTCGTCAGCTTCCTGCTGTGACGACGAGCGACGCGTGGAGGCGGGCGGGAGGACGTCAGGATCGCTGTGTGTGAAAGGTGA
Source organism: Dendrobates tinctorius (assembly GCF_039654945.1). Taxonomy (NCBI): domain Eukaryota; kingdom Metazoa; phylum Chordata; class Amphibia; order Anura; family Dendrobatidae; genus Dendrobates; species Dendrobates tinctorius. The sequence goes on from NW_027361733.1 coordinate 33,269,914, forward strand.
GTATCGTGCGCTGCGTCGCTGCTGCATCGCTGTGAGATCTTTCTGTATGAAAGCTCACTAGCGATCATTTAGCGATGCACCAGCGATCCTGACCGGGTCGGATCGCTGGTGCATCGCTAAATGTAAAAGGGCCTTTAGTGTGACAGGCCCTTTAGAGGCAGAGGCCAGTGTTTGACCCAGCAGGTATCTGGCCAGTGTTTGACCCAGCAGGTATCTGCCATGCTCAGGTCCTGAACCCTCTCCACACATACCCCAACCCACTCTGTGACATATACATTTATCATGGAGTGTGAAGGGGTTAGTTATCTTTTAATGGAGAAAATAATAGCCAGATAAGAGAGATTAGCTACTCCTGGTGGTAATTGCCAAATCCATACCAGTACCAAGCTTTGATTTGCCATATCCATGACTGTAGTTCTGCATGTCCGTTGATGCCCTGCCCTTGAAGTTGTGTAAGGAGATAGACAAGCGAGAAGACGCACACAGTTAACAGCTAACAGAGTGGCTGCAAGCGAATACCGCCATCTGCTGGTCAAAGATGAAAGAGAATGTGAAAGCAGGAAGAACTGCATTAGTAGGAACTCAAGAGTGAAGTGCATGGTGATAGCTCTGGCGCAGTTAGTAATTATAAAAGGCCCAGAAGGGCAAAGAAGGTGAGGAGTGGGCGCACGAACTTGTAGCAGGACCGATATGTGGTATAGCGAGCTGCCTTATACCCGCCATTACAAGGGACCAGATCCGAATAAAGGAGCCGAGAGTCCATTTCAGAGTAAAGGAGCCGAGAGACCAGTTTCGAGTAGTGGAGCCGAGAAACAGATCCGGGTAGAGGAGACGAGAGACCAGATCGTGGTAAAGTAGTAGAAAGAGAGACCAGATCCTGGTAAAGGGGTCGAGAGACCAGATCTGGGAGAGCTAAGGTGAGCGAGCAGAACCATGGCAGAGAGGCCACAGCGGAGGGACGTTCGCTTCCAGTGTAGATGTACAGTGCAAAGTTGGGACCAGGGTCGTGTTCCAAGGAAGGAAGGAGGCCAGTGTAATGAGTGTACAGATGTAGGGTTAGTGGGGCGAGCTGGAGGGGTGGCCCCTCTTCTTACCACGCAGAGACGAAATGGAGGCAGGTACTGGGTACAACAGGTCCAAGTTTATTTTCACGCGCCGTCCGCCTGACGGCCCTCGCAGCACATCGCCACATCTCTCTCTCTCGGCCCTCCGCATCCAGAGCCGCTTCACAACACAGCACAGTACCTCACTCATGGCCCTCTGTATCCAGAGCCGCTTCACACACCGTGTTTCTCGCCTGGGATGTATATATACGTCCTGTCCTTTTTGCCTTTCCTGACGTAGTGACAGCTTCCGACACTGTGGCTGCCCTAAGCCTAATCACCAACAGTCCGTTCACTGGTCAAACGTCGTTCTTTACACGGTGTGCCTATTCCCTTTAACTCGTCTCTGTTGCGGTGTATCTGTCAGGACCACCCCCCTGTTGTTCTCTCTGCTCAGTCCCCCTGGTCTGGATTCACCACACAGCGCACAGACTGTCGCAGTCCTCCTGTCACTGAGGCTCCCCCTGGGGACTGGAACTTTCTGGAACCCTCCCTCAGTATTTATAGCTAACCCGGTTCCTTGAAACTGTCACTGTCACCACGCCCCCCATGACCAACGGTTTCTAAAGCCCTAAGCTGATGTCAAGTCCTTTGCTCACACTCCTCCCTGCCATCTAATGGTCAACCCAAGGTACTGCACGTCCACTACACTTTCCTAGCTGTTTCCCTACTGTAATAACTGACACCTACCTACACTGTGCAAACTTTTCCTTCTTCACTCTGACTAGTCCGTCCGTCCGTCAGGTCACCTTCCCTACACAGAGAAACTCATAAACCTGGGATTTGCGGAATAGCAGGTAGTAATCGTCGACTCCCGCAAGAGCGTGTGTGATGTTTTGTGTGGCCTAGAGAGTGACGACGGTGACAGGACCAGTAGTGACAGTGAAGTCACGTGGGTTGGAGTATTAGGACTAAGGCATCACTGACAATAACAGTTATTTAATGGCAATAATAGAACGATAGTGTGTAAATAGCATTATGTCAGGACCGGACTGGGACTAAAATTCAGCCCTGGCATTTGAAGTTACACAGGCCCACTAGTCACATGGTGACTATATAATATTTTTGTACACTTGTAGGTTACAAAAAGTGAGAGGAGATTAACACGACTATATAACGTAGTCAGAGCTGTGCCCAGTATTTCAGCTCAGTCCTATGTATTGCTTTTAGGTACAGTACTCCTCCCAAAGCTCTGTCCCCTTTTGTACGCACGATGACAGAATTCCTGGCAGAACTGCTATCCATTGGGCAACCAAACCCCCTGGTCATAGCCACCCCTATCATACCTCCCACCTTTTGAAGAATGGAAAGAGGGACAAAGACTGTGGCGCGTGCAGCGCGCCGCTGCAAATTTTAGGCCAGGCCAGGCCACACCCATTTCACAACTAGTCACACCCATGTCCACGCCCAACCGCACCCATTTAGCACTTTTGATCACACTGACTGGTACTGAGGGCACAGTGGCTGGCATTATGGGCACACTGACTGGCACTAAGGAAGAGAGAAAACAGAGAGAGAAAAAAGAAAACAGAGAGAGAGAAAGAAAGGAGAGCGAGAGAGAAAGAAAGAACAGAGAGAGAAAGAAGAAAGAACAGAGAGAGGAAGAAAGAGGGGAAAGAAAACACAGAGAGACAGAGAGAGAAAGAAAGAAGTAAAGAAAAGAAAGAACAGAGAGAAAGAAAGAGAGGAAAGAAAAAGAAAGAAAGAGGGGAAAGAAAGAACAGAGAGAGAGAAAGAAAAACGAAAGATTAGAGAAAGAAAGAAAGAAACAGAGAGAGAGAAAGAAAATGAGGGAAAGACAGAACAGAGAATGAGAAAGAACATAGAAAGAAAGAAACAGAGAGAAAGAAATAAAGCCCGGCTCCCATTGTAGTGCCCACCTGAGCCTTCCGATGCAGGACATATCATGATCCGCTCACATGGCCGGCATCACCGATTCCAAGGCGATTCTGCTGTCTGCGCTGTCGGAGGAGGACATGGTGATGGATCTGAAGCATTCCTTCTTCCGTCACAATCGCCTCATGAAATTATCTAATTTCCGTCAGTTTCCAGCATATCACTTCAGGTGGAACGTCCTGTGCGAGTTTTAAAATGCTCCTCGGGGCTCTGCCGTGTACTCCTGTGTCCGTGGGAAAAGCCCGCTTTGTATGCTTTGTGCACACATGGCTCCGCTCCGTTCATCCCGTACACATATGGCTCCACTCCGTACACACAGGTCTCATGCTAGGGCATGGATGGAGGGCGTGGATGGAGTGGGTGGGGGGGGGTCTCATGCTAGAGCGAGAATGGAGTGCCAGTGGCCGCATCAGCTGGCAAGCGGCCAGCGGCCAGATAATCGGGAGCTGCCGCCCGCGGCCCACATGACAGCAGCCCAGCGGGAAAATGCCCGGTTGGGTATATTACCAATCCGGGCCTGCATTATGTCAATATCCTGTTCATCTGAATTACTGTATTCTTCTTGTAACATAACTTGATCATTTTCATCGTTCGTGCTATCCCGAAATAGATAGTTGTTGATTCAAGTACCACTGTCTCCTCATTGCACTGTTGCATCCCCGTACCTGTTAAGACTCTGTGCGCATGGTGCAGATTCTGCTGCGGATCCGCAGCGGATTTGCCGCTGCGGATCTGCAGCAGAACTGCAGGTGATTTACAGTACCATTATAGCCTATGTAAAAAAAAAAACGCTGTGCACATGCTGCGGTTTTTTCCGCGCGGTTTTTGTGCAGAAAAAAAAAAGCAGCATGTGACTTCTTTTGTGCGGTTTTGCTGCAGTTTTCCACCTGCTCCATTCTACAAATCCGCAGGTGGAAAACCGCAGTGGAAAACCGCAGTAAAACCGCAAAAAAAAGGAGGAAAAATGCAGGTCATTTGACCTGCGGATTTAGTAAAATCCGCGGGAGGATCCGCACTGTGTGCACATAGCCTAACAGTTGCTCTGAAAAGATAAAATGCCCAAAATATACTTTGTGCCAAATGTATCACATGTGGGCTTTGCATAAAAAAGGTCATGGAGACTCTTATGAGCATTGTGTGCTTTGTGTTCCAAGTTCAGTATCTCTGCTTGCTGTCAGTGGATGGGAAGATTCTTGTTTGCGGATAACTGGCACTGACTTCACCCTTTTTACAGCTGAGGGTTTGTAGTCAGGTAACAAGTTTAGCTGATCCTGGAGCTAATATTCACTGACTCCAGACTAAACCACACCGTAGTAAACCTCATAGGTCTAATTCTTCCTGTTCATTGACAGCAAAAGGAGATTCTGAGATGGAAAAAGGCCAGAAATGTCCAATGATTCAGCAGGTGATACACAGCCACATCTGTTGGGATGGGAGTCCCGATGCTTCAATAGCAGGTTTATATGGGAAGCAGGATGTATCCCCCAGTATATGGGAAGCAGGATGTATCCCCCAGTATATGGGAAGCAGGATGTATCCCCCAGTGCCATACCCGATGCTGTTGTTTCCGCTTCTTTCTGAGGGGCTGCCCGTCTTCCCATGTGGAGTCATAATTTGTTTCCATGATGCATTGAAACGTGGAGGATGTGAAAATGCTGAAAGACCTGCAATTGGGAGAGGAAACGTGTAGTTCACAGATACATATACAGTAGAATCCCATTAATTATGTACCTTGTAATTTAGAAATGTTCCAGTTATTCAGATAGGTCTGTAGCATTTGATTAGATTTTTTTTAGCTTTTTTACATCAGTGTGCTGGATACAATTTTCATGCCCTTTTAATTTGTGTATCCAGCTTGACATCTGTTTTTTTATTTTTTGCATAAAAAATCCAAAACAATCTAAGGTTCTCTTCACCATTAGACCTGTTTTACACATCCTAATATTTTTGGTACCGGTACCGTGTGGCGCCCGTCTGCTGTGTTTGTTATTTTTTAAATAAAAATGGAAAAGTGTGTTTTGTTTTTATTTCAAATAACGGACTTTATTCTTGCTGTGTCTTTATTTACCATGTAATTATAGGATTAGTAGTGGATATGTGTCTTAGGCTAGTTTCACACTAGCGTTTATGAGCGCAGCGACGGCCTGCGCACGGCCGCCGCTAAGCCCCGCCCCCTGCCGCGCCTCCGCCGGTAGCTCCGCCTACCGGCGCATGACGCTGCATGCGCCCTGCGTCCCCTATCTTTATCACTGGGGGCGCAGGCCGTGCGCAGTATGCGTTTGGCGGCGCATGCGTCCTTTTGACGGTGCGCCGACCTGCGCCAAACGCAACCTGCTGCAGTTTGGTTGCGCCGGCGCACCGTCAAAAAGGCGCATGCGCCGCCAAACGCATACTGCGCACGGCCTGCGCCCCAGTGATAAAGATAGGGGACGCAGGGCGCATGCAGCGTGATGCGCCGGTAGGCGGAGCTACCGGCGGAGGCGTGACAGGGGGCGGGGCTTAGCGGCGGCCGTGTGCAGGCCGTCGCTGCGCTCATAAACGCTAGTGTGAAACTAGCCTTAAAGATGCCACTCCATTACTAAGCCGTGGATTTGATGTCACCAGACAATACAAAGGTGACATCAACCCCACAAATATTACCCCACTTGCCACCGCTACAGGGCAAGTAGGGAGAGCCTGGCAAAGCACCAGAATTGGTGCAGCTCTATTCTTGGGGGGGGGGGGGTGCAATATCATTGCCAGTTAAAATTATTTATTTAAATCATTAAAAAATACAGCATGGGGACCTCTCTATTCATGAAAACCAGCCTTGCTGAAGCTGACAGCTGAGGGTTGCTGCCCACATCTGTCAGTTTTGCCTGTATTATAGAAAATACAGGGGTACCCTTGCTGGACTTTATATTTATTTATAGCACAGGCGGTGGGTGATGAATACTCCCATCAGCCTCCGCCTGCTCTCACTGTTATTAGCGGCAGCAAGTGTAGGCTGATGGGAGTAGCGTTGTTGATGTGATGTCAGCTCCTAAGCCAATACCAGACATTGGGAGCAGCGGGAGAGACAGGTAGTCACGGGGGGACGATGAGTAAATTGCAGTTTATTTTTTTTATACCAAGCTGCAGTGGGGGACCAATATTTCCTAAAAGGGAATAACCTCTTTAATGCCAGCCATAATGGTTATACCCAGCAATCTTATGTTACAATGACTGATCTGCCTACTTGTCCTACAATATTAGCTGAAGTGGTGGAGTTGGATCATTCAAGTCTAGACACATTAGCCATTCAGGAGTCCGGGAAAGCTGAGTGAAAGCTATAACAGAGCTTTAATAGTGGACATATTTGTTACCACCCTCCTTTCCTAGACTTGTGAATGGCAAATCTGCCTACTTGTCTATGAACAAGAGATTAGAGGACTGGAATTGAATCATTAATATATAGATATATTACTCAGGAGCCAGGGAAAGCTGGGTGACAATTCTTTGATCTCTACAAGGGAAATTTTGCTGTCACGCAGCTTTTCTAAAAGCAGATTTAGGGGATACACCAATGTATGTGAAGCTTTTATCTCTGTATCTCAATGATTTCTACAAGGTATCATGAGGATCAGACCCACCCAGCCTTCCTTTATAAAATAATAAGGTGAAGCAGTGCTGAGTGTGTCACAGGTAGTAGAACCGGTTTTATGCTATCTCACAGCTTATCTGAAGTTTTACATAGGACTGCAGGTTAATATACTGTAGTAGCTTAACAGAGTCCTCACCCCTAAGGTCACAAGTCATCGCTGCTACATCTGCACCAATCGAATACTTACCCGTCTTATCGGACAATAGGGGATCGAAGGTCGTTTCTTTTCTTACTGAAGATAACGAGGAAGAAACTGACATGAAAATTTTGCTCTGATCGATGACAAGTGAAAACTTCAGCTTTGAGTTTTACTTTCTGTTCCTAAAAAAACCTCATTCCTCAATTCTTAATAGGACAGCGCAGCCTACTAGACACATGGTATAGGGCGGGCTTACGGTACTGTCACACTTAGCGATGTACCAGCGAACCCGACCAGTGATATGACGTGGTCAGGATCGCTGGTGCATCGCTAAGTGGTCGCTAGTGAGCTGCCACACAGGCCGATCTCACCAGCGACATCGCAGGGGTCGGGGGTCGCTACTTACCTGTCAGACGAGGCGATCCTGACGTCCTCCCGCCCGCGTCCACGCGTCGCTCGTCGTCACAGCAGGAAGCCCAGCAGGAAGCTGACGACGAGAAACGGTCCAGGATGTTCTCGCGCGATCAGCGATAACCAGCGGGGGAGCGGTCGGAGGTAAGTATCAGACATAGCGATATCACGAGCGATATCGCTATAATGTCACAAAAACCAGTGACGTTATAGCGATATTGCTAGCGATATCGCTTCGTGTGACAGGCCCTTTACAGTGTGAAGGGAACGCTGCTTCCTCCAGTGTATCTTACCCCTACAGCAATGTCTGTTACTGCATCTGTCGTGTGAATATTTGCTGTGGAGAGAACTCTGTGTATTAGCTAGTGCTCGCGCACACACGAGTATTCATCGTGCGAGTGTTATGCGATGAATTATCAGACAGCACCTGGCCCAGTGTTATACTATGAGAACTGTGTTTTTTTTTTTCTCATTTTGATCAGCATGAGGTAAAAAGTTGCAGTATGCTGCGAGTGGCTCCGCAAATCATGTCACGCGCACCTATTCAAGTCCATGGGTGCATGTAAAACATCGGACTACACTCGAATGTCATAATAACGGCGTTATACCTGACAGCCTAGAGTGGTAAGGAAGTTAATGACCATCATCGGTGATGGGTACATTAATAGTAACCCACTTGAAGATACGAGGCTGAAGTTGGTTTCTTATTCGTCCAGATTCTTATTCGGGGCTGAAGTTGGTTTCTTATTCGGCAATTTTTTCTTCTCCTGTTTTTACAGATTTAACAAAAAAAAAAAAAAAGCAACACAATAATAAAAAAAGATGCACTGAGGTGCCCTGATGTGAATACACTTAAAATCAGCTGAATAAGAAACCAACTTCAGCCTCGTCTTGATGATGTAGGATATGAAGGCGTTATTGGTATCATCCCTGGTGGTCTAGGGTCTCCTTGAGATGTTTCATACTTGCAGATCTCTTTCGTCTGAGGCTGATCTTATTAGAACACCTCTTCAGAATTATAACAGCGAGGAATGTGGTTTGGCCAGTAACGCCAGTCCTCCTTCATCCTTGGTCTTACAACATATAAACTCCTCTTCCCAGCCCCACAGCAATGCACAGCAATGGTTGGTTTTCATAAGCTTGTACAATATATATATTTTATTACAAATGTACTCGCTATGAGAAATGAATCAAATATGAATCAGCAGAATATTTAGTCAGAATTCATCTGTATTTGTCATATGAAAAAATTCTCTGGAAGCTACAGAACATGATGTCCTGTAGTTTTCTCATATGTTCTATTGCCTGACTGGTCAGAGCGTAAAGGGAACCTGTCATTAGATTCATTCTGTCCAACTAAGGCCTGTTTCACACTTACGTTTTTCTTGTCAGTAGTCATCCACCAAAAAGGCGGAGAACGGATCCGTAGCTGTGGAAACACCAACGGGAGCCACCGGACCGTTGGTGAGCTGGGATCTGCCGACCTGGGAGAGTTAAAGGAACCGCGCTGAAAAAATAAAAAAAATACTGCCGATGTAGCTGGATCCGAGAGCGGGCAACTCGCGGTGTCAAGATCCGTGCCGGGATATCGCGGGATGACGAGCCGTGCCGGGATATCGCGGGATGATGAGCCATGCCGGGATATCGCGGGATGACGAGCCGTGCCGGGATATCGTGGGATGACGAGCCGTGGCGGGATATGAGAGAGAGTGTTTTTTTTTTGCTGCGGCCGATACGGTATTTAGGGTTAAATCTCCAGGAGTAGCATAAATGCGGATCCGACGTTGCAAAAAAAGTTGCATTGTCCGTCCAGTGATGTCAGCGGATGCCAAAAAAAGCAGGAAAGACGCTCCTTCCGGACCCCATCACGCCACGTACATAGCCCATAAGCGGAATGCAAGCGAGCCTGTTGGACCTGCGGTGGAAGAGGGCATATTTCAAGAGACTGTGTGAATCGAGAAAGGAGTAAACTAGGGGGCCCGTTAAACTACGGTTGACATCTCCCAACCATCTTGTCAGGATGATCATCGCAGCACTAAAAATAACAAGGTCACATACATTGTATACATACATACATGTGTCTCCCTTGCACTGTGCCCCTGAATACAGATATGTACTCCACCATTAACATGCTATTAGCCACGCACCAATCAACATATTAAGTGATAAGCAGCACTGTTCCCCTCATTAACTATAATCTCCAGTTCACAATAAACATAAATTATTCAGTCTCTGTGACTCTTCCCAATTAACCTTAAAGCTATGTGTACTCGCTACATTTTTGTTAAGGAAAATATGCAAGGTTCTACAGTACAAGCAAAGTGAATGAGATCCCTTAAGTCTCATGCACATGTTGCTTATTTTTTCCTTGCAGATTTGCAACAGATTAAAATCTGCATAATGTCAATGCTTGCAGCATATTTCATCCATACTAAAGAGTAGAGGAAAATATGCAACAAAAGCATGTCAAAAACATGTCAAAAAATGTACTTGATAGCATCACAGTGAATTTGGGGGGTGAGAGAAGACGCGGTCAGGTACTTAACATTCTCTCACATCTCCCAATACATTACAAGCCAATTACAGCATCTTCTCCCACCTTTCAATTCATTATAAAGTGTCCTATGCACCTTACCCTCTCCTCTCCTACTCCTCAATAAATGTTAAGTCCCTGATAGTGTCATAATGAACTGTGAGATGGGGAGAATGTTATCAGGGACTTCTCCTCCACCACCCTATTCATTTTACATCCACATCAAACGTCCTCCTCCCCTCCCGTTCATAAATCAATTATAAGTCCCCCTGTCTCCCATCCCAAACCTCCACCCTCCTCATTGTCATATCCTCCACCCCCATTGTCCTTCCCCCATGTCTCTCATTGTTCTCTACCCCATCCCCATTGTTGTCATCTCCCTCACATCCATCATTGTCCTCTCCCCAACTCCCATCATTGTCTTCTCCCCCACATCCCTCATTGTCCTCTCCTCCACTCCCATCATTGTCTTCTCCCCCACCCCATCATTGTTCTTCCCCCACATCTCTCATTGTCCTCTCCCCCACATCTGTCATTGTTCTCTATGTCACATCCCTCATTGTCTTCTCCCCCACCCAATCATTGTCCTCTCCCCCATATTCCCTATTGTCCTCTCCTCCGTTCCCATCATTGTCAACTCCCCAACCCTCCTCATTGTCCTCTCCGCCACATCTCACATTGCTCTCTCCCACATCCCTGATTGTCCTCTCCACATTCCAATCATTGTCCTCTTCCCACTCCCATCATTGTCCTCTTCCCACTCTCATTGTCCTCTCCTCACTAGCATCAGTGACTTCTACCAAATAAAAACATCATTGTCCTCTCCTTCCACCTCCGTCATTGTCCTCTCCCCACTCACATCATTGTCCTCTCCCCATTTGCATCATTGTCCTCTCCCCACTCCCATCATTGTTCTTCCCCACATCCATCATTGTTCTCTCCCCAGTAACTCAAAGATTCAAGGAAGGAATTTTTATGGATTAAACGTGCTCTACTAGACCATCACTCCTCACAAGTTGTGTAGTTAATACATTTATTTCCCTACGCGTTTCAAAGTTAAAAACTTCTTCCTCAGGGGATGATATGTACCATATCAGGGGATGATATGTACATATCATCCCCTGAGGAAGAAGTTTTTAACTTTGAAACGCGTAGGGAAATAAATGTATTAACTACACAACTTGTGAGGAGTGATGGTCTGGTAGCGCACGTTTAATCCATAAAAATTCCTTCCTTGAATCTGAAGATTTATGGCCACGGCGTGGTCATTTGGATGTGCAGCAAGCTGACCTTGTTCCTTTATGCCTGTTACTCTCCTGCAGAGGGTGAGTATAAACCATTGACTTATATCTGTGTTTTCTCGGGTAAGACCCTATTGCGCTCTTTTTCTTTCAGTAACTCAAAGAAACAGGCCAGTTTGCCCTCATTATTAGCTGCCCTGCAAGTGCCCCCCTCCACCTCCGGGCCCTGATGCAGCTGGACTGGCTATATGTCTGCACCTGACTAAGTACCACCACCTTTTGAAAGTATCACAGCTTGTAAACACTTTTTGTAGCCAGCCAAGAGTCTTTCAATTTGGGGGATTTTCATCCATTTAACCTTGGAAATTTCTTCCAGTTCTGTGAGGTTCCTGGGTCATCTTGCATGTACTGCTAATTTAAGGTCTAGCCACAGATTTTCAATGATGTTCAGATCAGGAGACTGTGAGAGCCATTGTAAAACCTTCAGATTGTGGCTTTTGAGGTTGTCTACCATGGATTTTGATGTGTGTTTACGATCATTATCGATTTGTAGAAGCCATCATCTTTTTAGCTTCAGCTTTTTTTTACAGATGGTGTTATGTTTGCATCAAGTATTTGTTGAAATTTCACTGAATGCATTCTTCCCTCTACCCATGAAAATGTTCCCCATGCCTTTAGTTGCAGCACAACACAACCCCCTCAATTCATGATTGATCCACTGCCATGTCATAGTAACATAGTAGCATAGTTTTGAAGGCTGAAGGAAGACCTTATGTCCATCTAGTTCAGCCTATTTTTAGTGCAGCTGTTCTGCATTGTTGATCCTGGGGAAGGCAAAAAACCCACAGAGTAGAAGCCGATTTTCTCCATAGGGAAAAAAATTCCTTCCCCTAAGCTGGGTCAACCATCTACCTATAATATTATGTTATTCATAACCTTCTATACTGTTACAAGAAAAGCATCCATTCCTTTCTTAAATTCATTCAGTGAGTTGGCCATCACCACTTCCTCAGGAAGAGAATTCCAGAGCCTCACTGCTCTTACCATGAAGAACCCTCTTCTATGCTGGTGCAGAAATTGTCTTTCCTCCAAACGAAGAGAATGCCCCCTTGTTCTTGTCACAATCCTTGGTACAAACAGTTCACTGGAGAGATCTCTGTATTGCCCTCTGATATACTCGTACACATATATTAGGTCTCCCCTTAGGCCTGTTTCACACATCCGTCTGTGACCATCAGTCAAAATCCGCCGTTTTGCAAAAAAAACGGATCCGCCATTTTGCTTGGCGGATCCGTTTTTTTCCCCATTGAGTTGCATTACCGGCGGATCTTGACGGATGGCCATCCGTTGGATCCGTTCTTTTGCGGATCCGCCAAATTTTTGGCATCCGCTGACACGCCCGGACGGACGATGCAACTTTTTTTGTGCTGCAGGATCCGCATTTTATAGTGCGCATGCCCGGGGGAAAGAAGTCAGCCGGAAATTTAACCCTGAAATTATTTTTGGCGGCCGGAAAAATCTCTCTCTCTCTCTGGCTACGGTTCCTTTAAAATTCTTCCTTCATCGGATCCGTTAAAAAAACGGTCCGGTGCCGTCCGTTCTCATCAGTACAGCAACGGATCCGCTTTCCGCCATTTTGGCGAATTTCAACTGATGCTAAAAACTGATGTGTGAAACAGGCCTAAAGCTGGAGTCACACATAGCAATCTCGCTAGCGAGATCGCTGCTGAGTCACAACTTTTGTGACGTAACAGCGATCTCACCAGCGAGATCGCTGTGTGTGACAGCGATCAGCGAGCGGCCCCCCTGCCGGTATCGCTGATCGCTGTAAGAAACCTCTGGACATTTTTTTGGTCGCTGGTCTCCCACTGGCCAGCACGCATCGCTGCGTGTGACAGACGGGAGACCAGCGATCAGATGTAAAAAATAGAATTAAAATAAAAAATATTGTTATTCTCACCTTCCGACGTCCAACGCAGCCATCCCGCCTCTCTCCACGCTCCGGTCCCAGTGATCCTTTGCACGAATGACCGCGAGACTTCGCGCTCCCGCGAGACCGTGACTCTCGCAGTCATTCTCGCAAAGGATTACTGGGACCGGAGCGTGGAGAGAGGAATGCTGCGCGGGACGTCAGAAGGTGAGAATAACAATGTTTTTTATTTTAATTCCATTTTTTACAGGGATGGCCAGCGATGCCGGGCGCTCGGCATCGCTGTGCTGATCGCTGGCTGGTGAAGCTGTCTGTGTGACAGCTCACCAGCGATCACATAGCGACTTACCAGCGATCCTGACACCTTGATATCGGTGTCGGTATCGCTGGTAAGTCGCTATGTGTGACTCCAGCTTAAGTCTTCTCTTTTCTAGAGTAAATAGAGCTAATTTTGATAACCTTTCTGGGTATTGTAGTGAACCAACTCCATTTATCATTTTAGTAGCCCGCCTTTGAACCCTTTCAAGTTCAGTAATGTCGAGATGTAATAAGCCCCTGGATGTGTGTGTTTGAAGATATTCCTTTCTTCGGATTCACTTCCAGATGGCATAAAGCTGGATGACATAGCAAACCAGGACCCAGTAACCTCATAAGGAAGAAGACAATCAGGACTACGAAACTAAACGGTTGTTTGCTGAAGGGATACATAGAACATATGTTCAGTAGGTAGTAGGCATCAATCTTGACTTTAACATCTTCAGCAGAATACAGAGATTCACACTTTATGGTTGAGGTAGCGGAACATATCTTGAGAACAACATTACAGTAATACAGTAGACTGTATCTCGCCTCTTCCACTGCTTACTCCCTTAGAGTACTTGGCCGAGTATGTGTTCAACATTGCTCCCAGGTCTGGCCTACATATCAGCCTCAGTTATATTGCACTGTGCCTTCTCAGGGTTCCCACTAATCCGTGGCTACCTCGTTAAGACTTCCAGCTCTATACTTTAGAAGCTGAACGCTCTAGTTTACTCTCTCTCTATCGCTCACTTTCTCACTCTCTCACACAAACAAGGTTCCTCATCTTGCCTGCTGTATTCAGATATTTCTACCATCTCTTAAATCTAGTTGCTGGCTTGCTACCTGTGTATCTGCATCTCCTCCTTAATGGGGTATTGCCATCTCCAAGATCCTATCCCATTATGTATGATGTGTAATAAAAATAATTGTAGTAAATACCTCCAATTAGAAATGTAGTGTAGTTTTTCTGATTTGCTATGTCTCTTTTCCTCTTATGCAGGCATTGCAAGACCTTGGTATCCATGGTTACGTCCATTGATGAAGTGACAGCTAGTTGTGAGTGGTTGTAACCATGGATACCTAAGGTCCTGCAATGCCTGCGCAAGAGGAAAGAGACATAGTGAATCAGAAAAAACTATACTATATTTCTCATTGGAGGTATTGGTTAACATTATTATTATTACACTTACTACATATTGGGAAAGGATCTTGGAGATGGCAATACCTCTTTAACACATACACTTGTATATGGTCTAGCATTGTTACCTTCTTCACTTCACTACTCAGAAACTCCTACTCACTACACCCAGGATTTAACTTTCTTCTTGGCTCCACAGCTCCTCCAACTATCTAGGCTAATTTTTCACCCTTTGCTATCCTGCCTTCTACGTGTGCGATAATGCAGAGAATCATGTTACTCGGCACATAAAAGCATCACATTTAGATTTATCTAATATATAAAGCTCAAAGTGTGTATGTGTGTGTGTGTGTATGTTTGTTTGTATGTCCGGGATAGGCATCCGCACCGTCGCAGCTACAGCCACAAAATTTGGCACAGTCACACGTCTGGACCCCGAGAGCGTCCTAAGCTATGTTGTGAGGCGAAAGTTTAACCCCGTGCGTTCCAATTCACCAAACAATTTTGCCCCTATCTACATACTGGGGGAAAAAGTGTGTGCACGTCAAGCCCCGCCCCTCATTGTGATGTCACAATGCCCCTATTTGCATACTGGGGAAGCAGTGTGTGCGCGCCAAGCCCCGCCCCTCATTATGATGTCACAATGGTTGCCATGGTGACGCTGATGTCATCAAAGGTTGCAAGCCCCGCCGCCGCTCATTATGATGTCATAATGGTTGACTATGAGATGGAGGATGTGTGATGAGTATATGGGCACCGGACTATGGGATGGAGGAGATGTATGATGGGTATATGGGAACGGCACTATGGGATGGAGGATATGTATATGGGCACGGGACTATGGGATGGAGGATATGTATGATGGGTATATGGGAACGGGACTATGGGATGGAGGATGTGTGATGGGTATATGGGCACTGGACTATGGGATGGAGGATATGTATGACGGGTGTATGGGCACGGGACTATGGGATGGCAGATATGTATATGGGTACGGGACTATGGGATGGAAGATGTGTGATGGGTTTATGGGCACTGGACTATGGAATAGAGGATATGTTTGACGGGTATATGGGCACAGGACTATGGGATGGTGGATATGTATATGGGCACGGGATTATGGGATGGAGGATGTGTGATGGGTATACGGGCACTGAACTATAGGATGGAGGATATGTATGATGGGTATATGGGCACGGGACTATGAGATGGCGGATATGTATGATGGGTATATGGGCACTCGACTATGGGATGGAGGATATGTATGATGGGTATATGGGCACGGGACTATGGGATGAAGGCTGTGTGATGGGTATATGGGCACTCGACTATGGGATGGCGAATATGTATGATGGGTATATGGGCATGGGACTATGGGATGGAGAATATGTATGATGGGTATATGGGCATGGGACTATGGGATGGAGAATATGTATGATGGGTATATGGGCACTGGACTATGGGATGGAGGATGTGTGATGGGTATATGGGCACTCGACTTTGGGATGAGGATATGTATGATGGGTATATGGGCATGGGACTATGGGATGGAGGATGTGTGATGGGTATATGGGCACTCGACTATGGGATGGAGGATATGTATGATGGGTATATGGGCACGGGCCTATGGGATCGTGGATATGTATGATGGGTATATGGGCACGGGACTATGGGATGGAGGATAATTATAATTTTCTATAACTAACCACAGTTAGTTACTATGCCCGGGCAGCGCCGGGCTCTTCAGCTAGTCTATATATAAAACTCAAAATCTGTAGTAGCCCGCTCTATACAGATCCACAGTTTTCGCCCGATTTGGGTGAAATTTGGCACGCCTCCGCTCCACCCACAGGAGCAGCGTCCCCCCGTCATGAGATTGGGGCCCCCAAAGTTAGGCCCTATAAATATAGGGAAATGTGAAATCTGTAGTAGCCCGCTCTATACAAATCCACGGTTCTCGCCCGATTTGGGTGAAATTTGGCACGCCCCCTCTCCACCCACAGGAGCAGAATTCTGCACACATTCAATCTCGCTAGTATCCCCCCCATCATGAGATTGGGGCCCCTGAAGTTAGGCTCTATACATATAATGGAGAAAGGTGAAGGTGAAAGTAAAAGTGCTGAGGGGAAAACAACAGTTGTGACTGACAGGGATGGATTAGTGACGGCGCCAAAGAGTCGTTTCTAATAGGGCCGCGCCAACACACAAACATTTCACAAACACCATACAAACATCACACAGACAGCACACATACACCAACCCACAAGCACAACACCACACAAATGCCACATCACACCAAACACCAGACCACTCTAGACACACAACACAAACACCAACCCACAAATACCACAACACTACCCCATAAATACCACATGCACACCACACACACACACACACAAGGACCACACATGCATGCAAACACACTCAGATGGATGCACCCTACGCACACGGACGAACATTACTGAGCAGCAATATTGGTCAGGTGAAAAATGCCTGACCAATGTCATTATTGCTTACTATACAGGAAGCTTTCATCACTGAAGTTGCTGAGGTAAAGTGAAAGCAAAGCTCTGACTGGTTGCTATGGACAACTAGACAAGTCTGCCTGTCCGGCGGTTTTCATTACTGAGATGTGAGCTCCTTCACGTCATAGTAATACTGTGTGAGGGCTGCTCTGTATTTACTATTCATCCTATTACATCTCTTATCAGTGTCAGGTGAATACTAAAGGGTCATAATACTAAGGACTGTTTTTTAAAATGTCACCCAAAAAACGACCATCTATTGGGCACGTTCATCCAAAAGCTAAGAAAGCAAAATGGTGTCAAAGAGCTGAGACAAGTGAACAAAGTGACTCGCGGCTTGAAAAGAAATGGATGAGACAGGATAAATGTAAGGCAGCTGAGACATCAGAGCAATGGGAATGTCGTCTTCACAAGAATCGGATAAGGCAGGCTGAAGCAAGGAATATGGATACATCTGAAGGATGAACGTTGTGAAAATGACCGCATACGACATATGCATCGTGTGCAAAGATGTAGACAGGCTGATTTGAGTTTGGAAGCATTTCACTACAATAGATAGTTGTTTAACTGTAAACCAATTTTAGTCTTTTGTCTGTGAACCAGTTATAGATTACACTGGAGGGAGGGGGGAAGGGTTGCACTATGTTGTTAATTGGGTGTAAATGTTTTATATGTTTGTGTAAGGTGCATACATTTTCAGTTTTGATAAAAAATAGTTCAAAAAATAGTTTTAACAGTTTATACTACATAATATGTATGGAATATGTAAAATCAATAACAATGTTGGAATTAAAAAAAAAAGTTGTTGTTCACATCAATGTTACAACAAATTAGTAAAATGCCAAAATAATAAAAATTTAAAGTGTGAACATTTTTTTTACTGTAGCACTCTGAAAATGTCAATTTCAGGGTGACACTGACAATTTTACTTTAGCTACCATAACCAACAATGTAGCATATTTTCCGCGAGCGAAGCCGAGGTGTCATGGTTGCTGGTGAGTGGGTTGGGTGGGTTAAGCTTTAACCCGGATGGCCTCCTTTTGGTTTTCTCTGACGCTTTTTATAGTCTCATTGTGGGGCCATCCTTTTTCGGTTATACTTTGACCCTTAACTGAGTGTGTCGACCCCTCTGTGCCTGTGCTACAGCGTGTTTGTATAGTTCTGACCCGGTTCTGTCCCCGTTGTGAGTTTGGCTTTGATTCTGTACGGTGTATCTGCTTCTCTGGTTTCTGACTCTTGCTACATCCCTGACTACACCTGATTAGCCTGCTCTTTGTGTACCACGTTGCCTCTCTCGTTTACTGACCTCGGCTTGTCTTGGATTTCATCTCCCTCTGGTGCCTTGTCCTTTCCCTGGTGTCCAGTGGCCCCCTTTCCCCTTCTCCAGGGTCCCTGTAGCGTCCTGCAGGCATCTCCAGCAGCAGGACACGAAGCCCTGCCCCCTGTGGTCAAGCGACTGCAGGTCCTGTCAGTACACTCACCACCAGGCGTTCTGCTCTCTCCTGTATTGCTGTCATCTTGCCCAGCTCCCGGAAGCTGTAAGTACAGTTGTCACAGGCCGTCAGAGGCTCCAGGCTCTCACTCTCAGGGTTGCTGAAACCACTGGTAAGTGCTCACCTGGCGGTTTCTCCTGATACGCAGGTATTCTAAAAGTATCCTTATAAAACACATTAATCTTTTTTTAGGGAGGCTGTTCTTTCTTCCTCCTGACAAATTTATTCACAGGTCAAAAAATTGTGACAATAAATGGGCAACGAGGGACAGAAAAACTTTTAAATTAAAAACTTTAAATTAAAAGCATGAACTGCTCTTCCAAAAAGCAAGTGAGGAATGCTTTCCCAATATCTGTGCCTTCTTGGCTTCTTCTCTGGCCCGTCTTCCTTTGGATTTGCAGGTCTCCTGGACAAAGTCGTCCAGTTTTCTGTGCTCCTGTGTGTCCTTCACAGTGGGCATAAAGTAGTCCAGTGCACTCTGTTTTACCTTGGGTAGGTGACCGTCACACAAGGTCTCCTGCAGAAAGAATTTGACCAGTGGGGCCTGGAAGTGACTGTAACCCATTTCTCTCAAACACTTGAGTATTCGGGTGATCCGCATATTGTTGTGGCTGTGACTGTAAACAAAGAGAAAAATATTGTCTGTCTATATATCTGGGAGGTTGGGACAGAAAAGAGCCCATCCTCACAGTCGGCTAAAATTTGACCTCTGCCTGTGACATGCCTGCCGCTGCGCAGGGCTCAGCTGCAGAATATCCTGTCCCTTAGTCCTATGCCAACAGTTGTTTAGTAGTGTGCACACAAATTGGTATAAACTTCAGACATATGTAAGGGGAAAGAAAACAAATTGGGGGGGTGAAGACCGAAATGTGTAGAATGAAGGCGGACAGAAAATGAAAGGATAATACAGAGTAGGTCAATTTACT
The DNA here is from genome assembly GCF_039654945.1 of Dendrobates tinctorius. Lineage (NCBI taxonomy): Eukaryota > Metazoa > Chordata > Amphibia > Anura > Dendrobatidae > Dendrobates > Dendrobates tinctorius. The sequence goes on from NW_027361733.1 coordinate 33,289,171, forward strand.
TGTTCAAGTTCCGAAATCTCTCCCTCCAGTTTTCTGCCTTTGTCACCTTTCCAGTGTCATGGTCCTGGAGTTTGATTCCGTAAAATCCCAGCATGAGCCTGTATGCCACTATAAACCTCCTCATGACTTCTCTGTCTTGCTTCATCATCTAGAATGGATTTCAGAATGTATCAGTGGCAGTGCTGCATAGATTGTGTGAACAGCGGCATAGCTCTATGGGGGATGTTGCATGGAAATTTTTAAGGTTGGTTGCCATTTTTTTTAACTCTTCTAGAAATGAATGGAGATGGCTACGCATTCACCTTGGCTTCAAGATGGCATTCATGGGGGTCACTGTAATCAAAACAGGTGAAAGTTACAGAGACGGGGAATGGGATGGAAATAACCCTTTAAGGCCCACATAAGATTTTAATGGGTGGTAGAGGAGTGGCCCCATACAAATTCTGCAGGGCTAGGTCTGAGCAAGAAGATGGTCAGTATTTCAGTGTCAGGTACCTGGATTTCATCTTCTGTCAGTGGTATAGCACTTGAATTCATACCTTGAATTCGTAGTGGAAAAAGCCTACAATGGAAAAAGAAAAATGCAATATGAGAATAAAGGCCCCAAACCAAGTATTCGCATTATAACGGCTACCATATGGATGTTCCTAAGCAACTGCTGGATGGATAAACTCACCACTGGATGTAGGAATGATTCTTCTCCAATGTGTCATAGTCAGTTCTCCATGTAGTAAGTAGCTCATCGATGTGCACCCCTGTGAGACAAAGACCAGGTCACATCTCACATCCATCCTCTAATGGCCGCATTGTAGCACAGATCACATAAGAACACTGTATGGATTTTTAACTGCCTAACTTGGGAGGATTTGCCATTCAGGATCCTAAAAAATCTGGGTGACAACCCTGTGCCAGCCATATTGGTGGTCATGAAGCACACTGAGAAACATATGTAAGTAAGCAATGGCTAAATGGGCCACTGAACAATTGATCGACACTGACCATTTGGCTTAAAGGGCTCCTTGTTTTGATAGAAATCCAGATTAGGTGTACGGTATGAAGTCTTATCCTACAGAAAAAAAATTATAAAAAATGATGCAACTTTGCATAATGGGCAAGAAATCCAAATTGACTTCCACAATTAGATCTATTGAAATTTAACATGCTTGGGTATCTAGAGTGGTAAAGTAGTGGAATTGGTTGAAGCGAAAATCTCTGGTCGGATAACAATATTTACCTACAGATATAGGGTTAATCTGCAGGTTAAGACCATTAGAAATGTGCCCAGCTGCTGAACTGAGAGGGCGGCTCCAGGAAGAAAATGAACTTTATTCCTCCAGTGAGCTGTCGGTTTTCAGCCATACAGGCAGGCACAGTCATCAGATTAACCCCATATCTTTAGGTAAATAACATTATCGGACCTGACAGATGCCCTTTAACAATAATCTTCCTGGCAATCTAGGGTGGGAAAGGTTTTGATGAAAGACAATCCTGGTGGTCTATAAGAATAGTAATATAGTTTGTTGTCTATCCCTGGTGGTCTAGAGATGAAGCATGATGTTTCATACTGGCAGACTCCATCTACCTTTTTTCAGGATGATCTCATCACATTTCCTCTTCTTCAGTGATGATTCAGAGAAAAGCGGTCTGTCTGGTAACATCAGCCTCCCTTGACTATCGGTCTTTATGGTCTCCCATTGTGTATGCTGCCCCCGCCCTTCCCCCAAACCCTACAACAATGGTTGATTTTCATGAGCTTGTAGATTTTTCTGAGGGAGGACCAATATACTTTATGTGGGGCTGTGTGGGGGGACAATAATACTGCATGGGGGCCAGTAGATGGACTATCAAACTGTGTAGGGGGTGGTTGTTGGGGGACCATCTTACTGTATAGTTGAGGGAATGTGGGAACATCCTTCTGTGTGAGGGCATTTTTGGGCACCATAGATTAAGGGGTCATGGAAGGGGTATCATACTCTATGGGGGACATGGGAGGGATATAATAGTGGGTGACAACACTAAGAGGATTCATTAGGGGCGAAATAACTGAGTAAGTGCCACTATACATATCCCCCTACATGTCTTAAAAAGTTGGGAGGTATACCCTTCTTTTACTGCGCCTATGTGCCGTGACAAACTTTTGCTATGGGGTCCAGTGATTTCTATGTCGGCCCGTGCTCCGGGGCTATAATAAAATAAAGAGGCACTGAGAGTAATTACTATAATATTATAAGGAGGTACACTGAGGGTTTGTTACAGGGAAAGCACAGGAGGCATTATTATTATTATTATAGTTATAAGAAAACAGAGGGGGATGTTTGTATTAGTATAAGGAGGTTTAGGGTCATTATTATTATAAAGAGTCAAATGGAATTATTATTAATCGAGGCACATGGGAATATTATTTCTGTAATGTGCTGTATAACTGTAAGGAGGCACAGCATACGAGGACGTACAGAGGGAACATTATTACTGTGTAGGGGCACAGTTATTGTGTGCGGCACAATAGGACAGAGCTACTATTATACACAGAGGGGCATTATTACTCTCTAAGGCACTGGTTATAGTACTATTAGGTTTGTGTAGAGGCGTGGGAATGTGCGAAGGGTACTAGAAAAGCAGTAAGCCAAAGATGTCTGTATGTTGCATTTTGCAGGGATGAGTTATGGATGGAACAAGTGGTCATGGTGGTCTGGGCCGAATGAAAAACAAAAAGGAAAATGAATGACTGCAATCACTGAGCATATCACTGGTGAGAACCTGCACAATACACACCCTATATGGTCTGCAGAGCACTGGTGTGGAACTGATCTCACCATTAGGCTACGTTCTCATGCAGCGTTTTTGCAGTGTTTCTTATGTAAATGAGAAGATGTGGTTTACATCACCAGCAAAAGCTATGACATTTCAGAAATCTCATGCACACAACTGTTTATTTTTTTCCTGACTCAATATGAGAAATGTAGCATTTTAATTCGTTCACCCACAGAAATGCAGCAAACAGGTTTTTCTCTATTTTTAGTTAATAAAACTAACTTTATTAAACATATACTGTAGATAAATCATATAATCTGCACTCAAAAAAAAAGAAAAAGGAACCAAAAACAAAGCAAAACCTGTCAAGAGAACAGGTTTTGGCCGCAGAAAAAAATGCTGCAAATACGATGTGTGCGAATATAGCCTGATATTGTTACTGTAATATCAGGCTTATTATGGTGGATGTAAGCATCGTTCCTATCCTGCTGTGTTCCGGACTTTGCCCTTACTGTTGCCCTTAAGCCTGGCTTCGTTCGGCCATACTGGTTCCTGTGACATCACCGCCTGTTGGTCCCGCCCGCCGGGTTTAAATAGCTTTCCTGGACGTGACTACCTTGCTTGTATATCTCGTTCTGTACCTGATCTGCTAGCTGGGAGTTGCACGCTGTGCTACCTCCTTCCTTCCTGCTGAATCCATCTGGATTACCTGCTGCCTAACTGCCGCCGCCTGGACCTTCTGACGGTGTCGGCCTGAAGGCTCCTTCCAGCCCTGCCTCCACCGCTCACCGCTACTACAGCACTCACGGTATGCGCTGAAGATCTTGACTGCTGTGTGCGTTTCACCTGAGAGACTTATCCCTGCTACCTTTACACATCCAGTATCAATTACCTAGTGACTTTCTCTGCCACTGCACTGTGCCCGAAGATTCCCCTCCCGCAAGGAAGAGGGCTAAGTGACTGTCCTTGCCTTCATTCTTAAGACTGTGTCTGCTTACATCTACATAGTGCTGGTGTACAACTTGCTATCTACTGGACTGAGTTCTGCTGCTGTTACCACTGCTGTCATTGTCTGGCTCCGCCAACACCTGTGCTGTTCTGTGCTGCTTGTTTAATACAAACTACTTACACGTATACCTGTGTCTGTGACTCTATCACCTAGCCACTGTCTTCATAGAAACCTACTATACATCATTACAGGATATACAAGCCACCAATATGGAGACCGCAGGTGTAGAGTCCCTGGAGAAACGTGTAAGCAAGCAGCTTGCTTTGATACGGCAGGATGTGGCAGGCATTAGGACCCAGCTGGACACGCTGGAGCAACGTATCGAACACAACGCCGGGGCAGCAGAGGCACAGTTGCAACGACTGGCAAATCGGATTACGGCGCTGGAACAAGCAGCTCCTCTTCAGGGTGATCGTGTTCTGGCGTTGGAGCAAGCGATTCCTATGCAGCTCGATCGGATTGCTGCTCTGGAACAGGCCCCAGCCGCGCAGGTAGCAGGTGTTGCCCGGGATACTACACCGACCTTCCCGAAGCTTCCACCCTTCCGGTTCGCTGGTGAGAGGGATAAATTCCGAGGATTTTTGAACCAGTGCCGGATCTTCTTTGCTGCTCATGCCCCACAGTTCACTACTGAACGCTCCAAAGTTCTGACTATAGTCATGCTGCTGTCTGGTAAGGCGCTCGCGTGGGCCAACCCTTTGATTGAGACCGACGACCCTCTGCTTAACTCTATGGACAATTTCATTGCCGCAATGACGCAGATGTTTGATGACCCGAACCGAGCTAATACTGCTGAGACGACGCTGCTGACCCTTCGGCAGGGGAAGCGTTCGGTGCTGGAGTATGCATTGGACTTCCGTAGATGGGCATTAGACACCACCTGGAACGGGGCAGCCAAGCAGGCCATCTTCCGCAGGGGATTGTCTACGGCAGTTAAGGATGAACTGGCACGCGGGGATTCGCCCGTGCTTCTTGGGGACTTCATCAACCACTGCATCCGCATCGACAATCGACTCTCTGAGCGCAGACAGGAGCGCTGGTCTGATCTACGGTTTAATAACACTGTTCCGTTCTCTTCTCCCTCCAGAGATGTCACCAGCAGGAGGAATCCCGAGCCCGAGCCCGAACCGATGCAGGTGGATGCCGTACGTAGAAATCCTCCTGATGCCCGCAAGGAGCATCGCTTTAAGGAAAACCTGTGCTTCTACTGCGGGGGGACCGGTCACTTCATCTCCGAGTGTCCAGTCAGGAGACGTAAGACGGCTGCAGCTATCATTGATTGTAACTCCGAGGCGGGGGAGTCCTGCGTCCTAGATCTGAACAATTCGGGGGGCAGAGACAATCAGAGAGACCTGGACTTTGCCGATATGAATTCGCTGGCATCTCTTCCATTGAACGCAGTGGTGATCTCGATGACATCCGTCGTTTCCTCCTACGCTACTAAGAAGAATTCCCACTATTACCTATCCTTGAGGGTCTGCTTCCAGGGTCGGTGTGTCGAGAGCGCCGCCATGTTGGACTCCGGGGCCAGTGGAAACTTCATGGATATCGCGTTTGCAAGGAAGCATGGAATCAGGGCAGTGAAGAGGGAGTCGTCAGTCTTGATGGAGACAGTAGACGGGTCACCACTTACATCTGGACCGGTAACCATGGAGACTGAGTCGGTGAAGGTATGCATTGGAGAGGAACATGTGGAACATTTGTCCTTTTTACTAATATCTTCTCCTCACTTTCCTATTATCCTGGGGTTACCTTGGCTCCAGGTTCAGAATCCTCGAATCAACTGGGAGACCAGGGAAGTGCAGTTCCCTCCAAGTTCTAACAGCAACCCCGCTATTCCTAAGGTCGCTGCTATCCCCAAGGTAGTAGCTACGACTGAGGGACAATTACCAATGGAGTATCAGGATCTGGCAGAGGTATGTGATAAGAAGAGGGCAGATATGTTACCTCCCCACCGGCCTTATGATTGCCCGATAGAACTGGTATCTGGGGCGGAGATCCCATTCGGGCGTATTTACCCTTTGTCTGGTCCTGAATTAAAGGCCTTGAAGGACTTCATCGACGAGAATCTCGCCAAGGGCTTCATCCGACCGTCTACTTCTCCTGCGCGTGCACCAATCTTCTTCGTGAAGAAAAAGGACGGGGGTCTGCGTCCTTGCATGGACTACCGTGATTTAAACAAGGTAACGGTCATGAATCGGCACCCGCTACCCTTAATCTCTGAACTACTGGAGAGGGTGAAGCAGGCTAAGATATTCACCAAACTGGATCTTCGGGGAGCCTACAATCTCGTGAGAATTCGGTCTGGAGATGAGTGGAAGACGGCCTTCCGCTGCCGTTATGGACACTTCGAGTCACGGGTCATGCCGTTCGGACTACGAAATGCTCCTGCAACCTTTCAGCATTTTGTTAATGACATTTTCCGAGATGTGCTTGATGTATTTATGGTTGTGTATCTCGATGACATTTTAATCTTTTCCAGTGATCTCGAGGAACATCGGCTCCACGTGAGGACAGTGCTGCAACGCCTGCTGCATAACCATCTTTACATCAAATTGGAGAAATGCGAGTTCCACAGGGCAACAGTGCAGTTCCTCGGTTATGTCATCTCTCCACAGGGTCTCCAGATGGACGATCAAAAGACCAGAGCGATCCAGGAGTGGCCAGCGCCAGGATCGGTGAAAGAAGTTCAGAGGTTTGTGGGATTCGCCAACTTCTATAGGCGCTTCATCCGTAACTTCTCTGAGATTGTGGCTCCCATCACCCAACTGACTAAGAAGGGGGTACCGTTCCGGTGGACTCCGCAAGCCCAGGAGGCGTTCACACGGCTGAAGGACAAGTTTGTGTCGGCTCCCATCTTAAGACATCCAGACCCAGATCTGAGCTTTACTCTTGAGGTGGACGCATCGGATGTCGCCATCGGCGCAGTGTTGTCACAGAGAGGAGGTGAGAAGGCAGTTCTTCATCCTTGTGCCTTTCTTTCTCAGAAGCTATCCCCGGCGCAGAAGAACTATGACGTAGGGAACAAGGAGTTACTGGCGATTGTGACGGCATTCAAGGAGTGGAGACACTTGCTGCTGGGGTCCTCAACTCCGATTACAGTTCTTACCGACCACCGAAACTTGTAATTCATGCAGTCCGTAAGATGTTTGAACCCACGTCAGGCACGTTGGAGCTTGTTTCTAAACCAATTCAACTTCATCATCTCCTACAGGTCGGGGGCACGGAATGGTAAGGCAGATGCGCTATCTAGGATTGCTGCTCCTGAGGAAGTGATTAAGTCGTCTCCTAGTACTGTTGTGTCTCCCGCTCATTTCATCTCTGCAATCCATCATCAGGATCTTCTGTCTGAGATCAAAGCAGCATACGCAGCAGATCCGTTGCTAAGGCAACCTACCCCGAAGTAAGCCTAAATTTCAGTGGAGGAGTGTGGTTACAGGAGAATCGGCTGTATGTACCAGAGGTGACAAGACTTGAAGTCCTCCGACTGATCCATGATTCTAAGATTGGGGGACATCGTGGAATAACGAAGACCCAAGAGTTCCTGGCTCGGTACTTCTGGTGGCCTTCGTACCGGAAGGACGTGGAGGGATACGTGTCATCCTGCGAGGTATGTGCTCGGTTCAAGACGCCTCGTGCGTCGCCTTCCGGGTTGTTACAACCCTTGCCTATACCATCTCGTCCCTGGAGATCCATCTCAATGGACTTTATTGTTGAACTACCGGTCTCCAAGGGTAAGAACACCATTCTAGTGGTCGTGGACCGCCTCACTAAGGCAGCACACTTTATCCCTTGCGCTGGATTACCCACAGCAAAACAGACTGCAGACCTGTTGATTCAAGAGGTGGTCCGTCTGCACGGAGTCCCGGATGAGGTGATCTCGGATCGTGGGGTGCAGTTCACGTCTAGGTTCTGGAGGTGTTTCTGCGCGGCTCTGGATATTAGAGTAAGTCTGTCTTCAGCTTACCATCCACAGACCAATGGACAGACGGAACGTACGAATCAGACCCTGGAGCAGTACCTCCGTTGCTACTTAAGTCATCTGCAGGACGATTGGGTAGATCTGCTTCCCCTGGCAGAGTTCACATATAACAACTCGCAGCACTCCTCGACTAAGCAGTCACCGTTCTTTGCTAATCAGGGTTACCACCCAAGCATCTTGCCGCAGTTCCCCAAGGAGGCTGCAGTGCCTGCTGTGTCTGACCATCTTTCTTTCTTACAGCAGAATCTGGAAGCTCTGAAGACCACCTTGACGACAGCGCAGGAAAGGTATAAGAGAGCAGCAGATCGTACCAGGAGGCCGGCTCCGGTGTATAGGGTGGGAGATACGGTCTGGTTGTCTACCAAGAATCTGAGGGTGAGGGCACCGACTGTCAAGCTTGGGCAGAAGTTTGTAGGGCCATACAAGATCGTGGCTCTAGTGAATTCGGTAGCGGTGCGTCTGAAATTACCCCCTGCCTGGAAGGTTCACCCGGTGTTCCATGTTTCCCTACTAAAGCCAGTTGTACCAAATTCCTTCCCAGGGCGTACTTCCTCTCCTCCAGCTCCAGTGCTCGTTGATGGACATGAACAATATGTCGTGGAGAAGATTCTGGATTCACGGATCTTCAGAAGGAAGTTGCAATACCTGGTCAAGTGGCAAGGATACTCTGTCGAGGAGAATTCCTGGGAACCGGTGGAGAACATCTGTGCTCCGCGGCTGCTGGAGCAGTTTCATCTAAGGTACCCGGACAAGCCTGGTCGAAGATTGTCCGGAGGACATTCTTTAAGGGGGGAATAATGTAAGCATCGTTCCTATCCTGCTGTGTTCCGGACTTTGCCCTTACTGTTGCCCTTAAGCCTGGCTTCGTTCGGCCATACTGGTTCCTGTGACATCACCGCCTGTTGGTCCCGCCCGCCGGGTTTAAATAGCTTTCCTGGACGTGACTACCTTGCTTGTATATCTCGTTCTGTACCTGATCTGCTAGCTGGGAGTTGCACGCTGTGCTACCTCCTTCCTTCCTGCTGAATCCATCTGGATTACCTGCTGCCTAACTGCCGCCGCCTGGACCTTCTGACGGTGTCGGCCTGAAGGCTCCTTCCAGCCCTGCCTCCACCGCTCACCGCTACTACAGCACTCACGGTATGCGCTGAAGATCTTGACTGCTGTGTGCGTTTCACCTGAGATACTTATCCCTGCTACCTTTACACATCCAGTATCAATTACCTAGTGACTTTCTCTGCCACTGCACTGTGCCCGAAGATTCCCCTCCTGCAAGGGAGAGGGCTAAGTGACTGTCCTTGCCTTCATTCTTAAGACTGTGTCTGCTTACATCTACATAGTGCTGGTGTACAACTTGCTATCTACTGGACTGAGTTCTGCTGCTGTTACCACTGCTGTCATTGTCTGGCTCCGCCAACACCTGTGCTGTTCTGTGCTGCTTGTTTAATACAAACTACTTACACGTATACCTGTGTCTGTGACTCTATCATCTAGCCACTGTCTTCATAGAAACCTACTATACATCATTACAGTGGTCTTGGTTAATAAACAGTATGGGGGTTTGTCACTACCGTATATGATGGTAATATGTTGCTATGGTCTGCTGGTATTTTTCTGCAAGCTACGTTCCCACGTAGTGGGTGGTGAGTGGTGGTGAGATTTCGATGTTGCAGATTTTCCATTAGTTAAAATTAGGTGATTTGCGTTTTTGTGTGATTTTTTTTTTTTTATGTCGCTTTGTCTCTTTTTGGCAGAGGTGTATCTAGGCTTTCTGGCACCCGTGGCAAGTATTTGGTTCGGCGCCCCCCCCCCCAGAAAGTACATATGCGACTTGCACACTTAGCCCTGTACCCACGAGCCGCTCTCCCTAATGCTCTCAATGTTCAGTAAAAAACTGAAAGCAGGATGAGAAGCTCGTTGTCACAAGACCATAACTATGAGAATCGCATATGAGTGAAGTGTCTATGTGATGAGTACTGGAACCTGCAGAGCTGAATCCTGACATTGCACCTTCTGAATTCTCACAATTAATGCACTGCACACTTTTAGGGTTCTCCCTTGCCGATGCACAGTCATGTCAGCACAAGTATGTGATTTGTATACTTCTGGCCACATTCCGACTAGACGTGCCCGGCCCAGCTCTGTTCGTTTTCATTGAGTGAGGCCACGTATGTCTAGTCAGCATGTGACAGCATGTGACCGCATGTATGTAAATCACCGGCACGAGAGAATCCTAACAGCGTTCAGTGAGCACTGTGAGAATTCAGACGTCTGCAGTCACATAGAATGACAGCAGACTCAACACAAACCTGGACAACCCCTTTAATGCTCCTAACAAATAAAAACATGAGAATAAGTCAGTATCACAAATAATATTTACATCCAGGTACCTTATAGATGACGTCGTCTCTGAAGTCGTTCTCCTTTTCTTCTTCTTGTCCAAGACCCCATGATGAGTTTTCTCATCCACAGCCGTCTCTGCAGACTTCCATCTTCTCCGGTCTTCTGCAACAAATCTCCACACGATGCCCTTAAAGATAGAAGTGTCATTATAATGCTCCTAAATAAAAATATCTGCAATATACTGTCGCCTCACACTATTCCCCTCCTTCCTCTGCTGTCTCCTCTATCATCCCTCTGTTCACCAAACTGTCTCCTCATATATTTACCCCCTCTCTATACTGTCTGCTCACACATACCCCTGACTCCCCATACTGTGTCTACACACATGCCATCACCCTCACTCCTCATACTGTGTCCACATACATTCACCCATTCGCACCCCTTACTGTCTGCACCCATCCCCCATACTGTTTCCTCATACATGCCCTCATACATACATACTCTTCATTTTGTGTCCTCAAATCTCCCCACACACATTAAATACCATCCCCACTCCAAATCCCCCCATCCCCAATCCCCCACACACATTAAGTACCCCCATCCCCACTCCAAATTCCCCCACACACATTAAATCCCCCACCCTCACTCCAAATCCCTCACACACATTAAATAACCCCCATCCCCACTCCAAATCCCCCCACACATTAAGTATCCCCATCCCAAATCCCCCCACACATTATGTACCCCCACTCCAAATCCCCCCACACATTAACCCCCATCCCCACTCATTAACCCCCATCTCCACCCATTAACCCCCATATCCACTCATTAACCCCCACACTCATTAACCCCCACACTCATTAACCCCCACTTATTAACCCCCATGCCCACATTAACCCCCATCTCCACTCATTAACCCCCCACACTCATTAACCCCCATCTCCACTCATTAACCCCCACTTATTAACCCCCATCCCCACATTAACCCCCACACATTAACCCCCATCTCCACTCATTAACCCCCACACTCATTAACCCCCATCCCCACACATTAACCCCATCCCCACACATTAACCCCCACTCATTAACCCCCATCCCCACACATTAACCCCCATCCCCACTCATTAACCCCCCACTCATTAACCCCCATCCCCACACATTAACCCCCATCCCCACACATTAACACCCCACTCATTAGCCCCCCACTCATTAACCCCCATCCCCACACATTAACCCCCATCCCCACATTAACCCCCATATTAACCCCCATCCCCACTCATTAACCCCCATCCCCACTCATTAACCCCCACACATTAACCCCCATCTCCACTCATTAACCCCCCACTCATTAACCCCCATCCCCACATTAACCCCCATCTCCACTCACTAACCCCCCCACTCATTAACACCCATCCCCACATTAAACCCCATCTCCACTCATTAACCCTCCCCATTTCCCATCTTCGGTGGTTCTTCAGCTCCACAGAGGAGCACACTTACCCCAGCGTTTGCTCTGGGCGCCGGGGAGTAACGTCAGCAGCGTGATCACATGACATGATCACGCTGCTGACGTCGCTCTGACCCGGCGGTCAGAGCTTCAATTGTACTGGCGTCTGTATAGATGCCAGTACAATTGCTGCCTGGGAGCCGGCGCGGCCTCCTTCTCTGCGCCGGCTGTCAGCTTGACAGCAGTCACAGAGAACAGCCGACTCACGAGATGGGGAGCGGCAGAACGCAGCCGCCGGGGAAGACACTGCGGACCGCTGCATTAGGCGGCCCGACTGCGCCCCCTGCTGCCTGAGCCAGGGGCAACTGCCCTGGCTGCCCCCCCTGGATACGCCTCTGCTTTTTGGTATGTCATGTTTTAAATAAAAGTAATTTTCTTTTTTATGCTTCCTGGTATTTGGCTTTGACAACTTTATTGGTACACGTGCGGACTGCATGCGTTTTTAGTACCTTTCTGCAGCATATGAGTCTTTTACCTGCAGATTTTCTACATCTAATGCAAATGTTCTGGGAAAATCCGCACATAAAACTCCATCCACTTTGCAGGAACTGTAAGACACTATGTTTTTTGTGCAACATCAAAAACTCACCAGGCGCTCATCATGAAAACTTAACTATATATTGCAATATTATTATTTTATTATTAAGTTTTATATAACTGTAATTTTGAAAAAATAGGACTTGTAGTAGATTTTTTTGAGCTAGACATTTCATCTACAGTATATAGCGTCCCTTGGACAGGTGTCGGGCTTGTATCCTGCTCTGCCCTTATTCACATTGAGGTCGGCTGACACAAGGCAAAGTTTTACTTGCATTTTATCTTGTAGTAGGTCTTGATTTCCTTCAGGCGGAGTAATATTAGTAATAGATACCATACCTGAAGTTTAGTCCTATTCCGTCCCTGGGAATAACACTTACCTATCTTATATTTCGTCCTCTTCTCACTTGTAGACCTCTCTTCACTACTAGTCACCCAATAATTTGGACAGACACACCGACACCTATGGTTCATTCCTTATTGTATATTTACAGGCTTGATTAATTTAATTTACAGAATAGCATAAAATCGTCATAGAAATTTTTAAAATTTAAATTTTACCAAATCATGAAAAAATTATGTGGCGTCAGAATTAAAGAAGGAACCAGACAGATAATTTCTGGATTAACATAGTAAATGTAATAATAAAAATCAACCAGATCAAAATGAGGGAAATTTAAACAGCAAAGAGGGACAGACGGACATGGGTCAAAAGTATCCACCAACTTTGGAGGTATGTGTTTCCCGTTTCTGGAACTTCTTGGCTTCTTCACTGGCGCATCTGTTTTTAGGTTTATAGTTCTCTTGGGCGAAGTTCTCCAGCTTTCTGTGCGCCTGCTCTTCTTTTACAGTGAACATGAAATGTTTTAGTGCGCTTGTTTGCACATTGGGTAGGTGATGGCCAATCAAGGTCTCCTGCAAGAAAAATTGGACCAGAGGGACCTGGAGATGATTGTATCCCATCTCTTCCAAACACTTGAGTATCCGGGTGATCCGCAGGTTGTTGTGGCTGTGACTATAAACAAAAAGAAACTACTTTTTGTCTCTGTTTTTGAGGAGTTGGGAAAGAAGAGGGAGGACAATGGGTAGAAATTTGCACACTGCCTGTAACATGCATCCTGCTGCACGGGGCTCATAATTTGGTATGAATTTTTGATTAATGGGAGAGAAGAGAGGAAGCAGGAAAACAGAGACGAGGAAGAGTGAAAATGAAATATGTGTTATATCTGTTTTTTCTACAGATACCCATTGTGATCTAGTAGGCTCTTTATGTTCGCATTCATGTTTTTTTGCAGATCAAGTGTCAGCAAAAAAAACTGGAGACACATCTGTTTTGATCCAAGTTATAGCCCAAACTTGCCAATTCATATCAATGGGATATTGTTTGAATGGGTAGGAGAAATTCAAAAGTTTTTTTTTTTGTACAATAAAAGCAGATGCCACACTGATGGTAAGAATGAACACTTGGACCAAAAATGAGATGAACATTTGATCCAGAACTCTGATAAAAAAGTCTTTTTTTTTCATATAAGCACAAAGTAACCGTCGTTGGAAAGATGCAGAATATGGGAGGACAGTGAATAAAAGGATAATACAGAGTATGGCTACTTACGTGTTCAAGTTCTCAAATCTCTCTCTCCAGTTATCTGCTTTTGTCACCTGTCCAGTTTCACTGTTCAATAGTTTGATGCCATAAAATCCCAGCATGAGCTTGTATGCCTCGAGAAACCTCTTGTTGACTTCACTGTCTTTCTTCATCATCTGAGAAAGACTTTACGATTTAGTCAATATTTTATAGACTATCGGGGCAGTGGCCAGGCATTAGGGAGAGATGGAGAAGTGGACGCATGTGTGATCTCTTGATTTTCACTTTAATGGGAGTTTTGAAAAAAAAAAATCAACCCAAGTGGTCTATTCATTGGCAACAAGATGGGGGTTTTGGGGAACCTGATTCTCGGGTTAAGACTGGACCTGCATCCTTCAAACATGTATGGCATAGTTTATGAATATGCCGTAAATGTCTGAAATGGGAATATTCATTTAAGGCCCTTCCATCACAGATGAATACGATAGCTGGTAATGGACTATTACTGGTACAGATTCTGCTTTGGGACCCAGGCTATGTCTGAGCCAGAAGATGATCACTATATTAGTGTTAGGTACCTGGATTTCATTCGTGGTCAGTGGCTTGGCACTTGGATTTTGACCTGGTTTCCTTAGTGGAAAAAGCCTACAATGGAAAAAGAAGAAAACTTAAAACTTAGAAGTAACTTCATGTGGTCAAAGCATTGGGATAAAGTATGAAACAGTATTAGACCACCTCCATCTGTGTCTGTCTACAATGTCCTGCCCTGCAGTTGGGGAAGGGGGAAAAACTACAGTTCTCCTGGTTCATGAAAATAATTCTAAATTTATAGAAAAGACTGACACTTAGGCCTTGCTCACATGCGTGTGTCTGTCTTGTTTCCACAAAGAAGCAGACAATTTTATGTTTTATCTCTCTGAAGGTCATTTTTTATCCATTTGTATTTTACATATCTGTTATTTTTATCTTCTATGCGTCAAGTTTTTTAGTATAACAAAAAAAAGAAAAAAAACAGAAGGAAATGTTAGTTGGGTAACTCACCACTGGATGTAGGAATGATTCCTCTCCAATCTGTCATAGTCATTCTTCCACATTGTAAGTAGATCATCAATGCGCACCCCTGTGAGACACAGACTGGGTCACACCTCACATCCATCCTATGATGGCCGCAGCACAGCACAGCACAGCACAGAAGACCACAAAAGGCTATGTTCACACGTTGCGTTTTTTTTTTCTGCAGGCAAAACCTGCTCTCTTGGCAGTAAAGAACCTTCTTACAAAAAACAGGTTTTGCTGCATTTTTTTCTGTTTTTATTGGCTCTTGTGAATGTTGACAAAGTTTAGTGCTCCCCTAAAAACATGATGCAACTACCTTAGGTTTTTGCACCAAAACGTAGCAAACCCTGATACCTACGTTTTTTACTGCATTTTTTCACTTACTGATTGCTTTGTATGGGTGAAAAAACGCTGAAAAAAGTAACATGCTGCAGTTGCAAAAACGCAACAGTTTTCCAAATCAGTCAGGAAAAAAAATACAATGTGTGAGCATGAGATTTCTGAAATCTCATGTCTTTTGCTGATACTGTAAAACGCAGCATAAAATTAGCTTTATCCCCTTTCTGACATTGGACGTACTATCCCGTCCATGTGCCCTGGGCCTTAATGACCATGGACGGGATAGTACGACATACGCAATCAGCCACGCTCACAGGGCTCACGCAGCCGGGTGTCACGCGACCGGGTGTCACCCGGTCACCAAAAAAAAAAAAAAAATTAATGAATTGCTGGTTTTTGCTCATTCTGCCTCCCAAAAATCGGAATAACAAGCGTTCAAAAAATGTCATGTGCCCGAAAATGGAACCAATAAAAATGTCAACTCGTCCTGCAAAAAACAAGACCTCACATGACTCTGTGGGCCAAAATATGGAAAAATTATAGCTCTCAAAATGTGGTGATGCATAAACTATTTTTTGCAATAAAAAGCGCCTTTTTGTGTGTGACAGTTGCCAAACATAAAAACTCACTATAAATAGTAAATCAATCCCCCCTTTATCACCCTCTTAGTTAGGGAAAAATAATAAAATAAATAAAAAGTATTTCCATTTTCCCATTAGGGTTAGGGCTGGGGCTAAAGTTAGGATTAGGGTTAGCGTTGGGATTAGGGGTGTGTTAGGGTTAGGTTTGTGGCTAGGGTTATGGTTAGGGTTGGGATTAGGTTTAGGGGTGTGTTGGGGTTAGGGTTGGAGTTAGAATTGGGGGGTTTCCACTGTTTAGGCACATCAGGGGCTCTCCAAACGCGACATGGCATCCGATCTCCATTCCAAATTTTACCACTAACATGAAGTACAATATGTCAAGAGAAAACATTGTCAGAATCACCGGGATCCATGGAAGCGTTCCAGAGTTATTACCTCATAAAGGCACAGTAGTAAAAATTGGCCTGGTCATTAACATTCAAATCACCCTTGGGTGTAAAGGGGTTAAAAAACGCAGCAAAAACGCAACGTGTGAACATAGCCTAAAAATACTACATGGAATTTGCTACTTAGTATCTTAAATGAGAACCCTATGGCAGCAATATTGGTGCTTATATAACTAGGCTATGGCTGAATAGTACTTTTAATACTTGGCCCACCAGCCCACACTGACCATTTGGCTTGAAGGGCTTTTTGTTTTGATAAAAATCCAGATTTGGTGTTAAGGTTGAAGTTGTATCCTACGATGAAGAACAAAGATGTAACAAAGAAACTATGTATCATCGGCAAGAAAATCTAAATGCTAACCCCCTCACTGATAGCTCTATTGAGACCCAAATCAGAAGAAGTTAGCGTCCATGTGTAAGCATTTTATTAAACTAGCCAGTATTCCTTATCTATGAGAATTCCTGGTCTACAGAAGCACTCAGGTGGTTTCCCTGCTTTTTTTCATTTTTTCAGTGCTGGGCACACTGGAAAGTGAGAAGACGGAGAGTCCTCTGGGTGACAGAGAATTTAAGAGGGAACTGTACTTTCAACAAACTTGACATCAATCAATAGTACATGCAGTTATAAGAAACTTTATAATATATCTTATCAAAAATTTTTTCTTCTTTCTCTAGTTATGAGAAACTTCTTCCCATCCACAACACCCCCACCTGCCGCCTCATTCACACTGAAAAACAAAACAACTCAACTCTGTTTTCCTTAAAGGGAATCTGTTACCCCATTTTTGGCCTATGAGATGCAGCCACTGCCATCAGGGGCTTATCTACAGAATTCTGTAATGCTGTAGATAAGCCCCCGATGTAACCTGAAAAAGATAAGAAAAACGAATTAAATTATACTCACCCCGGGGTCCGGTCCGATGGGTGTCGCAGGCGCTGGGAAAGGTCAGAGAGGTCCGGCGTCTGCGCACTGCAGTACTTTACTGTGCCCTCAACAGAGCAGAGAAAGTACGCGTGCGCAGGAGCCACGGCAGAAGTAAGGAGAAGGACTTCATCGCTAGAAGATGGGAGGCGCTGGACCGGACCGGATCCCCGGGGTGAGTATAATCTAACTCCTTTAAGGCCAGATGGACTTCCAGCACAGTGATGTGTCAGGTTACATCTTTTCCTAATATACTTTATGTCAAGGGTCACCAACCAGTGGTTCATGAGCCACATGTGACTCACAAGCCTGTGAAGTGTTGCTAGTGACTGTATGCCCAGGCTGGTGCCACCTTCAACTGTATTGGTGTCCACAAGGGCCATTGTTACTTGTTAAGGGGCATTCAGGGCACTTAGGACAATTGTTAATTGATAAGGGACACCTGGGGCATGATTATTTTATAAGTACGCTCAGAATATTACTACTTTATACAGGTAATATTATACTATAAGGGGACACTTTTGGTATTATTAATTTTTAATGAGCATTCATATTAATATTACTTCATAAGAGGCCAGTTAGGACATAAGTACTTTATAAAGTGTTGTATGGGCCTTTCTTACTTTTTAAGAGAGCACTGAGGGCATTACTACTACTACTACTTTATGCATGTAATAGCCCTCTGTGTCTGTACTGTTACATATTTAGACTGTTAACTGGTTCATGCAGCAACAGGAACACCCGATTCTTACACTATGGCTGGACCGAACAATAAAAGCAATTGTTACTATCTACCTTCCGTGTCTCCCCCTTTCCTCATAGATTGTGTGCTTGCAAGCAGGCCCCTCATTCCTCTTGGTATCTGTAATGATCTATGTGTTTATTGTTATGCTGTAAAGTCTATTGTCTGTACAAGTCCCCTCTATAATGTAAAGTGCTGCGGAATATGTTGGCGCTATAGAAATAAAATTATCATTATTACTTATTATTATTAATTATGTGACATTTAGGGTATAAGTACTTGCACTTGCAGCATTATTAGTTTATCAGTGGCCAATTCACATGAGTTTGTAAGATTAATT
Source organism: Dendrobates tinctorius (assembly GCF_039654945.1). NCBI lineage: Eukaryota > Metazoa > Chordata > Amphibia > Anura > Dendrobatidae > Dendrobates > Dendrobates tinctorius. Next base: position 33,307,311 of record NW_027361733.1, read on the forward strand.
TGAATAGAATGTGTTTTGTGACCATCTCTCAGTACTGAAAGTGGCTCTCAGGGTCAGAAAGGTTAGAGACCACTGCTGAGCTTTAACCTCATCCCAGAGGTAGATTCCTATCTACACTGCCCATTACTACTGTATTTTTTCCTCCATGATGCTGTGGTTTTCGTGTGTTAACTAAGGAATGAATAGAAAGAATCACTCTCCGTATGATGTGCTGTGCTGTGAGACGTCATCAGCTAGTCTTCATTCACCAGCTCAGAGTCAATTGCAAATTAAGAGAGAGAGCTGCAAAGGGGAAAATGGTGAAAATGTAGGGTACAAGTCATGGAATGGTCAGAAGTAGTGTTTTCCCTTATGTACACACACAACTCTTTAGTCTCAAAAATTGCTTAAAAGTAGGGTTCCCCATTAAGGTGTTAGCACATCTTCAATAGCTGTTGGCCATATTATGCTCACTTGACTGTCAGCTATTAATTACAGACCGTCCTTCCTTTAAATTTGGGGCTGTCTGTACAGTAGGTATCTTTATTGTCTCACAAAAACTTTAGAAAGGGAGATAAACTTATAAAACGTACCCTGTGATAAAAATCGTCACTTTCATGGTTGTCACCACTGAAATGGTTTCCTAGTGATGCTGAGGAGGAAAACTGTCTTGGTCTGACTTGCTAAGAGGATAGCAGGAAAAAAAAAGCATAAGTCACATGTTCACAAACATAAGCTAAAAAAAATATCAATTTAACCAAGCGAAGTAGTGATCAGCCTCATTTTATTTTCTTCTCCTGGGAGAGAAGTGACTGTACAGGATCAGGTGTAAATTTCTGGGATCTTCTGCTTTGAGTGACACAACCTAGCAGCATATCGGGTGGAGAAAGCTCGATCTTTACAATGGGAATCCCTGTGTATAACATTGTCAGTACCAGGCATACCATGGGGGTCTTACAGTTTATGAGTCTCCCTTCTGTTTCTCTAGAGTTTCTTTGCTGTGTCTGATCTCTTGAATAAGTCTGGCGGAACCCGAGAAGAACTTAAATAAAAGTTTTCAGAAATAAAATGTCATAAAGGAATAGAATAAAGTCCTTATAAAAGCTTAACCCCTTTACCCCCAAGGGTGGTTTGCATGTTAATGACCAGGCCACTTTTTACAATTCTGACCACTGTCCCTTTATGAGTTAATTACTCTGGAACGCTTTCATGGATCCCAGTGATTCTGACAATGTTTTCTCGTGACATATTGTATGTAATGATAGTGGTAAAATTTCTTTGACATGACTTGCGTTTATTTGTGAAAAAAAGCGGAAATTTGGTGAAAATTTTTAAAATTTTGCAATTTTCCAACCTTGAATTTTCATGCCCTTAAATCACAGAGATATGTCACACAAAATACTTAATAAATAACATTTCCCACATGTTTACTTTACATCAGCACAATTTTGGAACCAAAATTTTTTTTGTTAGGAAGTTATAAGGGTTAAAAGTTGACCAGCGATTTCTCATTTTTACAACCCCATTTTTTTTAGGGATCACATCACATTTGAAGTCACTTTGAGGGGTCTATATGATAGAAAATACCCAACAGTGACACCTTTCTAAAAACTGCATCCATCAAGGTGCTCAAAACCACATTCAAGAAGTTTATTAACCCTTCAGGTGCTTCACAGAAATTTTTGGAATGTTTAAAAAAATGAACATTTAACTTTTTTTCACAAAAAATTTACTTCAGATCCTATTTATTTTATTTTACCAAGAGTAACAGGAGAAATTGGACCCCAAAAGTTGTTGTGAAATTTGTCCTGAGTATACTGATACCCCATATGTGGGGGTAAACCACTCTGGGAGCATGGCAGAGATCGGAAGGGAAGGAGCACCATTTGACTTTTTCAACGTAGAATTGGCTGGAATTGAGATCAGATGCCATGTCGCGTTTGGAGAGCCCCTGATGTGCCTAAACAGTGAAACCCCCCCAATTCTATCTCCAACTCAAACCTCAACACACCTCTAACCCTAATCCCAACGCTAGCCCTAACCCCAACCGTAACCGTAATTCTAACTTTAGCCCCAACCCTAACCCTAACTTTAACCCCAACCCTAACGGGAAAATGGAAATAAAAACATTTTTTTAATTTTATTATTTTTTCCTAACTAAGGGGGTGAGAAAGGGGGTTTTGATTTACTATTTATAGACTGTTTTTATGTTTGGCAGCTGTCACACCCTAAAAGACGCTTTTTATTGCAAAAAATAGTTTTTGCATCACCACATTTTGGAAGCTATAATTTTTTCATATTTTGGCCCACAGAGTCATGTGAGGTCTTGTTTTTTGCAGGACGAGTTGACATTTTTATTGGTTCCATTTTCGGGCACATGACATTTTTTGAACGCTTGTTATTCCAATTTTTGGGAGGCAGAATGAGCAAAAACCAGCAATTCATTAATTTCTTCTTTTTTTTTGGGGGGGGGGGCATTTATACCGCTCTGCACGTGGTAAAATTAATGAAGCAGTTTTATTCTGCGGGTCAGTACGATGACAGCGATACCTCATTTATATCACTTTTTATGTTTTGGCGCTTTTATACAATAAAAACTATTTTATATAAAAAATAATTATTTTTGCATTGCGTTATTCTGAGAGCTATAACTTTTTTATTTTTCTGGTGATGGTGATGGTGGCTTGTTAATTGCGGAACATTTATTTATAGCCATCTTTTTGATTGCGTGTTATTCCACTTTTTGTTCGGCGGTATGATGATAAAGCAATTGTTTTTTTTCCTTGTTTTTTTTTTTTTTTAATGGTGTTCACTAAAGGGGTTAACTAGTGGGACAATTTTATAGGTCGGGTCGTTATGGATGAGGCAATTCTAAATATGTGTACTTTTATTGTTTAGATTTTTTTAATTCAAATATTTATTTATTGATGGAATAAATATTGATTTTTTTTTATTATTTTTAAAAATATTTTTACAATTATTCAAATTTTTTTTTAATTTAATTCTTACTTTACAACTTGATCCCACTATGGGACGCTCATTTTGTGCAGGCTAATCGCTTCTATAGCATGCAGATCTACATGCTATAGAAGCTGTCAGTGCTGCTGTTTCTATTACACTGACCAGATAGACTTCATGGTCATCATTGCGCATGACATGAAGTCTCTCATGTCTGGAGACCCAGATGTCATCATGATGACATTGGGTCTCCATGGCAGCGATCGGGACCCCGCATCATGCCCGAAACGCTGCGATCATATTTGGTCATAGTGTTCTGGGGGTTAAAGTGCCGAGAGTGGTCCGTGACCACTCCTGGCGCTTAGTGCCGGGTGTCAGCTGTGAGAATCAGCTGACACCCGGCTGCGATCAGCCACGCTCCCCCTGTGAGTGCGGCTGATCGCCCATGACGTACTATCCAGTCCATGGGCAGTAAGTCCCAGGGCACATGGATGGGATAGTACGTCCAATGGCAGAAAGGGGTTAAAGGGGATACAGTGGGTATGGAAAGTATTCAGACCCCTTTAAATTTTTCACTCTCTGTTTCATTGCAGCCATTTGGTAAGTTCAAAAAGCTCATTTTCTTCTCATTAATGTACAGTCTGCACCTCATCTTGACTGAAAAAAAAACAGAAAAGTGTGAGAGCTCACCTCAAGCAGCAACGCCCACGATCGGTGGTAGAACCAATCATGTGCATTTAATCCCTCTGATGCCGTTGTCAGTAGGGACAGTGACATTAAGGAGCATCGCACAGGGAATGGGTTCCCTGCGCGCATCCATCAGGACATCGCTATGCAATCGCATTGTCCTGATGTTCTCCATGGAGACCTCCAGCTGCAAGAAGGTGGCTTTGCAGTGACTGCAGACAGCTGGACCTAAGACGCCTCTTTTCCTGCCTGTCAGACGCTTCTCTGATACTCTGCAGTGTAGAAGCATTGCAAAGTATCAGATTAGTGATCTGACACCATACAGAGATGTCCAAGGATAGGACAATGTAAAAAAGTTAAAAAAAAAAATATTAAGAAGTGTAAAAAATACTTTTTTAAAAAAATCTCCAAATAAAGAACAAAAAAAGAAAAATATTTTTCCAATAAATACATGTAAAAAAAAAACAAACAATAAAAATACACATATTTGGTATTGCCAAATCTGTAACGACTCTTCCTATAAAACTATCCCAATAATCAACCCCTTCAATGAACAGCGTAAAAAAACACGAGGCAAAAAAACAATGCTTTGCCATCATATCGCCAAACAAAATTAAATAAAATATAACATGATCAAAAAGACAAATGTAAATAAAAATGATACCGCTGAAAAGATAATCTTGCCATCACACAGCTCCATCAGCAGAAAAATAAAAAAGTTATCGCTTTCAGATTAAAGTGATGCAAAAATAATAATTTTTTCTCTAAAATAGTTTTTATTGTGTAAAAGCGCCAAAACATAAAAAAAATATAACTTGGGTATTGCTGTAATCGTACTGATCCAAAGAATTATGCTGCCTTACCAATTTTACCACACGCGTGACGGTATTAAAAAACAAAACAAAAAGCAATTCCTGAATTGTTGGTTCTTGTTCATTCTGTCTCCCAAAAATCAGAATAGAAAGTAATCAAAAAATGTCATGTAGCTGAAAATGGGACAAAAAAAAAACCCGTCATCTCATCCCGCAAAAAAACAAGCCATAACATAACTCTGTTGGCCGAAATGTGCAAAAATTATAGCTCTCAAAATGTGGTGATGCAAAAACTAGTTTTAACAATAAAAAACATGTGTGACAGCAGCCAAACATAAAAACACGATATAAATCTGGTATCGCTGTAATTGCACCGACCTGAAGAATAAAGCCGCCTAATCAGTTGTACCACACAAGGAACGGCGTAAAACAAATAAAACCAATTCTTCACATGTTTATTTTTTCATCCTGCCTCTCAAAGATCGCAGTAAAGCTCAGCGCACATTTATCCTGCGCTCTAAGCTGAGCGCTTACACCGGGGTTTCAAGTGTAACTCTCTGAAATAAATGATTCAGACAGAGCCCCTGGTGGAAGATTCCTTATAATGAGGCAGATGGCGGCACTGTGGACGCCTTGTGACCTGTGATCCGGCGGTGTCTGTTTTTTTAGGATTGCATAAAAGTGCCGTCGGCCACAGTTTTGTGCACTTCTGAAAAAAAGGACACCGCGGAACAGAGGCCAGACGGAGTCCAGAGTATTTCTGCTGCCTCACTATAGTAGATGGATCCATCGGGGGTTTCATCTGTCACGTCACTCAGAGATTTAGATGGAAACCCCAAAGTAAGTGCTTAGCATAGAGCGCCGGATAAAAGTGATAATAAATATTATGTAAAATATTTCCAAGAAAAGCTTCAACTAATTCCACAAAAAAGCAAGTCCCCATTTAGGTCTGTCAACTGTTAACAGAAATATAGGGGGCTTCCACATTACTGGTAGCACAAAGGCTCTGGAAAAGCGAAATGGCTACTCGCCCCCCAAAAGAAATTCAGCAAAATCTCCGCTCCCAAATCCAAATGCCCATCCTCCCTTCTGAGCCCCAGTGTTCGTAAACCACATTTAGCGTCCACATGTTTGGCATTTCTGTAGTGATGATTGCACGCCTAAGTTACGGGTGCATGTTTCCAGAAGCATGAGCTGGGCATAATGTACTGGTTACTACAACGTACTGGTCACTACAGCGCACTGGCCACTACAAAGGCAGTTTGCAATTTTCACTTAGAAACATCCAATGCTGCTTGTTTCTAGAAAGCACTCATGGAGTCAAAGTTGTCACTACATCTGTAAATAAATTCCCAAAGGGTTATAATTTCCAAAATGGGGTCACTTGAGAGGGATTCTGCTTTTCTAGCACTTAGGGGCTCCTTATGTGGAATCCGCAAACTATGCTAGGAAAATCTGCATTCCAGGAGGCAAATAGCGCTCCTGAGTCTCTCTGTATGGCTAAGTAGTACTGTATAGCCACATATGGGGTATTGCCACATTCAGTAGAAATTGTTGGACAAATTTTGGTGCCATTTTTACCCATTTCCCAGTATGTAAATGTAAAACTTGGGGCTAACACAGAATCTTGGTGGTAAAAATGTAAATTATTTTATCTTCACTGCCCAATGGTATAAAAGTCTGTGACACACCTGTGGTGTCAATATAATCACTGCACTCATAGATTAATTCATTGAGAGGTTTAGTTTGTAAAATGGGGTCACTTATGGGGGGGTTCTGCTGTGTTGGCACCTCAGGGGTTGTGTCAGTGTAACATGGTACCCTTAAACAGCAAAATCTGCACTGTAATATGGCGTTTCTTCCCTTCTGAGCTTTGTACTGTGCCTCAAAAGTACTTTTCGACAACATATAGGGTATCGATGAACTCAGGAGAAATTGCACAACAGATTTTGGGGTCCATTTTCTCCTGTTACCCTTGTGAAAATACAAAATTTGGAGCTAAAAAAGATTTTTGTGGGAAAAATGTGATTTTTTTTATTTTCACGGCTTAAAGCCCCCTTTACATTTAGCGATGCACCAGCGATCCGACCAGCGATCCGACCCGGTCAGGATCGCTGGTGCATCGCTAAATGATCGCTAGTGAGCTGTCACACAGGCAGACCTCACAGCGATGCAGCAGCGACGCAGTGCACGATACCTTTCACACACAGCGATCCTGACGTCCTCCCGCCCGCCTCCACGCATCGCTTGTCGGCGCCAGCAGGAAGCGCCCGACGAGAAATGGAGCCGGACATTCTCGCGCTATCAGCGATGGACAGCGGGGGAGCCGGTCGGAGGTAAGTATCACACATAGCGATATCGCTAGCGATATCGCTATAACGTCACAAAATCGGTGACGTTATAGCGATATCGCTAGCGATATCGCTATGTGTAAAACCCCCTTTACATTATAAACTTCTGTGAAGCACCTAGAGGTTCAAAGTGTTCAATACACATCTAGATAAGTTCCCAAAGGGGTATAATTTCCAAAATGGTGTTGTCACGATCCATTTTTGGATCTGTCAGATTCTGGATTCTCTGATATAACCTTTTCTCCCTCCGGTGGCTGCTGGTGTTACTGCAACTGTAGTTGGTCTGCTTGTGGGTTTTTGCCCCCGGTGGCCGCTGGTGTTACTGCATGTTAAGATTAGTCAAGGCAGGTGAGGGACTGAGGTATCCTGGTCGGCGACAGGTTGAAAGAACCTGTATAGGGAACGTGAGGAGAGTCAAGGCTCTTCCTTAGGAAAGTGAAGGAGGTGTCCACTTCCATGTTCCCTATCATAGGGCCCACCGTTGTAATTATTTCCCCGGTGTCCCCTTGTCTGTCTTGATGTTTTGTGACCGACCGATCGTCGGGTCGCGTCACGCAAAGCCAGACATACCGTGACAGGTTTCACTTGTGTGGGGGGGTTCCACTGTTTAGGCACATCAGAGGCTCTCCAAACGTGACATGGCAACTGCTAATTATTCCACCAAATTTTGCATTCAAAAAGTCAAATGACACTCCTTCCCTTCCAAGCCCTACCGTGCACCCAAACAGTGGTTTTCCTCCACATATTGGGTATCAGCCTACTGAGGAGAAATTGCATAACAAATTGTATGGTCTAAACAGGAAGACCACAAAGGAGTAAAAAGTTCATATTTATATCAAAATAGTAAATTTATTAAACATATACCACATAAATGACAATACATATATAGATAAATAAACCAAACAAGGATCAAGTAATGATGGCTAAGGTCACCTATCAGAAAAATATAAAGTGCTGTAGTGCCAGAAGTATAAGCAACAATAAGGTGTTAATTTAATATCACCTCCGCTAGCAAAAGTCCTTCACATGTGCACAGACAATAAGCTGGAGTATGTTCAATCATTCAAGCATAGTGCTTATCTATATTGTGCCAGACTGGACCAGATCTCGCCGCCACCGACACACGTTTCGTCTACACCTTGATAAAATTGTTTTACAAATTGTGCGGATGTAAAGTAGAGATACGGGAAATGTTATTTATTAATTATTTTGTGCGATATGACTCTCTGATTTAAGGGCATAAAAATTAAAAGTTTTAAAATTGCAAAATTTTCATCAAATTTCCATTTTTTTTCACAAATTAACGCAAGTCTTGTCAAATAAATTTTGCCACTATCATGAAGTGCAATATGTCACGATAAAACAATCTCAGTATCAGTGGGATCCATTGAAGCGTTCCAGAGTTATGACCCCATAAAGTGAAGTGGTCAGAATTGTAAAAATTCGCCTGCTCAGGAAGGTGAAAACAGGCTTCGGGGTGAAGGGGTTGTCCACTACTAGGACAACCCCTTCTTATTCTGAATGTTTGCACTTGTGAAAATAAAAACACATACTCACCTTTTGTGCTGGCGTCGTTCCAGAGCTGTCAGCACTCATGTTTCTGGGGTTCACGTGTGGTTGTTATGACACGTGATCCCTGCGCCCAATCCGAGCTGGCGTCCCTGTCCCCACCTTCGGATGTATTAGTAATGGAGAAGTAGTGAGTGGCCAGCTGCAGCTCTCACTTTCCCTTAATGTCCGATTTGCCCGAATTGGGGACAATGACCGCAGCGGTGATTGGGCGCAGTGCTCACGTGTCATAACAACCTCATGTGAGCCCTGAGAACGTGAGTGCCGACACCCCTGGAATGACGGCGGCAAGGGAGGCGAGCATAAGTGTTTTTATTTTCATGGGGTGCAAACATTCAAATTAACAAGGGGTTTTCCTAATAGTGGACACACCCTTTAAGTAAATTTTCTTAAAAGGAACATTCCCAGTTGGACTGCGGGCAGGCTTAAATTGTGGCACAGGCTTTAGTAATTTCGAATGTGCTTACAATAAACTGAAGCACAACGTTAAATTGAAACTGTCCTTTATACACAAGATACCTCGAGCTCTCACAATTTATAACTCACTGGGCATTCTGATGGCACATCCTTCTACTGAGATCTTCTGCCAAGGGTGACTAAATCCAGCAACATAACATGGGTGGGGGATTTGATCTTTGGAACGGAAACCTGTATATATGCTACTGTCAATATCAGGTCTACCATAGGGGTCTTACATTTTGTGAATATCCACCTCTGTCCCTCTGGAGGTCCTTTGCTACGTCTGTTCCCTGATCTCTTGAATGGTTCTGAGGGAAATAGAGAAGAATCTAAATATAAGTTTTCAAAAGTAAAATGTCAATAAGAGATAGAAAAACACCCACAATAAAAAATAAAAGTGTACCTATCATGTCCCCAAAAGCTATTAACCGTGACTGCAGACTTCTGAATCCTCACAGAGTATGCACTGCATATGGAATCACTGCAGACTTTAATCCCACCCTGGACAACCCCTTTTAATTTGCAGGTTAATAGTGTTCCAATGCTGTTCAGCTGCTGTACTGAAAGCGAAGGTTACCGTGAGGAAATTAACTTGATTCCTCCTGGGAGCCACTGGCTTTCAGTCGTGGAGGCGTGCCCAGAAACAATCAGGGATGATTATAGTTTTATTTATATACAGTGATTTAAAGTAACTCTAAACAATCAATTCTATTATTTCTAAACACTGTCTTTCGGTGATCACTTTGTATCTCTGTTCATACTGCACCCACACACACAAATGATACACCATTTGAAAGGTAAACTTGCCCCCTTCAGCAAGAAAATAGCCAAACAAACCACCCATCCACGATTTGATCACAAAATACAGTTTAAACATTAATTTTCATAAACCTGCAGTAAGGAAAAATGACCTGCAGGTGGCACAGTACCCCCAAAGCACACTACCACAAAGCTGCTTACAGACATAACAAACAAATCCAAACATTTGCCTTGGGGGCTTTCCATTTGCTAAACTGCTTGCCCAGCCTATTTTTGCCAAATTGGAGAATTTTGTACACTTCACTGCAGGTGAGGCACATATGCAAACACATTTGTAAACATGCACTGCCTATTGAATTGCACAATTGCTTCGTTCATACTCCACCCACACAAATGATACACCATTTGAAAGGTCAAATTACCTGCAGGTGGCAGCACACTACCCCAAAGCACGCTACCACAAAGCTGCTTACAGGCAACACAAACAAATCCAAACATTGGCCTTGGGGGTCTTTCCAGCTTGCTCAAGTGCTTGCCCAGCTTATTTCAGGCACATTGGAGGATTGCACATTTTACTGCAGGTGAGTCACATATGCAAACACATTTGTAAACATGCACTGCTTTTTCGGTGATTACTTCGCCCCACTCACACAAATGGTGAGTCACATATGCAAACATATTTGTAAACATGCACTGCTTTTTCGTTGATTACTTTGCCCCACACACAAATGATACACCATTTGAAAGGTAAACTTGCTCCCTTCAGCAAGAAAAGAGCCAAACAAATTCACACATTCACGATTTTATCACTAAATACAGTTTAAGCATTCATTTTTATAAACCTGCAGAAAGACACAATGACCTGCAGGTGGCACCTCAACCGGAAGACATTTTTTGGCCTTTACTTATCAAACCAATTTATCGTATTACTAATCTACATATATAAATCCCTGTCTACCTGTCTGTGTTCATTAGCTCATGAAATACATTTAACCAGCTTGCTTTTTCTGAAATCCTGCGCCCCCGACAACCAATGTGCGAAAATTTCGCACGGGCCAAGCTAGTCAATGTGAATAACTATACAAAAAAGCAACGGGTATATCCTCCAAAAAGATCATATAGATATAGCAACTTGGAAGTAAACTTAAAATATAACTTTTAATACAAATTCCTTAAAAATTATTTTTCTATTTTTCATAAAAGCTCATGAGTATGTCACTATATATTACAAAAAAAAGTGACAAGAAAGGTAAAGTGCAAACAAGTGCTTATTACACAACTGTGCCACTCTATCCTGAGTCAAAATTAGTATATATATGTAATAACCAGTCCAATCAATGTACACCGCTATTTCAGCTCATAATAGCTAGTATTAGGTCAGATATTATATTCAAGGCAATTGCAACTTCCCATCTGATGATTACCACAAGACAGTCTATCAATGGAAAGTATGTCTACAATAAATTTCATCAGTCCTAACAACATCTAACCATATTGCACATATTAGGACCCAAGATTAGGAACAGTCTCACCCCGTTTTCTCATGCACAGGATCACTACATCCCTCAGGTGGTGAGATCACCGAAGATAACGCCACTCCCGACGTGTTTCTTCCTATAAGGATTCTTCAGGGGAGATTGGGGCAATGTATAGGGGTCTGCATACCCCCTCAGGCACTGTTGCCCACTGATACGGCGCAATGCCACAAAGCCGCACAGTGGTGTGCTTACCGCGCTGTGCAGCTCATTACCTTTTGTAAGCTGTGAGTCACGCGCTTCCTGAGGTTCAGATGACCACTTCCGGTCTCTGGAGCGCACGCTCTCGGTCTCTGAAGCACAGAGAATCGGGATTGCGGTTCAAACTACGTCACATGACGAGTCATGTGACTCTGACATCACCAAAGGTAAGCAATGATTACCGCAGCTCACTTGGATATAAAAGGGTGATAAATATCTCTAATTTGCCCACAATATAGAAGATAACAGGCAATCCACCTGTCCAGAGAAATAAGTAAATAAATGGAACTAATGCCACAGCATATCAAGTTCCAAACCCTGGGGAATAGCAGCGATTTAATTTTATTCAGTGTTCAGCAATGGGGTCAAAATAGGTAATATCCACAGCACCACAGAAGAAAATATAACCCTTATTTGATTTTAAATATATCTCAATGCCAGAGAGAACAGAACAAATTACACCAAGAAAGGGCAGCAGTTCATAAAGCAGAGGGAATGACCAAACAAGGACACAATATTAAAAAGTGTTTTAGAAAAAGGTGCTCCAACTATCATCCTTTCCCTATTAAACACTACACTAAAATTACCCTTCCTAACAGCGGAGGTTGGCACCCTAAAGACCTGCGCAATTGGTGCCCCCGCTCCATGACGGATCTCCCTACTACAATTACCCTATAACACCCTTAACCTAGGTGTATAGAATAGGAGAAGGAGAATGTGAATAACTAGACAGATTTAGATTCAATCAGATAACCATAAACTTAGAGAAATATTTCCTTTGCTTTTCCATCTAACGTCAATGTTCTGTTCACAACGGTGTTGCGCCCAGTCATGGGAGCCACCGTGTAAGTTCTCTCACTGCAATTCTGGCCATAGCGGGGGTCAACGGTTTTCCTGCTAGGCCGCAAGTCTCTCTGACGTAGTCTATTAAAGTACGTTGAGCCTCCCATGCCCCAACCGGTTCCTCCCAACCTGAGACCCTAATTCAAGCCAACCCCCAGTACTGTAGGGGATAGCTGGAAGTGACAGACCTGCTCACATGCTCTGTCCTTCCGCAATCGTAAGCATGTCCCGCCTGTTGCAGAGTGCTCACAGATCTTATCGGCTTGACCGTAGTAGGAAGTATGTCATGACTGGACACAGGTGGACTAGTCCTCGGCTCTTGACGGGCGACATCTGATCTTTTCAGCTTTACTGGCGTGGGGCAAGGATCCTGTTCCTGAGTAGCGCAGGTGGAACTCAGATTTCTCCAGGCCTTGTCAGGTGATGGCAGATATCTTGCTGTCGTAGGACATCCGGTGAGGCCAGCGATATCCGTGGATTGCAACTGCTCCGCTCTCTTCTCTGGTACGAAATCGGCCTGCAGTTTGGTGCATAGGGCTTTTATATCCAGGAAGTCCTTCCTGTGAGTCACCTGATCAGGTCCAGCACACAGTCACTCCCCCTGCAAATCTTCCAGCACCGTTCAGTTCTGCTTGATTTTGCCTAGCCCGAAGATGTTTTAGGGATTTCATTGCTTCTTATTACACTGCGGCTGTGAGCATGCACTGTCACTTCGATTGACAACTGTTTCTACACGGATACATTGCAGAACGAGCTTACAGTTGCCTCCATGACTGGGAGCCGGCGGTAGGAATTAACTTAATTTTCAGTCAGGTGGTAAGACAACATTAGAAAACTATAAACCTGCATATTAACCCTATATGTGAAGGTTAAAAGCGTTTTGGGACATGACCCATTTAACTCCTTACTGAATATTCTGGTCTTAAATGACCGGACACTTTATAAATTTTGCACATTTCGTGGTTAAATAGTCTTCTTTATTTTTGGCTACCAATATCATTTTTTTGTGATAAGTTGGATTTTTAAAAAAAATGTATGTTTGGTCTTTCTTACTTTTATCAGTGTAATGTGTTAAAAAAAAACATACCATCTCATAAACAGAAGGTTTGCAGCATCTTGTGAAAAACTATCAGAAAGACTTTATTGGAAATCTGTCAGGTCCACATGGATCGGCCTGTACAGTACAATGCTTACATACCATGTATAATAGGGCTGTCAGTCCAATCATAAATATGGATTTATTAGGGGTAATGTGTACAAATAAATTCTATTTTTCTCAAAATTTATACCCTCACTTGCAATGTTTATGGCACACCCTTCTCCTGGGTGGAAATTGACTGTGGAAGATTGAGTGGAACTAGAAATTTCTGAGACCTTCTTCTGCCCTTTGTGGAAAAATCCAACAAATAAATTTTGGCCCCACTTTGATCTTTACTATGGGAACCTCTGTATATGCCACTGTCAGTATCGGGCATACCCAGGCTTGGACTGGCTCACAGAAGAGTAGGTAAATTCTACTGTGGACCCCCCTTGAATGAGTGCTAATATTTTTGATTCATTATTTAAAGAAAAAGACATCATATAATAATTCATTGTACAAACTATCCTGTTTAAGAGTATGTAGAAGCATAAGTAACTGTGTACTAGTGTCAGGAGATTTTTTTGCATGTTGCTGAACAGTGGCACCCTAGATTCAATGTTACTGGTGGGCCCATAACACCTCAGTCGACACTGGGCATACCATAGGGTATTATGTGAGATCATGCTGTTCAGCTGGAGGACCATTCCTATGATTGGTCCTCAATCTCTTACATACAAATGTTGGAGACACTGAAGAACCTAAATGTGAATTTCCCCAAATTACATGGACATAATTCACAGCAATGCCAAAATGATTGTGTCTTTTGTTACCTCATTAGCCTCTTCAGGATTCGAAAACTGTGGTGTTGTTAGAAGTAGTAGTAATCTATTCATTCCTTGGCGGCTTCCTCCCAAAAGCTGCCTGAGCTCATAATGAAAACATAAGGGAAATGCCGGAAGAGCAGCCATGTCAAAAACTATGGCAAAACTACCGGCAGATCAGTTTCAGGAAAAAAGCCACCGTTTTGTTTTTGTAGAAGATGCTTTGTGAAGGAAAATCCAGTCGGAACAAGGATGCTGTGTGCACACACCTAGGTTTTGCTACAAAACTGCAAAAACTCAACAAAAAAGATGCAGTGTGGACACAATTATATAAAAATGAGGACGAGTTATTTTACTTAACAATTTAGAGATTTTATTGGTACTATATATATATATATATATACACAGTGTGTATATATATATATATATATATATATATATATATATATATATATATATATATATATATATATATATACACACACACACACACACGTCAGAAATATACACTAACACTATAAATGCCCCCTGAAGAAGCAACATCCACACGAAATGCACATCGGGGTAAGGGGCCACAGTCTTGGCAGGATTCCTCACTCAATGGGTAGTTAGCCTTTTTATTTTCCCTAATCAAGACTATATGTACTTTACACACCAGAAAATATATATGTCACTCCACGGTAGACCTAGCCCAACAGGCTGTTAAATATAGTACTCTAAAGGAACAATTTAAACACTCAGGTATAGTAACCCTTTGGTGCAGTTATCTGCTGAGGAACTCTTTGTCTTGATTTAACAAACTGTTGATTCGCATCATAACTGCTTGGATCAAAACCTTGTGTACCCCACATTAAATTTTATAGTGTGTGTATACAGTGGGGAAAAAAAGTATTTAGTCAGTCAGCAATAGTGCAAGTTCCACCACTTAAAAAGATGAGAGGCGTCTGTAATTTACATCATAGGTAGACCTCAACTATGGGAGACAAACTGAGAAAAAAAAATCCAGAAAAATCACATTGTCTGTTTTTTTTTCATTTTATTTGCATATTATGGTGGAAAATAAGTATTTGGTCAGAAACAAGCAATCAAGATTTCTGGCTCTCATAGACCTGTAACTTCTTTAAGAGCCTCCTCTTTCCTCGACTCATTACCTGTAGTAATGGCACCTGTTTAAACTTGTTATCAGTATAAAAAGACACCTGTGCACACCCTCAAACAGTCTGACTCCAAACTCCACTATGATGAAGACCAAAGAGCTGTCAAAGGACACCAGAAACAAAATTGTAGCCCTGCACCAGGCTGGGAAGACTGAATCTGCAATAGCCAACCAGCTTGGAGTGAAGAAATCAACTGTGGGAGCAATAATTAGAAAATGGAAGACATACAAGACCACTGATAATCTCCCTCGATCTGGTGCTCCACGCAAAATCCCACCCCGTGGGGTCAGAATGATCACAAGAACGGTGAGCAAAAATCCCAGAACCACGCGGGGGGACCTAGTGAATGAACTGCAGAGAGCTGGGACCAATGTAACAAGGCCTACCATAAGTAACACACTACGCCACCATGGACTCAGATCCTGCAGTGCCAGACGTGTTCCACTGCTTAAGCCTGTACATGTCCGGGCCCGTCTGAAGTTTGCTAGAGAGCATTTGGATGATCCAGAGGAGTTTTGGGAGAATGTCCTATGGTCTGATGAAACAAAACTGGAACTGTTTGGTAGAAACACAACTTGTCGTGTTTGGAGGAAAAAGAATACTGAGTTGCACCCATCAAACACCATACCTACTGTAAAGCATGGTGGTGGAAACATCATGCTTTGGGGCTGTTTCTCTGCAAAGGGGCCAGGACGACTAATCCGGGTACATGAAAGAATGAATGGGGCCATGTATCGTGAGATTTTGAGTGCAAACCTCCTTCCATCAGCAAGGGCATTGAAGGTGAAACGTGGCTGGGTCTTTCAACATGACAATGATCCAAAGCACACCACCAGGGCAACGAAGGAGTGGCTTCGTAAGAAGCATTTCAAGGTCCTGGAGTGGCCTAGCCAGTCTCCAGATCTCAACCCTATAGAAAACCTTTGGAGGGAGTTGAAAGTCCGTGTTGCCAAGCGAAAAGCCAAAAACATCACTGCTCTAGAGGAGATCTGCATGGAGGAATGGGCCAACATACCAACAACAGTGTGTGGCAACCTTGTGAAGACTTACAGAAAACGTTTGACCTCTGTCATTGCCAACAAAGGATATATCACAAAGTATTGAGATGAAATTTTGTTTCTGACCAAATACTTATTTTCCACCATAATATGCAAATAAAATGAAAAAAAAACAGACAATGTGATTTTCTGGATTTTTTTTTCTCAGTTTGTCTCCCATAGTTGAGGCCTACCTATGATGTAAATTACAGACGCCTCTCATCTTTTTAAGTGGTGGAACTTGCACTATTGCTGACTGACTAAATACTTTTTTTCCCCACTGTATATATAATATATTACCAATAAAATCTCTAAATTGTTAAGTAAAATGACTCAGATCCTCCTTTTAAACAAAAAATAACAGCTGAAAAGTTGCTTAAAAAAGACCTGAAATATTTCCCATTTGATTTTTTTACTGAAAAAAAATCACTTTGATGTTTATGTGCAGTGGTTTGAGTTTTTTTTGTGCTTCAAGTTTTGAAAAATGCTTGGTGAGAAAAAAAAAAAGCGCATGACAATTATTTAAAGTGGCTCCTTAGGCCTCTTTCACACATCCGGTTTTCGCCGTCAGGCGAGATCCGGCATGTGTGTGTTAAAACGGATCCGTTTTTTTTTACCGCCGGACGCGTTTTTTTCTTATAGATCATAACATGCACCAGATCGCGCCGCATGTGCCAGCGTTTGTTCCGTTTTTTTGCCGGATCCGGCGAAAACTTGGTGTCCGGCGGCCGGACAGAATTCATGCTGTAACGTTTTTTGGTCCGGCGTAAAAAGCTGGACAAGCGTGGATGCGGCGCTCCCGTCACTGTGTCACAATGAAAGCGAATGAGGTCTTCCGGCCGCCGAATCAGTCTTTCGCCTGATCCGGCCACCGCTTTCCGTCATTTTCCCTCTGCGCATGCCCGGATCTCTCTCTCTCTCCTTACCCCGTTCAGCACTGCGCGACTTTGTTTCATCCTCAATGTGACTCATCATGCCCATAACAGAGCGCCGGAACTTCAGACGCATCTCTCTCCGATGCATCCGTTCTGGGCCGCACACCGCCGGAATAGCAAAAACGGATGTGTGAAAGTAGCCTAACGGAATTCGCTCCAAACTAGGTGTTGTCCAATCAAGAGGCTGCAAAAAGTACTTCAGGAGAAAAAAAAACCGCCAACAAAAACTCAACACATTTTCTGATACGGTTTCCACCAGAAATTTCGTAATTTTTTACTTTATTAAAAAAAACCCCTATGTATGCACATAGCCTAACGTGATACTTACAGGGAAGATTGACATTATTGACTGACTGCTACAAGTATTGTTTTTCTTCTTCCGGTAACCGATTCCACCTTTATAAGGACTGCAATAAATCTCCATTTTTTAATGGTAATTGTGCAGTACAGAAAGGGCAGAGTCCAGCACCGATAATGAACTGAACTTCCTTGTAGTAGTGCACGGATTATAATTGTTAATCATCGTATATACAGTATCTACTATGTTGGCAAAAGTACAGGGACCCAACACTTAACTGAATTGTTTTTTTCATTCAGTCCTATTGCCCCCGCTGTATAACATGTAGCACCTCGCGGTCTGACTTTACTTACTGTGACTGAATGGCTCTTTCTAAAGAGCTCACCGGTACCAGCGCGGTCCTGTAATACAAGTCACCGGTGTAACAAGTCAGTTTTTCATTCCTAAATATTCCATCGTCACCAACCACGATGCAAAACATCAGATGGAGTGGTGTAAACCACACCGCCACTGGTCTCTGGAGCAGTGGGAACATGTTCTGCGGATTGATGACTTCTATCTGGTGTCTGATGGACAAGTCTGGGATTGGTGAACGTTAGAACGTTACCTGCATTGTAGATCAGGGAAAGAGCAGGAATCCTGCCTGTCAACAACACAGAGACCCATCTTACCCCCTGAACCAAGTGGCCTCAAACATGATAACCTGATACATGCTTGTGTTGCTTTTCGCTTTCCTGTTCCGTTTACTTGAGTGTTGTTTTCTTTTTGTATATTTCTTCCTTCCCTTTTTTATAACCTGTGCTTGTGCTGTCACCATCCATACAATGTGCCCCTGAAGAAAGTGGGTATGTGGCGGGTACACTGCTGCAGACATTTAGGTGGTCTGGTCAGTTCTGATATTAATATATGGAGCCTTAATTTATTTAGCCGTCCCCTTTTATATGAGCAATGCCCTTCAGAAAGGCAACTCTTACTTTCGACACTCAGTAAGTTCTTATTTCATCCCATCTCTTGGTAAATTTGGGGGTAATTTGTGCCATTTTCACCAATTCGTAAGCTTGTGCGTCCCGCACACAATCTCATCACTGACGCATCCATACAATACTCTGTGTAATAAATCTAGCGAATGTTGTAGGGTGCAAAATTCTCTCTGAGTTTTTTTCATTACTTACCATTTTGTAAATCTCTGCTTCTGCTCCAGAGAGATCCCTCCTTCAGAAAAGGTTAATAGTGTAGCAGCGCTATACGACGCTCAGCCCTGGTGAGGTGCAGTTCGTGTAGTGCTGTACTTGAGCAGGGAGCTGTTTGCATCTTCCGCCACTCCCCACTAAATGACTGGTAACGGGGAATGTTAGCTTGGACTCTACATAGAGATACACACAAAGCATAATTTCCTGGGAACCTGATTCTCGTGAAGGTAAATTACACAAGAGTTGGCAGAGCTGATGATCAGATCTGACTGTATAATAATGAGCAGATATAATCCACTGATTTCCAACTGATACGAAACTACAATACCCACTGTGACGGCATGCTGGAAGTTGTAGTTTTGTAGCTGCCGGTAAGCCATGGTCAGAGATCTCTGCTCTTGCCCTCAATGAAGAGACCCATAGTGTGTATGTAACTGAGCTGCTATCAGCCAAGAAAGCCACTGCTGTAATCAGTTGCCCATAGAATATACAGGAGGGATCCTGTATCACAGTGATCGTGTACCCCAAAAAGATCCACCCCACTTGTCTCACACATTAGTATTCTCTAAGCTGCACTTTACCTGATTTTTTGGCTTTTTCTGTTCTCCAGTTCTGTCTTCCTGGAGTACATAAGTTTGGGGAGAGACACTTTTCTTAAATTTAGTGGCCATTTGCTTTACCACGCAGTTTTAATAGAAAATGAAAGTAAGGAACGGACAAAATCTCGGGTTACACAACCCACAGCACCTTCCTGTTCAGCTTCAGTTAAAGGCAAAGTCCATAGCTGTTTGTGAATTTATTCTAACTACAGAGTAGAAAAAGGTCTGACTGTGACCTTGAAAATGTGAACAAGAGGCTATTCACCGATCTGTCATTCTTCGAATGCACCTGGCTGGTATTTTCAGTCTATACGTCCAGTCCACACAAATTTTTTTATTTTTAAATATATGATTAATCCAATTGAATTCAGTTGACGTATCCTGTTTATCTGATCTTTATTGGAGACCTTCTATAATGTCTCACCTATTAGGTTATACATCAAAATCAGTGGGGTCCAACCACTTGGACCCACCTTGGTCTGCAGTAGGGGGCACTTTTATCCTCATTAGAATGGAGCAGCAGTGAATAGGCTCGACCACATTCATTCCCTATGGGGCTGCCCAGCGCGGTGCTCGCCTTCTAGCAGTTCCGTAGAGAATGAATGGAGCGGTGGTCAGGCATTTGCACTTCTTTTTTATTTTAATGAGCATAAAAATTCTTTATTCTGCTGATCGGTGCAGGTCCCAGTGATTGGACTCCCATCCATCTCTAAGTTATCACCTACTTGAGGATAGGTGATACATTATTTTCAATATCTTTAATTTCTGGGTCTGGAAGGTGTACAGTTTATGGATAAAATTGAGGCACTGGGGTATCAAAGGGATGAGGCTGTGATCGTCTTCTTCCCATAAACATGCACAGAATAGGTAACAAATGTACAGTGGGTGAAATAAGTATTGAACACGTCACCAGTTTTCTAAGTAAACATATTTCTAAAGGTGCTATTGGCATTAAATTCTCACCAGATGTCAGTAGCAACCCATCCAATCCACAGAGGCAAATAAATCAAACCATAGATGTGCATACATTAAGTTAAGTGTAATAATGAGAAATGAAACAAGGAAAAGTATCCTTTGCTAGGTGAAGAGAATGGGGCATCAGACTGCGCTACTCGCCTGTCAGGATGATGTACCAGAGGAGTCCCAAGTGGATGTAATAGAAAATAGACTTTATTTCTACTAGTCCAGTCAAAATACGGTTTGACCCGGAACAAATTCCAAGAAAGCGTTTTATGATTTTTTTTATTACTATTATATGTGGGGAACAACATATTAAAAGTTTTCCAAAAATTGATCACCACAAAGGTCCTAACTATGACATCATAAGACGATGACAGCCATTGCACTAAAAATAATGAATATTTCCCTATTTCAAAGCTGTAGCTTTAGGTTACAGAAGAGTTTGCATTTTGTATACTATATATTTTCATATAACAATTTTTATACAAAGTTTTATACTAACTACATGGACAGGCGAGGTCATGACGTCATCAATGACATCATGACATATATGTACATTTCTAGAAATTATAGAATACACAGTGCATTTTAAGACCTACTTCATCACTGAATAAGCGTGTCAGGTCAATAGTCACTATTTTCATCATCCGACACTGCTTCCTCACTCATATTGTCACAATGCCCTTCTTGACATGGTCCGGATACCCGTGAACAGGTAAGTCCGTGTCTTTTGCAAGTGCACCGAAGTGTACTACAACCACGAGAACAATTGCAGTGAATTATTTTCAGAAGTGTTTCTGGCGCGGGTGAAGTATCCATCATCACTGGAACTAGACTGTTGTTCTGCAATTCCCATCCCCATTCAGTAGTGTCCATGGCCTCACCATTGTCCATCCATAGCATCACTTGGAGGTAACTCCGAAGGGCATGATACTTCGTTGCAGAGGAGGTTGGTGGCAGTCGTTCAGGTGTAACAAAGATTTTGGCTGAACCAACTTTTTTGCAGAGAGTAGAATACCTCATTGCAGACAGATTGTCTCCAGGTTTGCCCCCGAACAATGCCACCATCGCTTTACACCCAGCGTCTGCAATCTCAGCTCTGTTTTTGTTAGGTGTGGAAAAGATTTTAGCACAGCTATTTAAGACCCAGTCTCCCTTCAAAACCTTGTGTAGACCGAGTTTTTTTCCGATTCCAAAAACCGCGGAAGTGGTATCGCAACCCGTGAATGCATGAAGGAACAGAAGACTGCTGCAGACATGGTTTCCCAGGAACTTCTTCAAAACATTAATGTCGTATACTGTTGCAAGACTCCCTTTATCCGAGTAGAAATAAAGCTTGTTGCCATCGCTGGTTGACGCGTGATGAAGTAACAACACCAAAAGATCTGTATCTTCGCCAATGAGACTAGTACTTTTGTTGGATGACATTGACACTGCTGCCTTAATCTCCACATCTGCATCCCCCTCTGATTGTATTACGTGGCAACCTCTGTCATTCATGCGCTGTGAAACGAGATTGATAAGAGACTGTTTGTTCTCCACATTCGAAAGGAAGTCCTCCTTTTTCCCGACAAATTTCGTTCCTTCAGCAATGTTCACTTTGTTACTTGTTCGTTTTTTGCGCTGTTGCTGATGGGTAATGTCCTTAGTGTTTGGTCCTCCAATGTAACCGTAAAAATACTATTGTAGCCTTACAATAGTGCTTTAGTATGAAAGATGCATAGTCTTCAGCGATTGAACAATATGTCTTTCCTTCTGACCACTTCAGTCGATGGAGAAGAGAACCTCCGTCAAGAACATAATGTTCCACTTCTGGTACATCCTTGAGTACTGCGTCATCTGAACTCTGTTCTTTTATAGCAGCCATCAGTTGTGCTTTGCTTGGTTTGCGTAAGAGATGTTTTGCCTCAAAGAGGGATGGTGGGTATGGTGAAAGTTCATAGGCCATCACCTCATCAAGGGAAAGATCAGCAGTTTGAGACACCACAAGAAACCTTTGGAACAAAAGAGCGGGGTCTATTGTTTTGTCCTTAGCAACGTGAATAGCCTCACTGGATGCTAGGGTCTTGGTTTTCATTGACCGCTTGTACTTAACTGAAAACAGTGATTGACCCTCCACTCCCATCCATCAACGTTCCTATGGCACCCATAAGATTCATCAATGTGTGGAAGCTCCCGAGCATCAGGACAACATCTCGAACCGGGCTGTCTTCAGGCACCTCGTGTTTGATTTCTGACGCTTTCCAGTAGAGTGGCTGATCGAATGTAACAACTGCAGCGGATCGGTGTTTATCAGCAAGGTTGCACAGATTCTCAAGAGTAGAGAACATGCATGACTTCTCTCCGGAATGCATGTCAATGATGGGCAGGAAGATTACCGAAGACGACCCCGGATGATCACAGTCTTTATGTAGCATGTGCATCATTCCATTCCAGCTTGGTGCAGGCTGTTTGAAGCGTAAAGACACCTCCCACAATACATCAACACGATGGTCAATGGCGTCGAGAAATGGCAAGGGCTTGAATTTTATGTTTCGGCGAGTGTGTTTTGCAAAACGGTACTCCCTTACATCAACTCTGCTTTGTTCAACTATCTCCAAGTCCGCAGTCTTCCGTCTGAGAACAGTGCGACTGACCTTCCTTCCTGGAGTCACAGTAGCTACCATCCCCATGCCGTGGAAAGTCCCCTTCCCATCTAACGTGATGATATTATGATCGACGTTGTCCGCAGCGAACAGCAGTGCCGTATCCAGTCTGTCTATGGTACCACTGAGTACATCCTGGCCAACAAAAGCGGCAGCGTTTTCCTCGAATCACTGAACTTCCGAATATGATGAACAATATCCCGTGGCTGAGAGACTGTCTACAAGAAATTGAGACCTGAAATGATGATGGAGCTGGACTGCTAACCCAAGCTGCAATGGAGCTACTACAGCCCTGGGATGTACAGCCTGAACAACTGGTTGTCCAATGCTTGCGACCTTCCTGTGAATGTTCTTACCAAAGAAGAGGGTTTCAAGCAAGCAAAGCAAACTCAGGGGGAGATAATCTAAGGCAGACTGACATTCAAGCGAAGAAGTCTTCGGATATTTATCGGTTGAAGATGGGATCTTAGACTTGATATCGCTCTTGATTAGTTTGGCTACAGTCTCTATGATGGCTCTCTTCTGGGCTTCTTCATCCGTTTCCTGACTACGGAAATAGTCCCTCAGGATTATTCTGGTCTTTTCACGGAACGTTACAATGTTAGGCAACCCTTCACACTCTGCTATGAATAGCGAATCGCCATACCTCTCCTCCAGCCTATACCTCAGCCATTTATTACTATAGGCAGCACTGTCTCCTTCTACAAGATACTCCGTCATTTTCTTTGCAAGATCTGTGACAGTCAGTTGGTCTTCATCGTTGTCCTCGAGAAATGCACACATTCTCAAGAACGCTTGCTCTTGGTCCATGTTCATCGGCCTCCCTACCTTCCGCGGTTTCTTTGTAGTAGATCCACCACCATGACACATAGGAATTCCGTAATTTGTCCAAAAGTTAATGTCACATGAACGATGATACAGACAGTCTGCAGCATGTAAGACCTTCCCAAAGTATGCGATTCTCCCTTGAATGGTGATTGCCCTGTCATCATTACGCTGTTTGCAATGTGACAAGATGGACCTTACAAATCCATTCGTTTTAGCAAAGCTATAGTCATCGAAATCACTACTAGATCTTGTCTTCACCACTTCATGTCCACAGAATACTGCGTCGTGCTATCATAGGATCCAGTAGACACCCGTGTACCTCTCTTGGCAGATGAACGATGAACGGAAGTAGCTTTCTTATGCAAGTCTATTTGCTTCTTGTTTATGTAGTTCATACGACATCTCTTGTGCACCACTGCTCCAGCAGCTACCACAGTGCTAACGCCCCTCTCAATACTGGCTTTATTGATCCCTTCAGCTCCTTTCGCACCAATCACCACTCTTTCTCCGTCATCTTCTACTTCATGGCTGCATAAGGGGCAAGTTTCTTGACTTTCCATCATTCTCAGCTCTGTAAAAGAAGATAAATAAATCATTAAATAATAAATATAATAATAGTAGTAATTGTAAAAGAAATATGATAGACACTGAAAGGCGAGTCACATTTAACATTTTACAGCTTTGGCGGCCATATTCTTTGAAGTCACATTTGTACCCTTTGTGGTAACCCGATCTTGGTAAACTTTTAGTATGTTTTTCTCTACATGTAATACTACCAAAAAAAAACAATAAAACGCTTTCTTGGAATTTGTTCAGGGTAAAGGATTTTTTTTTCATATTTTGACTGGACTAGACTCGTTTTGTGGTGATCACACCACTTCCTCAGGATAGACAGGCGAGCAGCGCAGTCTGATGCCCCATTCTCTTCACTTATCAAAGGATCATCACATCGGGGCTTGCAGCTGCCGCCAATGCTAAGTGCAGTGGTTGTGTCTCACACAACCATAATAGGTGAGTGAATTTGATTATCCCTCACGAATATTCCTTTTATCTCGGATAAGACCCTATGTGCGTTCTATATTCCTTCTAGGTACAAGTTAAAGTATTGAATACATGAAGAAAGAGAGGTGCAAATGCAATGGAAAGTCATGACACCAATTGAAATCAATCAGTAATTAGAAAGCAATTCTGTCACTTAATGAAAAATAATCTCAGCTGGTTCAACTGATAGCCTATAAAAAGGTGTCTCATTACCAAGGTGCCACACAAAAAACATCTCATGATGCGTAAAACCAGTGAACTGTCTGAAGAGCATTGCAACCTTATTGTTGCAAAACATACTGACGGCATTAGCTACAAAAAAATTTCTATACTATGAGGGATCCAGTGAGCACTATTAGAGCTATAAGTCGGAAGTGGAAAGAACATAATTTCATCATAAACTTTATCACGGCCAGTTGCTCCCTATAATATTTTAGACAGAGGAGTGAAAACAATTATTAGAAGAGTTGTCCAAGAGCCAAGGATCGCCTGTGGAGAGCTACAGAAAGACCTGGAATAAGCAGGTACAATTGTTTCAAAGAAAACTATAAGTAATGTGCTCAACCTCCAATTGAATTCTTTGGATGCCATAACACGCACTAAAAGGCACTACATATCACTCCAAAAACACCATACCACAGTGAATTCTGGAGGTGGGATCATCATGGTTTGGGGCTATTTTTTAGATGAATGGACAAATGTATCGAGACATTCTTGATAAAAATCTGCTTCCATCTACCAGGATGATGAAGATGAAATGAGGGGGAACATTTCAGCAAGACAATGATCTCAAACACACAGCCAAGTAAACTCTTATTTGGTTTCAGAGAAAGAAAATAAAGCTGCTAGAATGGTCCAGCCAATCACCTGACCTGAATCCAATAAAAATGTATGGAAGGAGCTAAAGCTCAGAGTTCATAGTTGGAGCCCATGGAAACCTGAGGACTTGATGAGTGTTTGTGTGGAACACTGGGCCAAAATCACACCTAAGCAATACCTGAGACTAGTTTCTCAATACAGGAGGCGTCTTGAAGCTGTCATCACCAACAAAGGCTTTTGTACGAAGTATTAAATACATTTCAGTAAAAGTGTTCAATACTTTTCCATGTGTCATTTCTCATTATTAGACAAAACATAATTTATAGACATCTATAGTTTGATTTATTTGCCTTTGTGGATTGGATGGGTTGTTACCAACACCTGGTGAGAATTTCAAGAATTTCATTTTAATATCACCTTTAGGCCGGGCTCCCTGGGGTAATCAGATGCGATATGCTAATGACACTCAGCTACCACTATTCTAGAGCGTGAGCACAAAGAGGATCGCAGCCCAGCTGCGGAGGAGACAGAGAAATTAATTTCTCAGTCTTCTCTGTTACCGACGTCGGTGGGAATTGCACTGCACTCTGGTGATATCCGAGTGCAGTGCGATGTTTCTCACGCAAACATAGACTTACATGGGTGCATGTGATCCAATTCTCCAGTGTGATTCGAATCAGCATGAGAAAATAATCTCAGATGTGTGCTGCACCATAGAGGAACATTGATTTTTTTTTTATATCGGATTGCACTCGTCCCATTGCAAGTGGGACTAAGCCCTTAGAAATATATTTACTTAGAAAATTTGTGACATGTTCAATACTTATTTCACCCGCTGCATGTTCACTGGATGCTCAATTCTTGGGATCATCACTGATCGCAACAGGGTCTCAGAGAGTTTTTTTTTAACATTTTACATTTTGCCAAATTTCCTCCTGGTTTTGACTCAAAAAGCTACATGTGATTTCAGGTTAAAAAAATATGCTGACTATAAATATCATATAACCCAGGCTGGCCCAGCTACAAACATAGGAAACCGCTGATTCCCTTCGGTGTCTTGCCACTGGGTCGTTACGGGACACAGACCCTTACTTATCTCTATCATCAGGCAACCAATGACAATATCCTGAATCCCCGGCTGTATTTGGTGTAAGTGGGGAGGGCTTGCTGAGTTTTGTAGTTTTAATCAAAACCCTTAAAACCTAATGAGAACAGGGACTCATGTGAGGGTTACATCCTGTGTAGTAATGTACAACATGGCAGTACAATATTTGTAACGGATACAGATTGCATTGGTGCGATTCTGGACTTGTAGTCAACATTAGATATGCTGCGTTAGCTGAATTTTCCCCCAAAATTTAATTTGGAGAATCTCAATACTGGTAAGCTTGCAAATGCTCAGAAAAAATACACATGGGGGAGAGGAGAGAGAGGACCCTGCTGATCTTAAGAGCTCACACTCTACACGAGAGAGACTTACCCAGTGACTTTGGAGATGGAAAACGACTGCCATACAAACAGCTCTGCTGGAAAACACTATCTGTGATGGCCTCGGTACTGACCGCCACTCTACACGGTATCATAATCCGCAAGATGGCATAGCTGCAAGATAGTATGGGGATGCTGCGTGGCAATGGAAAATGACGTTACACCGCTCTCTGATTTCTCAGCAACGTTGGAGATGGAACAGCAAATTTAGTTGTTTTTATTTTTTCTAACCACGAATTGAACTCAGAATGTTCAAATTTGCTCATGAAACCATGAATTTCAAGAAATTCGACTAGAATTCATCCTCTGCTGATTGATTCCCTCATCTCCAGTCAATATCTATAGTGTCATTATCATCCACTATGAAATTAGCAATCTAGCAAAGTGGAGGCAAAACTGACCATCTTGATTACACAATGTTATATCTTATAGCAGGCCCTGTGAAGTCAGAAAGTTATTTTTTTTTTTAAATCAGGTTTATCATGTTTTTTTTGTTTTTTCATTTTGCATTGTATAAAATACATACCGTATGGAATCATAGAATCGTAGAGTTGGAAGGGACCTCCTGGGCCATCTGGTCCAACCCCCTGCTCAAAGCAGGATTCGCTAAATCATCCCAGTCAGATGTCTGTCCAGCCTCTGTTTGAAGACTTCCATTGAAGGAGAACTCACCACCTCTCGTGGCAGCTTGTTCCACTCATTGATCACTCTGTCAAAAAGTTTTTTCTAATATCTAATCTGTGTCTCCTCCCATTCAGTTTCATCCATTTGCTTCTAGTCTTTCCTTGTGCAAATGAGAATAAAGTTGATCCTTCTACAATGTGACAGCCCTTTAGATATTTGTAGACAGCTATTAAGTCTCCTCTCAGTCTTCTCTTTTGCAAACTAAACATTCCCAAATCCTGCAACCTTTCCTCATAAGACAGGGTTTGCAGACCGGTCACCATTCTGGTTGCTCTTTTCTGAACTTGCTCCAGTTTGTTGATGTCTTTTTTAAAATGTGGTGCCCAAAACTGGACACAATATTCCAGATGAGGTCTGACCAAAGAGGAGGGAAATAATGACTTCACGTGATCTAGACTGTATGCTTCTGTTAATACATCCTAGAATTGCATTTGCCTTTTTTGCTGCTGCATCACACTGTTGACTCATATTCAGTCTGTGATCTATTAGTATACCCAAATCTTTTTCACATGTGCTGTTGCTTAGGCCTATTCCTCCCATTCTGTATATGCTTTTATCATTTTTATTGCCTAGATGTAGTACTTTGCATTTTCCCTGTTAAAAACCATTCTGTTACTTGCTGCCCACTTCTCCAGTTTATTTATATCTTTTTGAATCCTCTCTCTCTCTTCTCTAGTATTAGCTATCCCTCCTAGCTTTGTGTCATCAGCAAATTTAATCAGTTTACCCTCAATTCCTTCATCTAAATCGTTGATAAAGATGTTGAACAATGCAGGGCCCAGGACAGAGCCCTGTGGTACCCCACTTGAGACATTCTTCCAACTGGATGTGCAGCCATTTACGACCACTCTTTGGGTCCGATCACTAAGCCAGTTATGAATCCACCTAACAGTTGCCTTGTCCATTCCATACTTAGTCATTTTTTCAATAAGGATTGTATGAGATACTTTGTCAAATGCTTTGCTGAAGTCAAGATATACTATATCTACAGCATTTCCTTGATCCACCCAATCAGTGATTCCGTCATAGAAGGAAATTAAGTTAGTCTGACATGACTTATTAGTTACAAACACATCCTGACTCTGTTTAATCACTTCATTCTTATCCAGGTACTGACATACATGTTGTTTAATAATTTGTTCAAAGATCTTTCCTGGTATAGAAGTCAGACTCACCAGCCTATAGTTGCCTGGGTCCACCTCCTTCCCCTTTTTGAAGATAGGAACAACATTTGCTCTTCTCCAGTCTTCTGGGACTTCTGTTCTCCAAGAATTTTCAAAGATTATGGAGAGGGGTTCAAAAATTTCTTCTGCTATCTCCTTCAGTACTCTGGGGTGTAATTCATCTGGACCTGGAGACTTGAATTCATTTAGGTTAGCTAAGTGTTTCCTCACTATCTTTCTGTTTATAGATATCCTGGATTCTTCTATTCCCTTAATAGGACAGTGAAGAACAGTTGATATTACATTTCCTTTCTGAGAGAAAACAGATGCAAAATAGGAATTTAAAAGTTCGGCCTTCTCAACATCCTGTCTTACCATTTTATCATTTTCATCCTGTAAAAATCCTATAGCATCTTTGACTTTTCTTTTACTTTTGACATATCCCCAAAATCCTTTATTATTGCTTTTGACATCTCTTGCAAGCCTCAATTCATTGTCCGCTTTAGCTAATCTGATTTGTGCCCTGCAGGTTCTGCAGACAGCATTATATTCATCTTTAGATATGCCTTCCTCTTTCCATTTTATAAACATTTTTGTCTTCCTTTTTAGCATGTGCTTAAGTTCTGTGTTCATCCATCCTGGCTTCCTTAAATGCTTCCTATTCTTCCCTCTTTTCGGAATTGTTAACAATTGTGCTTTGAGAATTTCATTTTTCAAGATTTCCCATCCTTCCTGGACATTTTTGTCTTTAAGGATGTCCAGCCATTGGATCCCTCCAATTCTCTTTCTGAATCCCTTAAAATCTGCCTTTCTGAAATCTAACCTTGACGTCTGAGTCTTCACAGGTCTTCCTCCTCTAGTTATCCAAAATTCTAAAATAGCATGGTTGCTACCTCCTAGGGTCCCAGCCACTTTTACCCCCTCAACCATTTCCTCCCTGTTTATAAGGATTAGATCCAAGGTAGCAGTTCCCCTTGTTTTCTCCCCTACCTTTTGGAAGATAAAGTTGTCAGCAAGAGAGGATAAGAATTTCCTTGACCTGTTAGTTTTGCCTGAGAGAGATTCCCACAACCTGCTGGATCCTGAGTTCTAGACCCCTTCCTGGTGGCTCACCTGGTGCTGTCTGGACCCCCCGGGTACCCCGCAGCAAGTCGTGAGACACCTTTTGAGAGCGGGCAGCGGGAAGGTTGGGAGCGGACGGCTGATCCCCCACGAGGTGGCGGCCATCTTGGACGTGCAGCTCTGCCACTGAGAGCTACGGCGTCGCCACACATCGCTGCCGGGCAGTGAAGACACCGGCTGCCAATCTTGATGGAGCGCGCGGTGAGTGCCCTGAAAAAGTGGGCCCTGCGTGCTATCCCTCCTTCATTATCTGCTCACTGTGCCGGCTGGCGCCATTGCTAGGGGAGGTTCTGTGCGTCCTCCCCGACTGAAGCTGCCTGTGTGGGGCCCCCTCTCCCTCCCCTGGCCACAAGGAACTGTGCTGAATAATATTGGTGACTGTCCTCATAATCCCTGTGGCATCCCTCTGTGGCCTGAATTATAGTTAACTATTACTAACCCTGCTGTGATCCCCATCTGTGGTGGGAGATATCCAGACTACAAG
The DNA here is from genome assembly GCF_039654945.1 of Dendrobates tinctorius. Taxonomy (NCBI): domain Eukaryota; kingdom Metazoa; phylum Chordata; class Amphibia; order Anura; family Dendrobatidae; genus Dendrobates; species Dendrobates tinctorius. The sequence continues at coordinate 33,337,816 of NW_027361733.1, forward strand.
TTTTCAGCTGTTTTATTGGACCGCACTGCAGATAGCCATGAGTCGACTTAAAGGGTCGGGAGCGGCGGAAAAACTGAAAGTTTGTCAGACCTGACCCCGCTGAAAATATACGACCTAATAGAAACACTTCCTCTCAAGTTCAACGCAAAAATCGCCCTTCTGGGGGTGACGAAGAGACGGAACAGGAGGAATTTACCCTTAAACAGGCGTCTGAGCAATAGATGCAGGCTCTCTCTTTGACCAGAACATCCCTAACGGAGAAAATTGAGGATGTTTATACGGAGGTGGGGAGACTTCGTCAGGATATGCAGGGAGTCCAGGGTGGAAGATACCATTACACCTATAGAGGCGAAATTAACAAAGGTGGCGGGCTTGGAGAACAGAATGCGCCGGAATAATATCCGCATCGTTGGTCTGCCTGAGCGCTCGGAATGTCAGCATCCTGAGCAGTTTCTGGAGGATTGGCTTAAGACCTCCCTGGGAAATGAATTCTCCTCAATGTTCGCTATTGAAAGAGCTCACAGGGTCCCTACAAAACCCCTGCCTCCGGGGGCCCCGCATCGGCCTTTCTTGGCACGCTTGCTCAATTGCAAGGACAGAGATACCATTCTGCGCCTTGCACGACTAAAAAGTCCTATTAAGTTCTACAATGCTGTCATCTCCATCTTTCCGGACTTTTCCATGGAACTGCAGAAACAGCGGGCACAATTCATCGAGGTCAAGAAACAGCTCAGGGACAGGAACATTGTATACTCGATATATCCGGCTCGACTTCGGGTTGTTTATGAAGGTTCCTCCGTATTTTTCACGGATCCGGCGCAGGCGACTGAATGGCTGCGTCCCGTAAGGGATCCCCTGCGAAGGAATCCTAATGAGGCAGCTGTTATTTCGGATCCTGTCAACCAAAAGTCTAATTGGAGCTCTCTCAGCGAGTACCCAGCTATCAACAATACCGGACGCTGTGTTCAGTGATGGTATCCCCTTGTTTATTTTTTGATGGGGGCGCGAGACTGTGCTCCTATGTTACTAGGTTCCTGTTTTGTTTTTTCTTTTTCAAAAGTTTTCGTTTTTATAGTTACTTAGGTAAATGCCGCAGCCGACACCAATTTTGCTATCTGGGTGGGATCTCTGCACTTGGATCGGGCACCATTATGCAACATATCCAGATGGGCGGGAATGGGTTCTGAGTTGATTTGTATGACTTGGAATGTAAGAGGTATAAAAACCCCTCGAAAGAAAATTAAGGTGTTCTCACAAATTAGGCACTATCGCTCTCACATTGTGGCTCTGGTTGAGACGCACATGCTTTCCACACTAGCTATTCAAGGGGAGTTTCACTGTTAATTCATAAAGATGTGCGGTGGGAAACAAGGGAGGCCCGGAAAGACCCTGAGGGACGATTTGTGTTTGTACATGCGCTGATTAATTCTCAAAAATGTTATTCTTTGTATTTATAATCCCCCCCCCCCGGCCAATATGTCAATTATCCACAAGGCATTGAGCTTCGCTTTGAATTATCCAGATGCACACATTATTTGTATGGGAGATTTTAATTTGGTCATGAACAGTCATCTTGATAAGTTGAGATTAGATGATGGAGTACAGAGTGGGGCCCCCCCCCTGGTTACATCCCAACTGTCACAATATATGGCGGGTAGTGGGTGGTTGGATCTTTGGAGAATGCGCCATCCTGAAACGAGGGAGTATACTTGCCATTCCTCCACTAAACGCTCTCTGTCTCGCATAGACTACATCTTTGGATCCAGCAGTCTGGCGGCGTGGGTGGATGATGTTAAACATGGAAGTAGGGGGATTTCGGATCATAGCCCAGTTGTTCTTAAACTTAAATACGGGCCATCGACCAGTAGGATAACATGGAAGTTGAACCCTTTTTGGCTGAAGTTGATAACATCGCCTGATAGAACGATAAATCAGTTACGTTGCTTCGTCTTGTCCCACCCTGAACCCCGAAATATTAATGTATTTTGGGATGCTCTTAAAGCCTATTTAAGGGGTTGTTTATCCTCTACGATCTCTTACATTAAACGGGTGACATCGGAGGAGGATGGCGAGATGGAGCGACATCTGAAAGATGCGGAAGCAGCCTATATACTTGATCAAACTAACAGTAATAGGGTGGAATGGCTGACTGCTCAAAGATTATATACTCAATATATTGACACCAAAACGAAACATAAATTATTTTTTGCCCAGCAATCTTATTTTGAGATGGGGAATCAGGCAAGTAAATTTTTGGCTTACTTAGTACGACAGCATAATGCAACTAACACAATTCTACAGATTCGTGATTCAGATGGTACCTTGGTTTCCTCAACTGAGGAGATACTGAAGTGCTTTTCTGACTGTTATGGTTCATTATACAATTCTAAGACTGATGTGGATGGCCCGGGGTGTCTAAATTATTTGTCAGATGTGGAGTTTCCTACGCTGAGTCCTTCCCAACAGGCCTTTATGGATGCTGAGTTTACTCTGGAGGAGGTAGAGGATGCCATAAAAGATATGGCCTCAGGGAAAGCCCCTGAGCCGGATGGATTTCCTGTTGAATTATATAGGAAATACCGCGAGATACTGGCGCCCCTTTTGTTGATGGTGTTTCGTGGGATTTGGGAGGGGGGGTGCATGCCTGAATCCTTTTATGAGGCCAATATATAGTTTTAAAAAAGGAGGGGAAGTACCCTTTAGACTGTTTATCTTATAGAACCATATCACTAGTAAATGTGGATTGTAAGATTTTTACAAAAATTTTGGCCAAGAGGGTGAACTCAGTCATATTCGATCTCATACACTCTGACCAAACTGGTTTTATGTCTGGTAAGAGCACCTCTATTAACATCAGACGAGTCCCGTCAGTGTTCCAATATAGCTCTCTGATACCAGATAATGAATGGGCATTGGCATCGCTGGATGCGGCCAAGGCATTTGACTCTCTTGAATGGCCTTTTCTCCGTGCATGCTTGCAGTGGTATGGATTTCGTGATAGATTCCAAAAATGGGTCAGCGTTTTATACATGAAGCCTAAGGCCTGGGTCATCGTGAATAACTCCATATCTGAGTCATTTTCACTGCATAGGGGAACTCGCCAGGGGTTTCCCCTTTCCCCGGCCCTTTTTGCTCTTTCTATTGAGGCACTGGCAATTCGTATAAGATCTTCCCCTAGTATTGTTGGTATAGAAATAGCAGGTCGGACAGACACCATAGGCTTGTATGCTGATGATATGGTGATATTTATGGACAAAGCGGAGGAGACTCTGACAGGAGTCATCACTACCAAAAATAAATTCAGTAAATATTCTGGCCTATATATAAATTGGGAGAAGTCTGCTTTGATGCCTCTTTCCCACGCTCCAATGCCAAGACTTGAGACTCTCTCCTTACTGCCCATTGTAACCAATTTTAAATATCTGGGTGTCTATATTTCTCAAGACAGTAAGTTTGATCTGCAGCTTAATATACAAACATTGCTGGAGACGGTCAAGGGTAAATTCACGATATGGGGTAAACTTCCACTGTCTGTAGCCGGCTGTATTAATTTAATTAAAATAATATTACTCCCCAAGCTTAGTTACTCCCTTCAACATAGTGTGGTGGTGGTGCACAAATCCTTTTTCGCTAATCTGAATTCCCATATCACATCCTTTATATGGGGGAAAACTAGGCCTAAACTTAAGCTAACCACTTTACAGAGACCCAAGAGGGGAGGGGGGGCAGCGTCACCTGATTTCTTCCTGCATTATTTGGCTGGACAGGCCAAAGCCATAAGTACATGGATGCCTGGAGGTCATCTCCCTAATTCTGAAAGTCATCTACTTCATGCTGCACAGATTAGTTGCCCACTGGGTTTTTTGGAAATGAGGAAAATAAATGTCTCAAGACTGTTACCCCTGCTTCGTCTGGCACGATCAATATGGAGACAGATTAAAAGGGTTGTAGGATTTGGGGATATTATAGCTGAAATGCCCCTATGGAATAATGGCTACCTCCTGGTACTACTTGAACATCCATCCACCGAGTTTTGGGTTCAGTATAGTGTCTCTACGATAGGTGATCTATATGACCATGGAACTTTGATGTCCTTTGAACAATTACAACTTAATCGTAGTGACCCGTGATCTCAGTTCTTCCACTATTTACAATTAAGGTCAGCTCTACAATCACACATAAGATGTACAGTGGGGCAAAAAAGTATTTAGTCAAGTCAGCAATAGTGCAAGTTCCACCACTTAAAAAGATGAGAGGCGTCTGTAATTTACATCATAGGTAGACCTCAACTATGGGAGACAAACTGAGAAAAAAAAATCCAGAAAATCACAATGACTGTTTTTTTTTCATTTTATTTGCATATTATGGTGGAAAATAAGTATTTGGTCAGAAACAAGCAATCAAGATTTCTGGCTCTCACAGACCTGTAACTTCTTCTTTAAGAGTCTCCTCTTTCCTCCACTCATTACCTGTAGTAATGGCACCTGTTTAAACTTGTTATCAGTATAAAAAGACACCTGTGCACACCCTCAAACAGTCTGACTCCAAACTCCACTATGGTGAAGACCAAAGAGCTGTCAAAGGACACCAGAAACAAAATTGTAGCCCTGCACCAGGCTGGGAAGACTGAATCTGCAATAGCCAACCAGCTTGGAGTGAAGAAATCAACTGTGGGAGCAATAATTAGAAAATGGAAGACATACAAGACCACTGATAATCTCCCTCGATCTGGTGCTCCACGCAAAATCCCACCCCGTGGGGTCAGAATGATCACAAGAACGGTGAGCAAAAATCCCAGAACCAAGCGGGGGGACCTAGTGAATGAACTGCAGAGAGCTGGGACCAATGTAACAAGGCCTACCATAAGTAACACACTACGCCACCATGGACTCAGATCCTGCAGTGCCAGACGTGTCCCACTGCTTAAGCCTGTACATGTCCGGGCCCGTCTGAAGTTTGCTAGAGAGCATTTGGATGATCCAGAGGAGTTTTGGGAGAATGTCCTATGGTCTGATGAAACCAAACTGGAACTGTTTGGTAGAAACACAACTTGTCGTGTTTGGAGGAAAAAGAATACTGAGTTGCATCCATCAAACACCATACCTACTGTAAAGCATGGTGGTGGAAACATCATGCTTTGGGGCTGTTTCTCTGCAAAGGGGCCAGGACGACTGATCCGGGTATATGAAAGAATGAATGGGGCCATGTATCGTGAGATTTTGAGTGCAAACCTTCTTCCATCAGCAAGGGCATTGAAGATGAAACGTGGCTGGGTCTTTCAACATGACAATGATCCAAAGCACACCGCCAGGGCAACGAAGGAGTGGCTTCGTAAGAAGGATTTCAAGGTCCTGGAGTGGCCTAGCCAGTCTCCAGATCTCAACCCTATAGAAAACCTTTGGAGGGAGTTGAAAGTCCGTGTTGCCAAGCGAAAAGCCAAAAACATCACTGCTCTAGAGGAGATCTGCATGGAGGAATGGGCCAACATACCAACAACAGTGTGTGGCAACCTTGTGAAGACTTACAGAAAACGTTTGACCTCTGTCATTGCCAACAAAGGATATATCACAAAGTATTGAGATGAAATTTTGTTTCTGACCAAATACTTATTTTCCACCATAATATGCAAATAAAATGAAAAAAAAACAGACAATGTGATTTTCTGGATTTTTTTTTCTCAGTTTGTCTCCCATAGTTGAGGTCTACCTATGATGTAAATTACAGACGCCTCTCATCTTTTTAAGTGGTGGAACTTGCACTATTGCTGACTGACTAAATACTTTTTTGCCCCACTGTATAGGTATAAATAATGCCATTTCGTCTCTACCCTTGATTGGGATCCTTAAATCACAGGGTCCTCAAGGTCTCATCTCTTTGTATACATATATGTTGTCAGTAGGGACAGAATTTACTTTAGATTCCGTTAAGAAGAAATGGGAAAGGCTCATCACAGATACACAGGGAGAGGAGTGGGAAGAAATCCTGGAGTCGCCAATCTGGGTAACTCCGTCTGCCAATAACAGGGTGATAGTTATATATTATTAATCAATCATATTTGACACCAACTTGACTCTTTAAGATGGGCCGATACCAGTCATCGGAATGTTTGAGATGTCACTCAATAGATGCAGACTTTATCTATATGATCTGGTGCTGTCCTGTTGTGGCACAATATTGGAGGGAGGTGACATCATTATTGACATCTTAGTATGGGATGAGGAGACATGGGGTCACTATGTCGGGATTTTTCTAAGGGAGACGCTGTTTATGGCACGAAAGGTACTAGCATTACGGTGGATGGGAAATTCACCTCCTTCTCTTTGGTCCTGGATCACTTTGGTAAATTTGATTATCCCATATTATTATTATTATTATTTATTGTTATAGCGCCATTTATTCCATGGCGCTTTACATATAAGGAGGAGTATACATAAAAACAAGTACAATAATCTTAAACAATACAAGTCATAACTGGTACAGGAGGAGAGAGGACCCTGCCCGCGAGGGCTCACAATCTTCAAGGGATGGGAGATAATACAGTAGGCGAGGGTAGAGCTGGTCGTGCAGCGGTTTGGTCGATCGGTGGTTACTGCAGGTTGTAGGCTTATGAACGTACGCTGTATCAAAACAGAGGGTGCCCGAGTAAATTCGAAAAGATTTGGGAGAGGTGGAACTCCTCTCACCTCACTTTGCAGAGTAGAGATGTCATATAGTAAACAGCTCATTATATGGAAGTAGGCTGCGGTATAGTTTATGTTCTTATATAGAAGTTAGGCAGGTTTCATCATTGGAATAATAACACAAAGCTATTGTGATTTAATTGGTATTATGTTTTGCTTTATTTATAAACAACTGACGAACATATTATGCTTCACATTTTCATGTCATCTGAGCATATGTATGTTTTTGTATCAAGCTTAACATCATATACCAAATGTGTGTATTGAATGACTGCTTACGGTTTAATAAACGAATAATAATAATAAAAATACATACCGTATATACTCGTGTATAAGCCGACCCGTGTATAAGCCGACCCCCTAATTTTGCCACAAAAAACTGGGAAAACTTATTGACTCGTGTATAAGCCGAGGGTGGAATTCATAGACTATGCCCCCATATGCTTCTTCATAGATTATGCCCCCCCATATGCTGCTCCATAGACTATGCCCCCATATGCTGCTCCATAGTTTATGCCGGCCATATGCTGCTCCATAGACTATGCCGCCCATATGCTGCTCCATAGACTATGCCGCCCATATGCTGCTCCATAGACTATGCCGCCCATATGCTGCTCCATAGACTATGCCGCCCATATGCTGCTCCATAGACTATGCCGCCCATATGCTGCTCCATAGACTATGCCCCCATAAGCTGCTCCATAGACTATGCCCCCATATGCTGCTCCATAGAATATGCCCCCATATGCTGCAAAAAAAGGGGCCATACTCACCTCTCCTTGGTCCATCGCCGCTGTCTGCAGCTTCTTGTGTCAGTGACTGTTCAGCCAGCAGAGGGGCGGCGTGCACTAACCATGTCACCGCGCCCCCTGCTGCCTAAATGTCACTGACACAGGATGCAGCAGAGACAGCGGTGAGCAGCGATGGACTGGGGGACAGGTGAATATCGCTATACTCACCCATCCTGCCGTGGTCTCTGCAGCTTCGCTTTCTCCACTGTCTCACTTCCTGTCTTCAGCGGTCACGTGGTACAGCTCATTACATTCATGAATATGCGCATATTCATGAGTGTAATGAGCGATACCACGTGACCACTGAAGACAGGAAGTGAGACCGTAAAGATGCGAGGCTGCAGAGACCGCGGCAGGACAGGTAAGTATGATCTCAGACACCCTCGCTCCCCCTCCCCCGCCGACCCCCAGGTATATGACCCGTGTATAAGCCGAGAGGGGGACTTTCAGCCCCAAAAAATGTACTGAAAATCTCGGCTTATACACGAGTATATACGGTAATGTAAAAAATATAAAAATCAATCTCATGCAATTTTCACTCTGGCCACTAGGACGTACACGAGCCTCAAACTTTATGTTCTCTATAGAAGACTTTTAAGGACTGTTTCATACTGCTTTGGCTTACGTTACATAGGAGCTGTGATGGAGCACAGAAATAGTATGTACTGTTTTCTGTGCTCTCTCCTTGCATTTTACAGCTTTCAAGTGACACCACATGGTTCTCGCTCATCTTCCTTCATAGATTGGAGCAATCAGCTGACTTCTGCTCCAGGAGCAGCCAGATATACAGTAAGCAATAAACGGAGTGGAGCGTCACAGCTCTGTCCATTGCGTAGTAGCTGCTGCCGAGTGCTGCAACTTATCTCCTATTCAAGAAATAAACTGGTGTCCTATGGAAAGGTCATCAACAGAAACCATAGAAGGTTAGAATTAGAAGGGACCTCCAGGTTCATAGTGTCCAACTCCGTGCTTAATGCAGGATTCACTAAACTATCTTAGACAGATGTTTGTCCAGTCACTGTTTCAAGACTTCCATTGAAGGAGAACTCACCAACTGTCGTGGCAACCTGTTCCACTCATTGACCACCCTCACTGTCAAAAAGTTTTATCTAATCTCTATCTTCTCCCATTCAGTTTCATTTAATTGCTTCTTGTTTCCATGTGCAAATGAGAATAATGATGATCCCTCTGCACTGTGACATGGCTTCAGATATTTCTAGACAGCTATTAAGTCTCCTCTTAGCTTTTTTTTGTAAGCTAAATATTCCCAGATCCTTTAACCGTTCCTCGTAGGACATACTTTCTAGTTTGCTCACCATACTGGTAGCTCTTCGCTGAACTTTCTCCAGTTTTTTTTTTAGATCTACTTTAAAATGTGGTGTCCAGAGCTGCACACAGTATTCCAGATGAGGTCTGACCAAGGAGTAGTAGAGGGGGACAATTACTTCATGTGATCTAGACTCTATGCTTCTCTTAATACAGTGGTTACAGAGAGTATTCATACCCCTTTAAATTTTTCACTCTGTTTCATTGCAGCCATTTGGTAAATTAAAAAAAGTTCATTTTTTTCTCATTAATGTACACTCTGCACCCCATCTTGACTAAAAAAAAACAATTGTAGAAATTTTTGCAAATTTATTAAAAAAGAAAATCTGAAAGATCACATGGTCTTTAGTATTCAGACCCTTTGCTCAATATTGAGTAGATGCACCCTTTTGAGTTAGTACAGCCATGAGTCTTCTTGGGAATGATGCAACAACTTTTCCACACCTGGATTTGGGGATCCTATGCCATTCTTCCTTGCAGATCCTCTCCAGTTCCGTCAGGTTGGATGGTGAACGTTGGTGGACAGCCATTTTCAGGTCTCTCCAGAGATGCTCAATTGGGTTTAGGTCAGGGCTCTGGATGGGGAAGTCAAGAATGGTCACAGAGTTGTTCTGAAGCCACTCCTTTGTTATTTTAGCTGTGTGCTTAGGGTCATTGTCTTGTTGGAAGGTGAACCTTCGGCCAAGTCTGAGGTCCAGAGCACCCTGGAAGTGGTTTTCATCCAGGATATCTCTGTACTTGGACACATTCATGTTTCCTTCAATTGCAAACAGTCGTCCTGTCCCTGCAGCTGAAAAACACCCCCATAGCATGATGCTGCCACCATCATGTTTCACTGTTGGGATTGTATTAGGCAGGTGATGAGCAGTGCCTGGTTTTCTCACACATACCACTTAGAAGTATCACCAAAAAGTTCTATCTTCGTCTCATCAGATCAGAGAATCTTATTTCTCATAGTCTAGGAGTCCTTCATGTTTTTTTAAGTAAACTCTATACGGGCTTTCATATGTCTGGCACCGAGAGGCTTCTGTCGGGCCACTCTGCCATAAAGGCCCGATTGGGGGAGGGATGCAGTGATAGTTGACTTTGTGGAACTTTCTTCCATCTCCCTACTGCATCTGTGGAGCTCAGCCACAGTGATCCTGGGGTTCTTCTTTACCTCTCTCACCAAGGCTCTTTTCCCACGATTGCTCAGTTTGGCTGGACGGCCAGTTCTAGGAAGACAACTGGTGGTTCCAAACGTCTTCCATTTAAGGATTATGGAGGCCACTGTGCTCTTAGGAACCTTGAGCACTACAGAAATTCTTTTGTAACTTTGGCCAGATCTGTGCCTTGCCACAATTCTGTCTCTTAGCTCATTGGCCAGTTCCTTTGACATCATGATTCTCATTTGGTCTGACATGCACTGTGAGCTGTGAGGTCTTATATAGACAGGTGTGTGCCTTTACAAATCAAGTCCTATCAGTTTAATTAAACACAGCTGGACTCCAATGTAGTAGAACCATCTCAAGGAGGATCACAAGGAAATGGACAGTATGTGACTTAAATATGAGTATCTGAGCAAAGGGACTGAATACTTATGACTGTGTGGTATCTCAGTTTTTCTTTTTTAATACATTGAAAAATAAAACAGAAATGTAGAAATTTTTGCAAGTCAAGATGGGGTGTAGAATGTACATTAATGAGAAAAAAATAACTTTTTTTGAATTTACCAAATGGATGCAATGAAAGAGTGAAAAATGTAAAGGGCTCTGAATACTTTCCGTACCCACTATACATTCTAGAACTGTGTTTGCCTTGTTTTGTTGCTGCATCACACAATTGACTCATGAGCAGTCTGTGATCTATTAGTATACCCAAGTCTTTTTCATACCTACTGTTGCTTAGTTCTATTCCTTCCATTCTATAGCTGTAATTTTCATATTTCTTGCCCAGATGTAGAATCTTGCATTTCCCCCATTAAATACCATTCTATAAAGGCCCCGTTACACATAATGATGTCTCAGCGAACCCACCAACGATCCGACATGGATGGGATCGCTGGGACATCGTTAGACAGCCCCTCCAGCGATAAGGACCAGCGAGCAAGCTGGTTTCCAATGTAACAGCGGTTATCTAAGAGCCGCGCAGCTCTTGGATACCCACTGTTTACCCTAGATACCAGCGTGCACGCTGGTATCCAACATAAACATCGGGTAACTAAGAGCCGTGCGGCTTTTAGATACTCGCTGTTTACATTGGAAACCAGCTTGCTCGCTGGTCCTTAGTTACCCGATGTTTACATTGGAAACCAGCTTCGCTGATCACTGGTCTCTCGATGCCACACGCAGCGATGTGTGCTGGCCAGCGGGAGACCAACGATCAAAAAATGGCCCAGGACGATCGAGCACGATCAGCAATACCCGGCAGGGGGGCCGGTCGCTGATCCCTGTCACACATAGCGATATCGCTGGAGAGATCGCTGATGCGTCACAAAATCAGCGATCTCGCTGTGTGTGACGGGGCCTTTAGTTGCTGCCCGTTGTTCAAGCTTATCTAGATCCTTCTGAATCCTCTCTCTGTCTTCTATAGTGTTAGCTATCCCTCCTAGCTTTGCATCGTTTGCAAATTTGATTACTTTCCATTCAGCTACCTTATCTATAGTTTTGTACTGGGTAATCTCTTTAAAATGAAGAAGAAAAAAAAAAAAAAAAGGGAAAAACAAAACACAATTTAAACAGTAGATTGTTTTTGGATTCTTCATTCCCTTTCAAGGGTACCTAGCATGAGGCCCTTAAATTAATACCATTCAGGATGATAAAACCTTGACAAAGATAGTATTTGGTGCATGGACAATGAGTATACTACTGACCTTTGTTAAGTAAATTTAAAATACAGTTATTTCTGTATCATTCTGCTGTTTTCAAGATCTCTGCTTGCTATCATTCAGTGAGACACCCTATATACAGTATGAGCCCATACACAGCCCCCTATATACAGTGAGTCCACACACAATCCCTACAAACCGTATGAGCCCCCACATAGCTATAGTATGAGCACTCACACAACTCCCTATATACAATGAGCCCATATAGCCTCCAATAAAGTGGGAGTTCCTATATAGCCTCCTATATACAGTGCGAGCACCTATATAGCCTCCTATACAGTGGGAGTTCCTATATAGCCTCCTATATACAGTGTGAGCACCTATATACACAGTATGAGCCCCTATATAGCCTCCTACATACAGGACAATCCCTCATATCCCATACACATTAATAAAAAAAATATTAAAAAAAACTATCACATACAGACAATCACCTCGATCCCGTTCCCCTGGTGCTCTGCTCTGGTTCCATTTCTACTGGCCAGTACGCATACATGCTAGTGCAATGACTTCATTGCGCTGGAACATTGCAGCAGAGGTGACGGGAGCTCCCCTGGCTCTATGCTGCCAGTCTATCATCGGCAGCGCAGCACCAGGAGAGCGCCCTGCTGGGATATGTGCACAGCAGATGGTGGCGCACAAAACATTATAACGAGGGCAATCTGGTGATAGACCCTCTGGGTCCTAGGACAGTAGCCCAGATTGCCTTCATTATATTGCGCCTGTGCTTTCGGCACTTCTGGATTCCTATGACTAATGGTGTAGTGGATGCCAGAAACACGTAAGGTTTTATTCTCATGATGGATTCTCCGGTTTTTAAATGAATTTCTAATAAAAAGATTAATATTATGGATAGAAGTCCCAGAAAATCCTTTTTTTCTTCTTAGGTTAAAATTATGCCTGCCTTACTTGAAGTGCAGATATATGGATAAATTGAACTTCTATCCTTCTTGTAGCTGCTCCCTTCCAGGTAGGCCGGAGACACACTAGCGTATCCCATCCGATGCGATATGCTACTGACACTCGGCTCTTGCTCTGCTGCAGTGTGGTCGTAGTGTCAGTGCGCCGATCGGAGCACAGCTGCGGAGGAGATGGAGAAATTAATTTCTCCATCTCCTTTGTTGTGTGTCGGTGGGAAATTGCACTGCACTCGGGTGATATCCAAGTGCAGTGAGAGGTTTCACATGCACCCATAAACTTATATCCGAATTTCACATGCAATCGCAGCATGCTGCATTATTTTTTTTCACGTCCAATCGCGGTCTGATCGGAGCAGGAAAAAAAAAAAGACGCCACTGAGAACAGAAGCACAGGATTAACCCCTTTACGCCCAAGGGTGGTTTGCACATTCATGACCGGGCCAATTTTTACAATTCTGACCACTGTCCCTTTATGAGGTAATAACTCTGAAACGCTTCCATGGATCCTGGTGATTATGACACTGTTTTCTCGTGACATATTGTACTTCATGGTAGTGGTAAAATTTCATTCAAATAACTTGCTTTTATTTGTGAAAAAAATGGAAATTTGGCGAAAATTTTGAAAATTTCGCAATTTTCCAACTTTGAATTTTTATGCCCTTAAATCACAGAGCTATAGCACACAAAAAAACTTAATAAGTAACATTTCCCACATGTTTACTTTACATCAGCACAATTTTGGAACCAAAATTTTTTTTTGTTAGGAAGTTATAAGGGTTAAAAGTTAACCAGCAATTTCTCATTTTTGCATCACCATTTTATTTTTACGGACCACATCACATTTGAAGTCACTTTAAGGGGTCTATATGATAGAATGGTGTCACTTTTGGGGATTTTCTAAAAACTGCACCCCAAGGTGCTCAAAACCACATTCAAGAAGTTTATTAACTCTTCAGGTGCTTCACAGGAATTTTTTGTTTAAAAAAAAAAATGAACATTTAACTTTTTTTCACAAAAAAAATTACTTCAGGTCCAATTTTTTTTATTTTAACAAGGGTAACAGGAGAAATTAGACTGCAAATGTTATTGTGCAATTTGTCCTGAGTACGCTGATACCTGATATGTGGGGGGAACCACTGTTTCGGCGCGTGGCTGAGCTAAGAAGGGAAGGAGCGCCGTTTGACTTTTTCAATGCAAAATTGGCAGGAATTCAGATCGGATGCCATGTCACGTTTGAAGAGCCCCTGATGTACCTAAACAGTGGAAACCCCCCACAACTGACCCCATTTTGGAAACTAGACCCCCCAAGGAACTTATCTAGTTATGTGGTGAGAACTTTGAACTCACAAGGGCTTCACAGAAGTTTATAACGTGCAGGCGTACAATTAAAAAATCATATTTTTTTCCAAAAATTGATCTTTTCACCCCCAATTTTTATTTTCCCAAGGGTAATAGAACCCTAAAAGTTATTGTGCAATTTGTCCTGAGTACGCTGATACCCCATATGTGAGTGTAAATGACTATTTGGGCGCATGGCAGAGCTCGGAAGGGAAGCAGCGCCATTTGACTTTTTTGGCTGGAATTGAGATCGGACACCATGTCGCGTTTGGAAAACCCCTGATATACCAAAACAGTGAAAACCCCCCACAAATGACACCATTTTGGAAACTAGACCCCTTAAGGAATTTATCTAGATGTGTGGTCAGCACTTTGAACCCCCCCAGTGCTTCATAGAGGCTTATAACGCCCAGGCATGAAAATAACACCACATTTTGAGACCTATAATTTTTCTGTCATGTGAAGTCTTAATTTTTGCGGGACTAGTTCAAGTTTTTATTGGTACCATTTTCGGGCGCGTGACTTTTTTTTTTAATCGCTTTTTATTCCGATTTTTGGGACGCAGAATGAACAAAAACCAGCATTTCAAGAATTTCTTTTGGGGGGTGCGTTTACACCGTTCCGCGTGCGGTAAAATTGATAAGGCGGCTTTATTCTTTGGGTCAGTACGGTTACAGCGATACCTCATTTATGTCTTTTTGGTGCTTTTATGCAATAAAAACAATTTTATACAAAAAATAATATATAACTTTTTTATTTTTTCGCTGGTGACGCTGTATGGCAGCTCGTTTTTTGGGGGACAAGATGACGTTTTCAGCGGTACCATGGATATTTATATGCGTCTTTTTGATCGCGCGTTATTGCACTTTTTGTTCAGCGGTATGATAAATCATTTTTTGCTTTTATTTTTTAAGGGGTTCACTAATGGGACAGTTATATAGGACGGGTTGTTAGGGACGCGGCGATACCAAATATGTGCACTTTTATTGTTTTTTTTATTTCCAAAAAATGAATTTATTAGGGAATATTTTTTTTTTTTTTAAATTTATTTACCGATTTTTTAAAAATTATTTTTACTTTTTTTTTTTTTAACTTTATTACATTGTCCCAGGGGGGACATAGCTGTCATGTGACAGATCGCTGTTCTGTCACATCACAGATCACTGTGACAGATCAGCGATCTGTCACAGGCATAGAATCAGACTTCCTCATGCCTGCGCTTTGCAGGCACTGAGGAAGTCAGCTCCCTGCAGGCCTCCGTCGCCATCTTGGATCTGGGGACCTGCAGGAAAGGAGCCCCCGCAGCAGCGCTGCACATTGCGCTGCTGTGGGGGGCTCAGGGAAGCACTGAGGGAGCCCCCTCCCTGCCGATGCTTCCCTTTAACCCCCGGTACACCGCGATCGTGTTTGATCGTGGTGTGCAAGGGGTTAACGTGTCGGGGGCAGTCCGTGACCGCCCCTGACACATAGTGCCGGGTGTCAGCTGCGATAATCAGCTGACACCCGGCCGCGATCAGCTGCGCTCCCCCCGTGAGCGCAGCTGATCGCGCTAGACGTAGTATCCCGTCCATGGGCATAGGGGCCCGGGTCCCATGGACGGGATAGTACGTCTGATGTCAGATAGGGGTTAAATTGCATTCGTCCGATTTAATCACAAGTGGGAGCGAGCCCTTAATAGGGACATGCAGAGAGATGTCACCATTCACCATATAGTCAATGCGGATGTTATCACTCCCCAGCATTTTGGACGAGAGCCTGCCCGTTGTGTGTGCAGAGCGAGATGTCAGAGAGTAGGGGCACAATTAGTATACGAGGCGGTGACATAATCAGACCATGCACTCACTGGGTGAAATGGAGAGTTGCTATATTGTGATTGAAACTCAATTTTCTCTATGCTGACGTACTTCAGGTCTGCCGGCTACATAGGATTTTAATGCCATTTACCTGCAGATTACCCTTATATAATCTGCAGGCAGTTTTTGGTGATATCAGTTCCCTTTAACCCCTTCCCGACCTGCGACACAGCGTATGCGTCATGAAAGTGCCAATCCGACCCATGACGCATAAGCTGTGTCATGACTTTAAAGCCCCCCTGTGGGTCGGGTGACCGGGGTCAATGAAAGGTCACCTGACTCGCAGATACAGGGGGCTTTGTACTTCACCACAGGGGGCGTGGCTTTGCCCCCACGTGGCTACAGTCGCTCTGATTGGCTGTTACACTTTTAACAGCCAATCAGAGCGATAGTAATATTTCATCAATGAAATATTACAAACCAGCCATGGCCGATGCTGCAGTAGCATTGGACATGGCTGGAGACACCAATCCAACCCCCCCCCCCCACTGGCTAACGGGGACGATCTGCCCCCCCGCCACTGAATGACAGCGGCGATTTGCCGCTGCTGTCATCTGCTCCCCCTGCCTGCATTCCCTCCGCTCCCCCCCCCAGCTTCCTATCCCCCTCTCGCTCGGTACCTTCCGAGTGCCGCTGTCGCTCCTGGTGTCCCGCGGTCCCGGATCATGGGTGCCGCCATCTTGGAAAATGGTGGGAGCATGCGCAGTGCGCCCGCTCGAATCTGCCGGCTGCAGATTCCATTCATTTTAATCACTGTGAAACTCTCAAAGTGATCAAAATAAAATAAAAAGTAAATAACCCCCCCCCCTTTATCACCCCCATAGGTAGGCACAACTAATAAAATAAAGAAAATATTTTTATTTTTCCATTAGGGTTAGAATTAAGGTTGCAATTATGGTTAGAATTAGGGTTAGCGTTGGAATTAGAGGTGTGTTGGGGTTAGGGTTATGGTTGGGATTAGGGTTGGAGATAGAGTTGAGGGGTTTCCACTGTTTAGGCACATCAGGGGGTCTCCAAACACGACATGGTGTCCGCTAACGATTGGAGCTAATTTTCTGTAGTGAAACCTCCACCAGGGGGAGCTGGTGAGGGAAGAGAGGTTATACACTAAGGTCAGCAACCCTGAGCAACAGCACAGGTGCCACAGGTAACGAGAGAGAATAGTCAGACGAACCGAGTCAGAAAATAACAGGAGCAGATGTACCAGAAGGAGCAGCAATACACGTAGTCAAAATACCAAAGCCGAGAGTCAGAAAGCCAGAACATGAGCACGGGGTCCAAAACGTGAGACGAAATACGTGGTCGGGGTACAAGCCAGGGAGTCAGATGCCAGAGAGGGAACGTAACAGCAGAGACGAATACCAAGAGACGGGGTCAGAAATCAGTCCGGGTCATACACGTGAATATCAGTCAAAGGCAGGAGGATCACCAGGGTACAAGGGTCAGCGGCTCTAAACTGCAAGCTTGAGCTATCACTAACACTGGTCAGCAGGCTGTGAGGGATTGAAATAGCCCAGCTAGCTCCAGAACGAGGCTGAGGAGATTAACCCCCGCATGACCAGTCCGGAGTGAAGACAGCCGAAGATAAACTCCGGACTGGACCATGACATTTTCATTTCAAAAAGTCAAATGGCGCTCCTTCCCTTCTGAGCCATGCTGTGCGCCCAAACAGTGGTTTCCCCCACATATGGGGTACCAGCGTACTCAGGACAATCTGGACAACAACTTTTGTGGTCCAATTTCTCCTGTTAGCCATGTGAAAATAAAAAATAGCGGGCTAAAAATCATTTTTGAGGGAAAAAAATGATTTTCACTGCTCTGCGTTATAAACTTTTGTGAAGCACTTGGAGGTTCAAAGTGATCACTACACATCTAGATAAGTTCCTTAAGGGGTCTAGTTTCCAAAATGGGGTCACTTGTAGGGGGGGGGTTTCACTGTTTAGGCACACAGGGGCTCTCCAAACGCGACATGGTGTCCGATAACAATTGGAGCTAATTTTCCATTCAAAAAGTGAAATGGCGCTCCTTCCCTTCCTGGCCCTGCCATGCGCCCAAACAGTGGTTTATGACCACATATGAGGCATCGGTGTACTCAGGAGAAATTGCCCAACAAATTTTAGGATCCATTTTATCCTGTTGCCCACGGATCAATTTGTGAAGCACCTGGGGGTTCAAAGTGCAAAGTGATCACTATACATCTAGGTAAGATCCTGGGGGGGGCTAGATTCCAAAATGGGGTCACTTGTGAAGGAGATTCCAATGTTTCGGCGCACAGGGGCCCTCCAAACGCGACACATCAACTGCTAAATATTCCAGCATATTTTCCATTCAAAAAGTCAAATGGCACTCCTTCCCTTCTGAGCCCTGCCGTGCGCCCAAACAGTGGTTTATAACCACATATGAGGTATCGGTGTACTCAGGAGAAATTGCCCAACAAATTTTAGGATCCATTTTATCCTGTTACCCATGAGAAAATGAAAAAAATTGATGCTAAAAGAAATTTTTTTTTGGAAAAATTGAAATGTCAATTTTTTCCTTCCACGTTGCTTTAGTTCCTGAGAAGCACCTGAAGGGTTAATAATCTTCTAGCATGTAGTTTTGAGTAGCTTGAGGGGTGTAGTTTTTAGAATGGTGTCACTTTTGGGTATTTTCTGCTATATAGACCCCTCAAAGTGACTTGAAATGTGAGGTGGTCCCTAAAAAAAAATGGTTTTGTAAATTTTGTTGTAAAAATCAGAAATCGCTGGTCAACTTTTAACCCTTATAACTTCCTAACAAAAAAAAAATTGTTTCCAAAATTGTGCTGATGTAAAGTAGACATGCGGGAAATGTTATTTAGTAACTATCTTGTGTCGCATAACTCTCTGGTTTAACGGAATAAAAATTCAAAATTTAAAAATTGCTAAATTTTCACCAAATTTCCGATTTTTTCACAAACAAATGCAAAAATTATCGACCTAAATTTACCACTAACATGAAGCCAAATACAGTCATATGTAAAAGTTTGGGCACCCCTATTAATGTTAACCTTTTTTCTTTATTACAATTTTGTTTTTTGCAACAGTTATTTCAGTTTCATATATCTAATAACTGATGGACTCAGTTATATTTCTGGATTCAAATAAGGTTTATTGTACTAACAGAAAATGTGCAATCTGCATTTAAACAAAATTTGACCGGCGCAAAAGTATGGGCACCCTTATCATTTTCTTGATTTGAACACTCCTAACTACTTTTTACTGACTTCCTGAAGCACTAAATTGGTTTTGTAACCTCATTGAGCTTTGAACTTCATAGCCAGGTGTATCAAATCATGAGAAAAGGTATTTAAGGTGGCCACTTGCAAGTAGTTCTCCTATTTGATACTCCTATGAAGAGTGGCATCATGGGCTCCTCAAAACAACTCTCAAATGATCTGAAAACAAAGATTATTCAACATAGCTTTTCAGGGGAAGGATACAAAAAGTTGTCTCAGAGATTTAACCTGTCAGTTTCCACTGTGAGGAACATAGTAAGGAAATGGAAGAACACAGGTACAGTTCTTGTTAAGCCCAGAAGTGGCAGGCCAAGAAAAATATCAGAAAGGCAGAGAAGAAGAATGGTGAGAACAGTGAAGGACAATCCACAGACCACCTCCAAAGACCTGCAGCATCATCTTGCTGCAGATGGTGTCACTGTGCATCGGTCAACAATACAGCGCACTTTGCACAAGGAGAAGCTGTGTGGGAGAGTGATGCGAAAGAAGCCGTTTCTGCAAGCACGCCACAAACCAAGTCGCCTGAGGTACGCAAAAGCACATTTGGACAAGCCAGTTACATTTTGGAAGAAGGTCCTGTGGAGTGATGAAACAAAGATTGAGTTGTTTGGTCATACAAAAAGGCGTTATGCATGGAGGCTAAAAAACACAGCATTCCAAGAAAAACACTTGCTACCCACAGTAAAATTTGGTGGAGGTTCCATCATGTTTTGGGGCTGTGTGGCCAATGCCGGCACCGGGAATCTTGCTACAGTTGAGGGTCGCATGGATTCAACTCAGTATCAGCAGATTCTTGACAATAATGTGCAAGAATCAGTGACGAAGTTGAAGTTGCGCAGGGGATGGATATTTCAGCAAGACAATGATCCAAAACACCGCTCCAAAATCTACTCAGGCATTCATGCAGAGGAACAATTACAATGTTCTGGAATGGCCATCCCAGTCCCCAGACATGAATATCATTGAACATCTGTGGGATGATTTGAAGCGGGCTGTCCATGCTCGGCGACCATCAAAGTTAACTGAACTGGAATTGTTTTGTAAACAGGAATGGTCACAAATACCTTCATCCAGGATCTCATTAATAGCTACAGGAAGCGACTAGAGGCTGTTATTTTTGCAAAAGGAGGATCTACGAAATATTAATGTCACTTTTATATTGAGGTGCCCATACTTTTGCACTGGTCAAATTTTGTTAAAATGCAGATTGCACATTTTCTGTTAGTACAATAAACCTCATTTGAATCCAGAAATATAACGGAGTCCATCAGTTATTAGATAAATGAAACTGAAATAGCTGTTGCAAAAACCAAAATTGTTATAATGAAAAAAGGTTAACATTAATAGGGGTGCGCAAACTTTAACATATGACTGTATGTCACGAAAAGACAATCTCAGAATCGCTAAGATGCGTTGAAGTGTTCCAGACTTATTACCTCATAAAGGGACACTGGTCAGAATTGCAAAAAAATGGCCAGGTCATTAACCCCTTAACGACCAGGGGTATTTTTGGTTTTACATTTTCATTTTTCCCTCCCCTTCTTTCCAGAGCCATAACTTTTTTATTTTTCCGTTTATATGGCCATGTGAGGGCTTATTTTTTGCGGGACGAGTTGTACTTTTAAATGACATCATTGGTTTTACCATATTGTGTACTCGAAAACGGGAAAAAAATTCCAAGTGTGGTGAAATTGCAAAAAAAGTGCAATCCCACACTTGTTTTTTGCTTGGCTTTTTTGTTAGGTTCACTAGATGCTAAATCTGACCTGCCATTATGATTCTCCAGGTCATTACGAGTTCATAGACATCAAACATGTCTATGTCCTCTTTTATCTAAGTGGTTAAAAAAAATTCCAAAGTTTGCTTAAAAAAAAAAAAAAAAAAAAAAAAAAAAATTTGCGCAATTTTCCAAAACCCATAGCGTCTCCATTTTTCATGATCTGGGGTCGGGTGAGGGCTTATTTTTTCCATGCCAAACTGACGTTTTTAATGATACCACTTTTGTGCAGATACGTTCTTTTGATCGCCCGTTATTGCATTTTAATGCAATGTCTTGGTGACCAAAAAAACATAATTCTGGCGTTTTGAATTTTTTTCTCGCTACGCCGTTTAGCGATCGGGTTAATGCTTTTTTTTTTATTGATAGATCGGGCGATTCTGAACGCGGTGATACCTAATATGTGTATGTGGGATTTTTTTTTTACTGTTTTATTTTGATTGGGGCGAAAGGGGGGTGATTTGAACTTTTAGGTTTTTTTATTTTTAAACTTTTTTTTTTTTTTTTTTTATACTTTTGGCATGCTTCAATAGCCTCCATAGGAGGCTAGAAGCTTGCGCAACCCGATCGGCTCTGCTACATATGGGCGATGAGCAGATCGCCCATATGTAGCAGATTTACTGCTGTGCTTTCAGTGCCGACCACCGGGTGGCGCTGAAAGCCATATGCCTGGAACAACCATAGAGGTCTCATAGAGACCTCTGGTTGTCCAGGCAACATGACGCCGACCCCCGATCACGTGACGGGGGTCGGAAATGCTATTTAAATGCCCGCTGTCAGCTTTGACAGCGGCATTTAACTAGTTAATAGGCGCGGACGGACGGCGATTCCGCTCGCGCCTATTGCGGGCACATGTCAGCTGTTCATAACAGCTGACATGTCCCGGCTTTGATGCGGGCTCAGCGCCGGAGCCCTCATCAAAGCAGGGGAAATGTCTGAACATTAAGGGGTTAAGGTCAAAATAGGCTGGGTCCTGAAGGGGTTAAATGTGCTGTTTTTTTTTTTTTTCCCCATGACCATGAAACCACATTCACAATGCAACCTTCCGATCCTCAAGACGCACAACTAAAGCCAGTACATAGCCCTACCCTTAGGGCTCATACCCATTAGCGATTAAAAAAAGGGTCCGATTTCTGGACTGTAAAAACAGGATTTTTTGGGTTGCTTACCGTAAAATCTGTTTCTCGGAGCCTTCATTGGGGGACACAGAGACCATGGGTGTATGCTGCTGCCACTAGGAGGCTGACACTATGCACAAAAAAAGGTTAGCTCCTCCTCCGCAGTGTACACCCCACCGACCGGCAGGAAGTTCCTCAGTTAGTGAGAAAGCAGTAGGAGAAGTAACAGAATAGATTGAAAGCAGAACAAACAACTCAACTGTAACAAACCGACAAACATAAGAACAGGAGTTGTAGAACATGGGAGGGTGCTGTGTCCTCCAATGAAGGCTCCGAGAAACAGATTTTACGGTAAGCAACCCAAAAAATCCTGTTTTCTCGTTCGCCTTATTGGGGGACACAGAGACCATGGGACGTCCCAAAGCAGTCCCTGGGGTGGGAAACAAACTTCCATCAGGCCAGTGGACTCGCCACCGCAGCCTGCAGAATCCTTCTACATAGGCTGGCGTCCGCCGAAGCGTAGGTGTGGACCCTGTAGAATTTCACAAAGGTGTGAACCGATGACCACGTTGCAGCATTGCAAAGCTGCAGCGCGGAAGCTCTGTGGCGCACCGCCCAGGAGGCACCCACCGCCCGGGTAGAGTGCGCTCTGATCCCTGGAGGGGCCACTCGATGCTTGACCCGGTATGCCTCCAAAATTGCCGATCTGATCCAGCGCGCAATAGTGGCCTTTGAGGCTGGGTGATGAACAGAGAGTCTGACTTCCGCAAGGAAGTCGTCCGGGCTAGATAGACTCTCAATGCCCTGACTAGGTCCAGCTTGTCCAAAGACCGCTCCCGAGGGTGAGCTGGGCTCGGGCAGAAGGATGGCAGAACAATGTCCTCATTGAGGTGAAACGAAGATACCACCTTCGGAAGAAAAGAGGGCGGAGGCCGCAGAACTACCTTGTCCTGATGAAGGACCAAAAAAGGAGAGCGGCAAGAAAGTACCGCTAATTCCGACACGCGCCGGATGGAGGTAATGGCCACCAGAAAGGCCACTTTCCAGGTTCAAAAGGAGGACCCTGCAGAACCTGAAGAACCAAATTAAGATCCCAAGGATCCACGGGAGCTCGGTACGGAGGAACCGTGTGAGCCACACCCTGGAGGAAGGTTTTGACCTGGGGCCGGGAGGCCAGCGTTTTCTGAAATAAAATGGACAGTGCCGAAACTTGACCCTTCAAGGAACTGAGAGCAAGCCCCGCATCCAGCCCTGCCTGAAGAAACGCCAGAATAGAAGGGAGCGGAAAAACCAAGGGCGCGATGTCATTGGCCTCACACCAGGAGAAATAGGCTTTCCAAGTACGGTAATAGATCTTCGAAGAAGGCTTTCTGGCGCGGATCATGGTATGAATTACCCGATCAGAGAATCCTGCCCGTCTCAAAACCTCGGTCTCAACAGCCACGCCGTTAAATTGAGCGACCGAGAATTGGGGTGGCAAATCGGGCCTTGAGACAGCAGATCTGCCCGTCGGGAAGCTTCCAGGGGGCATCCGCGAGAAGGTTGACAATGTCTGCGAATCAAGACCTTCTGGGCCAATTCGGGGCGATGAGGATGACTGGAATCCCCTCTGCTTTGATTTTCTTCAACAACTTGGGAAGAAGAGGCAGAGGAGGGAACAGGTAGGGGAGCACGAACTGTGACCAAGGGACGGCCAGGGCGTCGGCGCCCACTGCCAGAGGGTCCCGAGACCTGGACACGAATTGTGCTACTTTCCTGTTGAGGCGAGATGCCATGAGGTCTACATCCGGGGTTCCCCACCGACGGCAGAGCAGATGAAACACCTCCGGATGTAGGGACCATTACCCTGCCGCGAGACCCTCGCGGCTGAGGAAATCGGCGGCCCAGTTGTCCACGCCGGGAATGTGAACCGCAGAAATCGTTGGAACAAAGGTCTCTGCCCATTGAAGAATTCTGGACACTTCCGCCAGGGCTGAGACACTCCGTGTCCCCCCTTGGCGGTTGATATACGCCACCGCTGTGGCATTGTCTGTCTGAATCCTGACAGGCAGGCCCTTGAGGCGCCTTTCCCAGTGGACGAGAGCTAGATGGATCGCCCGTATCTCTAGGACATTGATCTGCAGAGCTGATTCCTGAGTCGACCATCGACCCTAAACAGTGTGATTGCGGAACACTGCACCCCAGCCAATGAGGCTGGCGTCCGTAGTGACAATCTGCCAGTGAACGGGAAAAGACCGCCCCAAGAGAATGAGGGGAGACGTCAACCACCAGTTGAGAGACCGCCTGATCCGGCAGGAAAGGCGAACGGGACGATCCAGAGACAGAGCCGACCTGTTCCACCTGGACAAAATGGCCTGCTGGAGTGGCCTGGCGTGAAATTGGGCAAAGGGAACTGCCTCTATCGCCGCCACCATCTTCCCCAGGACCCTCATGGCTGACCTGAGGGATGGAAATCGTGTGATCTGTAATGATCGCACGCCCTGCTGCAGGGAAAGAATCTTGTCTTGTGGGAGAAATACCCTTGACCGACGAGTGTCGAACAGAAGGCCCAGAAACACAAGGCGTTGAGTAGGGACCAGACAGGACTTTTCCCGGTTGACGATCCACCCAAAACTGGACAGGGTGTCTAGAACGATCGCCACACTTAGGCGGGCCTGTTGAAAGGAGGGGGCCTTGATCAGGATATCGTCGAGGTACGGAAAAAGAACGAGACCTCTGATCCTCAACAAGGCCATCAACGCCGCCATAATCTTCGTGAAGACTCTGGGAGCGGTGGCGAGCCCGAAAGGAAGCGCGACGAACTGGTAATGTTCGTGAAGAATCGCAAACCGCAGGAACTTCTGATGTCCGGGAAATATGGGCACATGTAGATAGGCATCTTGGATGTCTATGGAACCCATGAATTCCTGCTCCTCCATGGAAGCAATTACCGAGCGAACTGACTCCATCCGGAAGTGGCGAAGGCGAACTCTCTTGTTGAGTAACTTGAGATCCAAGATGGGTCGAACTGTCCCGTCCTTTTTCGGCACCACAAACAGGTTTGAATAAAACCCTGTGAAGCGTTCCGATTCGGGAACGGGCACAATCACCCCGGAACTGAGAAGAGAGGCGATGGCCGAACCGAACCCCGGGACCAAGGCCGGATCCCTCGGCGGACGGGATTGTAAGAAACGATCCCGTGGAAGAGAAATGAACTCTATTTTGTATCCTGTTGATACAACCTCTCTGACCCAAGCGTCCTCTACTGAGGCGAGCCAGACGTCGCTGAAGAAGAGAAGTCGACCTCCCAATTGGAAGGGACCCACGGGAGACCGATGGTAGTCATGCAGACGTAGACCGTCCAGATCTAGATCTGGACGGTCTTCCCTGGGAAGAGTGGGACCGCCAGGACGGAGTGGGCCTGAAGGAAACCTTCTTTCTTTCCTGAAGTGCCTGTGGCCTTTGCTGGTTGGAAGGGTTTTCTACCGTATTGAAACGGCGGAAAGTCCGACAGGGACGAAACTGACGCCTTGGAGGAGGTCTGCGAGGCTTGGAGGGGAGAAGAGAACTCGTACCTCCAGTAGCGTCCTTAATAATCTGATCCAATTGTGATCCGAAGAGACGCACTCCCTGAAAAGGCAGATTGGTCAGAGACTTTTTAGAGGACAAGTCCGCCTGCCAGGCTTTGAGCCAAATTGTACGTCGGATTGCCACGATGTTACTTGACGCCTGAACTGCGCAAGATGCGGCATCCAAGGAGGCAGAAAGCAGATAATCCCCCGCATGGGAAATCTGATTGGCGAGATCGGCCAAATGCTCTGGTCGTGCCTTATCCAGAATGCCCTGCCGAAGGTCATCTACCCAAGTGGATATGGCCTTTGCTGCCCAAGAAGAAACAAAGACTGGACATACCGCTGCTGATGCCGCTTCGAAGGCAGATTTTGCTAGAGATTCTATGATCCTATCATTAGAATCTTTTAGCGACGCCACACCTGACAGCGGAAGGACCGTATTATTAGAAAGTCTGGACACGGGAGGGTCCACCGAGGGAGAAGCGGCCCAGTTGTCCGTGAGCTCTTTAGCAAACGGGTACAGCACGCCGAGACGCTTTCCTCTTTGAAAGCGTCTGGTCGGATCTTCTCTCTCCTTTGTAAAAATCTTTCCAAACTCAGAATGGAAGGGAAACACCCTGGATGGTGTTTCTGCCCGTCTGGACGAAACCTCCTGATCTGAGGATTTCTCAGGGGCGTCAGCAATGTCAAAGGTATGGTGAATCGCGGCAATGAGGTTTTGCACCGTAACCTTCATGTTCGCATCCTGGTCCGAATCCAGCTCTAAGACCCCTTCCGATTCCGAAAGCGCTTCGCCTGACTCGGGGGAGGAGGCCCGAGAGGGAGACTGCTGGGGACTATGGGGTGAGGTAGGACGAGGGGAGGACTCCGCCTGGAGGTCCTGCCTGGGCCTCTTGCGACTGCCGCTGGCTGGGTCAGATGGGACGTCCTGAGACGTGCTGGGTCCCGCCGAAGCTCCCAAGGGCAACTTGTCCAGAACGGCTACTAGGGACTGAGACACCTTGATGAGGTCTGCCACTGACTGTGATTAAGAGGAGGCCCAACCCGGCATGGGGGGCTCACTCGCCCCTGGGGCTATGGATGGCTCCTGAGCGGCGTCGGGCTGGACGCAGAGCGGGTACGATCAGACTTAGCGTTGGACATAGTGAAAAGAGAGGCAGTGCCGGCCGGTTGGGGGACAGAAGACAGAGAAGGGTGTCAGTCTGCAGGTGCAGAGCTACTCACGGTCCGGTGTCCCCAAGGGCGACGCTCTCTGATCTGGCTGCAGGATGAGGCCAGGCCAATCCGGCTGAAAAAAGGCCCAGCGACCGAAATCCGGCAGGGAATGAGGTCCGGCTGGCAGGCTGAGAAGATGGCGACCACCAGGGAAAGGGCGCGCTGCCAGAGGGAGAAGAAGGGCGGAGCTCGCCGCAGAGATCCCCTTAGCACCGCCCGCTGTCCAATAGCAGGCTGGTGTGAGGCAAGGGGGCTGGGAAGGCCTAGGACGGGCGGGAGAGAAGCCCGCTTAGAAGAAAGGGGCAGGGGGCGTGGCCGCGACGCAGCGGTAGGCCCGAGATGAAGCCGGGGCCTAAATTAATAGCGCCGGCCGCCTGTCAGCACGGGGTCGGCGCGGAAGATGCGCCGCAACACCGGGCCGCAACCCCGGGCCGCGTCCCTGCTTCCCACAGCCCGACCCCTGTATACCCCTGCCGGGATGAAGAAGAAACGGGGGGGGGGGGGGGGGCGCAGAACAAGGCCCGAAAGAAAAGGGGCCTTCATGGATGCGGCGACCGTGGGGAGAAGCGGGCGCGCAGGCCCTACCGTGGTCCCCTGGCGACCGCCTTAGGATGAAAACGCCGGGGAACCGCTAGACCGCATACTCACCCAGGCCGGGGGCCACAATAAAGGTACCTGAGAATCCCACGCTGTCTGTCGTCTTTATGGAATCCACGCCTCGTCCAACCGTCAGGCTCTGGTAGGCGAGATGGTGGGAGGCGGGGGGCAAGGACCGTCCGTATAGCTGGCACGCACCTGTGCGAGGCTCCTGGTCCTGCCGCGGAGACCTATGAGGACACGGGGTGGCAGTACACGCCGTACTCATAGTCTCTTTGTGGGAGTACGGATGTGACTGTTCACTCCGTATCCCTCCGAAACCTGTAAAGGAACGACGCACGACGAGGTAGATAGGGGTCTAATAAAAGACCCGTGTCCACCTCCTACTGACACTAAGCTAAACTGAGGAACTTCCTGCCGGTCGGTGGGGTCTACACTGCGGAGGAGGAGCTAACCTTTTTTTGTGCATAGTGTCAGCCTCCTAGTGGCAGCAGCAGCATACACCCATGGTCTCTGTGTCCCCCAATAAGGCGAACGAGAAAAGGGAGGAGTGCTATGCAAGTGTCATGCGATCTCTGTGATTTTTAATCTCTCCATCCGTATGCAATCCGTTTTTTTTTTGGCAGCAACTATTTTTATACAGTCATTTACAGGACCATTTATAGTGTTCTATGCCACAGAATGGTGATGTATCCGTTTAAAACGTTTGGGCGTTCTTTACATCAATGGCTGATAAGTATCGATTGTTCTGAGGGCGCAGGCCATGCGCAGTATGCGTTTGGCGGCGCATGCGTCCTTTTGACGGTGCGCCGACCAGCGCCAAACGCAACCTGCCTGCGCCCCCCAGTGATAAAGATAGGGGACGCAGGACGCATGCGTCATGCGCCGGTAGGCGGAGCTACCGGCGGAGGCGCGGCAGGGGGCAGGGCTTAGCGGCGGCCGTGCGCAGGCCGTCGCTGCGCTCAAAAGCGCAAATGTGAAACCGGCCTTATACAGATTTGTCTCTTTGCACTAGTTGGTTAGCAATTGCTTGGAGTGATGTTGCTGTTATTGCTGTAGTACACTAAGCCTATTCTTTGATTATGAGGCTGGTTAATGCTTTACTGTATACGTTTTTCAGGCATTAATATTGTGCATATGGTCGGTCCTTTTTTGTAGCATACGCATTGTTTACTACGAGAAGTTATAGGAGCTGCATTTTTTCTACTTCTTTGAGAGTTTTTTTTGACTACGAGATATAAATATGTCTCATAGGAGAAAAAGTGCTATCTACCCACTAGGGGCATTTTTTTCGGGTATATTTGTATGTGTGTGGTTTTTTCTGTGCATCCCTTTTTTTGTTTTGTTAGGGTGATAAAGGGTCTTTAGGGTTACCAACGTTGAGCGGGGGCGCCACATCGTCAACAACTAGGGTGCCAACCTCCGCAGTCAGGAAGGGACACATTAGGGCGAGTTTACCCCTCTTCCTTTGATAAATTTTTCTGTGTGTCAATTTTTGGGCACTATTGTAAGCCCGATGTCACCCAGTCTTTTAGAATTTTCTAAAAACTTTTTAAAAATAATTGAATTAAAGGTTAATTTTTAGGGGTTTACCAAATTTGTGCTTTCTTGGACCGTTTTTGATTATTTTGGTCCCTACACATTGTTTCTGAGCTTTTCTTTGTGGATAAGCGAACCCCCCCCAACCAAATTACTTCATGTCACGTCCCCCTCACATCCTATATGCAAATAAAGGAATAAAACGGGGGACACAACACACCATGGAATGGCTTTATATACAAAACACTTAATAAATCATTAAAAACATTAAATATATTGCTGCAGTCCTGTGCACCAGTCCTGGGGGGGGGGGGGGGGGGGGTCATCCTTGTGAACTGCCCCCTAGCATTAAATATCAGCCCCTACTTATAATACCCAAGTCCTAAAAAATACAAGGCACCAGGTGCTGGTGTCCACTACAGCTAAGGGAAACCTACAACAGACTGTGGTCTGAGGCTTTAAAACACTTCATAAGATGTAACATAACCGTGGCAGGCTCACAATAGGCCGGCCAAGAATGAATGCTGGGAGTGATAGTCCCACAACTAACTTACCTATGGGTGTTCTACTACTCGGCTGCTCCTGCATGAATAATAGTGCAAAACTGCATTTTGTCCTAATTGCTACAAGTATGTGGGAACCCACCTGTGAGATTTTCCTAAAATGGAAATTCCCAGTGTTCTGTGCCCAAATCTTTTCCATTTCCACTCTGACTCCACCAGTGTTTAGATTCTGGAGTAGTGGAATAGCGTATATAATGAGGGCATGTGACGACAATGCCCAATGACTGTGGACTATAGCGCGAAGGCTCATGTATCGCAGTTGGCTGCAATGGTCATGTGATATCATTATGGGCGACACATTATGGCAGTAGGATAGAGGCACAGGAAAGGCGAGAAATTCATCCTCACCTGTAAGTGATGGGTTTTTGCCAATGAGATTTTATATAATCCCATTATGCTACGGCATTCGGGGTCTTACCGATGCTTAAAGGAAATTTCTATAATTTCTCAGTCCGGGTGAATGGGTTGGTCTGGACACTAGATTTTAGTTGTCAAGACCAACCAACAGTGATGGTGCCTGGCATCCGCTTATCCTCCCTAAAATTTAAATAGCATGCGCAGAATTTCTTTTAAATAGGAGACAGGGGTGGTCAGGATGTCACCCACCTCTACATGTCTATGGCCAGCTATAAGGCAGGCGTGAGCGTCAGCACCCTCCTCATTCCTAAAACACACTAATATTACAAAGTATCAGCACCAAAAATATGCTCGGTCTATGAACCCGTATTTAGGAGAATGTGGAATCCCCCTCTAACAACTATAGCTAATTAAAAAAAACACAAACCGGAGGGCCTGCCCCCCTCCCCTAAACGGAGGACTCTGTGCACCTTACACAAAAAACCCAACTTTTCAGTGTAAAAACCGAACAGAGCACGCTCCCCGAAACTTGTGTCTACCGACGCCAACAAGACACCGGTAACGGGATACTGTAGATGAGAAGCTCTGAGGCCACGATGCAGTGTCCTACAAGCCCGTGTGGCAGATCTCAGCCTTACGTACGTCTCCGTTTGTTGGCATTGGGGCTAGATGGATTGCTGCTGGCGTTAACCACCTTCTCGGTGAGGCGGCTCCGCTTTCTCTTATCGCCAGACTCCTTGGAGCCAGATTCGGACAGTGTCCTCTCCTTCTCTTTGCTGGGTTTGTCTGCAGTCTTCCCTGAAGTTGTTGATGAGTTTGTAAAAGCTGAAAGAACCATTTGTGAAACTATCAGAAATCACAGAAGAAGGCACTTTCCCAGAACCCTGAGCGTCAATCCTTCACCATTATACATCCACACATTCATGGTACCATAGATCAGTGGGAAAACAGCTGCCTCACCTTCTTCACACGCCGAGTGCAGATCTACATCCTCCTTGGCTTCTTCTTTGATGTCATCTTCGCTGATCACTTTACCTAAAACAAAGTCATTAGCAATAATCACCCATGCACCAAAGAAAGAGGCCAGATCAATGATGATTCCTAATGAAGACCTCGACTATCAGTTGGCCACACATTTCCAAAGTAGATTAATGTTACACCAGATAGAGAACCTCCCTCCACTATTCCGACATTGTTTTTTTGGGATTCTGTATTTCCAGTGCTCATTTTCTGTGCTAAAAATGACCTGGTTTCATCATTTACCACTTCAAAAGAATTAGGGCGAAACCAAATTTGTCCAGTTTTTTTTATGACACTAGTGATGAAAAATTTTGGGGGAAATTTTTAAACCAACATTTTTTGTTATTAGTTTCTGTCACCATTTCCCAGGACTCAAAACTATTTTAGATTTCCATTAATGCAGGTGAGGGCCAGCTGAAAACATTTTGGGATATTTACAATGTTTTAATCACTTCTTACTGTATGATTTTGAAGTATTTTGGTAATTAAAAAATTTTCAATTTTGGAGTTTATTTTTTTTCCCTGTTTACAGTGTTTACCAGTTGGGTTAATTAATTTCATGTTTTGATATATTGGACTTTTATGAATATGGTGATATCACCTATGTGGATTTTTTATAAATTGTTTTTAACATCTTCATTTTTAATGGGGGGAAAAGAAGGGCTTGTCAAATTTGAATGTTTTTTTCCTTAGGGGGACTTAATCCTGCAATCGTCCAATCACTTACACTATATATAGCAATACTTCAGTACAAATCTTGTACATCCGGAGAAAGTGTGAGCTGCTGCTCTCTTCCTGGCCCCCCTGAAGAAGCCAACACAAAACGTGCGTTGGCGCTGCCTACATGGTGTCTCTCCTGGGGAACTATGAGTAAGAGAATTTTTTTGGACTATATGAACTTATGCAGATGGTCTGTTACCTGGTACTATCTATTAGCTTATACAGGTCCCAATTTTGGGCAGAAAAGGTACCACTCCATTCGCATACTTGCACATATGGGAATATATTGCACTTGTAACTTTAAAGCACTATCACTTTTATAATGCGTTGATACATGTTCTTTGTGTTTGCTCTTCCCGCCCCTTACATATCTTGTATATTAGAGAGTCACATTGTCCTACCCATTTCTCACTATAATCATGATACTGTACTGTTACATGATTTTTATCTTTTATATGCCTCTATGTTTAATAAATTTATATGTTTTGTAATTTATTTTGGACTCCCACTCCATGTTTTTCATATTCATCTCTTCCTCCGGAGGTATATGATACACCCAAAAGTGGGAGAGAGAAGCGGCTGCAGATTGGCTGCAGGGATTGCGTGACACAATGTTATGCGATCCCTGGGAGAGCCAGTGCTGACACCGCTGCAGAGTATAGGTGTTATTTTACTGGGGTGCAAACATATGCAATGAGAAGGGTTGGTACAAGTAGTGGACAACTCCTTTAAGGTTAGGTGAGCGTGCCGATTTAGGGCAACCATCTGTGTACTGGGCCTCTGGCCGCCCCCCTGTACTGTTGCCACAGATGAGGATAATTTGGTCTATAATACCTAAACTATGAAGGCTTTCTCCCCTCTCTGCACTGAAAACACAGGAATTCGTAGCCAAGTCGAATATGTCTACAGTGATGCTCAAGAGTTAACATACCTCAACAGAATTTTTGCTTTCTTGGCCGTTTTTCAGAGAATATGAATGATAACACCAAACTTTTTCTCCACTCATGGTTAGTGGTTGGGTGAAGCCATTTATTGTCAAACTACTGTGCTTTCTCTTTTTAAAACATAATGACAAACCAAAACATCCAAATGACCCTGCTCAATGGCTACTTGGTGTTATCATTCATATTCTCTGAAAAAAGGCCAAGAAAGCAAAAATTCTGCCGGGGTATGTAAACTTTTGAGCACAACTGTATATGTGGCAAGTCGGAAGTGATAGCCACCCGTTTTACAGGGGATGTAGGCGTTTAGGTAACTATATATTTGTGAATTACATGGCTGGGCATTGATTCGCATGTAATGAGATCAGTGGAAATTACTTATCAGGACAGTTGCTCTAACAGAAATTGTCTGATCGCGATTTCTTTAGCTACAAGGGAAATTGCCACAGATAATCGATTCTGATATGGCAAGTGCTGAATTAAAAAATCAGAGGGAAGGAACTTCCCTGTATGAGCACAGTACTACACAATGTCACTGCTACTCACCTTCTTTCACCTCCTGAATAATCTCCTCAGGCAGAATAAAGTTCTTCTCAGAATTTGGGAAAGGCAGGATCTCAGATTCATGCTGAGGAACAAATCACAGAATGAGGAGAGGACGGCTACAATGGCCACTACATAGAGTGCCACTAAGCGCTAATATGTCATATATTGTAAACCCTCCGACGGACAGATGATCAGAAAGGGGCAACCGATCAAACCCTGCACCACGGTGTGCGAACTCAGGCATCAGCTGAGCGCTTCTAGTCTGTGATTTGAACGATCGGTGGGGGTCTCCGGACTGGGACATCCACCTAATAAAGCATCAGGGGGCATCAGGGGGTCTAGCATATATCAAAAATGTTCCAGAGTTTAGTAACTACAAGGTCAGAAGTGACTCTGCAATGTGCAAGCTGGTAGACCATGACTAGTGCAGGAAGGCCTCCATTAGCTGCACTCACCAGTGCCTGCATGTCATACATGGTGCGCAGATGTTCCCATATAACCTTGGAGGAGATCTGACGGCCGAGGTTCTGGCTGAACTTGTCCCGAATGCAGATCATGTGGAAGTGTCTGTTCACACCTACAGGGAGGAAGAGAAGCAATGGACAAGGTATAATAACAATGACAATATGTCCGGAGGATGGGTTATCAACATGTCGAGGAGTCAGAGTCTAAAGGCCTTTTACATTTAGCGATGCACCAGCAATCCGACCAGCGATCCGACCCGGTCAGGATCGCTGGTGCATCGCTAAATGATCGCTAGTGAGCTTTCATACAGAAAGATCTCACAGCGATGCAGCAGCGACGCAGCGCACGATACTCACCTTTCACACACAGCGATCCTGACGTCCTCCCGCCCGCCTCCACGCGTCGCTCGTCGTCACAGCAGGAAGCCCAGCAGGAAGCTGACGACGAGAAATGGAGCCGGACATTCTCGCGCGATCAGTGATGGACAGAGGGGGAGCCGGTCGGAGGCAAGTATCACACATAGCGATATCGCTATAACGTCACAAAATCGGTGACGTTATAGCGATATCGCTATGTTTAAAACCCCCTTAAGGGCTTGCACTCATCAGCATAAAGAAAAATCTCTCCAATGTTGTTTTTGAAAAGTCGGACGATTGTCATGTGAGTACAATGCGATTTGTATCACCTAGCATCCATATGACATGCGTTTTTAACATCAGCATTTACATACAGTAATTCTGTCATTTCTAGATACTTTCTAAGTAATAAAAAAAATCATAAATACAGATATATATATATATATATATATACACACACATATACACACATGTCATTAAGATATACAGTTAGGCCCATATATATTTGGACAGAGACAACATTTTTCTAATTTTGGTTCTAGACATTACCACAATGAATCTTAAACAAAACAATTCAGATGCAGTTGTAGTTCAGACTTTCAGCTTTCATTTGAGGGTATCCACATTAAAATTGGATGAAGGGTTTGGGAGTTTCAGCTCCTTAACATGTGCCACCCTGTTTTTAAAGGGACCAAAAGTAATTGGACAATTGACTCCAAGGCTATTTCATGGACAGGTGTGGGCAATCCCTTCGTTTTGGCATTATCAATTAAGCAGATAAAAGGCCTGGAGTTGATTTGAGGTGTGGTGCTTGCATTTGGAAGGTTTTGCTGTGAAGGAAACATGAGGTCAAAGAAGCTCTCCATGCAGGTGAAACAAGCCATCCTTAAGCTGCAAAAACAGAAAAACCCATCCGAAAAATTGCTACAACATTAGGAGTGGCAAAATCTACAGTTTGGTACATCCTGAGAAAGAAAGAAAGCACTGGTGAACTCATCAATGCAAAAAGACCTGAGCGCCCACGGAAGACAACAGTGGTGGATGATCGCAGAATAGTCTCCATGGTGAAGAGAAACCCCTTCACAACAGCCAACAAAGTGAACAACACTCTCCAGGAGGTAGGCGTATCAATATCCAAATCTACCATAAAGAGAAGACTGCATGAAAGTAAATACAGAGGGTTCACTGCATGGTGCAAGTGGCACGGTCCTGTTAAAGTCGGCGTGCAGCCACCATAAGCAAGGACTCACCCACACTGCAGAGCGGCCCGGGGTCAGACACGGCCGGATAGTTCAGGCAAACAGGACCTGGAGAAACTAAAGTCAGTGAGCAGTGAAGGACCTACGGTCATGTGACAGCAAGGGGGCGGGGCTTAGCGTCCTGCTGTCAGAGATAACACTAATAAAGGAATTCTCAAAGTCAGACAAACCGGGTCATACACAGAGATAACAGTAAAGTACCAGGGATGAGACAGAACGGAGAGTTGGGGTCAGGCAGTGGTCAAAGCCAAACAGACATAGAAGGTACTAGGCAGAATCCAACAAGCAGTATCCAGAGAACAGACCGAGTCATACACAGAGTATCAGATAAACAAGAACACAGCACAAACACACTCAGGGGTCACCACACTATGCCAAGGGCGAAAGTATAACTGACAGGGATGGGAGCGTCCTGAGGCTATACGAAGCCTCTCCCAGAACCAGGGAGAGGCCACAATCATAAGCCCCAGGTGTGCAGGTAAGCCTGTACTGGGATCACAACCTTTAACCCCAGAAATGCCAGTCATCAGCACTGGTTCCAGACATTAACCCGACATGTGCAAGTCAAACCCGCACTGAGATCATGACAGCAAGCCACTCATAAGCATCAAGAATAAAAAGGCTAGACTGGACTTTGCTAAAAAACATTAAAAAAGCCAGCACAGTTCTGGAAGAACATTTTTTGGACAGATGAAACCAAGATCAACCAGAATGATGGAAGGAGAAAAGTATGGCGAAGGCGTGGTACAGCTCATGATCCAAAGCATACCACATCATCTGTAAAACACGGCGGAGGCAGTGTGATGGCTTTGGCATGCATGGCTGCCAGTGGCACTCGGTCACTAGTGTTTATTGATGATGTGCCACAGGACAGAAGCAGCCGAATGAATTCTGAGGTATTCAGAGCCATACTGTGTGCTCAGACCCAGCCAAATGCAGCCAAACTGATTGGTCGTCGTTTCATACTACAGATGGACAATGACCCAAAGCATAAAGCCAAAGCAACCCAAGAGTTTATTAAAGAAGTGGAATATTCTTGAAGGGCCAAGTCAGTCACCTGATCTCAACCCAATTGAGCATGCATTTCACTTGTTAAAGACTAAACTTCAGACAGAAAGGCCCACAAACAAACAGCAACTGAAAACCACCGCAGTGAAGGCCTGGCAGAGCACAAAAAGTAGGAAACACAGCGTCTGGTGATGTCCATGAGGTCAAGACTTCAGGCAGTCATTGCCAACAAAGGGTTTTCAACCAAGTACTAGAAATGAACATTTTATTTAATCTGTCCAATTACTTTTGATCCCTTTAAAAATAGGGTGGCACATGTCAAGGAGATGAAACTCCTAAACCCTTCATCCAATTTTAATGTGGATACCCTCAAATGAAAGCTGAAAGTCTGAACCTCAACTGCATCTGAATTGTTTTGTTTAAAATTCATTGTGGTAATGTCTAGAACCAAAATTAGAAAAATGTTGTCTCTGTCTAAATATATATGGACCTAACTGTGTAATTAGTTCACTGCAGCTTACTGTACATGTGTTTAGCTAATAAATAAAATATTATGTTATTATTTTGAGAAGGGGCCACTATTAATAACAGCTTACAGCTGTATGTGTAGTTTTCACTGGTACCGTATATACTCGTGTATAAGCTGACCCGTGTATAAGCCAACCCCCCTAATTTTGTCACAAAAAAATGGGAAATCTTATTGACTCGCCATATAAGCCTATGGTGCACAGCGAGTGGCCCCAGATAATGCCGCACAGCGAGTGGCCCCAGATAATGCCGCACAGCGAGTGGCCCCATCATGTTGCTGCTGCTGCCTCAGTTACAAAAAACAACAACAAAAAAAACTGTATACTCACCTCCTGCTGCCCGTTGCTCATCAGCGTTGCCGGCTATGGAACGGGGACAGGTGAATATGGCTCCCCCTGTTCATACTCACCCTACCCTGGCGCTCGTCTCTGCAGCGCAGCCCGCTTGTTCCATATTTCCGGTGCTGCTGCTCTTTCTGCTTCAGCGGTCACGTGGTACCACTCATTAAAGTCATAAATACGCACATATTCATGAGTTTAATGAGCGGTACCACGTGACCGCTGAAGCAGGAAGAGCAGGGGCGCTGAGAACATGGAGGAAGCAGGGGGCTGCAGAGAAGAACCAGGAGGGGGGTGAGTATGATCTCTGACACCCCCGATCCCCCTCTCCCGCCGACCCCCCGGTATATGACTCGTGTATAAGCCAGGAGGGGGCCCAAAAAAAGGGGGCCAAAAAAATGGGCTGAAAATCTCGGCTTATACACGAGTATATACGGTAATTTAGAAGGGGGTATCCTCCAAAAAAATTATGTGGGGTCCGCTCTAATTTTAATAAAATCAGCAAAGGCTAAACAGACAGTTATGGGCTGATATTAATAAGCTGGGAAAGGACAATGGATATTGGCTCCCTCCCAGACTAACATCAGCCCTCAGCCGCCCCAGAAATGGCACATCTATTAGCTGTTTTATGTTCGCTGACATCAAACCCATGGGTTAGTAATGGAGAGGCGTCAATAAGATACTCCCATTACTAACCCTGTAAGTTATCACACATGAAACACAGTTAAAAGATAAAGTTTTTTTTTCCCCTGCCATACTTGGAATTTGTTTTTTCCAGCTACTCATCTGCAAAAAAACAAGCCCTCACATGGCTAGGTCAATCGAAAAATAAAAAACGTCATAGCTCTTGGTAGAAAGGGATGAAAACAAAAATATTAAAAAGCATACATGGAAATTGGCCTTGACATGAAGGAGTTAGAAGTAGTGTGTCAGCACAAAATGACTGTTCAAACCAAGCTCAGGTCACTACACCTTCCCACCTACTGATTTTTTATCTGCTCCTCCTCTTGCTTGATTGACAGCGCTGGCTTTCCAAGAGTCAGTGAGGGGCAAAGATAGATGGGAAACAAGTAGGTGGAAAAATGCACTTAAAGGTGTGTTCAGGCCACGCCAAGGGTGCACCGACAGCATGTGCTTGGTTTGAACAGTCATTTTTGTGCTGACAGATTTGCTTTACATGGGGCGACAGTGGCCACTAGTATGCTGTCAGTTACTAGAGAAAAAGGGCCAGACAGCGGCAGCGAGTTGCAAGTCTACTTTCGGACACAGCGCCACGCATGTCTCAGTGGCTATCTGGTACTACAGTTCACCCTCACTTAGGCTACTTTCAGACTTGCGTTACCAGGCGCAGTGCTCGGCCACCGCCCCCGGCCGCGCCCTCTCCGGTCAGCTCCTCCTATGGTCGCATGACGCTGCATGCGATCAGCATACCCTATATTTAGCGTTAGCTACGCTGGTATGTTTCTGCCGGCGCATGCGCCGACATGCGCCAAATGCACCTTGTTGCATTTTTGTGCGCTCGGCGCAGCGCTAAAAGGGCGCATGCGCCGGCAAAAACATACCAGCGTAGCTAACGCTAAATATAGGGTATGCTGATCGCATGCAGCGTCATGCGACCATAGGAGGAGCTGACAGGAGGGGGCGCGGCCGGGGGCGGAGCTTAGAGGCGGCCGAGTGCTGCGCCTGGTATCGCAAGTCTGAAAGTAGCCTTAAAGGGGTTGTCCTCTTTCAGAAAATCATCATCTCTGGCTGCATATTGTTATAAAATAACAAACCATTCTGTTCTCTCAGTGTCTGGCGCTGCTCCTGGTGTCCGGCATTGGCTGCAGCCGGTGTTTCATCTGCACGGGAATTGCCCCTGAGCTCACGCAAGAAGAAATGTGTAGAGCAAGACAGGGAGGGGGGGAGCAGGTGAATAAGCCCCGCCCAGCGGACCGGACCGTGACAGTTTACATACATCTGAACCGATATAAAAAAGGTATTATGCATGAAAGGTGCGGGATCAGGGGGAAGCAAAAGTACTAAGAGAATCCTTATGTGACACACAATTGAATGAGATCATTATATGATCTCAAAAAAGGGGTGACAGATTCCCTTTAACAGCAAGACCACATTAAATGCAAACTGTACCTGATGCGTTTCTGAGTCACTCCCTTTATCTGCGCTCGCCCTTTCTGGCTCCATGAGAGTGATTCTAACGCTTCAGGTTCATTTTGCATTCAAGTCCACAATCAGGAGAAAAAAGGACCATAGCACTCACCGATCCAAGTAGAAAGTCCGCTTTTATTGGCACACAATTATTAAACTTCATGGCGGGGAGGTTGTGGGAGTGAGCACGCACCGATGACGGCCGTTTCGCTCCTAATAGTGCTGACCCGTGGAAGCGCTATTCGCGCCGTCGTCGGTGCGTGCTCACTCTCTCCCACAGCCTCCCCGCCATGAAGTTTAATAATTGTGTGCCAATAAAAGCGGCCTTTCTACTTGGATCGGTGAGAGCTATGGTCCTTTTTCCTTCTGATTGTGGACTTATTGTATTTTCTGGACAAGCACCAGGATCTTGGTAAGAGCCTGCAACACAGCAGGAGTTTGACAGCAACACCTGGCAGGGATCCCGGCGGCTGGCCTTTATTCTTACCAAGTCTAATGTCAATTTGCATTTAATGTGGTCTTGCTTGTGATACATTTAGGAGGCGGTAATGGCACAGCGAATATAACAAACGTAGAGTAGGTCTGCGCCATATGAGAATGCCTTGGCGCGGCGCGGTGGCTCAAAGAACTGATCAATTGTTTGCTGAATGTCTCATTTTGGAATACAGGTAGAAGTCAGTATGTGCACATGCACTTTATGTATTGTGTTCTGACCACAAGCAGCGCTGGCTTCTCCCCTTATTTGCTCGGGCATACTGTACCTCCACACTCACTGTTGTGAGGGGAGATGAGCGTCAGAGGGGTCTCCCCTCACTGAGGGCACTTGCTGGCTCAGATGACCCCTATTTACCTACATGGGGCTCAGCTGTGGTACCAGACACAACCACTGGGTCAGCACCGAGCAGCATGTAGAGAGAGCGCCACCAGTGTCCTAGTGGCTGTGTCTGGTACTGCAGTGAGGGGGCCCGACACTCACCAGCTCCACATTAACTGTTCTATAGCTGCCTTGGAAACCAAGCCTTAAAGGGGAGGTAAAGCGGACAATCAACAGCATCGCATCCCCGGCTTGGAAACACACAGCGCCGCACGCACGCCCCTTCATTAGTCACGTGACCCCTGCGCCCGGTATTGTCTCTGGCAGCAGCCCGTTATTAGGAGCTGGATGACGGCCTGTACTGCGCATGCGTCCCCTGACCTCGGTATAATCGGATCCCTATTGTCACTTTATTCCAGGGATGACATGAGAACAATCCCTACTGCAGCCATGAAACACAGGACGGGACCCCATATTGGCCGCAGTCTGTCTACCCGAGGGGGATGGGGGGCTAGCGGGGAGGCCGTCTACTCCAGCCCTGGGATCAGTTGCGGCCTTCACTTACCGACGGGTTTATGGCCGAGCATGGCGTGAAACAGGCACACCTCTACCTCCGGGCTCCACAGCACCGGCTCCTCCGCTGGGAGTTCCGGGACCGGTTCCGCTCTCTCCACAGCTCCTTCCCCGGTCTCCGTCTCACCCATCGTAGCCTCCACTACGGTGAAACACCGGAGAGCTACGGCCTCTGCTGGAGGAAAGAGGTAGTGCACACCGCAGGGACATCTAGAGGTGACTTATACATACTGCAGAGGCATCTTGTGGCTTTTATCGTTATTGTACACAGCAAGGACACCTAGTGGTTGCTTATATGTACTGCACACTGCGGGGACATCTAGTGGTGGCTTATAGGTACTGCACATATCGGGCACATTTAGTGGTGCCTAATAATTACTGCAGACAGGTGGGCCGCTTAGTACTTCGCCAACTAGAGGGAAATCTGCTGCTGTACACCTGTTAGTATGGCATAACACTAGATTATTGGGGCACTATGTTTTTTACATGGACATTGGATTTAGTGGGAAGCCTGAGAATATTACAGGCACTTTGGGTGGCACTAAGACACTTTGTATGGTTCACCATGGGTGGCTCTGGGCACATGAGAATATTGGGGGCACTATTGATGCCACTGGGTTCACCAGGATTGGCACTTTTGGAATCTTGTGGTCATTATCGTTGACACTGGGACACTTTGGATTAAGATTTCATTATGGGTGGAGGTATTTTGAAGTTGTAGGGCACTATGTGGCATTGCTGTAAGTTTTGAGGGGTACTTTAATTGTCAATGGGGTCACTGTTATCTCCTGCAGATATTGGGCCTGTCAGGCGCCACACTGTAGAGGGCTGTTATATGGCCCCCTTGGAGTGGGTATGTGCCAATCTCACTGAATGAGGAGAAGAGACGGCCACAGAATGGAGGGGGGACGGGTCTGCACACATTACAACCACGGTATATTGATGGTGCTGAGGTGGCAGAAGGGTCATTGCTGGCTGAAAGCTTTCTTGAAGAAATGGGATTTCAGGTTCAGTCTGAAGGATCCGAATGTGGTGGATAATGAAACGTGTTGGGGCACAGAATTCCAGAGGATGGCAGGAGACAACTGGGTGAGGAGCGAATAAGTGTGGAGGAGAGAAGGAGGTCTTGGGAGGACCGGAGATTACGTGAGGGAAGGTATCGGGAGATTAATTTGGAGATATAGGGAGGAGATAGGTTATGGATGACTTTGTAGGTCAGTGTTAGTAGTTTAAACTGGATGCGCTGGGAAATTGGGAGCCAGTGGAGGGATTTGTGGGGGGTGGGAGCAGAGTTAAGAATGGACCAGAGAGGTGCGAGAGTGTTAGAAGGTAGGCCACAGAGGAGGATGTTGCAGTAGTAGATGTCCCCCCCCAAGCATCGCAGATCGCATTCCACAAGTGATGGTACCATGGTTCCTCCAAGACCACTGATAATCTCCCTCGATCTGGGGCTCCACGCAAGAGCTCAACCCGTGGGGTTAAAATGATCACAAGAACAGTGATCAAAAATCCCAGAACCACATGGGGGACCTAGTGAATGACCTGCATAGAGCTGGGACCACCGTAATAAAGGCTACCATCAGTAACACACTACGCCGCTAGGGACTCATATCTTGCAGTGTCAGACGTGTGTCCCTGCTTAACCACGTGTCCGGGCCCGTCTGAAGTTTGCTAGAGAGCATTTGGATTATCCAGAAGAATATTGGGAGAATGTCATATGATCTGATGAAACCAAAGTAGAGCTGTTTGGTAGGAACGTCGTGTTAGGAGGAGACAATGCTGAGTTACATCCAAAGAACACCTTACCTACTGTAAAGCATGGGGGTGGCAACATCATGCTTTGGGGCTGTTTCTCTGCAAATGGACCAGTATGACTGTTTCGTGTACATGAAAGAATGAATGGGGCCATGTATCGTGAGATTTTGAGTGCAAACCTCCTTTCATCAGCAAGGGTGTTGAAGATGAAACGTGGATGGGTCTTTCAGCATGGTAATGATCCCAAGCACACCGCCAGGGCAATGAAGGAGTGGCTTCGTAAGAAGCATATGAAGGTCCTGGAGTGGCCTAGCCATTCGCCAGATCTCAACACCATAGAAAACCTTTGGAGGGATTTGAAAATCCGTCTTGCACAGTGACAGGCCCAAAACATCACTGCTCTAGAGGAGATCTGCATGGAGGAATGGGCCAACATACCAACAACAGTGTGTGCCAACCTTGTGAAGACTTACAGAAAACGTTTGACCTCTGTCATTGCCAACAAAGGATATATAACAAAATATTGAGATGAACTTTTGTTAATGACTAGTGAGGAGCGAGTATACTCGTTGCTCGTGTCTTCGAGTATTTGGATGTGTTTGGATATTTAGTTTGTGTCGATAAAGCTGCATGAGTTGCAGCTGCTAGACAGCCTGAATACATGTGGGGATTCCCTAACAAACAGGCATTCCTCACATGTATTCAGGCTCTCCAGCAGCCACAAATCATGCAACTTTATCGACACAAACTAAATATCCAGGCACGCCAAAATACTCGGAGGACACCCGAGCAACGAGTATACTCGCTCATCACTATTACTGACTAAACACTTATTTTCCACCATAATTTGCTAAATAAATCTTGCGAAATCAGACAAGGTGATTTTCTGGATTTGTTTTCTCATTTTGACTCTCATAGTTGTGGTCTACCTATGATGTCAATTACAGGCCTCGCTCGTCTTTATAAGTGGGAGAACTTGCACAATTGGTGGCTGACTAAATACTTTTTTCCCCACTGTAGCTGCTATAGAAGGTAGTATTCTAGTAGATGTTATCTAGTACATAGAAATATTATAGCATTTATATTATTGTATATAGAAGGTAGTATTATCTATTCTATTATTTCTAAACACTGTTTTTGGTGATTCCTTTGTATCCCCGTTCATACTGCACCTACACACACAAATGATACACCATATATCAAGGTAAACTTGCTCCCTTCAGCAGGAAAATAGCCAAACAAACGACACATCCACGATTTGATCACAAAATACAGTTTAAACATTAATTTTCATAATCCTGCAGTAAGGAAAAATGACCTGCAGGTGGCACCACAGTACTCCAATGCACACTACCAACACATTTGTATACATGCACTGCTTTTTCGCTGATTATTTCGCCCCACACATGCACACGATACACCATTTGAAAGGTAATCTTGCACCCTTCAGCACAAAAAGAACCAAATAAACCACAAATTCACGATTTTATCACTAAATACAGTTTAAACATTCATTTTCAAAAACCTACAGAAAGACACAATGACCTGCAGGTGGCATCTCAACCGGAAGACATTTTTTGGCCTCTACTTGTCAAACCAATTTATTGTATTACCAATCTACATATCTAAATACCTCTCTGTGTTGATCATCTCATGAAATACATTTACATTTGACCAGCTTGCTTTTTGAGAAATTGCCTGCGACCCCGACGACCAATGTGCAAAAATTTCGCACGGGCCAAGCTAGTAGTAGTTATATTTTCATGTACATTAATAATATAATGAGTATATTAAAGGGAATCTGTCAGCAGGTTTTTCTATGGAATTTGTCAGCAGATTTTTCTATGTAATCTATGGTGGGGCTGAGACCCTGATTCCAGTGATCTATCGCTTAGTTTACTGGGTGCAGCAGTTGTGATACAATCCCTGTTTTCTCTGCTGCAGACCTAGCAGTTCTCTAAATGCTGAGCTCTATATAACCCCGTTCACACCACTGATTGTCAGCTTTCTGTGTACACTGTATAACAGCTCCACGTCATCACAGATGAGCAGGAGACATAGATACCGCCGATTGGTATAAATATCGGTGTATTAATACTTCTGCCTCTTCATCTTATGTCATCCTCCCACACAGGTCAGCCATGGACCTCAGTCTCTTCCACACACAGGACACTGTGATATGTAGAGATCTAGTATGTCCTATTGTGTCATAAGATAACATCAATGGCAGCATTTTATATTTTGTGAGCACAGTATGACAGCATTATTTTGAATTAGACATGTGCCGGCGCTGTTGTAAATTGTTTGCTGTAATACTCATTGCTCCAAATTGTGCCTTTTTTTTTTTTACGCCAGATAAATTCCACGTGAATTATTACTGTATGGCAGCACTGGATGGCCACTGTGTTGGCACATTATGACAGTATTATGAGTACTGTATATCGTAGACGGTATTATTTTATGAGCATTCTATCAGCACTGTTGTAGGTTAATACTGTACAGACAATATATGAGCACAATATGACAGTATTGTATGAGTTCTGTGTAGCAATACAGTGTGGGCACCGTAGGGTAGGCAGTATTTTGTAGGTGTTATATTAGCCCTGTAGGGTAATATTTGTGTGAGCGCTTTATGACAGTATACTACTGGCACTGTGTGGAGGTATGTGAGTGCTGTAAGTCATTATTTTTTTT
This sequence comes from Dendrobates tinctorius, assembly GCF_039654945.1. Classification (NCBI taxonomy): domain Eukaryota; kingdom Metazoa; phylum Chordata; class Amphibia; order Anura; family Dendrobatidae; genus Dendrobates; species Dendrobates tinctorius. Next base: position 33,382,728 of record NW_027361733.1, read on the forward strand.
TAGACGCAATTATGTGGATACTATGTGGGGGCATTTTATAGGCAGGATATGGCAGTATTGTAAAGACAATGTATGGCAACATTATTTGGACACCAGGCTGTGATATTTTATAACCACAATGTGCCAGTATTAAAATTGCCACAGGATTTTATTCTGAATTTAAAGGCTCACCAGATTTTTGCATCCACATCTGAGAACAGCATAATGTAGGGGTAGAGACCCTGATTCCAACCATGTATTACTGGGTTGCTTATTGTAGTTTTTATAATATCACAATTTATCTGCTGCAGATCTACCAGTTCTCAGTGGAAGGTGAGCTCTGTGTAACCTCGCCCACAGCACTGATTGGCATCTTTCTGTGTACAGTATGCATAGGCAGAAAGCTGCCAATCAGTGGTGAGGGCAAGGTTATACAGAGCTCTGTCATGAGTATAAAGGACTACTGTACATAGCAGCAGGTTTACTGATCCTCTAATGATAATCTCCTGCCGATAAAACTGCAAAAAGCAGCCCAGTAAATGACACATCACTGGAACAAGGGTCTCAGCCCCTATATTATGCTGCTCTCTGATTAGGTGACAAAACCTCACTGACAGATTCCTCTTAACATGTCTTGATGGTGTGATAATGTTTGTAAAACGACTGCCCCTAGAAAGAATTGTCAAATCTTTAGCTCCACAGACAATAGTTCTCATCTGAGGACTCGTCGCGTCACTTGCTGTCTCTTTCACAAAACTTTTTGTTCCATCCATCATGCCTTGTCGGTATAATGTCTCTTCAAGATTGTGCTGTAGGGTACAGATGCCTTGTGCTGCTGTCATTTATCAGGATTTGGGAGCTGATCTTCTGATTTGTTACTTGTTTCTTGCTGACAACTGAGAAATGCACTGAGACATCGACGTTAAAGGGGTTGTCGCGTCTTATTAAATGGATAAAATTGTAAAGTGCTTGAAAAATCAAGCAACTTTGTAATTTACCTCTCTGTTCTGAAGCATTTCAGAACTACTTTTATAGTGTGCTGCTTGTTGCCTGGGTTACCAGCCTCCTCTGCAGTCTATAAGCAGTTGCCGGTTGACTAGATACTTGGGGCTTACATGCCTGCCAGTAAAGATGGCGGGATTCCTGGATCCGGCTGCCTCCAATACTCCTGTGTTATTTCGATTCTGCAGTGGCAAAAGTGCATTTGCTGGAAGAGCGCACAGTTCGGTCCAGCAGTTCTACCATGTTGCTCCAAACTGTTAAATAATAATAATCTTTTTTTATAGCGCTAACATATTCCACAGCGCTTTACAGTTTGCACACATTATCATTGCTGTCCCCGCTGGGGCTCACAATCTAAATTCCCTATCTTTGGAATGTGGGAGGAAACCGGAGAAAACCCATGCAATCACGGGGAGAACATACAATGTTGTCCTTGGTGGGATTCGAACCCAGGACTCCAGCGCTGCAATGCTGCAGCGCTAACCACTGAGCCACCGTGCACCACTACAGTGTTTTTTATTTCAGCGCAGAGTGGTGCCACTAATGTAAGTTCCCTGACCCTAATAATATACTTACCAGCCACTGTTTTATGCTCTTCCTAGCACCACTCCGCTCCTGCTCTGACATCTTGGGACCACAACTTCTGACTGACCGGAAGTCAGCGGTAACGGTCACATGCTCTCAGTCTAAGTCTATGAGAGACGCGTTCTGGCCTTGTTCTTGGTCTCATAGACTTACATTGAGAGGTGACTTCCAGATCGGTGAACCAACAGAAGAGTGATCCGGCAGGGCACAACATGCAGAAGACCGACGTGAGTGGCATCGATAACAGAAGAAGACAGCTGCTGGTAAGTATAAAACTAGGGGCATGGAACTTAGATCAATGACACCACTCCAGCAGCGGAAAAAAATATGCTGGAGTGGTGCTATAATATTGAGGAGCACACTGCTCCACCACTTCACCCCAACCCACCGGCAATCACACACCTTTAAAACAGCAAAGTTAAGACGGCAAGGTGTTTGCTCTGAATCTTGGTCTTTATTATCAATATAAAGGGGTGGTACGGCCCCGAGGTACAAGTCTGCAGTCACTCTATGTGGCTGTGTAAGGAGATGGACATATTGCCCTGTTCCCCTTGAAGACATCAGTGCTGGGTATAATGTCACACACTATTGTGATAGTGATGTGTAATCTGAATTGCAATACACCACATCACAATCAGGACTGTGGGGATGATAAGCCAAAACTCCGACTCCTCAATTTCTCTGAATCCCGACCCCACAGTACTGGTCACTACTGAGCATGTGCATAAAGTACAGCACAGATTCATATTCACTAAAAGCCCAGATTCTTAGATCCGGAACAGAACCAACATTTATAGGACATTTCATAACTTTCCCAAAATCTTGTGGAAACATTTACATCACATCCTGCCCTGAACTACTGAACTCAATTTATTATATATTTTATGAATTGGAGGCGATCCATTTTATTCCGACTCCACCAAAATGGACACCGACTCCAACCACGACTCGGACTACATAGCCCTGATTGTAATGTTTTGTACTGTACTGTGAGGAAGCTGAGTTCTGCCCAGCAACAGACAGTGAGTTGAGTAAGATAGAGTTAAGTGTTGGGACTAGCCCAGAGAGTGAGGCGCTATGCAGCAAGATCAGAGAGGACTTCCTGGTAGTGAGTCTGACATGGCCTAGCTTACAGCTGGATCAGAACTCTTAACTTATTACTTAACCCATGTGGTCCTCACAGAGGAAAACCGAAGCTCCCAAGATAGTGTGCTGGTCGGATCAAAGAGTAGAGGAAGTACCTGAGGAAGATAGCGTGTTTCCAGGAAAGAAAGAGTTGTGTGTGGTGATGTCAGTTGTTAGCAAAGAATCGTCCTTGAAGAAAAGTGCCTACTATCTGCTGTATATATGTACAAGTATATCAGAGGGCAATACAGAGATCTCTCCAATGAACTGTTTGTACCAAGGACTGTGACAAGAACAAGGGGGCATTCTCTTCGTTTGGAGGAAAGACAATTTCTGCACCAGCATAGAAGAGGGTTCTTCACGGTAAGAGCAGTGAGGCTCTGGAATTCTCTTCCTGAGGAAGTGGTGATGGCCAACTCACTGAATGAATTTAAGAAAGGAATGGATGCTTTTCTTGTGAGTAACAGTATAGAAGGTTACGAATAACAGAATATTATAGGTAGATGGTTGACCCAGCTTAGGGGAAGGAATTTTTTTCCCTATGGAGAAAATTGGCTTCTACTCTGTGGGTTTTTTGCCTTCCCCAGGATCAACAATGCAGAACAGCTGCACTAAAAATAGGCTGAACTAGATGGACATAAGGTCTTCCTTCAGCCTTCAAAACTATGTTACTATGTTATATAGTTCATACCAAGTTATTCGTCAGTAAAAACAAATTTATTTTTGAATGGTGGTCCTAGAAAACCAGCAACATCGGTTACATGCGGCTTTCACGGGCACAGCGCCCTCACAGCACATGTCCAGACATCCAGCCAGGACCCCCACCTTCATGTAATGGGCGCAACAGACGAGTGCCTCGCCCATGGCTACTGCCCGTGCCAAGCCAGAACTGCAGACTTGGAATCCTTATGGCGCATTCGCTGCACACTGTGAGGATTTTCCAGCTCCAGGTCATATGTCCGAAAGTGCGAATTACATGCATACTTCCGGTCACATTCTGACTACACATGTACGGCCTCGCTCAATACACTTTCATTGAGCGAGATCACGCACATCTGTTCGGCACAGCACATATTTGCGGACACGTGTGCTGGAACAGGAGAATCCTCACAGTGCGCAGTGCTGATTTTTGTGTGTGTATACTTTTAAAAAGCAAGTTATTTCTCCAATGCGCCTAAGATTATAAACAAACAAATGAAGCAACTTTTCAAATAAACCTGTTGGAAAATCTACTACCTTTCAGATTGTACAGCCCCTATACAGATCTATGTGTTTCCATGGCCACAGATTACATACAAACTTTTTCTCTAGATTGCTAAGAAGAAGAGACCAAGGATGAGTGACTTCCCACACTGTGGGATCAGACTATATAAGATTTGTTTTTAGTCTGCAACAATGGAGCCTCATTAATTTACAGCCAAAAGTTTTGAGACTGAAACAAATTTTGGTTTTCACAGTTTGCTGCTTCAGTGTTCTTAGATCTTTTAGTTGGATGTTTCTATCATTACTCACCGGTTAAAATCTTGCTTATTCCAATACTTTAAAACATCGGCATAGGGAGGATGGGAGCAGGAGTGGAAATGACGACAGCCGTTTCGCGCTACAGTAGCGCTTCTACTGGTCTCAGACCAGTAGAAGCGCTACTGCAGCGCGAAACGGCTGTCGTCATTTCCACTCCCGCTCCCATCCTCCCTATGCCGATGTTTTAAAGTATTGGAATAAACAAGATTTTAACCGGTGAGTGCCATCCGTTTTCTTTTTTGGTGTAGCCGCTGTGACTAATTGCTTTGGAGTGGCACCCCGGTTTATGGAGCACTTCTCATAGTACGCATATTTGCAGTACCAGCTTACACAGCTATTTGTGCAATGAATGAGCTTCCCGGCTGTGCGGATTAACACTTTGTTGGAGATTTCTATCATTACTGATGTACAAATATCAGCATTTCATAAGTTTGTAGACTTTTATTGATAAATATATCAAGTTGGAGCAAAATACAAATGTAGCGGAGTTAAGATGCGATTATGGTGCGGAGTGGCGGTGGCATAATGTATGGTAGTTGGACACATCTAGTCTTCATTGCAGGTACACCAACAATTCAGCTTGACATACAAGTGCTTCTCACTAAATTAGAATATTATCAAAAAGTTAATTTATTTCAGTTCTTCAATACAAAAAGTGAAACTCATATATTATGTAGAGTCATCACATACAGAGTGATCTATTCCAAGTGTTTATTTCTGTTAATGTTGATGATTATTGCTTGCAACCCAAAAGTTATCTCAGTAAATTAGAATACTTTATAACACCAGCTTACTCTTGACAATACTCCATAGATTCTCTATGGGGTTAAGGTCAGGTGAGTTTGCTGGCCAATCAAGCACAGTGATACTGTTGTTTTCAAACCAGGTATTGGTACTTTTGGCAGTGTGGACAGGTGCCAAATCCCACTGGAGAATGAAATTTCCATCTCCAAAACGCTTGTCGACAGAGGGAATTATGAAGTGATCTAAAATTTCCAGGTAGGCGACTGCGCTGGCTTTGGTCTTGATAAAACACAGTAGCCCTACACCAGCAGATGACATGGCTCCACAAACCATCACTGATTGTGGAAACTTCACACTAGACCTTGGAAATCAAGGTCCCAGAGTCTGGAGGAAGAGTAGAGAGGCACACAATCCAAGCTGATTGAGGTCTAGTGTGAAGTTTCCACAATCAGTGATGGTTTGGGGAGCCATGTCATCTGCTGGTGTAGGTCCACTGTGTTTTGTCAAAGTCAGCGCAGCCGTCTACCAGGAGATTTTAGAGCACTTCATGCTTCCCTCTGCTGACAAGCTTTATGGAGATGGAAATGTAATTCTCCAGCAGGACTTGGCACCTGTCCACACTGCCAAAAGTACCAATACCTGGTTGAAAAAAACCCAGTATCACTGTGCTTGATTGGCAGCAAACTCGCCTGACCTTAACCCCATAGAGAATCTTTGGGGTATTGCCAAGAGGAAGATGAGAGACACCAGGCCCAACAATGCAGACGAGCTGAAGGCTGCTCCATGCCACGCCGCATTGATGCAGTAATTGATGTAAAAGGAGCCCCAACCAAGTATTGAGTGCATTTCCTGAACATACATTTCAGTAGGCCAACATTTCGGATTTTAAAATCATTTTTCAAGCTGGTGTTATAAAGTATTCTAATTTACTGAGATAATGACTTTTGGGTTTTCATTGGCTCAACATTAACAGAAACACGTGAAATAGATCACTCTGTTTGTAATGACTCTATATAATATGAGTTTCACTTTTTGTATTAAAGAACTGAAATAAATTAACTTTTCTATGATATTCTAATTTAGTGAGAAGCACTTGTAGATTTGGTCATGGAATCAGCGGTACGGTCAGTTCCCCAAAGTGTCCCAGGAGTACTTTTTCAACATAACGACACCAGGCCTCATGTTGCTGGTGATACTTTGAGTAGCCGGCAAGGCCTAAATGTGCTACTGTGGCCTACAGCATCTCCGAACTTGTCTCCCGTCGCTCACATCAGGGACATCATTGGTCAGCATTTGCAAAGAAGCTGCCAGCAGCGGATCTTGATAATTTACCCAAGTGCATTTAGCTCGACAGAACATTCCTCAGACAACCATTAACATCCAGACTACCTCAATGATAGTAGCTGAGGCTGTAAGTGTGGGGATTTTTGTGTTTGGTGCTCATACTACATACTGAATAAATTGAGATGTAAACATTTTATTTCCATTTTTTCATCATTTGCCTTTCATTAACATGTCTTTCCATCCTGTGATTTCGATAATTACATGACTTTGTGTTTGCAATTTCAGTGTTGAGGAGTGTATCTATTCTATCATTTCTAAACACTGTTTTTGGTGATTCCTTTGTATCCCCATTCATACTGCACCCACACACACAAATGATACACCATTTGAAAGGTAAACGTGCCCCCTTCAGCAAGAAAATAGCCAAACAAACCACACATTCACGATTTTATCACTAAATATAGTTTAAACATTAATTTTCATAAACCTGCAGAAAGACACAATGACCTGCAGGTGGCATCTCAACTGGAAGACATTTTTTGGCCCCCTACTTATCAAAACAATTTATTGAATTACCAATCTACATATATAAATATCTATTCATAAACCACAAGAAAAAAGTATAAATTGCCAAAAATGACAAATTTTATTAAATGTAATAGCATACCATACAGTATTTAATGAAACAAGAAATGACAAGGATACTGCTATCCAAAACAGGGAGCCTATATTGCACAATTGCCCAAATTAGAATACATTCATAAAGTACTATAAGAAATACTAAATAGTGTATCATAGAGAGACATCATATATATGCTATACTAAAATGTCAATAAACACATTGGAATTAAATCCATATAAACTTATCAGGACTATAGGAGCTTTCCATAATGGAAACAGGCATGGCCTATCTACTATTTTATATAGAGCTTGAGTGCCCAAATTGTATCGCTACACTATTAGTAAATACCTCATAATCCCAAAAAGTGGTGTGTGACTAAAAAGACATTCCCCAAGAGGGCACTTACAAGATTATAGTATATGGCGCTGGCTTCCCCGTCGCCCCAACGCGCGTTTCGCTTCTTCGTCAGGAGGCGGTATTATATATAAATATCTGTCTGTGTTCATCAGCTCATGAAATACATTTACATTTGACCAGCTTGCTTTTTCTGAAATTGCCTGCGCCCCCGACAACCAATGTGCGCAAATTTTGCACGGGCCAAGCTAGTCTATATCTATTTTTTATATTCTGTCTACTCACAGTTTGGTCTGCAGGGGGCAATGTAGTGCTAGATGTTGGACTGCACAGAGAACAGAATGGTCTACAGATAATTAATTCAGAAAGAGTCTAATGTGTCCTATTAGAGGGAAGGAAGAACGTGAACAATTGAAAATGCGATTCTCTACAAGAAATGTCATAAAACAAGTGATCGTGATTTTCCCTAAGGCTGTGTGCCCACGTAGCGATTTTTAAGCGTTTTTGCCGCAATTTTCGGCGCGAAAATGCTGCAAAAACGTTTAAAAATCGTGTACAGAACGCCCCCCATGCATTCCTATGGCATTCCGCACATGCTGTGCTAATGCTGCGCTTTTTTCCGCGGCGGAATCGCATCGCGGAAAAAATTGCAGCATGCTCATTCTTTTGTGCGGAATCGCAAAGACTTGCCGCTATTCCGCACCCATAGGAATGCATGAGAATCGCTTACTTCCCGCATGTGGCTATGCCCACCATGCGGGAAGTTAAGCGTCTCATGTGCGGTTGGTACCCACGGTGTGGAGGAGAGGAGACTGTCCTCCAGGCCCTGGGTACCATACCCCTGTAAAAAAAAGAATAAAAAATAAAAAATCGGGGTATATTTACCTTCCGGTGTCCCGCGATGCATTCCCGGCCTAAGCGTTCCCAGTAATGCCTTGCGGCAAGGCCCTGTAATGACGTAGTCTCGCGTGACTCTAGCGGTCTCGCGAGATCGCTATAGCAACGTGAGACTACGTCATCACAGGTCTCGCAAGGCATTACTGGGAACGCTGAGGCCCGGGAATGCAGCGCGGGACGCCGGAAGGTAAATATACCCCGATTTTTTTATTTTTTTTAGCATTTTAACATTCTATCTTTTACTATTGAGGCCGCATAGGCGGCCTCAATAGTAAAAACCTGGTCACACTTGTCAAACACTATGTTTGACGAGTGTGACCAACCTGTCAATCACTTTCCAAAGTGCTTGAATATCGCACGCAAAAATCGCGATCATAATCGCGGTAAAATCGCGGTGAAATCGCGCAGAAAAAACCGCGCGATTTCTGGGAAGGAGTCCGGTTTTTAGTGAGCGTTTTAAAACGCTACGTGGGCACATAGCCTAAGGCCTAGAAAGAAAATTCAGGAGAGCAAAGATTTCCCTCAAATCCAAGTAATGTGGAGAGAACAACGTATTATCAGTCTTTGGTTTCAATTTCACCTAAAATATACATTTATTTATCTTGGTTTGTAGGTTTATTCTCCTTTGATCTAAAGTTGATCAGACACATGTCCACCATGCTTACAATTTCATCTTTCACTTTTTGGGTATGACAACCACTTTCCTGTCCTTTAAAATGATTAAGGGGTGCATACTAAAACCCTATGTGCCAAATTAATCTATACCTATGCCTATTTTAGATTATTTTTACCGTTTCATTTTTTTAATTTAGTTTTCCTTTCCACTTCACTCTATTTGAAGCAGAGTAACCAATTTATTTACTTATGTATTTATTTGACATAATAATAATAATCTTTATTTTTATATAGCGCTAACAAATTCCACAGCGCTTTACAGTTTGCACACATTAGCATCACTGTCCTGATGGGGCTCACAATCTAAATTCCTTATTAAAGTTGCTATACATGAATGTAGGGGTTAACGTTTTTGGAAACTGAATAACAGTTTTAAGCTCCTTTTTTTATTGGAATAAGTTCATATTAGTACAACAAGGTTATCTTCCCAGTTTCATTAAGATCTTTTTAGGGATTCAGTCTTTATGCGCCATATTCTTCTATACCTATGCTTAGGGTGTTATCATGGTTGGAAACTGAATAACGGTTTTAAGCACCGGTTTTTTTATTGGGATAAGTTCATATTATTATAACAAGGTTATTTTTCCAGTTTCATCAAGATCTTTTTAGGGATTCAGTCTTTATTTGAATTATAAAGTTGCTATATAGGAATGTATGGGTGTTCAACAGGAGGGTAAGTAAGAAGTTTTCTTATTTTAAACACGTCCTAATGGGTTAAGGGGGTAAGGGGGTTCTAGAAAAAAAACCCTTCAAACATGATAGTTACTCTTTAATATGGTTTTGTCAAGTATTCGTAATCCATTCAGTTGTGTAAATGTTAACTTAAATATTTCTCCCAAATAAAATAGTTTTATGTAACTTAGACTTGATGCTATGTTTTGATTTGTTTTAAATAAGGTTAGGTCAATATTCGTAATCCGTTCAGTCATGTAAGTGTTCACTTAATTATTTTTCTGTAATGAAAATACTTTTACGTAACTTATACTTCATCATCTAATCTAGGATTCAGCATTCATTTCAAATCTACAGTAAAATATATGCGACTTGTGTTTACAACAGACAGCTTAATTTCGCCTCTTAAGTGCTTGTTCACATGTTTTTTCAGCGCATGCGCATTGTTGTCAATAGGCTAGAGCAGACACTGTGCTTTTTCTGCGCATCGAACGGATGCGCAGAAAAAAGCGACAGCATGTCCGTTTTTGCCGTGCAGAAGGCACTGCCTGCCGCCGCCTATTTGAATGACCGTTTGCGCTAAAAACCAGCGACACAGTAATTCAGCCTGCGCTTCTTATGCGCATGCGCATAAAAAACGCATGCACATAACGGAGCCGAAACGGCCAGTGTGAGTGAGCCCTTAATTTTTTTTTAAATAAAGTTAACTGTATATTTTATTTTATCAGGAAACTGAGATCAGAGAGATTATATAAATTAAGAAAACCATTTAAAAAAACTGTGCCATTGCCATAGTCTTGTGTGAAAATCAAACAAACAAAAACAAGGGCTTTAAGGCAAAATTTTTCGATAAATATCTACTTAGGGATTCACTGTTTATTTGAAATGTAAAGTTATTATATAGGAATGTATGAATTAACATTGTTGAAAACAGAATTACATTTTTAAGCTCTGTTTTTCTTGTTGGAAAAAGTTCATATTAATGACAAAGTAATTTTCAGAGTTGCATCAAGATCTTCTTAGGGATCCAGTGTTTATTTGAAATTTAAAGTTACTATATAGAAATGTATGGGTTTGCCTTGTTGAAAACACAATTACAGTTCTGCTAATTTATTTTTAAATAGAGAGAAGTGGAAATTGAAAATACATTAAAAAAATTCAACTGTAAAAAAAAACTACCATAGGTATAGAAGAATATGGCGGCACATAAAGACTGGATCCCTAAAAAGATCTTGTTGAAACTGGGAAGATAACCTTGTTGTACTAATATGAACTTATTCCAATAAAAAAAGGGAGCTTAAAACTGTTATTCAGTTTCCAAAAAAGTTAACCCTTACATTCATGTATAGCAACTTTATGTCAAATAAATACATAAGTAAATAAATTGGTTACTCTGCTTCAAATAGAGTGAAGTGGAAAGGAAAACTAAATTAAGAAAATGAAACGGTAAAAATAATCTAAAATAGGTATAGATGAATACGACTAAAATATCTACCATAGGTATAGACAAAAATGAAACATAGGGTTAATGAAACATAGGGTTAATCTATCATAGGCATCGGTATAGACAAAAATGAAACATAGGGTTTTAGTATTTTCCTGAAAAAGGTTGTCTTCTGCCTCCTAATAAACTTGCAGGATCATCGATCCTGACTACTCTCTCTCTATACAGTCTCAACAAAGAGACAGGGCTGAGAGTTATCAAGGTAGTCATGTTATTGAATGAGGAAACAAGTTGTCAGAGGTGGGATGATGATGTCAGGATGAGGGCAAGAGTATTGAATTGAATTAGGGATTGTAGTTATCTAGGGCAGGTGGATGATGTCACTGAGTGAGCAAGCTGGGTGATCGGTGGTAGTGTCGCCCTGGTATGGAAGAAAAGGATGACAGAGGCATAGAGTGTTGTTCTTTGGCCCCAATGCAAATTTGTAACAGAGCCCCTAATTACTGTATTACGCCTCGATTATAGGTTTAGTGACGTTGCAAGGATGAGGAGTGTAGTTATCTGACGTGAGCTGCTGATGTCATGGAGTGATGATATGGGATAATATAGCGGCTACTGATGTCATGTAGTGATGGGATGGGGTTATATGTGGGGGCTACTGATCTCACCTAGTAATAGGCTGGGGTTATGTGCGGGCTGTTGATGTCATGGAGTTATGGTGTTGGTTATGTGGGGGCTGCTGATGTCACTCAGTGATGCGGTGAGGTTATGTGGGGGCTGCTGATGTCATGGAGTTATGGGGTGGGCTTATGTGAGGGCTGCTGGTATTTGAGGAGCACTTCAATCTTTTATTGTATGCCCCCTGACTGGTGTGCCCCATTCAAAGAGTTAAAAGCTTTAGTGTCCCATGTTTTTGTTTCCTATCTTCTTCCTGTTTGTCACTTAGTGGCACCCCCCTTTTCTCCTCCCTATGTGCCCCTCTTATAAAAGCTGTCCCTGCCTCTTCCTGCCTCTCTCCTCACAGCAGTGGGACCCGGAGGCTGCGTTGTCTTACCTTCCCTTTCTTACCTCTTATCTGTTCAGTGTATTTTGATTGATATTGTGTTGTATTTAAGTCACAGCCGCAGTCTATTGCTTTATCACAAGAGAGTGTTTGAAGTACGAAGTCGGACTTGCGCCGGGATTCCGGCTGGGCATATTAATTCGTATCTGTTCGGCTGGCCAATTCCTTACTTGTTGTTTTGATAATCACGTGCTGTGCACGCCCCATTGGCTGTGACCGACCTTCACCCATTAAAAGAAAAAAGTTGCTTGGTTTAAATAGTGTCTTGTCTGTATTACATGGTACGCTTTGGGTAAAATAAGGTTTGCGGGTCTCACCAATCATGGAGTTATGGTGTGAGGTTGCGTGGGCAGCTTATGTCATGGAGTGATTGGATGGGTTTATGTGGGGACTGCTGATGTCATGGAGTGATGGTGTGGGTTTATGTGATGTGGGGGGCTGCTGATGTCATGCAGTGATGGTGTAGGGTTATGTATGGGCTTCTGCTGTCATGGAGTAATGGAGTGGGGTGACTCTGCGACTGTGATTATTATGCCCCTGGTGGTTCCTTTTATTGTAGTTTTGTTTGTCATGATACTGAGACTGCTAATAAGTCATCTATACAGAACAGAAAGTGTGAGTGTAGTATAGTATAGGGCCTAGGAGTGAGTGAACATTGCAAAAAAATGTATATAGATATGGAAAATTAAAATGAAAACCAAAATTAATTAAAAAAAAATAACATAAAAACTTGATTTAAACAATAGGTAATTTTCTGATGACAAATTCCTTTTTAGTAAAAAAGACAAAAGACATACAATATCAAGAGATATACAAGATATCAAAACATATCACTAAGCAAATACAGAATAGACAAATATATATATATATATATATATATATATATATATATATATATCAGCAAGCTACAGAACAAAAGCATCATTTTACTCTGTATCCAGGATCTCATTTTGGGGGATCCTTATTGTATTTTATTATTATTATTATTATTATTATTATTATTATTATTATTATTATTATTATTATTATTATTTTATATAGCACCATTGATTCCATGGTGCTGTACATGAGAAGGGGTTATTGTAGTTCTTACAACACCCAAATTTCATCCAACAAGAGTAGACTTGCATCTACAGTTAAGTCTGGTCTGTACTGCTCCTTGTTTATATCCTACTGCTATTGTTATTGGATACAAATAAAGGAGTTTATTATAATCTCTCCATCAGTTTTCTGGTGTTTAAAAGTTGCAAAAATTGTCACATATGATGTTTGTGCTAAATGCTTTGACTTCTTTGCGCCAATCCTGCCACTTTTGTAAGGGCTCATCAAAAAGGGGACATGACCTACAGCCTTCAGAAAACTTTCCTGGATTACCTTCTTACATGTAATTGAACAGTTAAAGGGTTATTACCTAGTCATACCTCACTTTCTCATTCATTAAGCCTTAACCCCCCCACTCCTCATACACAGTACATAAGATGTCAACTTAACAATGGTTTGGTTAATCTTTGATCCTATAACTATATCTCCTGATTTCTTCATGCACAGAAGTGAATGGCTCTTCCGAGTTCTTCTGTGTTCTCTACGAGAAAGTTGCTCCAAAACTCATCTAGCGATGGCTTATCTCACCGAGAACAGAAGGATCAAATGTCACGGATGTGTCAGAGGCTGCAGACCATTGCAGTTCATTTGTCTGCAGAGGGTCTCAGCAGTTTGCTTTGCAGACTTCTGCCTAGTCCCACTGACGCTAGGACCCAATGGCCATCTCCCCCGACTCTAATTATAAAACCTGGATCTGGCTGTTTATAAATCCCAACTTGCTGTTGGGAGTTGTGGGTGATATTTTCTATTTGCACTTCTCTGTTGAGGCTTGGAGCTGCAGCAATTGGCTAGCGTCCTCATTGGAGTTTGATGGACGACGGTGTTTCTCTCTGAGTCTACTTAAGCTAAGTTTAGCTTTTTTTGTGTATCCTAGCTGTCTTTAGTGTTAGTGGGGTTCGATCAGCATTTACCCCTTCCTTCCCTAAACAGGGCTTACCGCTAAGATTTAACAGGGACTAAGTATCTTGCCCAGCGATAAGTGTATAGCCTATTTAGGGTCTCTTAGGGCAGACAGGGTGACGATAGATCTGCCCAGGGGTCTCCACTCCCCGCTTCCCTAGTGTTGGGCCCCACTTCCCCTTATCCCTTTGTGTTGCACTTAGTCTGTCCGACACTGTGCGTGACACCAAAATTGGACTTGGCCGATCCATATCTCCCTCCACATCATCTGTCCGGGTTCTCCATAAACATTAGACTGTCAGGCGAGCCTGCCAATATCAGTGGGTTTGGGCGACATTAGACTGTGTTTGGGTGTCTTTAGTCTGCATCCCTGGCCCAGCACAGCCACTTCTGTCCCTTATTCAGGTGACCTCCTGTAACCTTAAGGTTTGTAGTTAAGGTCACAGGAGGTCACCTGAATAAGGGACCGTCAGGTACACCTGGATGGACAAAATAAAAATAAATCCCCTGAGGTCTTATATAAGACAAAAAATATGTATAATAATTTTGGCATATAAATTGAAATTATTTACAGCGCTAAAAGATAAGTAATTGCCAAGGACTTATAAAACATAAAATACCTTCTGGTATAAGAAATGAGACTTCAATAGCACTTATAGAGTACGCAAGCGCAGATAAAGTGCGCAAGCGCAGAAAAAGTCTGAAAAAATGACAAATGGTGAATGTCACATTATTAGTGCTTTGTATGCCTTCCCTAATATGGTGCTGAAATGCTGAATAGTATGAACTGCTCAAGTGTGCAGAAGGAAATGCCACACAAGAAACATGATTGGCTGAAGGTCTTTTGCTAGCGTCATGTGAATGAGAGACATGCGCAGTAGAAAACAATTGTCATGGTCACGCGTGGCTGGACACAGCGTCTCCAGCAGGGCAGATTTAGATGACACGCATGACCCTGGATACACCGCCTCCAGTTGGGCGAATTTAAATAATAAAATGTGCAGCTGGATACGCCGCCTCCAACAGGCGAATTTCGGAAATACACGTATGTCTGGAAACCCCGCCTCCAGTAAGGCGAATTTAAACAATAAAAGGGAAAACCTGGGTAACAATAACAATGGTGGCCCTGCGATAGGGAACGGGGACGTGGAGACCTCCTGCACTCCCCTAAGTCAGTGTCTGTACACTCCTAACGGTCCCTAGGCCGGTTCCACACCGGGCGACAATCAGGAACCTAAAAACCCTGACTCGCCCTGCACCTAAACCCTCACTAGTGAAGTGGACGGTGCGGAAATTAATCCTACCACTGCACTAAAACACACATAAGGAAAAGAGACAAAACAGGGAAACACCACTTAGCTTTGCTCTGTTGCTTACACTCCCAGCAACAGAGCCCACCAGCTGCATGCATCTTTTCCTCCGACCGGATCCAACACCATGGTGCAGCCTTGGAGCAAACAGAGTCCACCACCTGCGTGCAGCTGCCACTCCAGGACTCTCTCTGAGCTGTCCGGGACTCTCCTTCAGCTCCATCCTTCACCCAGGCTTGCTTGTAACTGAGGACTATCACCAACAGTGATTACCACACCTGACACTCTTTTGTAGAGCAATCACACCTGTTTTATAATTACGTGCACAAAACTAAAGCAACCAAGTGCATTGATGCTCACCACCACCGGGGGGCAAATTTAGAACAAAAGACACCACAGTGCAATGAATGGCCACCAGGGACAAAAACCAAACCTAAGCACAAAAAAAAAGGTTACCCATGCTTTTTCTCTGTCTTATCCAACCTGGATCATGACAGTACCCTCCCCTTAATGAGGGGCCTCTGGACCCTCAAGACCGCTCCTCATTAGGGAACCACCTACAGTGGGGACGCCCAGATCCTGAGTTCACCCCAATCACTACCTGACACTTCAGGTTAAAGACAATGTCATGGTCACACGTGGCGGGACACAGCGCCTCCAGCAGGGCGGATTTAGATGACACGTGTGACCCTGGATACACCGCCTCCAGTTGGGCGAATTTAAATGATAAAATGTGCAGCTGGATACGCCGCCTCCAACAGGCAAATTTCGGAAATACACGTATGTCTGGAAACCCCGCCTCCAGTAAGGCGAATTTAAACAATAAAAGGGAAAAGCCTGGGTAACAATAACAATGGTGGCCCTGCGATAGGGAATGGGGATGTGGAGACCTCCTGCACTCCCCTGAGTCATTATCTCTACACTCCTTACGTTCCCTAGGCCGCTTCTGCACCGGGCGACGATCAGCAACCTAAAAACCCTGACTCACCCTGCACCTAAACCCTCACTAGTGAAGTGGACGTTGCGGAAACTAATCCTACCACTGCACTAAAACACACATAAGGAAAAGAGACAAAACAGGGAAACACCACTTAGCTTTGCTCTGTTGCTTACCCTTCCAGCAACAGAGCCCACCACCTGCGTGCATCTTTTCCTCCGACCAGATCCAACACCATAGTGCAGCCTTGGAGCAAACAGAGTCCACCACCTGCGTGCAGCTGTCCAGAAACAGAGTCCAGCATATGAGTCCACCTTTTCAGCAAAAGAGTCCAGCATCTTGAGTCCAGCTTTCCAGCAACCGAGTCCAGCATCATGAGTGCAGCTCTACACCATAGCTGCAACTCCACCAAGCCATGCCAGCCCTCCTCGCAGACACCATAGCTGCCACTCCAGGACTCTCACTGAGCTGCCCGGGACTCTCCTTCAGCTCCATCCTTCACCCAGGCTTGCTTGCAACTGAGGACTATCACCAACAGTAATTACCACACTTGACACTCTTTTATAGAGCAATCACACCTGTTTTATAATTACGTGCACAAAACTAAAGCAACCAAGTGCAATGACGCTCACCACCATCGGTGGGCAAATTTAGAGCAAAAGACACCACAGTGCAATAATCCGAATGGCCACTGGGGGCAAAAACCAAACCTAAGGCTAGTTTCACACTTGCTTTTTTTTGCAGCGCGTTTTTCCCGCAAAAAAACGCATTAAAAAAACGCATACAAATGCATACAAACGCTGCGTTTTTTTCCAGCATTTTAATGCGCATGCAGGAAAAAAACGCAGCGTTTTTGCGCGTTTGTATGCGTTTTTTGTGCGTTTGCGTTTTTTTACAGATTTTGGAAAAACCCCACAAAAAAGAAAATACAACCATTCAACAACACACAAGACCAATGGGACTTCATTGTGGGTGTGGTATGTTAATATATATAGACCTTGTCTACAGTATTCTTCACATTTGCTTGATTCTTCTCGTGACCATGGATCTGCGCTGGAAGAGTTTTCACTTCAACTTGGATTTGGACATCGCGATGGCTCAGGCGTATGCAGTTGCTTGCCATGAACAAAGGAAGAGAGAGAGGCAGCGAAGACGGCGGCGTATGTGGATACATCCGATTGTTGAACTCCGGGAGAGCCGTGGGGCATACCACACCCTCTACAGCGAGCTACGTGCAAACCCGGAGAAATTTAATGATTATATCCGGATGTCCCACGAAAGTTTCATGGATTTGCTTGCTCGTGTCCAACAATCCATCCGGAGACAGGACACACAGCTCCGTCTTGCGATTCCTCCTGAAGAACGGCTACTGGTGACATTACGGTATGTTTTAAAAACAAAGGGGTGTGGTCTGATGTTTTTTTTTGGAAATTTAGTATTCAAAACCTTGGGTAATTAGTTTTCGTGAATGTACTAATATCTTATTTTATAGTTTTTAAAAATAATATACATAAATATTAATTTTACTTCTTTGTCTGTTCACAGATTCCTGGCGACTGGAGAAACCCTATCCTCACTACACTTCCAGTACCGTATTGGAATCTCTACCTTGTCTGGAATTGTTGCTGACACCTGCCGGGCTCTCTGGAATGTTCTTTGCCCAGAATTTATGCCCCTGCCCACCGCTGAAAAGTGGATGGAAATTGCTGACAAATTCTGGACAGTATGCAATTTTCCCAACTGTTTGGGAGCTGTTGATGGGAAACACATACGGATCATCAAACCCCAAAGAACGGGATCTGAGTACTATAATTACAAAAAGTACTTTTCAATAGTACTCATTGCAATTGCGGATGCCGGATGTATGTTTGTAGCAGTGGACATTGGAGCATTTGGCCGTGGTAATGACTCGCAGGCTTTTAAAAACTCAGACATGGGCCGGAGGTTGTATGGCAACCAATTTAATTTCCCTATGCCACGGCCTCTTCCTCACACCGAAGCTCCGCCACTGCCCTTTGTAATGGTTGGCGATGAGGCTTTTCAAATGTGCGGAAACTTACTGAAACCCTACTCCAGCCGGGACTTGGACCACACCAAAAAAATATTTAATTACAGGCTGACCAGGGCCAGAAGAACTGTCGAGTGTGCTTTTGGGATTCTTGTTTCCAGATGGCGAATTCTGGGCACGGCCATTAATCTTAAACTTGAAACAGTCGATGAGGTGGTGAAGGCCTGTGTGGTTCTACATAACTTTGTGATGGCTAAAGAGCACCCGACCTTTGAACTGGACGATGATGCTCCTAACCCATTGCCTGAATTCACTCAGCACACTCTCAGGTCATCCGTTGAAGTTGGCCAAATGAGGGACAAATTTGCGGCCTACTTTATTTCTGATGTAGGACGGGTGCACTGGCAAGATGAAATGGTGTAATGTTGTTGTTTATGGTAATAAAAATCCTTATTTGATACCATTACTGAGTGCACTATATTTTTTAAACTCCAATTAATTAAAAAACTTCCCATGTATAACTGAATTTTTTTATGTTCACACACCTGGGCAGGTAAATACACATATGAGTTAAAATTCAGCATTGCTAGTCTGCGTGAAATATATTGGAATGAGCAAAGCTGCAGGCCATGAATCATGAAACCATTTTTTTTTCAATCGAAAATTGTGCAACTAGTTTAAAACAAAGTATGTGATTTTCTCAAAACACAACCCTCAAAACCCAACCCCAATGAAAGTCCATGGGGAATACAAGTAAGTTACACTAGGCCTTGGAATGACTATACTAGGCCGTGGTATTTCAAATATGAGTATATTAGGCCTTGTGCCTACTAGTATATTCATATGTGAAATACCACGGCCTAGTATAGTCATAACAAGGCCACAAGGCCTACTCGATTTTGGCAAACTAGTATCTTGTTTCACAAAACTTGACAAGTTTCAACAGTTTGAAAATAGATTCTAGTTGGTAAAACTAGAGTTATTACACTAGGCCTTGTAATGACTATACTAGGCCGTGGTATTTCAAATATGAGTATAGTAGGCCTTGGTGCTAGTAGTATAGTAATATGTGAAATACCACGGCCTAGTATAGTCATACCAAGGCCTACTGTAATAACTCGATTTTTAACAACTAGCATCTTGTTTCACAAAAAACAAACTGGTGAAACTAGAAATAAACTTATTTTTTAGACAAGTTTCAACATTTTGTTTTTCATGAAACCAGATTATATTTGGTAAAACTAGAGTTATTACACTAGGCCTTGTAATGACTATACTAGGCCGTGGTATTTCAAATATGAGTATAGTAGGCCTTGGGGCTAGTAGTATAGTAATATGTGAAATACCACGGCCTAGTATAGTCATACCAAGGCCTACTGTAATAACTCGATTTTTAACAACTAGCATCTTGTTTCACAAAAAACAAACTGGTGAAACTAGAAAGAAACTTATTTTTTAGACAAGTTTCAACAGTTTGTTTTTCATGAAACCAGATTCTATTTGGTAAAAATAGAGTTATTACACTAGGCCTTGGAATGAATATACTAGGCCGTGGTATTTCAAATATGAGTATAGTAGGCCTTGGTGCTAGTAGTATAGTAATATGTGAAATACCACGGCCTAGTATAGTCATACCAAGGCCTACTGTAATAACTCGATTTTTAACAACTAGCATCTTGTTTCACAAAAAACAAACTGGTGAAACTAGAAAGAAACTTATTTTTTAGACAAGTTTCAACAGTTTGTTTTTCATGAAACCAGATTCTATTTGGTAAAAATAGAGTTATTACACTAGGCCTTGGAATGAATATACTAGGCCGTGGTATTTCAAATATGAGTATAGTAGGCCTTGGTGCTAGTAGTATAGTAATATGTGAAATACCACGGCCTAGTATAGTCATACCAAGGCCTACTGTAATAACTCGATTTTTAACAACTAGCATCTTGTTTCACAAAAAACAAACTGGTGAAACTAGAAAGAAACTTATTTTTTAGACAAGTTTCCACAGTTTGTTTTTCATGAAACCAGATTCTATTTGGTAAAACTAGAGTTATTACACTAGGCCTTGGAATGACTATACTAGTCCATGTTATTTCACATATGACTATACTAGCCCTTGGGTTTGTTTTTAACATGTATTTACCCATCAGTGTGTGTGAGCGGCGCAAACAACATTAATGAAACTTATTAATGGTGAACCACAAATGTAAATTTATTTTTTATCACAAAAATAAAACTAAAAATTATTTTTTACGGCGTTTGGGGGCAGATGGTTTCAATTTGGGGGTGTGCAGGGAATATGCAACACTTGCAGTTGAAGACGGTGTTTGAGGGGAAGGGGCAACAAAACTTGTGGGGGAAGGTAGTCCAGTTAAGGGAATTAAAGTAGGAACACTTGTAGGAGAGGAAATCTGTTCAGGTACATTAGTTGTAATGGCATGTCGCCGTAGGCTTGTGTGCCTGGACCGACTTTGGCCCAATGCCCGCCTTGATTGATTTCGCCTTGAACTAGGGGCAAATATGGAATGCAGGTCCCCCGTCTGCTGGTATGGCTGCTGCTGCTGAGGTGGCGGCTGCTGCTGAGGTGGCGGCTGCTGCTGAGGTGGCGGCTGCTGCTGAGGTGGCGGCTGCTGCTGAGGTGGCTGCTGCTGCTGAGGTGGCGGCTGCTGCTGAGGTGGCGGCTGCTGCTGAGGTGGTTGCTGCTGCTGCTGAGGTGGCGGCTGCTGCTGAGGTGGCTGCTGCTGAGGTGGCTGCTGCTGCTGAGGTGGCTGCTGCTGCTCTTCGTTGTCAGTGCTCGTCCTTGCAGGAGGACTGGTGGCGGCAGTGATGGTCCAGGTTTGCAGAGTGGTGGTGGCAGGGCTACTACATGTTGTTGTAGCGGCAGGGCTGTTCCATGTTTGCCTAGTGGTGGCTGAGCTCCACGCATGCATGGGATTGGCGGTGGTGCTCCAGACAGGAGCAGCGCTTGCCATGGTGGTGTCGGTGAAGTGACCAGCTGCACTCAGACTTGTGGTGGTGTAACGGTGGGTGTCCTGGCTTTGAAGAGAGGTGTCCGTGCAGTGGTATGCAGCACAAGTCGGTAGTGAGGTGAAGTGAGTCAATGGTGGCACAGGTGGAAAGGACACCACTGACTGCTGACCGTACCGATTATGCTGCATAGCCTGCAAGAAAGCATTGTTGCAGGCCTGCAGCACATTCAGCTGTTGATCAGGACTAAGGTGTTCCGCCATGCCCTTTTCAATCTTACTAAAAAAATGGTGTGCTGGTCTGTTGAGGTCGGCCTCCAGACGGTCAAGGCGCTGTTCTACAGAATTGAAGCGGTGTTCAAAGTGGTTAAAACCACGTTCCATCAGTGCAAAACCGCTTTCAACTCTGTCGGACAGTGACTTGAGGCTGGAATTAAATGTCTCGCTCAAATGCATAAACTCGGGCAAGACATTCCTGTCCAAGGCCCTCTGCCGCTGGCGGGTAGTGCCCGCATAACCAGTGGCAGAGACCTGGGACAGGGGAACACCTGATGGCCCAGCTTCCTGGTCACCAGCTGTGTGTGTGTGGAACCTGCAAGGTGCTTCCTGGCTGTCGGATGGCTGGGACGGGTCAGAGGACGTCCGAGGAAGGACCGCTCCAGGGCCAGGTTGCAGGGTGCTGCTCCAGGTGCTGTGGAAGAAAGGAAAATCATTACTACCATGCCTTTACAAGAAGCATCAGCTGTGGATTAGAAAAACACAGATTAATAAAAATAAAAACCCAAAATGTATAATACTTACGATCTTGTGGCAAGGACCGGTCTTAGGAACTGCAACGCGTGATAGTGACGGTATCTAGTTCTGGTCCTTGACGCAGATCCACTGCGAACCTGGCCCTCAGCACGAACATCACTGTTGAAGCGGTCCTTGATCGAACGCCAACGTGTTCGGACTTTGTCCACTGTTGATAAAAAAAAACAGTGCCATCAAGGACAACAGTCACTGCGTCACAATGTAGCAATACAATACTCAAAGCAGTCACTGTAGACCACGATGACACTGTTGGGTTTCCTGCTAGAATGCGCCTAGCACGAAACCCAACAGTGCCGTCAAGGACAACAGTCACTGCGGCACAATGTAGCAATACAATACTCAAAGCAGTCACTGTAGACCCCGATGACACTGTTGGGTTTCCTGCTCGAATACACCTAGCACGAAACCCAACAGTGCCGTCAAGGACAACAGTCACTGCGTCACAATGTAGCAATACAATACTCAAAGCAGTCACTGTAGACCACGATGACACTGTTGGGTTTCCTGCTAGAATACGCCTAGCACGAAACCCAACAGTGCCGTCAAGGACAACAGTCACTGCGGCACAATGTAGCAATACAATACTCAAAGCAGTCACTGTAGACCCCGATGACACTGTTGGGTTTCCTGCTCGAATACACCTAGCACGAAACCCAACAGTGCCGTCAAGGACAACAGTCACTGCGTCACAATGTAGCAATACAATACTCAAAGCAGTCAGTGTAGACCCCGATGACACTGTTGGGTTTCCTGCTAGAATACGCCTAGCACGAAACCCAACAGTGCCGTCAAGGACAACAGTCACTGCGGCACAATGTAGCAATACAATACTCAAAGCAGTCACTGTAGACCCCGATTACACTGTTGGGTTTCCTGCTAGAATACGCCTAGCACGAAACCCAACAGTGCCGTCAAGGACAACAGTCACTGCGGCACAATGTAGCAATACAATACTCAAAGCAGTCACTGTAGACCCCGATTACACTGTTGGGTTTCCTGCTAGAATACGCCTAGCACGAAACCCAACAGTGCCGTCAAGGACAACAGTCACTGCGGCACAATGTAGCAATACAATACTCAAAGCAGTCACTGTAGACCACGATGACACTGTTGGGTTTCCTGCTAGAATACGCCTAGCACGAAACCCAACAGTGCCGTCAAGGACAACAGTCACTGCTTTACAATGTAGCAATACAATACTCAAAGCAGTCACTGTAGACCCCGATGACACTGTTGGGTTTCCTGCTAGAATACGCCTAGCACGAAACCCAACAGTGCCGTCAAGGACAACAGTCACTGCGGCACAATACAGAGCAGGGAAATACTCACTAAACGCCTTTTTGGCGGATGCTGTGGCGCTGTCCCAGCCATCCATCAACGCTGCGGCCACCTCATTCCATAGCCGCCGGGTCACCACATTGTCCTTGTACAGCCGGTCACGGCTGTCCCACAACGGCGAACGCTCCTGGACCAGGCTGATGAGCTGCTCATTATCCAGGTAGACGTCTTCATCCCGTTGTGGAACCTAGACAAAACACATTCATTAGAATAATCAAATTTAAATTGACTAAAAAGTTACAAAAAAAGAAACAAAAAAAAAGTAAAAATAGAAGATAAAAAAAAATAAAGAACATTACAAATCATTTGATACTTACATTCCGTATCACCACCGGGACTTGGCTTCGCTGCTCCTGCTCTTCGCCCTCACTATTCCCGTCCACAGATGATGATGACGATGTCTGAAAGTTGAAAAAAACGTAAGAGATTTGGAGAAGCAGCAGATATACTTACCAGATGCACGAAAATAATCACCTCACGGTCTGCTTGCGCCAATTCCTGCCGCGATGGGGAATACTCAGATTCTGAAGACATACTGCATGTAAAAATAATAAAAATCATTAGTACATACATAATTTAAAAGGACAGGCATATAATGTAATATACTCACATTCTTTGCTGATATAATGGGTTCTTGGTTGAATGTCTGCTCTTCAATCTGTCTAGTGTAGTAGTGGCAGAGTTTTGGCAGGCACCTCCTTTATATAGACTTTTTTTTTTTGACTTTAGAAGATTCTAACTAGGATAAAAAGTGGACACCACCCAAAAAACGCAGCGCTAAAAAATCGCATACCTGCGCATGCCAGTGCGCACGTATGCGCATCCATAGGCTATAATGGCCATTTTTAGCGCAAAACGTGCGCATACGTGCGCATGCGATTTTTTCAAGGGCCAAAAAATGCAACATGCAGCGTCTGGAAAATACCAACGCACACCCCAAAAAAACGCAGCGCATGAAAATCGCATACATGCGCTTACAAGCGCGCAGGTATGCGCACCCATGTTAAATATAGGGGAAAAATCGCATGCGCACGTATGCGTTTTTTTCCAGCGCTAAAAAACGCAAATGTGAAACCAGCCTAAGTAGAGAAAAAAAAAGGTTACCCGTGCTTTTTCTCTGTCATATCCAACCTGGATCATGACAACAATGAACGCCAGAAATGGCTAATGGTGTCCTCCATGTGTACTGTTGTTTCCTGGACTAAGTGAGTGTTGACAGCTGCACCGATTTAAGAATGATAGCGTAATTAACATTGTTGTATAAGATTAACACGATATATGTAAGCTCTTTATGCACAATGCACTTTTTTATGAATGAAGATACTATGGAGTCACTATATATGATATGAAATCATGAAAAGTATGTCATATGATATGTGATTTGCACGTTTTTAAATAATTTGGAGTAATTGAGAAACACCTATATATTTGCACTGTTGTATTAGATTCACTGCTTGATAAAGGCTCTGCATGAGCCGAAACGTCCCCAACCTTGTGGGTCTGAAATAAAAAACACATTTTTTCTATTTTCATAAAAAGTGCTGCCTTCATTTTTTCAAGTGTGGATTTTGGCTTGTGGGATAATTGCCGAGGAGGCCTGTGTGTTGTGAGTTCATCTTTCCCTTCCCCATTGAGGTCTGAGGAACTCCCTCCTCTAGTGAAGGAAGGTAGACTGATTACCAAACACCTGGGCAGCTAGATGATGACTGGGTGGCTGGAATTGAGGACTGGA
Source organism: Dendrobates tinctorius (assembly GCF_039654945.1). NCBI lineage: Eukaryota > Metazoa > Chordata > Amphibia > Anura > Dendrobatidae > Dendrobates > Dendrobates tinctorius. Next base: position 33,407,801 of record NW_027361733.1, read on the forward strand.
TATAAGGCTGCCGACGCCCTTCTTCCTGGCTGGTGATTTTCCTGCTGGATTCTTGGAGACCAGTCTGATTCCTGCATCTCAAAGCTAAGTTTTTCTGCTCTGCTTTGTACTCTTCAGTTTTGTTTTTGTTTTGCCTTGTTTTTTGGGAGTTCTGCCATCCCCGGCCAGGGGTGAGCTGAATTCCATTTTTGTCTCTGATCTGTTGATATTTTGCTCTGTCTTCAGAATATACCTGAGTGCTGATATAGTCTTTTGAAGCCTAGCGACTTCAGGGCCTGTTTTTCCTATCAGTCGGTTGGCTCATTTTGATAGGGTTTTTGCGGATGGCAGACAGCAGCTTTCCTATCCTGTCCTGTGTAGTTAGCTTGGGCCCCATGATTTGCTCAACCTATCTTTCTATCTGTGTTAGTGTTTTCATCTTGCTTCACCGTCATTATATGTTGGGGGCTGCCTATTGCTTTGGGGTCTGCTCTGGGGCAGTTTAGATTTCCCTTTCTGTCTTTAGGCTATATAGTTCTCCGGCTGTGATCGAGGGGTCTAGGGCACTGTAGGAACCCCCCACGGCTACTGCTAGTTGTTGTGGATAGGTTCAGGGGTCTGCAATCCGATAGCTGCCAACCTCTCTGGTTTTTCTGGACTTAGCTGGTATTTTGTTTTTTCCTCCTTCGGTGACTCATCATAACACCTGTGCACCCGAGAGAATTTGGATTGTGCTGTTCCATTTTTATATTTGTAGACATATAGATATGGGATAGATCGATACATCTATCTATCTATCTATCTATCTATCTATCCCATATCTATCTATCTATCTATAGATATATCTGTCTATCTATCTATCTATCTATCTCATTCCTTCTATTTATCTATCTATAGGTATATGCAACTATCGATAGATAGATCTATCTATAGATAGAAAAAAAATCTGTGTTAGGCCAGGGTCACACTTGACGAGAAACTCGCATGAGTCTCGCACCTCAGTACCCTGCACTGCCGCCGACACTCGGACTGGAGCGTTCAGCTGCATAGAAATACATGCAGCCGCACACTCCAGTCCTGAGTGCCGGCGGCAGTGCCGGGTATTGAGGAGCAAGACGTCTTGCAAGTTTCTCGTAAAGTGTGACCCTGGCCTTAAACGCAATATCTGTTTAATTTTTTAAAAATGGAAAAAAAATTGTGTGGGCTCCCACGCAATTTTCAAGTCCAGAGTGGGAAAGCTGGCGACTGGGGGCCAGTGTTTATGGCCTGGGAAGCGGGTAATACCCATGGATCTTCCCAGACTTCGAATATCAGCCCGCAGCTGTCTGCGTAGCCTTTACTGGCTATTAAAATAGGGAGCCCCCCAAAAAATGATATGGGGTCCCCCTATAATTAATAGCCAGAAAGGCTATGCAGACATCTGCGGGCTGATATTCATAACCTAGGAAGGGGCCATGGATATTACAACCCCCTGGCTATAAACACCAGCCCGCAGCCGCCATAGAAATGGCGCATCTGTTAGATGCACCAATTCCGGCACTTAGCCTCTCTCTTCCCACTGCCGTGTAGCGGTGGCATATGGGATAATAAGGGGTTAATGTCACCTTTGTATTGTAAAGTGACATTAAGCCCGGCTAGTGATGGAGAGGTGTCAATAAGATACCTATCCATTACTAATCCTATAGTTGTTAAGGGTTAAATAAACACACACACACTGTCAGAAAAAAGTCTTTTAACCCCTTAATCCCATATGATGTACTATCCCGTCCATGTGCCCTGGGACTTAATTCCCAGGGACGGGATAGTACGTCATAGCGATCAGCGGCGCCCACGTGGTGAGCGCCGCTGATCGCGGCCGTGTGTCAGCTGATTATCACAGCTGACACCCGGCACAATGTGTCAGGGGCGGTCACGGACCGCCCCAGACACGTTAACCCCTTGCACACCACGATCAAACACGATCGTGGTGTACCGGGGGTTAAAGGGAAGCATCGGCAGGGAGGGGGCTCCCTCCGAGCTTCCCTGAGCCCCCCACGGCAGCGCAATGTGCAGCGCTGCTGCGGGGGCTCCTTCCCTGCAGGCCCCCGAATCCAAAATAGTGACGGGGACCTTCGGGGGCCTGCAGGGAGCCGGCTTCCTCAGTGCCTGCAGAGCGCAGGCACGAGGAAGCCTCCTGCACTGCCTGTGTCAGATCGCTGATCTGTCACAGTGATCTGTGATGTGACAGATCAGTGATCTATCACAGGACAGTGATGTCCCACCTGGGACAATGTAATAAAGTTAAAAAAAAAAAAGTGTTAAAATAATTAAAAAAAAAAAATCGCCAAATAAATTAGAAAAAAAAAATATTCCCCCAATAAATTCATTTTTTGGAAATAAAAAAACCCCAAAACAATAAAAGTACACATATTTGGTATCACCGCGTCCGTAACGACCTTCCCTATAAAACTGTCCCATTAGTTAACCCCTTTAGCGAACCCCTTAAAAAATAAAAATAAAAAACGAAGCAAAAAATAATGATTTATTATCATACAGCTGAACAAAAAGTGCAATAACGCACGATCAAAAAGACACATATAAATATCCATGGTACCGCTGAAAACGTCATCTTGTCCCGCAAAAAACGAGCCATGATACAGCATCATCAGCTAAAAAATAAAAAAGTTATAGCTCGCAGAATAAAGCGATGCAAAAATAATCATTTTTTATATAAAATAGTTTTCATTGCATAAAACCGACAAAACATAAAAAAACGACGTAAATGAGGTATCGCTGTAACCGTACTGACCCAAAATATAAAACCGCTTTATCAATTTTATCGCACGCGGAATGGTGTAAACGCACCCCCTAAAAGAAATTAATGAAACGCTGTTTTTTGTTCATTCTGCGTCCCAAAAATCGGAATAAAAAGCGATCAAAAAATGTCACGTGCCCGAAAATGGTACCAATAAAAACGTCAACTCGTCCCGCAAAAAATAAGACCTCACATGACTCGGTGGGTCAAAATACGGAAAAATTATAGCTCTCAATATGTGGTGATGCAAAAACTATTTTTACAATAAAAAGCGTCTTTTAGCGTGTGACAACTGCCAAACAGAAAAACCCGCCATAAATAGTAAATCAAACCCCCCGTTATCACCCCCTTAGTTAGGGAAAAATAATAAAGTTAAAAGAAAATGTATTTATTTCCATTTTCCCATTAGGGTTAGGGTTTGGGCTAGGGTTAGGGCCAGGGATAGGGTTAGGGCCAGGGTTAGGGCTGAGATTAGTGTTAGGGGTGTGTTGGGGTTAGGGTTTTAGTTAGAATTGGGGGTTTCCACTGTTTGGGCACATCAGGTGCTCTCCAAATGCAACATGGCGTCTGATCTCAATTCCAGCCAATTCTGAGTTGAAAGAGTCAAATGGTGGTCCTTCCCTTCCAAGCTCTGCCATGCGCCCAAACAGTGTTTTACCCCTACATATGGGGCATCAGCCTACTCAGGACAAATTGCAAAACAACTTTTGGGGTCCAATTTCTCCTGTTACCCTAAGGAAAATAAAAAATTGGGGGCAAAAATATCATTTTTGTGGAAAAAAATGTTTTTTTTATTTTCACGCCCGGGCGTTATAAACTTCTGTGAAGCACTTGGGGGTTCAAAGTGCTCACCACACATCTAGATAAGTTCCGTGGGGGGTCTAGTTTCCAAAATGGGGTCATTTGTGGGGAGTTTTAATGGCTTAGGTACATCAGAGGCTCTCCAAACGCACATGACACCCGCAGACCATTCCATCAAAGTCTGCATTCCAAAACGTCACTACTTCCTTTCCGAGACCCGACGTGTGCCCATACAGTAGTTTTCTCCCACATATGGGGTATCAGCGTACTCATGACAAATTGGACAACAACTTTTGGGGGCCAATTTCTCCTGTTACCCTTGGGAAAATAAAAAAATTGGGGACTAATTGATCATGTTTGTGGAAAAAATATGATTTTTTAATTTTCATGCCCGGGCATTATAAACTTCTGTGAAGCCCTTGGGGGTTCAAAGTGCTCACCACACATCTAGATAAGTTCTTAGGGGGTCTAGTTTCCAAACTGGGGTCATTTGTGGGGGTTTCCACTGTTTAGGTACATTAGGGGCTCTCCAAAGGCAACATGACACCCGCAGACCATTCCATCAAAGTCTGCATTCCAAAATGTCACTACTTCCCTTCCGAGACCTGACGTGTGCCCATACAGTAGTTTTCTCCCACATATGGGGTATCAACATACTCAGGACAAATTGGACAACAACTTTTGGGGTCCAATTTCTCCTGGTACCCTTGGGAAAATAAAAAAATTGGTGACTAAAAGATCATGTTTGTGGAAAAAATACTGTTTTTTTATTTTTACGCCCGGGCGTTATAAACTTCTGTGAAGCACTGGAGGGGTCAAAGTGCTCACCACACATCTAGATAAGTTCCTTGGGGGGTCTAGTTTCGAAAATGGTGTCATTTGTGGGGGGTTTCCACTGTTCTGGTACATCAGGGGCTCTCCAAACGCGACATGGTGTCCGATCTCAATTCCAGCCAAAAACGTCAAATGGCACTGCTTCCCTTCCGAGCTCTGCCATGCGCCCAAATAGTGGTCTACCCCCACATGTGGGATATTAGCGTACTCAGGACAAATTGCACAATAACTTTTAGGGTCCTTTTACCCTTGGAAAAATAAGAATTGAGGGTGAAAAGATAATTTTTTGGGAAAAAATATGATTTTTTAATTGTACGGCTGTATGTTATAAACTTCTGTGAAGCCCTTGGGTGTTCAAAGTTCTCACCACACATCTAGATAAGTTCCTTGGGGGGGTCTAGTTTCCAAAATGGTGTCATTTGTGGGGGGGTTTCTACTGTTTTGGTACATCAGGGGTTTTCCAATCGCGACATGGTGTCCGATCTCAATTCCAGCCAAAAACGTCAAATGGCGCTGCTTCTCTTCCGAGCTCTGCCATGCGCCCAAATAGTGGTTTACTCCCACATGTGGGGTATCAGCATACTCAGGACAAATTGCACAATAACTTTTAGGGTCCTGTTACCTTTGGGAAAATAAAATTTGGGGGTGAAAAGATCATTTTTGTGGAAAAAATATGATTTTTTAATTGTACGGCTGTTCTTTATAAACTTCTGTGAAGCCCTTGTGGGTTCAGAGTTCTCACCACATACCTAGATAAGTTCCTTGGGGGGCCTAGTTTCCAAAATGGGGTCACTTGTGGGGGTTTCCACTGTTTAGGTACATCAATTCTTTCTGGCGCCGCTGGAGTGGCAGCCTGTTACAGTAGCTCCTTCTTTGCTCTCCTTTTTTCTCTATTTTTTTCTATTTTTCCTTTCTCTTTTTTATTGTTACTCCAAAGGACATTGCACTATGGAAAACCATAAGAGGACCTGGACCTTCAATGGACTTTTTACCTTGTTTTTACTTGGATCTATTGTGTTGGGAAATCAAGGAACTGAAAAAGACCCTATTGTCTACTCCAGAGAAGCTATACTGCTGCTTAGGGATACAGCAAGGCAGCATGCTGCTAATAGACCAGAGGACATTCTACCAGAAATAAGGAGGACTAAGAGAAGAGGTTGCAGAGCTGGAGCCCTCAGGAAGGCTAGAAGAAGGCGCTATAGACCTGCTCTTCCCTCCGTCATTATGAGCAATGTGAGGTCACTCGGGAATAAGATGGACGAACTGTCGGCGCTGACCAGACATCATCGGGAATTAAGGGAGTGCAGTATGTTGCTGTTTACAGAGACCTGGCTCACCGAAGGTACTCCGGACACTGTTGTCTCGTTGGATGGCTTTAAACTCATTCGCGTGGACAGGACAAGGGAGAGCGGTAATAGGAAAGGCGGAGGGCTGGCGATATTTGTGAATGATAGATGGTGTGACTCTAGGCACATCGTGGTCAAAGAGCAAACATGCTGTAAGGACATTGAGCTATTAGCTGTGGGCATGAGACCTTTTTATTTACCGAGGGAACTATCGCATGTAATCATGATAGCTGCATATGTCCCCCCTTCTGCGAAAGCTGATGCCGCCACTGAGGTCCTACAATCCACAGTGAGCATGATGCAGTCCCTTCACCCCCAAGCACTCCTTCTGGTTTCGGGAGACTTCAATCATGTGTCTCCAGCATCCATACTACCCGGTTGCACACAGTATGTTACCTGCCTCACTAGAGACAACAAAATATTGGACTTGTTCTTTGCCAATGTGAGAGGGGCATATGCCTCGTCAGCCCTACCACCCCTTGGAAGATCGGATCACAACCTAGTGCACCTCCAACCCGTGTACAAGCCACTTGTACAGAGAGAACCTGCTGTCACTCGCACAGTGAGGCTATGGACTGAGGAGAGTGATGATGCTCTGAGAGACTGCTTTGAAACAACCACTTGGCATGTGATGCAAGATTCCTATGGTGATGACATGGTTGGTCTCACACACTGTATAACGGACTACATTAATTTCTGTGTAGACAACACGGTACCCACAAAAGTAGTGAGGTGCTTCTCTAACAATAAACCATGGATCAGCCCCGGAATAAAGGCTCTTCTCAAAGAGAAGAAGTTGGCCTTCAGATCAGGTGACAAGGGCAGGCTGAGAGAGGTGCAGAAAGATCTGAAGAATCTAATCAGGCAGGGAAAGGCTAATTATAAGAGAAAGATGGAACTGAAATTGTCACAGAAAAGGATTTATGAAGTCTGGGAGGGTCTAAAGTCTATATCTGGGCATAGACAGACTGTCTCCAGGATGGTCGTAGATAAAGAGGGGCTTAATGAACTTAATCTATTCTTTAACAGATTTAATCACACACTGGCTGCTCCTGCCCCTGCATACCATTCACACCTCTCTGCTACAATAACATCACCCCCTGCTGCAACTTGTCAAATGAGCCAGGGTCTGTTCTTCACAAGTACCCAGGTTGCAAAAGAACTGGATAAGATCAAAGTTTTGAAGGCTGCAGGTCCTGACTGCATCAGTGCAAGGCTAATCGAAACCTGCGGGCACCAGGTGAGTGAGATCATTACATATCTGTTCAAAATGAGCCTGAGAATAGGTATAGTACCACAACTGTGGAAATTATCGTGTGTGGTACCAGTTCCGAAGAAACCTTATCAAAAAGACCTTAATGACTATAGACCTGTAGCATTGACATCACACCTGATGAAGGTACTAGAGAGATTGGTTCTCACACGTCTCCGTCCTCTAGTGAGCTCGGATATGGACCCTCTCCAGTTTGCCTACAGGCCGGGTATTGGTGTGGATGATGCCATTATCCACCTTCTAGATAGGACTCTCTCTCACCTGGAGAAACCTGGGAACACTGTGAGAATAATGTTCTTCGATTTCTCTAGTGCTTTTAATACCATACAGCCAGGTCTACTGAGAGACAAGCTGGGCCTTGTTGGCGTGGACCTCCAACTCTCCACCTGGATCCTTAACTACCTCACGAACCGACCTCAATTTGTAAAGGTTCGGGACAGTGTGTCAGACACGGTGATCTGCAATACAGGGGCACCTCAAGGTACAGTTCTTGCCCCTTTTCTCTTCACACAGTACACTGCGGATTTTAAGTGCCACTCATCTAGCTGCTACTTGCAGAAGTATTCTGATGACTCTGCAATAGTAGGCCTCATCACAGGAGGAGATGAAAGAGAGTACAGAGATACTAACCAAGCTTTTGTGGAGTTGTGGAGTGGTGTCAGAGGAACCACTTTAGGATTAATTCCGGGAAGACCAAGGAATTGGTGGTGGACTTTCGCAAGGGAAAAAATCCACCAGTAGTGGTGAACATTCAGGGAAATGACATTGAGATAGTCGACACCTATAAGTACCTTGGTGTGATCCTCAATAATAAGCTTGACTGGGCCCATCACTTGGATGCAGTGTACAGGAAGAGCCACAGTAGGCTTTATCTGCTCAGAAGGCTGAGAGCCTTCAGAGTTAGGGGGGCATTCCTTGCATCCTTCTTCAACTCTGTTGTGGCATCAGTCATCTTCTTTGGTGTGGCGTGCTGGGGTAGTGGCATATCAGCCAGAGACAGGAATAGGCTGGACAAACTGATTAGAAGGGCCAGCTCTGTCCTGGGATGCCCCCTTGATACAGTTCAGGAAGTAGGCGACAGGAGGATAATGGCCAAGGTGAGCTACATGGTGCAGAATGATTCCCATCCCATGCATGAGACCGTGACAAAGATGTGCAGTACTGTCAGTGACCGGCTACTTCATCCTAAATGTGAGAGGGAGCGCTATTGAAAGTCATTCCTTCCTGCTGCAGTTAGGCTGTATAACCAGCACTGTCCAAAACGGAGAATGACCCAAACAGTGAACTGATAGATCCAAAGTTGTGATAGTCCGGTTATATCTTTTTTTTTCCGTATATGTACCTACCTACTGTCAATGTAATGCCTTTATGCATCTGTATCTGTACTTGTTCCTGCCTTGCTGCTGTAATGCTCTGAATTTCCCCATGGTGGGACGATTAAAAGATTATCTTATCTTATCTTATCTTATCAGGGGCTCTCCAAACGTGACATGGCGTCCGATCTGAATTCCAGCCAATTTTGCATTGAAAAAGTCAAACGGCGCTCCTTCCCTTCTGAGATCAGCCATGCGCTGAAACAGTGGTTTCCCCCCCACATATCAGGTATCAGCGTACTCAGGACAAATTGCACAATAAATTTTGCAGTCCAATTTCTCCTGTTACCCTTGGTAAAATAAAAAAAATTGAACCTGAAGTATTTTTTTTGTGAAAAAGTTAAATGTTCATTTTTTTTTAAATATTCAAAAAATTGATGTGACGCACCTAAAGAGTTAATAAACTTCTTGAATGTGGTTTTGAGCACGCACCTTAAGGGATACAGTTTTTAGAATGGTGTCACTTTTGGGTATTTTCTATCATATAGACCACTCAAAGTGGCTTCAAATATGATGTGGTCCGTAAAAATAAAATGGTGTTACAAAAATGAGAAATAGCTGGTCAATTTTTAACCCTTATAACTTCCTAACAAAAAAAAAATTTGGTTCCAAAATTGTGCTGAAGTAAAGTAAACATGTGGGAAATGTTACTTATCAAGTTTTTTTGTGTGCCGTATCTCTGTGATTTAAGGGCATAAAAATTGAAAGTTGGAAAATTGCGAAATTTTCAAAATTTTCACCAAATTTCCATTTTTTTCACAAATAAACGCAAGTTATTTGAATGAAATTTTACCACTAACATGAAGTACAATATGTTACGAGAAAACAATGTCAGAATCACCGGGATCCATGGAAGCGTTTCAGAGTTATTACCTCATAAAGCGACAGTGGTCAGAATTGTAAGAATTGGCCCGGTCATGAACGTGCAAACCACCCTTGGGGCTTAAGGGATTAATGAAATAAAACACTACAGTTTTCCCATTTTATTGTACGCCTAATCCTTGTGACGCCCTCGATCTCCTGAAAAAAAGAAAAATAATAAACAAATTCTCCCTGTTCCGACATAATCCATTTAATAACGAGTGTCCCATGATGTTCTCCCCTATAGAGAAGTCACATCAGGCGATGTGACCTCTCTACAGGGCGTCCAGTAACACACTGACAGGAGACAATGGCTCCTACAGTGCATCACTGAGGTTACTTGAGTTCAGGCTCTCACTTTAATGCTGTGTGAGAATTAGGGTTAGGGTTACGGGACCTCTTTCCCGGCTGAGGGATACGCAGCAGAGGATTACCTCCGCCTGTCATTTCATCGCGAGAGCCCCTGTAGAGCACTGACATCACCCAATGTCCCTGCTCTACATAGGAGACCGTCGTGGAACACTCGTTATTAACTGGACTACGGTGGAAAGGTAAGTATAGGTTGGTTTATTATTTTTATTTTTATTACAGGAGATCGAAAGCCATTTTTTTTTCAGTTTTTTTTAAAATGAAACATATTGCTCATGATTAAACATGGATATGGATATATCTATGGACCAAAACCTAAACATATATGAAGGCAGCACTCCAAGTTGAAATGGTGAAAAAAGTGGAGTTTATTCAGATCCACATAGCATGGCGACGTTTCGCCTCACAATGAGACTTTGTCAAGCAATGTCTCTCACTCACAGGTGAGTATAAATATCAACTACTTAACAGTCCAATTTATCCATAATCATAATAAAAAGTGCATACATGTGCATATTTTCGTCATTGAAGACATCATTCATCTATTCAAATTCATTAAAAGACTCATAAAAGTGCTTAAGTGCCATAAACAATATTGTATTATACATAAACAACCTTCATACATAGTAATTAGCCAAATCAGTGCAGCTGTGCATGTACATATTCATAATTTGGCTCACCCATACTAGGATATGATCCAGCACATGGAGGACACGATGAACGCCGTTATCGGCATCCCTCAATAACAACTGCGTATGTACAAGCGCGTCATTACACACATAGGAAGGCTGACGACCAATGCAAAGCAATGTCTGGCATTTTCCTCTTGGCGCATGCGCACTTCTTCAACTCGGACAGTCCGACGCCATCTTAGATGAGGCACTGACCATATTGAAAGGCTAACAGCCAATACAAAACACTGTGTGGCATATTTCTCTTGGCGCACGCGCATTTCTTTAATCCAGACAGTCTGACGCCATCTTGGATGAGGCACGGACCAAATTAATAGAATTTCTTCTTCCCTTCTTGTATATTCCTCATGTAACAGCACCATTTCTCATAATGGTATTATTTTAGAACATGCAAAACAAAACTTTCTTTAAAGGAATCTACTGGGAACACTTAATATCGCCTTAGGACCAACTCTACATTCTTTTCCTTTTGGTAAAAAGGATGGCTCCTTGTCTAGGTAACCTCCAATAACCAATGATACCTATGGGAGCTGATTAAGCCTTTAGCAGGCCCAAAACACCTCACCACGTTATCGCTAAAGGAAATTTGTCCTGGCTCAGTTTATCCCATCCTTTATAATATAGAATAATATTTTTATTCATTGGCCGACAGTCCTTCATTGTGCAATGAAATAAAAATCATATTACAGAAAAATTACACAATTATTACTGCATTAACATAATGTCCTCCATAAGTTTACCCATCCTCCAGGGTGAGCACACGTGATCCATATGTTAGTGACGTATCTGTGAATATATAAAAAATACATTTACTCTTGACAAAAATATTAAGACTATTAAAATAATAGTACAATCCTTAAGGCACTAAAGACCTTATATACTACAGAGGACAATTTACATCAATTAGTCGGATTATTTGAAAGATAGGTTATATTATAGAGTGGATTTTAAAATTTGCATTCAAACCCATTGGTCTCAGTGTATTTAATGCATATATCCATTTAAATTCTTTTTCCTTTAAACTTTTTTCCCTATCTCCCCTCGTCTCAGTATAGGTACCATATAACATAGTAACAAAGTAACATAGTTTTGAAGGCTGAAGGAAGATCTTATGTCCATCTAGTTCAGCCTATTTTTAGTGCAGCTGTTCTGCATTGTTGATCCTGGGGAAGGCAAAAAACCCACAGAGTAGAAGCCAATTTTCTCCATAGGGAAAAAAATTCCTTCCCCTAAGCTGGGTCAACCATCTACCTATAATATTCTGTTATTTGTAACCTTCTGTACTGTTACTCACAAGAAAAGCATCCATTCCTTTCTTAAATTCATTCAGTGAGTTGGCCATCACCACTTCCTCAGGAAGAGAATTCTATTCTATTCTATTATTTTAAAACGTAAATCTTTTTCCTTGTGGTTAAACTCCACAAAGTGTTTTGAGACAGGAAGGTCAAATCTCTTCTTTCTTATGGTATGTCGGTGATTATTAATGCGAGTTTTAAAATCATTATTTATCTATTTATTTCTAGATATATCTATGGAAATATCTATAGATATATCTATGGATATATCTATAGATATAGATAGATATATGGATAGATATATCTATGTATCTATACCATATCTATCTATAGATCTATCTATCTATCTGTCGATCTATCTATCTATAGATCTGTCTATATCTATCTATCTATCTATCTCATTCCATCTATCTATCTATCTATCTATCTGTCAGTCTGTCTATCTATCTATCCCATATCTATCTATCTATCTATATATCTCATATCAATCTATCTATCTATCTATCTATCCCATATCTATCTATCTATCTATCTATCTATCTATCTATCTATCTCATATCTATCTATCTATCTATCTATCTCATATCTATCTGTCTATCTATCGATCTGAATTTCTGTGTGTGTAATGGACGGTGGGTTGGACAAATGTAAATGAGGAGGTTGGACAGAAATGACATCACAAATCTTTTTTTTTGATAAGTAACATATCTTTATTTAGCTTACAAAAACGCATACAAATTTGCATGTAAAAAATGCAAGAAAAACTGCATCAAATCCGCATAAAAAATGCATCAAAAACGCACCAGTGTTTTCTGCCAAGAGATGTGGATTCTGTGCTGAAAAATCCGCAGTAGAAACCGCAACGTGTGCACATGTGCCGACCCTGAGGCTTCAGTTGCCACAGAGGTACTGCACCTCCTCCTGAGGTGTGGTGCCCCACCATCCAGGTAAGGTGGTAACTCCTAACCACGCTCCAACATCTGCACCCCTCACCACAAAGTAGTGTAGCAAAGCCACATTGCGGCTCCATGCTTAGAGAGTAGCAGAGCACCTTTGGTGGTTCCCTGCTTGGAAACACGAAACGTGCTGGGAGGTGGGTGGAGTTTAGAATACATAAAAGAGTGGGAAGGTTTAGAATTTCAGTGAGTAGTTTGGAGTCACTCAGAGAGGAGTGAGGAGAGAAGATCCCTAAGAGAGGGATGGAGCAAGGAGTGCTGAAGCTGCCTCAGTGATCTGAGCCAGCTGGCACGAGAAAGGAAAGAAGGAGAAAGACATTGAACTGAAGCCTGAGCTTCCATAAGAAAGAAAGACAAGTACGGAACGTAGGAGTAAAAGGGAACACAGAGGACGTGGGTTAGAGGAAGAACCCTGCCTAGAAGTTCTAAGCGCAAGGCCGGGGCCCGGTCCCCGAGGTTGTATGGACACTAATGGCTCTGCAGCAGACACCGGTGGAGTAGTGGGCTGTAAATGCACTACTCCCATCTAAGACTTGGGGCACAACAGCAACTTGGATAGTGAGCCGGGACTCAGGAGTAAGGAGTCCCCGAAGCAGGCTACAGCTGTCTGCCGTACAAGTAGAGTTCTGGGGAACATCTGTCAGGAGGCACTCCAGTGTAACTCAGTACTAGGAGTACTTCACTTAAAGGCGCTATAGAGGAGACGTTCAGAAAGGTACATGTTGGTGGAGTGTTGGAATGGAGCATCCTATCTTGCCTGGAGGTTGACTGGGCCCAGGACCCGGAGGACACAGCACGGAGGCAGGCATCTGTGTGAACTGCAGACTGTGAGTAAAGCTTTGGAACTACATGCCCTGGTGTCCTCCACTTATTCCCGCACCACTACACCCCGCACTACTACATCTGGGCACCAGCCTCTACACCGCCTGTGCCTCTCCTCCATTGCTACATCTACACTGCCCTGGGACTACAGCTCCACCTGTGGGGAGCTTCACCATCTTGGCTGCAATCCACCACCAGTCCCAGAGGATCTGCATGCAGCGTCGGCCTAACACCTCACTTGCCGAACACCACCGGTGGCGTCACGAACTATTCATAAACTTTATTTAATTGTTCATTCACCCCCCTTTTGCCGTGGAGCCCCAGGGCCACGGACCGGGTCACAGCTTCCGTGACAACTCTCATTGAGATCAACGGGCCCGGTACCGAGTACCCCGCTAAGCCCTGGTGGGGCAATCCACACACACCCTTAGGGTTTCCTATCAATGGTACCACTGATGTCACACAATGTGGGGATGAAGTTATTAGGAAAGGGTTACAGATGTCAATGAAATAAGGAGGGGGCTTATATGAGGAGAGTGAGAAACCTTACAAGCTCCTTTGTAAAGAGGTATATACAGAACTGTGGAAAAGTTTTACAAACAGAGGCTGGACAGAGATATGTCTGAGATGGTTTAGTGAATCCTTTATTGAGCAGTGACTTGGACACGATGACCCTGGAGGTCCCTTCCAGCACTAACATTCTATGATTCTGTGATGGGTGTCATTATCAGGGAAGGACTGGTGATGTCACTGAAAGAAATGACAGAGTAAGGTCAGAGACACATCATAAGTACCTGGTCCTAATACAGGCTGTTATAAGGCGCTACTGATATCACAGATTTGAGTGGTGAGTTTTCCCTACGTTGCTTATCTCTTCTTAGTTATGCTTTCTCCAATTCACTGCTAAGATACAAGTTTGAAACTTTTCCAGGACATGCAGAATCTTCTGGTAAACAAGTAGTTTTATCAAAGGACTGAGATGATGAATGGCGTTCCACTAAACTTCCTTCGGAAAGAACTGCTGAACTTTGCAACATTTACTCTTTTAATCTCCTTTACTCATAGTGACAAATTGTCGCTCTTCTCCGCACATATCATTAAGAGGGTTTTTAAACTATCACCGATAGAGAGGTGGAGATGATTAATAAGAAGCTTGTTATCTCTCCGGAGAAACCATATACGCAATACAAGAGCATGAAAAAAATTGTCTGCTACAGGAATGCCCTAAAGAAAAGTGAGTGCAGCTCTGGAGTATAATACAGGATGTAACTCAGGATCAGGATAAGTAATCTAATGTATGTACACAGTGACTCCACCAGCAGAATAGTGAGTGCAGCTCTGGAGTATAATACAGGATGTAACTCAGGATCAGTACAGGATAAGTAATGTAATGTATGTACACAGTGACTCCACCAGCAGAATAGTGAGTGCAGCTCTGGAGTATAATACAGGATGTAACTCAGGATCAGAACAAGATAAGTAACATGTACACAGTGACTCCACCAGCAGAATAGTGAGTACAGCTCTGGAGTATAATACAAGTTGTAACTCAGGATCAGTACAGGATAAGTAATGTAATGTATGTACACAGTGACTCCACCAGCAGAATAGTGAGTGCAGCTCTGGAGTATAATACAGGATGTAACTCAGGATCAGTACAGGATAAGTAATGTAATGTATGTACACAGTGACTGCACCAGCAGAATAGTGAGTGCAGCTCTGGAGTATAATACAGGATGTAACTCAGGATCAGTACAGGATAAGTAATGTAATGTATGTACACAGTGACTCCACCAGCAGAATAGTGAGTGCAGCTCTGGAGTATAATTCAGGATGTAACTCAGGATCAGTACAGGATAAGTAATGTATGTACACAGTGACTCCACCAGCAGAATAGTGAGTGCAGCTCTGGAGTATAATACAGGATGTAACTCAGGATCATACAGGATAAGTAATGTAATGTATGTACACAGTGACTGCACTAGCAGAATAGTGGGTGCAGCTCTGGAGTACAGGATGTAACTCAGGATCAGGAAAGGATAAGTAATGTAATGTATGTACACAGTGACACCACCAGCAGAATAGTGAGTGCAGCTCTAGAGTATAATACAGGATGTAACTCAGGATCAGTGCAGGATAAGTAACATGTACACAGTGACTCCACCAACAGAATAGTGAGTGAAGCTCTGTTCAGCTGTTGCTCATTCTGGTAATTGTGGATGTGTTTGCTGCTGATCCTGCTGTGTGCTCCTGAGAAGCACCACTTCTCCACCTGGGGACCTGCTCTCTCTCCTACCCAGGGAGGGAGTGGGCTTCCTGGGATGAGCAATGGAGCCAAGTTCCAGGATTCTGTTTCCCTGACTAGGCCAGCGGGGAGCAGGAAAAACCAGCAACCAGCCTGCACATCAGAGGACTCGGGGGTGAGATGCTCCACCAGGAGTCGCAGCAATGTGGCTCCTACTCCCCCTGGGTCTGCAGAGACCCAGAGAAACCGTAAAGCTTCCAACATTGAGGAGAAACCTGCAAGCATGCAAGATGGTGGTCTTTCCGGAGGAAAGCTGAGTGTTCACGGAGGTGAGGCCGACCTCACTGAGGAAGGTTGAGGGCTGCAGAGACCCCGGGAGTCTTTGTCCACCTATGGCTCTCGGGTCATGAGCCATCTCCGTGAGTATGAAGATGCGAGTAAGACCATCAGGAGGCTCTAGGAGGAGCTGTGCTGCACAAGTGCTAAAGCTGCAGGTGCCTCCAAGCCAAGGAAGACCCAACTCCAGGCAGAGGTAAAGAGACTGAAACATGAAATAAATGAGCTGCAGGTAAGGAAAGCCTTCTTAAGAGAGAAGAGTGGTCCCTTCAAGGAAAAGCTAATGAATGAGGACAGATTTAGAGAAATGGCTGACAACAGAGCAAAGGCAGATGGGGCTGCAGCCTGAGAGCCAGGTGGATGATGATGAGGAGGAGCTCCTGAAGTCCTCAGTGTGCTTTTCAAAACTTCCATCTTGGTGACGATTTACCAGAGGAGGCACCTGGGGACCAGAAGAAAAAGGCAAAGACCAGCAAGCCCAAGCTGCAGGAAGCGGTAAGCTATGTATATACCTCCCTCACTGTACCCCCTGAATCAGCTGCAGGGTCAGCTTGCTGTATAAGCATACCTCCCAACTTTTGAAGAAGGGAAAGGGGGACAAAGGCTGCAGCTAGACCACGCCCAACCACGCCCATTTCACAACTAGTCACACCCATGTCCATGCCCCAACCACACCCATTTAGCACTGCTGAGCACACTGACTGGTACTGAGGACACAGTGGCTGGCATTATGGGCACAGTGGCTGGAACTGTGGGCACACTGACTGGTACTGAGGAAAAGAAAGAAAGAACAGAAAGACAGAAAAAGAAAACAGAGAGAGAGAGAAAGAAAGAAAACAAAGAGAGAGAGAAAGAAAGAGGGGAAAGAAAGAAGAAAGAACAAAACAGAGAAAGAAAGCGGGAACAGAAAAAAAGAACAGAGAGAGAAACAAAGAGGGGAAAGAAAGAACAGAGAGAGAGACAGAAGGAAAGAGAGGAAAGAAAGAACAGAGAGAGAAAGAAAGAAAGAAAAAAGGGAAAGAAAGAAGGAACAGAAAGATAGAGAGAAAGAGCGAAACAGAGAGAGAGAAAGAAAAGGGAAAGAAAGAAAAAACAGAGATAGAAAGAGCGAAACAGAGAGAAAGAAAGAACAGAGAGAGAAAGAAAGAGGGGACAGAAAACAAGAACAGAGAGAGAAGAAAGAAAGAGGAGAAAGAAAGAACAGAGAGAGAAAGATGGGAATGAAAGAACAGCGAGACAGAAAGAGAAAGAAAGAAAAGAGAGAAAAAGAACAGAGAGAGAAAGAACAGAGAAAGAAAGAGAGGAATGAAAGAGAACAGAGAAAGAAAGAAAGAAAGAAAGAAAGGAAGAACGGAGAGAGAAAGAAAGAAAGAAAGAGGGAAAAGAAAGAAAGACCAGGGAGAAAGAAAGAAAGAGGGGAAAGAAAGAACAGAGAGAAAGAAAAAATAAAGAGGGGAAAGAAAGAACAGAGAGGGAGAGAGAAAGAAAAAGTGGAAAGAAATAAAGAAAGAGCAGAAAGAAAATAAAAAGAACAGAGAGAGAAAGAAAGAGTGGACAGAAAAAAGAACAGAGAGAGAAAAAAGAGAGTGGAAAGAAAGAACAGAGAGGGAGAGAGAAAGAGGGGAAAGAAAGAACAGAGAGAGAAAGAAAGATGGGAAATAAAGAAAGAGAAAGAAAGAACAGAGAGCGAGAAATAGAGCAAAGAATGAAAGAACAGAGAAAGAAAGAGGGAAAAGAAAGAAAGAACAGAGAGAGAGAAAGAGGGGAAAGAAAGAACAGAGAGAAAGAAAAAAGAAATGGGGGAAAGAAAGAACAGGGAGGGAGAGAGAAAGAAAAAGGGGAAAGAAATAAAGAAAGAACAGAGAGAAAGAAAAAAGAACAGAGAGAGAAAGAAAGAGTGGACAGAAAAAAAGAAGAGAGAGAGAGGAAAAAACAGAGTGGAAAGAACAGAGAGGGAGAGAGAAAGAAAGAGGGAAAAGAAAGAAAAAGCAGAGAGAAAGAAAGAGAGAAAGAAAAGAAAGAAAGAAAGAGGGGAAAGAAAGAACAGAGAGAGAAAGAGATGGGAAAGAAAGAAAGAAAGAAAGAAAGAACAGAGAGAGAAAGAAAGATAGGAAAGTAAGAACAGAGAGAGAAATAGAGGAAAGAAAGAGAGAACAGAGAGAGATAGAAAGAAAGAACAGAGAGAAAGAAAGAAAGAACAGAGAGAAAGAAAGAAAGAAAGAGAAAGAGGGGAAAGAAAGAGAACGGAGAGAGAAAGAACAGAGAGAGAAAGGAAGAACACACAGAGAGAGAAAGGAAGAACAGAGAGACAGAGAAAGAAAGAACAGAGAGAAAGAAAGAAAGAAATAGGGGAAAGAAAGAACAGAGAGAGAAAGAGGGGAAAGAAAGAACAGAGAGAAAGAAAGATGGCAAAGAAATAACAGAGAGAGAGAAATAGAGGAAAGAAAGAACAGAGAGAGAGATACAAAGAAAGAACAGAGAGAAAGAAAGAAATTAAGAAATAAAGAGAAAGAGGGGAAAGAAAGAGAACAGAGAGAGAAAGAAAGAACAGAGAGAAAGAAAGAACAGAGAGAAAGGAAGAACAGAGAGAGAAAGGAAAAACAGAGAGAGAAAGAAAGAACAGAGAGAGAAAGATTAGAGAGAGGAAGAAAGAGGGGAAAGAAAAAAAGAAAGAACAGAGCGAAAGAAAGAACAGAGAGAGAGAAAGGAAGAGGGAAAGAAAGAACAGAGAGAAAGAAAGAGGAAAGAAAGAACTGAGAGAGAAAGAAAAAAAGAAAGATTAGAGAGTGAAAGAAAGAACAGAGAGAGAAAGAAAGAACAGAGAGAGAAAGAAAGATTCTATAAAGAAATTATAGCAGCCCGGATCCCATTGTAGTGCCCACCTGAGCCTCCCGCTGCAGGACATTTCCTGATCCTCTCACATGGCTGACATCCCTGAGTCCAAGGTGATCCTGCTGTCCACGCTGTCGGAGGAGGACACGGTGATGGATCTGAAGCATTCCCTGAAGTGCCTCCATGGTTCTGTCACAATCTCCTCCCAAAATTACCTCATTTCCGGTCAGCTTCTAGCACATCACTTCCGGTGGAACGTCACCGGCGAATTTTAAAGTGCTCCTCGGGACTCCACCATGTACTCCTGTGTCCACGGGAAAAGTAAGCTCCCGGCCGGGGCGGTTTGGCAGACTCTCTCTCAACATCGGGACTGTCCCGCTGGATCCGGGACGGTTGGGAGGTATGAATGCTCCCCACTATGCACCTTGTACAAGCATGGATCCGCACACCTCATACACACACGGTTCTGCTTTGTATGCCTCGTACACACACGGCTCTGCTCCGTACACCTTGCACACACACGGCTCCACTCAGTACACACATGGCTCCACTCCGTAAACCTCGTACACATGCGGCTCTGCTCCGTACACCTTCTACACAGGCGGCCACACTTTGTACACCTTGTACACACATGGCTCCACTCCGTAAACCTTGTACACAAGTGGCTTTGCTACATACACCTCGTACACATGCGGTTCTGCTCCGTAAACCTCATACACACGCGGCTCCGCTCCATACACACGCGGCTCCCAGTGGCGGATTATAATGAGGTCAATCTGGGCAGTAGCCCAGGGCCCAGTGGTGTGGGGGGACCCACCAGCCAGGGAAAATTGCCCCATTATAATCCGCCACCATAGCGCCACACCCCCCATGTACCGACCCCTTCCTCCTCCTCCCAGACCCACCGGCCACCGCAACGCCAGCTGTTGTGAATTCACTTTCTGGCCTACCTCTGGTTACTAGTGAAGGTGGTGGAGTTGGTTATATTGACAGAGGGGTCGTGAGTTCTCTTTCCGGGCTCCCTCTGGTGGTTACAGGAGGTAATGGAGCTGATCTAATTAACAGAGGTCTGCCACCTGATAATGAGGAGGACAATTGGACATCTTGAGTTTCTGATTGGATTTAAGACAGCTGACTCCCTCTATCCCTGCTGGTGATTTTTTCCTGCCTCCTGAGGTCTTAGTTTCCAGCTCAGTCCCTGCGTGCTCAAGCTAAGTGTTCTTTTGCTACTGTTCACATTTGATTTGGTTTTGTCTATTCAGTTTTGTGTGGTCAGCCAGCCCCTGCTGGGGCTGTGCTGAATTTCCATTATGTCACTGCTTATGCCAGTTTGTTTTTGTCCCTTATTAGATTGGCCTCTTTTTGCTTTGCTTTCAGAATATGCCAGAGTGCTGATATAATGGGCGAAGTCTAGTGACTTCAGTATTTTTCTATGAGACGTGTTGGACATTTTTTGCAGGGTTTTTTGCATGATTGCAGACAGAGTCTTTCCTTTCCTGTCCTGTCTAGTTAGTGTGGGCCCCATCGTTTGCTCAGTCTATTTTCCTATCTGCATTTGTGTTTTCATCTTGTCTCTCCGACAATATATCTTTTGGGGCTATCTATTCCTTTTGGGGTCTGCTCTGGGGCAGTTTAGAGTTCCCCTTTCTTGCTTTAGGCTTATTTAGTTCTCTGGCTGTGTCGAGGCGTCTAGAATCATCGTAGGTATGCTCCACAGCTACTGCTAGTTGTGTGGATAGGATCAGGGGTCTGCAATCCGCTTAGTTACCAACCTCTCTGGTTTTCTGTGGCTTAGCTTGGTCTTGCTTTCCTCCTCGGTGACCCAATCATAACAGCCAGCCCCTCACTGATAAATCCCTGCTCTGTGCGCACAGGACCTGTGATGAGGTCACAGGAGGGGAGGAGTCAGGGGGTCACATGACCAGGAGCTTCAGTGGAGGCCCCTGATCATGTGACACCTGACTCCTCCCCTCCTGTGACCTCATCACAGGTCCTGTGCACACAGCCCTCAATGTATTGTATGCGGGACTTTGCTGTGCTGGTTGTCATGGTGCTGGATGAGGGAAGTGTGTGGGGTCGGGAGGGGTTTACAGGGTGGATGTAGCTGCACGTGTGCGAGGTGTACGGAGAAGAGCTGCAAATGTGCGAGGTATTTGGATCGGAGCTGCGCGTATGCGAGGTGTACGGAGTAGAGCCGCGAATGTGCGAGGTGTACGGAGCGGAGCTGCGTGTGTGTGAGGTGTACGGAGCAGAGCTGCTCGTGTGCGAGGTGTACAGAGCGGAGCTGCACGTGTGCGAGGTGTATTTAGCGGAGCCACGCGTGTACGGAGCTGAGCTGCGTGTGTGTATGAGGTGTACGGAGCGAAGCCGCATGTGTGTACGGAGTGAAGCCATGTGTGTGTATGAGGTGTACGTAGCGAAGCTGCGTGTGTGTACGAGGTGTACGGAGCGGAGCCATGCTTGTACGGAGCATAGCCGCGTGTGTGTACAAGGTGTACGGAGCGAAGCCGCATGTGTGTACGGAGCGGAGTCGCGTGTGTGTATGGAGCGAAGCTGCATGTGTGTACAGAGTGAAGTCGCGTGTGTGTATGAGGTGTATGGAGCGAAGCAGCGTGTGTGTATGGAGCGAAGCCATGTGTGTGTACGAGGTGTATGGAGCGGAGCCACGTGTGTACGAAACGGAGCCCTGTGTGTACAAAGTGTACAGAGCTGAGCCATGTGTTTACGGAGCGAAGCTGAATGTGTACGAGGTATACGGAGTGGAGTTGCGCATATGCGAGGTGTACGGAGCGGAGCCGCGCGTGTGTGAGGTGTACAGAGCAGAGCCGTGCGCGGTGTACGGAGCGGAGCCACGTGTGTACGGAGCGGAATCGCGTGTGTGTACGAGGTGTACGGAGCGAAGCTGCGTGTGTGTACGAGGTGTACGGAGCAAAGCCGCATATGTGTACGAAGCGAAGCCGCGTGTGTACGAGGTGTATGGAGCGGAGCCGCATGTGTGCGAGGTGTACGGAACGGAGCCCTGTGTGTACAAAGTGTACAGAGCTGAGCCTTGTGTTTACGAAGCGGAGCCGCGTGTGTACGAGGTGTATGGAGCAAAGCCTCATGTGTACAAGGTTTATGGAGCAGAGCCATGTGTGTACAAGGTGTACAGACTGTGGCCACGTGTGTATAAGGTGTACGGAGCAGAGCCGCATGTGTACAAGGTTTACGGAGTGGAGCCATGTGTGTACTGACTGGAGCCGAGTGAGCAAGGTGTACGGAGACAAAGCCATGTGTACGAGGCATACAAAGCGGAACCGTGTGTGTATGAGGTGTGCGGAGCCATGCGTGTACAAGGTGTATGATGGGGAGCATTCATACCTCCCAACCGTCCCAGATTTTGAGAGACTGCCCCGACCGGGAGCTTTTCCCATGGACACAGAGGGGTGGAGCCCCGAGGAGCACTTGAAAACTCGCACGTGACATTCCATTGGAAGTGACTTGCTGGAAGCTGACCGAAGGAGATTGTGATGGCAACATGGAGGCACTTCAGAGAATGCTTCAGATCATCACCATGTCCTCCTCCGACAGCGCGGACAGCGGGATCACCTTGGACTCGGGGACATCGGCCATGTGAGTGGATCATGATATGTCCTGCACCAGGAGGCTCAGGTGGGCAGTACAATGTGAGTCGGGCTGGTATAGTATCTTTATAGAATCTTTCTTTCTTTCCCCTCTTTCCTCGTCTTTCTTTCTTTCTTTCTCTCTCTGTTCTTTCTATCTTTCACTTTCTGTTCTTTCTCTCTCCCTCTCTGCTCTTTCTTTCTTTCTCTTTGTTCTTTCTTTCACCTCTTTCTTTCTTTCTCTTTCTTTCTTTCTCTCTTTGTTCCTTCTTTCCCCTCTTTCTTTATCTCTCTCTTTCTGTTCTTTCTTTCTTTTTTCTCTCTCTGTTCTTTCTTTCCCCTCTTTCTTTCTTTCTCTTTCTTTCTTTCTCTCTCTCTGTTCTTTCTTTCCCCTCTTTCTTTCTCTCTCCCTCTCTGTTCTTTCTTTCTTTCCTCTTTCTTTTTTTCTCTCTCTGTTCTTTTTTTTGTCCCCCTTTCTTTCTCTCTGTTCTTTCTTCCTTTCTCTGTCTTTTTCTTTCTTTCTTTCTTATTTATTTCTCTCTGTTCTTTCTTTCTCTCTTTTTTCTTTTTTCTCTCTCTCTGTTCTTTCTTTCTTTTCCTCAGTACCAGTCAGTGTGCCCACAGTACCAGCCACTGTGCCCATAATGCCAGTCACTGTGCCCTCAGTACCAGTCAGTGTGATCAGCAGTGCTAAATGGGTGTGGTTGGGGCTTGGACATGGGTGTGACTAGTTGTGAAATGGGTGTGGTCGGGCGGCCGGTAACCAATCATCATAGTCGAAGTCATCTGTTTCCATCAATTTTGTTATGTGTGGGCAGTGGGCACCTCTAGTAAGGTGGGCACGAGATGGCGGATCTTGTCACCTCTGCCTCACACATAAGTTACTTTGAGGTGTACTTTATTTCTTTCTTGGCCTACTGAGAGAAATTTTGACCAGTTGAAAGTTATACAACCTGAGGATTGTGCATGTGTGCGCTGCCCGCAAGTAGTAATATGTGTGTGTGTATATATATATATATTTACTCCGACCCCTATATAAACCCTGTCCTTCTGACCACCGTCCACTTTCCCATACTCCTGTTCCAATCCTGGAGTCTTTTTTGGTCCCCCCTTGGTCCTCCATATGCTGAACATCTGGGACATGACTAACATTGCGCAATGTGCGCTTGTTCATCGCCAGATGCAGCATCGTGTCCAGTGTGTGAGGAGGCGGCAACTTGTCTGTGGTGTTAACCCCTCTGCTGCCATGTTGGGCACAGCCTGTGGCATGGAGCGTCTCTTCCTGTGTATCCAGCCACAGGCTGCACATCGGAGGCTGCTTCTTCTATCTGGGGAAGTTCATGAAGCAGAAGCCTCTGTGTGACTCATGTGAAGTAACTTGCCTGACAGGTCATGGGTCCAGGTCAGCAGGTGATTGCAAACTATTAGCTGGTTTCGATGTTAGGTACAGGTGAGTCAGAACTAGATGTTGGGTGGAAGCCTTCCAGTATTTGTAAGGCCTCGTGCACACGCTGAGTATTTGGTGAGTTTTTACCTCAGTATTTATAAGGCCTCGTGCACATGCTGAGTATTTGGTGAGTTTTTACCTCAGTATTTATAAGGCCTCGTGCACACACTGAGTATTTGGTGAGTTTTTCCACTCAGTATTTGTAAGGCCTCATGGACACGCTGAGCATTTGGTGTTTTTTACCTTAGTATTTGTGAGGCCTCGTGCACACGTTGCGCATTTGCAGAGTTTTTTTTACCTCAGTATTTAACCCCTTCCCACCCTTGGATGCACCATATGCATCATGAAAACTAGTGACTTCCTGACCCCGTCACATGACCGGGGGGTCCACAGAATCTGAACAGCCCGGGGCCCTGGTTACCCTTAATCCACCCCTGGCAGCTCCTCTCCGTACACCCCGTACACACACAGCTCTTCTCCGCTCCGTAAACACACGGCTCAGCCCCGTACACTTTGTACACACAGGGCTCCATTCCGTACACCTCGTACACACATGGCTCCACCCCGTACACCTCGTACACACGTGGCTCCGCTCCATACACCTTGTACACATGCAGCTCCGCTCTGCACACCTCGTACACACACGGCTCGCTCCGCGCACCCCGTACACACACGGATCCGTTCCGTAGCTCTCGTACACACATGGCTCCGCTCCGTACACCTTGTACACACGCGGCTCCACTCCGTACACCTCGTACACATCTCCACTCCGTACACCTCGTACACACATGGCTCCGCTCTGTACACATCTCCGCTCCGTACACACACGGCTCCGCTCCGTACACCTCGTACACATCTCCGCTCAGTACACCTCATACACACGCGGCTCCGCTCCGTAAACCTCATACACACGTGGCTCCGCTCCGTACACCTCGTACACACACGACTCTGCTCCGTACACTTTATTCACACACAGATCCGCTCCGTACACCTCGTACACACATGGCTCTGCTCCATACACCTCGTACACACCCGGCTCCGCTCCGTACACCTCGTACATGCACGGCTCTGCTCCGTACACCTTGTACACACGTGGCTCCGCTCTGTACACCTTGTACACATACAGCTCTGCTACATCCACTGTTATGAATGGTCTCCGAGGAGGATAGCAGGCCCAAGCTAAGCCACAGAAAACCAGAGAGGTTGGTAACTAAGCGGATGCAGACCCCTGATCCTGTCCACACAACTAGCAGTAGCCGTGGAGCGTGCCTACGATGATCCTAGATGCCTCGGCACAGCTGGGGAGCTAATTAAGCCTAAAGCAAGAAAGGGGAAATCTAAACCGCCCCGGAGCAGACCCCAAAGGAATAGATAGCCCCCAAACATATATTGTCGGTGAGACAAGATGAAAACACAAACGCAGGCAGAAAAATAGACTGAGCAAACGATGGGGCCCACACTGACTAGACAGGACAGGAAAGAAATGACACTATCTGCAATCACGCAAAAAACCCAACATGTTTGATGCACAAAAAACACTGAAGTCACATGACTTTGCCCCCACTATATCAGCACTCTGGTATATACTGAAAGCAAAGCAAAAAGAGACCAATATAACGGGATAAAACAAACTGGCACATGCAGTAACATATGGGCGGTGATTCAGCACAGCCCCAGCCAGAGATGGCTGATCTGCACAAAGCAGAGATAAACAAAACCAGATCAAATGCAAACAGAATGACAAATCAACCACTTAGCTGAACATGCAGGGAAATAGGAGGAGACATTAGACCTCAGCAGGAACAGGAAGAAAATCACCAGCTGTCTTAAATCCCAATCAGAAACCCTAGATCTTCAATCGTCTTCCTCATTATCAGGTGGCAAGCCTCTGTCAATCACATCAGCTCCATTACCTCCAGTAACCACCAGAGGGAGTCCAGAAAGAGAACCCGCAACCCCTCTGTCAATCTGACCAGCTCCACTACCTTCAGTAATCACCAGAGGGAAGCCAGAGAAAGAATTCACAACAATCCACCATGTAAACCCCCCCTGACCCCACACAAAAACTTCCCCCATCCAGCACGATGACAACCAGCACTGCAGAGTCCTGCATACACCAAGGTCCCTGATCATGTGACCCCTGACTCCTCCCCTCCTGTGACCTCATCACAGTTCCTGTGTGCACAGAGCAGCCCAGCAATGTCATTGCTGGGATTTATCAGTGAGGGGCTGCGGTGGCCAGTGGGTGTCTCTGGGAGGGCGAGGATGGGGTCGGTGCATGGGGGGACGAGGCAGCTAAGTGCAATGCGGGAAAAATAAGCTCCCGTGTGGGACAGCGGGTGGGAGGGTCAAAATCGGGACTGTCTCGCCAGATCTGGGATGGTTGGGAGGTATGGTATAAGCCCCATTGCCCAGCCCAGCATGGGTTCTGCTGTGGATCTGGTGCAATGGCGCGGGGAGATTACTACTGCTTGTAGTAGTGGTGACATAGCAGCAGGTGCATCAGCCGAGAGGCTGTACCGTGAGGGCGGCACGGTGGTGGGTGTACGGTCAGGCCACGATACTGTGGTGTGCTCCTCAGTGGGAGGGGGAGCGGCCCAGTGTTGGGGGCAGCTCCGGTAGCCTCGGCACCCCTGAATGCTGTTGCCGCTGATCACTTAGTTGAGAAGTGGTGGCAGTATTAGGGGGTTGCCAGGGCTGCGAGTCCTGGTCCTCCCAAAGTCCTGTTCTGTTTTGGTGCTGTTGGTCAACAAGATCCTGATATAAAGGATCAGCGGCACCTCACAGCAGCAAAAGATCAGTGGCGTCTGGCGTCAACTGTGAAACAGTGGAAATTACCAACTGATGATGCGGAGGGAACATGTAAGACCAGGGGTGGGGCCGCCTCCAGTTCTGTGGAGGAGACTGAGCCCATTGTGCCTGATGATGCGGAGGTCAAAATGTCACCCCCTGTTGTCATTGGTCCAGCAGGAGTGAATGCGGTGGAGGGTATGAATGAGGAAAATTCTTTCTCTAGTGGTGTGGTTGCTGGTTTGGTGGAGGGTGAGGTGGTTATGGAGGTGAGAAATAGCAGATTAATATTTGGCCGGGTTTTTCCCTAAAGACAGGACCTGCGATGATGTCATGGTCACGTGATCAGCCTATGTGATATCCACTTCACTTGTGGGAGGGGTTATGGACTATGTAATGGAGGTTGGTATTTGGCACATGGTGAGTGTGTGTGTGTCTGGAAGTTACAGGAACTTGGCTGGACTTAGCCTGAACTTGTATATAGGATCCCCGTGCTGCAGGACTATAGCAGCAAGACTCTCAACAACCCTGGGAATGGCACCTGGCGGATGCCGCAGGACCTGGCAGCTGCTTACTTAAGCCCGTCCCGTGCAAGGGGTGAGTCTGGGACCAGTGGTTCTCCAAGCTGGACTATATTTATGTTTTTCCTTATTTTTAGTTAACCTGCTGTTTGTAACGTGACATTAAACCATTGAAATTGGACTTTACGCCTGTGTGTTGCCTCGTTACTGCAGCCCTGCCATTACCTACCAGAGCAAATCCCTACAATTGGTGCACTGAATGAGGGCAAACGCAGTGAGACCAGGCTGTTTTTTGCTTATTTTGATCTGTACCCCAGCCTATGTCTAATGTAGGGTGAAATGAGTGGCACAGACCCAGGCGGGGAACTGTCCAGAAATGGAGGCCACAGTAAAAGTGCTCGTGGAGGCCATCCAACAGCAGCAGCAGGCGATGCAGCAGCTAGAGGCCATGCAACAGCAGCAGCAGGCTATGCAGCAGCAGGCTACACAGCAGCAGCAGGCTATGCAGCAGCAGGAGGCCATGCGGCAGCAGCAGCAGGAGGCCATGCGACAGCAGCAGCAGGCTACACTGCGGCAGCAGGAGGCCATGCTACTGCAGCAGCAGGCTACTGTATGCAGCAACAGCAGGAAACCAATCAGCTGTTGATACAGCATATCATGATAGCACAGACAAAAGGAACCAACCGGGGAATCCATGATGTCCAGAAAGCGGTTCATACAGCGATTCCCAAAATGGAGAAGTCGGACGATGTGGAGGCGTACCTGGAGATGTTCGAAGGAGTCGCAGAGAGGGAGAAGCTACCCCGGGACCATTGGGCAGAAATCATCGTTCCGATTCTGGCCCCAGGACCTTTGAAAGTGAATCAGGACCTACCCACTGAGCAAAGGGCGGACTACACGATCGTCAAGGGTTAGATACTGGCACGTCTTGGGGTAAATATGTTAGTTCGGGCCCAGTGGGTACACCAGTGGGAGTTTATCCCCTCCAAGCCGGCTCGGTCCCAGTATTATGACCTGATGCACCTGTTACAAAAGTGGTTGCAGCCTGAGGTGTTGTCCCCCACGGCCATGCTTGACCGCATAGTGACTGATAAGTTTTGGAGGGCTTTTCTCCACTTCCTCCAGACGTGGGTCGGACAGGCATCCCCTACTAATGCCATGCAGATGATAGACCTCATAGAGAGGTATGGGGCTACCAAAGAGCTACAGGGAGGGACTCCCCAAAAGGTATCAGGAAGGTTCCCTAAGTCTCCACCCCTGGTTCGGCAAGCGGAGCCCAGGAGGGCCACTCGGAACTTATCTGGGGAAGTAAGGAGCCCCATAATCTGCTGGTGGTGCCAAGAACCAGGTCATATGAGAGCTGATTGCCCCCATCTGGCTGAGCACATGGACGCAAACTTTGGGTACCGCCAGTCGCACTATGCCGAACCGATGTGTGCAATGGGCACCCTGAAAGGTCCCAATATGGAACATTTGTGTCGGGTTAAAGTGGAGGGCACCCCGGTTGTGACCCTATTGGACTCAGGGAGTCTTGTAACCCTGGTACGAGCCAGCTGGATACAAACCAGCAAGTATACGGGTCGGAAAATTGGGGTGTTGTGTATACATGGGGACTTAAAAGACTATCCCACTGCACTAGTGGTGAACAGCACGCCAGCGGGGAGGCGGTGCCGCGAGGTGGGGGTTGTGACTAATTTGCATTATGAGGTGATAATTGGAAGAGACTTTCCTTTGTTTTCTGCCAGCACCAGAGGCAACCAGGTTGCATTCTCCAGAAGTGGGGCATGAACCTGGTGGCCCGGAGGAAGAAGTGCTGGCGGTAGGGGTAACCTACCCTTCGGTGGACGAGGGGAAGAGTTCTCCCATAGAAGTATTGGCTGGAGAGGTGGAAGACTTGCTGCCGGGACCCGAGTTGTCAGACTTGAATGTGTCAGGTGACAATTTTGGTACAGCGCAACTCCGAGACCCTACTTTGGCCCGGGCCAGAGAAAATGTACTGTTTGTCAATGGGGAACCCCAACAACCTGGGGCAGCTACAGTGCTGCCACACTTTGAGCTACACCAAGATTTGTTGTACCGAGTGGAGAAAATCCATGAGGAACTGGTAGGACAGTTACTCGTACCTCAGACATATCGTAGGCTGGTAATGGACTTAGCGCATGTGCATGTACTTGGTGGGCATTTGGGCCAAAAAAAACCCCTAGACCGAATTCTGCAGCGGTTTTACTGGCTAGGGGTCCATGAAGAAGTTAAACGGTACTGTAGTTCCTGTCCAGTGTGCCAGGTAACCAGTCCCCAGCCTCACTTTCTGAGTCCTTTGGTGCCTTTGCCAATTATAGAGGTACCCTTTGAGAGAGTGGCAATGGATCTGGTGGGGCCTCTGAATAAGTCAGCAAGGGGACACCAACACATCCTGGTAGTTCTAGATTATGCTACCCGATATCCTGAGGCCATTCCTCTGCGCCACACATCAGCTAAGCTTATAGCTAAGGAACTCATGGGTATGTTTCGCGGGTGGGAATTCCTCAAGAGATTTTAACAGACCAGGGAACCCCCTTTATGTCAAAAATTATGAAGGAACTCTGTCGTTTGCTAAATGTTAAACAGTTTATCATCCCCAAACAGATGGTTTGGTAGAAAGGTTCAATAAGACGCTGAAAAGCATGTTAAAAGAGGCAGTTTCCAAAGATGGGAAGGACTGGGATCTCTTGTTGCCATATTTGTTGTTTGCTGTGCGGGAGGTGCCTCAGGCATCTACGGGGTTCTCGCCCTTTGAACTATTGTATGGCATACATCCACATGGCTTACTCAATGTAGCCAAAGAGGCCTGGGAGAACCAACCTACCCCCCACAAAAGTGTGATAGAACATGTTGCAAAAATGCAAGAAAGAATGGAGACAGTCCTACCCTTAGTCCAGGGAACATATGGAGGCAGCACAACAGGCACAGAGTCGGGTCTATAACCGGGAGGCTCAGGTAAGAACCTTTAGCCCTGGGGATCGGGTGTTGGTACTTGTGCTTACTGTAGATAGCAAATTTCTCGCAAGGTGGCAGGGACACTACGAGATCATGGAGAAGGTGGGCCAGTAGACTACAAGGTACACCAGCCAGGACGGAGAAAGCCAGAACAGGTTTACCATGTTAATTTGCTTAAACCCTGGAAAGATAGAGAGCACCTTGGTGGGGATAGTCCGCTGCCTGCATTTCAGATGGCGAAGGCTCCATTACCTCGGAGCGAGGCAAGAGAAGCACAACCCGCAGTCAAAATTGCAGATACTTTGTCTCCTAGACAGGTTCAGGAGGTCCGGGAGTTCATTAGCTGAAATACAGATGTATTTTTGGAGCTCCCCGGACGCACCTCCCTAATGCAACATGACATTGTCACGGAGCCACAGGCCAAAGTCCGATAAAAGCCATATCGGGTGCCTGAGGCCCGGAGACAAGCCATCTCGGAAGAGGTAAAAACTATGCTACAGTTAGGGGTCATAGAAGAGTCCCAAAGTGAGTGGGCCAGCCCAATAGTCCTAATACCCAAGCCTGATGGGTCTCTAAGATTCTGTAATGATTTTAGAAAGCTTAATGACATTTCAAAGTTTGACGCCTACCCCATGCCCCGGGTTGACGAGTTGATAGAGCGGTTTGGACAGGCACTCTGGACCTTACAAAAGGTTATTGGCAGGTACCCCTAACAGAGGCTGCGAAGGAAAAAACGGCTTTTGTAACTCCCGAGGGGTTGTTCCAGTATAAAGTGTTACCCTTTGGGTTGCATGGCGCACCAATGGATATTGTTCTCCATCCCCATCGCCGCTATGCCTCAGCCTATCCAGATGATATTATTGTGTACAGCACCGACTGGGAAAGTCACTTAGCAAAAGTACAGGCGGTGATACACTCTCTGCAACAAGCAGGGCTAACTGCCAACCCAAAGAAGTGTTCCATAGGGCTGGAGGAAGCTCGGTACTTGGGTTACATCATTGGGAGAGGAGTTCTCAAGCCTCAAGTAAGCAAAGTGGACGCTATTCAGAACTGGCCCCGTCCTCTTACAACAAAACAGGTAAAAGCCTTCTTAGGTTTGGTGGGATATTACAGGCGGTTCATTCCCAACTTTGCAACCCTGTCCGTGCCTTTAACATACTGCTTAAAAGGAAAGAAATCTGTGATGGTTCACTGGAGTGATCAGTTAGAGGAGGCCTTTACAAAGTTAAAAGAGGTACTGTGTGGTACACCAGTCCTGATCACTCCAAATTTCAAAAGAGAGTTCATTGTGCAGACTGATGCCTCTGAGATAGGGCTCGGTGCCCTGCTGTCTCAGGAGGTTAACGGGGAAGAGCATCCCATTAGTTTCCTAAGCCGGAAGCTTACCCCAGCTGAAACCAGGTACAGTATTGTGGAGAGAGAGTGCCTGGCCATCAAGTGGGCACTGGAGTCATTGCGCTACTATTTGCTGGGGAGAACATTTTGGTTGGTGACAGATCATTCCCCTCTTACGTGGATGAGTCAAGCTAAGGAGAGGAATGCCCGAGTCACCAGGTGGTTCCCGCCCCTGCAAAATTTTAAATTTTCAGTAGAACATTGGGCAGGCAGACTACAGGGGAATGCAGATGCCCTGTCCAGAGTTCACTGTATGTCATGTGTCCACCCCTCTAGGGTTGAACATAGGAGGGAGGTACGTGGTACAGTAAAGGGGGTTTTACTGGATGGGAGATACATTTCTCCCAGCAGATTAATATTTGGCCGGGTTTTTCCCTAAAGACAGGACCTGTGATGATGTCATGGTCACGTGATCAGCCCATGTGATGTCTACCTCACTTGTGGGAGGGGTTATGGGCTATGTAATGGAGGTTGGTATTTCGCACATGGTGAGTGTGTCTGGAAGTTACAGGAACTTGGCTGGACTTAGCCTGAACTTGTATATAGGATCCCCGTGCTACAGGACTATAGCAGCAAGACTCTCAACAACCCTGGGAATGGCACCTGGCAGATGCCGCAGGACCTGGCAGCCGCTTAGTTAAGCCCGTCCCATGCAAGGGGTGAGTCTGGGACCAGTGGTTCTCCAAGCTGGAGTATATTTATGTTTTTCCTTATTTTTTGTTAACCTGCTGTTTGCAACGTGACATTAAACCACTGAAATTGGACTTTACGCCTGTGTGTTGCCTCGTTACTGCAGCCCTGCCATAACCTACCAGAGCGAATACCTACAGCAGGTACTGCCTGTATCAGGGTCTGAGGAGGAAACCCAGGCATCTTGTCTCAACTGGAGATAGCTGCAAGGAGATCTCCAGAGTGAAATCTGTGCTTATGAGGTGTCAGTACGTTAGACATGCATCTTTGGTTTTTGAGAGGGATTATGGAAAGCACCGCTTGCCTGACCCTTACAGAAACTGCAAGATGTCAGGGAATAGTAAAGTAGCTACAGGATTGGTCGACACTATGAGATCCCTGAGGTGATCCTGGTCCGGGACCCTGGAGGTTGTCAGATCCTTCTACTCGCACCTCTTGGGGAAGAGAGATTTTGATTGGGATGAGATGTCAGCTTTCCTGGCTGAAGTTGTCCCAGAACCAGGGGTAGACCCCTCTCTTGACGTTTTGACAGAGATGATCAGGGAAGAGGAAGTTAAGTTGGCGATTGAAGGGCTTGCCCAATAAAAAATTGCCCGGGCCAGATGGCTTAACATCTGCGTTTTATAAGACCTTTAAGGACGCTTTGGTTCCCCTCTTGACTGAGGTATTCAATGAGTGTCTTTCCTCGGGCACTCTGCCGAAGTCAATGAGAAGGTCTGCCCTGATCATCTTGCCAAAGGGTAAGGACCCATCTTGCATTGAGAATTGGCATCCCATAGCGCATCTCAATGCAGACAGGAAGGTTCTATCAAAGGTGCTGTTTAATCAGCTGGTGAAACTTACACCCCGACTCCTTTTGGAGACCCAGCATTGCTCTGTTCCAGGCTGCAGCACATTTAGTGCTCTACTCTGTGTCCGAGAGGCAGTGGAGCAGGGTAGGGCTGGTTACTGGAAGCGGTACATACTGTCACTGGACCAGGCAAAAGTGTTTGATTGGGTTAATCACGAGTACCTCTGGTTTGTCCTTCTGAGATATAGCCTGCCAGGGAGATTGTTGATTGGCTTAAGACCTTGTACGGTAGGGCAGAGAATTTCCTGCTTGTGAACTGTTGGATTGGCAGCTCTTTTGAGGTTGGGTCTGGTGTTCGTCAGGGTTGTCCCTTGAGTCCGCTGCTGTATGTGTTTGCGATTGATCCAATTCTTAGGAGGGTGGAGCGTGGACTGTTGGCTGGGATCTGGATGGACCGAGCAGCACCGGAAGCCACTCTGAGGGTGGTGGCATATGCCGATAATATCACTGTTTTTGTTTCCTCTCACGAGGAGGCAGGCTGGCTGATGTCAGAGGTAGATCGCTACTTGGAGGCATCCGGGTCCAAAATCAACTGGGATAAGTGTGAGAGTCTCTGGCTGGAAGGAGGACTTCCTTGTTTTGATTTCCTGGACACCCTTCCAGGACCCAAAGTCTCTGAAAAAGTCATTGGCATCGAATTTGGCCAGGGGGATTACCCCAAACAAAATTGGGACAACAGGCTAGAGATCGCCACTCAGGTGAACCAATGGAAGGGTTGGTCTTTGACCCTAAGGGAAAGGGAAAACCTGATAAAAACTTACCTTCTCTCTTTACTGATTTATCTGGGCAGTGCGTGCATCTTGCCGGAGTCTCTCTGGACTCAGGTCTACAGTTTGTTCTTCCAACTGTTATGGGGGAATAGACTGAACCTGGTCAAGAGGGAGGTTACTTACCATACGAGGAGACTAGGAGGGTTGGGTATGGTCAACCCTTTGGTATTCCTTGTGGATACCTTCATTAAGATCAATATTGCAAAACTCTGGAAAGGGAGGGCTCCTCCATGGGTATTCTCCTGTAGGGGATGGTTTCAGTCTTCCTTTCAGGGATGGGAGACAGGAGGGAAGTGAAGGATCATCGCACGCCACATGGACATCTTCCGGCTTACGCTACCTTGGTTCTGAAGGTTATTTGCCGGGGGGGCCTGGGAATGTGGGAGATCAGGACTCTGCCAAGGAAACTCCTTGACATTCGGGTTCTGTTGACCCATTTCCAGAGACCTCTGGCGCTCAGGGATTGCCCAAGTCGGGATCTTGGGGTAGGTTTGCATCTTTTGAATTCTATCAGGATCCCCTCAAAGTTTTGGGACTTGGCTTGGCCCTGCTTCCATGGGAAACTTTGTGTGTGGGACAATCTGAAGTGTAGGACCTCTGCTGACAGGAACAGTCCTCGGGAGCATTGTGGTACCGTGTTGGAAAGCATGGATGACTTCCTGCTTCGTTGTCCCTTTAATACAGAGGTGTACAACAGGGTGAGTGTCTCCATTCGCTGGTCTCATCTGGCCGGTCTCTCTAATGTGGAATGGGCCTATGGAGCATTCGGAGACCTTGGTGGTCAGGACTGCTGCACCTTATTTCTAATTAGCACAGTGGTTAGGTATCACACGTGGAACGCACGGTGCTAAGTATCGACACAAAGGAAAATCCTCCCAGTGGACGATGTGTTTAGGACCATACTCGGTGACCTAGTGAAGGTGCTCTCTCTGGAGTATGAGAGACTGAGCACATGTAGGGCCACTCTCCTCTGGAGGGGCTTTTCTTTTAGTGTGCCCTAGTCTGGTCTTCTCCTTTTCTGGTGGTGGGCTGCTGCTGACACTGTAGATTTTTGTTTTGTTTGATCGGTATACAGTGATTTAGGGCTGCAGGTGCCGAAATTGGGCTTTGGTATTTGTGGTTATTGTAGTGTTTGTTTCTGTATATATTGTATATAGGGATCTATATTTGGGTGTAGGTGTTAGGTTGGGAGGTGGAAAAGGGGGGGAGGTGGGGTTATCTTGTGGGACTATGGGATATTGGGGTGTTTGGGGGAAAAACTGGCTCTGCCTAATCTGGCCTATGGACGTTGGATATGGACTGAGGCATGAGACAAAGGACCAGCTCTCAGGTCAGTGCAGGGGTTGGGAATGGTGGGCTTGAGTGAGAGGTGGTGGTTAGCTTAGTCATGTATATATTTATATACCGTATATACTCATGTATAAGCTGAGATTTTTAGCCCATTTTTTTGGGCTGAAAGTCTCCCTCTCGGCTTATACGTGAGTCATATACCGGGGATCAGAGGGGGGAGGCGGGGTTGGATGTCATACTTACCCCCTTCTGGCACGGTCTCTGCAGCCCCCCTGCTTCTCCCGATCTCAGGCTCCTTCCTTCAGCAGTCACATGGTACCGCTCATTAATGTCATGAATATGCGCATATTTATGACTATAATGAGTGGTACCACGTGACCGCTGAAGGAAGGAGCCTGAGACCAGGAGAAGTGGGGCTGCAGAGACCGGGCCAGGAGGGGGTAAGTATAAGCTATATTCACCTGTCCCGGGTCCATCGCTACGCGCTGCTCTGTCCTCTCTGCGTCCTCTGTCTGTGATGTTCAGGTTAGAGCGCGCGGTGACGTAGTTAGTGTGCGCTGCGCCCTCTGCCTGATCGTCACTGACAATACGCAGAGGAGAGGACAGAGAGACGTGCAGTCATGGAGCGGGGATCGGTAAATATCGCCAGTGCCGAGGTACTGAGCCAGCGGTAACATCAGAACCTGCCACCGCCTGCTCAGGAAACTGGCACCAGGCCCCCAGCGACAAGAAGTGAGTATGTCATTTGTTTTTAAAATTTATTTGCAGTGGCAGCAGCAGCAATATATGGGGGCATAATTGTGGAGCAGCATATTTAGGCATAATTATGGAGCAGCAATATATGGGGGCATAACTATGGAGCAGCCTTTGGGGGCATAATCTATGGAGCAGCCTATGGGGGCATAAACTATGGAGCAGCATATGGGGGCATAATTATGGAGCAGCATATGGCGGCATAACTAAGGAGCAGCATATGGGGGCATAATCTATGGAGCAGCATATGGGGCATAATTAAGGAGCAGCATATGGGGGCATAATTATGGAGCAGCATATGGGGGCATAATTATGGAGCAGCATATGAGGGCATAATTATGGAGCAGCATATGGGGGCACAATTGTGGACCAGCATATGGGGGCATAATTATGGAGCAGAATATGGGGGCATAATCTACGGAGCAGCATATGGGGGCATAAACTATGGAGCAGCATATGGGGGCATAATCTATGTAGCAGCATATGGGGGCATAATCTATTTAGCAGCATATGAGGGCATAATCTATGGAGCAGCATATGGGGGCATAATCTATGGAGCAGCATATGGGGGGAGAATCTATGGAGCAGCATATGGGGGCATAAACTATGGAGCATTTTATGGGGGGCATAAACTATGGAGCATCTTATGGGGCAGCATATGGGCCATAATCTATGGAGCATTTTATGGGGGCATAATCTATGGAGCATTTTATGGGAGCATAATCTATGGAATATCTTATGGGCCCATAACCTTTATGGGGCAGCATATGGGGCATTATTAACCTTTGTGCATCATTATATGGGGTGTATTTTGTATGGAGCATCTTATGGGGCCATCTTGGACTGTATGGAGCATTATATAGGGCTCCTGATTCAATATGGATATTCAAAAACATTTAACCTACTGATGTCTCAATTAATTTTACTTTTATTGGTATCTATTTTTATTTTTGAAATTTACCAGTAGCTGCTGCATTTTCCACCCTAGGCTTACACGCGAGTCAATAAGTTTTCCCATTTTTTTGTGGCAAATTTAGGGGGGGGGTCGGCTTATACACGGGTCGACTTATACATGAGTATATACGGTAGTTTGTGGTTAATTTATTAAAAAAAAAGAAAAGTTTATGTATATAGTTTTAGATCGCTATTGTTTATTTTATTTGTTGTTATTTTGTTTGGTGACCGGACCAGAAAGTAAAAGTAGTTATTATTAGTTATTATTCTGTATGTATGTACAATATGTTTGTGAGGTGGGAATGAGCGGCTGGACCAGTGTTCATTATACTGATTATTTTCTGGCTGATATTTCTGTTATGTTTCTGTTATTATTATTGTTATGTTTTTCATTTTTATAATAAAAGATCTACAGGATGTAACTCAGGATCAGTACAGGATAAGTAATGTAATGGATGTACACAGTGACTCCACCAGCAGAATAGTGAGTGCAGCTCTGGAGTATAATACATGATGTAACTCAGGATCAGTACAGGATAAGTAATGTAATGTATGTACACAGTGGCTGCACCAGCAGAATAGTGAGTGCAGCTCTGGAGTATAATACAGGATGTAACTCAGGATCAGTACAGGATAAGTAATGTAATGTATGTACACAGTGACTCCACCAGCAGAATAGTGAGTGCAGCTCTAGAGTAAAATACAAGTTGTAACTCAGGATCAGTATAGGATAAGCAATGAAATAGATTAACAATGTGAACACTGTTTTTTTGTGCTGTTTTTGTGCAAATTTTAAAATACAAGTTGTAACTCAGGATAAGTAATGTAATATATGTACACAGGGACTGCACCAGCAGAATAGTGAGTGCAGCTCTGGAGTATAATACAGGATGTAACTCAGGATCAGTACAAGATATGTAATGTAATGTATGTACACAGTGACTCCACCAGCAGAATAGTGAGTGCAGCTCTGGAGTAAAATACAGGATGTAACTCAGGATCAGTACAGGATAAGTAATGTAATGTATGTACACAGTGACTCCACCAGCAGAATAGTGAGTGCAGCTCTGGAGTATAATACAGGATGTAACTCAGGATCAGTACAAGATAAGTAATGTAATGTATGTACACAGTGACTCCACCAGCAGAATAGTGAGTGCAGCTCTGGAGTATAATACAGGATGTAACTCAGGATCAGTACAGGATAAGTAATGTAATGTATGTACACAGTGACTCCACCAGCAGAATAGTGAGTGCAGCTCTGGAGTATAATACAGGATGTAACTCAGGATCAGTACAGGATAAGTAATGTAATGTATGTACACAGTGACTTGACCAGCAGAATAGTGAGGGCAGCTCTGGAGTATAAATCAGGATGTAACTCAGAATCAGTACAGGATTAGTAATGTAATGTATGTACACAGTGACTCCACCAGCAGAATAGTGAGTGCAGCTCTGGAGTATAAATCAGGATGTAACTCAGAATCAGTACAGGATTAGTAATGTAATGTATGTACACAGTGACTGCACCAACAGAATAGTGACAAAACCTACAAAAGACAAAATGAAAAAACCCTGCTATAATTAAATAAGTAAAAAGCAAAAGTGCATTTAAATCATACAGAGTTCTTAGTAATATTGTATTTGATCAAACATAGCATAAAAGCCGTCCCACCATCAACAAGGTGACTCTGTGGTCGGGGCGGTCCTACACTGTCTAGTATGAATAACCTTATCATGTGTCAAAGTTGACGTCTGTGTGAATAAGGGAAGACAAGGACCGGGTCCCAACCACTAGGACACCAGTCAGGGGAAGCCTTTAAATACAATTTCCAGCTCAGCAGAGGGAGGCCACACCCCAGCTTGCACAGAATGCAAAAATACAAAGAAAAAATACAAAAATTGATCTTGGTTTGAGTTGGTACACATGCAGCATATAAATGCATGTTCACATGGCCAAAAAGCATACAAAACCTACAAAAGACAAAATGAAAAAAACCCTGCTATAATTAAATAAGTAAAAAGCAAAAGTGCATTTAAATCATACAGAGTTCTTAGTAATACTGTATTTGATCAAACATAGCATAAAAGCCGTCCCACCATCGACAAGGTGACTTTGTGTTTTGTGCTTTTTCAACAGAATAGTGAGTGCAGCTCTGGAGTATAATACAGGATGTAACTCAGGATCAGTGCAGGATAAGTAATGTAATGTATGTACACAGTGACTCCACCAGCAGAATAGTGAGTGCAGCTCTGGGGTATAATATATGATGTAACTCAGGATCAGTACAGGATAAGTAATGTAATGTTTGTACACAGTGGCTGCACCAGCAGAATAGTGAGTGCAGCTCTGGAGTATAATACAGGATGTAACTCAGGATCAGTACAAGATAAGTAATGTAATGTATGTACACAGTGACTCCACCAGCAGAATAGTGAGCGCAGCTCTGCAGTATAATACAGGATGTAACTCAGGATCAGTACAGGATAAGTAATGTAATGTGTGTACACAGTGACTGCACCAGCAGAATAGTGAGTGCAGCTCTGGGGTATAATATAGGATGTAACTCAGGATCAGTACAGGATAAGTAATGTAATGTTTGTACACAGTGGCTGCACCAGCAGAATAGTGAGTGCAGCTCTGGAGTATATTATAGGATGTAACTCAGGATCAGTACAGGATAAGTAATGTAATGTTTGTACACAGTGGCTGCACCAGCAGAATAGTGAGTGCAGCTCTGGAGTATAATACAGGATGTAACTCAGGATCAGTACAAGATAAGTAATGTAATGTATGTACACAGTGACTCCACCAGCAGAATAGTGAGCGCAGCTCTGCAGTATAATACAGGATGTAACTCAGGATCAGTACAGGATAAGTAATGTAATGTGTGTACACAGTGACTGCACCAGCAGAATAGTGAGTGCAGCTCTGGGGTATAATATAGGATGTAACTCAGGATCAGTACAGGATAAGTAATGTAATGTTTGTACACAGTGGCTGCACCAGCAGAATAGTGAGTGCAGCTCTGGAGTATATTATAGGATGTAACTCAGGATCAGTACAGGATAAGTAATGTAATGTTTGTACACAGTGGCTGCACCAGCAGAATAGTGAGTGCAGCTCTGGAGTATAATATAGGATGTAACTCAGGATCAGTACAGGATAAGTAATGTAATGTATATACACAGTGGCTGCACCAGCAGAATAGTGAGTGCAGCTCTGGAGTATAATACAGGATGTAACTCAGGATCAGTACAGGATAAGTAATGTAATGTATGTACACAGTGACTCCACCAGCAGAATAGTGAGTGCAGCTCTAGAGTAAAATACAAGTTGTAACTCAGGATCAGTATAGGATAAGCAATGAAATAGATTAACAATGTGAACACTGTTTTTTTGTGCTGTTTTTGTGCAAATTTTTTTGGACGTCTGTTAGGGGAATATATACATCCTGTATAGCAGTTCTTTCAAATAGCCCTGTGTCTGGCATTCTATTGACACTTACATTCTCTGGGATAATTATTTACCATTTTTTTACTTTGTTCATGTGCACAGTTGCCCAAGATAAGATAAGGAGTTATTTGTTACCTCCAGTTGCATGAATATTTCTTTGATGTAATTACATCTCTATCCCATAGTTTTGTCTTTAAGTGATCCTGTTGTTGGCAGTTACCTTTTTTGCATCAATACATCTCTGTTTTGGACTATTATGATCTTTATGAGTACTAATTTTATGATGTATCAAATAAAATGTCTGTTTTAATAAAATGTCTTTTTTACTACTGTTAAAACTTCTCTCTGATTTTGGCTGATTACAATATATAGGAAATTATTTAGACTATATTGTATGGTATATTAGATTAACAATGTTGTACCTGGAAATTGGATCAGATTTCCACACAATTTCCTATATAGTTGATTTAGTCTCCCCCATTCTTCTGTGACAATACAAGGACAAGTTTCATATCTTACGAAGTGTAAGGTTCCCCGTGTTCCTTTTTTGCTGTTGGAGGACACAGTAAATTCCTATGGATTTAATTGAAGCATTTGGCTCAGATTCCACTTGTTGGTAATGCGGGCAGTTGTGCACGATGTGCGCCTAATATTAATGTCCAGTATTGTCCAGTGTGGTGCACATGCTCCTCCAGCCCCTCACACCAGTGAGAAACCATCAGAACACCAGATGTGACCACCCGAAATCCAGGGAGCTCATTGCTCCTTATGGAACTAGGTCTGTAACAAAACTGCTAGAAATTACAGATTTAAATTTTACATATATTTTTGGTTTAAAGGAACAGATGATCACCGCAAATGGCAGCCTTTACGTTTCCCATAGGGGGGTCAACTTTTCCTTGACCCTGATTGGTTTATATGCATATTATAGCACTGCTTTCCAATATACAGTATGTAGCAATTAGAAACCCAGGAGCACTGTGGCCCCAAGTGGCCCCTAGATTGCCAGTCAGAAACTTTACAAGATAAAGGTAGTCCATACAGTGAGAAGGAGCAAATAAAGTGGCATCTTTCCTCTTCACTTCCAAACCAGTGCCTCCATCTCATCACATCACATTAATTTTGCATCCCTGACAAGTCTTCATGATGGCGTACAGGTTTTACAGCTTAAAAGTGGGGCTTAGCCGCAATGCCAGGGCCAGTGGAGGTCTCTTGTGCCTTGGTATCTACTGGGACAAAAAAAGCACAGTCCTTAACTCTGTATATTCCTAATGTATCTGTATACATTGTATTTTCCTACCCACTCCTGGATGTGGCCATAAGTGGTTAAACACATGTAGCCGGATGCAATGGACCGCAAGTTAAAGGTCTACAACATGCCTGAGCCCCACATGGCACCATGGACAGCAAATGTTACTCTGCAGACACTGTATGGTGAATTTCATTATTTCGGTTGTGTTTAAGGACATTAATGTCGCTTTCTATTTTGTTCCATACATTTGATTGCAGTAAAAGTAATTTAAAGGGTAACACCACCCAAAAATATAACTCCCCATTATTTAGCCATACTTTTATGGGCAGGTGTGATAATGACTGTCATACAGCTGGTGACCAGCAGATGGTGATGCACTTAGTTCTTCCATTGCAGCTCAGCTATACATTTTAATTTATATGTCATCCTGACCAGGAATAAATTATGGCACCATTGTTGCCTTATCTAACTGGATCTTCCTGA
Source organism: Dendrobates tinctorius (assembly GCF_039654945.1). Classification (NCBI taxonomy): domain Eukaryota; kingdom Metazoa; phylum Chordata; class Amphibia; order Anura; family Dendrobatidae; genus Dendrobates; species Dendrobates tinctorius. The sequence goes on from NW_027361733.1 coordinate 33,449,839, forward strand.
AAATTGGATCAGCATAGCAAATTAACACATTAAAATGGTTAAAAAGGTGTTGGTTACTAGGGTCTCTAAAAAGTGTTCCCAGTGCTAGTACTACCAGCAATCAATTGCAATCTTTGAGAGAGCTCAGCAAGCAAATGTACCACAAGAGAAATAGAGATTTATGTGGTGCCTGTTGAACTATTGTGTTGTACAAGTATTACTGCAGGGGTGTGGAACCTTTTTTCTGTCTAGGACCAGAAACATAGGAGACACTGAGACTGATCTATACACATCACATAAGAGTCACTGAGAAGGCAGTATTCATTACAAAGGAAACACCGAGAATATAGTATTCACCACATAGGAGACACAAAGACTACTGTATACATGACATAGGGGACACTGACACTGCTATATGCATCACATTGGAGACGCTGGACTGTATACATCACATAGGAGACACCAAGACTGCTCTACATACATCACATGGGATACAATGAGGGGCTGGTGCATATACATCACATAGGATACACTGGGTGTGATGAAGTAGCAGCCGCCATCTTGGATATGGGGCCTAATGCTCGCCTCATGTCTGAGCGTGGCCTGTCCATTTTGGTCTGAGTTAAGAATTACAGGCAGCTAACTGCTCCTACCCCCGAGGGCCTGTAAGCATATTGAAGAAAACAGGATTTAGTGCTCCAATGTTGAATAGCAAGGTCTTTTAGTATGATAATGAGATAAAGCCAAAGCAGAACTTCAAAGCTTGAGTAGGAGCCACGCCAGCATGGGGCAGGAAGGTGCCTGGGGGCTTCAATTAGAATATACATGTCAGCTGGACACAGAAATACACATCCATTGTCTCTCCTAGCCTCTTCGACTCCATCCTAGGATCCTGGATTATGAGCACACCTTTCGAGTTATAGACTCATAAAAAATATCCGCGTGACCTTGAGGAAATCGCGCATCTGGCATTGTGAATCCTGAGTCGGCGAGGGCTCTGGGACCTGAGATATAGAGATTGGCCCTCCACAGCGACCCAATGGGGCCATGTTTGCTCTCCACATGACAGGCAAAACAAACCGCATTCACTGGTACCTCTCGTGTCCTGATCGGATCATGCTAGTCCGGGCACTGCGGTCCCTGAGAATATGTCCATGGGCTGGAGAAAAGGACATCGGGCCTTCACCCCTGTACTACACAGACCGACAATGACATCCAGAGATGGAGTTGGTTCAGAACAGACAATGTTCACCTTTAACCTTCGTTTTCCATTTAGAACCTCAATTGACAATTATGTCACTTTTGAAAGTAAGAAAAGTGCAGCATATACAACCCCTGGCAAAAATTATGGAATCACCGGCCTTGGAGGATGTTCATTCAGCTGTTTAAGTTTGTAGAAAAAAAGCAGATCACAGACATGGCACATAACTAAAGTCAATTGAAATGGCAACTTTCTGGCTGTAAGAAACACTAAAAGAATTCAAGAACAAAAAATGTGGTTGTCAGTAATGGTTACTTTTTTAAACCAAGCATAGGGAAAAAATTATGGAATCACTCAATGCTGAGGAAAAAATTATGGAATCATGAAAAACAAACCAACAAAAAAACCCTCCAACACATCACTAGTATTTTGTTATTATCAATCAGGATTTGCCCTTAACCTCTTAATGACCAATGATGGACATAGCATGTCATGAGCGGGTGTCAGTTCCTGCATCATTACGTGCTATGCTCATCATGATTTAAAACAGCCACTGTGTGTAAACACATGCAGTAACAATTCCGTGCCAACAGCTGTTGCTGACAGCTGATTGGCATGGGAAGAGGTACGGGGACCCATGCCATCGGTCCCTGCACTCAGAGGGCTGTGATCAGTCAGTCACTCTTATTTACCGATAACGGCATTAAATATCAGCACCTTCCACACGATCACTGCAGGAGCTCTGCGCTACTACTAGCCGAGCTGCTGGCACCATCCCTGGCTGTTAAACTTCCTAAATGCTGTAAACGATAATGATCACAGCATTGAGAATGCAGGGAGAGGGCTCATTCTCCCCTCTAATCAGCTCCCCGTGACATCATCGCACAGGCCTGATCATTACCGTGGTGACTTGGGGTAATCATGACGACCCTCAGGTCACCAAGCTACGGAAAGCTGTTGTGAATTCCCTTTCTGGGCTCCCTCTGGTGGTTACTGAAGGTAGTGGAGCTGGTCAGATTGACAGAGGTGCTGCGAGTTCTCTTTCTGGGCTCCCTCTGGTGGTTACTGGAGATAGTGGAGCTGGTCAGATTGACAGAGGCTTGCCACCTGATAATGATGATGACGATTGGAGATCTGGGGTTTCTGACTGAATTATTTAAGACAGCTGACTTCCTTCAATCCCTGCCGGTGGTTTTCTTCCTGTACCTTCTGAGGTCTGATGTCTCCTGCTCTGTTCCTGCATGGTTCAGCTAAGTGGTTCATTTGCTAATCTTTTTGCATTTGATCTGGTTTTGTCTATCTCTGCTTTGTGCGGGTCAGCTTGCTCCTGCTGGGGCTGTGCTGCATCACTGCACTGCCCATATGTTACTGCTTGTGTCAGTTTGTTGTGTCCCCTGTTATATTGGTCTCTTTTTGCTTTGCTTTCAGTATATACCAGAGTGCTGATATAGTGGGGGCGAAATCATGTGACTTCAGTGTTTTTTTGTGCATCAGACGTGTTGGATTTTTCAGGGTTTTTTGCGTGATTGCAGACAGTGTCTTTCCTTTCCTGTCCTGTCTAGTCAGTTTGGGCCCCATCATTTGCTCAGTCTATTTTTCTGCTTGCGTTTGTGTTTTCATCTTGTCTCACCGACAATATATGTTTGGGGGCTACCTATTCTTTTGGGGTCTGCTCCGGGGCAGTTTATATTTCACCTTTCTTGCTTTAGGCTAGTTAGCTCTCCGGCTGTGCCGAGGCGTCTAGGGCATCGTAGGTACGCTCCACGGCTACTGCTAGTTGTGTGGACAGGATCAGGGGTCTGCAATCCGCTTAGTCACCAACCTCTCTGGTTTTCTGGTGTCTTAGCCTGGTCCTGCTATCCACCACTGTGACCCATTCATAACAGAAAGCATCTTAGACCATGCTTAGAGCATGGTCGAAGGATGTTTCTGTCAGTACATCACTGACAGGTAAAAAGCATTTCAATGCTTTATAACAGCAATCAGAGTAAAAAAAATGAGAGTCCCATAGAAGGACTAAATAAAAAAGTAAAAAAAAAGAAATTAAACATAATAATAATAAAAAATTATACCCATAAATATGTATTTTAATGTGAAAAAAAGAAACCAAAAAAGTACACATATTTGGTGTCGCCGCGTCCGGAACGACCCAATCTATACAACTGTCACACTAGTTAACCCCTAGAGTGAAAGCTGTAAAAAAATATGGCATATGATACTAGGGTTTTTCTTTATACTACTGGAAAAAAAGTGGAAGAGAACGTGATAAAAAATACAAATATACTGTAAATTAAAATGATATAGCTGAAAATGTAATTTTGTTCCGCAAAAAAATAAGCCATCATACAGCTCCATCAGTGGAAAAATAAAACAGTTATAGCTCTCAGAATAAAGTGATACAAAAACAATATTATTTCTATAAAATAAAAGCGGCAAACCATAAAAAAATTATAAAAATGTGGTATTGCTGTAATCGTACTGACCTGAAAAATAAAGCTTTCTTATCACTCTTACCACAAGGTGAAAAGCAGAAAAAAACAGAAAAACAAAAAACAATTGTTGAACTGTTGGTTTTTGTTCATTCTGCTTCCCAAAAAACTAAATAGAAAGTGATCAAAAAACATTATGTGCTCGAAATTACTACGAATAAAAACATCGACTTGACCCACAAAATTGTTGATTTGTTCATTCATCCTAGAGATCATAGTAAGGCTCAGCTTACATTTATGCTGCACTCTACGCTGAGTGCTTACACAGGGGTTTCCGTGTAAATCTCTGAAATACATGATTCAGATGGAACCCCCGGCGGAAGATTCCTTATAACGAGTCAGATGGAGACACTGTGGATGCAGTCTGGCCTATGATCTGGCTGTGCTCGTCTTTTTGGGATTGCATAAAATCATGGTCATCCATAGTTTTGTGCACTTCTGAAAAGAAGGACACCGCTGAACAGAGGTGAAACGGAGTTCAGAGTAACTCTGCTGCCTCATTAGGGAATGGATCCCTCTGAATTTCATCCGAATCATGTATTTTGTAGATTTAGATGAAAACCATGATGTACGGTTCAGCGTAGAGCACAGATGAAATGTGATCCAAAATGTTCTGTACCCCAAAATGCCACTAATAAAAGTGGCAACCTACGCAACCTACAAAAAAACAAGTCCCTTCTCAGGTTTGTCCTCTGTTAGCAGAAATATTAAGGCTGTCCACATTACTGGTACCACAAAAGGCTGACAAAAGAAATCCAGCAATATCTGCGCTCCCAAATCCAAATGACCCCCTCTCTCCTGAGCCGCACAGTGTGCCTAATCCTCAGCATCCACATGTTTTGCATTACTGTAGTGATGAATGATCGCCTAATTTACGAGATGCGTGCCTCCAGAAGCACGAGCTGGGCACAACGTATTGGGCACTACAATGCACTGGGCACTACAATGGCATATTTTCATTTTCACTAAGCAACACCCATTGCTGGAAAAATCATCTCTACATCTGTAGATGAATTCCCATAGGGGTGTAATTTCCAAATTGTTGTCAACTGAGGGGGTATTCTGCTGTTCTGACAGTTAGAAGGTCTGTATATGGAGTCCGCAAACTATTCTAGGAAAATTTGTTCTCTAAGTGTCAGATAGCACTCCTTCCCTCCCGAGTCTCGCTGTGTGGCTAAACAGTACTGTACAGCCCAATATAGGGTGTTGCCACATTCACAAAAAATTGTGTAACAAATTATATCATTTTTACCTATTTCCCATTGTGAAAATGTAAAATCTGGGGCCAAAACAACATTATAATGGTAAAAATATAATTTCTCTTCACCGCTCAATGGTATAAAATTTTGTGAAACACATGTGGTTTCAATATGCTCACTGCACCACTAGATGAATTCAGTAAGAGGTGTAGTTTGTAAAATGGGGTCATTTATGGGGGTCCTGCTGTCCTGACACCTCAAAGCCTCTGCCAAAGTGACATGACGCTCGCAAATCATTCTGGCAAAATTTGTACTCCAATGTGGCACTCTTTCCCTTCTGAGCTCTGCACTGTGCCTAAAACGTAGTTTTTGACCACATAAGGGGCACTGTCATACTCAGCAGACATTATGTAACAAATTTTGGGGTCCATTTTCTCCTACTTGCCCTTTTTAAAATTAATAACTTGGGGCTAAAACAACGTTTTAGTGTAAAAAATGTGTACCTTTTCATTTTCACAGCCCAATGTTATACAATTCTATGAAATACCTGTAAGTTCACAACACCCCTAGAGGAATTCTTCAAGAGGTGTAATTTCCATAATAAGGTCACTTTTGGGGGATCTTCACTGTTTAGGCACATCAGGAGCCCTCCAAATATGACATCGCATGCACTATCGATTCTAGACAATTTTGTACTCCAAAAGTCAAATGACACTCTTTTCCTTCTGACCCTTGTGAAAATAACAAATTTAGGGCTAAAAGAATATTTTTGTGGATAAAATGTGATTTTTTATTTTCACGGTTCTATGCTATGAAGTTCTGTTCACCACACCTCCAGATAAATTCTTTCAGTGGTCTAGTTTCCAAAATGATGTCACTTGTGGGGGGTTTCCCTTGTTAAGGTACATCAGGTACTCTCCAAACGCGACATGGTGTCTGCTCTTGATTCCAGCCATTTTTGCATTTAAAATTTTCCCTCCCGAGCCCTGCCATGCTCCCATACAGTAGTTTCCCCCCACATATGGGGTATCATTGTACTCAAGAAACATTGCACAAAAAATTTTGTGGTCCATTTTCTCCTGTTACCCAAAATTGGGGCTAAATACATTTTTGGTGAAAAAAAGTAAAATGAAAATTTTTTTCTTCCACACTACAGTAATTCCTGTGAAGCACCTGAAGGGTTCATAAACTTCTTGAATGTGGTTTTGAGGACTTGATGAGGTGCAGTTTTTAGAATGTGTCAATTTTGGATATTTTCTATCACATTAGCCCACCAATGTAGCTTCAAATGTGATGTAGTCCTTAAAAAAATGGTCTTGTAAATTTTGTTGGAAAAATTAGAAATTGCTGGTCAACTTTTATCCCTTCTAAATTCCTAACAAAAACATGTTTAAAAAATGATGCAGATGTAAAGTAGACATATGATAAATAAACAGTGCCAGCCAGTGTACTTCCATCAGTAATACCAGCTAGTATGATTGAGTCTGAATTGTCTTCACATCAGGCACATGTGGGCAATTGTTTGGTGGCACAAATTGGGACACTCAGTTGAATTGAGATCAGCCATTTAATTATGAAACAAGCAATTATCATATATTTCATATCTATAGGTGTAACTATAGTGGGTGCAGGGGTTGCTTTCACACCCGGGTCATGGAGTCTAGGAGTACCCAAGAGGTCCCTTTGTCCAATATGAGAAGACCAATACTAATAATGACCTGTGATATTCGGGACCGACACACGTGGTCAAAATTGTTGGTACCCCTCGTTTAATGACAGAAAAACCCACAATGGTCACAGAAATAACTTGAATCTGCCAGAAGAAGTAATAAATCAAAAATATATGAAAATGAACAAATAAAAGTTAGACATTGCATTTCAACCATGCTTCCACAGAATCTTTTAAAAAATAAAACTCATGAAATAGGACTGTACAGAATTGATGGTACCCTTAACTTAATATTTTGTTGCACAACCTTTTGAGGCTATCACTGCAATCAAATGATTCCTGTGTCTGTCAATGAGACTTCTGCACCGCTTGACAGGTATTTTGGCCCACTCCTCAAGAGCAAACTGCTTCAGTTGTCTCGTGTTTGAAGGTTGTCTTTTCCAGACGACATGTTTCAGCTCTTTCCAAAGATGCTCAATAGGACTTCGGTCAGGGCTCATAGAAGGCTTTGAGAATAGTCCAATGTTTTCCTCTTAGCCATTTTTGGGTGTTTTTAGCTGTGTGTTTTGGGTCATTATCCTGTTGCAAGACCCATGACCTGCGACTAAGACCAAGATTTCTGACAGTGGGCAGCACATTTCTCTCTAGAATCCCTTGATAGTCTAGAGATTTCATTGTACCCTGCACAGATTCTAGACACCCTGTGTAAGATGCAGCAAAGAAGCCCCAGAACATAACAGAGCCTCCTCCATGTTTCATTATAGGGACAGTGTCCTTTTCTTGATATGCTTCATTTTTCCATCTATGAACATAGAGCTGATGTGCCTTGCCAAAAAGTTCCATTTTTGTCTAATCTGTCCATAGGACATTCTCCCAGAAGCTTTGTGGCTTGTCAATATGTAGTTTGGCAAATTCCAGTCTGGCTTTTTTATGATTTTTTTCAACAATGGTGTCCTCCTTGGTCATCTCCTCTGAAGTCCACTTTAGCTCATACAACGATGGATGGTGCGATCTGACACTGATGTTCCTTGAGCTTGAAGTTCACCTTTAATCTGTTTAGAAGTTTTTCTGGGCTCTTTTGTTACCATTCGTATTATCCGTCTCTTTGATTTGTCAGTAATTTTCCTCCTGCAGCCACATCCAGGGAGGTTGGCTACAGTCCCATGGAGTTTAAATTTCTGAATAATATGTGCCACTGTAGTCACAGGAACATCAAGCTGCTTGGAGATGGTCTTATAACTTTTACTTTTAACATATTTGTCTATAATTTTCTTTCTAATCTCCTGAGATAATTCTTTCCTTCGCTTCCTTTGGTCCATGTTGAGTGTGATACAAGGCATTTCACCAAACAGCACAGGGAGTATCTGTAACCCCTCTATACAAGCCCACTCACTGATTCCAAGATTGTAGACACCTGTGATGCTATTTAGAGGACACACCTTGATTTAACATGTCCATTTTGTCACATTATTTTCAGGGGTACCATCATTTCTGTCCAGGCCTATTTCATGAGTTAGTTTTTAAAAAATTCTGTGGAAGCATGGTTGAAAAGCAATGTCTGAATTTCATTTGTTCATTTTCATAGATTTTTGATTTATTATTACTTTTGTCAAATTCAAGTTATTTCTGTCACCATTGTGGGTTTTTCTGTAATTAAACGGGGGGTACCAACAATTTTGATCACATCTGTATGAGCTTCAAGTTAGGTCACTGTCAATGGGTGGCATCTCTTCAGCTCATGTAGAACTACAAATGCCATCATCCCTTACCATGCTTTTGTCTGTTGTAATATGAGAGCGGAAATAATGCCTTAGGGGTTTACCCTTTGGTCCTCTCTTCCCAGGCCTCCTTCCCGTCATATAAGATCAGACCTTTTCTTGTTCCAACCTTTAGATTGTAAAGTGCCAATTACAAGTCACAGGGTAAAAGACTCAATTTAAGGGTCACTGCCGCAACTAGGAGGACGACGCGCTCGGCATATTCCAGTCCTGCAATTACTTATGTTTGTGGGAATCTCCAGAGAGAAATTGCAGGGAGAGCAAATATTAATATTAATAAAATCTGAAAAATTACATTTGTCAGCAGATAAAATATTTACGGACACCTCTGACCCATCGTCACCCGCTGAAATATCAATCAGATGGAAAATCTGCCTGAGTCAAGTAGTAAAATTGCATTTTAGAGCAACTGGCAAAACCTAAGTCCCATAAATATAAATTGGTTTAAAAGTATACTGACAGCTACCAGTAAGTGATTCTATTCCAGTCTGGGAAACACTGCTACCCTTGTCCATGGCTAGGTCTGGTATTACAGCTCAATCAAATGAATGTAATATCAAAGACAGTCATAGACAAGCGTGGCGCTGTTTTTGTAAAATAGCAGAGTGGAAATCACATGATGCTAATTTATTGCATGTTCACATGTGGCGTTTCCTTGGCAGATTTTCGGTCTGTATTTGTGGACAAACAACTTGCATTGTATAAAAGTAGTGGCAAAGTTTTACAAAATCTCATAAACACTGTGCAAAAAAATCTGCAGCAAAGATTTGTTTTTCATCATACGAAAAGCGGATTGTGCTTCCTTTACATACGGAGTATCAATCTACATGTTAAAACGTTCATGTGAACCGGCCCATTAATTTGCATTAGTCCTTGTATTGACAGTGTCCGGTCAGTTTGGCAGACAGATGGCAAACGGAAGCTGGAAATCAACGGCAAAATTCTAAACTGAGAAGCACTTTGGATTTTGTGCTCTAGCACCCCAGGGCGCAATGATCTGAAGAGGATGTCAGATCTTCTTTTGCATTATTAACCCTTTTATTGTGTCCTGTTTTTTGTTGTTGCTACATTATCTTATTATATTATATCATTAGAAAGCGAATGTTGAAATGATGTCTTGCTAATAGGTTAATGTTCATTTTTTTCTAACTAGTTCAATGTATTAGATTAGATTTATTTATAGGTGCGCTGTGAGGATTCTCCGGTGCCGGGTGTGGTGGGTGCGTGACCGCAAGTATGTGATTTGCATACATGCGGTCATGTGCCAACTAGATGGACTCGGCCTCGATAATTGCAAGCCTATTGAGCAATGCCAGATACAGTCTAGTCAGAATATGGACTGAAGTATGCAAATTGCATATGACCGCCTGCTCCCGAGGCTGGCGTTGGAGAATCCTCACAGTGCGCAGTTCGTGTGATGTGAGGATCCACAAGTCTGCAGGCGCATATGGTAGAGTGACTGCATACTTGTACTCAGGGGGGGACATATCATTGGTGCAACCTGTGTGGCTACACAGGAGGTAAGGGGGCCCATTTATACCTCCAAAGCAGGTGCAATTTTGCATTTTTAGGAGCTCTTGAGTTGCAAAGGACTCATATATTGTTCTTGTACAGGCAGCGTTGGACTGGAGCACCGTGGACCCACCAGAGAAAATCATTCTTGGGGCCCACTATGTAGCTACATAGAAATAAATACAAGACCACCAATTGTGTGGTAAAACGCGCTGATATCCGGGTATAATATAAGGTAGTATATGTCTTAATTATGTAGCAGGAGTTGTGGTATTCCCCTCATAGAATATAATGTAGCCCCCTCATATAGTATAATGTAGCCCCCTAATGTAGTATAATGTAGCCCCCTCATAGACTATAATGCAGTCCCTTCATAGAATATAATGCAGCCCCTCATAGAATATAATGTATCCTCCTCATAGAATATAATGTAGCTCCCTCCTAGAATATAATGTAGACCCCTCATATAGTATAATGCAACCCCTCATAGAATATAAAGTAGCCCCCCCAGAGAATACAATTTACAATGTAGCCTCCATAAAATATAATGCATCCCTCATATGTTACACAGATGCACAATAGATTATTAAGGAACAGCTCACATCAATGTACAACACCAAAATTAGAACACCTAGTATAAATTCAGATACAAATGAATTTTATTCAAATTCAAATATTAAAACAACAGAGACTACATAAGCAATTTGAGGGGAGCTGGGTGACTGACATATGTTAGACAAAAGAATTAAGTGTCCAGAGATCATAAATAAATAAATTACTGGGGCCAAAAAATGCATGAAGCTAAAAAGCTTATCATGCATCCACTAGATAGTTAATGTGTTATCAGCAGGACTTCCCAACTATCTGCGTGATACTATCCATCAATAGAAAGGCATAATGAAAATAGCAATATAATACTTACAAATTGAACAGTCATCAGTGCTCCCCTTTGCCCCAACGCACGTTTCGTATGTTACTTCAGCAGGAGGCGTGTGATGAATATATTGAATATATACTATACTCATACAGTATAATGCATCCCCCTCATATAATATAATGTAGCACCCCTCATAGAATATAATGTAGCCCCCCATAGAATATAATGCTGTCCCCTCACAGGATATTATGTACCCCCTCATAGGGTATAATACTGCCCCTCATAGAGTATAATGATGACCCCTCATAGGGTATAACACTACCCCATCATAGGGTATAATGCACCCGATCATAGGGTATAATGCTGCCCCTCATAGGGTATAATGCTGTCCCTCATAGGGTATAATGCTGCCTGTTATTAAAGTGAAATGAATATTCAGATCCTTTTCATGCCCATGGGGGCATGAGGAAGAGTGAATATTCATTATTATTTAGCAGCAGGGACAGGCTTTAGCAGCAGCAGCAGCCGGCTTCTGCCTCCTGTCACCAGCTGCTGCTTCGATGGCATTGAGGGCCCCCATAGCAGCCGCATGGTGTGCCGCTATTAGCGACATGCCACTGGCTAGGGGCCCCTGGAGCAGCGGGGGACCTGGGCAGCTACTGGCCCTGTATGTCAGCAGGTGTCAGTGCCTGGGCCCACCAGAAAATCCTCCAGTTCTCCGCTGGGCCAGTCCAACCCTGTGCACAGGGGATTTTTTCTGTCTGTGTCTGCCAGTGATTGTACCTCAAGATTGGACAACCCGCATACTAGTCAACGGATACAAAAAAGTTTAGACAGCCTACCTATGTAAGGAGAAGGACCGGTGTTATGAATGAGTCACCGTAGGAGGCAAAAACAGAAATACTAGCTAAGTCCAGAAAACCAGAGAAGTTGGCAGCTATCGGATTACAGACCCCTGAACCTATCAACAACAGCTAGCAGTAGCCGTGGGGGGTTCCTACGGTGCCCTAGACCCCTCGATCACAGCCGGAGAACTACATAGCCTAAAGACAGAAAGGGAAATTTAAACTGCCCCAGAGCCGACCCCAAAGAAATAGGCAGCCCCCAACATATAATGACGGTGAAGCAAGATGAAAAAACACTCACACAGATAGAAAGATAGGCTGAGCAAACGATGGGGCCCAAGCTAACTACAAAGGACAGGATAGAAAAGCTGCTGTCTGTAATCCGCCAAAGCCCTATCAAAAGAGCCAACAGCTGATAGGGAAAAAAACCCTGAAGACGCTAGGCTTCAAAAAGACTATATCAGTACTCAGGTATTTTCTGAAGACAGAGCAAAAAGGAATTCAGCACACCCCAGCAGGGAATGGCAGAAATCCAGAAAAACAAAGAAAAACAAAACCGAAACACAAATGCAAAAAACAGAGCAGAAAACTTAGCTTTTGAGGAGCAGGAATCAGACTGGTCTCCTAGAATCCCTCAGAGAGATCACCAGCAAGGCAGAAGGGCGTCGGCTGCCTTATATCCAGTTAGCAACTCCCGTCACCCAGTCATCATCATCCTGCCCAGATGCTTGGTAATCATCCTCACTACCTTCCTTCACCAGAAGAGGGAGTTCATCAGACCTCAATGGTGAAGGGGAAATTGAACTCACAACAGACCTGGCATGCCTATACCGTGACAGATCCGGAACTGTTGGGGTGGTCTCCCATTTTGCATGGGGGAAAGCTTAAAACTCCGGGCCGATCTTTGCACTGATTGATAGGGGGTGTGGCTAAGTTTAAAAAGCCACAGCGCGCGGGAAGCGGGAGACTTGGTGGGAACATGCGGCATGCAGGAGGACAGTGTTGGTGCTCCTGTTGGCATATGCAACAGAAATGGACTTATTGTTTATGTAAAGGAGGATTTTACACTAGACTGACAGCAGATGGCGATAGTATAAAGTTATATGTTTGCTGTATTGTGGGGATGGAAGCTCTCTATTGTTGTTGTTACTTTTCCTTTTTTTTTTAGTGTATTATTTATACCAGCAGCACGGGCTGTGTGCTTCTGAATTATCTTATCTCATGTTTACCCATATGAAGTAAATTCTGTTTACTAAAGATGACTTGCTCAGTGAAGTTCTCTTATGTTCCGGTGGATTCTCAAAAGATACACTCTGCTACAGGTTATAGGCCCAGGAGATAGTCCCAGAACACAGAATCCCAGACGCACTGAAAACCCCAAGCAATAACCTCAGATACCGGAGAAGCAGATAAGATAAAACCCAGAGAACGGAGGCTGAAAAATCCAGATACAGAGGGACAAAGGAATTTATGATTCCAAGAACTGGATGCTCACACACTGGAGATCATTACAGAGAATCATCACACACAGGATATGCAGGAACTCTAAAGAAGAAAGAAGAATATCTTCATAAAACAAGTAAGATTATATAAAAATGATGTGCAGCACTGAACTGAAACTCACAGTAGCTAAGCTGAACAGTGAACATTATCAGTTATGGAAATTCAAAGTAGAGATGTTGTTATCTAAGGAAGATTTATAGGAAGTAATCATTACAGATAGACCTGATGAAGATATTCAGACATAGCATAGAATGAATAGAGAAGCAAGAGCCACCATTAGCTTATTAGTGGATGATGCTCAATTAATACACATAAGGAATGAGGATACATTGAAAGGAAAGTGGGACGCATTAAGAAAATTACATGAAAGATCCAGTTTAAATCACAAGTTATTTCTATTAAGAAAGCTTTACAGTATGAAATTGAGTGCAAATGATAACATGCAGAAGCAGATATTCTCAATGATGGAAGTAATATCACAGCTAAGGTCTATTGGTGAAGATATTAAAGAAAGTCATGTAGCAGCAATATCATTGTGCAGTTTATCAGATTCGTATACAACCTTAATAAATGCCCTAGAGACAAGACCTGGAAACGACATCACATTAGATTTTGTGAAAACCAGAGTCATAGATGAATATCAGAAGAAAAGAACAAACAAATTATTCTTCTACTGAAAAGGACAGTGGAAACGCTCTATAGCTACAGAATTTAAAAACCATATAATAAAGAGACAAGAGAATGTTTCAGATGTAAGAAGAAAGGTCATTTAAAGAAAGACTGTACTATATGGAAAGCAGAACAACAAAAATTACAACATAAAGAGCATACACAGAAAGTGAAAAACACAATTTCCGATTCATGTGAGAATAATTGGAATGGCACATTTAAAGTAACAGACAAGAAATCATCACTTGGTTGGTTTATTGATTCAGCAGCAATGAGTCATATGACAAGTGACAAGAATGTCTTCACTGATCTTGATTTAGATAAGAAAGAAGCCATTTATCTTGCAGATGGAAGCAAAATAACTGCAGAAGGTATAGGACAAGGTATGCTAAACTGTTCAAACAGGTTCGGACAAGATTCAAAGATACTTATACAGGATGTGTTGTATGTTCCAAAATTAGAAGGCGGACTGTTATCTGTGAAGCGTTTAACAGCCAATGGACTCACAGTAAAATTCAAAGACAATGAGTGTGCAATTCTAGCAGGAAACAAGGAGATGACCAATGTCAAGGCAGATGAACAATTATATCATCTTGACACACCAAAGGAACAGATGAAGGTATGTACACATGATCACAAGAACTGTATTCACGTGTGGCATAGACGTCTAGGACACAGACACCCTGACAGTATAAGGGAACTACAAAGAAAAGAATTGACAAAAGATCTAAAGATATCAGATTGCGCAATTACCGTAAGATGTGAATGTTGTATAAAATCTAAAGCCACAAAAATATCTATTCCAAAAGAAAGTGAGATGAAAAGCAAAAGACCACTTGATTTGGTGCATACTGACGTATGTGGACCCATGAAAGTGACTACATCAGGAGGAAATAGATACATGGCGACTTTCATAGATGACTACTTAAGATACACAGTCACATACTTAATTAAGAACAAAAGTGAAGTTTTTGATAAACTTGTAGACTACATAACAAGGTCGAGTAACAAATTTCAAACGAAGCCAATTGTCATCAGAAGTGATAATGGAGGTGAATTACAGGTCACAAATAGAAAACTACTTAAGACAAAATGGTATAGAACATCAAAAAACTGTTCCGTACACACCTGAACAAAATGGAGTAGCAAAAAGGAAAAACAGAACTCTGACAGACATGATGAGATGTATGCTGACAGATTCCAAACTACCAGAGAAATATTGGGGTGAGGCAGCAATGACAGCTACATATCTACAGAACAGATTTTTTTCCCAGAAAACTGAAGAAAACTCCATATGAAATGTGGCAAGGTATGAAACCAAGTGTAAATCATTTAAAAGTATTTGGATGTAAAGTTTTTATATTCATTCCAACAGAAAAACGTTACAAACTTCAAAACAGATCCATGGAGCGAATATTTTTTGGATATAGTGAAAATTACAAGAGATACAGAATCCTAGATCCCAAAACAGGCAGAGTCACAGTGAGTAACAGTGTGACATTCATTGAGGATCTAAATGAAGACACAATGATTTCACTGGATACAAAAAATGAGAAAAACAGCAGTGACATAGCTGAAGAAGTATTTGATATTTGATGAGAAAGTAGTTGAAATTGATGTAGAACAGAATACTGAAAATGAAGAAATACAACTACAAACAGACACAGAACCAAGACGTTCAATGAGAGAAAACAAAGGTAAACCACCAAAACGTCTCTCATACAAAACAAGCACAAGTAAAATTTATGAACCAACTTCTTGGGAAGACATATCTAAACTCCCTAAAGAAGAAGCTAATAAATGGATAGAAGCAACAGAAACAGAAATGAAATCCATGCATGACTCAAATACATGGACACCGACAGATTTACCAGAAGGAAGAAAAGCCATAGGATGTAAATGGATTTTTAAAGTAAAATACCAAACAGATGGCACACCTGAAAGATACCGAGCAAGACTCGTAGCTAAAGGGTATTCTCAAAAATATGGAGAAGACTATGATGAGACATTTGCTCCAGTTGTCAAACATACTACAATAAGAACTTTACTTACAGTTGCAGCAATGAAACAGATGGAATTGATACATCTGGATGTAAAGACAGCATTTTTGAATGGAGAATTAACAGAAGATATTTACATGAAACAACCTCCAGGATTCAATGATGAAAGAAACCCAAACAAAGTTTGCAAATTACAGAAAAGCATATATGGTTTAAAGCAAGCAGCTAAAGCGTCGAATGACAAAATCACGGAAGTGCTCACAAATGAAAAATTTCAAAGAAGCAAAGCTGATCCATGCTTGTACACAAAAAGGCTGATGAATAGATGGATTTATGTACTCAAATATGTAGACGACATTTTGATTTGTTCTGAACAAGAAAGGGATAAAGAAAACATTCTAAAAATCCTGAAGTGACATTTTGAAATCAAAGACTTGGCAAATGTGAAGTATCATTTCTTGAAGGATTATCCTACTGAAGAAATGACAGCAGACATCTTCACGAAGGCGTTGAATGCTGATAAACACCAGAGACTAATAAAAGAGTTGGGTTTGACTGAATAAGTCCTTACTGTTGAGAAAGGGTGTTGGCATATGCAACAGAAATGGACTTATTGTTTATGTAAAGGAGGACTTTACACTAGCCTGACAGCAGATGGTGATAGTGTGAAGTTATTTGTTTGCTGTATTGTGGGGATGGAAGCTCTCTATTGTTGTTGTTACTTTTACTTTTGTTTTTGAGTGTATTATACAAGCAGCATGGGCTGTGTGCTTCTGAATTCTCTTATCTCATGTTTACCCATATGAAGTAAATACTGTTTACTCAAGATGACTTGCTCAGTGAAGTTCTCTTATGTTCTGGTGGATTCTCAAAAGATACACTCTCCTACAGCTCCGACCTTTAAGCATCGGGACGGAGCAGGCCCACGTTGGAGGCACTAAGCACTTTAATTATATATACTGCACAGCTCAAAGTGAACATTTTTCATTAGTTGTTTAATGCACTTAGCACTTTAATTATATACATTGCACAGCTCAATTAGAGTTTTACATTTGGTATAGCAGCTTTATATTTATTAAAAGGATTAAGAGGATTCATTTTTACACTCAGCACTTTCTTTATGTATTGTTTATTTGCACAAATTTATATGGTTATTATAAATTTATTTTACAAATAGCACTATGCACTATATTATGCTTTGATGAAATTTTTTTTTTTTATATGATTTTGTGCACAGTATGAATTTCTCATTTTTTATTGGCATCGTTTTATAAAATTGTAGATCCTTTTGCTAACTGGTTGGTCTCCTGTTGTGCCCCCTGCACACATTGATGCATTTTTTGTCTTTTAATGTTTTTCATTGCATTTGTGAAAATGGAAAATAAAAAATAACATTGATAAATTATTTTTTACACATCATATTTGTCATCATCAATATATTTTCTTTGTGATGCATATATAAAAAATAGCCGATTTTGTTTGAATATCTTTTCTTGGGTTTGCAATGTTATAGGGGCCCAGATTCCTCGTGCAGAGACTGCCGACAAAGACTTGTAAAGTGCCTGTTGGCACCTGTGACCGGGGTGATAAAATCTCCAGCCAGAGAATAGAAGCTGTGACGGACTCAGCTCCTGCTGAGCCCATTTTTTGAGTGGACCCTCTGGGTCGTGGCACCCACCCATCGAGGGTGAGCTGACCTTGTGAGAATCCACCCCCTATACAGGGAGTGTCAGGGGCAAGACCAAGGGGGTGAGCCACCACGACTGCTGGGACCAGATGGCCGGCTCAGGGGGGCACTATGGGAGTGTCTGACGACTAGAGACAAGCAGGAAACAAGACAAGACAAGAGGTAAGTGCAAGGTATCTTCATTAAGATCTTCAGGATCACATTCAGTGCAAACGTGAAAGCAAGCAAAACGTGCAAGGTGCACGCGTGGGCACGCCAATGTCCATAGCATAGTATGTGCCAGGTGGCACGCCTAGGTACAGGTAAAGGCACAATGGCATCGGACTCCGGACCGCTGGCGATGATCGACATGATCAAGGCATCAGGCTGCGAACATCAGCTCCGGACATCAGGCCGCAGTCATCCAGCTTACGATCTCTGGCAGCGATCGGCAGGTTCCAGGCATCCGGCAGGCAAACCAGGGTTCAGGCAAGGAGGCACGACAGATATCCAGGCATGGTGCGTGTTAGGGAACACGCCAAGGTCCAAGGCTAAGTGCAAGGCAAGGTGCGTGTGTAGGGGACACGCCAGGGTTCAAAGCGAGGTGCGTGTGTAGGGGACACGCCAGGGTTCACAAAACGAGACAGGGTGCATGTGTAGAGACACGCCAAAGCACAAGGTACAAGACAGAGTGCGTGTGTAGAGACACGCCAAGGCACAAGATACAAGACAGAGTGCGTGTGTAGAGACACGCCAAGGTCAGGGTTCAAGGCAGGGTGCGTGCTAGGAGCCACGCCAGGGTTCAAGGCAGGGTGCATGCTAGGAGCCATGCCAGGGTTCAGAGCAGGACGTGTGCTAGGAGCCATGCGGGACGCACACCTCACTGGCCAGTGCACACGGCTGTAACGCCAGCACAAGGCACGACCTTGGCATAGGAGGTGGGCAATGGAACCTTCGTGCTAGGAGCCATGCCAGGTTCAGGGCAGGGTGCGTGCTAGGAGCCACGCCAGGTTCAGGGCAGGGTGCGTGCTAGGAGCCACGCCAGGGTTCAAGGCAGGGTGCGTGCTAGGAGCCACGCCAGGGTTCAAGGCAGGGTGCGTGCTAGGAGCCACGCCAAGGTTCAAGGAAGGGCTGCGTGCTAGGAGCCACGCAGGAGGCACGCCACACTGGCCAGTGCACACGGCTGTACACAAACACGAGGCACTTACCACGGCACAGGAGACGGCCAAGGGGAACCCACGCCGGGGTTCAAGGCAAGGACAAGGCAAGGAACAAGGCAAGACTAGGCAAGAAACAAGGTACGGAACACGGAGCGGAACATAGGCAGAAGCAGAGCCAGGTCAGAGCGAGGACAGAGTCTAGCAGCGGAGCGTAGGCCGAAACCCAGAGCCGGGCCAAGGGAGAACCTTGGGACTAGACTTGGAAATGTGCAAGAAAGCACCAGAGGACAGAGTGTGGAAAACCAGGCTGAGACAAGAACATGAGAAGTACTACAAGGCTCAGAATAGCAAAGACCAGACATGGCGAAACAGGCAAGGCAGAGAACAGAGGAAGGACTACAAGTCAAAGAATAGCTAAGGCGAGACATAGCAAAACAGACTAAAGCAGAGAACAGCGGAAGGACTACAAGGCAAAGCAAGGCAAAGACAAACATGGCACGAGAGACAACACAAAACATGGCACAAGACAAGAGACGGAATACGAGCACGGAGCATGTGCAGAGAAGCACTACAGAGCCAAGTGCAAGGGCACAGAACAGAGGGAGCAATCCCACAGACCAAGAGCCGTGCAGGGAAGCAACACAATAATCAGGCCCTGAGCAAAGGAAGGGGTGGTCTGATATAGGGCACAGCACCTCCTCTTCCGGGTCAGGATCAGGGGAGAACTTCCTAGTTCAGATGCTCCAGGATCACAGAGCGCAGTCACATGATCAGGGTTTCAGACATGACGAGATGATCACCGAACCAGACAGTGCAGGATCTTAGGAAACGTCACATGATCAAGGTTTCAGACATGACGAGATGATTTCAGAACCAGACAGTGCAGGATCCTAGGAAACGTCACATGATCAGGGATTCTAGACATGACGAGAAGATCACAGAAAGCAAAGCAGAAATGCAGGCATCTTGCAGCTCAGCAGACATGAGGTGAGTGTGCACACTGCTCTAGGAAACAAGCAGGATAGCAGACACAAGGTGCGCGTGCACACCGCTCCAGGGGTTCATGAGGCAAAACAGACATGGCGGACGTGACAGTACCCCCCTCTTTAAGCCCCCTCTTACCGGGGCTGGAAAGAAGGAAAAAAAAAAAATTCCCTTCTGCAGAAACCAGAGTTTAACACAAACACTCCAAACAACGTTGATCCAACATCTGAAATGAGCACCTGCACCGGTCAAGATACAGGAGTCGCGGACGAGACACGGAGATCCAGTGGGGAGGACTGTGGGTAGAATGGAAAGTCTTCTTACTCTGGCTGCCATCATTTCCAAACGAGTTCAGAGGACATGGGCCGGGTCTGATTCACATCAGAAGAGTGGCCGGGGTACCGCCATTTTCCAAGTGAATTCAGAGGACATAGATCAGGTCAGATTCTTCATCAGAAGAGTAGCCGAGGTACCAGCGGAGTCCAAGGCCTGATTAACTGTGACGGACTCAGCTCCTGCTGAGCCCATTTTTTGAGTGGACCCTCTGGGTCGTGGCACCCACCCACCGAGGGCGAGCTGACCT
Source organism: Dendrobates tinctorius (assembly GCF_039654945.1). Taxonomy (NCBI): domain Eukaryota; kingdom Metazoa; phylum Chordata; class Amphibia; order Anura; family Dendrobatidae; genus Dendrobates; species Dendrobates tinctorius. Next base: position 33,469,953 of record NW_027361733.1, read on the forward strand.
TGTGAGAATCCACCCCCTATACAGGGAGTGTCAGGGGAAAGACCAAGGGGGTGAGCCACCACGACTGCTGGGACCAGAAGGCCGGCTCAGGGGGGCACTTTGGGAGTGTCTGACAACTAGAGACAAGCAGGAAACAAGAAAAGACAAGAGGTAAGTGCAAGGTATCTTCATTAAGATCTTCAGGATCACATTCAGTGCAAACGTGAAAACAAGCAAAATGTGCAAGGTGCGCGCGTGGGCACGCCAATGTCCATAGCATAGTACGTGCCAGGTGGCACGCCTAGGTACAGGTAAAGGCACAATGGCATCGGACTCCGGACCGCTGGCGACGATCGACATGATCAAGGCATCAGGCTGCGAACATCAGCTCCGGACATCAGGCCGCAGTCATCCAGCTTACGATCTCGGGCAGCGATCGGCAGGTTCCAGGCATCCGGCAGGCAAACCAGGGTTCAGGCAAGGAGGCACAACAGATATCCAGGCATGGTGCGTGTTAGGGAACACGCCAAGGTCCAAGGCTAAGTGCAAGGCAAGGTGCGTGTGTAGGGGACACACCAGGGTTCAAAGCGAGGTGCGTGTGTAGGGGACACGCCAGGGTTCACAAAACGAGACAGGGTGCATGTGTAGAGACACGCCAAAGCACAAGGTACAAGACAGAGTGCGTGTGTAGAGACACGCCAAGGCACAAGATGCAAGACAGAGTGCGTGTGTAGAGACACGCCAAGGCACAAGATACAAGACAGAGTGCGTGTGTAGAGACACGCCAAGGTCAGGGATCAAGGCAGGGTGCATGCTAGGAGCCACGCCAGGGTTCAAGGCAGGGTGCGTGCTAGGAGCCACACCAAGGTTCAAGGCAGGGTGCGTGCTAGGAGCCACGCCAGGGTTCAGAGCAGGATGCATGCTAGGAGCCACGCGGGACGCTCACCTCACTGGTCAGTGCACACGGCTGTAACGCCAGCACGAGGCACAACCTTGGCACAGGAGGAGGGCAAAGGAACCTTCATGCTAGGAACCACGCCAGGTTCAGGGCAGGGTGCGTGCTAGGAGCCACGCCAGGGTTCATGGCAGGGTGCGTGCTAGGAGCCACGCCAAGGTTCAAGGAAGGGCTGCGTGCTAGGAGCCATGCAGGAGGCACGCCACACTCGCCAGTGCACACAGCTGTACACAAACACGAGGCACTTACCACGGCACAGGAGACGGCCAAGGGGAACCCACGCCGGGGTTCAAGGCAAGGACAAGGCAAGGAACAAGGGAAGACTAGGCAAGAAACAAGGTACGGAACACGGAGCGGAACACAGGCAGAAACAGAGCCAGGTCAGAGCGAGGACAGAGTCTAGCAGCGGAGCGTAGGCCGAAACCCAGAGCCGGGCCGAGGGAGAACCTTGGGACTAGACTTGGAAATGTGCAAGAGAGCACCAGAGGACAGAGTGTGGAAAACCAGGCTGAGACAAGAACATGAGAAGTACTACAAGGCTCAGAATAGCAAAGACCAGACATGGCGAAACAGGCAAGGCAGAGAACAGAGGAAGGACTACAAGTCAAAGAATAGCTAAGGCGAGACATAGCAAAACAGACTAAAGCAGAGAACAGCGGAAGGACTACAAGGCAAAGCAAGGCAAAGACAAACATGGCACGAGAGACAACACAAGACATGGCACAAGACAAGAGACGGAATACGAGCACGGAGCGTGTGCAGAGAAGCACTACAGAGCCAAGTGCAAGGTCACAGAATAGAGGGAGCAATCCCACAGACCAAGAGCCATGCAGGGAAGCAACACAATAATCAGGCCCTGAGCAAAAGAAGGGGTGGTCTGATATAGGGCACAGCACCTCCTCTTCCGGGTCAGGACCAGGGGAGAACTTCCTAGTTCAGATGCTCCAGGATCACAGAGCGCAGTCACATGATCAGGGTTTCAGACATGACGAGATGATCACCGAACCAGACAGTGCAGGATCTTAGGAAACGTCACATGATCAAGGTTTCAGACATGATGAGATGATTGCAGAACAAGACAGTGCAGGATCCTAGGAGACGTCACATGATCAGGGATTCTAGACATGACGAGAAGATCACAGAAAGCAAAGCAGAAGCGCAGGCATCTTGCAGCTCAGCAGACATGAGGTGAGTGTGCACACTGCTCTAGGGAACAAGCAGGATAGCAGACACAAGGTGCGCGTGCACACCGCTCCAGGGGTTCATGAGGCAAAACAGACATGGCGGACGTGACAGAAGCGTGCAGGTTGAGACGGAGAAACCGGGCGTCCCGCTGTGAACTGGATCCTGATTCATCCGTATACAATTGCCATGCAATGTTACGCTCTGGCATTGATAAAGACTGTTCACGTTCCTGCACTAAAGCTCCTGGAACCAGGACCCCCCGCCAGGACAACGAGGAACCACCGCCGCCGGGAACCGGATCCTCATCTTCTTCAGGACCACGTCAGAACCCTCACGCGCCACTGCCTTGGCGACACCGATGGAACTTAGGATTCCACATTCTGATGTCGTCGGACTGATAAGTTTATTGTTACTGAACTTCCCCTTTAAATTCCCCACTCCTGTTTTATCCCATTTTGCATAATCTCTTGCAAACTTGTTTTTACTCTACCCTCTCCCTGCTTGGAATATTCCTTGCTAAAGTAAATCACACGTTAACCTTTGCTCTGCCTCCTGTCTGTTACTGCATCTTGCAACCTTCTCACACCTATTTCAGAAAAAAAAAGGTATGAAAAAATAGAAGCAACTAGGATTAAACCTAAGAGAAATATTGGTCCGTTTACTCAGATAACATTCATGCAATTGTGTGAATGTAGCCAAAACTGTATATACTGTAATTGTGGTACAACTGGTCGTTGTAGGTGCCTGAGGCATGGATGGCCATTAGTTTGCACTTTACAGAGAATGCATTAATTGTATTAATTAAGTATGTGGAGGTTTTGTTACAGATCAGACAGTCATAGTAGTGAGAGAGACAGTCAGCAAGTTGTTGCTGTATTGCTGAAATTAAGGCTGAAAAGGAGAAGCTCACAGGATCTTAGGTGATGTGCCCACCATCAAGAAATAGCAGCGTTTTGGACGCAGTATATTTTCGCTGCTTCCAAAACGCTATGTTCAAATCATGCAGGTAAATCCGCATTTGTTCAGTGAATCATGCAGATTTACCGCATCTAGTGAATGGTTATGGGTGAAACTATGCAGCGGTGAATGATCGTAAGTCATTGTATACAAAAGGAAAACAGACGTACATAGATAGTGATAGAATCTAACAAAGCTGTATGCAGAGTTAGAAAAGTGCATTGAGCAAAAGGAATAAGATATGTAAATGGTTGCCTGGTGTTACCTGAGGGTTGCGGTGCCGCTGCCCCAACGTGCGTTTCGATGAAGTGCCTTCTTCCCCCTTCTTCTTCTTACACTGCATACAACTTTGTTAGATTCTATCACTAACTATGTATGCCTGTTTTCTTTTTGTATACAATGACTTACACTATGTGATATGTGAACACCTATTTGCACATGCACTTTTGAGCAATTTATAGTCTGTTAATTTTGCCTGTTTTCTACCTGTTTTAGTTGTGGTTCCACATCTTGGCTTGTCACTGTCATTACCCTACCTTCTTAGCTATACAGTATGTGTTTTATATGTTGTTCTAATAAAGCTTTAATCTTTTAATATTGGTTCTTTGGTGCTGTTTTTGTTCTTTATATGATTTTCATGGTTTCTGCACTGAACCTATCACACTAATCCTCTCACCCCTATATATTGGTCACTAGACAGTATACTCACAGTGGATGCTCGCCTCTATAGGATTTGTATAGTGTGATGGGACCTGTCAGAGTCTTTGCTGAGGAAGATTAATAAAACAATACTAATGCTTGCCAATCATGGACACTGGGAAGAAGCTGCTATGAGAATACTTGTTTGAGCCATAGATAGAGGAAGATGTGTATGCAAAGTATATTGTTATGACAGTGTAGCAACTCACTTGGAAAAAATAGGTAACAAACTATAAACTGCAACTCACTCTGCCAGTTCGTGAACAGACTAAACATCTTGACCCCACAGTCCATAGTGGTTCCTGCATGAGCTGATATAGTGCTAACCACAGACTAGACTATGCCACTCGAACCTATACTGCCTGAAAGGCCGTTGAGCGCTTCATGTTCCTCCTAAAGAACCAGAGGGCAGATCAAAATAAAGGCAAATTACCTTCATAGGAAAAGTGTGCTGAAATAGAAAGAGATCCCAGAGTAAAAAAAACAAACCACAGAGTAAAAGATAAAGGATTAAGTATGTGCTGCATACTTCCTAAAAAGAAACAGAAGATAGGTGCAGGGCAAAGAACATAAACAGCAGAGAGGTAAACCATAGCTGGTCTTTCACTGACTGGCTTAAACTACAACAGTATGGCTGGACATCCATATGAGACTATCACAAGCAAGAAATACCAGCAGGTGTTTAGATGCGCAACTATGTGTTTCAGCCGAAGCCACCACAACGTCACCATAAGGACTCCAAAAAGTATCCAATTTTTACTTACAATCCAATTACTATCATGGGATCATAATGGAAGCGTGATTTCACTGACTATATTACTTCACCCCCCATAATAGGCATAGATAGAATATCTTATCATTTAATTAATGCACCTTGCAATGGCCTGTCTCCTCTACCCAATACAGCAGAAAGTCTAACTCGTACTGAAGGACGATTAATTAGTAAAGTTAGAAATTATCCATTTCCTAGAGTCATAGGAAAGAAAGGAAACCGCATCACATCCTGCTGGAGCTGAGTACTTAATCAGTCTGACCAGGCATGGAAACGGAAAGAAATCTTATACGGAGCAATGATCCTGAATTGAGTTGTACATCAGTCTTCAAGCAGCAAAAGATCAAGACCTGGAACAAAAATAATATTTAGCGCCTATGTGTGGGACTAGTTGTCAACCCTACTGTTCATGTGTTTAAAAATGGGGAAATATACAGTATATCTCTGTGGCTGCTACATACATTTTTTTTTAACACAAATGTTGTTGTTTTTTTTTTTAAAGATACAATGTTGGGTATCCACTTTAAAATGAGTCTGTAACCAGATTTCACAGTTCAAACTGCAGGTACTATTAAAAAGAGGTTAGATCTGATGAGACTAATATACTTACTTTGCAAATCCACATCAGAATGGCTGGAATAATCTTGATATTAGGATGAACATTTTTGAATCCAGATAGAGCTGCAATTCCAATTCTAAAATTCTTATTTTATAATTAGGCAGGAAAATTTTCAAAAAGGATTATATAGCTATTCTGACTTGGATTCTCACTGCAAGTACATCAGCTTCATCAAGTCTAAGAGATCCTTTTCATAATGTACGTAGTATTGTGAGATCTCGTCACAGATCTGCTTTTAAGTCCAAAAGAAATAATCTTAGTCATGGGAAAGAGATATAAAATACATCAGGAGATGGTAAGAAATTTGTATGCTTCGGCTTTCTTTTTTTAGATGAAAGGAAATCTTTCCAGCCTTTGCTTCATTTGAGCCAAAATTGCTGCTTGATGCTATATTTAAAGGGAACCTGTTAAAAACTTTTACTCTCTTTTCCTTACATTATTTTGTAGCCCTTTATAGGATAAGCCAGTTGTACCCTTCATGACCACAGAGCTTTGCTCCAGTAGCGAGACGTTATATTTTGAAGTTGTATCTCGAAGTACATTGGGGCATGACTATGTACTTCTAATGTCTCAGCCTCACGCTGAGTTCCCTGCCCTGGCAGATTGATTGGTCATTTGCTCTAGTATATGATTACTGACCTGTCAATCATTGGGAAGGTGCACCAATGCACTTCTAGAAACAACTTCAAAATTTGTCTCTGCTGAAGCAATTCTCTGGGGTCATGACAGTATTGACTTGACTGGCTTGTCTTTTATAGGGCTACATTGTCATATAATTTGGTGCTCGCCCTCCTATACATAGCTTAAGTTTGAGTAGTATTCATTTAACCGCTCATATGTGATTAGTGCACTTACAGTCATGTGCCATCTAGCTGCTCCTACTAATTGTCTCAGTGTTTAGTGAAATACTAGAGAATCTGCTACATAGAGAGAAACAACAAGAGAAGCTACTTGACATGTGATACTGTAAAGTCGGCGTCACACTTGCCATATGAAAAAGTGGTCCGATTTTCTCTGTCGAGAATCGCAGGAGTGTTCTCCGTATGGTGAGCCATATGTAATCCGTTTGCAATGCGATGATGCGATTTCCTTGCATCTAGTTTTCCTATGACATCCGTATGCAATCCGTATGCAATGCGATTTTAACATGAGCTTTTACATACAGCAGGTCTCTGTCATTGACACATCGCTTTAAAACAAAATATTCTTCAAAACATATATATATAACCCCTGGCAAAATTATGGAATCTCCAGCCTTGAAGGATGTTCATTCAGTTGTTTAATTTTGTAGAAAAGCAGATCACAGACATGACACAAAACTAAAGTCAATTCAAATGGCAACTTTCTGGCTTTAAGAAACACTAAAAAAAATCAAGAACAAAAAATGTGGTTTACTTTTTTAAAGCAAGCATGGCTAAAAACATTAGCTCCCAGCAGCCCCAGAAAAGGCGCATCTCTGTCACTTAGCCTCGCTCTTCCCATTTGCCCTGTAGCGGTGGCAAGTGAGGTAATAGTTGTGGGGTTAATGTCACCTTTGTTTTGTCTGATGACCTCAAGCCCACGGCTTAGTAATGGAGAGGTGTCAAAAAGACACCTATCCATTACTAATCCTATAGTTATTACAGGTTAAATAAAGACACAACCAGAATAAAGTGTTTTACTGAAATAAAACACTACAGTTTCCCATATTTATCATACAGCTAATCCATGCAACGCCCTCGATCTCCTGTAAAAAAAAAACAAAAAAATAACAAACTAACAATATACCATACCTGTCCGTTGTTGTGTCCCACACCATAATCCATATCTGGGGGATATTGTCACGATCCATTTTTGGATCCGTGGCAGTTCTGGATTCTCATATTAAAACTTCAGGTCATCAGGGGTTAATATCAGTTTTTCCCCCTGGTGGCCGCTGGTTTAATTACATTGCTGCTGAATTTGCTGACGCAGGTGGTGACCACTCCTACCATGCTTTAAAAGGTCACCTGAGGCATCAACTGACCATCAGTGTTAGAGTTCATGCTACAGCGAACGAACCGGAGGAAGGAGCTTGCTGGGAGTGGTGGTGTCTCAGCTGTTTATATTATATCTGGTGTTGTGATCCTGCTGTGCAGTTCTTTACAGCAGAAAGCAAAGAGTTGTATTTTTGTTACCCTGTTCCTTTTCCTGTCTGTCTATCCTTACCTTGTGTTGTATTAGTGCAAGCGGTAGTACCAGTGCCCTCACTTGCCAATTCCCTACTTAGGGATAGGTGCAGGGCAAGCGAGGGCTAAGGTATCCTGCTCGGCGACAGGTTGAAAGAACCTGTATAGGGATGCTAGTAAGAGCAGGGCACTCCCTCAGGTGAGTACAGGAGGTGTCCATTTCCCTGTTCCCTATCACAGGGCCCACCATTGTAATTGTGTCCCCAGTGTTCCCTTGTTTGTTTGCTGTTTGGTGACCAACTAATCGTTGGATTGTGTCGCACTGGTCAATCACTCCATGACAGATATGCAGTTTAAAACCAGGACCACTGCCACTGCCCTGGCTGTAAACCACTGATGAATGAGAAGATGCTGCCAGTGCAACTTCAGTGACTAGAGCTGATGTCACTGAGTCTGCGCTCCCTCACAGCCTGACCCGTGCTGAACTCTGGAGCATGGGGAAAATGCCAGTTCATTCTCCCACACTCCAGAGTTCAGCGCGGGTCAGGCTGTGAGGGAGCGCAGACTCAGTGACGTCAGCGCTAGTCACTTAGGCTGCGCTGGCAGTATCGCCTCATTCACCAGTGGTTTTTCTGCCTGGGACGGTCACATCTTAGCACCATCCAGGTTGAAAAATGTATATCCCCCCAGATATGGATTACGGCGTGGGACACAATGACGGACAGGTATGGTATATTGTTGCTTTTTTATTTTTATTACAGGAGAACAAGGGCTTTCCATGGATTAGGTGTGGTTGTAAGCATAGTTTAATTAAGAATAATAAAGGAGTCTTTGTATTTGTTTCAAATAAAGGATTTTTTTACTGGGTGTCTGTGTTTTCTTTACAATTTGACTATGGGGTCATTAATAGGGGCATCTTATTGACGCCATTCCATTACTAACCTCGGGGCTTGATGTCACCTGAAAGGTGACATTAACCCCCCAACTATTACCCCATATGCCACCGCTACAGGGCAGTGGGAAGAGCAAGGCTATCTGCCAGAATTGGCACATCTTAGAGATGAGCCTTTTCTGGGGCGGCTGAGAGATGATGTTTTTAGCCGTGGGGAGTATCTATGGCCCCTTTCTAGGCTATTAACATTAGCCCTCAGCTGTCTGCATAGCCATTGCTGCCTAATAATTATAGGGGGACCTCATGCCATTTTTTTCCACAAAATAATCTTTTATTCATTAAATACGTGTCCAGAATTTTGCACACACTATGTTAATTGTATTTGTCACTGAAATCTATATATCTACCTATTCTATATGGATTTGCTGTATGTAATCCATCTGTCCTATCCTGTCGGCTCCTGCAGTGATTTTACAGAAGCCGGCAGATATGTATTACCGACTTCTCTTCTATCTCTCTTTCTCTCTGCAATATAGATACACATATATGTATATATATATATATATATGTGTGTGTGTGTCACTGACATATATATATATATATATACACTCACTGGCCACTTTATTAGGTACACCATGCTAGTAAGGGGTTGGACCCCCTTTTGCCTTCAGAACTGCCTCAATTCTTCGTGGCAGAGATTCAACAAGGTGCTGGAAGCATTCCTCAGAGATTTTGGACCATATTGACATGATGGCATCACACAGTTGGCGCAGATTTGCCGGCTGCACATCCCTGATGCGATTCTTCCGTTCCACCACATCCCAAAGATGCTCTATTGGATTGAGATCTGGTGACTGAGGAGGCCATTTGAGTACAGTAAACTCATTGTCATGTTCAAGAAACCAATCTGAGATGATTCGAGCTTTATGACATGGCGCATTATCCTGCTGAAAGTAGCCATCAGATGTTGGGTACATTGTGGTCATAAAGGGATGGACATGGTCAGCAACAATACTCAGGTAGGCTGTGGCGTTGCAACGATGCTCAATTGGTACCAAGGGGCCCAAAGAGTGCCCAGAAAAAATTCCCCACACCATGACACCACCACCACCAGCCTGAACCGTTGATACAAGGCAGGATGGATCCATGCTTTCATGTTGTTTACGCCAAATTCTGACCCTACCATCCGAATGTCGCAGCAGAAATCGAGACTCATCAGACCAGGCAACGTTTTTCCAATCTTCTACTGTCCAATTTCGATGAGCTTGTGCAAATTGTAGCCTCAGTTTCCTGTTCTTAGCTGAGAGGAGTGGTACCCAGTGTGGTCTTCTGCTGCTGTAGCCCATCTGCCTCAAAGTTCGACGCACTGTGCGTTCAGAGATGCTCTTCTGCCTACCTTGGTTGTAACGGGTGGCAATTTGAGTCACTGTTGCCTTTCTATCAGCTCGAACCAGTCTGCCCATTCTCCTCTGACCTCTGGCATCAACAAGGCATTTCCGGCCACAGAACTGCCGCTCACTGGATTTTTTTTCTTTTTCGGACCATTCTCTGTAAACCCTAGAGATGGTTGTGCGTGAAAATCCCAGTAGATCAGCAGTTTCTGAAATTCTCAGACCAGCCCTTCTGGCACCAACAATCATGCCACGTTCAAAGGCACTCAAATCACCTTTCTTCCCCATACTGATGCTCGGTTTGAACTGCAGGAGATTGTCTTGACCATGTCTACATGCCTAAATGCACTGAGTTGCCGCCATGTGATTGGCTGATTAGAAATTAAGTCTTAACACACAGTTGGAGAGGTGTACCTAATAAAGTGGCCAGTGAGTGTATATGCCATGTTCCAAATTATTATGCAACTGATACTTTTCTCTGATTTTCCTAAATGGTCGGTGCAAATGACAGTCAGTCTAATAAAAGTCATCAATCGTTAGTATACATTGCATTTTATTGAAGAAACCTCCCAATGGTGACAGTATAATCTCCAAAATGAATAAAAACTCAAAAATTATTAGGCACAGTAGAATTTCTAAACAGTTGATGTGTTTTAAAGAACTGAAAATGTTCATTTGTGGAATTTGCAGCATTAGGAGGTCACATTCACTGAACAAAAAAGCTGTTTAACTCCAAAACATTCTAACAGGCCAAGTTACATGTTAATGACTCAGCCCCAGAGGCTGTGGGGTACTCGGTGCAGGGCCCGTTGATTTCAATGGGAGATGTAACAGTGGCAGTGACCCGGTCCATGGCCTCAAGCAGTCAATGTAAAAGGGGGTAGAGTGATGGGGACAAAGTTATTGAGATGATTCGTAACGCCACCTGTGGTTTCTGGTCAGTTTGACCAGCGCTGCAGGGTTGCATCTCTGGGACAGATGGTGTGGTGTAGCAATGATGTTGAAGCTCCCCACAGGTGGAGCTGTAGTCCCAGGGCAGTAGGAATAGGTGTTGAGGTAGATGGTGTAGTCTTAGGCACAGAGACGTAGCAGTGCTGGATGAGTGGCACAGGAATAAGTGGAGGACACAAGGGCTTGTCGTTCCAAGGCTTTACTCACAGTCTGGTGCACACAGATGCCCGCGTTGGTGCCGGGTCCTCCAGGTCAGGGGCTCAGCCAACTCCCAGGCAAGATAGACTTCACCTTTCCAGCACTCCTCCAACATATGCCTTTCCTGAACGTCTCCTCACTAGCGCCTAAACTGAGGTACTTGCAGTCGTGAATTAGACTCAAGTTCCTCCTTCCAGATGTTACTTGGAACTCCACTCGTACGGCAGACAGCTGTAGCCCGCTTCGGGGACTTCCTACTATCAGGTCCCGGCTCACACACGTTGCTATTGTGCCCCCGAGTCTTAGGTGGGAATAAAGTGGTGACAACTTCTATTCCTCCAGTTTCTGCTGCAGGACCATCAGCATCCATACAACTTCGGATACCGAACTTCGGATGCCGGACTCCGACCGATGCGCTTTAACTTAAGGAAGGGCTCTGCGCTCACCCTTGTCCTCAGTTTTCTTCTCCCCACGTTCCATACTAATCTATCTCCCTTCTGAAGAATCAGGCTTTTTCTTGCTCTTTCCCGTGCCAACAGCTCCGACTCACAACAGTCTGCTGCTGCACTTCCTTCCACTCCATCCCTCTCCAGGGATCTTCTCTCACTCACTGACCCCTTCCTAACCTTCTTCCGCTCTCTTGTGCAATCTAAGCTCCACCCACTTCCCCAGCACCCTTCATGAACCAAAGCAGCTGACTTACAGGGTGCTCCGCTATTCTTTTTAATCAGATAGTTTTTATTAAAAGTTTTGGAAATGACAGGCATATACAACTTACAACATGTTGTCAAACATTCCCTTCCCCCATAACACCCCCCTCCCTTTGTCCGATGGCATGGACTGGTACATAGCGAATAAGCCCAATTCTATCACACAACCATATCATATGAGAAATGGCAAGCAACAACCGACAGGAGACCACCTCCATGGCCCACCCATTAATCCAGAAGATTCGAGGCAGCCAGGCTGGGAATCTTCAACCATCCCTCCCATATTTTCCCAAAAACATGCGGCACACCCCTCCTAAGGTACACAGACTTTTCCCTATATAATATTTGGTTCAACCTATTAATATATTCTTTTCTTGAGGGGATTTTGGCAGAAATCCAGTGATAAGCTATCAGCTTTCGGGCCACAAATAGCATTCTGGCCACAGCAATTTTAAGGTATTGATCCCCTCCCACCTCATCAACATAACCCAAAACACAAATCATGGGGTCCCTGGGAATATCCTGTCCCGTGACCAAGTGTATAAGGCCAAGGACCACGATCCAAAATATCTGCAGGCAAGAGCATGTCCACATCATATGTAAAATGTCCGCATTATCTGTCGTGCACTTGGGGCACCTTGAATCCAACCGCAACCCTCTATTGAACAACCATTCGGGAGACCTGTATGTCCTATAGAGGACATATAGCTGAGACAGGCGGCCAGGCTCACTAAGAGATAATCTGGGAATCATCTGTAGAATCGAGTCCCACTGCTCCGCTGATATCGTACCCAACTGTTGTTCCCACTTTATCAGTGCGCTAATAGGATGCCTTGACAGGACCTGTCCAAGTAAACCACCATACACCATTGAAATCAGTCCTCTGGTGGACCCCTGCATACCAAGCCTATGGATAAGGACGTCGTGGTGTATGGTTAGGTCAACTTTTTTGCTCTGCACCATATACGCGTGACGCAGCTGCAAATATTGATAAAACATAGAGCGTTGGAGGGGAAATTCCCGTCCCAATTGCTCGAAAGTTTTAAAAACCCCTCCCTCCACCAGCTGCGACACCCACCATATGCCAATCCGCCTCCAGTGAGCAAAGCCTCTGAGCGTTTTCATACATGGCAAGTGCTGATTGTCCCATATGGGGGAGTACTTTGTAAGACCGTGTATTCCTCTCAGCTGCCTTAGCTTATCCCATACTCTAACCATTAGAAGCACCGTAGGAAACCTGAATGCAAGGGATCGAAATCTACCCGACTCCAGACTCGACACCAGCGATCCCCGTCCCACTAGAAATTGAAGGATCTTCTGACCTCCCACCAAATCCGCCAACTCACCCTCCATCCCTCCTGCTACATGCTGGCACTGGGAAGACAAGAAATAAAGCCATGGGTTGGGCAACGCAAGTCCCCCCTCATCCTTAGGTTTTTGCAAGTGTTCAAGTTTAATTCTCGCGCCTTGTTTCAGCCAAACGAGCTCTCTAAAAATCATATTAATTCTATGAAACCTGTTCTGGGGAAGCCAGACAGGGGAATTATGAAGGACATATAAGAGTTGCGGCATAACTACCATCTTCAACAGATTCACTCTTCCCACCACAGAGAGGTGTAACTTTGCCCAGGCCTTAACCTTCTGTTTGATCCTGTCCAACAACGGGACAAGATTTAGACTCTCATAGTCTGTCAGCTTATTGGATATTTTTATGCCCAGATATTGAAGGGACGTTGCAACCGGCACACCTACCACACTGCAGGAGCTTGAGTCCAATGGGAGGAGCGCAGACTTCTCCCAGTTAATAACCAGACCCGAGACCTTCCCAACTACCCCAAGAAGTGTCATCGTGTCCGCGTCCGCGTCCGCTAAAAATAAAAACAGGTCATCCGCATATAGTGCTACCTTCTCCTCATGCTCCCCGTACCGGAATCCCTCTATGCCAGTATCCAATCTTATCCTGGAAGCCAATGGCTCCACCGCGAGAGCAAACAGCAGTGGGGATAAAGGACATCCCTGCCTTGTTCCTCTATGAAGCGAAAAAGGATTAGACAACTGACCATTAGCCCTCAGCCGAGCGCTCGGCTCCGAGTACAAGAGCTTGACCCAGCCAATAAAGCCCGGGCCAAAGCCCATACAGTGAAGCATCGCCCATAGATAGTCCCACTCCACACTATTAAATGCCTTAGCGGCGTCTAGGGACAGAACCACCCTCTTCCCGGCATTATCAGCCCTCACCTGCATATTCAGATATAGTCTCCTAATATTCATAGCCGTCGATTTGTTGGGCATAAACCCCGTCTGATCGGGGTGTATTAACACAGCTACTACCTTTGAGAGTCGAATGGCCAGGACCTTCGCTAAAAGTTTAATGTCTAGCGTCAACAGGGAGATGGGCCTATAGAACGCGGGCAGAGTTGGGTCCTTATCCTTTTTCAACAGCACGGCAATGACAGCTTCTCGCATAGACGGTGGGAGAACACCCCGTTCCAAACTATCATTAAACACCGTCAATAGAGCAGGGAGCAATACCGTTCTATACCGTTTGTATACCTCAGCTGGCAACCCATCCACCCCAGGTGCCTTACCATTGGACATGGCTCCCAGAGCCTCCTCCAACTCGTCCAGACTTAGAGGGCTATCTAGAGAGCGTCTGTCCTCAGGAGTCAACCTTGGGAGATTGGCAGCTTCCAAAAAGGAAACAACATCCTCTGTCGGGGCCCTAGCATGTGAGGAATACAAGTCAGCATAAAAAATCTCTAGAATTTTTAAAATCCCCGGTGCGTCAGTGAGTAGTCGCCCATTCACATCCTGAAGACCCGCTATAGCCGCAGACCCTCTCTGTGCCGATGTCACGACAGAAAGCAAATGCCCCACACTTTCCGCACTCTCAAAATATTGAGTAGATTGAAACAGCCGTTTTTGCGCCGCCGCCTCTAACGTCTGTTTGGTCACCTTTGACTGCGCCTCCCCCAATCGCTTCCGAGTGGCAGGTGTGCTCTGTGTCGCAAGGGCCCTTTCCGCATCCTCCAGTTCCCTAAATACAAGTTGTGATTTTGCCCTGGAGGCGGTCTTTATTTTAGAAATCTCTCGTATGTACATTCCCCTTAAGTACGCCTTTAAGGCCTCCCAGACGATCCCACTAGAAGCCGAGCCTCTATTAAGATTAAGATATTCCTGCAACTCAGGGATAAAGCCGTCATTCTTGTCGATTAGCTGCAGCCAAAACGGGTTAAGGCGCCAGAGAGGTCTATCATTCCTCCCGTTCCCGCCCCCCCCAAGCATGACTGAAACAGGCGAATGATCAGATACCGTTTGCGCCAAATATTTAACCTCTAAAGTTTTACCCAGCATAAGATCATCACCCAGGGCCAGATCGATGCGAGACAGGGAGGAGTGAGTAGAGGAGAAGCACGAGAATTGACGGACGCCAGGGTTACGGCATCTCCACAAGTCGGTCAAAGCTATCTCCCGCACGAGAACCCCAAATGGCGTAAGATTACCTCCCAGCCTCAGAGGTTCATGGCTACCCCTGTCCCAGTGTGAATCCAGAATATTATTAAAATCTCCCACCACCAAATGCGGAACCCCGGGAAAATCTCTCAGAATGGCCAGAACTTTATAGATAACTCTACTGCTATAAGGCGGAGGTATATATATAGATGTCAACACCAGTGGGGTGGAAAAGATTGTACAAGATAAAAGGACGAATTGCCCCTCTGTGTCCACCTCTACCCGGTGGCACTTAAATTGAGTCCTGGAGTGAATCAATATACTAACCCCCCTAGAGTATTGGGAATGAGTAGAGTGAAAGCCCGCCTGTACCCATCTCTTATCCAGGATTCCCAGCGTCTCCTGTGTGAGATGCGTCTCCTGCAAACAAACGACCGCCGGCTTCTGGTCCGCTATGAAGGAGAATATGGCCTGTCGTTTTACTGGCGACTTCAACCCCCTGATATTCCAACTAAGTATCTTAAAATCAGCCATTATCGTACCACAGCATATTGCCTACCATCTCCCCCCGGCCGTACCATAGCCAATATTGAAATGTACAAGTATGCCAAGGGACATTTTGAACCCAATCCCTCCCCCCTCCCCCCAAAAAACACCCTCCAACAATTCCTTGGGCTGAACCAAGGGTGCAACAAGTAAGGGCACTGTCGAACCCTTCCACCCCATTCAGCAGGCGCTTCAGTTCCTGTTCACTACCCGCATTTGACAGGATATAACCCCACAGCACTTTGCATTTTCCCTTATCCGTATTCAGACTAAGGCCCCATAAGGACCACAAATTCTTAAAAAAACAGCATATAACAGAGTAATAAAAGAATAAATAGAAGTATAACTTCTTAGGCAGTCCATTGCATCAGGACCGCAGACTCCAACCGCATGACTCCATAACAACTAAGCAGGTCAAGAAACCATCAGCCACATTCCTGCTCCTTCCTCTCCTTCCTCAATTGTCGCTCGTTAAGGTCCAACCAGTCCACAGCTTCCCTGGGGTCCAGAAAAAAGTGGCTTTTATTCCAGGCCTCAACACGCAATTTAGCTGGGAAAAACATGGAGTACTTGACGCCGCAGGCTCTCAGACGCTTCTTGATGTCTATGAACTTCGCTCTCATCTTCTGAACTTCCGGCAAAAAGTCCGGGTAAAAGGAGACTCTGGATCCCTCCATTGTAAGGTCAGGGTGTTCTCTCGAGTATCTAAGGATAACGTCTCTGTCCCTGTAATGAAGGATTTTAGCCAGCACAGGTCTTGGTGGATGACCAGGGAGGGGGGCCGAGTCGGGACTCTGTGTGCTCTTTCCACTGCATATAGGTGTGTTAGATTGTCCACACCTACTGTTTCTTTAAGCCATGTTTCAATGAAGGCAGTAGGATTCTTTCCCTCACAGCGCTCTGGCATGCCCACAATACGAACATTATTCCGTCTGGATCTATTTTCAAGGTCATCAGTTTTAGCCCAGACAGCTGCCATATCCTTCTTGAGCTCTGTACAGTGCTGTCCTGAGTCAGAGGCCGAATTCTCCACAGCACCCATACGCTTTTCCAGCTGGCTTGTTCTGTCTCTAACACTGTGCAGGTCATGTCGCACAGTCTGCATGGACTCCTGCAGAAAGCCCAGTTGCGTCAGGACATGTGAGATTGCAGTCCCACAGTGCACCACTGCCAGCATGACATCTTTGTTGGTGGGCTCGTCTGGAACTTGTAATTGCAAGGCTGTGAGGTGCTGTTTATTTCTTTCCACCAGATCACTCCAGCTAGGCTCAGCTCCCTTCCCCCCTGCACTCCAGCATGGGCAGCCTCCTCCTCCTCCCCCATTCCCGGGCTTATGTCCTCTGCCACAGTCTCCTGGTCCATATCAGAGTCCTGGAGAGACTCCTGTTCTGCCTCAGCCGTGCGGGCAAAGCGCTGCAACCTGGCCGCCATTGCCCTGTTCCTAGCCGCGCTGACTTCTGCGCCCTCCTCTAAGGCGCGCGCTGTGGCGGCGCCATCTTGGCTCCCCGCTCCGGCCTCTCCTGCCACCCTTCTCTGACCTCTTTTCCCCATATCCTGGGGTGAAGCAGCGATCTCCGGTGCCCCGCGGTGTCTACCGACTCCGGTGCAGCCTCCAGGGGTTATACTAGCCGTGCTGTGGGGACGAAACGGCTGAATGAAGCAGGTATATGCGGGAGCTCAGCGGGCACACGTCCTCCTCACATGCCGCTCAGGCCACGCCCCCGGTGCTCAGCTATTCTAAAGTGTCTGTGCTGGGTGCAGGTGTTGGAGTGTGGTCAGGTGTCTCCACCTTACCTGATTAGTGGGGTACCACACCTCAGGAGGAGGTGCAGTACCTCTGTGTGTGTTGAGACTGAACCCTCAGGGGTGCCACATTAACATAGGAAACCTTCTTTGATATCACCTTCACAATTCTTGCATCCATTGAACTTGTGAGTTTTTGGAGAGTTTCTGCTTGTATTTCTTTGCAGAAGGAAGGTTTCTGCCAGGCAAGTTCATCAGATTAAGAGAGCAACTGCTAAAAAGCCATTACAAACCAGCAAACAAATATTTGAAGCTGCTGGTGCCTCTGGAGTCTCTCGAACCTCAAGGTGTAGGATCCTCCAAAGGCTTGCTGTGGTGCATAAACCTACTATTTGGCCACCTCCTGACGAAGAAGTGAAACGTGTGTTGAGGCGACAGGGACACCATTGTAACCTATTTTAACCATGTAAGTGCCCGTTTGTCTTTCTTCCCATGTCAGACTGTGTCCATCTAATTACTTTCACACTTGTGATAGCCTATATTGGTAGTTTGTAATGCACTATGCTGGTGGTAGTTACCAACATATAGGTCTCCATGGATATAGGTGCAGGCTATGCTTGCTATAATTGTACTATCTATATATAATCATCTTATCGTGTCTGTCTGTAACTGAAATCCCGCGGTGCAGCTGTTTGTAACGGCAGGCACAGTTGGGCGCAGCGCTCAATCGGTTGCAGTGCTCTGTAAAAAAAAAGAGAATTAAAATAAAAAAAGATTATACTCACCTTCCGACGGCCCGCGATCTCCACTCCACGTGCCCGGCCTCGCAGTCCCAGTAATGTTTTGCGCCTTAGACCGGAGATGACGTCACTCTTGCGAGTATGGGGGATGAGTGGGACCATGCATACCAGGAAAGGGGGATGAGGGGGACCATGCATACAAGGAAAGGGGGGTGAGGGGACCATGCATACCAGGAAAGGGGGGTGACGGGACTATGTATACCAGGAAAGGGGAGTGAGGGGACCATGCATACCAGGAAAAGGGAGGTGAGGGGACCATGCATACCAGGAAAGGGAGGTGAGGAGACCATGCTTACCAGGAAAGGGAGGCGAGGGGACCATGCATACCAGAAAAGGGAGGTGAGGAGACCATGCATACCAGGAAAGGGGGGTGAGGGTGACCTTGTATACCAGGAAAGGGGGGTGAGGGGTACCATGCATACCAGGAAAGGGGGGGTGAGGGGACCATGCATACCAGGAAAGGGGGGTGACGGGACCATGCTTACCAGGAAAGGGAGGCGAGGGGACCATGCATACCAGGAAAGGGAGGCGAGGGGACCATGCATACCAGGATAGGGGGGTGAGGGTGACCATGTATACCAGGAAAGGGGGGTGAGGGGGACCATGCATACCAGGAAAGGGGGGGTGAGGGGGACCATGCATACCAGGAAAGGGGGGTGAGGGGGACCATGCATACCAGGAAAGGAGGGTGAGGGGACCATGCATACCAGGAAAGGAGGGTGATGGAACCATGCATACCAGGAAAGGGGGGGTGAGGGGGACCATGCATACCAGGAAAGGGGGGTGAGGGGGACCATGCATACCAGGAAAGGAGGGTGAGGGGACCATGCATACCAGGAAAGGAGGGTGATGGGACCATGCATACCAGGAAAGGGGGGTGAGGGGGACCATTCATACCAGGAAAGGGGGGTGACGGGACCATGCATACCAGGAAAGGGGGGTGAGGGGGACCATGCATACCAGGAAAGGGGGAGTGAGGGGACCATGCTTACCAAGAAAGGGAGGTGAGGGGACCATGCATATCAGGATTGAGGGGTGAGGGGACCATGCATATCAGGATTGGGGCGTGAGGGGACCATGCATACCAGGAAAGGGGGGTGATGGGACGATGCATACCAGGAAAGGGGGGTGAGGGGGACCAGGCATACCAGGAAAGGGGGGTGAGGGGAACATGCTTACCAGGAAAGAGGGGTGAGAGGACCATGCATACCAGGATTGGGGGGTGAGAGGACCATGCATTCCAGGATTGGAGGGTGAGGGGACCATGCTTACCAGGATTGGGGGTGAGGGGTACCATGCATATCAGGATTGGGGGGTGAGAGGACCATGCATATCAGGATTGGAGGGTGACGGGACCATGCATATCAGGATATATCAGGATTGGGGGGTGAGGGGACCGTGCATACCAGGATAGGGGGAGGGGTATCATGCATATCAGGATTGGGGGGTGAGAGGACCTTGCATATCAGGATTATGGGGTGCATTATTGTGTTATTATTAAAACTTCATAAATAAACTACATACATATTCTAGAATACCCGATTCGTTAGAATCAGGCCACCATCTAGTGGTAATATAATGATTTAATATATCCTGGATTTGAAACCTTATTATTTTGTTTTGGGCAACGTGTACTATGGCTCCCTGTTTGGATAGCAGTATCTCTGGTGTTATTTTTGTCTGTGTTCTATTATGTATAATTCTGTTTAATTATTTATAATAAAATGTATATTTTATTGGCAATTTATACTGTGCTGTTTCTGGTGGTTTGATATTGATTTCAGTTTTTGACACAAAATTGTTGTTTTGTTTTTTTTGTGTTATTAAATAATACATTGTATTGTTTAGTGTTCCCTTTATTTTTTGAGCAGTATATATATATATATATACATATTATATATATACAGTACAGACCAAAAGTTTAGACACACCTTCTCATTCAAAGAGTTTTCAAGAGAGTGCCAAGAGTGTGCAAAGCAGTAATCAAAGCAAAAGGTGGCTACTTTGAAGAACCTAGAATATATATATATCTTCAGTTGTTTCACACTTTTTTGCTAATTATATAATTCCACATGTGTAAATTCATAGTTTTGATGCCTTCAGAGTGAATCTACAATTTTCATAGTCATGAAAATAAAGAAAACTCTTTGAATAAGAAGGTGTCCAAACTTTTGGTCTGTACTGTATATATATATATATATATATATATAATGTGTGTGTACGTATTCTATGTGTATATATCTATTCTTTTCTAACCGGTCAGTGTGATTTTACTGTACACCGCACATGAATTGCTGGCTTTTCAAAGGACACCGGTGCGCATTTCTCGCAAGTCACACGGATGGTCCGTGTGGTGTGTGATTTTTTCTCGTACCCATAGACTTGCATTAGCGAGTCTAAGCGGCCTAAGTATGAGAATCACATATCAGTACTAATAATAACCGCTAAAACCGGCAAGTAGAACCAAATCCTTAGTGAGTATGTTAAATAATGTTAGGATTTGACATGCTACAGTACTTAATTTTATAATTAATGCTCATAACATACAGATATAGTACCCTTTATCCTGTCAAACTGAATAATACATTATTAATATAGCCATGTATCACAGTATCTGACAAATGATGCATTGCTTCATGTGTACAGAATCAGAACCAATACAGAACCATTACATTTATACATTACCAGAATCATCATCACTACAGGAATACATCAACAGAAGCACACCAATGTTACATACCTGTCCTGGTTCTGGGCACTGCTCTCTTCACACAGGTCTGCTAAACTTTCTTGAGCTCCATGTCTGGCTTTGCAAGTAGCCTGGTGTGTTCCCATGTGTTCATCTACTTAGGTCTATATAAGACCTATGAAGACACACACCTGAGTCTTAGTATTAAGACTTTTTTGTCTGTGAAAAACTCCCTGTCTGCAGTCTCCAGGACATCTCCTTGCTGCTTGCGGCTTCCAATATTTCAGTTACCTGTCTGCCTGTGGCTTTCAGTATCACTGCTACCTGTCTGCTGTCTCCTGGACATCTCCATTCTGAATGTGACTTCCAGTACCTCTGCTATCTATTTGCAGTTTCCAGTACCACTGCTACCTATCTCCCATGTGCCCCACCTGCCTTCTGCCCCAAGCGAGTGGCCTGTGTGCCCACCAAGACTTTGGGCTTTGAGGATCCACTTCACCCAATAAACATAACAATCACTACATGAATAAATTATCAGAAGCACCATCAGTACATGAATATATCACTAGAAGCGCCATCAGTACATGAATACAGCACCAGAACTACCATCAGAAGATGAATACATCACCAGAAGCATCACCAACACAGGAATACATCACCATAACAACCATCAATATAGGAATACATCACCTTTAGTACATGTGTACATCACCAGTACCATCATCCGTACATAAATCACCATCAGTACATAATCACAGTACATCGCCAAGTTTAGTACAGTGATCAACTGCAATGTCAGGTCTGCCCTATAGACATTTGTATGACATGAACCTACAGCTACCAGTATGTCCTTAACAATTGTTAAGAAATACTGGGAGATGTTAACATCTATCTTCAGTCGGAGGACCATATAGGAACCACAGTACTGGTGAGACGTAGGTAGTATTACAAATGAACATTTACACCCAGGTACCTTAAAGATTACATCTTCTCTGATTGGAATCATTCTGTTTCTTTTCCATCATGTCCAGATGCCATGATGACTTTAAATAATCCATAGATTATCTGCGGACTTCAGTCTTCTCTAGTCTTCTGTAGCACACCCTGACACAGTGCCTTTAATATTAATAGTGTAATTATAATGCTCCTGAATTAAAATATCTGACCTACACTGTGCTCCTAAATAAATAATTTGCCCTGACTGTGCTCTAAGCACAAAATATGAACTCCACGCTTTCCCTCCTATGGTACATGGCCTCCACACTGTCCGCCCCTATAAAATATTGCCTTCACATTGTCCGCATTTTTGAACTATAACCACCATTACTCCCTCCACCTCACTGTCCACCCTGATTAGCTATAACCACCACACTGTGTCTAAAGGTCTTAAGTATCCCCCACAATGCTGTCTCTTTTCCATACCAGCCTCCCCTTCACATTGTCCACTCAAATTGTGTCCCTCGATACTGCCTAATCTCTATACTGTACCACCTCCTCACACTCCCCCCCTGCATACTGTCCCCAATCTATCCCTTCTCCATACATTGCCCAGTCTCTATTCTGTGCCCCATCATGCGTTACTACCCCCATAGTGTCCCCTCAAATTCCCCTTGTCCATACTTTACCCTTACTCTTTTCTCCCCCCACACTGTCCTCTTACACTTTTCTTCATCTATACTGTCCCTTTACATTTTTCCCTATAATGTCCCCTAACGCTTTTCTTCTCCTAGAAAACTCCCTTGTTTTTTCTGCTCCATTGCAGCATTCATCTTGTTGCCATCCTCCTCTTCAGCACAGGAGGGACATCAGCAGCATCATCAGGTGACCTGATGACGCTGTTGACGTCACCTTGATCCTGGAAGAGCCAGTGGTGAGAGCTTCAATTGTATTCGTGCCTTAATGACATGAGTACAATTGACAGCAGGGGAGCCGGACTTTTATATGTTCTCTAAGCTTTCTGTTAGTTTAATAAACAGCTCAGACAGCAACCATATCCCACTCGCAAGGGGTGGCAAAATGCTGCCTACTGGAAGACACCTCGGACAGCAACCTAGTTTTCTGCTTGCTGTGCCCTGGGTAAATCACACTCTTGCCCCCTCAAGATAATCCACTGAGTACTTGCGAAGTCATCAATTTAAAAACCAAATCGCCTTTAACATTTAGATAAATCTTTAGTAAAGAATTCACGATGTGGCAGAGATGAGAAGTGGTGGGAGTTTCCGATACGATTATGGATATGTCATATGTCAGGCTGAGGAGTAATAGGGAATGAACTTTGTTTGCCGCTTAGGGAGACCAAGTTTACTTTTCACTTTACTTTCTTTTAATCTTTTTCTTTCTCTGTGTGTGTATAAAGCTGTTTGACTAATAAGTTTCTTGATTAGTTATTGATAAGATAATAATTAGGTTTTGCTTTCCTCAGGGCTACCTCATGTAAATAAGCTAATAATGATTGCAAAGGGTTCCTGCGCTCACCTAATCGCATTGCCCTTTCTGTAGAAGGTGCTTCTTTATTGGCTTGTTCAGCTTGATTTATCGGTGTTAGACCTGGGTCAGCCTCCCAATGAGTTTTTTTATGGCACCGGATTTAAATGGAACCTGACAGCAAGCTTTATCCGGAAGGTGTAGGAGCGCTTTATTAGCCTCGTAATACCGTTTTTAATGATTCTCATGTGATCACTAATTGCTCCTTCAGCATGTTCAAAACAGATGGTTAATAACAGGGTTCATGTACCTCGACGAGTTTCTGACCTTTGTCAGTCATTCCAGCAGCATGGTGGCATTATACCCACAGTGGCATGATTGACATCCCAGTGTGTGCTGGTACAGCAGGTTGGAGGAAAAGAGAGACACGTGAGACATCCGTAAAATTGGATGAATGTTGCGGAATTCTATTTATTTTGGCAGGAATGGTCAACCATTTAATGCATGGGTGTGCAATTAATTTTTCTGAGGTGCCACATGAGATTCCATGACTGTTGTGGACGGCGGAACCAATAGATTGAAATAAATTCTGCTTAATATTAATAACATAAATTATAGCTACAGTATTTTATATTTATATTAATTGTATCACTTAATCTTGAGCAAAATTATTTATTCTGCCATCACCCTATATACTGCATGAGCCCTCAGTTGCCCTTTATATAGTATGAGCCCCCACATAGCCCCCATACATACAGTATGAGATGTCACATAGCCCCTATATACAGTACGAGCCTTGTCTGCCTATATACAGTATGAGTCTCCACATAGCCATGGTGTACAGTGTGAGCCTCACATAGCCCTTATATACAGGCACATGTCCTTTACACATATTAAAAAAAAAATCACATACCTTTCTCTCGTTTGCTTCGAGTTTCTGGTGCGCTGACTTTCTGCAGTAGATGCGCTGTAGTGACATCATCATGTCTGGTGTCTCAGTCTCACACGATTATTGGTGGAAGAAGGAGCCAGTGGGCTGTGGAGGGCACGGTGTGGCCTGTGTGCCACTGCAGCTGTCTTGGGCCAGACTGTAACAGCCAGAGGGCAGAATGTAGTTCGTAGGCAGCACTTTGTCCAGGTCTGATACAATGTGTATGGGGACATCCTGAGTCCCATAACAGAATATCTTGGCAAGAGAAGATTTGGACATGTTGAATGTTCACTGCCTAATCCTTTTGTTTTGGTGTGTAATAAACTGCCACCGGTGGTGTCTGGCAGGGGCAGCGTTAGGGGCAGGCAGACCAGGCAGCTGTCTAGGGCCCCCACTCCCCCAGGGGCCCCCAGCTAGCGGGCCCCTGTGAGGCAGGGGGCCCGCCTGCCCCCAGCGCTAACTCCCCCCGCCACCGCATTGAACTATACCGGCGTCATAGACGCCAGTACAGTTCAAAGCAATGATGGAGGAGAGAGCGTCAGCTGATGCTCCCTCTCCCATCATTCACCACTCTGCTTCTGACACAACGGGACGTCATCACGCACTCACTGTGTACCAGGCAGTGCAGGAGACAGAAGCCAGGAGCAGCGCAGGCACGAGGAGAAGTTGAGGAGTGTGTTTTTGTTTTTTTTTAATCAGTGTGAGTACTGTACTGTGGGGCCATTCGGGGGGGCTGTATACCATGCTGGGCTCTATACCATGCTGTGTTGTATACCATGGTGGGCTGTATACCATGCTGGGCTGTATACCATGCTGGGCTCTATACCATGCTGGGCTGGGCTGTATACCATGCTGTGCTGTATACCATCCTGGCCTGTATACCATGCTGGGCTGGGCTGTATACCATGGTGGGCTATATACCATAAAGGGCTGTATACCATGGTGGGCTGTATACCATGCTGGGCTGTATACCATGGTGGGCTGGGCTGTATACCATGGTGGGCTGTATACCATGGTGGGCTGTATACCATGCTGGGCTGTATACCATGCTGGGATGTATACCATGCTGGGCTGGGCTGTATACTATGCTGGGCTGTATATCATGGTGGGCTGTATACCATGGTGGGCTGTATACCATGGTGGGCTGTATACCATGGTGGACTGTATACCATGCTGGGGTGGGCTGTATACCATGCTGGGCTGGGCTGTATACCATGCTGTGCTGTATACCATGCTGTGCTGTATACCATGGTGGGCTGTATACCATAGTGGGCTGTATGCCATGCTTCGCTGTATACCATGGTGGGCTGTATACCATGCTGGTCTGTATACTATGCTATGATGGGCTGTATACCATGGTGGGCTGTATATTATGCTGGGCTGTATACCATCCTGGGCTGTATATCATGCTGGGCTGTATACCATGCTGGGCTGTATACCATGGTGGGCTGGGCTGTATACCATGCTGGGCTGCATACCATGCTGGGCTCTATACCATGCTGGGCTCTATACCATGCTGGGCGTTATACCATGCTTGGTGTTATACCATGCTGGGCTGTATACCATGGTGGGCTGTATACCATGCTGGGCTGTATACCATGGTGGGCTGTATACCATGGTGGGCTGTATACCATGTGGTACTGTGCTATATACCATGGTGGTCTGTGCTATATACCATGTGGGGCTGTGCTATATACCATGTGGGGCTGTGCTATATACCATGTGGTGCTAGGCTATATACCATGTGGTGCTGGGCTATATACTATGCGGCTGTGTTATATACCATGGGGGATACATTTTACATTATATTCTATGGGGGAGGTGGGCTGTATTATATTCTATTTGGGGCTACATTATATTCTATACTAGCTGAAGAGCCCGGCGCTGCCCGGGCATAGTAACTAACTAGTCCCGTGCCCATATACCCGTCATACATATCCTCCATCCCATAGTCCAGTGCCCATATACCCATCACACATCCTCCATCCCATAGTCAACCATTATGACCTCATAATGAGCAGCGGGGCTTGCAACCTATTATGAATCAGCGTCGCCATGGCAACCATTATGACATCATAATGAGGGACAGGGCTTGATATGCACACACTGTTTCCCAATTATGTAGATAGGGGCATTATGACATCATAATGAGGGGTGGGGCTTGACACACACAAACTTTTTCCCCATTATGTAGATAGGGGCAAAATTGTTTGGTGAATTGGAATGCGCGGGGTTAAAATTTTGCCTCACAACATAGTCTAGGATGCTCTCGGGGTCCAGACGTGTGACTGTGCCAAATTTTGTGGATGTAGCTGCGACGGTGCAGATGCCTATCCCGGACATACACACACACACACATACATACATACATACATACATACACACATTGAGCTTTATATATTAGATGGGGGCTGTATTATATTCTATGGGGGTGATTGCATCATACTTTATGAGTGGGCTTCATTATACTATATGAGGAGGCTACATTGTATTCTATGGGGGGCTAGATTATATTGTGTGGGGGCTTCATTATATTCTATGGGGGCTGCATTATACTATATGAGGAGGGCTACATTGTATTCTATGGAGGGGCTACATTATACTATATAAGGGGCTGCATTATACTCTATGAGGGGGTTGCCATATATTCTATGGAGGGGCTGCATTATACTATGAGGGGGCTGAATTATATTCTATGGGGGGTTACATTATATTCTGTGGAGTGGCTGCATTATTCTCTAAGGGGTGGCTGCATTATACCATAAGAGAAGGGCTGCATTATATTCTATGGGGGTTATATTGTATGGCTTAGCTGCATTATACTCTGTGAGGTGGCTGCACTATACTATATGTGGGCTGCATTATACTGTATCAAGGACTATGGGGAATACATTATATGAAGAACTATGGGGTGCATTATACTATGGTAAGTGAATTGTTCTACATGGATGACTATGGCGGTGCATTATACTATATGGAGAACTATGAGGAGTGTATTATACTATATGGAGGACTATGGGGAGTGTATTATACTATATGGAGGACTGAGCAGTGTATAATACCATATGGAGGACTATGGGGCACATTATATTATATAGAGGACTATGGGGTGCAAACTGTAGATGATAACGTGATACTGTATGGTGATCTGTTAGTGATCCATTAGTGATCGTTCTGTCCCCATCATTCGTTCTCAGACGGTGTAAAGAGGCCAGGAAACAAATGTTGAACAACTTCAATATTATCGATCACACTCATTTAGCGGCCTGAACTCAGCGCATGTAAATACAATCAAAATACTTCTGTGTGATGTACAATATGTTAGCATTTGGGGCCCCATTTTAAACTTTGCCTAGGGCCCCACTTTGCCTAAAACCGGCCCTGGTGCCTGGTAGCTGCTTACACAACTGTTTGCATTGAAAACACATCACACTCAGCAGGGCATGCATGTGAATAGTAGAGTTGGGAGAGATCCTTTTTGGCAAAATAAGTGTAGCCGGACAGATAGGAAGACTCCATTATCCTCTATAGGACTGCTGGAGATAGTCGAGTACAACAGTCAGCTTTTTTCCATCAGTCTCATAGGGAATTAACACAGCAGAGATACACATATGAGACCGCAGCTACACCATTCAAATGGAGGTACAATATGCCCCTATTATGACAGCCTGTGGTGGTCTCAGTGATCGAAACCCACCGATATAGAAGTTATCGCCTATTAAGCAGCAATCATTTCTTCCTACAGGAATACCAGTTGTACAAGGATTTTCTTTTGGTAAAAGGTGTGGATTTATCAGCTCATTAGTGCTAGTACCAGAACGAGTGCGTGGCGGCAGCGGAGATCTGAGTCATTACATATTACTCATAATAGTGTAAGTTATTTTAAGCATTAGTAAATGGGCACTTCACGATAAGTGTCCTCATCTCCGTAATCAGAGAAGTCACTTTCTTATTTCAAGGTCTCTGAATCTTTTACCTCTAAATTAACCGCAAGAAAAAATAAAAATCACCATTTGTTTCATAGCCGTAAATACTCTGTCCTTGACCTAAATGTATGAAGGAATTTTAATACAAGGCATTAGTTAGTGGAGCCCTAATTTAGCTGCATCTATTATATCTTATGAATGTTGGGGGTCTTATTTCCGTAACCCGCATTGACCAGAAGAGCCAAAGTGCAGTGGAACATCTTCACTTCTTTGCCTGACACGGTTCTGCCTATGTGAGTGTGTATGAGTCTGGTACTGCAAATTAGCCTCACTAAATGGATTTATAACCGTATAACCACCTGTCAGGCACATTCCGGATTTGCTGAACTGTTGAACTTTACATCATACTTGCAGAAACCTCAATGTTTTTTCTGGGTGGCGGCGGGATGCTGTGATATCGGACTCAGCGACAGCATCTACTGTAGATTCATATTCCTGGGCAAAGGAATGTTGGGACACATAGTACTTCAAAATTTGGAGTTGTGGCACATAGGGCCGGGCAAGACCTGGCAGCCATCTTGGGCCACAGCTTCGCCTCTAGCCCTCAACTAATCAAGGACTGTAATATAGCTGTTCTACCATTATTGTTCTTCTATCCAGTAGACTATGCCCACCAAATGTGAGCGTAACCACCAAGATGTGTACATCCTCAGAGATTGTAACTAATAAGCGTGTAATACTTCCAGTCATTCTAATCACTAAGCTTTGTGCGTCTTTGTGAGAAAATAAATATTATTTGCACTTGTCAGCCGGGTAACGGGCACCTCTTACACAAACACCGACTTTCAAATGAGGGATAGCCTTACAAGGATTAAAGTGACATTAAAGGAAATTTGGGGCCAGGTTTTTTGCTACTCCATCTGAGAGCAGATACACAGCCAATAGTGTAGCTACTGATTTGGACGGGCTCACCCAGAGCGACCGTCAACCTCAATTGTATCGGTGTGCGCGGCAGACATGGCTTCCCTGCATTACTGATCTTCATTCTGTAGGCCGTAGGTCGCTTTAGGCCTACAGCAAGCCCGGTTACAGGTGGAGCGATGTGATGATGTCATCACTCCGAGACAAGCACAGGATGTTAACACCACATCGGTCTTCCTGGGACCTGCCACTGGACTTGCTGGGGTTAGGTGAGTATGTGATGTTTATTTTTTATTTTAATATTCTGTAAGGGCTACTCACTCATAATGGGGGCTACCAAGGGGGCCCTCATACCAAGTGAGGGCAACTAAGGCACCCCTCTTACAGAGTGGGAGCTACTAAGGGGGCCATGATACAATTTGGGGACTGCTAATCGGGACCATTATACAGTATTGGGCCAACAGCGTTGGGGCTACTAAGAGGGCCCTAATGCAGAGTGCGGGCTACTAAAGGGGGTCATCATACAGCATGAGCACTACTAAGGTGGACATGTTACAGCATGGGGGCTACTAGGGGAGCCATGATGCAGCTTGGGAGTGTACTAAGGGACCATCATACAGAGTTGGGGCTACTAAGTAGGCCAAAATACAGTGTGGGGACTAATAAGGAGGCCATCATACAGTGTTGGGGCTACTAAGGTGGTTATCATAAAAGTGGGGGCCATTACACAGAGTGTCATACAGTGTGATTGCTATGGGGGCAGCGTAAGAGAAACACTGTGGTTGTGCCACACAACAGGTGCAGAAATAGGTACACATATGGCAGCAGGAGCTCGGGATTGGGGTGGCAAGAGGATGGGTAGTTTGCTCAGGTTGGCACTTGATGGGAACAGTGCTGGAAATAAGAGAAGTCAAATGTATCTTTGTTGTAAACTCTGCTGATGAGTTGTGGCTAGAGAATTGTCATCAAACAAATAAAGCCACATGCCTAGCAACCAACTACAAGGCGGTCTCAGGTTTGCTGGGAACCTACGTGTCTAGTTTGAATACCTCTCTTAGGCTAAAGCCTGAATTTATGGGTAGGTAGGATCCTGCTGCAATTACCTAGTGGTCTCTCGCACAACTCTATATGAGAAGTAGTTGGCCCATTGGCTTGATTCACTATGTACAGACAGAAGCAGCAACTTAACATTTATTTACAAAACTACTCAATTCATTATTAAATTGAAGCATATGTAAATTTGTGAATGATGGTAATGTAATATTGCTATATAATAGAGTAGTAGGCCCCAGAGTCCATGTTACTGGTGGGCCCCTGGCACCCCAATCCAACGCCAGATCCTTTTAACAAGTAGGAGTTGTCTAAGGCAGTGGACCTCTTTCAATCTAGGAAAGATGTGGTACATTTGACAAAACTTTCATATGGTGCGGGGCCTGAGTTTTACTATGGGGATCTAATATTACAATTTACTGAGTAATTTCAGTACTTACTTTATTTTGCCTGTACAGCCATTAGGTGGCACTTAGGCTCCTAAAACGGCTTTTGTGCTGGTATTAGAGCTACACCATGATATTCAGCAGGTTTTCGGGGATGTGCGGTAGTACAATTATATATCCGAGCACATTCCACTTCCTTAACAACATATTTTCAATTGCAAATAACATGCTGGAAATATTCCATTAGTATAATGCATCACGCATACTGTGCTAAGCACCAAATCAGACGGATGGGATTCATTTTACTTCCAGATCAGTTTTATAAATGTGTAGAATCAGCAGAGCTGGAAAGCAAAACAAGACCTCAGATATACTGGCGGGCACGGGGCTCTGCACACATGGACGTGCGTACATAATACTTTAAGTACAAACGGATTAAGTGATACATTGCATCAGTTGTATACATATCGATTCATCCACAATATAAGAGTACAACCTCCAAATACAATATAGTATAACTAAATCTTACACTGAAATAATGCAAGAAAAAGAAGGCATAGGCCAGAATTACATATAAAATCTCAATTTAGTATTCAAAAATTAAAATAGTAGCAAGACAAGGAAATTTCCAAAAAAATATGCCAAGGTAAGTATTCACACTGAAGTAAAAAAAAAAAGCGTGTTATAATCTCCAAGGAACACAAAATAAGCGCTGAAAAAATCTCTCTTTTTTTTGGAAATAAATAATGCGCTTAGTTCCTGTTAGAGAAGATAAATGACAGCTCAATTATATTTACATAGTAGTTGCAAGAAAAATGTGCACATTATACATAGAATATTATATAGCATATATAACATGTCGTTACAAAGGGATGTAAATATATAAAATGCTCAGTGCATAATCCCTGTCCACAGACAACATATTTAATAAACGCTGCAACTGCTAGTATATTGTTATAAATATCGGTTATATTTGTATAAAACAAGTTTGTATAAATTATGACTATCTATAGTGTATTAAGAGAATGTGCACATTAAACGTAAGATGCTATCTGACAATAATAATATTGGTAAGTAAGGGATATCATTATAATAGTCTGCTCAGTGCTCAGTAACATCCCAAAACTACACATTCAATAAACGCTAATACTCCCAATACACACTTGCAGATGCCAGCTAAATTGTAAAAAACGATATTACATAGTACAATGTGATTGCGGCTGTCAAAAAACTTACATGTATGTAAACGCTGATATTGCTGGTTTGCAGGTACCTCGGCTACCCCGACAGCGCTGTTTCGCTGTATGCCCCCTATTGAGGAAGCCATACGGCGAAACGGCGCTGTCGGGGTAGCCGAGGTACCTGCAAACCAGCAATATCAGCGTTTACATACATGTAAGTTTTTTGACAGCTGCAATGACATTGTACTATGTAATCCCGTTTTTTTACAATTTAGCTGGCATCTGCAAGTGTGTATTGGGAGTATTAGGCTATGTGCACACGTTGCGGATTCCGCTGCGGATTTTTCCGCACGGAAACGCAGGTAAAACCGCAGGTAAAGTGACCTGCGGTTTTCCTGCGGTTTGGTCTGCGGTTTTGCCCTGCGGTTTCACACCTCTACTATGGTAAAGGTATGAAACTGCTGCGGAATCCGCACAAACAATTGACATGCTGCGGTTTGTAAACCGCAGCAAAACCGCGCGGAAAAATCTGCACCGTGAGCACAGCGTTTTTGAAACCCCATAGGGTTTCATTGTACTGTACATGGTCAGCGGAACTGCTGCGTTTCCGCAGGGGCAAAACCGCTGCAGAAACGCAGCAGAATCCGCAACGTCTGCACACAGCCTTAGCGTTTATTGAATGTGTAGTTTTGGGATGTTACTGAGCACTGAGCAGACTATTATAATGATATCCCTTACTTACCAATATTATTATTGTCAGATAGCATCTTACGTTTAATGTGCACATTCTCTTAATACACTATAGATAGTCATAATTTATACAAACTTGTTTTATACAAATATAACCGATATTTATAACTATATACTAGCAGTTGCAGCGTTTATTAAATATGTTGTCTGTGGACAGGGATTATGCACTGAGCATTTTATATATTTATATCCCTTTGTAACTACATGTTATATATGCTATATAATATTCTATGTATAATGTGCACATTTTTCTTGCAACTACTATGTAAATATAATTGAGCTGTCATTTAGCTTCTCTAATAGGAACTAAGCGCATTATTTATTTCCAAAAAAAAGAGAGATTTTTTCAGCGCTTATTTTGTGTTCCTTGGAGATTATACACACGTTTTTTTTTACTTCAGTGTGAATACTTACCTTGGCATATTTTTTGGAAATTTCCTTGTCTTGCTACTATTTTAATTTTTGAATAAAAAAATTGAGATTTTATATGTATTTTTGGCCTATGCCTTCATTTTCTTGCATTAATTCAGTGTAAGATTTGGTTATTGCATCAGTTGTGCAAGGGAAGCAGAGGGCTCACTTATTGATTATTATATGGCCGCCTACTTCTGTGTGCATTAGAGATGTGTGGCGGCCTGTGTCTTTACCACCACAAAAGGGTTAAATATGTATTATCTTGTATGTGTTTTGTGAGCAATGGGAGTTATGCTTTCTCTGCTAGAGACCACAACACACACACACAGTTTGCATCACTCCCTCACTTGTCTGAAGCTGTGAGCTTTGCAGACACACCCTAACTGGGAGGGGGAGGAGCAGACTTGTTGTTTTTCAGTGAAGAAGAAGGAGGAAGGAGGCTCTGGGAAGCCATGTTTAGACATGTGCTCGACCCAGGAGTGAGAGCTAAGAAGCATCAGGGTGTCAGCCCCTAGACCATCCATGCTTTCAGAGCAGGGTGGTAAGCTGAGAGACTGTGTGGATTTATACAACCAACAGCATCGTGTTTACCCCGGGAAAACTGCAGCGAACTAGGATCAGTGAAGGATAGTGCAAGTGGGAACTTGAGCTGTTTCACAAAGGATTCAAGCTGCAAGTTGCTGAAGGCAAAATACACAGTGAGTAGAAGCAATACTGGGAAGTTCTAAACTCCAGGAAGCTTTGGTCCCAGAAGGGATTAGAATAGCAGGAAGTTACACTGAGTCACAGCAGGGAAAGATACCTCCCATTCTCCAGAGCAGACTGTAACCTGGTGAGAGTTGTAATATCTCCTCTGCACTGCACCTGAACTACAGTAAATGATAAAGTGACTTTCCTTGTCTCCTGCCTTATTAATCCGTGCCTTCTACTTGCATCACAATCTCTGGGGGTCTGCCCTGGTTGGAGAGGGTTTAACATCTGCACTGCCATCACCATCTACTCCCCCAGGGATCATCTGCAGTGCCGGCTATACTGCAGTCAAACACTCCAACTGGCGTCACGAATCACTACATAAACTTTATCCCCATCCAATTCTACCCCTTTTACATGACCGCCTGGGGCCACGGACTGGGTCACTGCCACTGTGACATCTCCCATTGATGTAAACAGGCTCGGTACCGAGTATCCCACAGCCTCTGGGGCGCGCCATTTTTGGCATCACAAACAGGATTCGAACAGGATACTGTGCGTGCCTAAAGTCCTACATGAGCAACGACCTGCAGCAACTGAAGCGGTGAGTCGCACCCCTGCAAGGGTTAACTAGGGGGGGAAGATGTCTAATCCCGGCGATACTCAGGGTGCAGCAGCTGCAGCTCCCATATTGCCTCTCACCATGCCTTATTTACTGGGTGCGGCATGGCAGCCACAGTACAATGGCTAATCGCACACCTTAAGTGACTTTAAAGAGAAGCTGCGCAGCATGTTTGAAATTTACTCTATGTCAGAGGAGCAGAAAGTCAGTATACTTACAAGTCAGCTCAGTGGCACTGCTCAGAGAGAAGTTAAATCTTGTCCAGTGACTGATAAAAAGACTGTAAAAGACATTTTTGCTAAAAAAGGGATACTTTTGACACCCGTACTGCTTCAGAAATAAAGAGGCGATTTTTCAGCTGCAGACATTAACCATAGGACACTATTAGAGACTATGCCCTTAACCTCCAAAAGGTGCTGCAGGTGATTAAACAAACTGATCCAGACAGTGTAAGAGATGAGGACAAAATGCTGAAAGAGCAGTTCATTGAGGGTCTTTTGTCTGATTCCAGTAAGGCACAACTGCGCATGATGTCATTGCAGAACCCTGACATGGACTTTGTTCAGTTTAAGGACAGATCCATCCGTATCTTGAGAGAATCTATCTATGTCTTCACTGAGCTAGTTAAACATCCAGCAGTTACATACCACCAGGGGGCAGTATCCTCACCCCAGGTGCCTGCAGTACAGCATGTGCAGACTCCAGTTGATGATTCTATTGCAGATTTACGGCTGGAAGTACAGAAACTGACTAAAAATATGGCTGGTCTATGTAAAACTGTTCAGACTCTCCGGACTTATCCCCCCACAGAGAAGATCCAACTAGCATCGAGCCCGGATGATCTCCCATGGCGACGGCCAAAGAGGATGCCACAACATCAGCGACGACCGACCCATCTGCTGACGGTGCAATAAGGTGGATCATATTGAAAGAGAATGTCCTTTAAATGGGCCACCCCTGGGGGCGAGGACCACCCCCCAGGAGTAAGACAATCTGGTCCAACTAACTGGAGAAACAGATATGTTGGAGGACGTCTACTTATACCCGTGGTAGTGGATGTTATCTCCTTCAACGCCCTCGTGGACACTGGATCGCAGGTAACCACAATGCCTCACACACTGTACCAAAGATATTGGACTGATTTCACCCAACTTCTTGATGGTAATTTGTCTTTAATAGCATGTAATTGTCAACCTCTGACACAGGTGGGGTACAAAGAGGTTGTCATTAAAATGGGGAAGGTGGAGCTCAAAGCTCAAGGTCTTGTGGTGGTAGAGGTGGAAAGAGGAGAGTGTCCACCCATCATAACATTGGGCACAAATGTGATTGAAAATTGTTTGTGAGGTCATAACCATTTTGAAAGACATAGCTGAGTCGGCCCCATACAAACAACAGCATGCCCTCAATAAAGATATCAAGGCCCTTGTGTAGCAACAGCAGGTGGTGTTAACTGGTGGAGAGACTGGTAGCGTAAGGGTGAGTGATCCCTACTCCATTATGCTTCCCCCTAGGAGTGAGACTCTCATCTGGTGCAGAGCAGCCATAGGCATCAGAGGAAGGGACTACCAAGCTCTCCTTGAACCAGTCTATTCAGATAGCAGGCCTACTGTGCTAACGGCCAGGGGAATTGTTGATGTTAAAAGGGGCAGGGTTCCGGTGCGTGTTCTGAACTGTGGAGAGGAGGAAGCTTGCTTGCCCCGTTATGCAACCGTAGCCAAACTATTCACAGTTAACAACAACGATATGCAGGCTGTAGAACCCTTGACTCCGTCATAAGCGACGGATAGCAATGGCTCTTCTGTTCAGACGGAAGAATGGTTCCAAAAGATACATGTTAGCACCGACTCCACTCCTGTCATTAGAAAAATGGAGTGCAGTGGGTGGTGCAAGAATACAAGAGGGTTTTCAGTAAGCATCCCTTGGATTTTGGGCAGGTAAAAGGGTTTCAACATAAACATCCCCACAGGAGATCACCCACCTATCAATAAAAGATATCGTCCTGTACCTCCAGCTCATTATCAGTGTGCAAAAGGTATCCTAAAAGAAATGAAACAAGCAGGGCTAATCAGAGATAGCTACAGTCCTTGGGCAGCTCCCCTGGTGTTAGTCAAAAAGAAAGATGGTACAATGCGCATGTGTGTAGATTACAGACAACTTAACAAAATTACTCACAAAGATGCATACCCCTTACCGTGCATAGAGGAGTCTCTAGCAGCATTAAAATCAGCTAGGTACTTCTCCACTTTGGACTTAACCAGTGGGTACTGGCAGGTTCCTGTTGCTGAGGCAGACAAAGAAAAAACTGTTCACTACCCCTATGGGGCTATGTGAGTTTAATTACATGCCTTTCGGATTGAGCAGTGCTCCTGGGACCTTTCAGAGAATTATGGAATGTTGCCTGGGACATATGAACTTTGAGACTGTGCTATTGTACTTGGATGATGTGATTGTATATTCCAGGACCTATGAGGAATATCTGCAACACCTGGCAGAGGTCTTGGAGGCGTTGTCTAACTTCGGCTTAAAGGTAAAACCATCTAAATGTCATCTCCTAAAGCCCAAAGTGCAGTATTTAGGCCATGTCGTGAGTGCAGAAGGAGTAGCACCCGACCCAGACAAAGTAACTGTCATCAGAGACTGGCAGGTACCCACCAACATCCAAGATGTCAGACAATTCCTAGGCCTAGTGGGGTACTGCAGACGTTTTATCAAAGACTTTACTAAATTGGCAGCCCCTCTTCAAGATCTCCTAGTTGGCCAACCCAAAAAGACCAGAGGCAAGAGTCCCCTGATAGAGTGGAATGCTAGGTTGGATGAGTCATTCAACAGACTTAAGCAAGCACTTACTGGAGAAGAGATCTTAGCGTATCTAGACTATGATCAGCTGTTTATCCTGCACACCGATGCCAGCAATGTTGGATTAGGAGCTGTCCAATCTCAAGTGCAGCAGGGTAAGGAGAAAGTCATTGCTTATGCCAGTCTGAAGCTTCGTCCTACCAACTATAGCTCCTTCAAGCTAGAATTCTTGGCTATCGTTTGGGCAGTGACCGAGAGGTTCAAGCACTATTTGGCCTCATCCAAATTTACCATCTCCATGGACAATAATCCGTTAACTCATCTGGAGACCGCCCGGCTTGGCACCTTGGAACAAAGATGGATGGCTCGGTTGTTAAATTATGAGTTTGTCATTAAATACCGAGCTGGCACCAAAAACGCCAATTCTGATGCCTTGTCTCGTATGCCAAATGCTCCTGATCCAGCAGAAGATCTAGAAGACCTGGAAGAAGTAGAAATGCCAGCAATCCACTGCCACGGTGCCTCCCAAGACTCTAACCACGTGACAGGGAGAAGTCTTGCCATTCACAAAGTTTCCCTTAATCCTCTACCTCACCATGGTTGGGCAGAGATGCAGAGCAGTGACCCGGCTATATGTATGGTCAAAGAACTCCTTGGAGAAGCAGATTCATCTCCAGCTCCTGATGCACCTGCAGAGGTCCAACAGTTGTGGAACGAGAGAAAGAAGCTGTTCCTTTTTGAATTCAAGTTGATCCGAAGAGCTATTAACCCACGTACGCATGAACTGGTCTGGCAGATTGTGGTCCCCAGAAAAGACGTGCCCATGGTCTTGGAAGCTTACCATAATCAAGCTGCACACTTTGGTTGGAAAAAGCTGGAAGTAGTCATCCGCGACCGCTTCTTCTGGACAGGTATGAGACGGTCTATTGAACAGTGGTGTAGGGAATGCGGCCCATGTAATCTCAGAAGAAAGAATTCTGCCAATCAAACCCCATCATCACTAAACAACCTTTAGAACTGGTGGCCTTAGACCACGTACAACTCACCCCAAGCCGATCAGGGTATACTATGCCTTAACAATAGTGGATTACTATTCCCGTTTCCTAGTGGTTGTTCCAGTGAAAGGCCAAACAGCAAGAACAGCTGCAAAGGCATTCCAGGAATATTTCTGCAGACCCCTTGGATAAATAATAAATAATATTTATTTTTTTATAGCGCTAACAAATTCCGCAGCGCTTTACAGTTTGCACACATTTTCATCACTGTCCCCGATGGGGCTCACAATCTAAATTCCCTATCAGTATGTCTTTGGAGTGTGGGAGGAAACTGGAGTGCCTGGAGGAAACCCACGCAAACACGGGGAGAACATACAAACTCCTTGCAGATGTTGTCCTTGGTGGGATTCGAACCCAGGACTCAGCTAACCACTGAGCCACCGTGCTGCCCACCCAGATCAAGTTCTGACAGACAGAAGTCCAGCTTTCGAAGCAGTGGTCTTCCAAGAATTTTGCTCCCTCTACGGATGTAAAAAGATTAGAACTACACCATACCATCCACATGACAATGGTCTTTGCGAAAAACTGAATCATCTGATGATCAATTTATTGCAGATCCTACCACTAGAAGAAAGGAACCAATGGCCTGAGAAATTACCTGATTTGATTGAAATGTACAACCATATCCCAACCAGCGCAACAGGATATGCTCCGGCTTATTTGATGCATGCACATCCAGGTAAACTCCCCATCGACCTAGAAATGGGAGTCCTAACTCCTGAAACCATATCCAGCCAATTGGACATGGATTGGAATATGGAAAGACAACTGCAGTATCAGAAAGTTCAACAATGTGTAGAGGAAAGTCTTGCACAAGCTAGGCAAAAACAGGAAAGGAACTTTAATAGACCTGCTGTGGCAAACCCCTTACCAACAGGTGAACAAGTGCTGAAGAAAAAGAGACGAAATCACAAGTTAGATGACCAATGGGAGGCTCAGCCTTACACTATTCAACCATCTAGTCATGACAACAGCAAAGTGTGTACCATCTCCAAAGATGGCGGAAAAACATGTACCACCATATCCAGAGACAATCTGAAAGTATGTCCAGCACAATTGCGTGAAAGAGTTGACACTAAGGAAGATCCTCCGCAAAAAGAAAAGACTGATACCAGGATTCACACTGTTCTAGGTGAATTCCCTAGTTCTTGGCTACAAGTTAACAACGCAGTGTTAGTTCCAGTGATTGCGTTCCCACAAAGGCCTTTACCAGAGACACCAAATTGTTCTGGAAGCAATGAGTCGCTAATGCCAAACAATAACGCTGTGCATGAGGAAGAATCAGAAAACTTGCCCACAGTCAGCAATGAACCTGTTGTACCCATGGTAGGTTCAAAGATTCGTAGGAAGTGGTGTAGTATTCCTATCTTGCACAGATCACAGCGTAGCACACAGGGTCAAACCCCTTCTCGCTATAGAAATGATTTGTAAAATATTCTAAGATTAATAATATAGTTTGCGTTGTGCTTACATTGAATTTTGCCTTAGGTAACGTTATTAAAAGTGTTAAAGAAATTGTGCCCACATGGACTAATGTGAGATTTCAGAAGTTATTATGCCTTTTTCCACTACAAGAACTCTTGTAAAGACTCTTAAACTTGGGAAGAAAAACTGTTCATCGTGCCTTGGCAGGAAGCCATCTAAAACAGCCAGTGCAGTGAATTTTCTATTATGGTCTGTGTGCCCTGCAGCTGCACTCAGGGACGATCCAAACAATCAGAAGTGGTTTTGGACTGTAATCTATGACTCAACTCAGTTATTGGGACTGTTTAGTTATACTCAGGTTTACTGTTATGTCATTTGTTATATGCTTATCTTCCGTGTGTAGCCCGAAGACGTGCTACCTTTAACTAGGGGGGATGTGGCGCCCTGCATCTTTACCACCACAAAAGGGTTAAATATGTACTGTTTTGTATGTGTTTTGTGAGCAATGGGAGTTATGCTTTCTCTGCTAGAGACCACAACACACACACAGTTTGCCTCATTCCCTCACTTGTCTGAAGCTGAGAGCTTTGCAGACACACCCTAACTGGGAGGGGGAAGAGCATACATTTTTTTTAGTGAATAAGAGCGAGGAAGGAGGCTCTGGGAAGCCATGCTTAGACATGTGCTCGACCCAGGAGTGAGAGCTAAAAAGCAACAGGGTGTCAGCCCCTAGACCATCCATGCTTTCAGAGCAGGGTGGTAAGCTGAGAGACTGTGTGGATTTATACAACCAACAGCATTGTGTTTTCCCTGGGAATACTGCAACAACCAAGGATCAGTGAAGGATAGTGCAAGTGGGAACTTGAGCTGCTTCACAAAGGATTCAAGCTGCAAGTTGCTGAAGGCAAAATACACAGTGCGTAGAAGCAATACTGGGAAGTTCTAAACTCTGGGAAACTTTGGTCCCAGAAGGGATTAGAATAGCAGGTAGTTACACTGAGTCACAGCAGGGAAAGATACCTCCCATTCTCCAGAGCAGACTGTAACCTGGTGAGAGTTGTAATATCTCCTCTGAGCTGCACCTACACTACAGTAAATGATAAAGTGACTTTCCTTGTCTCCTGCGTTATTAATCCGTGCCTTCTACTTACATCACAATCTCTGGGGGTCTGCCCTGGTTGGAGAGGGTTTAACATCTGCACTGCCATCACCATCTACTCCCCCAGGGATCATCTGCAGTGCCGGCTATTCTACAGTCAAACACTCCAACTGGCATCACGAATCACTACATAAACTTTATCCCCATCCAATTCTACCTCTTTTACATGACCGCCTGGGGCCACGGACCGGGTCACTGCCACTGTGACATCTCCCATTGAAGTTAACGGGCTCAGTACCGAGTATCCCACAGCCTCAGGGGCGCGTCAGATGCAAGGGATCACATGCCTGTTCTTGATCAGGTTGCAGAAGCCAACTTTGTTACCAATTGGCACGAGGTGCACTGCTGAGGAAATCTGATAATGGGCAGGTCAGGATAGCTAACGTTTAATAGCAGGTAGAAGGTCAGAGACAGGTAGAGATCTAACAACGGTCCATTTAAAGGGGTTGTCTTGAAGGCAGGCCCGGATTGGCAATATAACCAACCGGGCATTTTCCCGCTGGGCCGCTGTCACGTGGGCCGCGGGCGGCAGTGCCGATCATCTGGCCGCTTGCCAGCTGCTGCGGCCACTGTTGCTCCTGCCGCCGGCCCTCTGCGGGCACGGCGGTGATAGTTTCCAAGTTCCTCCCACACTGCAGGGAGATAAGCCGCCACGCCCCCCCTCGCACCCCATCCTCGCCTTAGCATGAGACCCCCTCCCCCCCGCAGCCACTCACTGCGTCGCATTCGCTTGCCTGCTCGCTCTGTTCGCAGGACCTGTGTGAGGTCACAGGAGGGGAGGAGTCAGGGGGTCACATGATCAGGAGCCTTTGTCCAGACCCCCGATCATGTCACCCCTGACTCCGCCCCTCCTGTGACCTCATCACAGGTCCTGTGCGCTCAGCCTTGCATCTGCAAGACTCTGCTTTGCTGTTGTCATGGTGCTGGTTGAGGTAAGTATGTGTGGGGTCAGGATTTACAGTGTGGATGTAGCAGAGCTGTGTGTGTATGAGGTGTATGGAGCGGAGCCATGTGTGTACGAGGTGTACGGAGCGGAGCCGTGTGTACGAGGTGTACGGAGTGGAGCCGTGTGTGTACGAGGTGTACGGAACAGAGCCGTGTGTGTATGAGGTGTACGGAGCGGAGCCGTGTGTGTACGAGTTGTACTGAACAGAGCCGTGTGTGTATGAGGTGTACGGAGCGGAGCCGTGTGTGTGCGAGGTGTACGGAGCGGAGCCGTGGGTGTACGAGGTGTACAGAGCGGAGCCGTGTGTACGAGGTGTACGGAGCGGAGCCGTGTGTGTACGAGGTGTACGGAGCGGAGCCGTGTGTGTACGAGGTGTACGGAGCGGAGCCACGTGTGTACGAGGTGTACGGAGCGGAGCCGTGTGTGTACGAGGTGTACGGAGCGGAGCCGTGTGTGTACGAGGTGTACGGAGCGGAGCCGTGTGTGTACGAGGTGTACGGAGAGAAGCCGTGTGTACGAGGTGTACGGAGCGGAGCCGTGTGTACGAGGTGTACGGAGCGGAGCCGTGTGTGTACGAGGTGTACGGAGCGGAGCCGTGTGTGTGTACGAGGTGGAGCCGCGCGTGTACGAGGTGTACGGAGAGGAGCCGTGTGTGTACGAGGTGTACGGAGCGGAGCCGTGTGTGTACGAGGTGGAGCCGTGCGTGTACGAGGTGTACGGAGAGGAGCCGTGTGTGTATAAGGTATACGGAGAGGAGCCGTGTGTGCATGAGGTGTACGGAGAGGAGCCGTGAGTGTATAAGGTGTACGGAGAGGAGCCGTGTGTACGAGGTGTACGGAGCGGAGCTGTGTGTGTGTACGAGGTGTACGGAGCAGAGCCGCGCGTGTACGAGGTGTACGGAGCGGAGCCGCACGTGTACGAGGTGTACGGAGCGGAGCCGCGCGTGTACGAGGTGTACGGAGCGGAGCCGCGCGTGTACGAGGTGTACGGAGCGGAGCCGCGCGTGTACGAGGTGTACGGAGAGGAAACGCGCGTGTACGAGGTGTACGGAGAGGAGCCGTGTGTGTATGAGGTGTACGGAGTGGAGCCGTGTGTGTACGAGGTGTACGGAGCGGAGCCGTGTGTGTGTACGAGGTGGAGCCGTGTGTGTATGAGGTGTACGGAGAGGAGCCACGCGTGTACGAGGTGTACGGAGAGGAGCCGCGCGTGTACGAGGTGGACGGAGTGGAGCCGTGTGTGTATGGAGTGGAGCCATATGTGTACGGGATGCCAAGTGTGTACAAAGCGGGCTTTTCCCACGGACACAGGAGTACACGGCGGAGCCCCGAGGAACATTTTAAAACACACACATGACGTTCCACCTGAAGTGATGTGCTGGAAGCTGACCGGAAATGAGATAATTTCTTGAGGAGATTGTGACGGAACCAGGAATGCTTCAGATCCATCACCGTGTCCTCCTCCGACAGCGCAGACAGCAGGATCGCCTTGGAATCGGGGATGCCGGCCATGTGAGCGGATCATGATAGGTCCTGCACGGGGAGGCTCAGGTGGGCACTACAATGGGAGCCGGGCTGCTATAGTATCTTTGTAGAATCTTTCTTTATTTCTTTCTCTCTTTTTCTTTCTTTCTCTGTTCTTTCATTCTCTGTTCTGTCTTTCCCTCATTTTCTTTCTCTCTCTGTTCTTTCTTTCTCTCTCTGTTCTTTCTTTTTTCTCTCTCTGTTCTTTCTTCCCCTCTTTCTTTCTTTTTCTTTCCTCTCTTTCTCTCTGTTCTTTCTTTCTTTACTTCTTTCTTTCTCTCTCTGTTCTTTCTCTGTGTCTCTCTGTTCTTTCTTTCTTTCCCCTTTCTTTCTCGCTCTCTCTGTTTTCTTTTTTCTCTCTCTCTCTGTTTTCTCTCTTCTTTAGTGCCAGTCAGTGTGCCCATAATGCCAGCCACTGTGCCCTCAGTACCAGTCAGTGTGATCAGCAGTGCTAAATGGGTGCGATTAGGTGTGGACATGGGTGTGACTAGTTGTGAAATGGGTGTGGCTGGGCGTGGCCAAAATTTGCAGCGGCGCGCCGCAGTCTTTGTCCGTCTTTCCCTTCTTCAAAAGTTGGGAGGTATGATAGGGGCGGCTATGACCAGGGGGTCTGGTTTGCCCAATAGAGAGCAGTTCTGCCAGGAATTCTGTAATCATGCATACAAAAGGGGACAGAGCTTTGGGAGGAGTACTGTACCTAAAAGCAATAAATAGGACTGAGCTGAAATACTGGGCACAGCTGTGACTACATGTTATATAGTCGTGTTAATCTCCTCTCACTTCTTGTAACCTACAAGTGTACAAAGATATTATATAGTCACCATGTGACTAGTGGGCCTGTGTAACTTCAAATGCCAGGGCTGAATTTTAGTCCCAGTCCGGCCCTGCTTGAAGGGATGTGGACTGTCTTAACCTGTTCCTGCCCCTGAAGACAACAGACTCACTGTGTGAATACCGTCTTGCGGTTTTATATGTAAAAATAACTTGTGTAATAAACAGAAATACTAACTTGTGTCTAATGTAATGTATTATGCTGCTGTACAGTATATAAAGTTTTTTTTACAATGTGAGTATAGCATAAAAAAGCTTAGGACAGCATAGGATATAGAATAAGGGTAAGGCTAAGTGCACACGTAGATTTTCCTCCTGCGGATTCTTCCGTGCAGATTTGAAGAAATCCGCAGGTCAAATGACCTGCATTTTTCCTGCGGATTTCTTCCTTTTTTATTGCAGTTTTCCAGCGGTTTTCCACTGCGGTTTTCCCCCTGCGGATTTGGAGAATGGAGCAG
The DNA here is from genome assembly GCF_039654945.1 of Dendrobates tinctorius. Taxonomy (NCBI): domain Eukaryota; kingdom Metazoa; phylum Chordata; class Amphibia; order Anura; family Dendrobatidae; genus Dendrobates; species Dendrobates tinctorius. Next base: position 33,514,124 of record NW_027361733.1, read on the forward strand.
GTGGAAAACCGCACAAAAGAAGTGACATGCTGCATTTTTTGTACCGCACAAAAACCGCGCTGAAAAAACGCAGCGTCTGCACAGCGTTTTTTTTTTGCATTGATTTACATTGTACTGTAAATCACTTTGCGGATCTGCAGCATTTCTGCGCGGTAAAATCCGCTGCGGACCCGCAGGAAAAATGCATCGTGTGCGCATGGCTTAATAAGTTAGCAGGTAGATAGGAAATGGATAAAGTTAGGACTAGCCCAGTGGGTGGGCACTAGTGAGCACTGATAATAAGGGGGTCACTCCCTGGTTAGAGGGAGTTCAGTGTCAGCCAGTGAAGTATGGAGTGGTTTCAAGTTCAGGTGGGGTGGTGGGTTGCTAGGGGCTGCAGGTGTTGCTTGTTCCAGGCAGTGGGTTGCATTACTGGGATCCCAAGCGGTTGGACCCTAAGGTCTGACATAGGGCTGCCAGACACATCGTGTCCTCTGGAGTGCATGGGAAAATGGACAGGGACCCGCATAGATTTAAGGTGATGGCCGAGGTGTACTAGAAATCTCTAAGGCTGGTTTCACACTTGCGTTTTTTTGCGCTGTTTTTTAGCGAAAAAAACGCATGCGGTTTTTCCCCCTATCTTTTACATGGGTGCGCAAAGGTGCACATACACATGCGTTTGTACGCCTTTGTATGCGCATGCGCTTTTTTGTAGTGTGCGCTCGGGCGCACAAAATGCATCCTGTTGCATTTTTTGTGCTTCCGACTTGCCCTCCAAAAACGCATGCGCACGCAATGCATTTTTTTTTACAGCAAAGCACCCATTATAGTCTATGGGTGCGCATTACAATGCGCATGCATGCGCAAAAAAAGCATGCGTTTTTTTAAAAAAAGCGCCAAAACCCGCAAAAAAACGCACACAAACGCATGATGCGTTTTTTTCATGTGTTTGTGTGAGTAAAAAGCTCACCGCAAAAAAACGCAAGTGTGAAAGTAGGCTGAGACTGGTAAAATCAGTGGGCTTGTGGGTAGGCCAGGACAGGACTGAAGAGTAGTTGTGCTAAGAAGGAGGAAACTGAATTGCTGTGCCCTATTCCGCCTGTCACCACCTGATGAACTTGGACTGTTTAGTAAAAGGTTGACTGTTTCAAAGAACCTGGTGTCCCATGCATTGTGTGCTTTGACTCCTGAGGACTGAATTCTGGAGGCAGCAGAGAAGTGAGTGTGATGCACCCCACTTCCTACTGCACACTAGGACTGGGACATCCATTGTTTGTAAAGTGTTTGTAAAGTGCAAGAGCGCAACCGGACAGCAGCTCTGTCGCGACTACCACTCTCCAGCACTTTATATTTGGTGTAATCATCAGGATTAATCCATGCATCAAGAAAAATTGAAAGAAGGGGGAAGGATCCAGCTGAAACAAAGATGGCGCTGAACACCGACGACAGGATGACGGTGAGTGGCGCGAAATGGCTAGATGGACCTGTCAATCGTGGGCGTACTCAAAGACAAATCGCGCCAAAGTCCTTCGAGCCTAGGAAGAGGCTGGTCCAGAAAGGATGGTGTATGGTGAGCAGTACCAGCCCACAATGGATGCAATGAATGAAAAAGAAACCATGTCCGTAGCAGCGAGTCAATCGAGAATGATTGGCGACTGCCAGAAAGCGGTAGGTGAACCAAAAGAGGCCCCACCCCAGAAAAGGTGGATCCATGTTGGGCCTTGGAAGCCAGAAGGGATGACGCCATTTGTGGGAGATGAGGCGGTGAAGGCTGATCTAGGACGAGTGCACCAGCCGAGGGAGAAGAGATCAGGCAGCATCCTCAACTCAGCCCAGAGATGACCGCTGATCAGGGGCACACGTCTTGCCACTCTTGACAAAGTGGATTGATTGCAGTGGTAATGCTAAAGGCTGCACAGGAAGGAGACTTATGGTCCGGTGTCACTATTAAGAGAGAACGCATTGGCGACGGGGATGCTGCCATTGAAATTCAGCTCGTGCATCTCTTATGTGGGAGACAAGCCAGGAGACGTCATTAGCTTCTCAGTGTTCTGCTGTAAGCAAAGTTGCAAAGGAGGGCTGCGGCCTTTGCCTCTGTATCAGGAGTCCCTTCCATATTTGAGGATGGAGGTGATAATACAGATGTCTGAGTCCAAAATGGTGGCCATAAGTAAAATTCTGCTTGAAGCCTTAGGCTACTTTCACACATCAGGTTTTCGGCGTCAGGCGCGATCCGGCGTCGTGCCGGAACGCCGGATCCGGCAAATGTTTCGTAAAACCGGATGTGACGGATCCGGTTTTCTGCCGGATCCGTCTTTTTCTTGACAGACAAAACCGGATCCGTCTCATCCGGTTCATCCGTTTTTCTATCCGTTTTTCGACGGATTACGCCGGATCCGGTTTTTAAAATTGACCCTTGTGGCCTTCCGAACGGGATTGGCTACTGGAAAACTATATATAGCATGTTCCTACAGCCCTTCTTTGACAGGTTGTAGAGGAGAAAGTGCAGGTTGGAGAGAAGAGCAAGTTACTGGCGAAGATGGATGTTGTCATTGGAAATATTTTGAAGAATTTGGCGGATTTTACAGCGGAGGCAAATCGTTTGAGGGTGATTGTTCTGGAGAAGGAGAGAGCGAGACAGCAGCGCATCAGGCATCGTAGACGACGTTTGTGGATCCACCCCATCACAGCCAAGAGAATGACGCGTGGGGTCTATTCTACACTATGCATGGACCTTCGACGAAACCCGGATAAATTTTTTGGATATGTTAGGATGAAAATGGAGAATTTTGATTACTTGGTGGAGCGCATTGCACACCTCATAAGAAAATCGGACACCTATTGCCGCTTCTCTGTTTCACCCGCAGAGCGTCTGATGGTGACTTTAAGGTAAGCCACATTTATTGGATATGATCGCATCAGAGCACACTTTCACTGCAATCTTGTTGGTGGTAGTTTGTATCTCCAAGTGTTATAGGTCAGTTTTGGTATGTAATGCTGTGATTTAAAACTAATTTATTGTTTTTTAATTCCCCACAGATTTCTTGCAACTGGAGAATCCCTTTCGTCACTGCATTTCCAGTACAGACTCGGGATTTCCACCATATCTGGAATTGTGAAGTACACATGCCGTGCACTGTGGGACTCCTTAGCTGAAGAGTTTTTACCAGAGCCCACAACAGAGAGGTGGATTGAAATTGCTGACAAGTTTCAACAGATATGTCAGTTTCCAAACTGCTTGGGCGCTGTGGACGGGAAACATATCCGCATTGTAAAGCCAGCTGGATCGGGATCGGAATATTTCAATTACAAGAAATATTTTTCAATTGTCCTCATGGCCATCGCTGACGCGGAATACAAATTTATTGCGGTTGATATTGGGGCCTATGGCCGCTCCAATGACTCTCAAGTTTTCAAACTGTCTGCCATGGGGCGTAAACTGTATGGAAACACCTTCCAGTTCCCACCACCTAGACCGCTGCCGCAAACATCTGGTCCACCTATGCCATTTGTCTGTGTAGGGGATGAAGCCTTCCAGCTGTCAGAACACCTTTTGAAACCGTACTCTAGCAGAGGATTGACAAGACCAAAACGCATTTTTAATTACCGCCTCACAAGAGCAAGAAGAATGGTTGAATGTACCTTTGGTATTCTGACAGCCAAATGGCGGTTCCTATTGACTGCGATCAACCTCAAGACAGAAACTGTGGACGAGGTGATCAAAGCGTGCGTGGTACTCCACAATTTTGTTATCTGCAAGGAACCCATTTCCATTGAGGACACCTCTGAAGAAACCACCTTGCAAGATTACCATGACATTACCACTAGAAGTTCTGTGACGGTTTCAGTAATGAGGGACAATTTTGCACTATACTTTATGTCACCTCAAGGCAGAGTACACTGGCAGGATGACAGAGTGTGAAAGATTTGTGCCCTAACCAAACTTGTGTACCTTCTGTACCAACAGTATATACCTTTGCCAACCAAAGTTGGCTATCTTGTCATGGTCTCTATTTTTAGCTTTAGGCCACAGGTGTGTACCTGGTTGTGTTTTATGCAAAGTATTTCACCTTTTAACAAAAGTTGTGTACATTGTTAGGAAATCACCAACAATAAACACAACTTTTTAGGTGAAATACTTTGCTTCAAACACAACCAGGAACACAACTGTGGCAAAAAGCTAAAATTTACCCACAGTTATATACCTAGTTTTGAATACCATTTCACCTTTTAAATACCCTGTATTTAACCTTTTTCGCCGCAGAAAGAAATGACAGACAACCAGTGTAAAATAATTTAACTTTTATTGAAAAATGTTTTTTTTAGTAAACTTTTTTAAAATTTTAATAAACTTGTTTAATAAAACTTTGAAACTATAAAACTGAAACCATAAAACTGGTCATTTTTATTTAAATACACACATTATAAATCTGTGTAGTGTGTGGTGGAAATACTGCTGTAGGGGCTGCGGGACACTTCGACACTGGGAGTGTGGAGAGAGGACTGGGATCGTGGTGGGGAAGGAACAGTTAGAGGTGAAGGTGTGGAAAAAACTACAGAATGGGTGGACATGTGGGAAGCAGAAGAGGTGGTGGGTGGCGGAGTGGAGGGTTGGGCAGGGACTGTAGGAGCAGATGATGTTGATGGCAAGTTGTATGGGGAAGGAGTTTGGTACGGGGCAGGTTGCTGGAAGTGGGGAGATGTCTGGTACGGGGCAGGTTGCTGGAAGTGTGGAGATGTCTGGTACGGGGCAGGTTGCTGGAAGTGGGGAGATGTCTGGTACGGGGCAGGTTGCTGGAAGTGGGGAGATGTCTGGTACTGGGGAGGTTGCTGGTACTGGGGAGTTTGCAGGTACTGTGGAGGTTGCTGGTACTGGGGAGGTTGCTGGTGCTGGGGAGGTGGATGGTGCTGGGGAGGTGGATGGTGCTGGAGAGGTGGATGGTGCTGGGGAGGTGGATGGTGCTGGGGAGGTGGATGGTATGTAATAGGAGGGGGAGGATGGAAAGTGGCTGGAGGTGGATGGTATGTAATAGGAGGGGGAGGATGGAAAGTGGCTGGAGGGGGTGTAGATGTAATAGGAGGGGGAGGATGGAAAGTGGCTGGAGGGGGTGTAGATGTAATAGGAGGGGGAGGATGGAAAGTGGCTGGAGGGGGTGCAGGTGGAGGAACTACTGTGGTGGGAGGAGGAGGTTGGGAGGTAACTTGCTGGAGAGCAGCGTGGCATGAATGCATTACATGCATCTGCTGGGCAGGAGAGAGCGTTTCCATGCGCTCCACAACAGACCTGAAAAAGGTGTGGTTTGGCGAAGATCTTGCTTCTGAATGCATGGTTTGCAGAAGTGTCTTCACCTCCAGAATGCTGGAGTTGATCTGCTGATAGCCTGCGGAGATTTGCTCTGACAAGACTTTTAGACAGTTCTGGAAAGATGCATTCAGATGCAAGAACTCTGGCGCATAAGTCTTTTCCTGACCCCTCTGCCGCTGCCGCCCAGTACCCGCAGGTGTACTAGAGGTGGCAGGGGCAGAAGGGTGGAGTAAAGGGAAAAAGATCTCCTCACCAGCAGCTTCATGTAATGTAGGCGGCCACGATGCTCCTGTGCTGGTGGATGGGACAGATGGGTCGAATGTGTGGGAAGGCTGGGAAGGTGCAGATGTACCGGGGCGGTCGAAGTGTCCCTCGGTGCCGGTCTCCTCAGGGATCGCCTCAGAAGGGTCCAATCGTGCAGGCTCCCGAGTGCTGCTCACCGTGCTGTGGAATAAAGTGAAAAAAAAACAATTAAAATACTGACATGGTATGGCCCTGGCTGAAAAAAAAATTTACATCTAACATTTTTTTTCACATGTGGTGTGTAATATTTACCTTCTGGTGACCATTGTTTCCTGGAGGAACGACAGGGCTTCTGCGTACTTGTACTTGCTCCTGCGTCCTCCAGATCCACTCGGGGCCCGCATCTCTTTATTGAACTCCTTCTTGAAACGATCCCTCACAGACCGCCACCGATTCACAATTCTGTTCCCTGAAACGAGAAAGGAGTGGTTAGTATACAACATCAGTGTTTCCCAAACTCCAGTCCTCATGGTCCCCAGGGGTCATGTTTTCAGGATTTCCATAGTAAATAGAAATCCTGAAAACATGATCCGTGGGGACCACGAGGACTGGAGTTCGGGAAACACTGGTTTACATCAAGCAACCGGTACTGTATATACTTACGCTCTGTAATCTGGGCCCGAACATCGAGGTCCTCCCAGCGGCCCACAAGGAGCGAACAGATTTCCTCCCAGAGTCGTCGGGTAACGATCAGGTCAGCGTGGCGGCGGTCAGCCATATTCCAGAGCGGCTCCCTTTCTCTGACGAGATCGATGAGGCGGTCCACATCAATCCCTCCATCCTCACCGTCAGAGTCGGGAGCACGCTGTGAAGGCTGTTAAAGAAAAAGACAAAAATAACATAATTAGCCTCCACAAAAGAAATGAAATAAAAGTGCAAAAAAACAAAGCAAAAATATTTATACTTACACGCTGGTGACCGCCGCGTTGCTGTCGCCGACGACCCTGGGAGGCACTGCGAGGACCTCTTGGCCGAGCACCAGATTGGGAAGACTAGAGAAGAAAACAAAAAATGTTATGTCTTTGGATGTAGGCATTTGTTTGCTGTGTGTGGTCTGCAGAACATTGTTTTCTATGTGTTGTGTGTAGTGTGATGTTGTGTTTCTGCATTTGATGCAAAAAACTTACCAATTGTGAGCCCACTCCAGGTGTCTGTCCACCCCTTCCTTCTTCTTCTGGGAGCTCCTCTTCATCTTGTGATTCCTGTTTTGAAATAAAAGGCAATGAATAGACATATATTACAGAGAAGATGGATTTTGGAAATAAAAACTTACCGTCAAACGCTGACGATGCGAGGGAGGGCTCCCAGAAGATGATGTGCTGTCTTCCTGGTGGCCACACTCCATGCCTGTGGGTGGTGTTCCAGCTGCTGCCATTGCTGCTGCTGCATCTATTGGGCGGCTGTTGAATAAAGAGAAACAAAGGGCCAATGAATATCTTGATATTCAATAGCCCTAGTTTTGGAGGAATGGGTGATTTGATAATTACCGTCTCTCATCTGCTGCTGGCCTCCCCTCAGCATGTTCTATTTGCTGCTCCATTTGGGGTGGTGGTGGTGCTGATGGTGCTGCAGTGGTCTCCTGCCTTCTCCTGCTTCGCTTGGTTGCTTTCTTGGGTGGCATGTTGGGTGTGGCTGTGGGTCCCACTGTCTTGCTTTTATATATGTCTTGTGGGCAGAGCTACTGAGCATGCTCAGACCAAAAAACCGGATCCGGCCGCCGGATCCGGCTTTCGCGGGATCCGGCGCATTGCGGCGCTCATAGGCTTTCATTGTGTGAAAAAGCCGGACGCGCCGGATCCGGCGTGTCCGGCTTTTTCGCCGGAGACAAAAAACGTTACAGTAGCCGTTTTTTCCAGACGCCGGATCGCGAAACATTGCCGGATCCGGCGAAAACCGGATGAAACGCATGGCCATCCGGCGCGATCCGGCGCAAATGCAAGTCAATGGGGGGGAAACCGGATCCGGCATTGCATTTCGCCGGATCCGGTTTCTGTCAAAAGCGCCGGATCGCGCCTGACGCCGAAAACCTGATGTGTGAAAGAGGCCTAAGTTGTGCCTGTTGCACAGGAAATAGCTACTAAAATGATCTGTTTCATGTTCCTTAGGGTATGAGGCCCTAAAGTGTGCTGGGATCCCCCAGACACTGACCCCCCCCCCAGGCTGGACTGTGGGACTGTGAACTCTTAAAGGACCAGAATCTCTTTTCTGTCTCTCTCTTTTTCTTCACAAAAGAGCCAGGTCAGGACTGTGTTAATTGCATTCTTGCCTTAAAAACAAATGAGAGACTGTATGGACTCTGCTCCAGAACTACTGGAGCTGTTACTATTGTAAGAAGATGAGCTGAGACAGAGTCAGCGGTTTCCGGTGACCTTTGGGGCCGGAACTATCGGGACTGTCACCACTGTTGCCGGGGGAAGGTTCTTCTGGGAGGGAAGGACCTTCATGCTGGATAGCAGGGGGCGCGGGGAAAATAAAAAGGACTGAGAGCGGGAACAGGGCAGACTGAGCGGGAAAGCGACAGGAGAACAAGGAGAAGGTTGACTCCACTGCTCCAACTGCTAACTTCACATCATTCATCCCCCAACATTCTGACTCTACCATTGACTGTGACACTACAGAGCTGTCTTCTGACCCTTCTCTTCTGGATGGCTCCTTCCCACCTGCAGTTGCAGATAAGATGACTTACTCCGTTCTTAGAGACTACTCCAGAGGACCGCCCGCTGCCACGGTCTACGAGCATGGCCACGGTTCATGTTCGGAGCGATTCCAGAGGAAACCACACAAAGGACTGTTTCTACATTCCAGCGCACTCAAGCCAAGCGAGACAGGATACATCGGCACCATCGGGAGATGATGCTTTTCGTTCCTACGTAACCTATCTAGAGACTTTGTCCATGATTTGCGACGCCATCGGGAGATATTCCAGCCTTTCCCCTAAAAGAACTGCAAGTGATAATTTACCTTTTTTTGTATATCTTTTCTCTCAAGCATTGTGTTTTGTGTGCAATTCCCGTCATTGCCGTTACTGATCTTGTCTCCCTGCGTGGAGTATTCCTTGTATAATAACCTGTTCAGTAAACCCTGTTAACCCCTTCTCTGCCTCTGGCTCTTCACTGCATCCAACGAATCTCTTACTTTTACACTATGTTGGCCAACGAGCCTGTGAGTACAAAGAACTTGGACACCCAATGTCAGGGTCTCCAAGTTGGTGAGACCAGGGTCATGTGGACCCATGAAGGAACTGGACTATGCCCATGGACTGTTGGGCAACTGATAACGTGTGGACCTAAGGGTCATTGCTTTTCTGGAACATGGACTTGGATGGACATTGATCTGCGAGAGGACTACTTACTTAAAGATTCGTTCCTGAGAAGGACATGGTATGTGCCCAAGAACTGTTGGGCTGTTGTTAAGTTGGCCTACGGGCCCAAGAACTTGTGTTCTTTGATTTTGGGGTCAGTGCTCTCACCAGCAATGGACACTCTATACTCCAGAAGAATGTAAACTAACAGTTTAAATGTTTTATATGATTGTTGCATGCTGACTGTTGTCTTCCAGGTCCCAGAATTGTTTGCGAACAGCCATGTTTAAAGAGAGGAGGAATGTATGGATGTGGACTGCAGCTCGGTCGCGACTACAGCTTTTCTGGACTCTACAGTCACATAAATCTTATACCACCTATTCATAGGATCATTAATAACCAAATGATTTTTGGAGTCCAGCGGCTGGGCCCCCACTGATCTTGTGTCCTTTATGTGAATAGAATGGTATAGAGCAAGCTCATGTAATGTGGCGCGAGGCGGTGGGCCAGTTACTCGAGTTGCATGTCCCGGTGCGCTGCCTGAAAATAGGGGTCCTGGATGGATGTGTGCACTTTAGCTGATATGGCGAGAAGCCCTTGCAGACCGCATGGTGCCAAAGTGTTGCAGAGTGAGAGATGCCATAGTCCATAAATACATTTTTACTGGAAAATAACTTTTGAGGAATTATATATACAGCAGATAGTAGGGATTCAATTTCGTGGAAGTTTCAATTATGAAATGGTATATTATTATCACACACTTCTTCCCTTATCTTTGTGGAGTCACTCTAACTGTCTGCTTCTCTACTCATCTGTCTTAACATAGCCCAGCACACTACTCCGGGAGTCTCCTCATCCCCCTATAAGCAGAAGGACCGGGCTGGGTGTACCTTGCTTGCACCGGGTCCGGAACTGTCGGATCTGTCTCATCTGCTGCTCAGGGAAAGCTTAAAGAACTGCACCAACCTTTGCACTTGGCAGCAGGGGGCATGTCTGAGGCTAAAAAGTAGAAGCACGCACGGAAGCAGGGAGTCTTGGCAGGAACTGACAGCATGCAGCAGGGGGCGGTGAGTGCTCCATCCCTCGAGCACCGGAGCATCACAGGCCCGCACTCCAGCATTCCCGCTACCGCCCGCAGAGACTGTGAACTGAGACATTCTTTGTGCCCGTTGGTCTTCCCCGCAAAGCAAGGTGACAAATGCTCCGGGTTCGTGAGTACCGCGCGCATGCTGCCTAAGAAGTACCGGGTGTGTGACCGTGAACTGAATACTGACCCCCACCCGGTGCATATTTGTTGGGCCATGTTTGGCTCCGACATTGCTATGGCATGTGCGCATGTGCCTTACCCCCCACAGCACCCGCTGGACTGAGGATCCCGCAGGAAACACCAGAGACTCACCACTGCTGGAAGGACACAGCTCGTCGGTGTCTTCAGGACTACACCGGATTAATCCTGCACTGACTGTTGTTGGCGCCAACACCTGCTTCGTGGACTCTACAGTCTGGAAGTCGTCGGATCGGATAAGTGATACCTTAAGAACTGCTACCGTCATTGCTCCCCTGCATTTTGTCCAAACTGCATACCCTTTATTACCTACTACCTGCCTTATCCCTGTTTAACCCCTTATCTCCCTGCGTGGAGTACATATCTGTTAGGCCGGGATTACACTACTGTGTGTAATGCGACAAACTCGCACGAATTTCTCACATCAACACCCGGCGCTACTGCCAGCACTCAGGACCGGAGCTGTGGCTGCATAGAAATACATGCAGCCACAGCTCAGACTCGTGCGAGTTCCTTGCATCACACACGATAGTGTGATCCCGGCCTTAAAGTAAAATGCGTTAACCCTTGCTCTGTCTCCTGTCCGTCACTGCATCCCACAACCTGCTCACACCCTAACGGCACTACAGACCAGCAAGAGTCCTATACTTGCACCTGCGGTTCCGCATCTTACTCTCCTTAGGAGAGTTTTCTATGCCAATATGGCTGCTTCTTACTAAACATGTTGCACATAAAATACATTGCAACAATACACGTCTTTGAAGGGAAACGGGGGCAACAATTCCATCTTCTTATACTCAATCACTGTGTTATCCACTTCTATGGATATATTTGAGCATGGTGACCACCGTTCCCATAGATCTTACGGATAGACTAAAAATTCTGTTCTTGCTACAACTCAATTAAGAGGTTGAACCAGGAGCTGTGTTCTTACATGGTTCAATGGACTATGGGTTTCCATGGGTTCTGCAGATATTGCTGCATATGCAGGGCCTATAGCTATATCATTGCCTGCGTACACCATTACCTCTGGGAAAATGTTGTCAGGCATCACTATACTTTACACTGCAGCTCTTCTTGCTCTAACCAAATAATATGGAAACAAAGCAAATTATTTTTCCCATGACTATGAACTTTAAATGTATATTTTCTGCTTTTCCTTTGTTGCTTGATATTTTGCTAGCCTACTAAACGAGCTATTTGAAGATTTTTTTGCAGCGCTGAGCAGCGGATGGGATTCTTTAACCACACAACACAAAGCACTATCTGGGTGCTCGAAGGAAGAGCCAAATCTGTGCTGTAGATAAGGATCATCATCATGGAGAAATATTCTTGATGTCCATGTTGGGGATATGGTTTGATCTGTGATATAAATGTTTTATATTCTAGTTTAAAATATAACAAAGTTGGCCCAGGGCGCTGCTATGTACACCGGATTGTCCTTTTAAAAAAAGAGCTGATCTGCACGGTTACAGGCTTAAGGCCCCGTCACACATGACGATTTACCAGCGATCCTGACAACGATATCAACGTGTCAGGATCGCTGGTAAGTCACTATGTGATCGCTGGTGAGCTGTCAAACAGACAGCTTCACAAGCGATCAGCACAGCGATGCCAAGCGCGCGGCATCGCTGTGTTCTGTTAGTTACCAAGTGCGCTGATGCAGGCAGCTGGTAACTAGCGTACACATTGGGTATCCAAGGGACGTGCGTCCCTTGGATACCCGATGTGTACGTTAGTTACCAGGTACCTGCATCAGCGCGCTTGGTAACTAACTGAACGATCCTCCCACAATCCTCCGCGCACTGCAGGGGGCGTAACCAGAAGATCTACCAGCACAACCGGGGCCCCCAGGGGCCAGCCGCGTGGCCCGGTGTAGGCGTCCATTCCCGGGGGTGGGGGTGTATAGCACAGGCTGGTGCTATACACCCGAGGGAGCAGAAGTCACAGCCTGCCCGCCAGGCCTGCATCAGCGCACTTGGTAACTAATGCACACATCGGGTATCCAAGGGACGCACGTCCCTTGGATACCCGATGTGTACATTAGTTACCAGCTGATCGCTGGGCTCCCGCCGGTCACACGCAGCGATGCGTGGTGGCCAGCAGGAGACCAGCGACCAAAGAAATGTCCTGGGCTTTCCTGCAGCGATCAGCGATACAGGCAGGGGGGCCGGTCGCTGATCGCTGTCACACACAGCGATCTCGCTGGTGAGATCGCTGTTGTGTCACAAAACTTGTGACTCAGCAGCGATCTCGCTAGCGAGATCACTATGTGTGACTGGGCCTTTAGTACAGACAATACTCACTCCATGCATTATATATTGGATTACAGTCACATGCTTTGCACATATACAGTTGTGGCCAAAAGTATTGACACCCCTGCAATTCTGTCAGATAATACTCAGTTTCTTCCTGAAAATGATTGCAAACACAAATTCTTTGGTATTATTACCTTCATTTAATTTGTCTTAAATGAAAAAACACAAAAGAGAATGAAGCAAAAAGCAAAACATTGATCATTTCACACAAAACTCCAAAAATGGGCCAGACAAAAGTATTGGCACCCTCAGCCTAATACTTGGTTGCACAACCTTTAGCCAAAATAACTGCTACCAACCGCTTCCGGTAACCATCAATGAGTTTCTTACAATACTCTGCTGGAATTTTAGACCATTATTCTTTGGCAAACTGCTCCAGGTCCCTGATATTTGAAGGGTGCCTTCTCCAAACTGCCATTTTTAGATCTCTCCACAGGTGTTTTATGGGATTCAGGTCTGGACTCATTGCTGGCCACCTTAGAAGTCTTCAGTGCTTTCTCTCAAACCATTTTCTAGTGCTTTTTGAAGTGTGTTTTGGGTCATTGTCCTGCTGGAAGACCCATGACCTCTGAGGGAGACCCAGCTTTCTCACACTGGGCCCTTCATTATGCTGCAAAATTTGTTGGTAGTCTTCAGACTTCATAATGCCATGCACACGGTCAAGCAGTCCAGTGCCAGAGGCAGCAAAACAACCCCAAAGCATCAGGGAACCTCCGCCATGTTTGACAGTAGGGACCGTGTTCTTTTCTTTGAATGCCTCTTTTTTTCTCCTGTAAACTCTATGTTGATGCCTTTGCCCAAAAAGCTCTACTTTTGTCTCATCTGACCAGAGAACATTCTTCCAAAACGTTTTAGGCTTTTTCAGGTAAGTTTTGGCAAACTCCAGCCTGGCTTTTTTATGTCTCGGGGTAAGAAGTGGGGTCTTCCTGGGTCTCCTACCATACAGTCCCTTTTCATTCAGACGCCGACGGATAGTACGGGTTGACATTGTTCTACCCTCCGACTGCAGGGCAGCATGAACTTGTTTGGGTGTTAGTCGAGGTTCTTTATCCAACATCCGCACAATCTTGCGTTGAAATCTCTTGTCAATTTTTCTTTTCCGTCCACATCTAGGGAGGTTAGCCACAGTGCCATGGGCTTTAAACTTCTTGATGACACTGCGCACGGTAGACACAGGAACATTCAGGTCTTTGGAGATGGACTTGTAGCCTTGAGATTATTATTATTATTATTATTTATTGTTATAGCGCCATTTATTCCATGGCGCTTTACATGTGAGGGGGGTATACATAAAAACAAGTACAATAATCTTAAACAATACAAGTCATAACTGGTACAGGAGGAGAGAGGACCCTGCCCGCGAGGGCTCACAATCTTCAAGGGATGGGTGATAATACAGTAGGCGAGGGTAGAGCTGGTCGTGCAGCGGTTTGGTCGATCGGTGGTTACTGCAGGTTATAGGCTTGTCGGAAGAGGTGGGTCTTCAGGCTCTTTTTGAAGGTTTCGATGGTAGGTGAGAGTCTGATATGTTGTGGTAGAGAGTTCCAGAGTAGGGGAGATGCGCGAGAGAAATCTTGTATGCGATTGTGGGAAGAGGAGATAAGAGGGGAGTAGAGAAGGAGATCTTGTGAGGATCGGAGGTTGCGTGCAGGAAAGTACCGGGAGACGAGGTCACAGATGTATGGAGGAGACAAGTTGTGGATGGCTTTGTATGTCATGGTTAGGGTTTTGTAATGGAGTCTCTGGACAATTGGGAGCCAGTGAAGGGATTGACAGAGGGGAGAAGCTGGGGAATAGCGGGGGGACAGGTGGATTAGTCGGGCAGCAGAGTTTAGAATAGATTGGAGGGGTGCGAGAGTGTTTGAGGGGAGGCCGCAGAGCATGAGGTTGCAGTAGTCAAGGCGAGAGATGATGAGGGCATGGACTAGGGTTTTTGCAGATTCTTGGGTGAGGAATGAACGGATGCGTGAAATATTTTTGAGTTGAAGTCGGCAGGAAGTGGAAAGGGTTTGGATATGTGGTTTGAAGGAGAGATCAGCATCAAGGATTACTCCGAGGCAGCGAGCTTGTGGGACTGGGGAGAGTGGGCAGTCATTTACTGTAATTGATAGGTTCGTAGGGGGGGTCACGTGAGATGGGGGAAAGATGATGAATTCTGTTTTATCCATGTTGAGTTTCAGATATCTAGTGGAGAAGAAGGATGAAATAGTGGACAGACATTGAGGGATTCTGGTTAGTAGGGAGGTGATATCTGGTCCAGAGATGTAGATCTGTGTGTCATCAGCATAAAGATGATACTGAAAGCCATGAGATTCTATGAGCTGTCCCAGGCCAAAGGTGTAAATAGAGAACAGCAGGGGCCCTAGGACTGAACCTTGTGGGACTCCGACAGATAGGGGGCGAGGTGAGGAGGTGGTGTGTGAGTGGGAGACGCTGAATGTCCGGTCTGTTAGGTATGATGAGATCCAGGAGAGGGCCAAGTCTGTGATGCCGAGGGATGAGAGGGTCTGTAATAATAGGGAATGGTCCACTGTGTCAAAGGCAGCCGACAGGTCCAGGAGGAGGAGGACAGAGTAGTGTCGCTTGCTCTTGGCAGTTAAGAGGTCATTGGTGACCTTAGTAAGGGCAGTTTCAGTGGAGTGGTGTGACCGGAAGCCAGATTGTAAGCGGTCGAAGAGGGAGCAAGAAGAGAGATGGGAGGACAGTTCAAGGTAGACGTGTTGTTCCAGTAGCTTGGAGGCGTATGGGAGAAGTGATATAGGGCGATAGCTAGATACAGAGGATGGGTCAAGAGAGGGCTTTTTGAGGATAGGTGTGATGGAGGCATGTTTAAAGCTTGAGGGGAAAACACCAGTTGTTAGTGATAGGTTGAAGAGATGGGTTAGGGTTGGGATGAAGACTGTGGTGAGGTTTGGGATGAAGTGGGATGGGATCGGGTCGAGTGCACAGGTGGTGAGATGTGATCTTGAGAGTAGAGTGGAGAGTCGATCTTCTGTAATGGTGGAGAAGTTGGTTTTGAAGGTGGAGGGCTGGGAAGTCGGGAGGAAGGGCTCTGGGGGTTGTTGACCAAAACTGTCCCTGATGTTATCAATTTTCTGCTTGAAAAATGAGGCAAAGTCTTCAGCTGAGATGAGTGGGGAGGGAGGAGGTGCTGGGGGGCGGAGGAGAGAATTGAAGGTGTTGAATAACTGTTTAGGGTTGTGAGACAGGGAGGATATGAGAGATGAGAAGTAGGTTTGTTTAGCTGTGGCGAGTGTGGTCTTGAAAGTAGTGAGGGACTGTTTGAATGCGATGAAATGCTCGTTGGAGTGGGATCTTTTCCATCTGCGCTCAGCAGCCCTGGAAGCTCGCCTCAGCTCTTTGGTCAGGCTGGTGTGCCAGGGCTGTCTGTTGATTTTGCGAGTTTTGGTATGTGTAAGTGGGGCAGCGGATTCCAAAGCTACAGCTATTGTGGTGTTATATAGAGCGGCAGCGTCATCCGCATTGTGTAAGGAACTTATATCTGTAAGAGGGAGGAGGGATTCGGAGAATGAGTGTAGGTCAAGGTGTTTAAGATTCCTGCGAGGGTGTGAAAGTTTGTGGGGTGGGGATTGTAGACATGGAGTGAAGAGGGAAGAGAATGTGAGCAGGTTGTGGTCAGAGAGAGGAAGAGGTGAGTTAGAGAGGTTAGATAGGGAGCAGAGGCGGGTGAAGATGAGGTCCAGTGTGTGGCCATCTTTGTGGGTGGCTGTAGAAGACCATTGAGTGAGGCCGAAGGAGGAAGTGAGAGATAGAAGTTTAGTGGCAGCTGAGAGGGAAGTGTCAATGGGGATGTTGAAGTCGCCCATGATGATAGTAGGGATGTCCGTGGAAAGGAAATGAAGTAACCAGGTGGTGAAGTGGTCAAAGAAGGTGGTGGCTGGCCCTGGGGGGCGGTAGATGACAGCCAGTTGGAGGTTGGAGGGGGAGTAGATGCGCACAGAGTGCACCTCAAAGGAAGGGAGGGTAACAGAGGGTGGCAGTGGGATTGGGGTGAAGGAGCAGGTATCTGACAGGAGAAAACCAACTCCTCCACCATGTTTGCTGCTGGGGCGGGGGGTGTGAGAAAGGTGGAAGCCGCCATACGAAAGTGCAGCAGGAGAGGCTGTGTCAGAAGGGGTGAGCCAGGTTTCGGTGATGGCGAGGAAGGAGAGTTTGGTAGTAACAAAAAGATCATGGATGTAGGAAAGCTTGTTGCAGACAGAGCGAGCGTTCCACAGAGCTCCTGTTAGTGGGACTGGGGAAGCGGGGGCTGGGTGAATGGGTATAAGGTTGGAGAGGTTACGGAAGGTTGTGATAGAGCGTGGATGGGAGGTAGAAATGACTGTGGGAATGTGGTGAGGAGGACCAGGATTTGGAGAGATATCACCAGCAGTGAGAAGGAGCAGAGAAAGTGTTAGCAGGTGGGAGCAGGAGAGGGCATGAGGGGGCTGTCTGTGTTTGGAGACAGAGGATTGTATGTTAAGGAACAGTTTTGAGGCGGAGGTGAGGTGGATGGGGAGGATTGAAGAAGAGATGAACAGTTCCTTACTAGGAGTAGGGATTAGGGGAATTAGCAGAAAGTGAAGGATTATTGGGGTGAAAGTGAAAACAAACAGAAACATTGTTTACAGTGACTGTCCAGTTACCTTCAGTTCCCTTCTGGTTTTAATTCTTAAATTAATCTTCACACTTCTAGCACACACTTATAGCAATCACAATGCAGACTGAAGTCTATGCAGACTTGTACTCTGCAATATATGTACAACTAAGTGCAGTCAGGTGTGAAGCAGAGAGGAGTGGTCTCTGCTCATCTTGGCCAGACAATTAAGAGTGGACCAGATGTATATGATCAAGCCAGAGTAAACAAGGTCATAAATAACACTGGGGTAAGCTGGGGTTAGCTGAAAGGCATACCATGTGAATGCTAGGTGCAGAGGCAAGTCTATGTGCAAAGCTGGGTGACGCACTGTGTGTCCTTCATAGACAGACAGCAGGAGAGCAGGAGAGCTGGGTGGATGGACATACCATGTGAATGCTAGGTGCAGAGGCAAGTCTATGTGCAAAGCTGGGTGACGCACTGTGTGTCCTTCATAGACAGACAGCAGGAGAGCAGGAGAGCTGGGTGGATGGACATACCATGTGAATGCTAGGTGCAGAGGCAAGTCTATGTGCAAAGCTGGGTGACGCACTGTGTGTCCTTCATAGACAGACAGCAGGAGAGCAGGAGAGCTGGGTGGATGGACATACCATGTGAATGCTAGGTGCAGAGGCAAGTCTATGTGCAAAGCTGGGTGACGCACTGTGTGTCCTCATTGCTCATGCTTCCTCACAATTTGGTTTCTCAAGTCCTCAGACAGTTCTCTGGTCTTCTTTCTTTTCTGAATGCTCAATGTGGTACACACAAGGACACAGGACAGAGGTTGAGTCAACTTTAATCCATGTCAACTGGCTGCAAGTGTGATTTAGTTATTGCCAACACCTGTTAGGTGCCACAGGTAAGTTACAGGTGCTGTGAATTACACAAATTAGAGAAGCATCACATGATTTTTCGAACAGTTCCAATACTTTTGTCCACCCTCTTTTTTATGTTTGGTGTGGAATTATATCCAATTTGGCTTTAGGACAATTCTTTTTGTGTTTTTTCATTTAAGACAAATTAAGTGAAAATAATAATACCAAAGAATTTGTGTTTGCAATCATTTTCAGGAAGAAACTGAGTATTATCTGACAGAATTGCAGGGGTGTCAATACTTTTGGCCACAACTGTATAGTTGTGCTTAAATCCACAGCATTTTTTTCCTTGAAATGGTGCCACATAATTTCTTAGGGCTCGATCACACAAATGTATAAGTCAGATGAGTGCTATATCATGTAACATCGGATAGCATTTGGACCAATGTTGTACTATGAAGCACCGCCGACTAACGCATCATGCTTCGGGTGCATCCGATGATCGGACCATTGGGTACATGTGAAACCCTGGACTGCACTCTGATGTCATCCGAGTGCAGTCCAACATCCAAAGACTCAGACAATGGAGAAATTAATTCCTCCATCATACCTGTGCTGCGATTTTCTCATGCGAGAGAATTGGATCACACTAAGATGACACTCAGATCAAACTCTAACAGAGTTTGAGCTGAGTGTCATTAGCATAATCTGACCACCGCCTTAGCTGCGTGCAGTATTACACCTTATCCTCATTGACTTTAACGGGGCTGAGTTAGAAAATTTCCCTTTGTCCCATATGTTAAGACTAATTCTATTAAACACCTCTGATAGTTTTGGTCTCTGTTGGAAATTTTGCATAGCTCATAAGCTTCAAGTCACACCTTTAGATATATGTGATGTATTTGGTGCCAAACATTTGGCAATTGGACAAGTGGTCAAGAGAGGCACCCTGCTGTTGTGTTATTGGTAGTAACACAGGTACAGATGAAGACTGAGAGGGCATCCATAGAAAGGGCCATTGATTTAGCTGCCAGAGAGAGCGGACATAGCGACTCCTGATTAGTACATCTTGAGTCCAACGTTGGTTTCGTCAAGGAAGCCCTAAAGAACAGTCAGAATAGTCAACCTGCTTATAAGGTACAGAAAGCCTTCTGGGCTTTGCTAATGCAAGAATGGCCAAATAAGATGGTAACAATTTAATTTACTACAAGATGTTTTTAAAGTGAACCTGTCACAAGGCTTGGCCGATATAAGATGCGGCTGCTGCCTTTCATGGCTTATCTACAGCATTCTATAAGGCTGTAGATAAGCCCCCCGTCCGACCTGCAAGATAAGAAAAATAAGTTTCATTATACTCCCCCGGGGGGGGCGGTTTGGCCCGATGGGTGTCGGTGAGTAGATGGGGGGGCTTATCTACAGCATTATGGAATGCAGTAGATAAGCCCTGAAAGGCTTATAAAAACCAGGAGTGGAACATGTTTCTATTATACTTTTCCTTTGATTGTTCCACTCCTGGTTTTGACTTACAAACACAGAGGTAAAAACGCACCAAATATTGAGTGTGTGTATGTGGCCTTAGGCTGAACATCTTATGTGTCCTTATAAGATGGAAGGGTGCAGTGTGGACGCTGGGCTTGACTTGGGAGTGACCTTTTTCATGTGGGTTTGAACGGCCCTTAGACATTCAGAATTGTGTAGGGGCTCTATGTATTCGTGTCCCAAGATAGGGAGAACTTACCTGCTTTCATACAAAAACAGCACCGCACTTGTGTATGGAATATGTGTGGTATTGCAGCTCACTCCCATTCACTACAGTACAAGTGCTTCTAACTTTAGCAATGACCTTTTGTGGCTTACCCTCCTTGTGGAGTGTGTCAATGATGCCTTCTGGACATCTGTCAAGTCAGCTGTCTTCGCCATGATTGAGGAGCCTACTGAAACAGACTAAGGGACCTTGGGAAGCCTTTGCGGGTGTTTTTTGTGAATTATTCTAATTTACTGAGATAATGACTTTTGGGTTTTCATTGGTTTTCATCAACATTAACAGAAATAAACACGTGATCCTTTGTGCATCACACTCGATCTTTACATGGTGTTCAGTCTGGTCTGTTATTATCCATTCATACAGGTTAATATTGTGTATCCAAAACCCCACAGTTCAGGCCACATTGTATCATGGGAAGTTTATGACGGGCGGTTGTCAGTGACAACAATCCATTGTATGGCTTTGGATCAACACTGCAGCATAAATACATAGAAATACAAGCAAGCATCCTACGTGTTTCTCAATAGGAAGGTATTGTCAGTCGCCCAGGATACTGACCTCACATTGTGAAGTGATTCAGAATTTTTTTTAACTCTTCCTTTGCCAGGTAATAGTTTTCAAGAAGATTTATTCATCGTTTGAAGTCCTGAAACTATGATTTGCTAAGATGATATGAGTAGGGTTAGGGCTAGGGTTGGGATTAGGGTTAGGGTTGGGATTTTGGGGAGTGGGGCCACCAGGTTGGCCATCATTCTGCTTCATTCTGGGACAGGAGGGCTGTGCATAGTTGTAATTCTCCAGAATGTTCACCCTTGGGTTTACCATACATCTTGGACTTAAGCAACAGCCTAGGAAGTACCTAAGGGGTAGGCATCATGCCACCTATTTTGAGAACTTTGAAGCCAGGGGTGCAACAAATATGGTGATTTTTTGTGTATTCGTTATAACACAAAGAGTGGTTACTGGAGACATTGACACGAGGGCTAATATACATCACCCATGGGAAGGATATGAGCGATGAACTGGACTAGAATATCCATATGACTCTGAACATTTTCCAACCCTCCCCGATGGTCTTGTTTCCCATATGACTGTTATTACGTCTTCAATTACGCCTCAATTCCAGTCTCAAAGTTGTTCATAGAAAGGCAATTGTTATATGAAAAGTCTAACTATAGTCCTGTTAGCACAGTGATCCAGGAAATCACCTTAGAACGTGTCATGACTAGTGTTGAGCATTCCGATACCGCAAGTATCGGGTATCGGCCGATACTTGCTGTATCGGAATTCCGATACCGACTTCCGATATTTTTTAAATATCGGAAGTCGGCATCGGAATCGGAAGTTCAAAGTTGATTGACAGCCTGACGTCATCATGATGCGCGGTGTGTGCGCATCATGATGCGCCGTCATTTCGGGCCTTCCGGGGGTCTCTGCCGGCCTGCCGGGGGGCTGTGCCGGCCTGCCGGGGGGCTGTGTGGACTACCCGGGGTCTGTACCGGCCTGCCGGGGGGCTGTGCCGGCCTGCCGGTGGTCTGTGCACCCTGTGGGGGTCTGTACCGGCCTGCCGGGGGGCTGTGCCGGCCTGCCGGTGGTCTGTGCACCCTGTGGGGGTCTGTACCGGCCTGCCGGGGGGCTGTGCCGGCCTGCCAGGGGGCTGTGCTGATTTCCGGGGGTCTGTGCAAGCATCGTCCGATGGGACTACAAGTCCCATCTGGCGATGCCTGCTACCATGACAGTGATTGACACATTAGCCAATGATGGGACAGTAGTAGTCCCATCATCCGGCTAATGTGTTAAATGTTAAAAAAAAAAAAAAAAAAACTACATACATACTACATGCATGCTACATACATACTACATGCTACATACATACTACATACATACTACATACATACTACATGCATGCTACATGCATGCTACATACATACTACATACATACTACATACATACTACATACATGCTACATGCTACATACATACTACATATATACTACATGCATGCTACATACATACTACATGCTACATACTACATATATACTACATACATACTACATACATACTACATGCATGCTACATACATACTACATGCTACATACATACTACATATATACTACATGCATGCTACATACATACTACATGCTACATACATACTACATGCTACATACATACTACATATATACTACATACATACTACATACATACTACATGCATGCTACATACATACTACATGCATGCTACATACATACTACATGCTACATACTACATACATACTACATGCTACATACATACTACATATATACTACATGCATGCTACATACATACTACATGCTACATACATACTACATATATACTACATGCATGCTACATACATACTGCATGCTACATGCATGCTACATACATACTACATACATACTACATGCTACATACATACCACATATATACTACATACATACTACATACAATACATTCATACAATACATACATAGACATACAGTACATATAACATAGAGTAACATACTTACCAATACTTGTCACATTGTTCCCCGAAGCCATTGTCTTTTACGGAATAAATATTAACATAACAAACCACAAAAATACTCACCCACGATCCGAAGCAGTCCACGAGTGTGTCCCACGACGATCTTGGGTAGAGAACTGCAGCATCAGCTGTTGCTGCCGTTCTCTACGGGCTGCAGGAATCCAATGACGGAAGGTAGGTATCCTTCCGCACTGTATTCCTCCGCCACTTAAAAAAAAAAAAGTCCCTAGTCTCACTTTATGCCATTGCTGCGTGGGAATTTCAGCTGTATGTAGCATGCATGTAGCATGCAGTATGTATGTAGCATGCATGTAGTATATATGTAGTATGTATGTAGCATGTAGTATGTATGTAGTATGTATGTAGCATGCATGTAGTATATATGTAGTATGTATGTAGCATGTAGTATGTATGTAGCATGCATGTAGTATATATGTAGTATGTATGTAGCATGTAGTATGTATGTAGCATATATGTAGTATGTATGTAGTATGTATGTAGCATGCATGTAGTATATATGTAGTATGCATGTTGCATGCATGTAGTATATATGTAGTATGTATGTTGCATGTAGTATGTATGTAGTATGTATGTTGCATGTAGTATGTATGTAGTATGAATGTAGCATGTATGTAGTATGTAGTATGAATGTAGCATGTATGTAGTATGCATGTTGTATGTATGTAGCATGTAATTTTTTTTTTTTTTTTACATTCAACACATTAGCCGGATGATGGGACTACTACTGTCCCATCATTGGCTAATGTGTCAATCACTGTCATGGTAGCAGGCATCGCCCGATGGGACTTGTAGTCCCATCGGACGATGCCTGCACAGACCCCCGAAGCCTGCACAGCCCCCCGGCAGGCCGGCACAGCCCCCCGGAGCCTGCACAGCCCCCCGGCAGGCCGGCACAGCCCCCCGGCAGGCCGGCACAGCCCACTGGAGCCTGCACAGCCCCCCTGGCAGGCCGGCACAGCCCCCCGGCAGGCCGGCACAGACCACCGGAGCCTGCACAGACCCCCCGGCAGGCTGGCACAGCCCCCCGAAAGGCCCGTACAGACCCCAGAGAGGCTGTACAAGGGAAAAACAGGATTTTTCTTATTCCGATACCGGAAGTCCCATAGACTTGAATGGGACTTCCGGTATCGGAATCGGCGATACCGATACTTTTTTTTAAGATCGGCCGATCCATTCCGATCCGATACTTTGAAGTATCGGACGGTATCGCTCAACTCTAGTCATGACTCCTTCACCCGTCAGTGATTTTTCTTGTAGGCTAAAAACAGTCGAAGTTTGACCAGAGTTTGGTCAGTATTTACCAGCAGAGTTTGGTGAGACTTTCATTAGTTTTGCTTGAATGAAAATCAAAACTGATGGAAGTTTCTCAAGTTCCTCCTATCAAACAGACCATGAAAAACAGACAACACATGGATTGCATCTGTTTTTTCACGGACCCATAAACTTGCTTTAGCGAATTTGATTCGACCAAAACCTAAAAAATCCAGCCAGAGCATATGCTTGGTAGAAGTGCAATGCATAGGTGTGTAATCACACTGTGGCCATTTAATAAGCAGAACATAAGATAAAAACTAAATGAGCAAATACCCTGTAGTACGTAAATAAATAGTAATAGTACATGTAAATAACATAGGGTACTATCATTGTTTTGATCACAAAAACATAAAAGCCATTCCACCACGACAAGGTGTACCCTAATCGGGATGGTACTTAACTCTTGTAGCTCACCTCACTATGTGTCAGCAGCCCTAAAAATAGATGAAGGCAGAGTCGGACCTGGATCCTAACTGGTCGGACACGCACCAGTGGAAAGCTATATACGCAAAATGACAGCCCATTCAGAATAAAATCGACCGTGTCTCCATGGTTTTGTGCGGATCTCTCGGTCCGAGGCAAAAATTGGACAAGTGAACTACCCCATAGACATAAGTGTTATCTGTGAAAAAAAATGGATAGCACTTGTACAATAAAAAACAGTGACATGTGAAGGAGCCCAAAATTTGATATGGTCTGGATGCTGATCGGTTCTGTGGTTGGTGGTGACGAGCATTGCATAGGCCTGGAGAGTGTGACCCGCATCAGCTGGCAGGGTGTGACTCCCACACAAGTTATGCCCTGTATCAACTGTTATTCTGAAACTGCCAAAATCCAATACTGAAGTGTAACAGGCAAGAATATAAGTTATATCAGTTGTACTGTAACCACCAAGCTCTGTGCCTCCTTTGTGACAGGTAACTATTATATCTACATTTGCTACTGTGTAACTATTAAAGGGAACCTTACAACTGATACATGCCATGCTGCCTGAACCATAGTCAACATTTTTCATAGAAAAACATTTTATAAAAGCTGTACAGGGCCCGATCCACATGGGTGACTAGTTGTAAAGATTGGTCCCTGGCAGCTTCTCCCTGCCCGCTGCCTGTGACAGGGCTCTCCCTATACATGCATGCAGGGGGAGACCTGTCAGTCATTGGCAGTGGGAGGGGAGAAGCTGGATGTTAAAGTACATTCTTCTAAGAAATGCCACAGCGTTTCAGAGTCAAACCTACATAGCTGAAATCATACAGCTGGTGTCTGATACATGGTGCCTGTGGATTGGGCAGCATGCATCATCTGCCACGTTCCTTTTAAGCTCATGTCCTGGCTAAAAGACAGCTTGCCTGTCTCTTAAAGTTGTTCTAGTTGAAGGGTTTTTCTTCATTCACAAAAGTGGTGTCCAAATGATTGCATAGTTGTAAAGCAACGAACACAGAAGTTACTCACCCTCCCCACAAATCCAATCTCTGTGTATTGGCTGCACCGGCGATGTCATGACTACAGTAAATTAGCGCTGCAACCAATCACTGAGGTCAGCGGTTCTGCTGATGAAGATGTCTCGAAAAGTGATGGAGAACTCCGCACGACGCAAGGAGGTCAAGTACCATCTGCGCCACGTTTATGAAAGTGGAAAACCCCATTTGTGACCATCAATGCGCTATGTATAAGTTATGAACCATGTTTAGGCCCAAGGGCCACGCCCATATGTGTACCTGAATTGTATTATGGTCAAATCCAGAGGTCTGGTCATGTTGGTAGTTGTAGTGTTCTATTTAGAGAGAATAATAGAATTGTTGGGAGTTGTAGTGTATAGACATATAACAGACTACTGGAATTCTATGCTCACGGGGAGAACATGTCTTCACTTAGAGGAAGCATATGTATGGAAATCTTCACAGCTGGATGCGCACATCACGTCTTCTCTGTACTGAAAAAATGAATGAAGCATAAAAAAATTTTCATCTACATAGTAAATGTCTCCATTGAGTCAGTTTCTTTACAAACATCTCTCACATTTATTAGACAGGACACCGAACATACATATTTATTAACATCAACACCCATCTGATCTGACATAAATAACAAGGTGGGCGGAAGAAATAAAGTGCAAGTATCGAAATGCAAGCAAAAGTCACAAACAGAACATGGAGGATCACAACTATATACATCATATAATCTGTACAGTGAGGCATAACCAGAGAACGCCCGGCCTGGACAGCCCGCTATGGGGATCAATAGTCAAGACATCTGTATTGGTTATATCGTTTGCTCCTTGTAAGGATATATTTATCAGACAACACAGCTCAATATATGGGTTCTGCTACATGCATGCACAGTGCAAGTCTCCCTTACCCCACAGCCAAAAGTCAATGCAATGAAATAAAAAACATAATAACCCCAACTAATGGCAGAATGAAAAATATCGCAATAGCACACAATGATAGATAAATCTACAATAACCCAATATCAAGACAATAAGTACATTATGTTAGTGTAGTGTCAAAGAAAAAGGTTAAATTGCAACTCCAGTCAGTAATGATATTTAAAATAGATTTTACAACAAATGATGGAGTTTATTTTCCATGTCATAGTCATCCTTTGTATCCTTTACAAGAACCAACAACTAACTACTTCCTATGTACAAGAAGAAAATATAACTTTTATAATACTGCCCATATGTACAAGAATATGACTACTATAACACTGCTCCTATGTACAAGAATATAATTACTATAATACTGCCCTTATGTACAAGAATATAACTACTATAATACTGCCCCCCTAAGTACAAGAATATAACTACTATAATACTGCCCTCTATGTACAATAATATCACTACTATAATACTGCCCCTCTATGTACAAGAATATACCTACTGTAATTCTTCCCCTATGTACAAGAATGTAACATCAATAATACTGCCCCCTACATACAAGAATATAACTACTATAATACTGCCCCCCTAAGTACAAGAATATAACTACTATAATACTGCCCTCTATGTACAATAATATAACTACTATAATACTGCTCCTACGTACAAGAATATAACTACTATAATACTGCCCTCTATGTACAATAATGTAACTACTATAATACTGCCCCCTTATGTACAAGAATATACCTACTGTAATACTGCCCCTATGTACAAGAATGTACCATCAATAATACTGCCCCCTTTGTACAAGAATATAACTACTATAATAATGCACCCTATGTACAATAATAGCTACTATAATACTGCCCCCTATGTACAAGAACATACCTACTGTAATACTGCCCCTATGTACAAAAATGTACCATCAATAATACTGCCCCCTATGTACAAGAATATAACTATTATAATAATGCACCCTATGTACAATAACATGACTACTATAATACTGCCCCCTATGTACAAGAATATACCTACTGTAATACTGCCCTTATGTACAAGAATGTAACATCAATAATACTGCCCCTACGTACAAGAATATAACACTATAATACTGTCCCCTATGTACAATAATATAACTACTATAATACTGCCCCCCTATGTATAAGGATATACCTACTGTAATACTGCCCCTATGTGCAAGAATGTAACATCAATAATATTGCCCCCTATGTAATAGAATTTAACTACTATAATACTGACCATATTTACAAGATTATAACTACGATAATACTGTTCCTTTGTAAAATAAATACTATAACACTGCCTTCAATGTATCTAAGAATATAGCTGCTATCGCTCTCCTACATTTTTGACTAGAATTGCATTCTAAGCTTTTTTCCACAGTTGTTAACATGACATTGGTTCTTTTGGAGTTTCAAAAAAAAAAAAAAAATCTGAAAGAGAATCTCATTCTAAAACCCAATACCATTTTGTGTCTTATCAGATCAAACTGGTCATAGCAGGAGGAAGGTCAACATATCATAAAGCAGATGTCTCAAACGTGTAGCACATCTGATGTTGCCTACATGCAACTCTCTTTATACCAGGGGTTTGGAGACCATTATTATAAAGAGTGAAGTCAGTATCACAAGAAACCTTTACAAGATGCAGTAATATTGCAGTGTGACATTCGCCTTGGTTTACCCTCCCCCTGTACATCCTTTCCTCCTGTTCATACGCTTACTGTTTACTGTACCAAAATGAATTTTTCCCCTAGTATTTGCAGAGCGGATGAAGGAGGGTGCAGATCAGTGGTCCCAGACTTACTCCGTCAGCTGTTATTTACAGAGTTCTGGCATTCACAGTAATGGATGGCTTGGTGAGGCAGATACAGCAAACCCTATCACCATCTGTCTGTGTGTTACGGACAGAACATCTTTGCCTGCGGGTTCCTCAGGTTTAGAGACGCACAGTCCTTTTTGGTTTATTTCACATCATCGACCCTAACAAAAGCCTCATGAATAATATACAAAAAAATTCAATCATTTCCTACCATGTTGTAGAATGACTATGCCAAGAGTTCCCAGGAATGTGACAAACAATATTGCCTCCAATCCAGCCTCTTGAGGGTTGTCAACATCTCATACAGTTAGGAATCTGTCTAGCTAAAGGAGTTTACGACAAACCACATTTCCTTATATCCTATTAAATTACATGGACATAAATTGTGATCGGTCCCCGACTGAGTGCCTTCATCTACATCACTAACAAAGAGCAGAAGGAGACTAGGGAGTGTGAATGCTGTATTTGTATCCAAGCCCGGAAGCCAAATAGGCCCAAATGTCCTTCTGCCCCATGTGAGAACACTCGGTCTCTAACTGGCTTGTCATAGTTAGGGAACTTTTTTTTCTTTTTAGAGATTTAGCACTTCTTCTCCGGTCCATGTATTTACATGGTCAGCATGCTATGCTACATTTTCCCTGAAGCTGATCACCAGAGCTTTTCTCAAGCAGGACCGAGGCTGGTTTCAATCCTAGTGACATAAAACTTTTAAGCTCTAATGCTCATTATTGCATTAATTGGCAAATATAAGCTTTGGATGCTTTGTAAAGCTGAGCGTTAACCCTCTTGGAAGCAGTAATGGCTGCCATATTGGTTGTTATCCAAAAGTAATGTAAACTACAAGAAATCATGAATAGAACACCCAACATATTCACTACGACCAGTGCAAGTTTTGTCAGGTAGAGATCCTTCCACATAAAAACCACGGTAATGTGTACTATATTCATAACTCATGCATCCATGGGTCTATAGAGGACTTTCGAGACGACATGGCTTCTGCTGGTTACAGTTTTGTGCGAAGGGTTTAATATATATATATGTATATATTATTTGTAGATAAATGAGTTTATCTTCTGAAGAAGGTTGATGTCTCCAGTGCCTGTACTGACAACATATCTTCCAGACGCTCTTGACAATGAGAACCATGGACTTTTAGAAGCTCAAATTATGAAGGTTTTGGAAGATGTCTTTCTGTTGTCTTCAGTATGGAGTATCTCTGGTGATCTGGGTAGCGAATGTGTGGTTGGTGCTAGAGATACTGTTGGATTTCCTGGTAAAACCGAGGTGCTTTTTCTTCCTTCTCCATGGTGGGCATAAAAAACTGAGGGTGGAAACAAATATCTGTCGAAAGTTTGCAGATACCAGGTTGTAGAGTATTGGATTGACGGTAGAGCTCACGTAGAAGAGGACATTGGTCAGCATGTAGAAGTAGTGGTAGAAGTCATTAAGTTCACTGTGAATAACAAAAAAATTTGGTTACTTCATGTATAATATTTTAGATTTGATGGCGGGGCTTGTAAAGTGTGAAGATGTCTCTCTGGGTGTTGAAAGACCCTTCTCCAAGTTCT
Source organism: Dendrobates tinctorius (assembly GCF_039654945.1). Taxonomy (NCBI): domain Eukaryota; kingdom Metazoa; phylum Chordata; class Amphibia; order Anura; family Dendrobatidae; genus Dendrobates; species Dendrobates tinctorius. The sequence continues at coordinate 33,543,500 of NW_027361733.1, forward strand.
TTAGTAGGGAAAATCTAGATTATATTTTCACAATGAGCATGTGCCCTGAGACCATCAATACACCTACGTGGCTCCTTCTAAACACCAGCCCTTCCCAGGTATGTTCTATCTACATAGTTTTGCTTGGTTGTCTCTAGACCCAACAATTTCTTAATGGTGTAGAGCCACATCAAAGTGTGACCACCTCTTCTGCATGTGGCTATAATAGGAACCTTTTGAGGTGAGAAATAGTTGTCCATACCAAATTTATGCCCCGTAACAAAGTAAAGAAGTGTAGAATGTATGTCAATTTTGCAACCAATAGACTGGACAGTTGAATCCAATGACTCTAACTTACACATTGACCATAACCTTGGTAATGTATTGCTAATCCTCGTGGTTCCAAACTTCCTCTAAGATGTATTTATTCTACATGTAACAGATGTGATATTGACCTGAACACCAAGCTTTATTACAATTGTCAAACACTGATCTAACAGGTTATTTTATGTTGTTATTATTATGTTAAGACGATGTTGTGTTTGACCAAGGCTATGAGTTTTACTGCTACAGAATTCCTGATTATGTCATCTTCCAGCAAGGAAGGGGTAAAGAAAATTGAAGAAATTCCATCATCTTATTAAATTAATGAAATTAAAATTTTTTAAGTGGATGTTTGGAAAATGTTCAACGTGATTCTATATATATGTTGACCGCTGTGTCATTGCTCATCTGCCATTGAGCTAAAAAAAAAAAACAGTAATAAGTGTGCACTGTGGGATATTTGCTGGATTGAAAAATGGGTTCCACTTCTTCACTGGTCCTAGTTCATATTCAATTTTCCTTAGTTGATTTACTAAACACTGGCACAATACAGGGATGACAGTGTCCGACATTGGCTGCTGGCCACCTGTTTCGGTTGCTCCTCAATATTTGACAAACTCCTTGCCTTGTCGACTGGTATTGGGCACGATTCACAGGCTCAGCAAAAGTGTTCAGTGATTTAATAAGGAGGCTCTTCTGTGCAGTGGTGTTGAACCTGTAGTTTATAGGAGTGTTTTCAATGCCTCTAGTTGTTAAAAAACTCAGCAGACTGAACACCGTCACTGCAGAGGTTGTTCAATAATTAATCTGCCAGCTGGCACATGTTCAGACTTCATGGGAAACTTCTAGCAAGTTTCTAGTTTGAATTCCGAGTAGTACCATATCAATACTCCTCAGGGATGGATTCTAGGGAATCCAGAAGGGGATCACACCCTTGGGCCTCCACCATCTTAAGGGTCCTATAGGGCCTCCACTACTCTCACGGGCCAGGTGCATGCATAAAAAAAGGTCTTTCTGTTGTTTTCGGACAAATATATCTACAAGAAGAGCTTTAGGTTGATGTGTGTAACTCTTTATTTTGAAGTTTTGAAGTCAATTGCACAAATGTTTCCAGAACTCCCTATGATTAGTGTTGCAAAAAAATTAGGCACTCATATACATGTTTACAGGGTGTTTAAAATCTATTACAAATCTATTGCTACCAATGCATCAGATGTTAGTCAATATTTTGGTAATACTGTAACCTTCCTGAGAGAATGGGATTGTGATAGATGGAATAGGGGATTTATTTATCGGATGAGGCAGTGCTGGCAAATTGGGACTTTCATCGGTGTGATGGCGCAGAGGTCCCATTTTGCTACGGCTGCTTTATTTTATTTATTTATGCCTCCTACTCTATCACAATCCAATTATTTGAAGACGGTCACGGTATTGACTAAAACGTTACCTAACAATTGATGGATTGCCATTAATACATTTTAAACACCACTGCAACATATCAGTGAGTATTAAGTTTTTTTTGTAAAACTAGTCAAGGGATATGACCCACTGGTGGTATTCTGTGCACTTTCACATAATCCATAACTCCATAGACTTCCGTGGATAAGACATGCTCATCCCTTTTGTCTAAAAGTGGCTACTATTATAATTCAGGTTGTCCAGATTCCTGTGGAGGGATGACCAGGGACATTGACCAACTTTGATTTGGCACACCTGATGTCTTGCTGTGAACAATATGTGAGTGAAGAGAAAAAAAAAAAGATATGTCAACTCTGACAATATCTTATCAATCTAAAGTCCTCCATGTTATAGGACAACATGGTTAGCACTGCAGCCTTGCAGTGCTGGGGTCCTGGGTTCAAATCCCACCAAGGACAACAGTTTGTATGTTCTCCCTGTGTTTGCGTGGGTTTCCACCGGGTTCTTCAGTTTTCTCCAAAGACATACGGATAGGGAATTTAGATTGTGAGCCCCATTAGGGACCGTGATGATAATGTATGTAAAGCGCTGTGGAATAAGATAGCGCTATAGAAGGAAAGCATAAAAAATAAATAAAAATAATGTTGGCCTCTTTTCCCCCTGAGAGTAGTTTGGAGGTCTATAATGACATCTTATAGGAGCTTTTAATGTCTTTTCCAACCAAATCTGGCAGGTGAGGGGAATTTGATTTCTCCTTGCGTGATACAGTGTGTGAATGTATTAGTCAGATATGACCCTACTTCTCTAAGAGTATGTGTAGTTGATAAGGTCATCAATCTATATCTGTCCTGGTGTGGTAGAAGCTGTCAAGGAGTGCTAAAGGCCCCGTCACACACAGCGAGATCGCCAGCGAGATCGCTGATTTTGTGATGCCACAGCGATCTCACCAGCGATATCGCTGTGTGTGACATGTATTAGCGACCAGCCCCCCCGCCGGTATCGCTGATCTCGCTCAAACGTCCTGGGCCATTTTTTGATCGTTGGTCTCCCGCTGGCCAGCACGCATCGCTGCGTGTGACAGCGAGACCAATGATCAACGACGCTGGGAGCGGGTTTCCAATGTAAACAGCGGGTATCTAAGAGCCGCGCGGCTCTTAAATACCCGCTGTTTACCTTGAATACCAGCTTGCTTGCTGGTCCTGATCGCTGGTGGGTCTGTCTATGTGACAGCTCACCAGCGATCAGCTATGTCCCAGCGATCCCATCCACGTCGGATCGTTGGTGGGATCGCTGGGACATTGATGTGTGTAACGGGGCCTTTAGAGTTGTATTTTTGCATGAGGCAGAACATTGTTCATTGGGAATCTAGCAAATGCAAAACTATAGATCTTGACGCTGATGTCAACAACATCCTAGTTTGGTGTAGATGCTGAAGTTTAGTTAGACATCCAGCATTTGTCTAGTAGTCCTAGTATTTTTGCTAATAGCTGTGTTCTTTGAAACAGATATAGTTGTACTTACTCTGTCCAAAGGCTCTCCGGTACGTAGCAGAACATGAGACGCCTCACATGATATGGAAGCCAGCAGACAACAAAGGCAATGACTACCACACCTGGAGAACAAAGAGAAGGACAGAATGAAGCACCCAAATCATCATGCATGTTAATCTGAATCAGAGATCTCTAATACTACAACTTCCAGGATTCAGGAAACTGCAGTTTGGCAGCATGTCCAGAACCACAAGTCGGAGACCACCGCATTAAGTTTGCGGTCACTAGTCCATTCTTTGCTCGTGCACCTCTTTCCAATAGTCTTGAAGCTGCATGATATCATATTGTACAATATCTGCTCTTGTTATTTCCTGACCACTTAAGAATTAAGAAGCAGTCTCTTGTATTGCAGAAAGAACACGTTTGTAACCCCTTCAGTAATTTAGTTAGAGTTGATGAAAAAGATTTGTAGGACCCTGGCCTAATGGCCATGCTGGGAATTTGACCTAAGCCTTGCAAACCTCCTCCTACCAGCCAACATCCTTGGCGCCTCTTCAGATCAGTAGACCCTGCACATCTTCTTTGCCTTTTGGAACTCTCGTGATGATGCGTCTGATCTACTAACCTAAGGAGGATCCAGATATGCCAGGAGGTAGTGGAGATTCAGGAACTATAGACGTGGCTGCACGATCAGACCCTTGCAAATCTTTTTTCATTGGCTCTTCATGTAGCTCCATGTAAGGAATTGGAGTTCATCTGACCAAGTGGTTTCAAGCAGACTAGTCTTACATAAATTATATGAGCAATATTTTGATGGGGTCCCCATCCCCTTGCCTCTGGTCTCATAATTTCAAAATACAGCACATAGATACTTTATCTGAAAGTTTTACTTGGTCAAAAAAGAATTACTAAATAATTAGAAAAAATGCCTGCACTTTACTACAATTCCTACTATTCACCCTTTAGTGCCCACATTGCTGTTCTATGTAATTCCTACACAATGCTGCCATTGAATGTAGAAATGTTACCGCCATGCAATGCCTAAATGAGAACTTCATACAGTATTCAAACAATGCTACTATACAGAGACCCTATAGACTGCCATACATTTTTCACACAATACTGGCAATGGCCCCCCCAAAAATCTAAAATTCACTGTAAAAATAATACCGCCATACAATTCATTAATAGTGTACAGGCTAAGGGTAGAGTGACTGCTGGTACAGGGCAGTGAAGAACCATATGGTCCATGCTCAGGTTGGTCCTGTTCATGGGTAATACTCAGTGTATCAACCTGTAAATCCTACCCTGCTTTTCTGTATGGGTAAATACTTATAGACTGTCTAGTCTAGCATGATACTTATGTTACTTTGTGAATTGCTATGATAAATACATCCATCTTGCCGGTCGCTTACAGGCATGGAAATTCAGAACCGCAGCATACAATATCCTGATCCTTATTATGTTAATGATACATTACTGTAATATATGACATGGTCAAGAGTGGAAAAGGTAGGAAAATGTATTTAGTAATTCACTATATTATTGCATGTACAATTTCAATCTTCTTTTTGGTCCTGTCATTACCCAATTCCAGCCCTCTTTATGTTATGCTGCCCAGCAGAGCTTGAAGGTAATTTGGGCCCTGGTGCAACACCTGAGGCTGGGCCCAAGGCAAAATTGGTAATTATTTGATATGGAATCTATATAGTGTGTAACAAAAGAAGGAAAACAATTTGAAAGATGGTAATTCAATTTTAGACAAAAGCTATGGGGGAACAGGCAGCGGGTGCTGCTGCTTTCTGGTAAGAGTTTTATTTCATCCCCAGTGTAGGATTCACAGATACACTGCTCAGTATTGGTGCTGATGCTATGATGTGTTACATAGAGAGAGGACAGCAGGAATGCTTTATGTCTGTGTGATATTTGGGAGAAATCACAGCAGCTCAGAGACAACTGGAAATTAGCGATAGGACACGCAGAAGGGAAATTTTTGATAAATGCACAACACAACTCATATAATGGCCAGAAACTGTGTCATTTCTCTTGTACACACATAATGATGAGTAATAAAGTCTATTGTTTCCAATGCATTGTCTGACTGGTTTATATATAAAGACTTCAAGTTGTAAACCAGATGGGAAAAAATCAAAAAATATATAACAACTGTATAAGAGGAAGTGTTAGGAAGGCAAGTGAGATAATCTCGGGCAAAGCATTGATTCCATCAGTTTATGCCGGATTTAAAATCAAATTATTGCACTATGAGATTTGCCGCTAGACTGGATCATGAGAAAATTGAATTTTTTTGTTATTCTTGCCTGTAGAAGAAAGACTGAAAATCAGTGAGGTGAAGACTGAAGAGGCATCTGGGAGATCTGACTTCTCACATCTCGCCATCTCCTTCTATTATCGGGTGTCCAGCCGGGACTGCTCTATATCTACAATCACAGACTAGTATATGGCTGGAGCGCTGCGGAGATGGAAAGAGTCAGATCACAGAGACATACTGGACATACTGTAGTTTGATCACAAAAATGGCAAAATAACTCCCTTTATCTTAGCGGAAACCAGACATTGATGCCATTTTGTTTTGCTCTGAGGTATTAAAGGGCCAGTAACTACCAAAATCCCATTAAATTAATCTTGACCCTATTCTGTCCCATATTTCAGTCCACAAAAGGTTTATGTCACAATAAATCTCGCCTCTGTCTCCCCAAGTTGAAAATATAGTATAGTATAGTCGTAAGGATCCAGGAGAAAGCAAAAAACCCCATACAGCAGTAGACAATTTTCCTTCTCAGGATAAATCCTGGAAAAGCCCAATTTTGATCTTTCATATTTCTGGATACTTCAGCGAACCTATACATAAAAGCAATATAGAATCAATAAGTGCAAAACTAATTATATATCCCTACAAAACAAATGTGTCACACCTCTAAGGAATAAAATATAATAATTCTATTAATTATAATAATAATAATAATAATTATTATTATTATTATTATTATTATTTACATAGCACCATTAATTCCATGGTGCTGTACATGAGAAGGGGGTTACATATTTTCCTATCCATTAGAGTGTTAATTACGGACAGAACACGGATGACATCCGTGTGCTGTCAGTGATTTTCATGGACCTATATACTTGTATGCAAACAATTTTGATTTGTGACTCCAATCAAAAATGGACATATCCATAAATACCGCAAAATGATACAGATATGTGAACTGCTCATAACAAATACATGATTCACAGATGTCTCTTTGTGACCTTATTGTCAGTTTTTTCCTGACTAGTGATTGTAAGGTGGCGGAACTATTTTGCCGACATGGGTCTATGCCCTTTTTGATGCATATTGGTTTTTGTGCATACAACGTGCATTCTGAAGCCACCCTGAAAAAGTGCTGCCTAAACACACAAAAGAATGAACAAGAATGAACATATTCATGCCGAAACACGCGTTGGGGTGGAGGCACCGCAGGTCTCATGTATTGACACAACCATCTATATGTTCTTTATGCCTTCCTACCTATCTTCACATGTGTTCATGTTCACTGTTGAATTTATACTTTTCTTTAATATCCTAGGTACTTACCTTACTATGTATGTGAACTATTACTCTTTACATAGGCATTTTTGAGCTTACTTTTTGCACCTCCCACCTGCGGTTCCACATTCTATGGTTGTTACTACTGTTTGATTACCCTTCCAGCTCTGTATAGTCCCTTTTAAATATTTAATAAAGTTATATCTTTTATCTTACATCTTGGTTCATTTTTGGTGTGTTCTTCTCTCATATGTTTCAATATTAATTTCTTTGTAAAATCGACTTGCTTTTCATATGCTCAAGCTTTTGTGTGTCTTGTCTGTTTCAGGTTTTTGAAGATGCCAAGCAGTTAAAAGAAATGGCCGGACCATTCTTCACTCATTTTCTACTCTGAAATCGCTTCATATTTTCCAGTAAAAGACAATGGAAAGAATTTTGCCTCTCCAATGTCTGTTTGAGTGTCTTGCCAGTGTTTTTGTTTGAAAAAATTAGAGGTTTCTTCATTGTTAACTGGAATTAAAAAACACCTGGACCAGTGAGAAAAAAACGCAACAAAAATGCTAAAAAAAAAAAAACTATTAAAAAAAATCAATGGCAGTCAAAGTAAAAAAGGTCAGGAGTAGTATTTTCTGGTGAGGCGCAAGTCACAAAAAAGATGCACCGAATTTAGTAAGTGGCATGCGCCTCTCAATTAATCAGGCCCTAAGAATTTGGCTGCTTTCCTTCCATAGGTGAAGACAGAGGAAATTGTAGAAGGCCTCATAGAATTTTTTTTGCTTTTTTCCTTGTTTTTTCACCAGTATTTTCTGCACTTTCTCCCAGCATCAGACGGGCAAGACCGCTCTTCTCCTCCATGAGTTAATTGCTTCATGTCTGAAATAATTTATCCCTAACCAACATTATTAAAAAAAAAAATTTAAAAAATTTAAAAACGACAAATTGGTTTTCAGAGAGCGACTTGAAAGAATGGACTGGGTAAATGAGAATTGATTATGCAGCCTAAAAAGCTTAAGCTAAACACAAAGGCTGTCGAGTGCAAAGCCGTGGAGGGAACGCTCCTTTTTAAAGTATTAAGCAGTTTATTAAATGGGGAGGAGATTAATGATTCTTCCCAGTGGGGGATCCAGGCGGACGATTATCAAGTTTAGTACAAGTTGAGAAAAGTATTTAGTAATATTTAGCTGTGTCTGGTATCTGCCATGCATGAAGTCTTAAAGGTATTCACAGAAAAACACAACCACTTTTTGTCAAGAAATTGCGCCACACCTGACCACAGCTTGTGTGTGGTATTACAGCTGAACTTAATTAAGATGGGGAAAAGTGATAAAATCAAACACTGCCTGTGGAAGAGCTATTTCTTGAGGAAAGCAGCCATGTTTTTGTTGTCCTGTACATCTCCTCTAAGGTTTCCCATTAATGTATTTAAATGTTAGTTTCTAAAGGATGGAATAATTAGGCTTGCACATACTACATAGGCTGCAAATATGCATGCTTGACCTTCCACTTATTAATTGACTATAGGACTGCCAGAGAAAGACAAGCATGGACACCTCCACTCTTTTTATAATGGCGCTCTGCAGAGGTGGGTTCCCAGAGCGACGTTCCTGGGAGACCTAGAAATAACCCTATAAAGGAAAGGTCTTGTGAGTGCGAATATTTTAGCGCACTGTAATAACAGACCTACTGGACACCATGTACTGGGATGCCAAACAACATTGGATATCATAGATTGAATGCCGAACAATATTGGTTGCCAAGGATCAGTGAGCAAAACAATCCTAGACATCAGAGACCAGGGTGAAAAAAACATTGAACGCAAGAAGCCAAGGTGTCAAACACTATTGGATATGAAATAATAAGGTGCCAAACACCACTGGGCACCAGAGTTTATGGTGCCAAACACTACTGGACACCTGGGACTTGGATACCAAATACCACCAGATACAAGGTAACAGGGTGCCAAATACCACTGGACATGAATGACTACAGTGCCAAACAGCCAAACACAACTGGACACCAGAGACTATGGTGCTAAATACTACTGAACACCTGGGGCTTGGGTGACAAACACCACCAGACACAAATGAGTATGGTGCCAAACACCACTGAACATGAAGGACTACAGTGCCAAACACCAATCTACACCAGAGACTATGGTGCCAAACATTACTGGACAGCTGGAGCTTGGGGGTCAAACACCACCAGACACAAGGGAGTAGGGTGCCAAACACCCCCAGACACAAGGGAGTAGAGTGTTAAACACCACTATACATAAGGGACAAAGATGCCAAACAGAACGTGACACAAGGAACAAGTGTGCCAAACACTACTGAACACAAGGGACTAGTGTTCCAAACGTCATTGGACACAAATGTGCCAAACACAACTGGACATATGGGTGTATGGTGCCAAACACCATTGGACACCTAGGTTTACAGTACAAAACATTATTGGATACCAGGGATTAGAGTGACCAAAACACTGAACACCAGAGAGTAGGGTGCCCAATATCCTTGTACACCAGGAACTAATGCACCAACTACGAATCTTCATAAGGATACATTCACACAACCATAGTTTTCAAGTTGTGATTTTTAAAATGTAACAGATGAAAAAATATGTATATATATATTTTTTGCCTAAAGTACAAAGGAAATGTATCATCTTTAACTTGAGGACTTTTAGAGATCATTTCATCTTCAACTTTAACTGTTCCCAATAATAGTAATTTTGACAAGGTGTGCCCAAACTTTTACATGTCACTGTGTCTGAAGCATAAACTGACAGGAGCTGCTGGTGTGAGATCCGCAGCATGTCAATTTCTGCTGCAGATATAGGTGTGATTTTCACTCTTTGCCAAGCAAAGGATGAAATGTGCTGCTTCCCCGTATCTTTTTCGCAATGATATCTGCCCCGGGTATCACTCCTTTTCTGGAGATCCGTAGCAAATACGTTACGTGTGAACGAAGCCTAACAATAAAAACGTCAGCTTTGTAGCTTTCTATGAAGGACGTGAATCCCAATCCGCGCAGGTTGTTGCCGTGATCGGCAGAACAGATGGTGTTTTAGTTGCATCTGCTTTTCTATTGGATTACATTGTTCCAGGTGGTGTTGAGAGAGTGAAATACATAATCACAGTTGTGGCTGCAACAAAGATACTGCTGCAATAACAAGCGATGGAAAGCGATGTGTCTCCTGGGAAAGACTCTACCGGCAACTGCTTACGAAACCTAGCGATATGACGCAGTCCCTAATAAACGAGGCAAAATTCTAATCCTAAACCGTTAATGTGGAAACATCCTTATACTCACCTCCATCCTATGTATTAAATATCTTGTTTTCATTTTTAGATAAAAAGTAGTAAAGCAATGTTTTGTACTGCTGGCATGTTTAGCCCAGAGTGATTGGCAACACTTGTACATTGTAGCATACTGCAGCTGTGTAAAAGTAAGACTAGGCCAGGCAATATTTTTGCCTTCTAGTGGTAAATAAAACTCTTTCAATTCGCCGACACTAACAGAAAATCTTAAAGGGTTTGTCCTACTGTAAAATAACTTTTCAGACATGAATTGATTAAATTTTAATTAATCGCTTAGGGTCCATGGGACCCCATGTGAGTTTGTTTTTGTCATATTTCAGCAAGTATGGAAGATAGGTAACTATCCGTTTCAGTAGATTCTTAACTCAGGTGCCCCTTCCTCCTCAGTGCATCAGGAGACGTGATATCAACTATACGTGCCACAACAAGGAAAACAAGACAAATCAGGGGCAAAGTTGTTGAGAAGTACAAGTCAGGGTTGGGATATAAAAAAAAAATCTCAATCTCTGATGATCCCCCCGGCGCACCAGCAAATCCATTGTCATCAAGTGGAAGAACATGGTACCACAAAAAACCGGGCACCCATCAAAACTCTCAGCCCGGGCAAGGAGGGCATTAATCAGATTGGCAGCACAGATAAAGGTAACTCTGAAGGAGCTGCTGAGTTCCCAAGCTGAGATTGGAATGTCTGTAAATATGACCACAATAATAGGTACACACCATAGTGGTGGCCTTTATGGAAGAGTGCCCAGAAAAAGCCTTTACTTACACACAAAAAAATTGTAAGGTTCGTTTTGAGTTTGCCAAAAGACATGTGGGAGACTCCTAAAATGTATGGAGGAAGGTGCTTTGGATAGATGAGACCAAAATTGAACTTTTTGGCCACCAAGGTAAATAATGTCTAGCCCTAAACCAACACAACTCATTACCTCAAGAACACCATCCCCACAGTGAAGCATGATGGTGGCAGCATCAAGCTGTGGAGATGCTTTTTGGCAGCAGAGACTGGGAAAATGGTCCAAGTCGAGGGGAAGATGGATGGTATGAAATACAGGGATATGCTGGCAAAACGTGTTTCAGTCTGTCAGTGATTTGAGACTGGGATAGAGATTTACTTTCCAACAAGACAATTACCCAAAGCATACTTCTAAAGCAACACTTGAATGTTTTAAGGGAAAACATGTAAATGTTTTGGAGCAGCCTAGTCAAAGCCCAGACCTTAATCCAATTAAGAATTTGTGGTCAGACATGAAGATTGCTGTTCGCCAGAGAAAACATCTTACTTGAAGGCGCTAGAGCAGTTTTGCCTTGAGGAATGGGCAAAAATCCCAGGGGCAAGTTATGGAAAGCGCATAGAGATTTACCCAAAGCGACTTACAGCTGTTATTGACGCAAAAGGAGGCTCTACAATGTACTAAATTTAGGGGGTGAGTAGTTATTCACACTGAAGTTTTGAGTCATTTTGTCGTATTTGTGGTTTGCTTCATAATAAAAAGAAAAACAAATATTCACAGTTGTAGGCATGTTCTTTACACAAACTGATGCAAACCCTCAAAAAAAACCCATTGGGATCTTTCATAGGTTTTGGGAGATTTAGCTACAAACCTCCAGGGGAGGGGGACAAGGATGTATCGTGTATAAACACTGTGTATAGTGTGTTGTCTAGTGTGACCTTAAGGCGATTAAATATATAATTTAACCTTGGCCTGCTCTTTAATCTCGATCCACAAATCCACACATCTGTGTTCTCAGTTTTAACTTCACATGCTACTGGGGCTGGTTTGTGGCCCGATATAATCGCGTTAATGGACCCTGGCTTATATCTAATGAGGAACTTGTGGCAGTCCTATCACACTAAGGCTCTGTTTCACTGGTGCTAGTGAAAGGGGCTTCTCAGCCTGTCAGGGTTGTGAGCGAGTGTTGTGCAATGTCAGTGGCTGCGTGGGCCACATTCTCTCACTTCCCATGGCTCCCTGGGCCCATGTGGAAAGGGGGTGTCTGTGTAAAACTGTGCCAAGTGGACCTTACGTGTGTCCCCAAGTATGCGGTATGTCACACTGGTGCAAGTGGGGAAATTGTACCGCGTGATCCCTCACGTAATAGTGATGTCAGGCTGGGTGGCAAGGTGTGAGTTCGTCACATGTGGTGGCAGCAGTGGGATTCTGCGTGATCTTTCTGGTGTAATCCATCACACCATGCATTATGAATGACAAACTCAGATCAACGATATCTGAGAAACCCCAGCTCTAGTACATGTAGAATCAGCTCTGCTACACCTGCATACCATTGGTTTAAAGGCCCTGTTACACATAACGATGTTCCAGCGATCCCACCAACGATCTGACATGGATGGGATCACTGGGACATGTTAGGCTGATCGCTGGTGTGCTGTCACATAGACAGCCCCTCCAGCGATCAGGACCAGCGAGCAAGCTGGTATCCAACGTAAACAGCGGGTATCCAAGAGCTGTGCGGCTCTTAAAACCCGCTGTTTACGTTGGATACCAGCGCGCAGCGTCGGTGATCGCTGGCTCCCACTGCCACGCGATGCGTGCTGGCCAGCGGGAGACCAGCGATGAAAAAACAGCCCAGGACGATCCAGCACGATCAGTGATACCCTGCAGGGGGGCCGGTCACTGCTGGATGTCACACACAGCGATCTTGCTGGAGAGATCGCTGATGTGTGTAACGGGGCCTTTACATTCAAGAACATTAATGCTCAATCTCATAGCGTGATCTGAGCGGATATTGCAGACTTTGCTGCCAGAAGAAAATAAATATCTCTCTGTCTTCCTGTCCCCGTGCACTATAAAGTCAGAGCTCGTTAAGCACGCAGCTAATTAGCATATTAACGAGACAAGTAATGTAGTGCCTCAGTTCTGCAATGCTCCTGCCCTGATTTATAAATCTGTTATATATTCTTCTGGGAAGTAGCAGTGAGACCCCAGTATCCTGTGTGGTACACACCTGGTGCACACATCTTCCACATATGGGTCAGATAAAGATGAGAGAGCCTAGCTGACATCTGCCTATAAATGACAAAATTTCTGTATCGTTAGTCACTGACTAATCCATATATGCAAATATCCTCTTTAGAGAGGAAGAGGACTTGAACTTTAGTGCCAGCTATTAGGGGCAGCCATCCTATTAGTTATTGTCGACCCTTTGACAAACATTATTATGATAGCTATTATTAATAAGGTTGAAGGAAGACTTTAAGTCCATCTAGTTCAACTCATATCCTAGCCTAACTTGCCCTAACATGTTGATCCAGAGGAAGGCAAAAAAAAAACCCATGTGGCAAACAGTAAGCTTCACATTGGGGAAAAAAATTCCAATGCCACAAGACTTAGGATAAAAAGACAAACCAGACTCTTTATTTGTAGACACGTGTTTCAGAGTGTTTGCCTCTCATCAGATCAGTGCAAAGCAGGAGGTCAGATATGGGTAAGCCATGTGGAAAGGTTCATGAAAGGGTTGATATTGACTTCTAGGATTTCTACTCCTAATAGGTGGTGTAGGGATGTGGATTGTCTTACCCAGTTCTTACTTCCAAAGACAATAAACGTGCCATGTGAATACTGTCTTGAGGTTTTATTTGTAATGTGTGTCCAATGTAATGTATTATGGTAATGTACAGTGTGCAAACTATCAATGTATAGCATAAGATATAGAATAAGGATAAAAGGTTTAGCATGTAAGATATCAAATGGTTAAGTATAGAAGCAGCCCATTGGGTGGGCACTAGTGCTGATAAAAGGGAGGCACTTCCTGGTTAGAGCAAGTTCAGTGTCAGTTAGTGAAGTGCCCAGTGAAGGCCAAGTTCAGGTGCAGTGGGAGGCCGAATAGCGATCCCTGATGGACATTCCCACAGCGTCTGGAGCCTGGGGCTTGGGCCAGGTACCAAGAGGCGGGCCTGGCCTGCTGACATCACGAGGTTGGTGTACATGGAATTACGTGGGAGGCAGGTGGCCAGTCCCAGGTGCACTGCCGAAGTGGACTTCTAATCCCTGAGGCTGATCGAGTCAGAGGGCTTGGGGCTAGTCCAGGATGGATGGGTGGCTGGACAGATTAGGGGTTGTACTAAGGAGGAAGGAAGTGCAAATTCCCATGCCCTATCCCACCTGTACCCACCTGATGAACTTGGGATTGTTTAGTAAATGTCCCATGCGTTGTGTGCGGTGACTCCTGAGGATGGAAGCCTGGAGGCAGCACAGACCTGTAGCCTACAAGGGAGTGTGATTCATTCCACACCCTACTGCACACTGGGACTGGGACAACCCTTGTCTGTTTATGGGGGGAGGGAGGGGTACAAATGTTATTATATATATATATTGTGACAGACACTACTTCTGGGGTTATGAACTGCTGGTACTGTTTATGGTGTCACTCTGTGGCAGCCACTGTTTATGGGGGTACACTGGATCTATTAATGGGTAACTCCAGACCTGTTGAGACACGTTATGCCAGGTGATTTATGGTGTCTCTCTGCACCAGCAATGTGAATAAAGTCATTCTGTCACAGACATACTCTATCAGGGTAACTCTAGAACAGATGATGGGTCACACTATGCCAGCACTAGCTAAGTATGTCAGTACTATTGATGGGGTGACTCAATGCCCCCATTGTTTATGCGATCACATTGTGTTGGACACTGTTCATGGGGAACTCTGGATCTGCTTTTAGGATCACTCTGTGCCTGGACCCTTTATGGGATCTTTCTCTGCCCATACCGTTTCTGGGGCAGACACTGTTTATAGGGATACTCTTGAATTATAAAATGGCAATTCTATGCCAGCACTCTATATGGGAGTACTCTGGTATGGGTAGTGGTGGATTTACATAACTCCACAGTTTCCTTGTTAAAAATTCACTGTTGCTGAGATTACAGCTAACACAGAGAGGCACGGCAGTAACACAGGAACCACTAATGCTGAGGCTGCGTTCACACGTTGCGGTTTTTTCGTGTTTTCGTGGCGGTATTTAACGCGCGATTTTGACGTAAGAACGCAAAAAAAAAGCATTCCATGCAATCCTATGGGATTCCGCAATGCTGTGCCAATGCTGCGGATTTTGAACAAGAAAAAGTATATGCAACAACTATAGGGATCACCACCAATATTTATAATGCAAAAATATATATTTTATTTAATTCCAGCAAACACTACATGCAAACACATAGTTAAAAACAATTAAAAAGTCTGTGCAAAAACAGACATTAGAAAGTGAACAAAGAAAATTGGGTCATAATCACATACAATTCAATATTTAAGGTTCCAAGACCCCAGGCAAAATAACAAAAGTGCAAATGCTCATTAATTAATGAAGTCAGGGGAGATTTTTGTCTATGCCTCCAGGGCTCCTGTGCTGGTAATATGCTCTATCTGCTGTGAGGTAATATTGGCTGCAGCAATTTGTCCCAGGGTGAAGGGTAATAGAGCTTGAAGTACCATTAATAATGTTTGCCGATGGTTCCCTGTGTAAGGCTATGTGCACACGTTGCGGATTCCGCTGCGGGTTTTTCCGCGCAGAAAAGCAGGTAAAACCGCAGGTAAAGTGACCTGTGGTTTTCCTGCGGTTTGGTCTGCGGTTTTGCCCTGCGGTTTCACACCTCTACTATGGTAAAGGTGTGAAACCTCTGCGGAAACCGCCCAAACGATTGACATGCTGCGGTTTGTAAACCGCAGCAAAACCGCGCGGAAAAAACCTCAGCGTGAGCACAGCGTTTTTGAAAACCCATAGGCTTTCATTGTACTGTACCATGTCAGCGGAAACGCAGCAGAATCCGCAACGTGTGCACACAGCCTAAGCATGCGTCTAGCACATTTTGTATGTCTATGACATTACTTATTTGTAAACAGCATGCATACAGGTATCAGTACTTGAAATATTGTAATATAATAATATATATCTCTATGTAGTGGGACTTCATTAATTAATGAGCATTTGCACTTTTGTTATTTTGCCTGGGGTCTTGGAACCTTAAATATTGAATTGTATGTGATTATGACCCAATTTTCTTTGTTTACTTTCTATTGTCTGTTTTTGCACAGTCTTTTTAATTGTTTTTAACCATGTGTTTGCATGTAGTGTTTGCTGGAATTAAATAAAATATATATTTTTGCATTATAAATATTGGTGGTGATCCCTATAGTTGTTGCATATACTTTTTCTTGGTCTGCTTCTATAAAGTTCTATATGCATTGGGAGATCCCACATACGATATCATTTGAGATGGTGCCCATTTACCCTATTGTGTTTTAATGCTACGGATTTTCCCGCTTCGGAATCGCATTGCGGAAAAATACGCAGCATGCTCATTATTTTGCGGAATCGCAGCGATTCAGCCCACAAAGGAATGCACTGTTGTGCCCACCATGCAAAAAGTAAGCAGAACATTTGCGGATGGTACCCACGGTCCAGAGGAGAGGAGACTGTCCTCAGGGCTCTGGGTACCGTATCCCTGTAAAAAATAGAATTAAAATAAAAAAATCGGGTTATATTCACCTTCAGATGTCCCTCGCAGCATCCCCAGGCTTCAGTGATACACACGGCAGGTCCCGTTCCCAGTGATGCATTGCGATAATGACCTTTGCTGACGTCGCGGTCTCGCGATACTGTAGTGGTCTCGCGAGACCGCGACATCATCAAAGGTCATTGCCGCAATGCATCACTGGGAATGGGACCTGCTGGCAGCATCGCGATGATCGTGGACGCTGCCCGGGACGTCGGAAGGTGAGAAAAACACGATTTTTTATTTTTTTTATCATTTTTAACATTAGATCTTTTTACTACTGATGCTGCATAGGCAGCCTCTATTGTAAAAAGTTGGTCACACTCGTCAAACACTATGTTTGACGAGTGTGACCAACCTGTCAATCAGTTTTCCAAGCGATGCTACAGATCGCTTAGAAAATGCTAGCATTCTGCAAGATAATTACGCTTGCAAATCACTAGTTTTTCCTCGGGAAAATCGCGGGAATTTAAAATGCGGTTTTGCTGCGGAATGGAATTCCGGAATTCCCGCGGTAACTTCCGCGGGAGTTCCGCAACATGTGAACTTAGCCTGACTGTTATGGCTGGTATACAAATAAACACTGGCAGGGGCGGGCAGGTATCGCTGGTATACAGATAAGTACTGGCAGGTGTAGGCTGGTTCAGCTGATATACCGATGAGCACTGGCAGATGCAAACTGGTATGGCTGGTATACAGATAAGCACTGTCAGGTGCAGGCAGGTCCAGCTGGTGTACACATAAGCACTGGCAGGTGTGCTGGTAAGGCTAAAATACAGGAAGACAAGGAAGTACGGGCAGACAGGTACTGGACTAGTAGACTGACTGGTGGGTACTGCAGACCTGACAACAAGCAAGCGTGCAAGAGACAAATTTTCAACATCGATCAAGCGCCTCCATTCAGGTGGAGGCGTCTTAAATTGGCTGGGGACACTTTAGGATGGTGCGCGCTGTCCCTAAGCACAGTGCCTGGGGTTCTGCAAGCCATGCGCAGCCAGAACAGGAGAAGGAGGAAGGTGCGGAACGGGGCCGCCTCGGTGAGTGAGCCAGCGTCCCTGTCAAGGGACAATCTCAGTTCTATATCAGTGATAATTAACAAAAACACCTGCAAAGGCTTCCTAAGCTTTTAAAAAGGTCCCTTAGTCTGTTTCAGTAGGCTCCACAACCATGGGGAAGACTACTGACTTGACAGATGTCCAGAAGGCATCATTGATACACTCCACAAGAAGGGTAAGCCACAAAAGGTCATTGCTAAAGAAGCTGGCTCTTCACAGAGTGTATATCCAAGCATATAAATGGAAAGTTGAGTGGAAGGAATAAGTGTGGTAGAAAAAGGTGCACAAGCAACCGGGATAACCGCAGCCTTGAAAGGATTGTTAAGAAAAGGCCATTCAAAAATTTGGGGAGATTCACAAGGTGTGGACTGCTGCTGGAGTCATTGCTTCAAGAGCCACCACACACAGATGTATTCAGGACATGGGCTACAAGTGTCACATTCCTTGTGTCTAGCCACTCATGACCAATAGACAACACCAGAAGTGTCTTACCTGGGCCAAGGAGAAAAATAACTGGGCTGTTGCTCAGTTGTCCAAGGTGTTGTTTTCAGATGAAAGTAAATTTTGCATTTCATTTGGAAATCAAGGTCCTAGAGTCTGGAGGAAGAGCGGAGAGGCACACAATCCAAGGTGTTTGAGGTCTAGTGTGAAGTTTCCACAATCAGAAATGGTTTGGGGAGCCATGCCATCTGCTGGTGTAGGTCCACTGTGTTTTATCAAGACCAAAGTCAGCGCAGCTGTCTACCAGGAAATTTTAGAGCACTTCATGTTTCCCTCTGCCGACAAGCTTTTTGGAGATCGAAATTTCATTCTTCTGCAGGACTTGGCACCTGTCCACACTGCCAAAAGTACCAATACCTGGTTTAAAAACAACAGTATCACTGTGCTTGATTGGCCAGCAAACTCACCTGACCATAACCCCATAGATTGCTATGGGGTATTGTCAAACGGAAGATGAGAGACACCAAACCCAACAATGCAGACTAGCTGAAGGCTGCTATCAAAGCAACCTGGGCTTCCATAACAACTCAGCAGTGCCACAGGCTGATAGCCTCCATGCCACGCCGCATTAATGCAGTAATTGATGCAAAAGGAGCCCCGACCAAGTATTGAGTGCATTTACTGAACATACATTTCAGTAGGTCAACATTTGGGATTTTAAAATCATTTTTCAAGCTGATATTATAAAGTATTCTAATTTACTGAGATAATGACTTTCGAGTTTTCATTGGCTGTAAGCCATAATCATCAACATTAACAGAAATAAACACTTGAAATAGATCACTCTGTTTGTAATGACTCTATATAATATACTAGATGGTGGCCAGATTCTAACGCATCGGGTATTCTAGAATATGTACAGGACTGTGCCTGTGTAATGAGCGACGCAGCAGTGATGCCTTTAACGGCTGTAATGTGCCTGTACAATAAGCGATGTGGCCGTGTTGCCGCGACAACTAAGCAACTGTCGCTGATTGGTCGTGGCCTAACTGCTGCGACCAATCAGCAACGCGGGATTTAGGTTACTGACAGACAGACATGATAAGACGATGATATATATAGATGAGTTTCACTTTTGGTATTGAAGAACTGAAATAAATTAATTTTTTGATGATATTCTAATTTTGTGAGAAGCACCTGTAATGTGAATTGCAATGGTGAAGTACTGTAATGTTTTGCACTGTACTGTTAGATAGCGGAGTTCTGCCCAGCAAGAGACAGTGAGTAGGGTACGATAGAGTTAAGTGTTGGGACTACCATAGAGAGGCAGGGGCTATGTAGCAGGATCAGAGAGGACTTCCTAGTAGTGACTCAGACAGGACTTAGCTTAAACCTAGAGCAGAGGTCAGTTTGGTCTGAGTGCTCAGCAAGGCCTTATACAATGGGTGTTTTGTGGCAAAAGAGAAATGAGATTAGGAAATAGATAGCGTGATATTGAGGAATAGACCAAGACAGAGAGAGAGTTACAGAGACAGAGAGAAAAGGACAGTGCCAACTGAAAGGACTGACCAGAGAGCAGATTGACCAAGTAAGAAGGGTCTGGAGAAGGTACGACTAGTAGCAAGGCCCCGCGTAGCATACGGCTCTTAAAGGTAATGGGCCAGGATGGAATAGAACGTGAGACAAAGTGATTGTCCCAGGCGGGAGTTCCCCAAGTGTCAGAGAGCTTGAAACTTAGTCCGGCCATATTGGCAAACCCACTCCCATACCTCCCAACTTTTGAAGAAGGGAAAGAGGGACAAAGGCTGCAGTGCGCGCAGCACGCCGTGGCAAAATTTGGGCCACACCCCTGACCACACCCACTTCACAACTATTCACACCCATGTCCACGCCCCAACTGCCCAACTGCACCCATTTAGCACTGCTGATCACACTGACTGGTACCGAGGGCACAGTGGCTAGCATTATGGGTACAGTGGCTAGTACTGTGGGCACAGTGGCTGGTACTGTTGGCACACAGACTGGTACTGAGGAAAAGAAAGAACAGAGAGAGAGAAAAAAGAAAACAGAGAAAGAAAGAAAGAACAGAGAGGGAAAGAAAGAAGGGAAAAAAGAACAGAGAGTGAAAGAAAGAAACAAGGAAAGAATGAAAGAAAGAGGGGAAAGAGAGAACAGAGAAAGAGAAAGAAAGGGGAAAGAAAGAGAGAGAAAGAAAGAAAAGAGAGAGAAAGAAAGAGGGGACAGAAAAAAGAACAGATAGAGAGAAAGAAAGAACAGAAAGAAAGAAAGAAAGAAAGAAAGAGGGGAAAGAAAGAGAACAGAGAGAAAAAGAACAGAGAAAAATAAAGGAAGAACAGAGAGAGATAGAAAGAACAGAGCGAAAGAAAGAACAGAGAGAAAGAGAAAGAAAGAGGGGAAAGAGAGAACAGAGAGAGAGAAAGAAAGAAAGGAAGAAAAAGGGGAAAGAAAGAAACAGAGAGAAAGAACAGAGAGACAGAAAGAAGGGACAGAAAAAAAGAACAGAGAGAGGAAAAAAGAAATAGGGGAAAGAAAGAAAGAACAGAGAGGGAGAGAGAAAGAAAGAGGGAAAAAAATACCAGAGAGAGAGAAAGAAAGAAAGAAAGAAAGAGGGGAAAGAAAGAACAGGGAGAGAGAGAGAAAGAAAGAGGGGAAAGAGTATGTAGCGAGAAAGAAAGAACAGAGAGAAAGAAAGATGAGAAAGAAAGAGGGGAAAGAAAGAGGGGAAAAAAGAACAGAGTGAGAAAGAAAGAAAAAATAGAGAGAAAGAATGAGGGGACACAAAAAATAACAGAAAGAGAGAGAAAAAAAGAGGGGAAAGAAAGAACATAGAGAGAGAAAGAAAGAACAGAGAGAGAAAAAGAACAGAGAGAAAGAAAGAACAGAGAGAAAGAAAGATTAGAGAGAGAAAGAAAGAGGGGAAAGAAAGAACAGAGAAAGAAAGAGAGAAAGAAAGAAAGAAGGGAAAGAAAGAAAGAACAGATAGAGAAAGAAAGAGGAGAAAGAAAGAACAGAGAGAGAAAGAAAGAGGGGAAAGAAAGAGAACAGAGAGAAAGAAAGAACAGAGAGAAAGAACAGAGAGAGAGAGAGAAAGGAAGAACAGAGAGAGAGAAAGAAAGATTAGAGAGAGAAAGAAAGAGGGGAAAGAAAGAAAGAAAGAACAGAGCAAAAGAAAGAAAAGAGAGAGAAAGGAAGAGGTGAAAGAAAGAAGAGAGAGAGAAAGAAATAAAGATTCTATAAAGATACTATAGCAGCCCGGCTCACATTTTAGTGCCCACCTGAGCCTCCTGATGCAGGACATATCATGATCCGCTCACATGGCCAACATCCCCGAGTCCAAGGTGATCCCACTGTTCGCGCTGTCAGAGGAGGACACGGTGATGGATCTGAAGCATTCCCTGAAGTGCCTCCATGGTTCCGTCACAATCTCCTCCTGAAATTACTTCATTTCCGGTCAACTTCCAGCACGTCATTTCCGGTGGAACGTCACGTGCAAATTTTAAAGTGCTCCTTGTGGCTCCGCCGTGTACTGCTGTGTCGGCGGGAAAAGTAACCTCCTGGTTGGGGCAGTGGGGCAGACTCAAAATCGGGACTGTCCTGCTGGATCCGGGACGGTTGGGAGGTATAAATGCTCCCCACCATACACCTTGTACACACATGGCTCTGCACATCTCATACACACATGGCTCCACTCCGTACACCTCGCGCACACACGGCTCCACTCAGTCCACATAAGGCTCCACTACGTAAACCTCGTACACATGCGGCTCTGCTCTGTACACCTTGTACACATGCGGCCACGCTCTGTACACCTTGTACACACATGGCACCACTCCATAAACCTTGTACACATGCGACTTTGCTCCATACACCTCGTACACACGCGGTTCCACTCCGTACACCTCGTACACACGCGGCTCCACTCTGTACACCCCGTACACATGGCTCCACTCCGTACACTTCCTATACACGCGGCTCCGCTCCGTACACCCCGTACACACGTGGCTCCGCTCCATACGCATCTCTGCTCTGTACACCTCGTACACACGTGGCTTTGCTTCGTACACCTCGTACACACCCAGCTCCGCTCTGTACACCTCGTACATGCGCATCTTCGCTTCGTACACCTGCGGCTCCACTCCATACAAACACGTCTCGACTCAACTCCGTAAACACACGGCTCAGCTCCGTACATACAGGGCTCCTTTCCGTACACCTCGTACACATGCGGCACCGCTCTGTACACCTCGTACACTCGCTGCACCGCTCCGTACACACGCGGCTCCGCTCTGTACACCCCGTACACACGTGGCTCCGCTCCATATGCATCTCTGCTCCGTACACCTCATACACACGAGGCTTTGCTTCATACACCTTGTACACACGCGTCTCCGCTCCGTACACACGGCTCCGCTCCATACACACACGGCTTTGCTCCGTTCACCTCGTACACACACGGCTCCGTTCCATACACACACGGCTCCGCTCCATACACACACGGCTCAGCTCCATAGACACACGGCTCAGCTCCATAGACACACACGGCTCAGCTCCATAGACACACACGGCTCAGCTCCATAGACACACACGGCTCAGCTCCATAGACACACACGGCTCAGCTCCATAGACAAACACGGCTCAGCTCCATAGACAAACACGGCTCAGCTCCATACACACACGGCTCAGCTCCATACACACACGGCTCAGCTCCATACACACACGGCTCAGCTCCATACACACACGGCTCAGCTCCATACACACATGGCTCAGCTCCATACACACATGGCTCAGCTCCATATACACATGGCTCAGCTCCATACACACATGGCTCAGCTCCATACACACATGGCTCAGCTCCATACACCTTGTAAACCCCTTCTGACCCCACACATAAACTTCCTTCATCCAGCACCATGACGACCAACACAGCAGAGAGAGTCCTGCATACACCGAGGCTCCTGATCACCGCAGCCCCTCACAGCCTGTAATGACGTCGCTAGGATGTAGTTCTCTTTTGTGCGCACAGGACCTGTGATGAGGTCACAGGAGGAGAGGAGTCACATGATGATCATGTGACTCCTGACTCCCCCCGTCTCTGGGAGGGCGAGGATGGGGTGTATGGGGGGGGTTGTGCGGCTTATCTCCCTGCAGTGCGGGAAAAACGGGACTGTCCGGCGAAATCCAGGACGGTTGAGAGCTATGCACTCCTCTATGATGACATTCAGACACGGAACTGGGGAAAGAGGAAATTAATTTCATGGACTGTATTGTAGTGTTAATCTGGGTGGTGGTTTAAGAAATGAGACCAGTGGAGACAGGAATGTGTGAGGCCGAGAAAGAAACAAGATTGTGTATTGAGATGCTCTGTATTAATGAAGAAACATGAAAGAAGTTGTGTACCCTCTATCTTGTGTATATAGTTACTACACAATGGCTGTTTAGTAAAGCATAGTTTGTTAAGAACTGGTGGTCTCCTTTCATGAACTGGTTAACATCTGGTCCTGGCAAACCAGCGTCATCAGTTACATGTGGCCTGCACGGCTGGATCGCCCTCACAGCACAAGTCCACACACCCAGCCATGTACCGTGCCATGGGCGCAAATGATGATTACCTCGCCCATGGCTGCTGACACGGGCCACGTTATAGACACAAAAAAAGTGTATACAGGCATAATAGCCAGGGGTCACAGCTGATTCTTTTTGTAAGGCCACGTTCACATGTTCAGTATGTGGTCAGTATTTTCTCCTCAGTACATGTAAGCTAAAACCAGGAGAAAGTGATAAATCCATAAGTGGTGACGTGTTTCTATTATACTTTTCCTCTGATTGTCCCACTCCTGGTTTTAGTTTACAAATACTGAGGTAAAATACTGACCAAATACTAAACGTGTGAAGGTGACCTCAGGTAAAGCATTTCCCTGCAACACTTTAAGGCTATGTGCACACGTTGCGGAAATTTATGTGTTTTTGCCGCGAAAACGCATACAATAAGCAACCCATTGAATTCAATGGCATTCCGCACATGCTGTGCTAATGCTGCATATTTTTCCGCGGCAAAAAATACGCAGCATGCTCATTCTTTGTGTGGAATCGCGGGAATTCCGCACACATAGAAATGCATTGATCCACTTACTTTCCGCATGTGGCTATGCCCACCATGCGCAAAGTAAGCGGAAAATGTGTGGATGGTACCCACGGTCTGGAGGAGGAGAGACTCTTCTCCAGGCCCTGGGTACCATATCCCTGTTAAAAAAAAGAATTAAAATAAAAAATTGTGATATTCTCAACTTCCGGTGTCCCCCGCAGCCTTCCAAGCCTCAGCGATGCTACCGGCAAGTCCCATTGACAAGTCTCATTGTCGCAAGGCATCGCTGGGAACGGTCGTTGCCGGGAGCATCGCGAGGCTTGGAAGGCTGCGAGGGACGCCGGAAGGTGAGAATATCATGATTTTTTAAAATTATTATTTTTCCTCAACCCTCAATCTACTAAAATGCTTGTGCATGCCCTCATCATCTCCCGCCTCGACTACTGCAACATCCTTTTTTGTGGTCTCCCTGCTAACACCCTCGCACCTCTCCAGTCCATCCTTAACTCTGCCGCCCGACTAATTCATCTCTCTCCTCGCTACTCCTCCGCTTCTCCCCTCTGCAAATCTCTTCACTGGCTCCCATTCCCTCAGCGTATCCAGTTCAAATTACTAATTCTGACCTACAAGGCCATCTATAACCTGTCTCCCCCATATGTCTCTGAACTAATCTCCCGATACCTTCCATCACGTAATCTCCGGTCCTCCCAAGACCTCCTTCTCTCCTCCACACTTATTCGCTCCTCACCCAACCGCCTCCAAGACTTCTCCCGAATAGCCCCTATTCTCTGGAATTCTTTGCCCCAACAAGTCCGACTATCAACCACATTTGGATCCTTCAGACGGAACCTGAAAACCCACCTCTTCAAGAAAGCCTGCAATGACCCCGCTACCTCCTTCTCTCTCACCACTACCGGTGATATCACCTCAACCAACACCGGAACTGCTGCAACCCACCAACCTACTGTCTCCTTCCCCACCATCATGTAGCATGTAAGCCCGAAAGGGCAGGGTCCTCTCTCCACTCTGTATCAGTCTGTCATTGTTAGTTTGTTTACTGTAAGTGATATCTGTTTTTTGTATGTAACCCCTTCTCATGTACAGCACCATGGAATCAATGGTGCTATATAAATAAATAATAATAAAACAGTATATCTTTTACTACTGATGCTGCATAGGCAGCCTCAATAGTAAAAAGTTGGTCACATTTATCAAACACTATTAACAAAAGTGTTGAAGTCAATGTTCGAGGCATTTCCAACAAGATATTACATGCAAGAAAATTTGTACATGCCCTTACTAGGTATTAGACCCATCACTAGGTTCAAATAGAATTAAATAAATCCGAGAAAAAGCACATATGAACCCAAAATCACAAAAATATTTATCTTTATTAAATAACACAAAACATACACAACATACAAGGTTAAAAAGTGGGAAACCCAAAAACAAGGCACCACAACCCACATTTACAACAGTAAGAGGCTGCACATGTAAAACACCCCCCAAAAAGCAATAGTTACTCTTCAGACGCTAAATAGCTATGAAAGAGTGCCGCTAAGGCCTGTTTCACACATCAGTTTTTCACCATCAGTCAAAATCTGCCAAAATTTGAAAATGGCGGATCCGCCATTTTTTCCCATTGAGATAGTCGTCCGTTACGTCCGCTATTCGGCGGATCCGCCAGATTTCTGGTGGATTCTGTCTGAGGTGAACAGACTTTGCAACGTTTTTTGGCGCCGTCAAAATGGCGGGAGACGGCGGATCCGCCGTCGTCCGCCATGTGGTAGAATGGGCGCCTATGGGCGGTGGATCCGCCGGGATCTGCTATTTTGCGGAATCCGCTAAATCGCACTGAGCATGCTCAGAAAAAAAGATACTTTTCCAGACAGTCCAAAAACTATATAAGGTGGGCTAATTAATCATTGGGCCCAGACATCCGGCACCAGCCAGACTGAAGACACAGAGCCAGCCAGCCAGCACAGCAGCAAGACCCCCAGCTGAGAAGAAAGAGAGAGACAGACAGAGCCTGCCAGCCAGCCATAACCTGCCATAACCTGCCCAGCAGCAAGACCCCCAGCTGCAAGACCCCTGGAGCAAGAGGCCTGCCAGCACCTGCACAGCTGCCCAGCACCAAGCCAGGATGGAGAGGCCTGCTACCAAAGCCACCAAAGCCTGCAATTGTGTGACCCTGACCCTGTAGTGTGGCCTATATATGTAGTAGTTGCTAAGGGGAAGCACGCAGTGTGGGGTACAGCACGCAAGCATCCCATAAGCAAAGCATCACAGAAGATAAGCATCCAGCAAAACGGCAGTTATACATGGCAGTTAGTCAGGGCAGGAGTCAGGTAACCCACACCTTGCCTTCCCCTTTAACCATGTGCTTTATTTTTATCCTCCTGTGTTCCCTTGCCATCCACATTCATCACCCTATCCCCCCTCCATCACGACTCATACACATCAGCCCCTCTATACTTCCCTCTCCCATGTACAGCTCCCACACACTCCTCACCTTCCTGAGAAACCTCAGCCCATCTTGCCCAAACACATCGCAGAAAAAAACTACTTACAATTCCAACAACTATTGGCTCTTTATCTTCCTTCTCCTACTGATTTCAGGGGACATCTCCCCCAACCCTGGTCCACCATCCCCCAACCTCGACCCCTACCCTACCTCATATCGAAACCACAATAATCTGATTAACATTACTTGCACTCCCTCATCTCAATCTTTTAATTGTGCCCTCTGGAATCCACGGTCTGCTTGTAACAAGCTTCCTTTCCTACACAACTACTTTCTGAATAACTCTCTTAATCTGTTGGCCCTCACTGAAACCTGGATTCAGGATTCTGACACTGTCTCTCCTGCTGCCATTTCCTACGGTGGCTTACAATTCTCTCACTCCCCGAGACCCACAAACAGACCTGGTGGTGGAGTTGGCATACTCCTGTCCCCACAATGCACTTTCCAGGTCATCCCCCCAGTCCCATCACTCTTATTCCCTTCTTTTGAGGTCCACACCATCAGGCTCTTCCGTCCCCTCTCCCTCAGGGTAGCGGTCATATACCGGCCCCCAGGCTCACCCACCCTCTTCCTTGACCACTTTTCAGCCTGGCTGCCACACTTCATGTCCTCAGAACTACCAACCCTCATCCTGGGAGACTTCAACATCCCCATTAACAGCCCTAATTCCACATCTGCATCCCAGCTTCTATCACTAACCACCTCTCTAGGCCTCTCACAGCTTTCAACCTCTGAGACACATAAGGACGGTAACACCCTTGATCTGGTCTTCTGCCGGCTCTGTTCAATCTCCCACCTAAACAACTCACCGCTTCCACTCTCTGGCCACAACATTCTCTCCTTCACGCTCACAAATCCTCGCCCACCCCAGCTCATTCCTACCTACCACACAGTCAGAAATCTACAAGCTATTAACCCTCAGACACTTTCAGATTCCCTACACTCATCTCTGTCCCCAATCTCCTCTCTTTCCTGTCCTAATCTGGCTGTTCATCACTACAATGACACTCTTAGAAGCACCCTTGACCAAGTAGCTCCCCTCACCCTCAGAACCTCCAAACACAGAGTAAAAGAGCCCTGGCTCACATCGCAAACTCAACTTCTCCAGCGATGCTCCAGGAGTGCTGAACGCCTATGGAGAAAAACCCGCACACCAGAAGACTTCATCCACTTCAAATTTATGTTAAGAACCTATAACGCTGCCCTTCACCTTGCCAAACAGACCTACTTCACCACCCTGATCTCCTCACTAGCCAACAACCCCAAGAAACTTTTTGACACTTTTCACTCCCTCCTCAGGCCAAAAGCACAAGCCCCTATCACAGACATTTGTGCTGATGACCTGGCCTCCCACTTTACAGAAAAAATAGATAATATCCGTCAAGAAATCTGCTCCCAACCACCAAGTGCTGTGACTCACATCCCTTCCTACATCTCCCCTGGCTCACTCTCCACATTTGATCCCATAACAGAAGAAGTCTCCAGACTCCTCTCTTCTTCTCGTCCGACTACATGCACTACCGACCCCATTCCCTCACATCTCCTCCAGTCTCTCTCTCCAGTCGTCACAACCCACCTAACTACAATCTTTAATCTCTCCCTCTCCTCGGGCATTTTCCCATCCTCCATTCAAACACACCATCGTTACTCCACTACTAAAGAAACCTGCTCTCGACCCATCCTGCACAAACAACTACAGACCAGTCTCCAATCTCCCCTTCATCTCTAAACTTTTGGAACGCCTAGTTTACTCCCGCCTTACCCGTTACCTCTCCATTCACTCCCTTCTAGACCCTTCACAGTCCGGCTTCCGCCCCCTACATTCGACTGAAACTGCACTCATCAAAGTGACCAATGACCTTCTGACAGCAAAACGTAACGGTGACCACTCTCTGCTCATTCTTCTTGACCTATCTGCAGCTTTCGATACTGTTGACCACCATCTCCTACTCTCTAGGCTCCAGTCACTAGGCATTAAGGACACTGCACTCTCCTGGTTCTCTTCCTATCTCTCTGACCGCTCCTTCAGTGTTTTGTTCTCTGGCTCCATGTCATCTCCTCTTCCTCTTGCTGTCTGGGTACCTCAGGGCTCAGTCCTTGGCCCCCTTCTTTTCTCTCTCTACACGGCCCCAATTGGACAGACCATCAGCAGATTTGGCTTTCAGTACCATCTTTATGCTGATGACACACAACTATACACGTCTTCCCCCGACCTTACCCCCGCTGTACTACAGAACGCCAGTGACTGTCTGTCCGCAGTCTCCAATATCATGTCCGCTCTCTATCTGAAACTCAACCTCTCCAAAACTGAACTTCTTCTGCTCCCGCCGTCTACTAACCTCCCTAAATCTGACATTTCCTTCTCCGTGGGTGGTACCACAATAACACCCCGGCAGCAGGTGCGCTGTCTGGGTGTTATGTTTGACACCAATCTCTCCTTTACATCCCATATACAATCCCTTGCCCGCTCTTGCCGCTTACACCTAAAGAACATCTCTAGAATCCGCCCTTTTCTCACTATGGAAACAACAAAAACCCTCACTGTTGCAGTGATCCACTCTCGCCTGGATTACTGCAACGCTCTATTAATTGGCCTCCCCGTCACTCGGCTATCCCCTCTCCAGTCCATACTCAATGCAGCAGCCAGGATCGTCCATCTGGGTAATCGGTACTCGGACGCGTCCGCTCTTCGCCAGTCCTTACATTGGCTGCCCATTCATTATAGGATCCAATTCAAAGTACTTGTTCTCACCCACAAAGCTCTCCACAGTGCGGCACCCCCTTACATCTCTTCTCTCATTTCTGTCTATCGGCCTAGCCGATCGCTGCGCTCTGCAAACGACTTTCGACTAACCTCTGCACTAATCCGTACCTCCCACTCCCGACTCCAAGACTTCTCCCGTGCTGCTCCTATCCTCTGGAATGCTCTACCCCAAGAAATCAGGACTATCCACAATTTGCATAGTTTTAGGCGCTCCCTCAAAACACACCTGTTCAGAGCGGCCTATCACATTCACTAATCAAAGTCATTCTCTGTGTAAGTGTGCGTGCGTAGCCCATTCACTATCTCCATCCATCCTTCACTCCTGCAAGATGGCTGGACCTTCATTGTAAATACACCATTGTAAATACACACCTGTACTCTGTATCTCCCTCCCCTCATTGTAGATTGTAAGCTCTCACGAGCAGGGTCGTCTTATTTCGTCTTATTTTGCTTTAATTATTGTATTGTTAGCGTTGTTACTTATGACTTGTGTTTTGAAACTGTTAAACTGTAAAGCGCTGCGGAATATGTTGGCGCTATATAAAGATTATTATTATTATTATTATTATTATTTGTGTGGGGCATGTCTGTGTGTGTCTGTGGCTTGCCTGCCTGTGTGTGTGTGGCCTGTCTGTGTGTGTGTGGCCTGCGTGTTTGTGTGTGTGTGTGTGTGTGTGTGGTCTGCCTTCCTGCATGTATGCTCGTGGCCTCCCAGTGTTGCATGTCTGTGTGTGTGTGTATTTTTATTATGCTTTTTTTTCCATACTTTGTTTTTCTGTTACACGTGTACTGAACTTTATTTTCATAGTACTGTAATTTTATTTGCATATTTGCAATTGTGCTGTGATTGTGTTGTGTATTGTATGTGGTGTAACTGTGGTGTTGTATGTGGTGTGTCTGTAGTATATCACTGTTTTTTATTTTTTCATTTATTGTGGTATTTAAAATAAAGAGCAGAGTAGCTCCTACTTGTGAAAAAAAAAAATTAATCAAAACTGTTTATAAAAACTGTCCGTAGTATTATTTTAAAACCAGGAAAATTAAGTATGGGTATACGTGCAAAAAAGGTACATTAAGTGTTGGTTTTTAGTATACAAGTGTGGTTATACTCTCAAGTGAGAGATTGGAATTTATTGCTTTAAGCTTACAGCCTAATTCCCTGAAATCATCTTTAAGGACCTTCCACCTACCTCTAACTTTGTCATTTGTGCCAATGTGCACCATGACCGCTGGATCCTCACCAGCCCCTCCCAGTAATCTGTCAACCCGATCAGTCCGATGTGTCGGACTCGAGCACCAGGTAGGCAGCACACCGTTCGACGATCCCTGTCTTTGTGACAGATTGCCCTATCTGTTCCCCTAATAATTGAGTCTCCCACTACCAGAACCTGCCTGGCCTGCCCTGCTCTCCTATTTCCCCCCTTACAGGAGCAGACACTCCTCCGGCTTTCAGAGGACATGCCTTGCTGCAGCAGTGCTACTCCTGCACTAACACTCCCCTCATCTGCCAACTTAGCAAACTTATTTGGGTGTGCCAGATCAGGACTAGCCTCCCTGGTGCTCTTCCCTCTACCCCGCCTTCTAACTGTCACCCAGCTAGCTGCTTCATTGTCCTGCAGCTCCAACCTAGCATCCCCCCCTCATCTATCCCATTGAGCGTCTGCTCAGTGAGCAGAAGACTCCTTTCCATATTGTCTATGGATCTCAGTGTTGCCAGCTGCACATTTAGATCCAGTATCTGGGCTTCCAAATGCACAACGTGCTCACATCTTGCACAGCAGTATGCACCCTCGACCAGCTGTTCAAGGATTTCATACATGCGGCAAGACGTGCACTGGATGGCATTGGCAATAGTGGAGCACATCCTAATGGGGATTGCACCAGACAATAAGATAAGCAAAAATAAATGAAAAAAAAAAAGTATTAATATAATATAACAGCAATTCAGTAAGACCTCCCTTGGAAACTCCCTGAATCCAAAGTCACTGAATCTCAAGTCACACACTTACCACAGTTCGTACTTACGCTCAGGTCACACTCAGCTCGTTCACACTCGCTCAGGCAGAAGATTTAAAAGAGTTTTTTTTTTTGTTTTTTTTTCCCCTTTCACCAGCACACCACCTTGCTGCTCAATGCACTTCCAAAAGGAGTTGAGCCCCAACCAGCTGCCCCTTATAAACCCTTAATTACTGTATGAACTCCCACCCTTAATTAACCCCATGTGAATATAGTTACACCTCAAGATTTAAATGCAATATAGTTAACCCTTAAAAACAGATAGTAAAATAAGAGATTAACCCTGTAGAGAGAAAAAATAGGTTAAACGAGCCCCCAAGCCCCCCAAAAATTGAACAGGTAGAAAGCACTCAGCAACCTACAATTCAGCAACTCACACAGGTATTTGTTATAGGTTTTCCAAACACCTCTTCACTGAATCTCAAGTCACACACTTACCACAGTTCGCACTTACGCTCAGGTCACACTCGACTCATTCACACTCGCTCAGGCAGAAGATTTAAAAGAGTTTTTTTTTTTTTTTTTTTTTTCCCCTTTCACCAGCACACCACCTTGCTGCTCAATGCACTTCCAAAAGGAGCCAGGAGCCCAGAACTGGGCCGACTTCTCAGTTGGCTACAGGCTCTACGCTAGGGACGGGCTGCACCTCAATGGGGAGGGTGCAGCTGTGCTGGGGGAGTAAATGGCTAAAAGGTTGGAGGAGTGTTTAAACTAGGGACGGGGGGGGGGGGTATTCCTTTTATAGGAGGGGAAGACAGTGCAGCTAGAGACCTGGGCACAAATAATGAAATTGGGGGTGGGGGTGGCATGGGGGGTGGGGTTAGAACAGTTAATAATTTAAGAAAGAATAGAGGTACAGAGAGATACATAAAGTGCATGTATACTAATGCCAGAAGCCTTGCCAACAAAATGGAGGAATTGGAGTTAATGTTGTTGGAACATAATTATGACATGGTGGGGATATCTGAGACATGGCTGGACGAGAGCCACGACTGGGCGGTTAATTTACAGGGCTATAGTCTGTTCAGAAATGACCGAACAATTAAGCGAGGGGGAGGCGTGTGTTTATATGTAAAATCATCCTTAAAACCCATCCTTCATGATAATATATATGAATCTAATGAAAATGTAGAGTCCCTGTGGGTAGAGATAAGGGGAGGGGGGAAAAATAATAAATTACTGATAGGGGTTTGTTATAAGTCTCCAAAAATAATGGAAGCAACAGAGAATATCCTCATAAAGCAAATAGATGAAGCTGCGACTCAAGGAGAAGTCATTATTATGGGGGACTTCAACTACCCTGAAATACATTGGGGAACAGAAACCTGCAGTTCCAGCAAAGGTAATAGGTTTTTGACTACTATGAGAGACAATTACCTTTCACAACTGGTTCAGGACCCAACAAGAGGGGGGGCACTGCTAGACCTAATATTAACCAACAGGCCAGACCGAATATCAAATGTAAGGGTTGGGGGTCACTTGGGTAACAGTGATCACAAATTAATAAGTTTTCATGTATCCTTTAATAAGATGTGTAGTAGAGGGGTTACAAGGACACTAAACTTCAGGAAAGCAAATTTCCAACGGATGAGAGATGATCTTGGTGCAATTAACTGGGACGATATCCTGAGACATAAAAATACACAAAGAAAATGGGAGACGTTTATTAGCATCCTGAATAGGAGCTGTGCACAATATATACCGTATGGGAATAAACATGCGAGAAATAGGAAGAAACCACTATGGCTAAATAGAGCTGTAAGGGGCGCAATAAGGGACAAAAATAAAGCATTTAGCGAATTAAAGCAAGTAGGTAGTGATGAGGCATTAACTAAATACAGAAGATTAAATAAATTCTGTAAAAAGCAAATCAAGACAGCAAAGATTGAGACAGAGAGACTCATTGCCAGAGAAAGTAAAAATAATCCCAAAATATTCTTTAACTACATAAATAGTAAGAAACTAAAAAATGATAGTGTTGGCCCCCTTAAAAATAGTCTGGGTGAAATGGTGGATGAGGATGAGGAAAAAGCCAATATGCTGAATGACTTTTTTTCAACAGTGTTTACACAAGAAAATCCCATGACGGATAACATGATCAGGGATAAAAAATTCTCTGTTAAATGTCACCTGCTTAACCCAGCAGGAAGTACGGCGGCGTCTAAAAATCACTAAAATTGACAAATCCCCAGGCCCGGATGGGATACACCCCCGAGTACTGCAGGAATTAAGCACAGTCATAGATAGACCATTATTTTTAATCTTTAAAGATTCCATAATAACAGGGTCTGTACCACAGGACTGGCGTATAGCAAATGTGGTGCCAATATTCAAAAAGGGGACAAAAACTGAACTTGGAAATTATAGGCCAGTAAGTTTAACCTCAACTGTGGGTAAAATCCTGGAGGGTTTTCTAAGAGATACTATACTGGAGTATCTGGAGAAGAATAACCTCATGACCCAATATCAACATGGGTTTACAAGGGACCGTTCCTGTCAGACTAATCTGATAAGCTTTTATGAAGAGGTAAGTTCCGGACTGGACCAAAGGAATGCAATGGACGTGGTGTACATGGACTTTTCAAAAGCTTTTGATACGGTGCCACACAAAAGGTTGATACATAAAATGAGAACAATGGGGATAGGGGAAAATATGTGTAGGTGGGTTAAGAGCTGGCTCAGGGATAGCAAACAAAGGGTGGTTATTAATGGAGCACACTCAGACTGGGTCACGGTTAGCAGTGGGGTACCACAGGGGTCAGTTTTGGGCCCGCTTCTTTTTAACATATTTATTAATGACCTTGTAGGGGGCATAGAGAGTGGAATTTCAATATTTGCAGATGACACTAAACTCTGCAGGGTAATCAATACAGAGGAGGACAATTTTATATTACAGGAGGATTTATGTAAACTAGAAGCTTGGGCTGATAAATGGCAAATGAGCTTTAATGGGGATAAATGTAAGGTCATGCACTTGGGTAGAACGAACAAGATGTATAATTATGTGTTTAATTGTAAAACACTGGGCAAAACAGTCACTGAAAAAGACCTGGGTGTATGGGTGGACGACAAACTCACATTTAGCGGCCAGTGTCAGGCAGCTGCTGCAAAGGCAAATAAAATAATGGGATGCATTAAAAGAGGCATAGATGCTCATGAGGAGAACATAATTTTACCTCTATATAAATCACTAGTGCGACCACACTTAGAATACTGTGTACAGTTCTGGTCTCCGGTGTATAAGAAAGACATAGCTGAACTGGAGCGGGTGCAGAGAAGAGCGACCAAGGTTATTAGGGAACTGGGGGGTCTGCAATACCAAGACAGGTTATTACATTTGGGGTTATTTAGTTTGGAGAATCGAAGGCTTAGGGGTGATCTTATTACAATGTATAAATATATGCGGGGACAATACCAAGAGCTTTCTAATGATCTTTTTACTCTTAGACCTGTGATGGGGACAAGGGGGCATCCTCTACGTCTGGAGGAAAGAAGGTTTAAGCATACTCACAGACGCGGATTCTTTACTGTAAGAGCAGTGAGACTATGGAACTCTCTGCCATATGATGTTGTAATGAGTGATTCCCTACTAAAATTTAAGAAGGGACTGGATGCCTTTCTTGAAAAGTATAATATTACAGGGTATATACACTAGTTTACTTAATATTGGGTTGATCCAGGGAGCAAGTCTGATTGCCGTATGTGGAGTCAGGAAGGAATTTTTTTCCCCAATGTGAAGCTTACTGTTTGCCACATGGGTTTTTTTTGCCTTCCTCTGGATCAACATGTTAGGGCAAGTTAGGATAGGATATGGGTTGAACTAGATGGACTTAAAGTCTCCCTTCAACCTTAATAACTATGTTACTATGTTACTATGTTACATGCAAACACTTGGGTATACTCTCAGTGAGAGTTACAGGGAATTACACACATCCAATCACAGTGTGGTTACTCTCAGTGAGAGATTTTCAGGGAATTTACACACATGCAAACACTTGGGTATACTCTCAGTGAGAGTTACAGGGAATTACACACATCCAATCACAGTGTGGTTACTCTCAGTGAGAGATTCTCAGGGAATTTACACACATGCAAACACTTGGGTATACTCTCAGTGAGAGTTACAGGGAATTACACATATCCAATCACAGTGTGGTTACTCTCAGTGAGAGATTTTCAGAGAAGTTACACACCTGCAAACACTTGGGTATACTCTCAGTGAGAGTTACAGGGAATTACACACATCCAATCACAGTGTGGTTACTCTCAGTGAGAGATTTTCAGGGAATTTACACACATGCAAACACTTGGATATACTCTCAGTGAGAGTTACAGGGAATTACACACACCCAATCACAGTGTGGTTACTCTCAGAGATTTTCAGGGAATTTACACACATGCAAACACTTGGGTATACTCTCAGTGAGAGTTACAGGGAATTACACACATTCAATCACAGTGTGGTTACTCTCAGTGAGAGGTTGTCATGGAATTTACACACATGCAAACACTTGGGTATACTCTCAGTGAGAGTTTCAGGGAATTACACACATTAATACCAATGAAGATTTTTTTATGTTATTAAAATTCTCTTTATACTTACAGATTCGTTCAGGAAGAACCCAGTAGGCCGCAGCATAACCGCCAGGCCGCAGCAGAGCCACCAGAGCCACATAGGAAAACCTTCAGTTTTCCCAGTAGGTATAAAGGCCTGAAAGCTTTTGTTATCCTTTGTATAGTAGCTTAACAAGTGTCTTTATACTTGCAGATCTGTTCAGGAAGGACCCGCCAGGCTGCAGCAGAGCCACCAGAGCCACATAGGAAAACCTTCAGTTTTCCCAGTAAGTATAAAGGCCTGAAAGCTTTTGTTATCCTTTGTATAGTAGCTTAACAAGTGTCTTTATACTTGCAGATCCGTTCAGGAAGGACTCGCCAGGCCGCAGCAGAGCCACCAGAGCCACATAGGAAAACCTTCAGTTTTCCCAGTAAGTATAAAGGCCTGAAAGCATTTGTTATCCTTTGTATAGTAACTTAACAAGTGTCTTTATACTTGCAGATCCGTTCAGGAAGGACCCGCCAGCCACACCGCAGCAGACCCGCAAGCCAGGCCGCAATGTCTTCTTCTGAGAGCTCCCCCTCACATCATCAGCGAACTGAGGTAAATAATTTTTTTTTTTTTACTCTTATTTTACTTTTTTGCTTTTTTAACCCTATATGCATGTATTATGTTTTCACAGGAAGCTGAATCTGAGGAGCTTCCAGGAGGAGACATGCAGGGTGGAGAAATGCAAGGAGGGGGTGCGCAGAGTGTAAGTTTAGCATATACAAAAACTCACATACATACATAATGCTACATGTTGTGAGTTCATTTTCCCCTTCGTCACTGAGGTCTGGTGAACTCCCTATTCTGGTAAAGGAAGGTAATGAGCCTGATTATCAGGCACCTGAGCCTAATGAGGATGACTGGCTGAGTGGAGTCACGGACTGGATATAAGGCTGCCGACGCCCTTCTGCCCTGCGGGTGATTTCTCTGTGGACTTCTAGGACACCAGTCTGATTCCTGCTCCTTTAAAGCTAAGTTTTTTTGCTTTGCCTGTTAGCATTTGTTTTTGTTTTCCTTGCTTTTCTGGATTCTGCCATTCCCTGCTGGGGTGAGCTGAATCTCCTTTTGCCTGTTGCTCTGTCTTCAGAATATTCCTGAGTACTGACATAGCTTTTTTGAAGCCTAGCGTCTTCAGGGCCTTTTTCACTGTCAGTCTGTTGGCTCTTATTTTCATAGGGTTTTTCACGGATTGCAGACAGCAGCCTTCCTGTCCTTTTCTATCTAGTTAGCTTGGGCCCCGTCTTTGCTCTGTCTATCTTTCTGTCTGTGTTAGTGTTTTCATCTTGCTTCACCGTCATTATATGTTGGGGGCTGCCTATTGCTTTGGGGTCTGCTCTGGGGCAGTTTAGATTTCCCCTTTCTTTCTTTAGGCCTATTTAATTCTCCGGCTGTGATCGAGGGGTCTAGGGCATCGTAGGAACCCCCTAGGGCTACTGCTAGTTGTGTTGATAGGTTCAGGGGTCTGCAATCCGATAGCTGCCAACTTCTCTGGTTTTCTGGACTTAGCTAGCATTTCTGTTTTTGCCTCCTACGGTGACTCAATCATAACAGCTACACCCAACACAACCATTCATGACAGCACACACAATAACTACGCATCCATCCAACCCAAAAATTTTTTTTTTTACAGTCTTCAGAATCCGGTGCCCGCACTAGAGCGACTCCCAGGACATCCCAGCGTCATCGAGGTGATGCCTCTGGTGGTCAGCGAACGGTAAGTAACCCTTTATTTGGGTGATTGATTAATGAACCTCATGTGTTTGAATGTAATCATTTTTTTGGTTTATTTTTTTTCTTCACTGGTTTCACAGCGTGCTCCCCACAAACATGTGGAAGAGGGTATCATCATAGATGTGGACACCCTCATTGAGGTTGTCCAACCACGGGAGCCGCTGTGGAACATGGCAAACCGCTTACATGCCGACCAATCAACCACCCGACGGCTATGGGATGAGGTGTGTTCGGAGGTTGTTAAGAACTGGGAGGAGCTCGATGCGAGGGCCAGGGATTTTGTGCGTAAGTATTCCAATTTCAGTAACTTATAATACAGCATGTGAAGTGTTGAATACTAACAACTTTTTTTTTTCCTTCACAGGTGACAGGGTTATCATATGGTGGCGGTCGCTCAGGGATCGCTTCAACAGGGACTTCAACAAGGAGATGCAGGCCCCGAGTGGATTGAGAGGACGCAGGAGCACCCAGTATCAACATTACCGAGCCCTGTCGTTCCTCCGGTCGACGATGGTGAGCAGAAGGTAAATATTTCACACACCATTTCTGTAGTACAAATGTTTACATGTTTAACCAATTTTTTTTTTCAGCAATGTAAATAAAATATCAATATATTAATATAATTTTTTCTCTTTTTTAGCACCGTCTGCAGCACTCTGGAGCCTGCTTCTCATTTGCCTCCCTCTGGAGTGATCCCTTCGGAGACCGCCACCGGTGACCACATCGAGGTATCCGACCCCTCTCTACCTTCCCTCTTGTCTCATCCCTCTATCTCCTCCACCAGCACTGGAGCAGCAGGGCAGACTTCATCACATGAAGCTGCTGGTGACGATTTACAGTACCCTTTGCCCCACCTCTCTGACACTGCCGCAACATCTCGACCAACTTTTGGTTCTGGATGGCAGCGTCTGAGAGGTCTGGAAAGGATGACCTTGTCTGACTGTTTGAGTCTGAACTCATCCGTCCAGAATGCTTTCCGCGTTTATGGTCAGCAGTTAGCTTCTGGGTTGAACATGATAAATCAAAGTATCATGGAACTCAGAAGCTACATTGAACGGATGAATGCAGAGTCAAACCAGACGCAGAGACACATTTTTTTCCATTCAGTTGTCCGGCAAATGGAAGGTTTAAATACTCACCAACAGAAGCATGTGATTCAAGCCTGTCACAGTGCTCTAGTAGCTGCAGTGTCCAAAGCATCCCATGCACCTATTCCATCACCTCATTCCACCATCCATCCTCCCTCTGTCTATCCTCCCTCTTTCCATCCTTTCCCCGTCCATCCTTCCACCACCACCCATCCTTCTACCACCATCCATCCTCCTACTCCTCCTTTCTCTAGTTCCCCATTCCATTCTTCCCAGTACCTTCCTTCCCCATTACATTATACCCCAATGCCCTCACCATACCCACCCCCACACACACCTTCAATGTTCCCACAAACCTCCTCTGTCCATCAACTCCCGTCCCAACCTCATGTTTCCAACCCCCCTTCCACTTCTGATCCTCCCCAACTCCGTTCCCAGTCCTCCACCCCCCTCTCGATGTGGTCAAGCCTGTTAACCCCTCCGATGATATCTCCACCCAACAACTTTGTTAAATTAAACATTTTTCTAAAAAATTTAAATAACAGTTTTTTATCAAAAATTAAAATAACAATAGTATTTTAAAAAATGCAAAAATAAACATGTTTTTGTTTCAAAACAATTTTATTGTGTAGTTTCCTTTTTTTCTTTAGTTCTTGGTAAAAGGTTGAAAGTACACCGGTGGTGTACAGATACAAATACACAACACGTGGTAACCTTTCAAAGTACACCGGTGGTGTAAAGGTACAAAAAACACAAGACTTGGTAAAGTACACTGGTGGTGTAAAGGTAAAAAAAACACAACATGTGGTAACATTTCAAAGTACACCGGTGGTGTAAAGGTACAAAAAACACAACACTTCGTAAAGTACACTGGTGGTGTAAAGGTAAAAAACACAACACGTGGTAACATTTCAAAGTACACCGGTGGTGTAAAAGTACAAAAAACACAACACTTGGTAAAGTACACTGGTGGTGCAAAGGTAAAAAAACACAACACGTTGTAACATTTCAAAGTACACTGGTGGTGTAAAGGTACAAAAAACACAACACTTGGTAAAGTACACTGGTGGTGTAAAGGTAAAAGAACACAATACGTGGTAACATTTCAAAGTACACTGGTGGTGTAAAGGTAAAAAAAACACAACACTGTTATTACCTACAATTGATGTAAAGGTATCAAAACTAAAAAAGGAACAATTTCTACAATTTTTAAAAGGAACCTTGGTAAAAAAAAAAATTATACCTTGTCATCTTGCCAGTCGACTCTTCCTTATGGTGACAGAAAATAATCCACAAATGTGTCCCTCATTCTTGACACTGACACAGTACTCCAAACACTTGTCTGCTGATAATCCCACAAGGTGGTTTCACAAACATTTTCTTCCATGGAAACAGGTTCCTTTCAAAGTACAAAATTGTGCAGGATGACACATGCCTTCACCACCTCATCCACAGTCTCAGTTTTCTTTTTTATGGCCGTTAAAAGCACTCTCCATTTTGCAGTTAAAATCCCAAAAGCGCACTCCACCACTCTTCGCGCTCTTGTCAATCGATAGTTAAATATTTTTTTGCTGTGTGTCAATCCATGACTACCATATGGCTTGAGATGTTTGGAGAGTTGAAATGCGTCATCACCAACACACACAAATGGCATTGGTGGGCCTGTTGTTCCAGGGAGTGGTCTTGGAGGTGGGAAATCAAAATTGTCTCCATACAAATAACGGCCCATTACGGACATCTTGAACAACTGAGATTCATACGCACCAATGTCCACGGCAATAAATTTGCATTTAGAGTCTGCAATGGCCATCAGTACAATGGAGAAGAATTTCTTGTAGTTGAAAAATTCTGATCCAGATCCAATCGGTTTCACAATCCGTATATGATTCCCATCAACTGCACCAACACAATTTGGAAACTGGCAGATTTCTTGAAAGCTGTCCGCAATCTCCAGCCACCTCTCCTGTGTTGGCTGTGGGATGTACTCTTCATGTAGACAATCCCACAATGCCCTGCTGGTCTGTTGGACAATTCCAGATATTGTTGAAATCCCGAGCCGGAACTGGTAATGGAGGGAGGTGAAGGATTCTCCAGTTGCCAGGAATCTGGTAAAAAAGGGGAAAAGAAGTAAAATTAATACAAACTACAAGCCATAACATAACAATAAAAGTCTGCAGAATCTGAAAACTTTTTAAAAAATAGATAACTTACCGAAGGGTCACCGTCAAACGCTCCGCCGGTGAAATAGAAAAGCGCATGTAGGTGTCCCTTCTCCGGATTTGCGCTCCAACACACTCCACCAATATCTCAAACAGGTCCTGTCTCATCTGCACATAATTGAAGAACTTGTCCGGATTATCCCTCAATTCCAGATACAGTGTACAAAACACACCAAGGGTAAATCTCTGTGCATTTATCGGATGAATCCACTGCCGTCGTCTCCTCAGATGCAGGATTCTCAGTCTTCTTTTCTCCCTCTGGAGAGCAATAATTGCCAACCGATTGCAGTACAAATCAAATTCCACACAGAAGCTGTTAATATTTGCAATATCTCCTTCCATCGCTGCCACTAGCTCAAAAACCTTTTAAAGATATTGTTTTACAACACCATAGATATAGCTTCCCCTAGTTTCCAGGAGCCAATCACATTTGGGAGCATTTTCCAAGAGCCAATCATATTTGGGAGCATCCCATTTTGGAGGTATGGAAAAACGGATCCGTCAGAAAATGGAACCAACGGATGGAAAAAACGGATGCCAGCGGATGGAACGGATACGGTATTTGACGGATCCGTACAAAAATTCGTATAGCGGATCCATCAAAAAACGGATCCGTACCATCCGCTGGCATCCGTTTTTACACATTTTTAGCGGATCCGCCATTTTCACTTTTTGGCGGATTTTGACTGATGGTGAAAAACTGATGTGTGAAACAGGCCTAAGGCATAACTCCATATCATAGTGACTACCAGTCCTATACAAATAGTGCATATAGTGCAGGGATTTACTTTACCTCCTGTGGGGACATGTGCAGCCTCTTTCTGTTGTAAATGTGGGTTGTCGTGCCTTGCTTTGGGTTTCCCACTTTTTAACCTTGTATGTTGTGTATGTTTTGTGTTATTTAATAAAGATTTATATTTTTGTGATTTTGGGTTCATACGTGCTTTTTCTCGGATTTGTCAAACACTATGACCAACCTGTCAATCAGTTTTCCAAGCGATGCTACAGATCACTTGTAAAATGCTAGCATTCTGCAAGATAATTATGCTTTAAAAACGCTAGTTTTTCACGGGAATTCCGCATGCGGATTTCCCGCGGCAGGAAGTTGCGGAATTGACGTGGAAATTTCCGCGGCAATTCCGCACGTGTGAAATAGCCTAGCTCAGAAGAAGAATAATTTGTGATCCCATCTCGTGTATTACAAGATCTATTGATTAAAATTAACTTTGTTCATGGAACAACCCCTTTAACTACTTTTTTGGTATTCACTGTCTTAAAGGGAATTTGCACCCCAGGGCAAACATTCAGCAAGCAGTGCAGCTTTGCAACATACACACTGTTAAGATTTGCTCTGCTACCCAGTTTGAGCGGTCATCACTAGGGATGAGCGGACCCATGGAAGTTCAGGTTCGGTGTGTTCGCCCAAACTTTACTCCAAAGTTTGGATACCAGAACTCTACCCGAACCCCATAGAAATCAATTGAGACCTGAACTTTGGAGCTGGAAAATCTCTCTTGTGCGTATATTATACAGTCTCTCTCTCCCTCACAAACTGGCTAGTAGAGATGACTCCTAACAGTGTGTATATTACCGTGTTAGTATTTGGCAATCTGATCTTCTTGCTGGGATAGAAAATCTCATTAAAAAAAATATTCACTTTTGAGCACAAATTTACAGTCTACACATAACTCAAATCTCAAGGAAAGTAAAGTCACTGTGTACAAACAGCTACTTTATTGCAGATGCCCAACTAGTACCATGCTTGATGTCTTTTGACATTCAGAACCGCCTAAATTTGCCATGCTATACAGTCTCATAGGAAATGACATCATTCTGCTGAAATATCGACTAGTGAGCTGGATAGCTTCTTGCAATTCACACAAAGTAGATACAATAGGAATACTTAACATGCAATAAACAGTTCTGTTCCACCTCGTCCCAGAGATGCTCTACATAGGATTAAGATCTGTGAACTGTAAAGACCAGGAAAGAAAGGAAAATTCACAGGCAGTGTCCTAGGAACAAGTGAACTGTGACTGCTTACACCAAATTCTTACCCTCCCATCAACTGCAACACAAATAAGGATCATCTGACCATATATTGTTTTTCAACTGCTGAGTGATCATATATTTGGGCTGATTTTCCCACTGAAGTCTTGACAAGAGTATAATGGTATGGTATAATATTTCTGTAGCAATGAATATAGAACTATAACTGGGAGATATAGCTGAATAGAATTTTTCCGGTTAATTATCTTTAACTACAATCCAGGAGGATTTCTTGGCATCATCCAGTGATGCTCTAAAGGGGCATATGACTGTCACCCTCTTTATTTTCCCTATATTCTTTCAGGATCCTGGCAGACAGCATATTGCAGCTGTCTGGAAGAAATCAGATGTGGCAGAATAGAGGAGACTCCAGAGATGCTTGCTGCTCTGACCTCGCACCGATACTTTTTGGACAGGCAGCCAAACGTCCACTGAGAACACTGAGGATATTCTTGCTCTTTTGGGCGCTGTTACAACATTCCTCCTCCTCATACCATTACCTGCTCTCTATACAATGTATCTTTCGTATCTTTCCTGGTCTTCTGGTAACATTATTTCGACTTTTATTATAAAATGTTTCTTGAAATGTCCAATTTATATTAGTAATAATAATGTATATAGATTGCTGAGAAACATATTTGAAACCCATTGAAAGTCCATCAGTCAGTGCCATCACTAACAAAGAGGTGAGACATTACTGCCCACAGTGCTGGTGATCTCCAGTAGGCGAGGGATGATGGGGAGGAGAAAGGTTTGGGTTAGATTATCCGTGCACACGTTGTGTATTTGGTGAGTTTTTTACCTCAGTAACAAGGAGTGGGTGATAAATCAAGAAGTGGTGACAGGTTTCTATTATA
Organism: Dendrobates tinctorius; assembly: GCF_039654945.1. NCBI lineage: Eukaryota > Metazoa > Chordata > Amphibia > Anura > Dendrobatidae > Dendrobates > Dendrobates tinctorius. The sequence goes on from NW_027361733.1 coordinate 33,587,549, forward strand.
CTTTTCCTCTGATTGTTCCTGGTTTTGGCTTACTAATACTGAAGTAAAAGACTCACCAAATACTCAACGTGTGCACGTTGCCTAAAAACTCATTTAGACATTCGTATTTTTCACTTACGCAAAAATTGGTGTTTGGTCAGTGTGTCCATTTTTACCATAAGTGTGTCATCAGTGTTTTTTTAACATATGGATAAATATAGTACAAAACTTTTCCTATATTTTGCAATGTTAAACACGGACAGCACACAGATGCCATCCGTGTGTGTATGTGTTTTTACAGACCCATAGACTTGTATTGGTACTTTTCTAATTTCTTTTCAGACTAATCTAATTTCCTTCTATGATGGAATCACTGACTGGGTGGATCAGGGAAATGTGGTAGATATGGTATATCTCATCTTCAGCAAAGCATTTGATAAAGTATCTCATACTATCCTTATTGAAAAAATGACTAAGTATGGGATTGACAAGGCTACGGTTAGGTGGATTCATAACTGGCTCAAGGATGGTACTCAAAGAGTGGTAATAAATGGTTGCACATCCAATTGGAAAAGTGTTTCAAGTGATGTCCCACAAGGCTCTGTCCTGGCCCCAGTATTGTTTAAAGCCTTCATGACAGTGGTATTTTCATTTTTACGTTTTCGTTTTTTGCTCCCCTCTTCCCAGAGCCATAACTTTTTTATTTTTCAGTCAAAATGACCATGTGAGAGCTTGTTTTTGCAAAACAAGTTGCACTTGTAAAAAAAAAGTGGAATTCCCCAGTTGTTTCTTTTTCTACCATGTTAAATAAATGCTAAAACTGACCTGTCATTATGATTCTATAGGTCATAAGAAGTTCATAGACACCAAACATGTCTAGGTTGTTTTTTATTTAAGTGGTGAAAAAAAATCCAAACTTTGGTAAACAATGTAAGCAAGGGAAAGTCCCATTGCGCTGTGGTCTAAGTAACCTTTGTCTATTGAAGTCACGTAAACTACCAATGTCTGCCCTAACCAACAAATCTCGTAAATTAGGAGATTTCTTGTAACAAATCAAAGGAGGAACTTGGAATTCCAAAATGTGAGGGTAGGACTCAGAGAGAAGGGGCCAATGTTGGCGAATGATCTTATGGAACAAATACATAAAAGGATGAAATGTATTGACAAAGGCCACCTTGTTAACTTTGGTAATCGATTTAACTGTAGACGAAGATGGAAGGGACAATACCGAATCTGGATAACCCCGAGATTCGAATTTAGATTTCATTTCGGCATAACGAATAGTGCGAATGTGATTATCTGTCACAATACGTTCAATCCGTAGAAATTGTGATCGGGGGAGAGATTTTTTAATGTGTTTGGGATGGCAACTCGTAAAATGTAAAAGACTATTTTTGTCCGTTGGTTTGACAAATAAATCAGTGGAAAGAGAGCCATCAATATTTTTGATGACCCTGGTGTCAAGAAAAGGAATAGACTCCCCATTGTATTGCATAGTAAAAGATAAACCCCCAACTTTAGAGTTAATATCTTGAACAAATATTTCCAAAGAATTCAAATCACCAGACCAAATGAGAAATATGTCATCTATATATCTCTTCCAAAGAACGGAATATTGTTGGAAGAGGATGTGGGTATAGACAAATTCAGATTCAAATTCTGCCATAAAGATGTTGGCATAGGGAGGCGCCACATTAGAGCCCATTGCTGTACCTGATAATTGAATGAAGAACTTATCCTCAAACAAAAAGAAATTCTTTGTCAGAACAAGAGTTAACATAGATATACAAAATTCTTTCTTCTCTGTGCTAAATTCAATATTCTTATTAAGAAAATTCTTAACAGAAAAAATCCCCTTTTCGTGGCTAATACTAGTATATAAACTCGTTACATCCAGGGTAACTAGATAACAATTTGTAGTAATTGCTCTCAATTCTTTAATAAAGGACAAAAAGTGTGATGTGTCCCTAAGCCATGAAGGAATAAGGTGAAGAAGTGGAGAAAGAATTTTTTCAAGGATCATAGATAAAGGTGACAACAATGAATTTGTGGATGCAACAATCGGTCTCCCCGGAGGGTGTGTCAGATTTTTATGTATCTTAGGGAGTGTATAAAATACAGGTGTGACAGGATAAGAATTGATCAAAAAATCACCCAACTTAGTGTCAATAACACCCCGTGATTAGTGTTGAGCATTCCGATACCGCAAGTATCGGGTATCGGCCGATACTTGCTGTATCGGAATTCCGATACCGACTTCCGATATTTTTTCAATATCGGAATTCGGCATCGGAATCGGAATTCAAAGTTGATTGACAGACTGACGTCATCATGATGCGCGGTGTGTGCGCATCATGATGCGCCGTCATTTCGGGCCTTCCGGGGGTCTCTGCCGGCCTGCCGGGGGGCTGTGCCGGCCTGCCGGGGGGCTGTGCCGGCCTGCCGGGGGGCTGTGCCGGCCTGCCGGGGGGCTGTGTGGACTGCCCGGGGTCTGTACCGGCCTGCCTGGGGGCTGTGCCGGCCTGCCGGTGGTCTGTGCACCCTGTGGGGGTCTGTACCGGCCTGCCGGGGGGCTGTGCCGGCCTGCCGGTGGTCTGTGCACCCTGTGGGGGTCTGTACCGGCCTGCCGGGGGGCTGTGCCGGCCTGCCGGGGGGCTGTGCTGATGTCCGGGGGTCTGTGCAAGCATCGTCCGATGGGACTACAAGTCCCATCTGGCGATGCCTGCTACCATGACAGTGATTGACACATTAGCCAATGATGGGACAGTAGTAGTCCCATCATCCGGCTAATGTGTTAAATGTTAAAAAAAAAAAAAAAAAAAAAATACTACATACATACTACATGCATGCTACATACATACTACATACTACATACATACTACATATATACTACATACATACTACATGCTACATACATACTACATGCATGCTACATACATACTACATACATACTACATACATGCTACATACATACTACATGCATGCTACATACATACATGCTACATACATACTACATGCTACATACATACTACATATATACTACATACATACTACATACATACTACATACATGCTACATACATGCTACATACATGCTACATGCATGCTACATACATACTACATACATGCTACATGCATGCTACATGCTACATACATACTACATACATACTACATACATACTACATGCTACATACATACCACATACATACTACATACATGCTACATACTACATACATACTACATACATACTACATGCATGCTACATACATACTACATGCATGCTACATACATACTACATGCCACATACATACCACATACATACTACATACATACTACATACATACTACATGCTACATACATACTACATATATACTACATGCATGCTACATACATACTACATGCTACATACATACCACATACATACTACATATATACTACATGCATGCTACATACATACTACATGCTACATACATACCACATACATACTACATACATGCTACATACATACTACATACATACTACATGCTACATACATACCACATATATACTACATACATACAATACATTCATACAATACATACATAGACATAAAGTACATATAACATAGAGTAACATACTTACCAATACTTGTCACATTGTTCCCCGAAGCCATTGTCGTCTACCGAATAAATATTAACATAACAAACCACAAAAATACTCACCCACGATCCGAAGCAGTCCACGAGTGTGTCCCACGACGATCTTGGGTAGAGAACTGCAGCATCAGATGATGCTGCCGTTCTCTACTGGCTGCAGGAATCCAATGACGGAAGGTAGGTATCCTTCCGCACTGTATTCCTCCGCCACTTAAAAAAAAAAAAGTCCCTAGTCTCACTTTATGCCATTGCTGCGTGGGAAATTCCCTGCCGGCACAGCCCCCCGGAGCCTGCACAGACCACCGGCAGGCCGGCACAGCCCCCCGGCAGGCCGGCACAGACCACCGGAGCCTGCACAGCCCCCCTGGCAGGCCGGCACAGCCCCCCGAAAGGCCCGTACAGACCCCAGAGAGGCTGTACAAGGGCAGGAAAGGGTTTGTCTTATTCCGATACCGGAAGTCCCATAGACTTGAATGGGACTTCCGGTATCGGAATCGGCGATACCGATACTTTTTTTAAAGATCGGCCGATACCATCCGATACGATACTTTGAAGTATCGGACGGTATCGCTCAACTCTACCCGTGATACAAAATGCTGAACAGTACTACGAACCTCCATTGCAATGGAGGAAGAAGGATTCGAGGACAAGGGAAGGTAAGTATCAGTATTGTTGAGTTGTGAGTAGATTTCCTTAACATAATATTGTCTATCCATCACCACAATTGAACCACCTTTATCGGCTGGTTTGATGATAAGCTGTTTATTTTGAAAAAGGCCATCTATGGCCATACGTTCAATTTTAGATATGTTACTCAAAATCCGATAACGGCCATTATGAATCAACCGTAGTTGATTACTAATGTCCTTTTGAACCAGACCAATATAGGTTTCTATTGGATGATATGACCTCGGAGGGGTATAACTACTAGGCTTATATAAATTCAATTCCTTTAATGTAAATTGATCCATATTAGGACATGAATCAGATAGAGTATTAATTGAAGAATTTTGTGTGGTAGATGGATCCTTAGCAAAATGAACCTTCAACCGTAAAGATCTGAAAAAACGATGCAATTCCTGATCTAAGGTAAATTCATTAAACCTAGGCGTTGGACAAAAGGAAAGACCCTTTTGAAGTGCAGACATCTCATTAGTAGACAAATTATATGATGAAATGTTATATACCAACTGATCCTGAGTTACCTGTGAGCGAGTCTGAATACGTGTAGTTGTGGTACTAGACCCTCCTTGATTTCCTCTATTGCTACGATTTCTTGAGTTTCTTCCCCGCCTTTGTTCGAAACTACGAAATGAGCCTCTAGAGCTCTCACTATCAGAGCTATTAGAGAAAGAGAGATCCCAACGTTTTGTAGATCTACGTTCTCTAGAAATATTCTGGTTTCTCCAATAATAAACATTATTACGTTGGTAGTCATCAGCATCTCTCAGGAACTTCAGTCTCTTCCGTTCCTGTAAATTTATTTATTTTGTATAATAATTCATATTTTGTATAATAATTCATATTTTGTGATTTGGTGTTTATTTTTTGTTTTACCTAGATAAGATACCCTTGAAAAAGGCTAGTAAAGCCGAAACGTTGGGTGATTTGTGTGACTGTTATTTTCAATAAAATAATCAAGCATATCAAAAAAAGCTCTTTCAGCCTCAGGTTATTATTCTTATTGTTAGAAGCACATGTCAGCTGTTCAAAATAGCTGATCTGTGCCAAAAGTGTGAGGTCAGCGCTGGAGCAAACATCAAATCGGAGGGATTCCGACGTGGGGGTATTATTACGCTCAATGTCGTAAAGGGGTTAACATTTTTAGAAATGATCTAGATAAATCAACTGAAGGTAAACTAATCAAATTTGCAGACAATGCAAAGTTAGAAGGGATAGCTAACACTAGAGAAGACAGAGAAAGGATTCAGAAGGATCTAGATAAGCTTGAACAATGGACTAATAGAATCATATTTAAACAGTCAGAAATGCAAGATTCTACATATGGGCAAGAAAAACAAAAATTACATCTACAGAATGGGAGGAATAGAACTAAGCAACAGCATGTGTGAAAAAGACTTGCCCCAGGCATCCTATTCCTGGCACTGACAAGAAGCTTCTGTTCTGTCTTAGGTGAAACTGCTGAAGGAGCCTGAAATATTCTCTTAGCAGTAGTTATACATACACAGGACAACAATGTCTGTGGAGTTGAATAATAATGAAAAGTGGCTATTTTTATTTTTCTCTGGTGCAGCTTTGCCCTTTTCCTTACAATATTAGAAATCAATGAAAAATATGTGTGAGCACAATAACTGCAGATTCCTCTTACAGTACGCCCATGTTGCTTATCCCTTGAAGTTCCTTTTGCCCAAGCATGAACCAAACTATTGAAAAATGATGTAAAAAATTTGAAAATCGTGGCTGCTTTTTTTCCAGAAACAGCGCCACTTTTGTCTAAGGGTTGTGCCTGGTATTACATCTTAGCTCCGTTAAAATGAATGGTGCTGCTATACAAACTGTCGATAAGTGTGGGACTGTTTCTAGCAGAAAGCAGCCACATTTTTCTAATCTCATATTTTTCTAATTCCTTTAAATTACAGTTTGAGCAGTCTGCAATCATTCTGGAATGATACTAAATTAATTGGTAATTACATGCTGCAAATTCAATTACACTAGCAACATCTTTCACAGCGTGTGCTTTGTGATCTATAAACTATAATCTGTAGTTTTCCAACCAAAGAACATCACATAATGTCACTTCTAAATACTATATTACTCAGAAAGAGTTAAATTTAAAGGGCCATTACGAGAATAAAAGTGCAATTGGGGCTGCAACCCATCAATCACCATAATTATGATGAATGTCCTTACTTTTTCATTATGTTGTTTTTAAGTGAAATATTCTGTGAATACTAATTTCCTAATATAACCTTTTAGGGGTCAGATATCAATAAGAAGATGCATGCAGGTAGATGAGCCTGCAGTGCTCACACGACGACCACCGTGGGCTCTTACAATTAAACATGTGATCTGCAGGGGTCGCCAAGAGGTAGACACCCAACGAGCTGATATTCATGGTCCATCCTAAGGACAACTCATCAATATACTGACCTTGTATCAGAAAAACAGATATATAAGGAAGAGAATGAACACAAAATGTTTGTCTGGTTTAGATAAAAGAAAAATATAATGGATTTGATGAAAATGCATACAAAATAATGTAAGCGACTAGTAATAGGACCTTGTAATTTCTCAGCTCTGCTACATCTTCAGGAAGTCAGTGACCCATTTCAGCCAACAGACTGTCTACTTGATTGCAGAGACTTGAACAAAGCTTGAATACCAATTGGTTGCGATGATTTCTTGCATCCAAATGAAAATGAAGGGGGGTGATTTGAACTTTTATTTTTAAACATTTTTTTTTTAACTTTTGGCATGCTTCAATAGCCTCCATAGGAGGTTATAAGCATGCACAACTCGATCGGCTCTGCTACATATGGGCCACCACCGGAGCCCACCTCAAAGCAGGGGATCCTTACCAATGACTTACTATTCCGTCATCAGTAAGGAAGGGGTTAAAGGGATCTGAATACTTTCTGTAGCCACTGTATCTATCTCTCCATATCTATCTATCCCATATCTATCTATCTATCTATCCCATATCTATCTATCTATCTATCCCATATCTATCTATCTATCTATCTATCTATCTATCCCATATCTATCTATCTATCCCATATCTATCATCTATCTATCCCATATCTATCTATCTATCTATCTATCCCATATCTATCTATCTATCTATCTATCCCATATCTATCTATCTATCCCATATCTATCTATCTATCTATCCCATATCTATCATCTATCTATCCCATATCTATCTATCTATCCCATATCTATCTATCTATCCCATATCTATCTATCTATCTATCCCATATCTATCTATCTATCTATCTATCTATCTATCGTACCATATCTATCTTTCTCATATCTATCTCATATCTACCTATCAATCTATCTTGTTTACTAAGGTTTTTATTATAATATTTGTGAATATGGATACTGGGATAAGCGGTTTGGATTATTGGGCTGAGCATTTCCACCGCTGGATATCCCGGAAATGCATCATATGACCACTTCCTGTATATACCATGAGTAAAATGGCAGCGCTAGCCTTATTGTGCTATTGCACATGTGCGGGCACGCAAAGGATTGTGGGATATGTAGTCTTTTTGACACAGACATGTGCAGTGAAGCATTGGGCTTGCTGACAAGTAGCAGCGGCCATGGAGGAGCTTTAAATTGTGAGTGCACATGTTCCTGAAATAAGATTACACACCTGTGAGAATTTTTAATTTAAAATGCAATCAGCACTTTATGGCACTGTATTTCACTTTATACTTGTTATATAGATACTTGAAAACCATGTGTGTGTATATGGAAGGTTTCATGCATGGTGCAGCACTTAGCACTTTATGAATCATGTATATGAATAATGTATGATTTTATGTGAAACTGAGTGATTAATGTTCATTGTATGTACACCCTATAAGACGGTGTGTTTGTAACAGACTCATTGCTTGAGAAAGGATTGCCATATCCGAAACGTTGCCACGCCACTAGGCTATTAAACAGTTCACACCACTACTATTTTGGTGCTGCTTTTTCTTTTTTGCTATTATCTAAGGACATTGAGGTGTCTGGAGAAGCGTGCACTGCTCTAAGGTATTTTGTGCAGTTCCTATTTTTTACACATCTATCTACCTAAATAGAAAAGACAGACAGCAGCACAAACTTGAGCAGATTTTGGGTGCAGTAGTCCTGAGTAATGCGGTTGTCCAATGCAAAATATAAATAGAAAAAAATCAGGCAGCACTCCATTTAAAGGGAAAACTGTGGCCTGTAATCCAGCGCCAAGTGGTGCAACGTTTCGACTTCACAGCACTCTGTAACCATAGAATAGGGCACTCTTTATACATATCTCTTCAATTTACCAATATACAAAAATTAGCGTTATTAAATATAAATCATAATCAAAGTGTATGAAAATTACATTGCAGTAAATATGAGAACCATCATAGTGTTTACATATATAAGGTGCATGTTAGAGGGCAAAAAATGATATCCAACCGTACCTACAATCATTGATACAGCTAGATTAACAGATGTGAAACACCTATGTGATGTTTAAGATGCATAAACATTATAAATCACCTGGAACACTCAGACCCATGTTGTAGTTCCAAGTTCCACCATAACAGCATTCTCAGAGCACAACTGAGGCTACTTTCACACTGGTGTGTTTTTGCGGTGCGTTTTTTGCGCACATAAACGCATGAAAAAAATGCATCATGCGTTTGTGTGCGTTTTTTGCGAGTTTTGGTGCGTTTTTAAAAAAACGCATGTTTTTTTGCACATACGTGCACATTACAATAAAAAAGAAGAAGCGGGCGGCACCGCTGTTACCGTGCTAGGATCCGTGGCTTGCAGCAGGCGGTGAGCTCACATGGAGGATTCCCGGGTGCTTGACCTCATAACAAATCACTTGTGGTTTCCAAAGAAAAAAGGTCGCACTCTGCGAGATAATAGTGAAAATTTATTGACACATAATTACATGTCACGTCGGGGATGTGATAACAAGTGTCAAATGGCTGACAACGGCCGGTTCGCGCTACTCGAGCGCTTCCACGGGTCAAAGTGCAGGGGGAAATGATGGATTCTTAAGCAAATCATGTCATCCAGTCACTCCTCCTACCTCAGCCGCTGTATAACTAACAAGTAAAACAGACAGGTGCTCAGTGCAGACATATAAAAAACACACATATTTCACCGCTGCAGCGGGAACAATAATCTTACATATAATGACAAATATTACAAGGACTATTGAGTGATTATCAACATAACTAAAGGACCCCTATTATCAAATTAACCCTTCTGGGTAATCTGTTCCAAAGGAAACAGCTTATTAATATAAATCCGAGAGCTGCATGATACTAAATCCATAGGAAGTGTGTGCTTCCATACATTATGATCTAATCAAGATATATATATGCAATTTTACCATGGCTCCAGCAATTAAAATAAAAAATTACTGACACCTATCTTTTGGCCATTTATGTCACAATGATGATCTAAGCCCATTGTATTGTCCTGGTTAAAACGATTTTAGGGCAAATTATACCGCATGATTCAGAACTAACCAATTAAGAAAATACCTATATATTTTTTTAATTATATTTTCTTATATTTTTTTTACCTAAGGGAAATTATAAATGTGGACAATGTCCTTATTGTAGATATCATTGCACTGACCATATACTACAAATAGGTGCGGTTAGACATACAGTGTCCAGTCTAATTACATGTACAGTCATATGTAAAAGTTTGGGCACCCCTATTAATGTTAACCTTTTTTCTTTATAACAATTTTGGTTTTTGCAACAGGTATTTCAGTTTCATATATCTAATAACTGATGGACTCAGTTATATATCTGGATTCAAATGAGGTTTATTGTACTAACAGAAAATGTGCAATCTGCATTTAAACAAAATTTGACCGGTGCAAAAGTATGGGCACCCTTATCATTTTCTTGATTTGAACACTCCTAACTACTTTTTACTGACTTCCTGAAGCACTAAATTGGTTTTGTAACCTAATTGAGCTTTGAACTTCATAGCCAGGTGTATCAAATCATGAGAAAAGGTATTTAAGGTGGCCACTTGCAAGTAGTTCTCCTATTTGATTCTCCTATGAAGAGTGGCATCATGGGCTCCTCAAAACAACTCTCAAATGATCTGAAAACAAAGATTATTCAACATAGCTTTTCAGGGGAAGGATACAAAAAGTTGTCTCAGAGATTTAACCAGTCAGTTTCCACTGTGAGGAACATAGTAAGGAAATGGAAGAACACAGGTACAGTTCTTGTTAAGCCCAGAAGTGGCAGGCCAAGAAAAATATCAGAAAGGCAGAGAAGAAGAATGGTGAGAACAGTCAAGGACAATCCACAGACCACCTCCAAAGACCTGCAGCATCATCTTGCTGCAGATGGTGTCACTGTGCATCAGTCAACAATACAGCGCACTTTGCACAAGGAGAAGCTGTATGGGAGAGTGATGCGAAAGAAGCCGTTTCTGCAAGCACGCCACAAACAGAGTCGCCTGAGGTATGCAAAAGCACATTTGGAAAAGCCAGTTACATTTTGGAAGAAGGTCCTGTGAACTGATGAAACAAAGATTGAGTTGTTTGGTCATACAAAAAGGCGTTATGCATGCGCTGTATTGTTGACCGATGCACAGTGACACCATCTGCAGCAAGATGATGCTGCAGGTCTTTGGAGGTGGTCTGTGGATTGTCCTTGACTGTTCTCACCATTCTTCTTCTCTGCCTTTCTGATATTTTTCTTGGCCTGCCACTTCTGGGCTTAACAAGAACTGTACCTGTGTTCTTCCATTTCCTTACTATGTTCCTCACAGTGGAAACTGACAGGTTAAATCTCTGAGACAACTTTTTGTATCCTTCCCCTGAAAAGCTATGTTGAATAATCTTTGTTTTCAGATCATTTGAGAGTTGTTTTGAGGAGCCCATGATGCCACTCTTCATAGGAGAATCAAATAGGAGAACTACTTGCAAGTGGCCACTTTAAATACCTTTTCTCATGATTTGATACACCTGGCTATGAAGTTCAAAGCTCAATGAGGTTACAAAACCAATTTAGTGCTTCGGGAAGTCAGTAAAAAGTAGTTAGGAGTGTTCAAATCAAGAAAATGATAAGGGTGCCCATACTTTTGCACCGGTCAAATTTTGTTTAAATGCAGATTGCACATTTTCTGTTAGTACAATAAACCTCATTTGAATCCAGAAATATAACTGAGTCCATCAGTTATTAGATATATGAAACTGAAATACCTGTTGCAAAAACCAAAATTGTTATAAAGAAAAAAGGTTAACATTAATAGGGGTGCCCAAACTTTTACATATGACTGTAAGACTGATCATGTGGTTTATGTCATCTTCTGTACATGTCGATTTTTTTACATAGGAAAGACAATACGTCCACTCTATGTTCGATTTCGGGAACACTTCAAGTCGATAACAACGGGAAAAGGAGTGCCACGTCTTATTGATCATGTTAGGACTGTACATGGGATGGATCCAGGTGTCCTTTCTTTTGCTGGTATTGAAAAAGTCATGTTACCCCCACAAGGAGGGAATTTGAATAAATTATTATTGAAGCGGGAATCCAAATGGATTATGGATACACGGGCAACTGGTCCCATAGGTTTCAATGATAAAATAGATATGGCCATTTTTTTGTGATAACTGATTTAAATAATGCATTTCTTTTTCCGTAAATACTGGCAGGTTATAAATTAAGGACAAATATCTAGGGGATAATGTAAATTATTGGTGTTAAGTAATGCATATCTCATAAAAAAATATAAAAAAATATAATTAAAAAAATATATAGGTATTTCCTTAATTGGTTAGTTCTGAATCATGCGGTATAATTTGCCCTAAAATCGTTTTAACCAGGACAATACAATGGGCTTAGATCATCATTGTGACATAAATGGCCAAAAGATAGGTGTCAGTAATTTTTTATTTTAATTGCTGGAGCCATGGTAAAATTGCATATATATATCTTGATTAGATCATAATGTATGGAAGCACACACTTCCTATGGATTTAGTATCATGCAGCTCTCGGATTTATATTAATAAGCTGTTTCCTTTGGAACAGATTACCCAGAAGGGTTAATTTGATAATAGGGGTCCTTTAGTTATGTTGATAATCACTCAATAGTCCTTGTAATATTTGTCTTTATATGTAAGATTATTGTTCCCGCTGCAGCGGTGAAATATGTGTGTTTTTTATATGTTTGCACTGAGCACCTATCTGTTTTACTTGTTAGTTATACAGCGCTGAGGTAGGAGGAGTGACTGGATGACATGATTTGCTTAAGAATCCGTCATTTCCCCCTGCACTTTGACCCGTGGAAGCGCTCGAGTAGCGCGAAACGGCCGTTGTCAGCCATTTGACACTCTTGTTATCACATCCCCGACGTGACATGTAATTATGTGTCAATAAATTTTCACTATTATCTCGCAGAGTGCGACCTTTTTTCTTTGGTGCACATTACAATGCGCACATATGCGCACCCATAGGCTATAATGGGTGTTTTGCTGTAAAAAAAAACGCATTGCGTGCGCATGCGTTTTTTTGGGGCAAGTCGTACGCACAAAAAATGCAACAGGATGCATTTTGTGCGCCCGAGCGCACACTACAAAAAACGCATGAGCATACAAACGCGTACAAACGCATGTGTATGCGCACCTATGGGCACCCATGTAAAAGATAGGGGAAAAAACACATGCGTTTTTTTGCGCTAAAAAACAGCGCGAAAAAACGCAAGTGTGAAACCAGCCTGAGCATGTCAGTAATCAGAGACTCCCGATTGGCCACTCGACAGTGATGTCAGCGATGATATCAGCGCACAAGCTCACTAGGCATTTCCACGCCCTGCTCCACCATTACAAGTGCTGGCAACTATGCCCACACAGTATTTTATAAGAAAAAACAGCATTTGTACACAAAAGAGATAAATCTCAATACTTAAATGGAATGGAGCACTTGTAGTGATCGTATTAAGTGATGAACTGGACACCCAAAATATTCAAACCAATGGCTGTGCATAAGCCACAAGCAGTGCACTACGCCACACGCTCCCTACAGGACAGAGGCGGAGTACCAGCACACAGCCAGCAATCACAGAGGGGAATAACCCCCTGCGTCACTACTATGCACTATGGGCTAAATGCACCTGCCAACAATCATTCACCTTATAAACTGGGGGCCAGATGTCAGTAGCAAAATTCGGGCCTTAGGATAAATTTATCTCATATACTTTATACAATATACAAAAGGAACATACAACAATCATTGGGAAGAGTTTCTATCCAGGGATTCAACTTTTAAAAATAAAAAAGAGCATTTAGTCATTATTAAAAAAACAAATTGTCTCAAATAAATATCAGAGTACAATACAAGAAGAGAGATCTATATGGGTTTATACAGGAAAAAAAAAATTTTTAAAGAAATTTTTTTTTAAAAAGGATAACTTTTTCAAAAATCCATCAATATCAATTAACACATATACTGCATTTTAAGACAGAGAATGAATCTTAAAATCAACATTAAGGCCATCATTTTATGATTATTTTCCTCAAGTTCATCACGTAACTTTGAAAGATGTGAAGAAACGTCCTCAGAAAAATTCTTCCAATCAATGTCCGACATACATCCTTTTAGTTTTAGTTTCAATTTTGTAAGACATCTTACAGACCCTTGCACAAAATTCTGGAGAATTCATCATTAAATTCAGCCTCACATTCATAAGCCCCTCTTATAGTATTCACCCAGAGTCAATAAATGCAGCTCAATTGTAGTTAACCGCTTCAGGTCATTCTCATATCTCCTTTGTTTCTCACACAGAAGGGTTTTCCAAAAATGCAGCAGAACCACCTATAGTCCCTATGATCCTCTCCTTGTCCTCCACACTGTAGGAAAAAAACCACAAGCTCATCTGGATCCATATCCATAGTCCACAGACAAAAGATATACTGTATATATAAATCAAAAAAGCTTATTTAGTGCAAGCTATCAATGGACAAAAATAGCTAAATAGAAAAAACAGCAGCACAAACTTGAGCAGATTTTGGGTGCAATAGTCCTATCTGTCTCATATCTATCTTCTATTTATCTATCTAATATCTATCTATCTAATATTTATCTATCTCATATCTATTTATATACCTATCTATCCCATATCTATCTCAGTGGCGGACATACTGCATGTGCAGCCAGTGCGGCTGCAGCGGTGCCCAGAGGTGGAAGGGGGCCCTGGGGGGGCTAATAATGAAGGCAATGTGGACCATTTCTCCAGCCCCGAGGCTTCGAAGGGCCCCTGGCCAGATTGCCCTCATGTGCAGTGGGCAGGAAGTGATCCCTGCAGCTCCACTGCCTATAGGAGTAAATGGCAGCGGAGCGGAGTTGCAAGGATCCGTCCTGCTTCATGCCCGAACTTGCTGTCACAGTCACCCAGCTGGATGACGTCATCATTCAGCTGCGGCTGTGCCAGAGAGAGGAAGCTGCCGGCGACGGTGATGCTGCAGCTACGGGAAAAGTGCCGAGATGTGAGTGGTGCAGTGTGTGTGGTGGAAAAGACAATGATGGGGGTGGTGAGGGAAGAGGCATCGATGGAGGTGGATGAATGGGCAATGATGGGGGTGGTGGGGGAAAAAGCAATGATGGAGGTGATGGAAAGGGCAATGATGGGGCTGGTGGGGGAAAAAGCAATGATGGAGGTGATGGAAAGGGCAATGATGGGGCTGGTGGGGGAGAAGGCAATGATGGTGGTAGTGGAAAGGACAATGATGGGGTAGTGGGGGAGAACAATAATGGGGTGGGGGAGAAGATGATGAGAATGGTGGGGAGAACAATGATTGAGGTGTTGGAGAGGGCAATGATGGAGTTGGTGGAGGAGAAGGCAATGATGGAGTTGGTGGAGTAGAAGGCAATGATGGAGGTGGTGGGGAGAAGGCAATGATGGAGGTGGAAAGGGCAATGATGAGGTCGTGGGGAGAAGGCAATGATGAAGGTGTTGGGGGAGGGCAATGATGGGGGTGGTGTTAAGGGAAATGATGGGGGCGGGGAGAGGACAATGATGTGAGTGGTGAGGTATTACAATGGGGTGTTGGAGAGTGCAATGATGGAGGTGGTAGGGGAGAATAATGATGGGGTGGGGGAGAAGATGAGAATTGTGGGGGAGAACAATGATTGGGGTGGTGGAGAGGGCAATGATGGAGTTGGTGGTGGAGAGGGCAATGATAGAGGTGGTGGACGAGAAGGCAATGATGGAGTTGGTGGAGGAGAAGGCAATGATGGAGGTGGTGGAAAGAGCAATGATGGGGTGGTAGGGGAAAAGACAATGATGGAGGTGCTGGAAAGGGCAATGATGGGGTGGTGGGGAGAAGGCAATGATGACGGTGATGGGGGAGGGCAATGATGGGGGTGGTGGAAAGGGAAATGATGGGAGGTGGGGGAGAGGACAATGATGGGAGTGGTAGGGTATTACAATGGGGTGTTGGAGAGTGCAATGATGGAGGTGGTGGGGGAGAACAATGATGGATGTGGGGGATTGAGATGGGAGTAATGGGGACTTATAATCGACTTATGAACAGGAGGAGGGGGAGAACACATAACACATGGATGTGAAATGAATTGGATGTTGAAGGAGGGTGCTAAACCCTTGATAGCGTCCTCCCCATCTCACAATTCATTGTGATACTATTGAGGACTTAGAATTTGCTGGGAACAGGAGGCGATAAGGTGCATAGAACATTTTATAATGAACTGAAAGGTGGGAGAAGACTATTAGGGTCTTGTAATGAATTGAGAGGTGGCAGAGGATGTTCAGTACCTGATAATGTCTTCTCCCTCTCCCAAATTCATTATGATGCTATAAAGGTCTTGTAATGAATGGGAGGAGACACAGGACAGGGACTAAGGGTACCGTTACACGTAGCGATGCACCAGCGATCCCGACAACGATATGGATCGCTGGTGCATCGCTAAGTGGTCGCTAGTGAGCTGCCACACAGGCAGATCTCACCAGCGACATAGCAGGGGTCGGGGGTCGCTACTTACCTGTCAGACGAGGCAATCCTGATGTCCTCCCACCCGCGTCCACGCGTCGCTCGTTGGCGCCACAGGAAGCCCAGCAGGAATCGGCCGACGAGAAATGGCCCAGGCCGTTCTCACGCTATCAGTGATCATCGCGGGGGAGCCGGTCGGAGGTGTCACATGTAGCGATATCGCTAGCAATATCGCTGCTACGTCACAAAATCAGTGACGTTACAGCGATCTTGCTAGCGATAGCGCTACGTGTAATGGGCCCTTAAGGCTCTATGCACACGTTCAAGATTTGCAGGAGAAAATTCTGCTGTATATCCTAATGTGTTGGCAGGAAGAAATCTGCGTACATTTATTTTTTGGCAATGTTTTTGCCATGCTTTTGTTACGTATTTCCCCCCATTAGTATGGGTGAAATAATCTGCCGGAATTTACATTATGCAGATTTGAATTTGCTGCAACTTTGCAATGAAAAAATAAGCAGCGTGTGCATGAGACTTCAGGGCTCGCATTCACTTTGCTTGTACTGTAAAACCTTGCATATTTTCTGTGTGCAGCCTTACAGGTAATTGAGCAGATTCACAGACTCAATAATTTATATCATTGGGCGATAGAGATTATAATTATTGGGGGACAGGGCAGGCGATAGGGGCAGGCAGCTGCAGGCCCGGTATCATGCAGCATCGGGCCTTCTGACTCCCTCCTGTAATCATGCCAACACCTAGAGCCGGGGAGAGAGCGGCGCGCGGAGTGCAGAAGTTCAAAAGGGGGCATGTCATGCAGGGAGAGACGCTGGCCAATGAACACTTTCCTCACCAGACTGAGGAGAGGGCTCACTGGCTGCTGTCTCTGTTCTCGCACATAATGCATCCCACTGGTGACTGAAGAGTAGTTACCTGCAGTCAGAGCCCGGCACCGCACAGCACAGAGAGACAGCAGTGGAGAAAGAGCAGGACTTACAGGGGTCTTCTGCTCCCTCCACTTTTCTCTTTCCAGCAGGCTGCAGCACCTCCTCACAGATAAGAGGTTGGGGGAGGAGGCTCACTGCACAGGACAGTATGGCAGCAGCAGAGGGCTGATATCAGTGCTCTCTGCTGTGTCCCCATCCCCCACAGTAAGTTCTGCAGCCCACTCCAGCTGAACTATGAGGCAGACCTTCTCCAGGGCTCATCTGATCACCTGATATCACAGATTAGTATGTGTGCATGCATGTGCTTTTTTATGTATGTATGTGCATCTGTGTATGTTCTGTCTCCGACATCTAATTCATAATCTTTGATTATCTGTTTGTCTATATTTGCAGTGATTACTGGTGAGAATATGGAGAAATTTACAGTTTCATAACAGTCTTATTTGTTTGCAGTGTTTTGGCTCCCTCTAGTGACCAGTGTCATAATCGCAGTCTTCTGTTTTTCTTTCACTTTCAATGTCCGAATCTCTTCCCTCCTTTTGCAATGCATTATGGTAGCTTTGCAAAGCATTATGGTTAGCTCAGCCTCTATCTCCCTCCACCTTCCTCCATTTTCCTTCAGCCTGCATCTAGGAAGCATCTCATCTTCTCCTCTCCCCTTGCGATTGCATCGCCGGTACGTACTCATGCTTTCTGTAGCTAATTCCTGTCCTATGTTAGCCTGTTTAATCAGTCCTGCTCCTGGTCAGCTATTAGTGTGCAATGTTCATTCATAATGTATGTTATGTATAATGTATTCCTGCTGTACCCTGTTCTGATTGTATATTATGTTTGTATTGTAGTTTCACCGCTCCAATATATCATCACGTTCAATAAAACACAGACTCAACTTACAGTCTCCTTATTGGACTCCGGTAAAGTGGTTTAGCTGTCTGTATAAGTCTGCTTCATTCAGTGAGGACAGAACAGTGTATGTACAGTATGTGTGTGTATCTATGGGTATGCTTCTGTGTGTATATCTGTGTATGTATGTATGGTATATGTGTGTGTATGCATGGTGTATTTGTATGTCTGTGTGTATGCATGTACAGTATATGTATATGTGTATGTCTGTGTGTATAGTATACGTGTGTATCTGTGTATGTGCTATATACAGTGGGGAAAAAAAGTATTTAGTCAGTCAGCAATAGTGCAAGTTCCACCACTTAAAAAGATGAGAGGCGTCTGTAATTTACATCATAGGTAGACCTCAACTATGGGAGACAAACTGAGAAAAAAAAATCCAGAAAATCACATTGTCTGTTTTTTTTTCATTTTATTTGCATATTATGGTGGAAAATAAGTATTTGGTCAGAAACAAAATTTCATCTCAATACTTTGTGATATATCCTTTGTTGGCAATGACAGAGGTCAAACGTTTTCTGTAAGGCTTCACAAGGTTGCCACACACTGTTGTTGGTATGTTGGCCCATTCCTCCATGCAGATCTCCTCTAGAGCAGTGATGTTTTTGGCTTTTCGCTTGGCAACACGGACTTTAAACTCCCTCCAAAGGTTTTCTATAGGGTTGAGATCTGGAGACTGGCTAGGCCACTCCAGGACCTTGAAATGCTTCTTACGAAGCCACTCCTTCGTTGCCCTGGCGGTGTGCTTTGGATCATTGTCATGTTGAAAGACCCAGCCACGTTTCATCTTCAATGCCCTTGCTGATGGAAGGAGGTTTGCACTCAAAATCTCACGATACATGGCCCCATTCATTCTTTCATGTACCCGGATCAGTCGTCCTGGCCCCTTTGCAGAGAAACAGCCCCAAAGCATGATGTTTCCACCACCATGCTTTACAGTAGGTATGGTGTTTGATGGATGCAACTCAGTATTCTTTTTCCTCCAAACACGACAAGTTGTGTTTCTACCAAACAGTTCCAGTTTGGTTTCATCAGACCATAGGACATTCTCCCAAAACTCCTCTGGATCATCCAAATGCTCTCTAGCAAACTTCAGACGGGCCCGGACATGTACAGGCTTAAGCAGTGGGACACGTCTGGCACTGCAGGATCTGAGTCCATTGTGGCGTAGTGTGTTACTTATGGTAGGCCTTTTTACATTGGTCCCAGCTCTCTGCAGTTCATTCACTAGGTCCCCCCGCATGGTTCTGGGATTTTTGCTCACCGTTCTTGTGATCATTCTGACCCCACGGGGTGGGATTTTGCGTGGAGCACCAGATCGAGGGAGATTATCAGTGGTCTTGTATGTCTTCCATTTTCTAATTATTGCTCCCACAGTTGATTTCTTCACTCCAAGCTGGTTGGCTATTGCAGATTCAGTCTTCCCAGCCTGGTGCAGGGCTACAATTTTGTTTCTGGTGTCCTTTGACAGCTCTTTGGTCTTCACCATAGTGGAGTTTGGAGTCAGACTGTTTGAGGGTGTGCACAGGTGTCTTTTTATACTGATAACAAGTTTAAACAGGTGCCATTACTACAGGTAATGAGTGGAGGAAAGAGGAGACTCTTAAAGAAGAAGTTACAGGTCTGTGAGAGCCAGAAATCTTGATTGCTTGTTTCTGACCAAATACTTATTTTCCACCATAATATGCAAATAAAATGAAAAAAAAACAGACAATGTGATCTTCTGGATTTTTTTTTCTCAGTTTGTCTCCCATAGTTGAGGTCTACCTATGATGTAAATTACAGACGCCTCTCATCTTTTTAAGTGGTGGAACTTGCACTATTGCTGACTGACTAAATACTTTTTTTCCCCACTGTATTTGTATGTATATATGTATGTTTATGTGCATGTATGTACAGTATATGTGTGTATGGAATGTGTATACTGTATGTGTATATAACTGTGTGTGTATGTACAGTATGTGTGTGTATGCATGTATGGTATATGTAGGTGTATCTGTGTGCATGTACGGTATGTGTGTGTATGTATGGTGTATGTATAACGGTATATCTATGTGTATCTGTGTGTATGTATGGTATATGTGTGTTTGCATATACAGTATATGTATGTGTATCTACAGATGTATGTATGTATGGTATGTGTATGTATGATGGTATATCTATGTGTATCTGTGTATGTACGGTGGGGTTGCGTTATACTATGTGAGGTCAGAATTATATTCTATATGGGGACTGCATTATACTCTATGGAGGACTATGGGAGTGTATTATACTCTAAGGAGGACTGTGGGGAGTGAATTATACTCTATAGAGGACTATGGGGAGTGTATTATACTATATGGAGGACTACGGGGAGTGTATTATACTATATGGAGGACCATGGGAAGTCTTATACTATATGGAGGACTATGGGGAGTCTATTATACTATATGGAGGACTAGGGGGAGTGTATTATACTATATGGAGGTCTATGGGAAACAAGCGGCGAATGACTTCAATAATGTGGCAATTTGGGACATTTTGGGGCAATTATGGAGCAATTTGGGACAATATGGGGCAATTAGGGGGATTGTGAAAGGGGGCATAGTATAGTGAGGGGCAGTGGGGGAGGACTGGAAACAAGGCAGTTTGGGGGAGATATGAAAAGGGGCTGTACAGTATGTGAGGGGACATTATGGAGAGGGGTTGTGTGTGGGATATGTGGGGAAGATATTATATAGAGGGGCAGTGTGGGGGGATATTTTGAAAAGGGGCAGTGCCAAGGGACATTAGGCAGAGTTATGGGGATAATTTGGAGAAGGTCAGTGTGTATGTGTGTGTGGGGTATTTTATAGAGGGGCATTGTGGGGTAGTATTTTGGAGTGGGGCAGTGTGGTGGAGTATTTTGGAGAGGGGCAGTATGTGGAAGCATTATAGAGAGGGGCAGTGTAGGTAGGATATTTTGGAAAGGGGCAGTGTGGGGGGAAAGGGCGGTGTGTGTTTAGGGGGTATTTTGTGCAGGAAGCACAGTGAGGGAGAATTATTTATTCAGGAGCAGAGCATGGGAGATATTTTTATTTATGGAGCTGTGCTTTTATTTTTAAGGGCACCATGTTGGGATGTGCTGCTGAAGACAAAGAAAACGCAAGTCTGGAGAGAGAAGCTCTAGGCATGAAATCTCATCATGGTGTCTGTGCTGCATGGAGACAAAAGGGATAGGAATTACTACAATCAGAGAAGATGACACTTATAAAATACCTGGATGTAAATGTTTAGTTGTGATACTGCCTGAGTCTCATCAGCGTTGTGGTTCCCGTATGGTCCACAGTCTGATGATGGCTGGTAACAACTCCCAGCATCTCCTTACCATTGTTAGGGACATACTGGGAATTGTAGGTTCATGTAATACAAATGTAGAGAATATGGGTCTGACTTGACATTACAATTAATCACTGTATTAAGCTTGGTGCTGCATTCATGTACTGATGGAGGTTCTTTCACGTCATTCATGTACTGACAGTGTTTATTTTGCTGCATTCATGTACTGATGGTGGTTCTGGTGCTGCATTCATGTACTGAAAGTGGTTCTAGTGCTGCACTAATGTGCTAACAGAAGTTCTGACCTTGTACACATGTAGCAATTCATTACATGTTTCATGACTATGTTAAAATTTAAAATGTGTCAAAACTTAGACATTTGAGGTTATGAGGAGGATTTGCAAGTTTCAGCTCTAAAAGTATCAGATTAAGTTATCGTGTGTTCATGATGAAGTTTCATATCCAAATGATTGAATACCTTCGCTTGCTTTGTCTGCGTCTTAAGCCAAGCAGGGGCTTTTACTTTCCATGCCAAGAATTTCAGGATACATCACAGCCAATCTACAGGAACTGGTGAAATTTTTATTTTGTGGTTGTTCTTATTTCTTAGCCAACTCTGCCAACCCAAGGAAGGAGTTGATTGGACACCCCAAACTACGTAGAAATAAGTTGGGCGCAAATGCAGTATTAATCCAGTGGAAACTATATTGGTACAGATGAAGAGGATCATTTATTTAGTGGGTTTCTGCATACAACATGTTTCATGGTTTGCAGGCTCCTTTATTTATTTAAAAGAGACTATTTGATAAAGGAGCCGGTAAAGCCTGAAACGCGTTGCACGTAGAGACTAATTGAATAAAGGATCTTGTTCATCTGTACCAATACATATTCCACTGGATTATTACTGAATTTGTACCCTAACTACGTCCACATAATTGTGAAGGTGGAATAAAACCTTGTTCTTTGGAATGCTTCACCTGGGATTGGACGCAGTTTTTTAAATTTTTTTTTTTTACTTCTATGTTGCTGATTCTCCAAGTGGGTTCCTTGGAATCTGAATGAGTGTCCTACTTAGTGAGTGCTGTCAGCCGTCTCTGTTTCTTCTCTGGACACATAATTTGGGGTGTCCAATCACTCATTCCACTTTTCCAAGTGGCATAATGGGCTCTGCTACATCATTGACATTAATAAACGCAACAAAGCAAACTCCAGTCTCTATATACATTGTTACATAATGTGACTGAATGCCCTGTACATTGTGGTATTAGGTGGCTAAGAGCCTGAACAGCAGATAATGATGAGGTGTACGGATCCATTATTATATGATGAGATAAAACCGCCAACGTATCCGCCAGCGCAGCGTGAAAGATTCACAAATCCTGCTTGACCTATTAAATCAATAAAGCTGGAGAGAATTTGCCAGAGATACTTCCTAAGAAGTCTCCCGTTCTAAGGAAATCTGAAGAAATGAGAAGGGCACTGGCTGCCGGGTGGCGATGTCTCTATTGTGCGGAGAATAGAGAAGTTTGCAGATTCGCTTTCCCCACAGTCTCTCGCCTACAAGCCGCTAAGTGGCTTGTCTTAAGATGTAGGAAATCCTGTCTCAGGAACCCTGGGATGAGATTAAAGGAAAGTTTAGATAAATAAAAAATGGAAGGCGCCAAAGCTTAATTACTGCAAGTGCTGGACCAGATAAGAGGCATGTAATCCTAATGACCAGGGTACTGGGTTGCGTGGCACTTAGCGACATTGAGCCCCGCTGTAGGCATCCAGGGTCACCATAATTTCACATCGGCAAATAGTTAACTGTTTCATCATGAAAACACAAGTGTCATCAGGATTAATCCATGGAGACCTGGTCAGAAGATCTCCAAAAGTCTACCAACGTCAAATGGTGACAAGGTCATGGGCACCCGAGACTCACTCATTCATATGGGGAGTGAAGACCAGCCGATCTGGTTCAATCTCACATAAGATCTACTGTACCACGAATTGTTCAAAAAGTTCCTGCTGGTTATAATAGGAAGGTGTCAAATCACACAGAGCATGGCAGATTGCTGTTGTATATAGGGCTGTATAGCTGCAGACTAGTCAGCGTGCCCATGCTGAACCCCCTCCACCACCGAAGGTGCCTACATGTAAAAATCAGTATTCCTTAATGGCAGTGATATCTTTCACCAGGATAATTCACCACCACAGTGAGCAGAATCGTTGGAGGAATATAATAAAGTGTTCAATGTGATGACTTAGCTCTACATTCCCCAGATCTCAGCTCCATTGTTCATCTATGGGATGTGCTGGAAAAGTCTGATTCATTGAAGTTGCACCTCATAACTTACAAGACATAAAATGCACCTGTCATTTCAAGTTACACGAGCATGATTGCTAACCGAGTGTCTTCGGCGTGCTCGAAAAATATGTTCTAGTCCCCACGGCTGCTGTTAGCCCGCCGCAGGACATGGAGGGATTGCTTAACAAACAGGCATTCCATGTATGTGTTGCTGCTCTCTATCAGCCGCAAGCTATGCAGTTGCAGGGACGCAAACATATTTTTTGAGCACATTGAAGACACTTGGTTAGCAGACGAGCATGCTCAGATAACACCATATCCGATCATGTTCGCTCATCACTAATCAACTTTTCACCAGTTTTCCACTTTAAAAGGTTTTCTCTCTATTGTTCAGTTATCTCTGAGCTGGTGGGTGTAGACTATCTGCTATGATGTCTCCCATTCACAGTACATACAGACATGAGGAATTGTAGCTCCTCTGTCACTGTGTAGCACATGTACAGTGTTAGGAGTGGCGGAAGGCACTAAATAAAAATATAATTAAAGTGCCTTCGCCACTCGGGGCCACCGTGCGGAAGCTGGAAAAACCGCAGCTAAGTGAAGGCAGAGCAATCTGGCGGTAGTGTGCAAAGGGTTAAACAGCACCCAATTGCACTAAGCAAGCTCTGTTGTAATCACAGAGACTGCATGCAAAAACAAAGCACAGAAACGCTGAGTCTGTTTAAGGTCACAGAACCTCAGCGATGCACAGGCGGTATTTTTGGTCACAGGAGTAGCCTTAGACAGCAGAACTACTCCGTCTAGACCTACCGTAGAAAAACGTGTGCGTGGCGTCACAACTGCGAACGCCCAGCAGGACTGCAACCGCAGTGCGGCATGAACTGAGCCGCTGGCAAGATGCCGTTATCACGCTGGTGCTATACAGACGCTAAGCTGCTGGTATAGATGGAGCAAATGCGCGCTAGCGCTGCTACTGGCAGAACTCAAACACTCACACAGACGTAATATCAGAGGAATGGGGGTTTCAAATGAGTCATTCACCAGTCCAAGCATCCATCACCAAACATACAGCAGCAAGTATGAAATACTAGCGCATGGCGGAACAGCCATGTGCGCTTTTTATACCAAACGGGACCTTCCGGAAATCTGCAAGGCTCCAGGAGGAGCCAATAGGATTCGACACAGGACCTGAGCACCTGACTCCTGAACTCCAATGGGAGTTCGTCCCATGAGCATGCTAAATTGAGGGAACAAAGGACTTAGCCTCTGGAGAGAGTTGCCGCAAGGCACTCTCCTCTGCAATCTCCTCTGCAGCAGATGAAGCGCAGGAGACTGCAGAATGTAAGGGTCTAGATTTTAACATAGGAGAGGAAGAAATCTGACTCCTAACATACAGAGCATCAGCAGCAGCAGCATGGAGGATATTATACATCAGTACTGAGCAGTGCAGCTGTGAATCCAACTCTGGGGTGAGATAAAACACTAGAAAAGAGCAGCACTGTTTCTGTGTGTCCATCTTTTTGCATCTGAGTAAAATTGAAACCTCAACTGCTATGGGATCAGACTTCTCTGCTTCCAGTGATGCTATCTTAGTGGCTTCTAAATGCTGGTAATTCACTGCATACATTCCCATTTAGTTCAATACTAACTGTAATAACCATTTGCAATTAGCTCCCCCTTGTGGTGGCATACAAAATGATATACATTAGCAACCTCTCACCAATACAAAAATTGTATGTATAGAATAATTTTAGTTGACATCTCTGATCTGCCCCTGGTAATTTTACTCTCTGCATCTTGTTGCTGTTCATAAATTGTAACATTGATTTATTTTATGACTGTGTAGATTACTAAGCTGGGATTTAAATGACCTCATGTTATTTGTTATGGTAATTTCCAGGCCTCCACCCCAAGTGTTCCCTTGTGACTCACTCCTGGTTTATACACAAGGAAATTTCTCTCCTCTTTAATTAAATGTATCAGTGAAAAAAATAATCACGTCAATTAAAAAGATCTTGTGATAACAGATGCAGACAGAACTGGAACTTCACAAGCTTCTATAATGTATAAGGACAGAAGGACATAGATATGGATAACCTGACTCCTTAAAGAGTGTCTTTCACCCTGGAGGATTCTGGCATCTTCATACATTACATGGACAGTTATTGATTTTAGAGGGAGATGTGTAATACTTCATTCCTCCTATGGGGTGCTGAAGATGAATGAAACAGATGATGCTAGACTCTCCTACACATAAGAGCTTGCTTGCACTAGCTTATAATATGTATGAGAGGAATGCGAGAAAATCTCACACTGCGCTCTGACCAGTGTTATTTAATGAGGCAGTGCAGAGCTGCGATCTGTATCTAATGGCAATTCGGCATGAGAAAAAAACTGCAGCATGCTGCAAATGGCAGGGTATCTTGCATGATGCGCACCCATTCAAGTCAGTGGGTGTATGCAAAACATCGGACTGCACTCAGATGTCATCTGAGTGCAGTCTGATGTACGCCGAGACAGGCAATGGAGAGCTTAATCACTCCTTTTTCTCCTCACCTGTGATCCGATTCTCACATACGAGAAGTTTGTATCACCATAGCATGACACTTGGCTCACGCTCGCAGCAGAGTTTGAGCCGAATGTCATTAGCATATCACATCAGATGCTGCGCGCTAGTGTGACCTCAACCTTACAGTTAATTACTGGTGGAATCAACAGTGTTCAACTAATCTGTGGGGCAGCAAGATTTCTTGTAATTAGTTGGTTTGTGGGAGACCGTGTTTTCACAAAAAGGGATTGTCCATAGTAAACTTCGCTTTTAACTGGACATATGTCTAAATTAACTTTGAAGGGCTCCTCCTTCAATAATCACTAATAACAATGGAAGGGGAATTGACCCAAAGGTAGTGCTGCTCTATTCTTCTACCAGAATATATTTCCCTGTAGAAACATTACTTAAAGCCATCATTAGAATAAATGCTAGCCGTTTACTTTGCAATATGTTTTGCTTCCCTTTTACCTTTTCTTAGGCAAATGTTGAGTACAAGCTTCTTTCAGAGACAGGGCCGCCATCAGGGCATTACTGTCCTTACTGCTGTATGCACCCATTCTGGGCCTCCCTCTTGCGCAGGGAGACTCGGCGTTCTCACAGCCGTCAAAAAGTCCGTGCAGCTCCAAGGGAATCGCTCCACCTCCTCTGTGATGTGCTGCTGATAGCACGTACACGATGACATAATTACATATGCACCATCATGTAAGAGCGCCAGGATGACAATCCAGAAGTGAAGCTGCAGGGGATCGTATGAGACGTAAGTATAGAAAACTTTTTTTTTAATAGAATTTACTAAATGGTCTTGGGGAACAGTAAGTGACGAATTGGGAGTAGGGGGTGGGAAAGAGCAAACGGCAGATTGGGAGTGGGGAGAGCAAATGTTGAATTGGGAGGAGGGGTGGGGAGCAAATGACGAATTAGGAGTGGTGAGAGCAAATGCTGAATTGGGAGTAGGGAGCAAATGACGAATCGTGAGTGGGGGAGAGAAAATTATGAATTGGGATGGGGGGAAAACAAATTACAAATTGGGAAAGGGGGGAGTAGAGCAAATAACGAATTGGAAGTGGGATGGGGAGAGCAAATGATGAATTGGCAGTGGAAGGTGGGGAGAGCTAATGATGAATTGGGAGTGGTCGGTGGGGACAGAACATGATAAATTGGGAGTTGGGGTAAAGTAAATAACGAATTGGGAGTAGGGGGAGAGCAAATGACGAATTGGGAGTGGGGGGAAGAGCTGATTATGAATTGAGAGTGGGGGGAAGAGCAAATTATGAATTGGGAGTAGAGAGTGGGGAGAGCAAATGAGTTGGGAGTGGAGGGGGAGAGCAAATGACAAATTGAGAATGGGGAGAGCAAATAACGAATTGGGGTGGGGAGAGCGAATGATGAATTGGGGGGTGGTGGAGAGCGAATGATGAATTGAGGGTGTGGGACAGCAAATGATGACTTGAGGTTGGAGTGGAAGAGCAAATTATAATGAATTGAGGGTGGGGGACAACTTAAGATGAATTGTATGTAGGCTGGGAGATTGAATTGGGGCAGATGGGTGCATGTACTGTAAATATAATGAATCGGGAGCAGGAGAAACAGAGTAGGGGGTGTGGAGAATGACAGAATATGACTGGTAATGAATTGGTAGAAAGAGTAGAGGTGCTAATGAATTTATATATTTATTGGTTGGGAAAATGGCTTTATATAGTTAGTAGGGGCACAGTGGTGGATTACAATTTATATTTGGAATGGTGGGTTGCATAATAACTGTACATTAATGGTGGGTGCACATCTATATTCAGCTGCGAAGTGTAGAAGTTGGCAAATGCGCTCTGGATGCGGTGCTTTAGATAACTGTGTGTTAATTTATGTAGAGCAGAGTCCTGGCTGGAAGAAGTAATTGGCAGTCTGCACTGGGTAAAGAGGAAAAGCGAAGATGAAGGACTTCAACTAGGGATGTCACCGGTGAATCAGTGTGTTATCTGTACACTGTCACTATACAATGCATACTATGTACAGAGCTCCTCTGTATAATGTCACTGGTGATCACTGTATTACCTGTAAACTATATGCAGAGCTCCTGTGTATAATATCACCAGTGATCACTGTATTACCTGTACACTATAGACTATATACAGAGCTTCTGTGTATAATGTCACTGGTGATCCCTGTATTACCTGTAACATAACATAGTAACATAGTTAGTAAGGCCGAAAAAAGACATTAGTAAATCCAGTTCAGACTATAAAATTCTGTCAGAATAAATCCCCAGATCTACGTCCTTCTAAAGAACCTAACAATAACTGTAAGATACAATATTGTTACGCTCCAGGAAGACATCCAGGCCTCTCTTGAACCCTTCGACTGAGTTCGCCATCACCACCTCCTCCACTATATGCTATATACAGAGCACCTGCATATAATGTCACTGGTAATCACTTTATTACCTGTACACTATACACCAGGGTTCCCCAACGCCTGTCCTCAAGGCCCACCAACATATCATGTTTTCAGGATTTCCTTTGTATTGCTCAGGTGATAATTGCTTCACCTGTGCAATACAAAGGAACTCCTGAAAACATGATCTGTTAGTGGGCCTTGAGGACTGGAGTTGGGGAACCCTGCTATACACTATATACAGAGCTCCTATGTATAATGTCATTGGTGATCACTGTAGTGCCTGTACACTGACACTATATACAGTACAGAGCTCCTGTATATAATGTCACTGGTAATCACTGTGGAGCACCCCACCAGGGCCTAGCGGGGTACTCGGTACCGGGCCCGTTGGTCTCAATGGGAGTTGTCACGGAAGCTGTGACCCAGTCCGTGGCCCTGGGGCTCCATGGCAAAAAGGGGATGAATGAACAATGGAATAAAGTTTATGAATAGTTCGTGACCCCACCTGTGGTGTTCGGCAAGTGAGGTGTTAGGCCGACGCTGCATGCAGATCCTCTGGGACTGGTGGTGGATTGCAGCCAAGATGGTGAAGCTCCCCACAGGTGGAGCTGTAGTCCCAGGGCAGTGTAGATGTAGCAATGGAGGAGAGGCACAGGAGGTGTAGAGGCCAGTGCCCAGATGTAGTAGTGCGGGGTGTAGTGGTGCGGGAATAAGTGGAGGACACCAGGGCATGTAGTTCCAAAGCTTTACTCACAGTCTGCAGTTCACACAGATGCCTGCCTCCGTGCTGTGTCCTCCGGGTTCTGGGCTCAGTCAACCTCCAGGCAAGATAGGATGCTCCCTTCCAACACTCCACCAACATGTACCTCTCTGAACGTCTCCTCTATAGCGCCTTTAAGTGAAGTACTCCTAGTACTGAGTTACACTGGATTGCCTCCTGACAGATGTTCACAAGAACTCTACTTGTACGGCAGACAGCTGTAGCCTGCTTCGGGGACTCCTTACTCCTGAGTCCCGGCTCACTATCCAAGTTGCTGTTGTGCCCCCAAGTCTCAGATGGGAGTAGTGCATTTACAGCCCACTACTCCACCGGTGTCTGCTGCAGGACCTTCAGTATCCATACAACCTCGAGGACCGGGCCCCAGCTTTGCGCTTAGAACTTCTAGGCAGGGTTATTCCTCTAACCCATGTCCTCTGTGTTTCCTTTTACTCCTATGTTCCGTACTTGTCTTTCTTTCTTATGGAAGCTCAGGCTTCAGTTCAATGTCTTTCTCCTTCTTTCCTTTCCCGTGCCAGCTGGCTCAGATCACTGAGGCAGCTGCAGCACTCCTTCCTCCATCCCTCTTCCAGGGATCCTCACTCCTCTCTCACTCACTGACTGACTGACTACCTAAACCTTCCCGCTCTTTATGTATTCTAAACTCCACCCGCCTCCCAGCACGTTTCGTGTTCCAAGCAGGGAACCACCAAAGGTGCTCTGCTACTCTCTAAGCAAGGAGCCGCAATGTGGCTTTGCTACACTACTTTGTGGTGAGGGGTGCAGGTGTTGGAGCATGGTTTGGAGTTCCCACCTTACCTGGATGGTGGGGCACCACACCTCAGGAGGAGGTGCAGTACCTCTGTGGCGACTGAAGCCTCAGGGGCGCCACAACTGTATTACCTGTACACTATTATTATTATTATACATTTATATAGCACCATTTATTCCATGGCGCTTTACAGGGAAAAGGGGAAATATAGACAATTACAATAAACATGTGCAAGACAAGGGACACACAAGTACAGAAGGAGGACCCTGCCCGCGAGGGCTCACAGTCTACAGGGATGGGTAAGGATACACTAGGAGAGGGTAGAGCTGTTTGTGCGGTGGTTCAGTAGACCGAGGATCATTGGGAGAAGTCTTGTATGTGGTTGTGGGAAGAGGAGGAGATCTTGAGAGGATCGAAGGTTGCTTGTGGGTAGGTACCGGGAGACCATGTTACAGATGTATGGAGGAGACAGGTTGTGGATGGCTTTGTATGTCATGGTTAGGCTACTTTCACACATCAGGTTGTCGGCGTCAGGCGCGATCAGGCGTCGTGCCGGAACGCCGGATCCGGCAAATGTTTTGTAAAACCGGATGTGACGGATCCGGTTTTCTGCCGGATCCGTCTTGTTCTTGACAGACAAAACCGGATCCGTCTCATCCGGTTCATCCGTTTTTCTATCCGTTTTTCGACGGATTACGCCGGATCCGGTTTTTAAAAACGCCCCTTGTGGCCTTCCGAACGGGATTGGCTACTGGAAAACTATATATAGCATGTTCCTACAGCCCTTCTTTGACAGGTTGTAGAGGAGAAAGTGCAGGTTGGAGAGAAGAGCAAGTTACTGGCGAAGATGGATGTTGTGATTGGAAATATTTTGAAGAATTTGGCGGATTTTATAGCGGAGGCGAATCGTTTGAGGGTGATTGTTCTGGAGAAGGAGAGAGCGAGACAGCAGCGCATCAGGCATCGTAGACGACGTTTGTGGATCCACCCCATCACAGCCAAGAGAATGACGCGTGGGGTCTATTCTACACTCTGCATGGACCTTCAACGAAACCCGGATAAATTTTTTGGATATGTTCGGATGAAAATGGAGAATTTTGATTACTTGGTGGAGCGCATTGCACACCTCATAAGAAAAGCGGACACCTATTGCCGCTTCTCTGTTTCACCCGCAGAGCGTCTGATGGTGACTTTAAGGTAAGCCACATTTATTGGATGTGCTCGCATCAGAGCACACTTTCACTGCAATCTTGTTGGTGGTAGTTTGTATCTCCAAGTGTTATAGCTGAGTTTTGGTATGTAATGCTGTGATTTAAAACTAATTGATTGTTTTTTAATTCCCCACAGATTTCTTGCAACTGGAGAATCCCTTTCGTCACTGCATTTCCAGTACAGACTCGGTATTTCCACCATATCTGGAATAGTGAAGTACACATGCCGTGCACTGTGGGACTCCTTAGCTGAAGAGTTTTTACCAGAGCCCACAACAGAGAGGTGGATTGAAATTTCAGAAAAGTTTCAACAGATATGTCAGTTTCCCAACTGCTTGGGCGCTGTGGACGGGAAACATATCCGCATTGTAAAGCCAGCCGGATCGGGATCGGAATATTTCAATTACAAGAAATATTTTTCAATTGTCCTCATGGCCATCGCTGACGCGGAATACAAATTTATTGCTGTTGATATTGGGGCCTATGGCCGCTCCAATGACTCTCAAGTTTTCAAACTGTCTGCCATGGGGCGTAAACTGTATGGAAACACCTTCCAGTTCCCACCACCTAGACCGCTGCCGCAAACATCTGGTCCACCTATGCCATTTGTCTGTGTAGGGGATGAAGCCTTCCAGCTGTCAGAACACCTTTTGAAACCGTACTCTAGCAGAGGATTGACAAGAACAAAACGCATTTTTAATTACCGCCTCACAAGAGCAAGAAGAATGGTTGAATGTACCTTTGGTATTCTGACAGC
The DNA here is from genome assembly GCF_039654945.1 of Dendrobates tinctorius. Classification (NCBI taxonomy): domain Eukaryota; kingdom Metazoa; phylum Chordata; class Amphibia; order Anura; family Dendrobatidae; genus Dendrobates; species Dendrobates tinctorius. The sequence continues at coordinate 33,619,695 of NW_027361733.1, forward strand.
CAAATGGCGGGTCCTATTGACTGCGATCAACCTCAAGACAGAAACTGTGGACGAGGTGATCAAAGCTTGCGTGGTACTCCACAATTTTGTTATCTGCAAGGAACCCATTTCCATTGAGGACACCTCTGAAGAAACCACCTTGCAAGATTACCATGACATTACCACTAGAAGTTCTGTGACGGTTTCAGTAATGAGGGACAATTTTGCACTATACTTTATGTCACCTCAAGGCAGAGTACACTGGCAGGATGACAGAGTGTGAAAGATTTGTGCCCTAACCAAACTTGTGTACCTTCTGTACCAACACTATATACCTTTGCCAACCAAAGTTGGCTATCTTGTCATGGTCTCTATTTTTAGCTTTAGGCCACAGGTGTGTACCTGGTTGTGTTTTATGCAAAGTATTTCACCTTTTAACAAAAGTTGTGTACATTGTTAGGAAATCACCAACAATAAACACAACTTTTTAGGTGAAATACTTTGCTTCAAACACAACCAGGAACACAACTGTGGCAAAAAGCTAAAATTTACCCACAGTTATATACCTGGTTTTGAATACCTTTTAAATACCCTGTATTTAACCTTTTTTTTAAACATATTTCGCCGCAGAAAGAAATGACAGACAACCAGTGTAAACAATAATTTAACTTTTATTTAAAATTTTTTTTTTTTGTAAACTGTTTTTAAAGTTAAAAAAACTTTTTTAATAAAGCTTTGAAACCAACTGGGCATTTTTATTACAAAACACATCATAAATCTGTGTAGTGTGGGGTGGAAATACTGCTGGAGGGGCTGCGGGACACTTCGACACTGGGAGTGTGGAGAGAGGACTGGGATCGTGGTGGGGAAGGAACAGTTAGAGGTGATGGTGTGGAAAAAGTTACAGAATGGGTGGACATGTGGGAGGCAGAAGAGGTGGTGGGCGGTGGAGTGGAGGGTTGGGCAGGGACTGTAGGAGCAGATGATGTTGATGGCAAGTTGTATGGGGAAGGAGTTTGGTACGGGGAAGGAGTTTGGTACGGGGCAGGTTGCTGGAAGTGGGGAGATGTCTGGTACTGGGGAGGTTGCTGGTACTGGGGAGGTTGCTGGTACTGGGGAGGTGGATGGTATGTAAAAGGAGGGGGAGGATGGAAAGTGGCTGGAGGGGGTGCAGATGTAATAGGAGGGGGAGGATGGAAAGTGGCTGGAGGGGGTGCAGGTGGAGGAACTACTGGGGTGGGAGGAGGAGGTTGGGAGGTAACGTGCTGGAGAGCACCGTGGCACGAATGCATTACATGCATCTGCTGGGTAGGAGATAGTGTTGCCATGCGCTCCACAACAGACCTGAAAAAGGTGTGGTTTGGCGAAGATCTTGCTTCTGAATTCATGGTTTGCAGAAGTGTCTTCACCTCCAGAATGCTGGAGTTGATCTGCTGAAAGCCTGCGGAGATTTGCTCTGACAAGACTTTTAGACAGTTCTGGAAAGATGCATTCAGATACAAGAACTCTGGTGCATAAGTCTTTTCCTGACCCCTCTGCCGCTGCCGCCCAGTACCCGCAGGTGTACTAGAGGTGGCAGGGGCAGAAGGGTGGGGTAAAGGGAAATCGATCTCCTCACCAGCAGCTTCATGTAAAGTAGGCGGCCACGATGCTCCTGTGCTGGTGGATGGGACAGATGGGTCGAATGTGTGGGAAGGCTGGGAAGGTGCAGATGTACCGGGGCGGTCGAAGTGTCCCTCGGTGCCGGTCTCCTCAGGGATCGCCTCAGAAGGGTCCAATCGTGCAGGCTCCCGAGTGCTGCTCACCGTGCTGTGGAATAAAGAAAAAAAAAAACAATTAAAATAGTGACATGGTATGGCCCTGGCTGAAAAAAAAAAAGTTACATCTAAACATTTTTTTGTCACATGTGGTGTGTAATATTTACCTTCTGGTGACCATTGTATCCCGGAGGAACGACAGGGCTCGTGCGTACTTGTACTTGCTCCTGCGTCCTCCAGATCCACTCGGGGCCCGCATCTCTTTATTGAACTCCTTCTTGAAATGATCCCTCACAGACCGCCACCGCTTCACAATTCTCTCCCCTGAAACGAGAAAGGACAAAGTGGTAAGTATACAACATCAGTGTTTCCCAAACTCCAGTCCTCATGGTCCCCAGGGGTCATGTTTTCAGGATTTCCAAAGTAAATAGAAATCCTGAACACATGATCCGTGGGGACCACGAGGACTGGAGTTCAGGAAACACTGGTTTAAATCAAGCAACCGGTACTGTATATACTTACGCTCTTTAATCTGGGCCCGAGCATCAAGGTCCTCCCAGCGGTCCACAAGGAGCGAACAGATTTCCTCCCAGAGTCGTCGGGTAACGATAAGGTCAGCGTGGTGGCGGTCAGCCATATTCCAGAGTGGCTCCCTTTCTCTGACGAGATCGATGAGGTGGTCCACATCGATTCCTCCATCCTCACCGTCAGAGTCGGGAGCACGCTGTGAAGGCTGTTAAAGAAAAAGACAAAAATAACATAATTAGCCTCCACAAAAGAAATGAAATAAAAAGTGCAAAAAAACAAAGCAAAAATATTTATACTTACACGCTGGTGACCGCCGCGTTGCTGTCGCCGACGACCCTGGGAGGCACTGCGAGGACCTCTTGGCCGAGCACCAGATTGGGAAGACTAGAGAAGAAAACAAAAAATGTTATGTCTTTGGATGTAGGCATTTGTTTGCTGTGTGTGGTCTGCAGAACATTGTTTTCTATGTGTTGTGTGTAGTGTGATGTAGTGTTTCTGCGTTTGATGCCAAAATCTTACCAATTGTGAGCCCACTCCAGGTGTCTGTCCACCCCTTCCTTCTTCTTCTGGGAGCTCCTCTTCATCTTGTGATTCCTGTTGTGAAATAAAAGGCAATGAATAGACATATATTACAGAGATGATGGATTTTGGAAATAAAAACTTACCGTCAAACGCTGACGATGCGAGGGAGGGCTCCCAGAAGAAGATGTGCTGTCTTCCTGCTGGCCAGACTCCATGGCTGTGGGTGGTGTTGCTGCTGCCATTGCTGCCATTGCTGCTGCTGCTGCTGCATCTCTTGGGCGGCTGTTGAATAAAGAGAAACAAAGGGCCAATGAATATCTTGATATTTGATGGCCCTAGTTTGGAGGAATGGGGGATTTGATAATTACCGTCTCTCATCTGCTGCTGGACTCCCCTCCCATTGTTCAGCATGCTGCTCCATTTGGGGTGGTGCTGCTGCAGATGTCTCCTGCCTTCTCCTGCTCCTGGTTCTTGGCTTGGGTGGCATGTTGGGTGTGGCTGAGGGTCCCACTGTCTTGCTTTTATATATGTCTTGTGGGCAGAGCTACTGAGCATGCTCAGACCAAAAAAACCGGATCCGGCCACCGGATCCGGCTGTCGCCGGATCAGGCGCATTGCGGCGCTCATAGGCTTTCATTGTGTGAAAAAGCCGGACACGCCGGATCCGGCGTGTCCGGCTTTTTCGCCGGAGACAAAAAACGTTACAGTAGCCGTTTTTTCCAGACGCCGGATCGTGACACATTGCCGGATCCGGCGAAAACCTGATGAAACGCATGGCCATCCGGCTCGATCCGGCTCTAATGCAAGTCAATGGGGGGGAAACCGGATCCGGCATTGCATTTCGCCGGATCCGGTTTTTGTCAAAAGCGCCGGATTGCGCCTGACGGCGAAAACCTGATGTGTGAAAGAGGCCTTAGGGTTTTGAACTGGAGCCTCTGGACAATAGGATGCCAGAGAAGGGCCTCGCATAGGGGGGAGGCAGGGGGATAGCGGGGAGACAGGTGGATTAGTCGGGCAGCAGAGTGTAGGATAGACTGAAATGGTGCCAGAGTGCTGGAGGGGAGGCCAGAGAGTAGGAGGTTGCAGTAGTTGAGGCGGGAGATGATAAGGGCATGCACTAGTGTTTTGTGGTTTCATGGTTGAGGAATGCGCGGATCCGGGAAATATTTTTGAGTTTGAGACGGCAGGAGGAGGCAAGGGCTTGGATATGTGGTTTGAAAGGGAGGGCAGAGTCGAGGATCAACCCAAGGCACCGAGCGTGCGGGACTGGGGAAAAAGAGCAGCCATTGACATTGATGGATAGGTCTGGCGGAGGGGTACAGTGAGATGGGGGGAAAGATGATGAATTCTGTTTTGTCCATGTTCAGTTTGAGAAAGCGAGCAGAAAAGAAGGCTGAAATAGCAGACAAACATTGTTGGATTTTCGTCAGTAAGGAGGTGAGGTCAGGTCCAGATAGGTAGATCTGCGTGTCATTGGCGAAGAAGTGGTACTGCAAGCCGTGGGATTCTATGAGCAGTCCCAGGCCGAAGGTGTAGATGGAGAAGAGTAGGGGTCTGAGGACTAAGCCTTGAGGAACACCGACATACAAGGTGTGAGGTGAGGAGGTGGTGTGACAGGGAGACACTAAATGTTCGGTCTGTTAGGTATGATGAGATCCAGGATAGGGCCAAGTCTGTGATGTCAAGAGATGAGAGAATCTGCAGTAGGAGGGAATGGTCCACGGTGTCGAAGGCAGAAGACAGGTCCAGGAGAAGGAGGACAGAGTAGTGTCGCTTGCTCTTGGCGGTTAGTGGGTCGTTAGTGACTTTAGTTAGGGCAGTTTCAGTTGAGTGATGCGGTCGGAAGCCAGATTGTAACCGGTCAAAGAGGGAACAGGAGGAGAGGTGGGAGGACAGTTCAAGATATACATGCTGTTCCAGTAGTTTTGAGGCGTAAGGGAGAAGAGATATTGGGCGATAGTTAGACACAGAGGATGGGTTGAGGGAGGGCTTTTTGAGGATGGGTGTAATTGAGGCATGTTTGAAGGATGAGGGAAAGACACCATTTGTAAGTGAAAGGGTGAAGAGGTGTGTTAGAGTTGGGATGAAGACTGTGGCAAAGTTAGGGATGAGGTGGGACTGGAGCGGGTCAAGCACACAAGTGGTGAGGTGTGATCTTGACAGGAGGGTGGAGAGCTCTCCACCCTATTATACACTATATGCAGAGCTCCAGTGTATAATATCACTGGTGATCACTGTATTACCTGTACACTATACATTGTATAGTATGTACAGAGCTCTTGTGTATAATAGCACTTATGGTAATATTAGTATTGCATTTTTTTATTAATGTACAGTATTGTAGTATTTGGTCAGTATGTGGTGGTAATTCATGGTCTGGTCACGGTGTGGCTGTACTTGTTCCTTGTATGTGGTATTATTGGGTAACTATGTGGTGGTAATATGGTGTCTGGTCATGATGTGACAGATATGTCCCTTGTATGTCGTATTATTGGTCATTTAAAAAAAATGTATGTGACACATTCCCTTAAAGAAAAATAAATAAAAAAATACCTAAAAAGAGTTTTGGATATTTTAAGAAATATTTAATAGGTTAGAGTAGGCCCCTGCCAAAGAAGTCTACCTTATTGTGGTGGCGACTTAAAAAATCTTTTGGCCAAAGCAAAAGCTGATGGCTGTGTATGTGATATGGTGTTCTTTGGGAACTGCTAATGTGTGATTGGTGAGGATGTGGTGCAGAAGAGAAGTTTTTGCAAAACAGGGCAGTGGGACTGTGGAAGGTTTGAAGGGTGGAGGTGGAGCCTGGGTGGAGTCTCAAGGGGGCCTGAAAACTTTGCCAGTATGGGGCCTTGAAATTCCTAGTGGCAGCCCAGTCAGAAGATCCTAAAATTAGCAAATACACATTCCCTATAGCACATATCCAATCTCTATAGTGCAGATCCATTCCATACAGTTCAGATCCATTCCATACAGTGTAGATCCATTCCTTACAGAGCAGATCTATTCCATACAGTGTAGATCCATTCCTTACAGTGCAGATCCTTTCTCTATAGTGCAGATCCATTCCCTACAGTCCAGATTATCCATTCCTTATAGTGCAGATCCATTCCCTACAGTGAATATCCATTCCCTACAATGTAGATTAATTCCCTGCTGTGCAGCTCCATTCCCTATAGTGTAGGTCCATTCCCTATAGAGCAGCTCCATTCCCTACAGTGCAGATTCATTCCCAATAGTGCAGATCATCCATTCCCTACAGTGGAGATCCATTCCCTACAGTGCAGATCATCCATTCCTTACAGTGTACATCCACTCTCTACAGTGCAGATCCATTCTCTACAGTGTAGATCTATTCCCTACAGTGTAGGTATATTCCCTACAGTGCGGATCCATTCCCTATATAGCAGATCATCCATTCCCTACAGTGCAGATCATCCATTCCCTACTTTGCATATCCATTCCCTACAGTGCTGATCCATTCCCTACAGTGCAGATCCATTCCCTACAGTGTAGGTCCATTTCCTACAGTGTAGGTCCATTCCCTGCAGTGCAGATCTGTTCCCTATAGTGCACATGACATGATCCACTCATTATAGTGCAGACCATCCATTTGGAAGGGCAGCACTTTTATTTATTTGCAATCTTCTTTATGCGGTACTCATGACTACTAGCTTCAGGGGCCAAGGCAGACTTTCTTCTCAGAATCCCTCTGTTCTTTTAATGATTCCACTGCCGGCAACGCAGACATTGTCCTGCATACCTTGACTTTATAAGTGCCCACAAGTGATCAGAGACATGATGATTGAACACCCTCTACTGTTCTATGGGAGATATGTGAGGAGTAGAAACTTTCTACCAACTGGCTAGAGAAAAAAATGGTCAAAGAATTAAAAATCTTAGACAAGGAAAAAGCAAGATGCCCGCTGCATCTTTTAAAGGGCAACCATAAGAGAGAAGCATTGCTTTCCAAAAGACAGGAATGGATAGAAAGGAGCAGGTACTGCCTTAAGCTTTCATTGGAATTAGAAAATACCGATCCTTCAAATGACATTTCCCGAGGGCACTGTATGGAAATTAACTATTTCTCTGCCATCTACTGTTCTGCTAAAAAGGTCAGTTCCAGTCAAAACAGCAATGGTGCTGTAAATAACCTGAAGTTTTATGTCTAACATTATTGTAAAAAGGAAAATACAAGGATATAATTATTATAACACTGCCCCTATGTACAAGAATATAACTGCTATAATACTGCCCCAAAAAACAAATATTCAACTAGCATAATACCTCCTCCTATGTACAACAATATAACTACTATAATACCATGTACAAGAATATACCAGCTCTAATACTATTTATAATACATACAAGTTACAAGTCTATAACTACTATATTACTGCCTCCTATGTTCAAGAAAGTAACATATAATACTGGCCCATATATACAAAAGTAAAACTACTGCAATACTGACCCCTAATACAAAAATAAAGCTATTATAATATTGACCTATATAAACAAGAATATAACTACTATAAAACTGCTCCTATGTACAAGAATATAACTACTATAATACTGCCCTCTATGTACAATAATATAACTACTATAATAATGCTTCCTATGTACAAGAATATAACTACTATAATACTGCTCCTATGTACAAGAATATAACTACTATAATACTGCCCTCTATGTACAAGAATATAATTACTATAATACTGCTCCGATGTACAAGAATATAACTACTATAATACTGCCTCCTATGTACAAGAATATAACTACTATAGTACTGCTCCGATGTACAAGAATATAACTAATATAATACTGCTTCCTATGTACAAGAATATACCGTAACTACTATAATACCGCCCTCTATGTACAAGAATATAACTACTATAATACTGCTCACTATGGACAAGAATATAACTACTATAATACTGCTCCCTATGTACAAGAATATAATTACTATAATACCTCCCCCTATGTACAAGAATATAACTAACTAACTCTCCACTCACTCCCTCCTAGACCCTTCACAGTCCGGTTTCCTCCCCCTACATTCGACAGAAACTGCACTCATCAAAGTGACCAATGACCTTCTGACAGCAAAACGTAATGGTGACCACTCTCTGCTCATTCTTCTTGACCTTTCCGCAGTTTTCGACACTGTTGACCACCCTCTCCTACTCTCTAGGCTCCAGTCACTAGGCATTAAGGACACTGCTCTTTCCTGGTTCTCCTCCTATCTTTCTGACCGCTCATTCAGAGTTCTGTTTTCTGGCTCCACTTCATCTCCTCTTCCTCTCACTGTCGGGGTACCTCAGGGCTCAGCCCTTGGCCCCCTTCTCTTCTCTCTCTACACGGCCCCAATTGGACAGACCATCAGCAGATTTGGCTTTCAGTACCATCTTTATGCTGATGACACACAACTATACGTATCATCCCCTGACCTTACCTTTGCTGTACTACAGAACGCCACTGACTGTCTGCAGTCTCCAACATCATGTCTGCTCTCTATCTGAAACTCAACCTCTCCAAAACTGAACTTCTGCTCCCGCCATCTACTAACCTCCCTAAATCTGACATTTCCCTCTCCGTGGGTGGCACTATAATAACACCCCGGCAGCAAGCGCGCTGTCTGGGTGTTATGTTTGACTCCGATCTCTCCTTCACCTCCCATATACAATCTCTTGCCAGCTCGTGCCGCTTACACCTAAAGAACATCTCTAGAATCCGCCCTTTTCTCACCATGGAAACAACAAAAACCCTCACTGTCGCCCTGATCCACTCCCGCCTGGACTACTGAAATGCTCTATTAATTGGCTTCCCCCTCACTCGACTCTCCCCTCTCCAGTCCATCCTTAATGCAGCAGCCAGGGTTGTACATCTGGCTAATCGTTACTTGGATGCGTCCGCTCTTCGCCAGTCGTTACACTGGCTGCCCATTCATTACAAGATACAATTCAAAGTACTTGTTCTCACCCACAAAGCTCTCCACAGTGCGGCACTCCCTTACATCTCCTCCCTCATTTCTGTCCATCAGCCTAACCGACCACTGCGCTCTGCAAAAGACTTTCGACTAACCTATGCCCTAATCCGTACCTCCCACTCCCGACTCCAAGACTTCTCCCATGCTGCGCCAATCCTCTGGAATGCTCTACCCCAAGATATTAGGACCATCCACAATTTGCATAGTTTTAGGCGCTCGCTCAAAACACATTTGTTCAGAGCGGCCTATCACATTCAGTAATCAAAGTCATTTTATGTTTGTGTGTGTGTAGCCCATTCACTATCTCCATCTAACCCCCACCCCCTGAAGATGGCTGGACCATCATTGTAAATACATTATTGTAAATACAAACCTGTGCTTTGTATCTCCCCCACCTCATCGCAGATTGTAAGCTCCCACGAGCAGGGTCGTCTTATTTCGCTTTAATTATTGTACTGTTAACGTTGTTACTTATGACTTGTGTTTGAAACTGTTCAACTGTAAAGAGCTGCGGAATATGTTGGCGCTATATAAATAAAGATTATTATTATAACTACTATAATACTGCCCCCTATGTACAAGAATATAACTACTGTAGGGATTCGCTCTGGTAGGCAATAGCCGGGCGGCAGTAACGAGGCAACACACAGGCATAAAGTCCAATTTCAGTGGTTTTAATGTCACTCAGTAACCAGCAGCTTAACAAAACATGAGGCAAATAAAACACATACTCCAGCTTGGAGAACCACTGGTCCCAGACTCACCCCTTCCACGGGACGGGCGTAGCTAAGCGGCTGCCAGGTCCTGCGGCATCCGCCAGGTGCCATTCCCGGGGTTCTTCCGAGTCTTGCTGCAACAATCCTACAGCACGGGAATCCTATATACAAGTTGCAGGCTGCGTCCACACAAGTCCCTGTAGTTTCCAGAAACACACTCACACTGTGGCATTTACCAACCTCCATTACATAGGGCCTAACCCCTCCCACCAGTGAGGTAGACATCACATGGGCTGATCACGTGACCCTGACATCATCGCAGGTCCCGTCTTTAAGGAAAAACCCGGCCAAACATTAATCTGCTAGGAGAAACATCTCTTCCATCCAGTAAAACACCCTTTACTGTACCACACTACTATAATACTGCCTCCTATGTACAAGAATATAACTACTATAATACTGCCCCCTATGTACAAGAATATAACTGCTATAATACTGACCCCTATGGACAAGAATATAACTACTATAATACTGCTCCTATGTACAAGAATATAACTACTATAATACTGCCCCATGTGCAAGAATATAACTACTATAATACTGCCTCCTATGTACAAGAATACAGTATAATTCCTATAATTCGGCCCCTATGTACAAGAGATAACCAAAAAGGGGGGTGGAAGTCCCAAAAAAAACCCAAGTAAAATCAGACTTATTTTATTGATTTTTCAAATTAAAAAAAAGTATATATTGAAAAGATATGTTGAAGGGCAATAGGAACACAAGCAGAGTGAAGCCTGAGCAGGAAAAATTCCATGAATATACAATAATTATGACAGGTAAATACAAAATACACAAATTAATTGCTGATGATCTCCATGCATGGAAAACTAAGGGCACAGGACTACTTCACCACATCAGTGGTAGAAAGGATTGAGCCATGTACCGTAAAATCCTGAGTGACAACTGCCTTCCCTGCGCCAGTACTTTAAAAATGGGTCGTGGCTGGGTCTTCCAGCAAGACAATGACCCAAAACATACAGCCAAGAAAACAAAGGAGGGGCTCAAAAAGAAGCACATTAAGGTCATGGAGTGGCCTAGCCAGTCTCCAGACCTTAGTCCCATAGAAAACTTATGGAGAGAGTTGCAGCTCCGAGTTGCCAAGTGACAGTCTCAAAATCTTTATGATTTAGAGATGATCTGCAAAGAGAAGTGGACCAAAATTCCTCCTGACATGTGCATGTAAGGAAGTGGCAGGGAGCCTCACGTGCCTCGTCTCCCCCGGATGCTATTCACACAGCCATCTGAGGGACCTCATGGTTTATTAATTTAAGTGTGGTCTTCTAATGTTATGTACTGTTATAGGATTAGGGCTAGAATAGGATCTTATGTAATATAGGACAATAGTGGGGTAGAATAGAGGGGGGCACATTAGAGATAGAGAATAGAATTGAATTGGAGATTGGCAGCACAGGGGTTAACTAGATGGGAAGTGCAACACAGAGCAGGGACTTGTAGTTGGGTTGCTTCCTGGTTTGGGTCAGACACCCGGGCAGCCTGCCCATGGGCAGGATGTGTGAGCAGTGATAGAGCAGAGGATTATAGCCATGGAGATAAAGCTGTTGTGGCAGTAAGGGGCCCCATGCAGCAAACAGTGCAGATGGGCACCAGCTCAATAGGACCATCCCCAATTAGGATCCGAGGTCTATGACCGGGGTGGGAGCCGCAGTGGAAGCGTTCCTGGCACCTCTTCCCACTGGAGCCGGACAAAGGGCTGATAAGGAGATGGTGATGGGAAAGAACAGTAGGGACACAGACTGTCCAAATGATAAGGCCGAGATTGCCGGGCAGAGAAAGCTGCTAGTAAGAACAGAGCCTGTCCCGATGACATGGAAGAGAGGAAGATGACTCTGTGTGTGATGTGTGCTGCCTAATTAAATACTGTTTTAATGTTAAGTAAAGTTACACTGTTGAACAAGAACATGGAGTACGGAGTGATTTATGGGACTTATGCATCAGAGGCTGAAGTAACAAACATTGCGAAAACTCCTGCAACTGAAGTGAGTAGAGTACTGTGTGCAGAGCTGAAAGGATTTTTTGTTTCTTCTGTGAGGCGCCAGGGTGTGGGAACAGAACAGCCAGTTGCGACGACTAACCCCCTGGCTGCCTTACATGCGCAAACCTCATCATCAACTACAAAAAACGTCTGACTGCTGTGCTTGCCAACAAGGGTTTTGCCTCCAAGTATTAAGCCTTGTTTGCCAGAGGGATCAAATACTTATTTCTCACTGAAAAATGCAAATAAATTTATATAATTTATACAGTGTGATTTTCTGGATTTTATTTTTGATATTCTATCTCTCAATGTTAAAATTAACCTACCCTTAAAACTATAGACTGTTCATGTCTTTGTCAGTGGGCAAACTTACAAAATCAGCAAGGGATCAAATACTTATTTACCCCACTGTAACTACTATAATACTGCCCACTATGTATAAGAATATAACTACTATAATACTGCCCTTATCCACAAGAATATAAGTACTAGAGTGCTGACACCCACACATGTAGCTACAGCAGAGCTGCAATGCCAGATACAGCCATAGGCATGTGTGGTACGTTTTTGGAAGAAGCCATTGTTTTTCATAGCCTCCCACATACCCTTTAATGTATTTGGATCCACACCTTGATACCACCTTTAAATTCTTGGCTCTACGTGACATTTAAACCCATTTATTAATCTTTAAAACCATGTTGAAAATGTTTTAGAGGATAATTTTGGAACATACGGCTCTGTCTGTTATTGTCACAGTGGAAGCACGAGCACCCAGGTACGTCTCCTACTGACAATATAAAGGGATTTCTTGGCTGCTGTCAGCTAAAGTCATGAGAGCAAAAGAAATGTGCTACAAACTGAAAAGCTGATAATTTCTGGCATCTGTGGAATTAGATCTAGTCGCACTTTAAACACTTTAGTTTTGCGTGTTTTGCATCTATTTTTTTGGTAGCATCCAAATCATTATTTATTTTGTGCCTTTTTTATCTATTTTATATGTGCTAGCTAGTGAAGAGCGAGTATATTCGTTGCTCGGGTTTTTCCGAGCATGCTCGGGTGTCCTCCGAGTATTTGGAAGTGCTGGGAGATTTAGATTTCATTGTCTCAACTGTATGATTTGCAGCTGCTGGAGAGCCTGAATACATGTGAGAAATGCCTGTTTGTTAGGGAATTCCCACATGTATTCAGGATGTCTAGCAGCCGCAAATCATGCAGCTGAGACGACGAAATCTAAATCTCCCAGCACTCCAAAATACTCGGAGGTCACCCGAGCATGCTCGTAAAAACCCGAGCATGCTCGTAAAAACCCGAGCAACGAGTAAGCTGGCTCATCACTAGTGCTAGCCTATTCTTTTGTTTTCCACCATGTGGGTAGAGTTTGGCGATTCCAGATGTTTTCGTCTAATTCATCAATGACGACTTTTTAAAAAGGCACAAAATTTGGTGTGTTTTTGAGTACAACAGTATTTTGGTGCAATATTCAACTTTTTGAACTAATGAGTTGCAAAAATAGTTCAAGACAGAGAAGACGACCATTTTTCACTTTGCTCCAAATTAATGAACCACGTGCACCATTTTGAAAAATTCGGCACAAAAAAACAGCAACGAATACCACAAGATAAAAAAAAGGAAAGTGACATCGTAGTCATAAAGGAAATGTATATTATTGCAATCAATGTTTTTCCAATAGGTATAATAGGAGCTGTATACTCAAAATGGAATCAGTTTTGAGAAAATCCAAACTGTTTCCATTGTCTGCAGACTGCTAAGAAACCTTATATTGTTACTTCCCTCACTCTTCACCTTCTTCTACTGCAGGGATATCAAGAAGAGGCAGAAGTTGTGACTAAAGGGTAGGACTACAAAAATCTGTAAATTTGTATTTTGAATGTAATATATATACAGTATATACAGGTTGGGCCATTTATATGGATACACCTAAATAAAATGGGAATGGTTGGTGATATCAACTTCCTGTTTGTGGCACATTAGTATATGGGAGGGGGGAAACTTTTCAAGATGGGTGGTGACCATGGAGGCCATTTTGAAGTTGGCCATTTTGGATCCAGCTTTATAAATGGCCCACCCAGGTGTATCCATATAAATGGCCCACCCTGCATATCACTAAAGATAGGCACCCACAATTATACCCATTACTCTTTACTCTATGCCCAGGTATTTAAATGATTTTATATACCAATAAAGTTTATTTGCTATGCACAACATTATTTCATAAGCTTTAGCAGCAGCTGCCTGACACTAAATATTATATTTTCACTCACTACTGAAATTCTTGAATAATAAATAGTATAGATATAGTGTAATGGCTGAACATGATTATGGAGAACATAGCGTTTTCTGGCTCACATCCCAGGCTGGTCATATAAAACCCACTGGTGATGACCACTCACGACGTTCTTATAAACATTTAGCTTATGATCTACCACTGTTTACAGAAGACCTGAACTTCACTGCAGATGGGATGGAGAAGACTTGTCATCCCTTTGTCTGTCTCCTGTTTAATTTATATCAAATGCCAAGAATGGATAAAGGAATACACCAGTGGCTTATACAGCACAAACACAAGAAGCTGCCATTATAATGAGAAGCTTCACAGACTGCGACATTTACAGAGCACGACAGACAGTGAAAGCTCAAACAAATGACATCACTTATTAAATGAAACAGTATTTAAAGTGCCCAAAGCCCCAGTGCTGAATCATGGAATATGCTAGGTATTTCCATAACTACCCTAAAATAAAGCATGGCTATAGCAATCAGCATTATAGTTATTTCTAGCTGAAGAGCCCAGCATTGCCCGGCCATAGTAACTAACTGTGGTTAGTTATAACAAATTATAATGATTATCCTTCATTCCATAGTCCCGTGCCGATATACTCATATACTCCATCCCAAAGTCCCGTGCCCATATACCTGGAGCGCCCTCACTTGCCAGGGCCGTGGGGTACTCGGTACCGGGCCGGTTGATCTTCTCAACGGGAGTTGTCACGGCAGCAGTGAGCCGGTCTGTGGCCCTGGGGCTCCATTGCAAAAGGGGTTGTTTCAGTGTGCTTATGGTTTTGAAAGTTTATAAGTGATTCGTGCCGTCACCTGTGGTGTTCGGCAAATGTTAAGCCGACGCTGCATGCAGATCCTCTGGGACAGATGGTGTAGTGCAGCAATGATGTTATAGCCCTCCACAGGCAGGGCTGTAGTCCCAGGGCAGTGTAGGTGAAGTGACACTTAGATGGTGTAGTGTCGGGCGCAGGAGAGATGTAGCGGTGTCGGGCAGGCTGGCGCAGGAATAAGTGGAGGACACCAGGGCATGTAGTTCCAAAGCTTTACTCGCAGTCTGTTGTGGTACAGGTGCCCGCATCCGTGCCGTGTCCTCCGGGTCAGGAGCTCAGCCAACTTCCAGGCAAGATGAAGTACTCCTTTCCAACACTCCGCCAACATATGTGCCTTTTCTGAATGTCTCCCTCTTAGCGCCTTTGAGTGAAGTACTCACAGTACTGAGTTACACTGGAGTTCCTCCTGTCAGATGTTCCTAAGAATTCTACTTGTATGGCAGACAGCTGTAGCCTGCTTCGGGGACTCCTTCTACCTAGTCCCGGCTCACTATAGATGCTGTTGTGCCCCCAAGACTTGTGTGGGAATAAAGTGGTGACAACTTTTATTCCTCCGGTGTCTGCTGCAGGACCATTAGTATCCATACAACCTCGGGGACCGGACCCCGGCCTTGCGCTTAGAACTTGGGAAGGGTTCTCCTCTAACCCTGGTCCTTGTTCTCTTATTCTCCTCACGTTCCATATCAATCCTTTCTTTCTTATGGAGAGTCAGGCTTTCTATCAATGTTCCTTTCTTGTGCCAGCGGACCCAGATCACTGAGGTCGGCTGCAGCACTTCCTTCATCCATCCCACTCAGGGGATCTCCTTTCACAGACTGACCTCGTCAGACTCCTGTGACTAACTGACCAAATCCTATCCTCTGCCCACTCTTTTAGTGCAAACTAAACTCCACCCGCCTCCCAGCACGCTCCGTGTTCCAAGCAGGGAGCCACCAAGGGTGCGTTGCTACACTACTATGTTGTGTGGGATGCAGGTGTTGGAGTGTGGTCAGGTGTCTCCACCTTACCTGGATAGTGGGGCACCACACCTCAGGAGGAGGTGCAGTACCTCTGTGACGACTGAACCCTCAGGGGCGCCACATACCCATCACACATATACTCCATCCTATAGTCCCGTGCCCTTAAACCCATCAAATATATCCTCCATCTCAGACCTGGGCAAAGTGCGGCCCCGCGGGCTAGACTAAGATAGCCAGAAGGCCGGAAATCAGAGGTCCACGGGCCGCACAGTGCCCGCCCACTTGCTGTTTCCATGTGCGGCTCTGCGCTACGCCACTGACTCCTTTGGTGGAGGAGGGGCCTTTGGCCACTTCCTCAACCAATCAGTGTGTGAAACAGCTGACGTGATGACTTAATTTCATCGCATCAGCTGTGCACTCTGGAGAGTCCGCGCACCAGAGGCAGGGAGAGAAGCAGAGCGCCGGGGAACAGGACCCGGGAGAGTATGTGGTGTTTTTTTTTCTTCTCATGTGTCTGAGCTGTTTGGGTGGGCATGGGTAGGCTATGGGGGGGTGACACGGTGCTGCACACATGGGGTGACATGGTGCTGCACACGGGGGGGTGACATGGTACTGCACACAGGGGGTGACATGGTGCTGCACACAGGGGGCGACATGGTGCTGCACATGGGGGGTGACATGGTGCTGCACATAGGGGGTGACATGGTGCTGCATACAGGGGGTGACATGGTGCTGCACATGGGGGGGTGACATGGTGCTGCACACGGGGGGGGTGATATGGTGCTGCACACGGGGGTTGACATGGTGCTGCACACAGGGGGGTGACATGGTGCTGCACACAGGGGGGTGACATGGTGCTGCACATGGGGGGTGACATGGTGCTGCACATGGGGGGTGACATGGTGCTGCACATGGGGGGTGACATGGTGCTGCACACAGGGGGGATGACATGGTGCTGCACACAGAGGGGTGACATGTTGCTGCACATGGGGGTGAAATGGTGCTGCACACAGGAGAGCGACATGGTGCTGTAGATGGGGGTGACATGGTGCTGCACACAGGGGGGTGACATGGTGCTGCACAACGTTGGTGACATGGTGCTGCACATAGGGGGGTGACATGGTGCAGCACATATGGGGTGACATGATGCTGCACACAGGGGGGTGACATGGTGCAGCACATATGGGGTGACATGGTGCTGCACACAGGGGGGTGACATGATGCTGCACACAGGGGGGTGACATGGTGCTGCAGATGGGGGGTGACATGGTGCTGCACACGGGGGGTGACATGATGCTGCAGATGGGGGGTGACATGGTGCTGCACACGGGGGGTGACATGGTGCTGCACACAGGGGGTGACATGGTGCTGGCTAAGGGGGGTGACATGGTGCTGCACACGGGGGGGTGATATGGTGCTGCACACGGGGGGGTGACATGGTGCTGCACACAGGGGGGTGACATGGTGCTGCACATGGGGGGTGACATGGTGCTGCACATGGGGGGTGACATGGTGCTGCACATGGTGGGTGACATGGTGCTGCACACAGGGGGGATGACATGGTGCTGCACACAGAGGGGTGACATGTTGCTGCACATGGGGGTGAAATGGTGCTGCACACAGGAGAGTGACATGGTGCTGTAGATGGGGGGTGACATGGTGCTGCACACAGGGGGGTGATATGGTGCTGCACACAGGGGGGTGACATGGTGCTGCACAATGTTGGTGACATGGTGCTGCACACAGGGGGGTGACATGGTGCAGCACATATGGGGTGACATGATGCTGCACACAGGGGGGTGACATGGTGCTGCAGATGGGGGGTGACATGGTGCTGCACACGGGGGGTGACATGGTGCTGCACACGGGGGGTGACATGATGCTGCAGATGGGGGGTGACATGGTGCTGCACACGGAGGGTGACATGGTGCTGCACACAGGGGGTGACATGGTGCTGCACACAGGGGGGTGACATGGTGCTGGCCAAGGGGGGTGACAGGCTGTGTGGGGTTCATGCAGTTTATGGGGAGGCTGTGTGGGGCTCATGCAATGTATATAGGTAGACTGTGTGGGGCTCATGCAGTGTGTATAGGGAGGCTGTGTGGGGCTCAATCAGTATATGGGGAGGATGTGAGGGGCTCATGCAGTATATGGGGAGGCTGTGTGGGGCTCATGCAGTGTATATAGGGAGCCTGTGTGGGGCTCATGCAGCGTATATAGGGAGGCTGTGTGGGGCTCATGCAGTGTGTATAGGGAGGCTGTGTGGGGCTCATGCAGTATATGGGGAGGATGTGAGGGGCTCATGCAGTATATGGGGAGGCTGTGTGGGGCTCATGCAGTGTATATAGGGAGGCTGTGTGGGGCTCAAGCAGTGTACATAGGGAGGCTGTGTGGGGCTCATGCAGCGTATATAGGGAGGCTGTGTGGGGCTCATCAAGTGTGCATAGGGAGGCTGTGTGGGGCTCATGCAGTATATGGGGAGGCTGTGTGGGGCTCAAGCAGTATATGGGGAGGCTGGGTGGGACTCATGCAGTATATGGGGAGACTGTGGAGCTCATGCAGTATATATAGGGAGGCTGTGTGGCGCTCATGCAGTGTATAGGGAGGCTGAGTGGGGCTCATGCCGTATTTGAGGAGGCTGTGTGGGGCTCATACCGCATATGGGGGAAGCTGTGTGGGGCTCATACCGCATATGGGGGAGGATGTGTGGGGCTCATTCTGTATATAAGGAGGCTCTGTGGGGCTCATGCCGCATATAAGGGGCTGTTGGATGGATCATACGATATACAGAAGAGGCTGTGCTCGGGTTAAAACAATATATAGGGGGATGTCAGCATACTTAATTCTGCTCATTATTGATTGATACAATTAATATTAATATAATTATCAATAATATAATTATTATAATATATCAATATTAATATTGAGCAGAATTAATTTTGGACCTCCACAACAATCACGGTCTCTCATGTAGCCCCTTGGGAAAATTAATTGCCCACTCCTGCTCCATCCCAAAGCCCAGTGCCCATATACCCATCACATATTCTCCATCCCATAGTCCCGTGCCCATATATCCATCATACATATCCTCCATCTCATAGTCCCGTGCCATGGTGACTATAATGTCATAATAGGTCACCATGGCAACCATTATGACATCATCTTCGCCATGGCAACCTTTATGACATCATCATCGCTATGGCAACCTATTATGACAGCACAGCCACCACTGTCATCATGGCAACCTATTATGACATCATTGTCACCATGGCAACCATGATGACATCTTAGTCGATACACACATACATACACACACATACACACATTCCTGTATAATGAATATGGGTCAATATTATAGTAAGTTATATTCTTGTACATAGGGGCAGTACTATAGTAGTCACATTCTTGTACATAGGGGCAGTATGATAGTAGTTATATTCTTGTACATAGGAGCAGTATTATAGCAGTTATATTCTTGTACATAAGAACAGTAATATAGTAGCTATATTCTTGTACATGGGGCAGTATTATAGTAGTTATATTCTTATACATAGGAACAGTATTATAGTTGTTATATTCTTGTACATAGGGGCAGTATTATAGTAGTTATATTCTTGTACATACAGAGCAGTATTATAGTAGTTATATTCTTGAACATAAGAACAGTAATATAGTAGCTATATTCTTGTACATGGGGCAGTATTATAGTAGTTATATTCTTGTACATAGGGGTAGTATTATAGTAGTTATATTCTTGTACATAGGGGCTGTATTATAGTAGTTATATTCTTGTACATAAGAACAGTAATATAGTAGTTATATTCTTGTACATGGGGCAGTATTATAGTAGTTATATTCTTGTACATAGGAACAGTATTATAGTAGTTATATTCTTGTACATAGGGGCAGTATTATAGTAGTTATATTCTTGTACATAGGAGCAGTGTTATAGTAGTTATATTCTTGTTTATAGTGTGAGGCAGTGACTCCTGTTACAGCTGTGTTCTTCCCAGGATACGCACGGAGTATTGAGGCTATGGGAATGCATTGCAGTCACAGGCGTAGCTGGGATTGCAATGGTGAAGCAGTGACCAATGTCACAGGTAGGGGTCGCTGTGTAGTCTCCTCAGGATATGCATGGAGGTGTATGAAGGCCATAGGTGTGCATGGCATGAAATTGTGACTGCAATGCAGGTTAAATGTAATAATAAATAAGGGTAGTCTTGGACATGTTAGTGTCCAAGGCAGATTTAGGGAAAGCCTGCTCTGGAATGGGTGTTTTGAAACTGACTGCAGTATGTCAGTGGTGCAGTCCATTTAATTTCAGGTCCAGGTTTTCCATGTGGCTGAAAGCCACAGGTTTCTATGTTAAAAACCCTGCAGGAAAGGGTTAGGGAGGTCTGAGGGAGTCTGTGGAGTCTCAGGTGTGTCAGGGTCAGAGAGAGGCCTGGTAACCCACAGCATACACAGTGGTGCTGCCATCCACTGTGACTGGTATTGGATGTGGATGTCTTGTGCCCGGAGTTGAACTGGAGATAGACAGTTCCTGTGCCCGAAGAAAGACTGGCGTATGTAACTGCTGCAAACAGATGGATATGGTGCCCGGCTGCGATCCAGAGGATATCAAGTACTGTGTACGGCTTTGTGCGTGAGTAAAGAGACTAAAGGAGGCTGTGAGAGACATTGGCACAGCGTACAGTCGCCCATGCAGGGCCGGCCCGAATGTATACGCGAACTAGGCGGCCGCCTAGGGCGCCGACCCAAAGGGGGCGCCAGAGAAAAAATAGAAAAAATTATAAAAAATCTTTTCAAAAGGCAAAAAGTTTTAATTAAAACATATTTAAGGGCAAATATGATGCAAGAGAGGTTGGTTGGGTTGGCAACAATTTCGATAGAATCTGAAGTTGCTAAACAAATTAATCTCGGTGACTTAGTGTCATCCTTTTCAAAAAAAAGGCAAGGAAACAAAAATTTTAATTACCTATGGTCGTTTTTGTTTTGTGTTATTGATTACTTTGTATATATTTGTCCTATACAACTTCTCAGAAGATTAAAGAGTTAGGAGAGAGTTAATTAATCATTGTTGTTGTGGTTTATTTTGCTCCTAAATTTATATCCCAAGTTTTCATCTACTGCCAAGAATAGTAGGGGCGCAACAAAATAGTTTCGCCTAGGGCGCCGTAATCTCTCGGGCCGGCCCTGCACCCATGGAAACTGAACAAGGTGAAGTCCGGTATGTTTAGGGACTGTGATACAAAGCCATGTACTATGTAGTGCTATGAACTGGTGAACTGGTGTGAATTGAACACTGATAATATGTACTGAAGTTATATGCAATTGTGTGGATTGGAACCTTTCTATGTGAAGATAGCACATTAAAGAAACTTTTATGTTTGAACTTTGTGGGTCACTGCCTCATCACTGCATACGGTGCTACTGCTGCACTACAATAGGGATAGTATTATAGTAGTCATATTCTTGTACATAGGGGCAGTATTATAGTAGTTATATTCTTGTATATAGGAGGCAGTATTATAGTAGTTATATTCTTGTATATAGGAGGCAGTATTACTGTAGATATATTCTTGTGCATAGGGACAGTATTATAGTAGTTATATTCTTGTACATAGGGGGCAGTATTATAGTAGCTATATTCTTGTACATAGGGGGCAGTATTATAGTAGTTATATTCTTGTACATAGGGTCAGTATTATAGTAGTTATATTCTTGTACATAAGGGGCAGTATTATAGTAGTTATATTCTTGTATATAGGGGCAGTATTATAGTAGTTATATTCTTGCATATAGGGGCAGTATTATAGTAGTTATATTCTTGTACATAGGGTCAGTATTATAGTAGTTATATTCTTGTACATAGGGGCAGTATTATAGTAGTTATATTCTTTGTCATAAGAGGTAGTATTATTGTAGTTGGAATCTTGTACTTGAGGGGCAGTATTTTAGCAGTTATCTTCTTATTTACAGGACAGTATTATAGTTAGTATAGTGTGGATTTTTGACAATTTATGGGATTGTGTAACATTTAACTATATCTAGTTGGACACAGCTAAATTATATGTTAGAGCTAAAGTTTTTTTTTTTAAATCTAAATAGTTAATGTAAGGACATTGTTTTCTTCTTCATTCTATGAAATCACCACTCTGTCTTTCTCTATTTAAAGTTGATAAATCATTCAGTAATTCTGTAAAATTCCTAAAATATTTATGTGTTTTCTGCCATCTTGCTGTGCAGACGGCTTTTATTGCTATGCTCCTGTTTCTGATCTGGCACTTATAGCAGGCAGGCTCTAGTTTTGGCTGTCAGAGCTGAAATCACAGTGATCACATTTGAAACATTTCAGGAGTGAATCACATACTAGACTATAATATATTAACCACTGCAGTCAGATTGTATTATTATTTCCTCTAAGTATATCCTACACTGAAGGGCAGCAAACCTTCCTGCTTTATATGGTAACATAGTTATTAAGGTTGAAGGAAGACTTTAAATCCATCTAGTTCAACCCATATCCTATCCTAACTTGCCCTAACATGTCTATCCAGAGGAAGGCAAAAAAACCCCATGTGGCAATCAGTAAGCTTCACATTGGGGAAAAAAATTCCTTCCCAACTCCACATACGGCAATCAGACTAGCTCCCTGGATCAACGCAATATTAAGGAAACTAGTGTATATAACCTGTAATATTATACTTTTCAAGAAAGGCATCCAGTCCCTTCTTAAATTTTAGTAGGGAATCACTCATTACAACATCATATGGCAGAGAGTTCCATAGTCTCACTGCTCTCACAGTAAAGAATCCGCGTCTGTGAGTATGCTTAAACCTTCTTTCCTCCAGACGTAGAGGATGCCCCCTTGTCCCCGTCACAGGTCTAAGAGTAAAAAGATCATTAGAAAGGTCTTGGTATTGTCCCTGCATATATTTATACATTGCAATAAGATCACCCCTAAGCCTTCGATTTTCCAAACTAAATAACCCCAAGTGTAATAACCTGTCTTGGTATTGCAGACCCCCCCAGTTCCCTAATAACCTTCGTCACTCTTCTCTGCACCCGCTCCAGTTCAGCTATGTCTTTCTTATACATCGGAGACCAGAACTGTACACAGTATTCTAAGTGTGGTCACACTAGTGACTTATATAGAGGTAAAATTATGTTCTCCTCATGAGCATCTATGCCTCTTTTAATGCATCCCATTATTTTATCTGCCTTTGCAGCAGCTGCCTGACACTGGCCACTAAATGTGAGTTTGTCGTCCACCCATACACCCAGGTCTTTTTCAGTGACAGTTTTGCCCAGTGCTTTACAATTAAGCACATAATTATACATCTTGTTCGTTCTACCCAAGTGCATGACCTTACATTTATCCCTATTAAAGCTCATTTGCTCTGTATTGATTACCCTGCAGAGTTTAGTGTCATCTGCAAATATTGAAATTCTACTCTCTATGCCCCCTACAAGGTCATTAATAAATATGTTAAAAAGAAGCGGGCCCAATACTGACCCCTGTGGTACCACACTGCTAACTGTGACCCAGTCCGAGTGTGCTCCATTAATAACCACCCTTTGTTTTCTATCCCTGAGCCAGCTCTTAACCCACTTACACATATTTTCCCCTATCCCCATTGTTCTCATTTTATGTATCAACCTTTTGTGTGGCACAGTATCAAAAGCTTTTGAAAAGTCCATGTACACCACATCCACTGCATTCCCTTGGTCCAGTCCATAACTTACCTCTTCATAAAAGCTTATCAGATTAGTCTGACAGGAATGGTCCCTTGTAAACCCATGTTGATATTGGGTCATGAGGTTATTCTTCTTCAGATACTCCAGTATAGTATATCTTAGAAAACCCTCCAGGATCTTACCCACAGTTGAGGTTAAACTTACTGGCCTATAATTTCCAAGTTCAGTTTTTGTCCCCTTTTTGAATATTGGCACCACATTTGCCATACGCCAGTCCTGTGGTACAGACTCTGTTATTATGGAATCTTTAAACATTAAAAATAATGGTCTATCTATGACTTTACTTAATTCCTGCAGTACTCGGGGGTGTATCCCATCCGGGCCCAGGGATTTGTCAATTTTAGTGATTTTTGGATGCTGCCGTACTTCCTGCTGGGTTAAGCAGGTGACATTTAATGGAGAATTTTTATCTCTGATCATGTTATCCGTCATGGGATTTTCTTGTGTAAATACTGTTGAAAAAAAGTCATTTAGCATATTGGCTTTTTCCTCATCCTCATCCACCATTTCGCCCAGACTATTTTTAAGGGGGCCAGCACTATCATTTTTTAGTTTCTTACTATTTATGTAGTTAAAGAATATTTTGGGATTATTTTTACTTTCTCTGGCAATGAGTCTCTCTGTCTCAATCTTTGCTATCTTGATTTGCTTTTTACAGAATTTATTTAATCTTGGATCACACATCCAATACCATGTAAGAATCTAAGAGCCAAAAATATCAAAAGGAAGTTTATTTTGGTACACTGGCACCTAGTGTCCAGACAATGAGACACTGACACTTGGGGTATAGAATGATGACACATGGTTACTTGGGCTACCTGACAATGACCATGACACTTGGGCTACACAGTAAAATTTGAGGTACAGTGCACTTCAGCTTTGGGATACAAGACTCACTGATTCTTGGGGTAAAAGATAATGACACAGTAACACTTGGTGTAGAGCAAAATGGCCTACTGACATTTGGGGTACCAAACAATGACACACAGATACATGGGGTACAGGATGACAAATTGGCATTTGGCTTACAGGTCAACAACACTAACACTCGGGGTACAGGACGATGACAAATTGTCGCTTAGGCCAGGGTCACATTGCGGTATGGCAGTCTGTTAGATGAACTGCATCACACCGCGGTATAGCGCGGTGTAACGCAGTCCGTTAACGCTGCCATTGACCCCCATTATTGGGCGCATCGCGACGCATGCCGTAGAGGCATGCGTTCGCGATGTGCCGTCATTCAGTGACGGAGCCTCGGCCGCGGGCTGCAGCTTCTGAGGCTCCGTCACCGCTAGCACAGATGAATCGTCAGCGCTAGTGGGTATAGCATAACGCGAACGTGTTATGCTATACCGTTAATGCAGCCCATCATTGCTATGCGTTGAATGGGCTGGTTAAATGCAATGTGAACCTAGCCTTAGGCAATGACATGTTTACATTTTGGGTACAGAAGAATGACTCACTTATAATTGGGGTACACTAAAATGACACACTAACATTTGGGGTACAGGACAGTGATACTTGGAGTACAGGACGATGACATTTGGGGCACAGAACAATGACGCACATAATTGGGGTATAGGACAATGACAAACTGACACTTGTGGTACAGGACAATAACAATGACACTTGGGGTTCAGGACAATGACACTGACATTTGGGGTAGAGGACAATGACACTGACACTTGGGGTACATGACAATGACACTGACATTTGGGGTACAGGACAATGATCTTGATTTCTATTAGCTAAAATTAATTCCATAAGTGCCAGTGCTACCCCGTGTACGTAGTGTGTCAAGCAAACTCCTTGAACAACCTTTTAAGAGACCATGTTGTTGTCCAGGGTGTGTAAGAATTGCCCATCTACAGGCCCAAATTTACCAACTGTTAACACGGGGCCGGGGGGAGTTTGGTGCTCGCTAAGAGAAACTCATGTCGAGGTTACACGGTGACGGGGATAAAAGCATGGAGGTGCAACAAACTGCTCCAACTAACTGTTGGCATGAAAAGTTGGGTAGAAGGAAAAGGGTCTTGGTGATAAGCCCTGAACTTGGACATCACAGTCTGTTTTGGATGCGGTGGAGGCAAGTGAACATCAGACGTGGTACTGCTGCAGGATGCTTCTTCTAGCAACTGTTGTGTCGCCCCATTGTGTACAATTTTGAGCACCTGTCTATATAAAGGACTGAAATACTTTGGTGACACCCACCACATCGATCCCTGCTCAGTACCAATGCCCCAGTCTGGTCTATTCCCCCTCACGTCCCACCCTAAATCTGTAGCTTTATAGAAATTTTTTAGAAGCTGCAAAGACTCATGAAAAATATGTTTTATTCCTGCGTTATTGGATAATCCGTTCTGACTAGAGCTGTTCAATAAATTGAGAAGTAAATGGGAACAATTTGTTACATTTGCAGACAGGCTCCCGTCCATCAGTAATCCGCTCAGTTGGAGCAGACTTGCGTGGAAACGGTAAAAGAAATGGCATTTGTAGTCAATGAAGAGAACAAAGCTGAAGTCTGGTGTGCGCTGCGATGCAGAATTAATAAGCGCCGGTCCGGGATTCTCGCAGGCAGATGACAAATGTCTTTGTGTTTTATTTGTTTATAGAAATTTCTTCCAGTTAAGATAAAAATAAATTTGGTCTGTTGTTTCCCTGAAGATAATTCCAGACTGCGGCTGTTTATCTTTCCCTTTGCTTTCAAAGATAGGCAAAATTATTGAATTTATTTAATTCTACCCTGGAGATCTTGACTCAGCTTGAAATTACAATTTTTTTGTTTATGAATGAGATTTTTAATTATTATTTTGCTTGACTTTCTAGAGTTTCTGCAGGATCATCACCCCGCTGGGCTTGTATTTTACGCTATAGTATCCTGATAGCTTTGGGTTTGAAAATCACTGCAACTATTTTTCCAAAGAATCACACAAAAAAATGAATCTATTTTGTAAATTGTTGTGATGAAAAACCTCCCACGGTGTTGTATGTACCATCCCCGTGCAGAAGTGTCTCCATGGCTACAGACTACAATCCAACTCTGTGTAGTCTGATTCTGCAGTCACATGTTACTCCCCTTCATATGCCCCGCGGCAGCCTGTTCCATACATTGATTACCCTCACTGTCAAAATTGTTTTTTTCTAATATCTAATCTGTATCTTCTTCCTTTCAGTTTCATCCCATTGCTTCTAGTGTTTCCTTGTGCAAATGAGAATAAGGATGATCCCTTTACACTGTGACATCACTTCAGATATTTGTAGACAGTTATTAAGTCTCCTCTTAGCCTTCTTTTTTGAAAGCTAATCATTCCTAGATTTTTTTTTAACTGTTCCTCATAGGACCAATGAGGAGTAGAGGAGGGGGGAATTCCTTCATATGATCTATACTCTATGGTTCTCTTAGTACATCCTAGAACTGTGTTTGCCTTTTCTGCTGCTGCATCACACTGTTGACTCATGTGCAGTCTGTAATCTATTAGTATACTAAATCTTTCTCACACATGCTGTTGCTTAATTCTATTCCTCCCATTCTGTAATTTTTGCTTTTCTTGCCCAGATGTAAAATCTGCATTTCTCCCTGTTAAATACCATTCTATTAATCGCTGCTCATTGTTCAAGCTTACTTAGATTGTTCTGAATTCTTTCTCTGTCTTCTCTAGTGTTAACTATCCCTCCTAGCGTTGCATTGCCTGCAAATTTGATCAGTTTACCTTCAGTTCCCTTATCTAGATCATTTATAAAAATATTTAACAACACTGGGGTCAGGACAGAGCCTTGTGGTACCCCACTTAAATCACTCTTCCAATTGGATGTGTAGCCATTTGTCACCAATCTTTGAGTATGATCCCTGAGCCAGTTATAAATCCATCTAACCGTAACCTTGTCAATCCCATACTTGATGGTCCTTCTTGGTATGTTGTATCTCAGCATTTCACTAGTTGGGGTTCAATTCAATAAGGCCATTTTTCCATATAGCTTTCAAAACAGAAGTGGCCGTTCTTATCCTTTAAGGTTTATGGAACGCCCATAGCCTTAATTAGAGAGATCAGTTTGCCAGCATGGACATCACTCCATTGAATTTAATGGGGAAACGTTTTTACTGACTTTCACTTAGTCAAATAGCAGCTCATCTCATTCTTATCTATAAGACAATCTTGTTGTGGTCTCCTTTAAAATGTTAAAATATGGTCCATTTTTTTACAGCAAGAAGAAATATATGAAATGTTGATTAACCGAAACACAAAGTGGACAAATGGACATTAAAAATTTTGGTTAAAAGAAGATAAAGTACATACGCAGAACTCGCACACCGTGCTTGAGGGACTGTATGCGGCTGGGTTCCATAGACATGCTGAGGACGGTCTGTTGGCCACCGATGGTGCACACTTGGTTCTCCTGATGTGCCTGCTTTACCATTATGATAAGCTGATTGGCTATGATGGTGTTCAGGACGGAAATAACAACCATTGGAAACACAAAGGAGAGGAAGGCGTTAACCTGAAAAAAAGCAGACAAAAAACAGTCAGACACGAGACGTTCAGGAAGACAAATGAAGCACTCTATAGGGGTCTTGCCTCAATATGTAGAAGGTTCCTGAATTCTCCTCACCTATCATGTCTCAAGATGAAGTATCTTGTTTTTATGTTCTTGTTTCCTGTGCTCACAGACTTTCCAATTTAGTAATGTCCTGTATGAGAGCTCCCAACAGGAGCAGGCAAGAGAAATGACAACTGTTCTGAACATATTTCTGCCTTAAAAAATTGGATAATAAGAGTCAGTGATAAGGGGTCATAAAGGAGCGCTTAGGAAGCAACCCAGGGGCAGACAAGGATGTCAGTTCGCCACCGCAGCTCCAGCCGAAAACCTCCAATGGAGGATAGTAGCTATTTAGGCAACAATATGGCGCTGGTACTGTACATGTTCACTAGACTGTATGGTGACACTATTATTAGACATTGTTTGGTATGGTGATGTGTGCAATGTATGGACATATACCATACGAGAACCACCAACATAGGGTATTGCCCAAGGCATGGTTCAGCGAAAGACCACTCTAGCTCCTGTTCTAGAAGTGGTCAGTCATTTATGTGGCCACAGTCACACTGCACTTTTAGCATTGTGCCATCTAGTGGCAAATAACCCTCCAACCACAATGTAAGAAGACGCGGAGATTAAATATATCAAATCCCATTCACTATAACGGACCACGGTGACATTATTAAGTGTAATAATTCAGTAGCTGGACAGTGACAGAGATAATAATATAAAATTAATATGACAACAAATGGAGATGAATGGTCGATATTTCTGCAGGAGCCATGTAATTAAATGTAAAACTAGTGAGCAATCCATTATAGGACTCAGGTTTATGCCCAGTAGGTTATTAACAGGCCAGACGTGTGCGCTGCTACTCTGAGAGACTTCACTTCACTGCTAATTGCTGCTGGGTTAATTGGTTTATATAAATGTTAATTAAACATGATGGAGCTTTGGCTCCTGCTCGTCCTTGAAGACAATATAACGGAATCCCTGAGTGGGGAAAGGAGAGCCAGGGGTACAGTCACAGTAATTACACTCAAAACTAAAAAGGTGACCCAAGAGGCATAGCTCGAAACGTCTGATGAATGATCTAGAATAAGAGTGATCCTCAAGCCATCATGCACCATCACTCTCCTCATGAACCTCAAAACCATATATTGCTACCACTGGGTCTGCACCGGAAAATTGGAAAAACTGGGCCTAGAGGGAGGACCATGGTGATCCACATAAACATGGTCTAGGATAGTAAAGCCAGTGGTGATGTAGACAGAAGGCTCACTGTGACTCCTTCATCTACATAACTAGGTTCCTGGTGTCTGGAGTGAAATGGTGTTTGTAAAAAAAAAATCATCTAATATTTTGGGTATACAGCTTACATGCAGATCTATGTGTCTGGCAGTTACAGACTATAAACAAACCTTGTATAGTCTGGTCCTGGAATAATTATGGCCCCCTAAACACATTCAACTAAAATAACACAATCTTGCCGATTTTGGCCGACCATCTGATGTGAATGGGGGCCTCCAGGTTGTTGCTGAATGTCTGAAGAATGAAGGTTCCAACAGTTTATTTTCTCTTGTTCTCAAGAAAGAGAAGCTGCCAACAGAGCCATCTGGCAGTGGCTTTCTCTCCTCACCCCAATGAAAACACAAAAATGCCTTTATTCAGGAGATATAAGCGTTTGGCAGATAGTTCATTCATGTACATGGCTAGCTTTAGGCTATGTTCCCAAGATGAGCTTTTGGTGAGTTTTTTACACTGCACATTTAAAACTTAACAAAAGCTCATCTTGGGAACTTAGCCTTATGGTCTCCAACCACTTGATTAACTTTTTTTTTTCTTTTAACCAAGAATATTTGCAAATAGCATCTTTTTTTTGGGGGATGCATGGAAGCGGTAAAATCTCAGCTGAAAAAGGTCAAACTTCAAAATTACTATAGAGAACTGAATATATTTCAGTTCAGAATCAGAATGTAGACTGCCATTTACATAAGCCTGTATTCTGTCTAAGGAGGACCAAGCATAGCTTGCCATAAAACAGCCTATGCCTGTTGAGGGTCTGATTCAAAACCTACAGTTATGGTGAAAACTATGTACACCCTTTCAATTCTATAGCTTTTATATATCAGAACATAAAAAAAAACACGCGACAAATTACACCATGTCATTATTTAACAAAAAACTAGGCCAAAATGCAGAAGCGGTGTGCGAAAAAATAAGTACACCCTTACTGCTTCCATAGGAATTAAGATGTGTAGTAGCAGACAAGCTGTGCTAATAAAATTGTTCATCTTCAAGTGTGAGAACGTCTATAAAAGCAGAAGTTTTGTCGGTTGGCTGGTCTGGAGCATTCAGGCATGAATTAACACAATGCTAAAAAGGAAAGATTTCATTGATCTTAGAGAAACAATTGTTATTGCCTATCAATTTTGGAGGATATTATAAAGCTGTTTCCAAATAATTAAGAGTCCATCATTGAACAGTAAGTTGGAGTTAAGTGGACATCCTAGCAAAATTACCCCCCAAAGTCAGACCATGCAATGCTCACAGATCCATATCGTATCATTCTGGGCCAGCTTTCTGTCAGGGTAACAAGACGGCAGCTTTTTCAAAGGGAATCTGTCACTAGGCTTTTGCTACTTCATCTGAGAGCAGCATAATGTAGGAAAAGAGCCCCTGATTCCAGCAATGTATCACTTAGTTTACAGGGTGCAGTAGTTGTGACACAATCAGTGTTCTTAGATGAAGCATGTAGCAGAGCTCAGAAAGCAGACCCCGCCCACACCAGGTTCCGCTTATCACAGGAGGGGGGGCGGAGTCGGGCCAGTGCTCACATGCCAGCTAATCACAGCAATGATAATGTCCTGTCATGTCGGACGCTGTTCACACCACAGCATCCGGCAGGCAGAGGTAGTTCCACCTCCAGCCACTATAGCCTCAGTGGCGCCGGCCTGATCTTCAGGCTCTCGGGGGTTAATCCTGCTGGAGACCAGGTTGGATGGTTAGTCACGCCCACGGTCTTTAAATAGTCATGCTGGCCTATGGGCGTCGCCGATTATAGCTTGTGTTTCATACCAAGTGGTTCCGGTCTGGAGTGGAGGTGTTCAAGAGAGAGAGATTCATATCTGGTGTCGTATGATCCGTCGTTATCCTTTCTCCTTCCCATATTTGTGTTTAGTTGTGCCCTGTTCACATTACTGTTTATTCCTGTGTGTGTGCGGCGCAGTGCAGTTTAAGTTCTCCCTGTCTGTCATTATTTGTGTGGGAGCTTTGGTGGTGACTTCTCACTGGGTGGAGGGTGGAGGGTTAAGTGCAGGGCTGAGCAGGAGATAAGGAAAGGTCGGAGGCTCAGGCATTTGCACCTTCAGCAAAAACCCTGGGTTGAGGGTCAGACAGGGTTTCCCCTAGTAAAGGGACACCACAGGGGCCCCGGGTATTTCAGCCTTAGTTGAACTAAGCCCCCGTGACATGTCCTAGTGATTAAACCTTCATTATAAGAATGTTAGGGCTGGCGGAACGCACAAAATAATAAAGATGGTAATAAGGTGCGTTCACAGCCCGGGGTCCAACGTGCCAGGGTGGTAAACTGCTGCTCAGTAATGGAACACATCTGGGTTATCGTCACCCGGTGTGTACAGGGGCGGACTCTGTTGCTTCAGAGAGCCGCACTACCGCTGAACATAAATGCCGGAGCCTGATAAAGCTCACAGAGCTCGGCAAGGTAAACGCTCAGTATCAGGTCACAGAACTCAGCCCCAAGGACACAGGGTCAGAGTCGCTCTAGACCTACTAAGCGTGTGGCGTCGCAACTGCGGACGCCACTAAGTGACGCTGGCGACTTTGGAGTGTCGACCAAGTAAACCGTGGTGTACAGATCAAGCCACCACTTGGCGTTGATGCCAGTCTCTGACTCTGCCCCCTACTTGCTCCTCAGCCTGGGCGCTAATAGGCTAGGCTACACAACACATGCGTACCAAGGGTAGGGGTTTCCAATGAGTCATTCACCAGAGACATTCATACATGCATACAACTCTCACTCCACATGGTCTAAATTTCTCTATATTAGCGCATGGCCGAGCGGCCATGCAAACCTTTTATAGCTGTGTCCTTCCAGGACCTTCCTAACCTTTCTGATGGTCCAATCCGAGCTGGAGAAGGACCTGAGCATGTGACCTCCGATCTCCAATGAGAGATCGTCCCACGGGCATGCTCAGTGGACTGAAAGGAGGACTTAGTCCCTGGAGTAGCTCGCTGCTGACCAGCATGCGTTGCTATAGCTGGACCAGAGGTGGCAGCAGCAACCAAACCTACAGAACTGGTCTGAGCAGAGCGCATGTATCAACGAGTCTGCTGAGCAGCCTCCTCTGCGGCCAGAGAGGAATGGGAGACTGCCAAATGCAAGGCTCAGGATTCCTGCTGTGCAGTGACAGGAACCCAACGCCTAACATGGCCCCCTCCCCTCTGAGCCTCGCTACGCTCAAATGCCGCAATGAGAAGTGGAGCGCGGATGTTCTCCACTGGCTCCCAGGTCCGAGCTTCTGGACCATGACCCTTCCAGTCCACCAAATAAAACTTTTTTCCACATACTACCCTGCATCCCACGATGGCATAAACCTCAAACTCGTCTGAGGACAGGTCTGATGTTCCGGCAGATGACTCGGAGAACCGAGACATGTGGACCGGCTTAAGAAGGGACATGTGGAAGGTGTCAGAGATAGCCAAGTGTGGTGGAAGGGCCACCCGATAGACCACAGAACTGATCTTCTCGAGGACCTTAAAGGGACCAATGTAGTGAGGAGCGAGCTTAGTCGCCAGGGGAGAAGGTTGGAGCAGGACACTGGTGTGCATCTGCGGAGACCCTCATTCTCTCCTTAGAGGCCCGAATAGCATCCTGGGTGTGGTCCCAAATATCACGTGCCTCCACCACCTAGTCTGCCACCCTAGAGTCGGTGGAAGACACTGGCATGGGCACTGGGACACGAGGATGTTGGCCGTAGGTAAGGAGGAATGGGGTTTGGCCGGTGGAATCGGCCACAATGGTGTTCAAGGCGAACTCTGCCCACGGCAACAAGGATGCCCAGTCATCCTGCCTGGCCGAGACAAAATGTTGGAGATATGTGACCAGGGTCTGGTTGGCCCTCTCTACCAACCCGTACGTCTCGGGATGATAGGCCGAGGAGAGATTCAGCTCAATACTGAGCAAGCGACAGAGCTCTCTCCAGAACCGAGACGTGAACTGAGGATCCCGGTCACTGACAATCTTGTCCGGCATGCCGTGTAACTGGAAAACGTGTTTCACGAACAACACTGCTAGGCCCCGTGCGGAAGGTAGCCGAGAGAGAGGCACCAAGTGCACCATTTTAGAAAAATGGTCGGTGACGACCCAAATTATTGTGCTGCCACTGAACTTGGGTAGACCCACCACAAAGTCCATGCCAACCATCTCCCACGGCCTGTCCACCACGGGTAAGGGGTAATGTAACCCAGCGGGTCATTGCCGGGAAGTATTCTTGGCGCAGGAGACGCATGCCTGAATATAGTCGCTGACGTCACGGGCCATATGCGGCCACCAGTATGTCCTCGCCAAAAGCTCAACTGTGTGCTTTGTACCAAAGTGTCCACTCACCTTGGACGCGTGAGCCCAAGAGAGGACCTTCGGACGCAAATGGGCAGGGACAAAAGTCTTGCCCGGGGGTAGAGAGTCAAGGGCGACTGGAGCCACCGTCCTCAGGCTCTCAGATGGTACAATTAACCGAGGCTCCTCCTCCTCCTCTGCTGACACCACGGAGCGAGAGAGTGCATCGGCCCGGTCATTCTTCTCACCGGAAAGAAAATGTAGGGTGAATTGGAACCGGGAGAAAAAGAGAGACCATCGGGTTTGGCGAGAATTTAGCCGCTGGGCGGTTTGTAAATACACTAAATTTTTGTGGTCAGTGTAGACTTGAAAGGGGTAACGGGCCCCCTCCAGGAGATGTCTCCATTCAGAAAAGGCCAATTTCATGGCCAGCAACTCCCTGTCATTAATGGATTAGTTCCTCTCCGCCGGTGAGGTCTTAGAAAAGAAGAAGCAAGGGTGCTTCCGACCTTGAGCGTTCTTCTGGAACAGGACCGCTCCAGCACCGACGGACGACTTATCCACCTCTAAAATAAACGGTTTATCTACATCGGGGCGATGTAAAATGGGAGCGCTGGCAAAATGAGACTTAATAGAGAGAAAGGCCTTGGAGACCTCCTCTGACCACAATTTAGGATTTGCTCCCTTCTTGGTGAGGGCCACCATGGGAGCTACCAAGGTTGAGAAGTGATGAATAAATTGGCGGTAATAGTTAAAACCCATAAAGCGCTGCACCGCCGTGAGGGAATGAGGTTCCTGCCAAACTATAACCGCCTGTAGCTTGGCAGGATCCATGGCCAATCCCTGGGCGGATTGATATAGCCCAGGAATGGCAAGGACTCCTGCTCAAACACACACTTCTCCAACTTGGCGTAGACTGAGTTTGCCCGTAGGAGGTTGAAGACTTTGCAAACATCTCTCCGGTGGGAGTCTACATCTGGAGAGTAGATGAGGATATCATCCAGATAGACTACAACCGAGGTGGTGAGCATATCCCGGAAGATGTCATTCACAAAGTCTTGGAAGACGGCCGGAGCATTACAGAGCCCGAAGGGCATCACCAGATATTCATAGTGCCCATCCCTGGTGTCAAATGCTATCTTCCATTCGTCCCCCTCACAGATGCGAATCAGGTTGTAAGCACCCCGCAGGTCTAGTTTGGTAAAGACCCTAGCTTCCCGCAACCTATCAAAAAGCTCCGATATCAGGGGAAAAGGGTACTTTTTCTTAACGGTGATGGCGTTAAGACCCCTGTAATCTATGCATGGACGTAGTTCTCCGTTCTTCTTCTGCACTATTGCTGGACCAGAGATAGCAGCAGCAACAAAACCTACAGAGCTGGTCTGAGCAGAGCGCCTGGATCAACGAGTCTGCTGAGCAGCCTCCTCTGCGGCCGGAGAGGAATGGGAGTCTGCTGAATGCAAGGCTCTGGATTCCTGCTGTGCAGCGACAGGAACCCAACGCCTAACAAAGTAAACAACAGCACACATCCGAATAAGTGACACATTGCTGAATTCGGTGTCTTGGCTGCTCCCTCATGCTGGCCTCAGCTTACATAGGAAAAGCCTACTGCAGTGATTTCCTTCATAGACCAAACGATTGTGATTTGCTCATTAAAATCATTTTGGAATTTAGCTATAATGACATTTCTTTTAATTTTTATTTTTATCCTCCGATAATCCCTTTTTATAGAGGTGTGCATAAATGAATGTCCACAAACTTCATGCTGTAAAGAAGAGAGGGCCACAATTCCATAACAATGTGAGAGACTGGTACAGTCATACGGAAAACGATTACTTCAAGCTATTGCTGGTACAGGTGGTGCTACATACTACTGATTCATGGGGTATACTTAATTTTTGCACTCACTGCTTCTGCATCTTGGCCACGCATTTGGTAACTAAATAACGACACAGTGTCATTTGTGATGTGTTGCTGCTCATCTGAGGTTGCATTTATCTCATTTTAAGACTTTCTAAGAACCAGATTTTTTTGTTACGTCTTGATGTGAAACCATAGAAATCTCACAGGGTGTACTTAGTTTTCTTATGAATTACTGTTTATATAGATTCTTCTATGTTAGAGCATTGGATAAAGTACAACTCCTCTCTCACCCACTGTGCCCTCATCTCTGGTAACCCTCCCCAATCACATCTCCCCCCTCCATCATGTGCTGTCTGTTTCATACGGTGTGAAATCTCCCAGCTTCCCTTATCGGTAATGAAATCCTGATTTTTACAACATTTTGATTTATCTTGAGATCCTAAACAAACACTCAGACATGTTCCTATCAATGGTCTTAGTTGGAGGTTGGACCACAGGCGTTCAGCATGAGTTTTGAGAAGAAAGATGTCTTCCCCGCAGGATGCGTTCTTTCTACCATGTCTGGGTTTTAATAACCTGTTTTTGTTCTCATCAGAGGGTCAGATGAAAGATCCGCGGCTCATAATGTCTGGGAATGATTTCTACATCCACTGCTGCATTTTATGCCACCAAATCCACATACATCTGAGTGATAACACACTCGGCCCTGCTACTTCTGCTACTGCTATTTAACTCTTTAGGACAGGAGCCTATACAGCTATACCTAAAGTTCTAGGTAAAAATCAGACATGACTTATTGTCATTTAGCACAACCTCTAACAGCACAAACTGAACTCTGCTACATCTGTAGTTACTGTGATACAACGCAAACATCAATCATGCCGATGGCTGCTGTGCTGATATCTTTGCTCTTAATGACCCTTTGCTGTTTTTTGTGCATATGCAATGAATTCTGCCTCCACACCTGACTATTAATCCATCTCAGGAGTGCACAGGCAGCAGAGCCTGGTTAAAGATGTAGCAGAGCTGAATTTATTGATAATTGGTTTATTTTTTGTACAAGTTTTACGTGCAGCAGATCATTGAAAAATCAAATATTAGACAGTGTAAATTATGAATGATATTTTCTAAATGACAAATTCAGGTTTGCAGCCTCCATTTGTAGAGATGTTATGTGCCTGATTATTGTGTTTCATTTAGGGTTGGTTCACATGAGCAGCAGTTAGAGTTTCATTCAGAAAAGTGGGATGATTTTTTTCTCACTTCACATTCGCCTGCTGTCCATTTGTCAACAATGTGCTGTCCGTTTGTCATCCGTCTGCTGTTCATTTGTCATCCGTCTGTTGTCCATTTGTCATCCATCTGCTGTCCATTTGTCATCCATCTGCTGTCCATTTGTCATCCGTCTGCTGTCTGTCTTCCGACTACTGTCCATTTGTCATCTGTCTGTCATCCATCTGCTGTCCATTTGTCAACCGTCTGCTGTCCATTTGTCATCCATCTGCTGTCTGTCTTCCGACTACTGTCCATTTGTCATCTGTCTGTCATCCATCTGCTGTCCGTTTGTCATCCATCTGCTGTCTGTCATCCATCTGCTGTTCATTTGTCATCCATCTGCTGTCGATTTGTCATCCGTCTGCTATCGGTTTTTCATGCGTCTGCTGTCTGTCATCTGTGTGCTGTCCGTTTGTTATTCGTGTGATGTCCTTTTTTTGCTTTTTTTTTTACAGTAGCAGCTATTAATCATTTATTATTATTATTATTATTATATTTATTATTATTTACAGCTTTCTATGTTATTGAACTGCAATGTATTCGTAAAAAGTGGATGCTTTATTGTGGCTTCGTGTGGCATCTGATTTTTCTAATCCTCCATATACCTGAATGGGAGAGTTTCATCCTATTTACAGAAGAAACTAATGCATGCTGCAATCTTTATCACACGATTAATTCAGTAAGAAAGCCAGCTCACCAGACAAGGCATCTTTAGACATCGGAGCACGGACCCGCTGTGTCAAGGCATGACTAAGGGTGCCAAGTCACCAGAAACGCGTTGATAACACAAGCATCTTCATTCTCTGTGCTGGCATTTTAACCTCGTATTGTGTATGGATTGAAGTGAATAAAGAAAATACTATTTTTTCACTACATCGTGGAGCTGGACAATCTTTCCTTTTCATGCTACAATCTTTATCACACACAGATTTGGTTAGTAAAAAAAAAATCGCTCATCTGCACTTTTTTCACAGACTGCACTTGGACCAAAAATACAGGCATACGAATGAGCCCTATCTGTGATTTTACACAGCAAACCTTCTTTTCAGCTGTTCTTTCATTAAATCTGATTCTGGGTAAGTTTCCTGACAACATATACAGTGACATGTAAAAGTTTGCACATCACTGGTCAAAATTACTGTTATTGTGAACAGTTAAGCAAGTTGAAGATGAAATGATCTCTAAAAGGACGAAAGCTAAAGATGACACATTTCCTTTGTATTTTAGGCAATAAAAATAATATTTTTACTTCTTTTACATTTTAAAAATTACAAAAATGAAAATGGACAGATGCAAAAGTTTGGGCACCCTGCATGCATGGTTAATACCTAGTAATACCTCCTTTTGAAAGAATCACAGCTTGTAAACACTTTTTGTAGCCAGCCAAGAGTCTTTCAATTCTTGTTAGATGGATTTTCATACATTCTTCCTTGGAAAATTCTTCCACTTCTGTGAGATTCCTGGGTCGTCTGGCATGCACTGGTATTTTGAGGTCTAGATTTTCAATGATGTTCAGATCAGCGGTCCGTGAGGGCCATTGTAAAACCTTCAGCTTGCGCCTTTTGAGGTAGTCTATTTTGGATTTTGACGTGTGTTTAGGATCATTATCCATTTGTAGAAGCCATCCTCTTTTACACTTCAGCTTTTTGTTGAAATTTCATTGAATCCATTCTTCCCTCTACCCGTGACATGTTCCCCGTGCCATTAGCTGCAACACAACCCCAAAGCATGATTAATCCACATCATGCTTAATGGTTGGCGTTGGGGAGATGTTCTTTTCCTGAAATTCTGTGCTTTTTTTTCCACACATACCTTTGATCATTGCAGTTAAAGAATTCTGTTTTAACCTCATCTGTCCACATGACTTATTTCCAAAATGCATCAGGCATGTTTATATGTTTTTTTGCATACTTCTGACGCTGAATTTTATGATAAGGAAGCAGGAGAGGCTTTCTCCTGATGACTGTTCCATGAAGACAATATTTGTGTAGGTGTCTCTGAACAGTAGAACAGTGTACCACAATTCCAGAGTCTACTAAATCTTTCTGAAGGTCTTTTGCAGTCAAGTGAGGGTTCAGATTTGCCTGTCTAGCAATCCTACGAGTAGCTCTCACTGAAATTTTGCTTGGTCTTCCATTGCGCAGGCGCCGGGAAAGGTCATAGAGGCCAGGCACTTGCGCACTGCAGTACTTTGCTCTTAGTAGACAGAAGAAAAGGAACATTCCAGCTGATAAAATTTCTTGCTTTATTGAAGAATTAAAATGCAATACAGTGGCTTTCTCCTCATGAATAAATGGATGTGCAGTGAGACACCAGCTACGCGATTTGATCCTACATGGATCTTTATCACAGCTAGGATCGAATCGCGTAGCTGGTGTCTCAGTGTCTCACTGCACATCCATTTATTCATGAGGAGAAAGCCACTGTATTGCATTTTAATTCTTCAGTAAAGCAAGAAATTTTATCAGCTGGAACGTTCCTTTTCTTCTGTCTACTATCAACTATCGTTGGGTCCAGACGAGGTTCCGTGCTGTGGCTGCGGTT
Organism: Dendrobates tinctorius; assembly: GCF_039654945.1. Classification (NCBI taxonomy): domain Eukaryota; kingdom Metazoa; phylum Chordata; class Amphibia; order Anura; family Dendrobatidae; genus Dendrobates; species Dendrobates tinctorius. The sequence continues at coordinate 33,658,883 of NW_027361733.1, forward strand.
GGTGAGCTGGCTAGGGCTTTTTTTAGCCCATTTTTTTTCTATTTGTAGTACTTTGCTCTGCCTTCAACAGGGAAGATAAAGTACGCCTGCGTCGGAGCCACGACAAGCAGCAAGGAGGAGGACGTCGTCATCGCTAGATGGAAGGCACCGGACCCGTAGCTGCGACACCCATCGGACCGGACCTCCCCTTGATGAGTATAATCTAACTTGTTGTTCTTCTCTTTCAGGTTACATCGGGGGCTTATCTAAAGCATTCTGTAATCTACTATATAATTGTCTAATTCTGTCTGTCTGTCTGTCTGTAATGGAAATCCTGCCATGCTGATTGGTCGCGGCCTGACTGCCGCGACCAATCAGCGACAGTTGCTTAGTCGTCGTGGCAACATGGCTGCATTGCTTATTGTACAGGCACATTACAGCCGTTAAAGGCATCACTGCTGCATAGCTCATTACACAGGCATAGTCCTGTACATATTCTGGAGTACAATACATTAGGTAATTAGGTAACAGTAGAACAGTGACTGCAGCTCTGGGTGTAACTTGCGTACAATACATTAGGTGACAGCAGAAAAGTGAATGCAGCTCTGGGTGTAACTGGAGTACAATACATTAGGTAAGATTTGAACAGTGACTGCAGCTCTGGCTGTAACAGGAGTACAATACATTAGGTAAGAGCAGAACGGTGACTGCAACTCTGGGTGTAACTGGAGTACACTACATTAGGTAACAGCAGAACAGTGACTGCAGCTCTGGGTGTAACTGGAGTACAGTACATTAGGTAACAGCAGAACAGTGACTGCAGATCTGGGTGTAACTGGAGTACACTACATTAGGTAACAGCAGAACAGTGACTGCAGCTCTGGGTGTAACAGGAGTACATTAGGTAAGAGCAGAACAGTGACTGCAGCATTGGGTGTAACTTGAGTACAATACATTTGGTAAGATCTGAACAGTGACTGCAGCTCTAGTTGTAATAGGTGTATAATACATTAGGTAAGAGCAGAACAGTGACTGCAGCTCTGGGTGTAACTGGACTACAATACATTAGGTAAAAGCAGAACAGTGACTGCAGCTCTGGGAGTAACTGGAGTACAATACATTAGATAACAGCAGAACAGTGACTGCAGCTCTGGGTGTAACTTGAGTACAATACATTTGGTAAGATCTGAACAGTGACTGCAGCTCTAGCTGTAACAGAAGTATAATACATTAGGTAAGAGCAGAACGGTGACTGCAGCTCTGGGTGTAACTGGACTACAATACATTAGGTAAAAGCAGAACAGTGACTGCAGCTCTGGGAGTAACTGGAGTACAATACATTAGGTAACAGCAGAATAGTGACTGCAGATCTGGGTGTAACTGGAGTACACTACATTAGGTAACAGCAGAACAGTGACTGCAGTTCTGGGTGTAACAGTAGGACATTAGGTAAGAGCAGAACGGTGACTGCAGCTCTGGGTGTAACTTGCGTACAATATTAGGTAAGAGCAGAACAGTGCAGCTCTGGTTGTAACTTGCATACAATACATTAGGTAAGTGCAGAACGGTGACTGCAGCTCTGGGTGTAACTGGACTACAATACATTAGGTAACAGCAGAACAGTGACTGCAGCTCTGGGTGTAACTGGAGTACAATACATTAGGTAACAGCAGAACAGTGACTGCAGATCTGGGTGTAACTGGAGTACACTACATTAGGTAACAGCAGAACAGTGACTGCAGCCTCGGGTATAACTTGAGTACAATACATTTGGTAAGATCTGAACAGTGACTGCAGCTCTAGCTGTAACAGGAGTATAATACATTAGGTAAGAGCAGAACGGTGACTGCAGCTCTGGGTGTAACTGGACTACAATACATTAGGTAAAAGCAGAACAGTGACTGCAAATCTGGGTGTAACTGGAGTACACTTCATTAGGTAACAGAAGAACAGTGACTGCAGCTCTGGGTGTAACAGTAGGACATTAGGTAAGAGCAGAACGGTGACTGCAGCTCTGGGTGTAACTTGCGTACAATACATTAGGTAAGAGCAGAACAGTGCAGCTCTGGGTGTAACTTGCATACAATACATTAGGTAAGTGCAGAACGGTGATTGCAGCTCTGGGTGTATCTGGACTACAATACATTAGATAACAGCAGAACAGTGACTGCAGCTCTGGCTGTAACTGGAGTACAATACATTAGGTAACAGCAGAACAGTGACAGCAGCTCCGGGTGTAACATGAGTATAATATACTAGATGGTGGCCTGATTCTATCACATCGGGTAGTTTAGAGTCTCTGTTAAAATAAAAATAGTTATATACTCACCTTCCGACGGCCCCTGGACTCTGTCCCGCCTCTCATCACGCTCCCGGCATCTCCCGGTCTCAGTAATGATTAGCAAGAAGGGCTGGAGATGACGTCACTCTTGCGAGAGCGCGACATCATCAGCAGTGTTTCGACCAAAGCATTACTGGGACCGGAAGATGCCGGGAGCGTGGTGAGAGGAGGGACAGAGTCCGGGGCCGTCGGAGGGTGAGTATATCACTATTTTTAATTTTAACAGAGACTCTAGAATACCCGATGCAATAGAATCGGGCCACCATCTAGTGCTGTAAATAATCTTCTAACGGCGGTGGCCACATCTTATAGACGAAAAAAGAAGGTGACAGATTCCCTTTAATAACCTCCATGCACCGATACCTTATTTTCCTTCTGTTGCTACATAAGCCTTCTTCTCTATCCTAAGTGATCCCCCTGATCTCGAAAAGAAATCCAGGACTGAAGATTGAGATCAGGCAAAACTTCCATGTAACTTAGGCCAGACTTAGTAAAGCTCAGCAATAACTACCATTCCTTATCATGTCCCAGCACCTATTGATGTGCCAAAGGGTAACTAGTGTAAAGTGCAACTCTGCACATCCAATAGCTACGCCCTAGCTGCTGAGATTTGTAGTCCCACATCTGTACTAGTTGTTTGTTCTGCGGCTTGTGCTGAACGTGCAGTACATTTATCTGATGTAGAAGACAGGGTCTCGCTTGTAAACCTATACATTTATTAGGACAGGAGACAGGAGGATGGCAGCTTAATGTACTCTACGTGCTCTCTCCACTGCCTGCAGATGTTTCAGATTATTTATAGACACATCACTATATGTACTGTACTCTATATATACTACATGCATTTTACACATCATTAGAGGGCAACCTCAGTTACCTGGAGGTTATTCTATGGCCTAGATGGAGAATCAGATGAAGTTGGAGACCTGAACCACCATATTGTATAATAAAATGGTCATAGATGTAATAATGATAATTCATGATCAATGCATAAATTATTGAATCTACAGTGATAAGGTGATCATTTCTGAATGGGCGGAAAGGAATACATTTCCATATGAACAATCTCTCCCACCATCATATACACCCTTATATGCTACTAATTACCAGCATTCTCGCTGCTACTCTGCTAGTGGAATCACTGTATATATACAATCAGCGTCGGACTGGAGCACCTTGGGCCCACCAGAGAAAATCATTCTAGGGGCCCACTATGTAGCTACATAGAAATAAATACAAGACCACCAATTGTGTGATAAAACACGCTAATATCAGGGTATAATATAAGGTAGTACACGTCTTAATTATGTAGCAGGGGTTGGGGTAGCCCCCTCATAGAATATAATGTAGTCCCCTCATAGAATATAAAGTAGCCCCCCTCACAGAATATAATGTAGCGTCCCTCATGGAATATAATGCAGCCCCCTCATAGAATATAATGCAGCCCACTCATAGAATATAGCGCAACCCCTCATAGGGTATAATGCAGCACCCCACAAAATATAATGCAACCTCCTCATAGGGTATAATGCAGCCCCCCTCCACCTCCATCATTGTTCTCATCACCACCTCCATCATTGCCTTTTCACCCACCACCCCCATCATTGCTTTCTCCCCCACCACCCCATCATTGCCTATTCCACCACCTCCATCATTGCCTCATCCCCCACCACCATTGTTCTTTCCACCATTACCATCATTTTCTTTTCCAAACTCCATCAATGATTTCTCCCCCACCACCCCCATCATTGCCCATTCCACCACCTCCATCATTACCTCCTTCCCCACAACCACCATTGTCCTTTCCACCACTACCATCATTGTCCTTTCCACCACAACCATCATTGCTTTCTCCCCCACCACCCCCATCATTGCCCATTCCAACACCTCCATCATTGCCTCCCACCACCACCACCATCATTGTCCTTTCCACCACAACCATCATTGCCTTCTCCCCCACCCCCCCATCATTGCCTCCTCCCCCACCACCCCATCATCCTCAAGCTGCATTGATCGCTCCTTGCCCGGGTTAGCCATCCTGCAGGGATTCACCTCCGGGGCCCCAATGCAGCCGCATCGGCTTTACATGCGAGCAGTGTTAGCCTCAGCCTGCGACTAACACTATCCGTTCGTAAAGTGAAATGAATACTCACTCCTCTCCACGCCCATGGGGGCATGGGGAAGCGTGAATATTCACTTCTCTTTAGCAGCGGGAACAGGCTCCTGTCTCCAGCTGCTGCTTCGCTGGCACTGGGCAGGCCCCCCTTACTCAGGGGCCCCATAGCTGCTGGGTGTGCCGCTATTAGTGACACGCCACTGCCTGGGGGCCCCTGGAGCAGTGGGGGCCCTAGGCAGCTGCTGGCCAGTATTCCAGCAGGTGTCAGTGCCTGGGCCCACCGGAGAATCCTCCAGTTTTCCAATGGGCCAGTCCGACCCTGCATACAATACAATACTGGTCCTGAATTATATCTTTCATTATACTCAGCTGCACTCACTATTCTGCTGATGCAATCACTGTGTACATGCATTACATTACTTATCCTGTATTGATCCTGAGTTACATTCTGTATTATACCCCAGAGCTGTACTCACTATTCTGCTGGTGGAGTCACTGTGTACATACATTACATTACTGATTCTGTACTGATCCTGAGTTACATCCTGTATTATACTCCAGAGCTGAATTCACTATTCTGCTGGTGGAATCACTGTGTACATACATTACATTACTGATCCTGAGTTACATCCTGTATTATACTCCAGAGCTGCACTCACTATTCTGCTGGTGGAGTCACTGTGTACATACATTACATTACTTATCCTGTACTGATCCTGAGTTAATCCTGTATTATACTCCAGAGCTGCACTCCCTATTCTGCTGGTGGAGTCACTGTGTACATACGTTACATTACTTATCCTGTACTGATCCTGAGTTACATCCTGTATTATACTCCAGAGCTGCACCCACTATTCTGCTGGTGGAGTCACTGTGTACATGCATTACATTACTTATCCTGTATTAATCCTGAGTTACATCCTGTATTATACCCCAGAGCTGTACTCACTATTCTGCTGGATGAGTCACTGTGTACATACATTACGTTACTTATCCTGTACTTATCCTGAGTTACATTCTATATTATACTCCAGAGCTATACTCACTATTCTGCTGGTGGAGTCACTGTGTACATACATTACATTACTGATCCTGTACTGATCCTGAGTTACATCCTGCATTATACTCCAGAGCTGTACTCACTATTCTGCTGGTGGAGTCACTGTGTACATACATTATATTACTTATCCTGTACTGATTCTGATTTACATCCTGTATTATACTCCAGAGCTGCACTCACTATTCTGCAGGGGGAGAATGGGGGTTGGGCGAGACTGAGCAGCGGGGGGGGGGGGGGGATGGGGGCCCGGGGGCCAATGAATGATCCGGGGGGAGAATGGGGGCCGGGGGGATACAGAGCAGTGGGGGGATGAGCGCGGGGGGAATGAGCGCCGGGCGGGGCAATGATCCAGGGGGAGAATGTGGGGAGAGTGGGGGCCGGGGGGAGACTGAGCAGTGGGGTGGAGAATGAGCGCTGGGGGGGGGAATGAGCCAGAGGGAGAATGAGCGCCGTGGCGGAGAATGTGGCACCGGGGGGGGGGCAATGAGCCAGGGGAAGACTGAGCAGCGGGGTGGAGAATGAACGCTGGGGGGAGCAATGAGCCAGGGGGAGACTGAGCAGCGGGGTGGAGAATGAGTGCTGGGGGGAGCAATGAGCCAGGGGGAGACTGAGCAGCGAGGTGGAGAATGAGCGCTGGGGGGAGCAATGAGCCAGGGGGAGACTGAGCAGCGGGGTGGAGAATGAGCGCTGGGGGGGGGCAATGAGCCAGGGGGAGAATGGGGACCGGAGAGAGACTGAGCAGCGGGGTGGAGAATGAGCGCTGGGGGGGATGAGCCAGGGGGAGAATGAGCGCCGGGGGGCAATGAGCCAGGGGGAGACTGAGCAGCGGGGAGGAGAATGAGTGCCAGGGGGAGCAATGAGCCAGGGGGAGACTGAGCAGCGGGGTGGAGAATGAGTGCCGGGGGGAGCAATGAGCCAGGGGGAGACTGAGCAGCGGGGTGGAGAATGAGCGCGGGGGAAATGAGCCAGGGGGAGACTGAGCAGCGGGGTGGGGTTATGAGCCGGGTGGAGTATGGAGGCCGGGGGGAACGATCCGGGTGGAGAATGGGTGCCGGGGTGGAATGAGCGGCGGGGTGGGGTGGAATGAGCCGGGTGGAGAATGAGCGCCGCTGTAACAGACCAGATTAACCCCCCACCGAGAATATACCCGGGGTTAAAGTGGACTAGGCCAGTTTATACCCCTCTGGGCAAGGATATAGCCCAGATGCTGTAGATCGGATTTTTCACGCTTTTGAGAACCATTAAAAATGGGGCCCCAAGCAGCACACAGGGGCCCCAGGCAGCGAACAGGGCCCCTGGCAGCACATGGGGCACCAGACAGCGCACAGAGGGGCAGAAACAGCCCTGTCTCTTACCCCTTTTGTGTGCTGTCTCTGCCCCCGTGCGTTGCCTGGGGCCACTGTGTGTTGCCTCTGCCCCCTGTGCGCTGCATGGGGCCCCCCCTTGTGCTGCCTAGGGCCACCCCATGTGCTGCCTGGGGCCCCGTGTGCTGCCTGGGGCCCCCCTTGTGTGCTGCCTGAGGCCCCCCGTGTGCTGTCTAGGGCCCTGTGAGCGGCATGGCCGGGGGCCCTGTGTGCGGCATGGCCGGGGGCCCCCATTTTTGATGGTTCTCAAAAGCGTGAAAAATCCGATCTACAGCAGCTGAGGTATATTCTGACCCAGAGGGGAATAATCTGGTCTAGGCCACTTTAACCCCGGGTATATTTTGGGAGGGGGGAGTTAATCTTGCTGCCTGTTACACCAGGGGGAATGAGCCGGGTGGAGAATGAGCGGCGGGGAATGAGCCCAGCTGGGGAGATGAGAATGAGCCCAGGGGGGTAGATAAATGAAGAGGTTGAATGAGAAATGACATCACAATTTTTTTTTTTGTAAACACCATATATACTCGCATATAAGGCAACATTTTCAGGGGCGAGCAGGGGTGTCAGATTATACTGACCCCCCCGACACGTCTCTGCAGCCCCCCTGCTTGTCCCACGGTCTGCTTTCCTTCCTACAGCGGTCACATGGTACCGCTCATTAAAGTCACTGACAGATGGAGCAGGTGGGCAGACAGCGGCGAGCAGCGATGGAACCGGGACAGGTGAATATATCAGGTGCCGGGTCCTGAGCCAGCAGTGACACCTGCCCCCCATAGCGCTCCGGTGTCCTCCTGCTCAGCACACCGGCACCTGCCCCCAGCGACGAGAGGTGAGTGTTTTTTTTAATACCTGCAGTAGTGGCAGCAGCAATATATGGTGTCATAATCTATGGGGCATCGTATGTGGGCAGCATATGGGGGCATATTCAGTGGAGCATCATATGGGGGCAGCATATGGGACATATTCAGTGGAGCATCTTATGGGGGCATATTCAGTGGAGCATCTCATGGGGGCATCATATGGGAGCCCAGGCTCGGACAGGCCCCTAGGGTAACAGGGGAATCCCCCAGTGGGCCCTGTGCAGATCTGGGCCCTCAACCCCACTATATGGGCAGTACTTGGCATAATTCAATTAATTCAATCTGTGCAGAACAAAGCAGCATCTCATCATTCATTAACCAAACTACCCAGTTTATTATTATATAGAGATATAGGCAAATTTAGGCAAATTTGTGAATGAGAGTAGTGTAATATTTGTACGCAAGTGAAAAGTAGGCCCCCAAAGTCAATGTTACTGGTGGGCCCTTAGCACTCCAGTCCGCCACTGTGGGGGCATATTCAGTGGAGCATCTTATGGGGGCAGCATATGGGGGCATAATCTATGGAGCATCTTATGGGGCAGCATATGGGGGCATAATCTATGGAGCATCTTATGGGACCTATTCTATGAAACATTTTATGAGGCAGCATATGGGGCATAATCTATGTAACGTCTTATGGGGCCATAACCTTTATGTAGCAGCATATGGGGCATATTATTCTATGGAGCATCTTATGGGACCATTATTAACCTTTGTGCAGCATTATATGGGGCGTATTTTGTATGGAGCATGTTATGGGGCCTATCATGAACTCTATGGAACATTATATGAGGCTCCTGATTCAATATGGCAATTCAAAAACATTTAACCTACTGATGTCTCAGTTAATCTTATCTTTATTGGTATCTACTTTTATTTTTGAAATTTACCAGTAGCTGCTGCATTTTCCACCCGTAGGCTTATGCGCGAGTCAATAAGTTTTCCCAGTTTTTTGTGGCAAAATTAATGGGTTCGGTTTATACACGAGTATACAGTAATCCTCCAATGTCTGCTGGACATAGTATGGGGAGAGTTTATAGCTCAGTTAGTACAGACAACATACTTCTTGCTGTTAACCAGTTAGTGTTTTTTTGTCCACCACACTGCAGTGTCAAAAGAGGAAGACAGTGAGACAGGCAGCAACATCGCATCAGAGAGCTCTTGACCTCTAAACAGAAGCTCCTCAGATCCTGGTATTGTGACATAATATTAAGAATAATATTTGTTCATTGATATTGCGCTATTAACTCCACAGCGCTTCACATACATCATCAACACTGTCCCTATTAGTAGGTCTTTAGAGTATGATAGGAAACCCACACAAACACGGGGAGAACATATAAACTCTTTGCAGATGTCATCCTTGTTGGGATTTGAACCCTGGACCCCAGTGCTACAAAGCTGTTGCGCTGACTACTGAGCCACCATATACAGTGCTAAGCACTAAGCCACCATATACAATGCTAACCACAGAGCTACCGTGTACAGTGATAACCACTGAGCCATCATGCTTCCATAATAGCTATGCAAGCATATTTTTTGCTGGCAGATTGTGTATTAGCTCTTTCTATGCACATCATATGCACTAAACATCTGTTTTTTTATTGATTTATTTGAGGATTTAATATTGATATCCTATCCTTATAATAGGCCATCAATATTGACACCAACACTGATCAGTTGACTGAAGGCGTTGTAGTGCTTCATGGAATAATGACTGACTGCTATTTTACCATGCTTATACACTGTGTTCCAATGGTCATTTGTTGATTTGTTGCAGCATTAACGCTGGAAACACAGAACGAGAGGCATGCGAGATTCGCATGAGTATCGCATAACTCACCTGGGACAGCTGCAGGTTCTCTGGACGTGAGTGTGTCAGCTGCATAGAAACTCATACAGCTGACGTGCTCCCTCCTGCAACCGTCCCAGGTGAGTCATGAAAGACTCGTACAAATATCGCGCATGCATCTCACACCTTGTGTCTCCAGTCTAAGGCTAAGTGCACACGTACCGGAACTCTCGCGGAAATTACCGCGAGAATTCCGGAATTCCAGTCCGCGGGAAAATCTCATTTTAAATTCCCGCGATTTTCCAGCGGAAAAACTAGCATTTTGCAAGCGTATTTAGCTTGCAAAATGCTAGCGTTCTCCAAGCGATCTGTAGCATCGCTTGGAGAACTGATTGACAGGTTGGTCACACTCATCAAACATAGTGTTTGACAAGTGTGACCAGGTTTTTACTATTGAGGCCGCCTATGGAGCATCAGTAGTAAAAGATAAAATGTAAAAAAAAATAAAAAATGGTGTTATTCTCACCCTCCGACGTCCCGCGCATCCGTTCCCAGTAATCCTTTGCGAAAATGCCCGCAATGACGTCCGTTCTCGCGGGATCGCGATGTCTCACGGTAATTCGCGATGACGTCGCGCGAATGACCGCGAGACTTCGCGATCCCGCGAGAACGGACGCCATCGCGGGCATTTTCGCAAAGGACTACTGGGAACGGGAGCGTGAAGAGAAGCGGAAAGACTGCGCGGGACGCCGGAGGGTGAGAATAACAATATTTTTTATTTTTAAATTCTATTTTTTACAGGGATATGGTACCCAAAGCCCGGAGGACAGTCTCCTCTCCTCCGGACCGTGGGTACCATCCGCAATTGTTCTGCTTACTTTCCGCATGGTGTGCACAGCCACATACGGGAAGTAAGCGGAACAATGCATTCCTATGGGTGCGGGATCGCCGCGATTCCGCAAATTAATGAGCATGCTGCGGTTTTTACCGCAAAGCGATTCCGCCGCGGTAAAAACCGCAGCATTAGCACAGCATTGCGGAATCCCATAGGAATGCATGGGATGCTTATTTTTCGCGTTTTCGCGGCAAAATCGCGCGGTTAAAACAGCTGCGGAAACGCGAAAAAAACGCCACGTGTGAACTCAGCCTAAGAGGCCACATTTATTGAATTCAAATGCTTTTTCAATCAAAAACATTTTAGAGTGCTTTCACACTGCTACATTTCTGATCCGTGTCTATTCTTTTTTTATTCGTTTTATTCTATTCGTTTTGTCACTGATCCATTTGTGTCATTTTTTTTCATGCACCCAGAATCGGAGACTGCTCTGGTTTTGGGCTGCCTTGAAAAATGCCGACACCAACGGACAGACGTGGATACGTAGCTTTCAGAGTCAAATAACATGGATGTCTATGGATACGGATCTGTACAGATCTGTGAAAAAAACAGATCTGTGAAACAGATCCATTTTGCTGTACTGAGCATGCTCAGAAGCAAGGTACAGCTCCTCCCAGCCCTATCTCTGGTCACTGATGACGGATCCGTTAAATGTAGTCATATTCACCAGTCGGGGGGAGGCAGCACGAAAAGTGCCTAGGGCAGCACAAACCCTAAACACAGCCCTGATTGCACCTTAAAAGGGGTTTCCAGTTTCAGAAAACCTCGGTCCCCAGCTGCACAAAATAACCCAAAATCAATAAGTTGTGCCAGCTGCGCCTCTATCACTGAAAGCCAGAGGCTGCTGGGAGGAATACAGTTAATTTCCTCCTGGTAGCTGGGATGTCAGTTTATTGGCCGCACGTCTTTAGGATGCTTTTAACCTGCCGGTAAATTTTGTTTTTTTACATGACAGGTTCCCTTTAATAAAAATAATATCCTTTTTTAATTCATTATTTTTACTATTTCGGCTTGATGCCTGTAAACAGGTGAAAATCTGTTCTGACAGCTGAAGGTTTGCACTATGGCATCCATCCTAGGCATTGCTGTGTGAGCTAATCCACCTGCATTGATACATTGTAACAACCCATAAGACAGAAACCCTGATGTACTTACTGTAGGGTTTGATGATTGAGCATAGATTCAGCCTTTTGTCCTTCATTTTCTTTGGATGAAAAATTGCAAGGGTCAATCTCATCCCTTTCTATCTCTGCGCTGCGGCATCACTAATGTACTTGTGGTAGGGGCCGGGATAGGGGGGTGGACCACTGCTTACCACGACCAGATGACACGGACACCAGATGACGTAAGGACGAGGCGGAGACAGAATCCAGTTGTAACAGTTCCAGGTTTATTTCGTCGTCCTCCTGATGACCACCAAACACGCACCGCAGCTTCTTCACACTATCTCCAGGCCCGGGTACCTGTGCCTTCATTCCAGTCGCAGTAACGCACCTCGCGGATCTTTCACTGGGGGCTGTCCTAGACCAATCTACCCCCAGTGCTTCACCTGTCCGAGGTCGTCGTCCAGTCGGTACTCGCGGGGCTTCACTTGTCCTGCGGTACGTCACCCTGCCTGTCCTGCGGGACGCCGTGTCAGGGCCACCTCCCTGACTGTCTTCTCCTGTCAGTCCCCCAGTCAAGCTCTTCTCTGTTTCTGACTTCCGTTTCAAGTCTTCTGTCGAGCTCCTCCCGGGACTGACCAAACCCGAGCCCCGCCTTCTTCTATTTATCCCCTCTCACAGGGGAATTCCCCTCCCGGGCTCCTATCTCCCCGCCCCCCATGACTGTGCATTTCTCGAGCTATAAGCCGTTGTCAAGTCCAGAGCTACTCTCCCCTGCCATCTTGTGGTCTTTTCTCGGTACTGCACTCTCCTATCTCTCTTTCCTGTCACCCTTCTAACCTGTCAATCTCCATCTCCAGTGCACAAACCGTCCCCTCCTTCTACCAGTCAAGTCTGTCCATCAAGTCACCTTCCCCACACACTCAATACCATTGTACGCCTCTAATTACAGACCCCTTATTACAAGTCATGCCATAGTCACTAATGAGGTCCTTTACTGAGTCTGCAGTGCACAGGGTGACTTTGTCATGTGTCTGAGTCACAGGAGGTCTTAAAACGGATCCTCAAAATTTTCGAGACAGCTCAACATGGCAGTGTCCTCTACAGTCATGTCCTCTGCAATTATCTCCCCATCTGCACTGATGTCAGCGACATTTCTTCTAAGCGTCAGAGACTGGATGTGAGGCGAGAAGCGACCCTGAATGCTGAGACAGTAATTATAAATCCTTGAGTTCTTCAGTTTCTTAATTTGTTTCTATTTTTTGGAAAGCCAGGTGATACCCCAGAGGCGGCTATATCATTCATAGAACCACAGAATGTTAGACTTGGAAGGGACCTCCAGGGTCATGGTGTCCAACCTCCTGCTCAATGCAGGAGTCACCAAACCATCTTAGACAGATGTCTGTCCAGCCTCTGATGAAGACTTCCATTGTAGGAGATCTCATTACCTGTGGTGGTAGCCTGTTTCACTCATTGATCACCCTCATTGTCAAAACTTTGTTTCTAATGTCGCGCAGGGGCCCACTCCATCTACAAAGCAGCAAGCATTTCAGCCATAGATGGAAAGGTTGGATTGTAAAGGGCTGACATACTGTTCTTGCACAGGAGCCCTTTTATGCCTTTGCCTGCCACTGTGATACCCCAATACAGTATACAGCACATCACAGGGATTATACAGATATCCGGGTGTGGAAATCTATCCTGCTTAGAGAGGTCCGGAGAACACGTAAAAAATGTCTCAACGTCCCTTACAATTCAGTGCCTTTAAGCAGCATCTAGGGGTTCGTTCAGATAATAAATGTATTAGGACTTGCCCATTATAATGTACATCAATGAGTGCGCAAAAAATGGATGACATACGGGTTACCATCCGTATCCATATGTCATAGGTTTATCATGGATTTATTACAAAAGCTAACATAGGAAACTGTGTATGACCTTATTATTTATTGAATTGTTCATGTAAAAACTGTATGCCATACGGGTGGACAAAACAGACATATGGAAGGTACAAGGACATGAAAAACATACATATGGATAAAATACAGATATGAAAAACAGACGTAGGGAAAACAATACGGATGCAAATACGTGAGTTTTTTCTGGATGGAAAACGTACAATTTTGTATATGATTGTGGGCACCCGGCCTTTAGGTGTATCCCTATCAAGAATGTGTGTGGTCCTATAGGTTTGGTCCCGTTTATAGGACCCTCTCCATTTGGGGGAATGAATATCTGTACATATTATGACTGCCATGGATTTCAGTGGACAACAGCCAATCGGCATTGGCTAATGGGGACTATAGGGCGTCTTTTTTTGCAATAGGTAAGGATCGCAGAGTTAGCACCCAAGTTTATGAAACATTGAATATCTTGGGGGTGTCCCATAAATCTTTTTGATGAAAAAAAAATGTTTATGCATCTGGCTCTGAGACTGTGGGTGGTTTTAGCTATGGGCACTGCTCTTACGTCTAGTCTGCCCCTGATGACTAATAATGCTGTGATACATTCCTGGTTCCCATATAGTTGCATAACTAAGATATTTTCCATTCATAGTTCTTGTAAAGCTGGATTGAAACCACAGTGAACAACTGAGAATAAAAGAGAATAAAAGATTAATAATGCCCAATACACCAATAATAATAATACATTTTATTTCTATAGCGCCGACATATTCCGCAGCACTTTACATTTCAGAGGGGACTTGTACAGACGATAGACATTACAGTATAACAATAATCACATAGATCATAACAGATACCAAGAGGAATGAGGGCCCTGCTCGCAAACTTAAAATCTATGAGGAAAAACGATAGACACGAAAGGTGGGTGGTAACAAATGCCCTGATTGTATGGACCAGCCATAATGTTAAGTGTGTAACAGTACAGACACAGAGGGCTGATAGATGCATAAAGCATGTGGGAACATGATGCGGGGAACCTGGTTATAGTAAAACTTTTGACTGTGCCACACAGGGATAGTTACAGTAGGTTAATGTGTTGAGGCGGTAGGCCAATCTGAATAAATGCGGTTTTAGGGCACGCTTAAAATTCTAGGGATTGGGGACTAATCGTATTGACCTGGGAAGTGCATTCCAAAGAATTGTATAGTCTTGGAGACGGGAGTGGGAGGTTCTGATTATTGAGGATGCTAACCTCAGGTCATCAGCAGAACGGAGGGCACGGGTAGGGTGGTAGACTGAAACAAGGGAGATGTAGGGTGGTGCTGAGCCATGGAGTGCTTTGTGGGTGAGGGTAATAAGTTTGTACTGGATTCTGGAGTGGATGGGTAGCCAGTGTAAGGACTGGCACAAGGTAGAGGCATCAGAGAAACCAATACCCCTTTGGCACTATTAGAATATCTTTTACACAAGGTAGTTAGGCTACAAGCAGAGGAATAACTATAGTGGGTGCAGGGGTTGCAGTCGCACCCATGTCTCTTTGGCACATATGAGAGAACCAATTCTATTCTTGATAGTTGGGCGCCATGCTGGATATTTTGTACTGGGTCACAAGAGCTTCAAGCTGCATCATTGGCTACAAGGTAGGCTCTGAGAATACTTGTGGCCCCATGAGGAATGGCAGAGGCAGACCACCATCTCTTCTGTGTACAGAAACATCAAATGCCACTCAAGGTGGTGCAGGATCCTCAAGATGGTACACTATTTTGGCCCTTTAATTCTGACCATTAGTTAGGGTCTCAGGTCGCAGCCTTATTATTGGCCTGACCTTGAGTTTCCTGACTCTAACTCAACAGCCGCGTATTCTCCTAGGCTTTTGAGTTAGAGTCATGAGACCTGAAATTCACGTCCGCACTCCGACCAAGATACATAAACATTTGAATTTGTCCTTAGTCTTTTTAAATCATAATGATCAGCTGTTCTTCGAGAACACATCAGTGTATGACTGGGATTGAAATAACAGACTAGATATCAGATTTAGAGGAAGATCATTTGTAAATGAGATGATAGCTTACATGGCTGCCATGAAATTTAATTGGGATATTACAATTCACTCTGTACTGCTTACGATTTGCTATAAAGTATACAGAATTAAATGTATTATAATGTCCTAAACTGATGCACAGTAATAGCGAAATGCAATTAGTTGGAGGCATGGGGTCTCCCGTCCAAAATTCTAGGAGCTTGGAGTGTTCTATATAACTTAAAGAAAACTGTTACTTGCCTTAAATATGTATTTTTTAAACCTTTTGAATACGACATTGGTTATTTTTTTGCTCCTATGCCTCATGATTCCTAAGTATGGCCCCCTCTTTCCTGAATGTGAATCTCATCTCAGACAATTAGGTGTGGTCCTCAAGAAGACTCCCATGGAAAAGAGTCTTATCTAAAATGAGATTTACAAAGAAGAGATCATAGTTCAGTAACGGAGACAGGCAGGAACCCAAGAAAAATTGACACTAGATTCAGGAGAACAGTGGAAAATACATCAGGTAAAAAAAAATTACATATTTATGGCAAGTGACAGCTCCTCTTTAAAGGGCTATTACAGGAGTCTTTTTAGCGATCTGACGACGGTGAAGTAGGCATTTTTGCATGTTGGAATTTGGGAGACCCCAAGCAATTAGCACGTTATCAATTATCAATTGGATAGGTAATACGTTGCTAGATTGGGACAATACCCTTTAATTCAATATCACATATGTATGTAACTGCGTGTCCTGATTTCAAGTAATTTATCTCCCAGAGATAGTGCTGGCACAGAAATAGCGCCCATGTCATCCGCAGCAGCAACAGGCTAAGCTGTGTGTCTGCCACCAGAGCTAACTCCAATGCCAGCATTTTAACGCCTCTGATGCCACTGTTAATAGTGACAGCGGCATGTGAGGTATTCGACAGAGGGAGATCACTCACTCTGTTAGTGGGTTGCCCTCGCACACCCAGGGCAGCGGGGTACTCGGTACCAGGCCGGTGTCAAGGCGGGAAAGTGTCACAGCAGCGGTGACCCGGTCCGTGGCCCTGGGCGCCCAATATCAATGGCGGTGATGTTAAAGTTTATTAGGTAGTTCGTGACGCCACCCGTGCTGTTTGGCAAGTAAGATAGTAAGCCAACACTGCATACAGATCCGCTGGGACTGATGGTGTGGTGCAGCAGAGATGGTATAGCTCTCCACAGGTGGAGCTGTAGTCCCAGGGCAGTGTAGGTGCAATGGATGAGGAGAGGTGCAGAATGGTATGGAGGCTGGTGCCCAGGTGTAGTGGTGCTGGAATAACTGGAGGACACCAGAGTATGCGGTTCCAAAGCTTTACTCACTGTTTGCTGTTCACACAACTGCCTCCCTCTGTACTGTGTTCACCAGGTCAGGGCTCCAGCCAACCTCCAGGCAGGATAGGATTCTCACCTCCACACTCTGCCAACATGTACCTTCCTGAACGACTCCTCCAATGCGCCTTTAGGTGCGAAGCACTCCAGTACTTAGTTACCCTGGAATGCCTCTCTCTAGGTGTTCCTAGTCTTTACTTGTATGACAAACAGCTGTAGCCTGCTCGGGGACTCTTCACTGCGTCCCGGCTCTCTATTCAGTTGCTGTTGTGTCCCAAGTCAATGATGGGAGCAAGGCGTTAGCGGCTCACTACTCCTCCGGTGTCTGTTGCCGGACATAAAGTTCCAATCAACCTCGGGGACCGGGCCCCGGCCTTTGCGCTCTCTGGACTGGAAGGGTTCTCTCTCTTTCTCAACCTGCTTCCCACCATCCTTCTATTCTCCTTCATTCCGCTCTGTTCTATCTCTCTTATGGAATCTGTAGTCTTCAGTCTACGTCTCTTTCTCCTTCTCTTCCTTCCCTAGGGAGCTTGTTCCACTAAGACCAGTCCTCAGCCTCTCCTGACTGACTGCCTTCCTCCGCCTTGAACTCCTCTCAGGCTGACCTGCTGTCAGCCTGCTCTCTCTCTCTGGGACTCACCCCAGACTGACCTCAAATCCCACACCCTCCCTCTCTTTTATATCTAACTCCACCCGCCTCCCCAGCACCTCTCATGTTACGAAGCCAGGGACCACTAAAGGCACCCCATGACCTTTCCAGCATAAAGCATTGATGCTGCATAGGCAGCGTCAATAGTAAAAAGTTGGTCACACTTGTCAAGCACTATGTTTGACGACTGTGACCAACCTGTCAATCAGTTCTCCAAGCGATGCTACAGATCTCTTGGAAAACGCTTGAATTCTGCAAGCTAATTACGCTTGCAAAACGCTAGTTTTTAGTGGGAATTCCACATGCGTATTTCCCGCAGATTTCCAGCGGCAGGGAGTTGCGGAATTGCCGCGAAAATTTCTGCGGCAATTCCGCATCGTGTGCACATAGCCTAAAGGCCCCATTACACATAACGATGTCCCAGCGATCCCACCCACGATCCAACATGGATGGGATCA
Source organism: Dendrobates tinctorius (assembly GCF_039654945.1). Classification (NCBI taxonomy): domain Eukaryota; kingdom Metazoa; phylum Chordata; class Amphibia; order Anura; family Dendrobatidae; genus Dendrobates; species Dendrobates tinctorius. The sequence goes on from NW_027361733.1 coordinate 33,676,780, forward strand.
CTGGGACATCGTTAGGCTGATCGCTAGTGAGCTGTCACATAGACAGCCCCTCCAGCGATCAGGACCAGCGAGCAAGCTGGTTTCTAATGTAAACAGCGGGTATCTAAGAGCTGTGCAGCTCTTGAATACCTGCTGTTTACCCTAGATACCAGAGTGCACGCTGGTATCCAACGTAAACATCGGGTAACTAAGAGCCACGCGGCTCTTGGATACCCGATGTTTACCCTAGATACCAGGGGGGCCGGTCGCTGATCCCCGTCACACACAGCGATATTGCTGGAGAGATCGCTGATGCATCACAAAATCCGCGATCCTGCTGAGTGTGATGGGGCCCTAAGGGTATGTTCACACAAGGCGTTTTTGCAGCGTTTTTTTTGCTGCTTTTTATGCTATTTTTCAGCTGCTTTTTCCCATTACCAGCAAAAGCCTATGACATTTCAAAAATCTCATACACACATAGATTTTTTGTGATCAGGATTTTGTGCTTTGCAGCATTTTTTAGACATAGAGCATGTCACTTCTTTCAGCGTTTTTTCAGCGTTTTTCACCCATTGACTTGAATGGATGGTGAAAAAATGCTGCAAATACGCAGGTTGACTTTTTTGCATCGTATTTGCTGCAGAAAAGTCAAGGACAGCCGGATGTGACCTCACACTCGCCTCTGCCGATTCTATTCAGCCTGTCATCTAGCAGAGCGGACCCGAACCCCATTCACTTGAATGAATGGGGTTCGGGTCAATACAATAGAGTGTTTGCTGTGCTTTCATATGCATGACAGAGCAGCAAACACCACTTCTGATCGGCGGAGAAATCCTCCCTGACATCAAGAGCCTGCAAGTGTGATCGGAGGTATAAAGCTTACCTCCGGTCACTGGTGTCAGCTGATGGGACTACTGATCCTATCATCCGACACCTGCAGCCGCTAATTACAGTGAGAGCAGGAGCGGCGGATGGGAGTATTCATCTGCCGCTCCTGCGCTGTAAATAAATAATTAAAAAAAAACAGCGTGGGTCTCCCCCTATTTTTGATATCCAGCCAGACAAAACTCACAGCTGGTGGCTGCAACCCTCAACTGTCAGCTTCAGCAAGGCTGGTTATCAAGAATAAAGGGGTCCCCCCATTTTTGACAACCAGCCTTGCTAAAGCAGACAACTGGAGGCTGATATTCTCAGGCTGGTAAGGGGCCATTGAAAAAAACGCACCAAAAACGTGACCAAAAACGCACCTAAACCTGCGTTTTTGCCGCAGCTTCTTTCCTGCCAAGAAATCAGGTTTTGCTGCAGAAAAAAAGCAGCAAAAACGTCCAGTGTGAACTTACTCTATAGTGTAGTTTTAGGTCAGAGAGGGAAGGATAGGGATGAGCTAGCAAGGTGAAGGGACAGGTAGTGATGGCTACTTGCGGACATGTGCGGCCCTTGCGATGAGACAAAAATACACCGCTAGCAGCTTCTTTTTTCTATTGCTGCAGGTAACACATTTGCCGGATCGCGGCAAAACCATAAGTGCCGCACATGTCCGCAAGTCCCATAGGGAATGAATGAGGCTGAACGCAGTGTTGCCATAAGTGATCCGTTATGAGGCAGATACGGAAAAACTGCCGGACCTGATGCGAATGTCAAAAATCACTGATGTGAAAGTAGCCTAAGTCACTGCCGACAGTGTCTGCATTAGGGCTCATACTCACTTGCGAAAAAAAAACGCTCCGATTTCCGGACTGAAAAAACGGGCGAGTGTCATGCGAGTACAATGCGATCTTTCTCACATAGCATCCGTATGGCATCCGTATGTCATCCGTATGGCATCCGTATGCAATGCGTTTTTTTTCTCTGCAACTATTTTTCTACAGTCATTTACAGGACCATTTACAGTGTTCTATGACACAGAATGGTAATGTATCCGTAAAAACGGATGGAAAACGAATTGTCCATTTTCGTCCGTGTTTTTCTCGCACCCATTGACTTGCATTGGCGAGTCTCATCCGAGAGTCGCAGCAAATCGATTTTTTTCTCAGTCTGATTTCAGCTGAGAAAAAAAATCGCAAATTAGATGTCACCCATTGAATAACATTGGTCCAAGTGCAATCCGATTTTTATCGGATTGCACTCATCCGTATTTCTCTCCATTGAGTATGATCTCTTAGTCATACTCACCAATGGGGGGAGGCAGCGCTAAAAGTGCCTAGGGCAGCATAAACTCTAAATACAGCCCTGGCTACTGGAATATGACAATTAAAAAGTTTAAAAAAAACAACAGATTTGTCATGAAGAAGAAAACTAGCTGTGGCGCCATAGGGTTAATGCAGCTCCAATCCTCCAGACAGTTCCAATCCTCCGCTGTAACCTCGGCCCATTACGTTTTATTTGCACCCTATAAAGTAACTTGAGCTGATTTGTGGTTGGAGCTGTAGAAGATGTTGGCGATTTATGTGCCCGGTGTCAGCACCTGCAGATAATAGTAAATTCTCCTGACACTAAAATTTCTACTTAGGGACTGAAATCAACTCCATTTCCAACCAGAAAGACCGGGGAACATTTACAGCTGAATCTTCCCCATATTGTATACCCCACATAATTTTATGCAATGTAATGAGTCCAGCACCACGGATCTGTATTATTTCAGATATTGCTCTAATATATGACATTGCAATGGAATTTTTGTGTAGCATGTGATGGTTTATAGCTTACTTAGGTGCCAGTCATGTGAATGGTTAGGCCATGTTATTGCAGATATAGTGTCACTCACTGGGAATTTGATTCCAAGTTGACATTTTTGTCTATAATCAGAGACAGTGGGCGCCATTTTGCTAAGGAAACTGTCTTTGATCACCTGAACCAAAACTGGATATATCAGAGCATTCTGGAAAAAATTCTGGGCTATGGTTGAAATGTGTTGCACAGTACTTTTATATGACAGTAGTTTATGCTTCAGAGGTGTATCCTCAAATGAACAAGATGCAACATACGGTATGGCAGCCATTGGGAAACTATGGAAAACTATAGGCCTTGTTTATCAAAACTGTCTTCATTGGACATAGCAACCAATCATAGTGCAGCTTTCTTTTTAGCAGAGCTGTTTGAGAAATGAAAGCTTAATTCTGATTGGTTGCTATGGGCATCAGTCTTTCTTTTAGATATTTCTGATAAATAAAGCTTGGTCACCTCTCTCACTCTCAACTATGCATAGACCCATGCAGGGCCAGCGTCTGCACCCCACACACCCAGGCAAGAGATGGGGCCTTGAGCAGGGCCCCGGGACTTACAATATTTACATCTCCCCATTCCTGTGCTGCGGCGCCTTCTGCGTCTTCTGACTCTGACGTTTCAGGTCAGAGGGTGAGATAACGTCACATCTGTGTGCCTTCTGCCTGAACAGTCAGTGCAGAGAGGCGGAAGACGGTGACACTGAGGAGTCCGGAGCAGAGCAGGGGCCATCATATACTGGAGCATTATATGGGGCCCATCATATACTGTATGGAGCATTATATGGGACCCATTATGTATGTAGCCTTATATGGGGCTCATTATGTATGGAGCAATATATAGGGTCCATTATTCTGTATGGAGCATTATATGGGGTCCGCTATACTGTGTGGAGCATTATATGATGCCAATTATTCTGTATGAAGCATTATTTGTGATCTGCTATATTGTATGGAGCACTATATGAGGCTCATTATACTGTTTGGTGCATTATACGGGGCTCATTATACTGTATTGAGAAATATATGGGGCTCATTATTCTGTATGGAGCAATATATGGGGCTCATTATTTTGTATTGAGCAATATATGGGGCTTATTATTCTGTATGGAGCAATATATGGGGCTCATTATTCTGTGTGGAGCAATATATGGGGCTCATTATTCTTTATGGAGCAATATAATGGGGCTCATTATTCTGTATGGAGCACTATGTGGTGCCTATAATACTGTACGGAGGACTATACTGTCCGTTTTTTTTGTTATTGATATCACTCATGTAATGTAAGAAGTGAAATCTCTGGCACATTACTATACCTATATTTCTCTGCCGTATCTGTGTATCAAGAATTGTGGCATGTGTTAAAGGGGCCCACTGAGACTCTTTTGCCCGGGACCCATGAAAACCTGAAGCCGACCTAGGAACCATCACCAACCATTTTCCTTTTCCAAGGACTACTCAATATTGTATTAGACTCTGTGCACAACACGTATGAGCTTTACATTCATATTCATGTGGAAGATTTTTTGTTATATACCTCTGACTGAAGGCTTTGCTGTATACCACTTTCAAACTTACCAAGAGTTACACCACACACTCCATTCATTTACAGGGATTGTCTACTTTCTTAATTGCTATATTCCCCTTGGTAAAATAAAAACACCTGATACTCACCTCATATGCCAGTCCCGGTCCAGCAAGGCTCATGCAACATTGTTATGTTCAGCAGCTGTTAATAGGCTGCAGAGCTCACTCTTCCACCGAACGTCCAAGATTCATCCGCAAGAAGTGGGCACACATCAGCTCGTACGGGAGGGGAGCAGTATATAAGAAGTTTTTCTAAAAGTGTATAACTCCTTGAAGTTCATCTCAGAAATGTACACCCCCCAAAAGTCAATTTCTGGGATTGTTTTTACTAAGTTTTTAATGCAAAACCAAAAATTACCTCTGGGATAAGTATTTAAAGGGTTCGGTCCTCCTCCCCAGGAGTGGGCACAACTATATGGCAGCCCTAATACATCTAAGGCGGTAGCAATGCAAGCTCATCATTGGGTTACAGTTCACTTCCATGGGGTATACATCTATTTTTAACAACAAAGCCTTGTGTATATAAAGGAATGTTTATATATATATATATATATATATATATATATATATATGTACAGTATGTGGTATATATGTTTGGCTACCATGGGTTGCATCATATCTGTAACCTGCGATGTAGATCCTGTTTGTATCTGCGGATTTCCTTTTCTTCCTGCGATTTAACCTGTTATTAGCGCATAAAGTGTTTCTAAGAAAAGCTCAGGAAATTGTGCCCCCCTTCCGACCACTTGTGAGATTTCATCGCTTTGTATTCTCAGCTCGCAGCAGATGTTCAGTTACATGGGAACATTTACAAAGCTGCTATTTGCACACAATTTTGTGAGCCTTTGTTGGCAGTCGCTGTACAGCCAGCGCCGGGGGAAAGTCATTGAGCTCTTTTTATTTTCTCCATCCAGGCAATTACTCCTGATGATTTTTTTGTGATACATTTGCGGCTCATTCCATGCCTTTACCTCCTCCCCATAGGATTAATCGCCCCATTCCCTTTTCTCATTACTACAGTTTGTTCTTTAATTAGATTCAAGGAAAAGACTCGCAAGTAGTAGTTCATGTGTGAACTGACATAATGGCAAATGGTTAGTGATGACGGCAGCGGTGAGCAGAAGTGTAAAAACAAAGATGTGGTGGAGGGTCACATTTGGCTACAGAAAATATCATAGAAAATACAGTAATTCTGAAAGGGAACATTTCATAAAATGGTCTATTGCTTAAATTAAGATTTCTTGTTAACTACATTTGTCCATATTTTTATGGATTTTTTTTATTTCCTATATCACTATGTACAGTTGTGGCCAAAAGTATTGACACCCCTGCAATTTTGTCAGATAATACTCAGTTTCTTCCTGAAAATGTTTGCAATCACAAATTCTTTGGTATTATTATCTTCATTTAATTTGTCTTAAATGAAAAAACACAAAAGAGAATGAAGCAAAAAGCAAAACATTGATCATTTCACACAAAACTCCAAAAATGGGCCAGACAAAAGTATTGGCACCGTCAGCCTAATACTTGGTTGCACAACCTTTAGCCAAAATAACTGTGACCAACCGCTTACGGTAACCATCAATGAGTTTCTTACAATGCTCTGCTGGAATTTTAGACCATTCTTCTTTCGCAAACTGCTCCATGTCCCTGATATTAGAAGGGTGCCTTCTCCAAACTGCCATTTTTAGATCTCTTCACAGGTGGTCTATGGGATTCAGGTCTGGACTCATTGCTGGCCACCTTAGAAGTCTCCAGTGCTTTCTCTCAAACCATTTTCTAGTGCTTTTTGAAGTGTATTTTGGGTCATTGTCCTGCTGGAAGACCCATGACCTCTGAGGGAGACCCAGCTTTCTCACACTGGGCCCTACATTATGCTGCAAAATTTGTTGGTAGTCTTCAGACTTCATAATGCCATGCACACGGTCAAGCAGTCCAGTGCCAGAGGCAGCAAAGCAACCCCAAAACATCAGGGAACCTCCGCCATGTTTGACTGTAGGGACCGTGTTTTTTTCTTTAAATGCCTCTTTTTTTCTCCTGTAAACTCTATGTTGATGCCTTTGCCCAAAAAGCTCTACTTTTGTCTCATCTGACCAGAGAACATTCTTCCAAAACGTTTTAGTCTTTTTCAGGTAAGTTTTGTCAAACTCCAGCCTGGCTTTTTTATGTCTCGAGGTAAGAAGTGGGGTCTTCCTGGGTCTCCTACCATACAGTCCCTTTTCATTCAGACGCCGATGGATAGTACGGGTTGACACTGTACCCTCGGACTGCAGGGCAGCTTGAACTTGTTTGGATGTTAGTCGAGGTTCTTTATCCAACATCCGCACAATCTTGCGTTGAAATCTCTTGTCAATTTTTCTTTTCCGTCCACATCTAGGGAGGTTAGCCACAGTGCCATGGGCTTTAAACTTCTTGATGACACTGCGCATGGTAGACACAGGAACATTCAGGTCTTTGGAGATGGACTTGTGTAACAACCCTGCTGGCATCACTGCATGGCCTCCCATCCCCCGCACACCAACTTACTTTCTGCTTCAAGCCATGCTGTGAATTCTGTCTGTTGTCAGCTCTGTGCCTCTGCTCTCCATGTTTCCAGACTGTGTGTATAGGGGGGCGGCGCCTGAACTCTCTGGTTCTTATGCAGTCAGGGTGCACCTGTGTAATATGTCCCTTACCAATCACCTGGAGCCCTTGACTATTTAGTTTTGCCACTCCCACTGAATCATTGCCGGTGCAATGTCTATACTCAGTTAGTATCTTGCTGCTGAGGAAGCCAGGCCCTGTTCTGTGTATCTCCTTCTCTGTAGGAATACTCTTTGTCTCGCTTTGTACCTTGTCCGCCTGCCAGGAGGAAGAATATCCTGGCCCTTGAGTCTTTTTCCCAGTGCCTTGTCTGTTCTCTGTCCGCCTGCCAGGAGGCAGAATATCCTGGTCCCTGTGTCTTTGTCCCGGTGTCTCTGTCTGAACTCAGTCTTACCTCTGTCTGTCAGTCTCCTTGTTTGTGGTTCCTTCTCTGCTGTGTCTTTCCTTGTGTCCTCCCTGTCTGTGCATCTGCACCCTCGCAGCTTTATCTGTGCATCTGCACCCTCGCAGCTTTATCTGTGCATCTGCACCCTCGCAGCTTTATCTGGGCATCTGCACTCTAGCCGCTCTGTCTGCACGGCTCCCTAGCTGCTCTGTCTGCACGATTCCCTAGCCGCTCTGTCTGCACGGCTCGCTAGCCGCTCTGCCTGCTCTGCACTCCTGCGGCTCTGCCTGCTCCGCACTCCTGCGGCTCTGCCTGCTCCGCATTCCTGCGGCTCTGCCTGCTCCGCACTCCTGCGGCTTTGCCTGCTCCACACTCCTGCGGCTCTGCCTGCTCCGCACCTCCTGTGTGAACAGGTCCAAACCTGTTCCTTCATATTCCACTCCTTCCTGCCTATATCCATACCTGCACCTCCTGTGTGAACAGGTCCAGATCCTGTTCCAGCATACACCACTCCCTCCTGCCTACACCTGCTGTGTGAACAGGTCCCTACCTGCTCCTTCTCATACCACGCCAATCTGTCCTGTGTCTCCAAGCCGTGCCCGCCTGTCCTGTGTCTCCAAGCCGTGCCCGCCTGTCCTGTGTCTCCAAGCCATGCCCGCCTGTCCTGTGTCTCCAAGCCGTGCCTGCCTGTCCTGTGTCTCCAAGCTGTGCCCGCCTGTCCTGTGTCTCCAAGCTGTGCCCGCCTGTCCTGTGTCTCCAAGCCATGCCCGCCTGCCCTGTGTCTCAGCCGTGCCTGTCGTATCTACCTGCCTGCCTGTCTAGCCTCTGTCAAAGTGACTTGTCCCCGAGTGGGACCAGCAGCCACAGCCAGACACCACCCTGGAGTGGCACCCGACAGCTATCTGCCGCACAAGCCTGACCTCACCATCAGAGGCTCCAGTGAAGACCGAGGTAGCTGTCATAGTCACGCCCCTTCCAGGGTAGTCTGGTTTGTGGCACAGTGGGGCCACAACCCCCCGGTTCGCGCCATTCAGCCAAGGCGCGAGCGTGACAACTTGTAGCCTTGAGATTGCTCATGCTTCCTCACAACTTGGTTTCTCAAGTCCTCAGACAGTTCTTTGGTCTTCTTTCTTTTCTCCATGCTCAATGTGGTACACACAAGGACACAGGACAGAGGTTGAGTCAACTTTAATCCATGTCAACTGGCTGCAAGTGTGATCTAGTTATTGCCAACACTTGTTAGGTGCCACAGGTATGTTAAAGGTGCTGTTAATTACACAAATTAGAGAAGCATCACATGATTTTTCGAACACTGCCAATACTTTTGTCCACCCTCTTTTTTATGTTTGGTGTGGAATTATATCCAATTTGGCTTTATGACAATTCTTTTTGTGTTTTTTCATTTAAGACAAATTAAATGAAGATAATAATACCAAAGAATTTGTGTTTGCAATCATTTTCAGGAAGAAACTGAGTATTATCTGACAAAATTGCAGGGGTGTCAATACTTTTGGCCACAATTGTATATACAAAACAAATTGTGAAACTTGTAATTTTCATAAGCTAATATTAGGTTTCCTTATATACCAGTAGATAACGCCTGATGACACAATTCACAATAGGGGATGGTACAGAAAACCTCCTCCCCCTCCCTGCACAATGACCTCTGCACAGATCTGAACATGTCTAGGTAGCTTTGCTATAGAAATCAGAGCCTCTCTATTTCTGTTAATATCAAAGTTTCTAATAAAACACATCTCAAATTGCAGATAAAAGCATCTGATACAAAATGGCTGCCTTTATAAGCATGTGAAATAAAATAAAATGAAAAAAAATCTACGGTGTATTGAGAAAATAAAAACAACTTAGAAAGAAATTAATATTTATCACTATTTGGTTTCCAAATATTAAAAAATAATATCGAATTCGCTAACTTGGCTTCATATATATGTGCATTGTATGGGTTTTGATACATTAGTTATGTATATTCATGTACTTGTATGGCATTGTTGCATTGTTAAAAAGACTTGAGTTTTCTACTTTTTATTCCCTTAATCCTCTTTCCCACCCTTTTCCCTTTGTTAATTCCCTTTCTTTCCCTTCTTTCCCTCCCCTTTTCCCAACCCTTGTTATTTACTAAAATCCAATAAAAATGTTTGAAAACATTAAAAAAAACAAAACAAAAAACAAAACAAAAAAAAATAATATCGGAGATAGATTCCTTTAAGAAAAAAGAAAGTAGTAGTTGCAACTGTGCCAATTAATCCCCCCTCTCAATAAGTCACTGACCCTTTTAAAACTTTTCCAAGTCAGTGATCATTGCCTATTTTTAAGGGATGTAATTGTGTCTATTAGTTGTAAAGGACTTAATGGTGTCTTCCACTCTTAATTAAAAATGATAAAAGACTAAAAACACTACCCCCCAAAATCCACCTTCTACCCCGCCACTGCTACTCCTATGGACTTCTCTGGAGGAGGGGTAATGAATGACATCCAATCCACCAATCATCACACCCTTCAGCCAATGTGTGGATTCAGCAGTTAAATCACTAGTGGTTGTGATGTCATCACTTCCCACCCAGTGGAGACATGATGTCAACAACCAAAGGACCAGTAGAGAGCGGAGCAGATGGTTGTGGTGGTATTGAGCATTGGTTGCATCCAGTGGCACATCCATTCTTGCCTTTTTAACTCGTAATCTCACAGGTGAACAAAGGATTAGCTATGATAAAATCCTAATCTGAAAATGGCCAGGTCAGTGTTGAAAAAATGTGATCATTTCTGAGGGACCAACCAACCATCTAATCTGTATGTTGGTGTCCAGAGTCTCCAGTGATGGCAAATGTGGAAGAAGGCATCATTATTTGGCCAACTGTTCTTTAAGGTGTAAGGGCACCCTAAGGCACCATGCACCCACACTTCCGCTGCTGTTTTGTGTACATACATTGATGAATTCAAGAAAGATTTGAGGGTCATCTTTTAGAACTACCCTGTATCAGTGGCCTAGAGGTCCACACCTGTCTCCCTATTATCATTCTGTCCCCCACTTTGATATCAGTGATTTCTAAGACATAACTTGTAAATTAGTACAAAAGTCTTGTAGCCCGGAAAACAATTTTAGACAGAGTTTGTAGAAATCAATAGTCCTCAAATCTTTGGATTTGTTGGGAAAACAAATCAATTTTTCATCCAAACATGCAGTAGATCAGTAACTTTTCCAGCCCTGGGCCAAACCATGAACAAGTCTCTGAAATCCAGTGTTAAATGTGCTCAATGCCCCGGGAGCTCAGGTTATACCCAACCGAGCAGTATTACCAGACTTATCTGAGATGTGGAAATATAAGATTTCAACTGTAAAAATGAATTTTTCCTCTAGGAATAGATTACATGAATTATGGAAAACGAATGAGCCATGAAAGAGTAAATCATGGAGAGTTTTACAAAAAGAATAAAAAAAAGAACTATGGCAGTAATGTGTCTTTTCCTATGAACATTAGATATTAGTTCAACGAACCCATAATTCTCATTGGGATCAAATGACTAATGTGCATAAGAGTCTCCTGAATATTCCATGACAGCAGATATAGAGGGAACCATCATGGAGCAGACATGTTCGACTTGTAGGAAAAAACCTGCTGGGTTTTGATGGCATGACCGTGGCTGTTAAAGGGAATCTGTTATCAGTTTTTTCTATGTAATTTGAGAACAGCATGATGTAAAGCCTGAAAGCCTGATTCCAACTATGTATCACTTACTGGGTTGTATTTTGCTGTTTCAATAAAATTAGTATTTTATCAGCAAGATATTATCACTACAAGACTAGGTGTCTGGTGCCTCATAGTCAACTGCTGTGTATAACTCCACCCCCACCACAGCTTTTTGACAATTTACAGTGTTCACAGAAAGCAGCCAATCAGGAGTGTGGGCAGGGTTATACAGTGCTTAAAATTCTGAGCACTGATAGATCTGCAACAGTGACTGGATAAAAATGACACATATAATCCAGCAAGTGATACATCGCTGGAATCAAGGTCTTTGACTCTGCATCATGCTCAAATTACATAACAAAAACCTGGTGATAGATTCTCTTTAACTGACCTCTTATTGGCGACATGCAAACAAAATAGCAGTTGATTAATGGCCTGCTTAAATTGGCCAACCGTAAACCTAGAACGATCGTATAATGTTATCAGTAGAATATCACCCGTTTACGATTGGTCATCTGCTGCCGGTAATGATTATATTTAAGGCAGCTTAAAATCATTTCACCCTACAAACTAGCAGTTTTCTTGGTGTTTGCTGGGCTGTTTAGACAGTCCGATAGTTGGGAAAGTGTTCTTACAAATGCTTGGTCACTGTTTATTGAATGATTTAAATGGGTCTCAATGCAAACACATGCATGTTTGGTCAACTGCTAAGAGTATGAATACCTTTAGGTGTCACCCATGTTAAAGGGGTTGTCTGGGACTTTAACATTGATGGTCTACCCTTAGGATAGATCATCAATGTCTGATGGGTGAGGGTGCAACACTCAGCACCCCCGCCAATCAGCTGTTCCCGGTGTCGGTCGGAACTGCTCAGTTGTGGAGCTGCACAGCACCGCTCTGTCAGTTGTACATTGGCCGCAGCCGGGTACTGCACATCCATCCCCTATTCAAATCAATAGGGGGTGAATATGAAGTAACTGGCCATTGCCACTAGCGTGTCGATGGGCGCTCCATAACTGAGCAGCTCCGGCTGCTGCTGACAAGGAACAGCTGATCTGTGGGGGTGATAGGTATCGCAACCCCACCGATCATACACTGGTGACCTATTCTAACAATAGGCCATCAATTCCTTTGATTTTTCTTGACCATCACATCAACTTTTACAATATCTGTTTATTGTCAGTGAATGGAAATGTTATTTACATTGAAAACTCCAGACTTAGTCCTTCTAACAGCTGAGGAATTGCTTATATGCTTTTTAACGGCCCCAATACACCGAAACAAATTGTTCAGCCATAAGAGAGAATTGTGCGGCTGAGTAGATAGGCTCATAGAGGATTGTCTAGACTGCATGGAGGCATTTTAGGTCTGCGCAGGTTTTTAGAGTTGGCATATAAAGAGGTATGTCACTATTCACTGACAGCAAGTAAAGATCTTGGTGAGAGATAACCCGTTCAATATACAATAAATACGTTTCATTTGCATAAAACTGTCCTCCGAGTCCTTAAAATTGTGTTAATTAGCAAGAATTGTGCTTTTGGTTCTGTAATGTGGATGTGACAACTAATACATGGGGGTAATTAATGTTTCTTCTATTCAATAGTTGTCTACATACGGCCACAGGAGCTCGCAGTCAGACCTCACCCTTTCTCTTGCTGATAAATAAAATATCTCAAACTGAATTATCATAATTAATGTAATCAGAGCTGGAGATAAAACAATAATTCCCACGTAATGCCGCATGTCTCCAATATCTGACCTTTGAGAGAGGATGTAATTAATGCCCGGAGGATAATTACTAAACTTGCTTCACAATTAGCTGGCTGCAATTCTCTTGTGATTCTCTTCTGGATTCGTGTGATAATTGCTCAGATGTCAGACAACAAGGATGACCCCAATGTGTACGTTGACTAGGTCCTCTAATGAATTACTGATGGAAGTGTATATTGGTCACAGGTCCAAATAACGGAGGAATGAAGAGGAGTGGATTATGGCATTTGGTTAGATGAGTTAACTGTATGTTGTGAATGAGAATCTTTAGAGTCATCTTGAATTCTCGTAGTCTCGTGTGCCAACTGGTCTATTAGGTCACTCAGCGGGGCCATCATCCCAATGGGGGCTATTAGAGAGTCATCAACCAGGATGCTATTCCACTAGTTCATTAAAACCCACTATCTGTTGACTTACTAGGTCATCGACTCATTTCTTATTTTCTTGTAACCTTCGAGTAAAGCATGCACAGCTGTTTTAATAGTTACCGTAATTGAGACACACACACATTTAAATGTTTACCAGTCCCCACTTCTTCAGTTCTTCTAAACTCCCACATTGTACAGGACCTGTGGTGACATCAAGGTCACATAACTGGTCATGTCATTGTGATGCTACCAAAGGTCCTGAAGTCCCGCAGAGTACAAGACTGCAAGACCTGTGGTGACATCACGGTAACATGACTGTGATATAACTGAACGTTGTTAAAGGGAATCTGTAACCTCAATTTGGCGGGCTATTTAAATGCCTTGTGTCCCGTCCGATGGACGGTGTTTTGTCTGCTTTCCTCCACCCCATCCTTGGCCGCCATCCGCAATGTTTTCGGGAATTTGAGTAGTTGTCCTCCATAGTTGGTGCGTGCGCAATGCAATCTTGCCTTGCGCATGCGCAGTATGCTTTGCCCAACTGCGGGCAAAGCCGAAAAGCATTACTGCGCATGCGCCAGTGAACTATGTCCCGGAACACAGCAAAATACTTCCGGGACACAGTTCACCGGCGCATGCGCAGTAATGCTTTTCGGCTTTGCCCGCAGTTGGGCAAAGCATACTGCATGTGCACGAGGCAAGATTGCATTGTGCACGCGCCGACCATGGAGGACAACTACTCAAATTCCCGAAAATATTACGGATGGCGGCCAAAGATGGGGTGGAGGAAAGGAGACGAAACACCGCCCATCGGACCGGATACAAGGCATTTAAATAGCCCGCCAAATTGAGGTGACAGATTCCCTTTAAGCAGTCTCAGTATCAATTTCATTTTTGCTATAGATGTTGGGGGCCCCTGGGGGAGTGGGTCCCTTGTGCAATTGCCCAGTTTGCTCCTCCTGCCCCAACGCTGGCCCTGCCTGCGGATCTTCTTGCACTTTATTCCTAACCAGGTGATCCTTTAGTACATCATCCGCTTCCTGGTTATCGTTTAGGAAATCATTCACTTTCTGGAGATCCTTTAGCATATTGTTCACTTCCTAGTGGTTTTCCTGCATACCATTAATTTCCATTAATATGCACTCCCCATTGTCCTCCGTACAGTATAAGGTGCTCCCCATAGTCCTCAATATAGTATAATGCGCTCCTCATAGTCCTCCATTTAGTATAATGCATTCTATGGTCCTCCACACAGTATAATACACTTCCATAGTCCTCCATACAGTAAAATGCACTCCACATAGACCTCCATATAGTATAATGCATGCCATAGTCCTCCATACAGAATACTGCACTCCCCATTGTCCTCCATACAGTATAATGCACCCCCATAGTCCTTTATAAAGTATAATGCATCTCATAGTCCTCCATACAGTATTCTGCATTCCCCAGAGTCCTCCATATATTATAATTCACCCCATAGTCCTCCATACAGTATACTGCACTCCCCAATGTCCTCCATACAGTATAGTGCACTCCCCATAGTCCCCCATACAGTATAATGCACTCCCTATAGTCCTCCATATAGTATAATGCACCCCATTGTCCTCTATACAGTATACGGCACTCTCCATAGTCCGCCATACAGTATACTGCACTCCCCATAATCCTCCAAATAGTATAATACACCCCATAGTCCTCGATACAGTATACTGCACTCCCCATTGTCCTCCATACAGTATAATGCACTCCCCATATTCCTCTATACAGTATAATGCACTACATTTAGTCCTCTATATAGTATAACACACCCCATAGTCCTCTGTACAGTATACTGCCCTCCCTATAGTCCTCCATACAGTATAATGCACTCCCCATAGTCCTCCATACAGTATAATACATTCTCCATAGTCCTCTATACAGTATAACACACTCCCCATAGTCCTCCACACAGAATAATGCACTACACATAGTCCTCCATATAGTATAATGCACCTGAAAGTCCTCTATACAGTATACTGCACACCCCATAGTCCTCCATACAGTATACTGCACTCCCCATAGTCCTCCATACAATATACAATGCACTCCCCATAGTCTTCCATACAGTATAATGCATTCGACATAGTGCTCCATAGACTAATGCACCCATAGTCCTCCATGCAACATACTGCACTCCCCATAGTCCTCTATACAGTATAATGCACTCCCTATAGAGTATAATACAATCCATAGTCCTCTATACAGTATAATGAACTTCCCATTTTCCTCCATATACTATAATGCACTTCAAAGAGTCCTCCATATAGTATAATGTGCTCTCCATAGTCCTCTATATGGTATAATGCACTCCCCATAATCCTCCATACAGTATTATGGCCATTACAATTTACCATACTAAGGCTGGTTTCACACTTGCGTTTTTTTGCGCTGCGTTTTTGCGCATAAATGCGCATGCGTTTTTCCCTATACTTAACATGGGTGCGCATAGTCATGCGCTTGTATGCGTTTGTATGCGCATGCGTTTTTTCTTTGTAGTGTGCGCCCGGGCGCACAAAATGCACCCTGTTGCATTTTTTTTGCGCCCGACCTGTCTAAAAAAACCCACAATGAGCACGAAATTCACCCCAAAACACATTATAGTCTATGGGTGCGCTGACGTGCGCATGCAGTGCAAAAAAGCATGCGTTTTTTGTAAAAAACATGCACAAAAAACAAGAAAACGCATAAAAAACGCAAGTGTGAAAGTAGCCTAATTGTTTAAAAAAAAATAAAAATAAATAACAATACCCACCTCTCCTCCTCGTTTCCCCTCTGCTCCGGTTTAGGCAAGCTTTCTGAAGCGCCTGTACATCTCAGGGCAGCGGCATCATGTATTGATGTCATTGTGCCCACTGCGCTGAGAGATCAGGAGCAGAAGGGGAATGATGGAAGAGGAAGTGTCAGCTGACACTCCCTCCTCCACTCCATCATTGTTTTCAGCATCTGCTGTAGGATGATGGGTTGAAGGGGGGAGTGCTGGCCCCGGGCTCCCCATCTCATGGGCCCTATAGAATCTGCATGGGCGCCACCATTGGTGGTATGCCACTGCTTCCTGGTGATCTTCCAGCATATGATAAAATGAGAATGCAATAGCATCAGACAGTTTTTCCAGTAATTTAAGACGGCCCTACATTGCCATACCACCATATAGTGTCAAAATCAAATGCAGCATCTACGATTTTATCTCCATTAATGGTATTAGCCTATATAGGTTAAGCGTTATCAATGTGCCCGGCTGCTGTACTGAAAGTGCGGCACCCGGGAAAAAATAAACTTTAATTCTCTAGGAGCAGACGGAGTTCAGTTATGCAGGTAGGGCAGTACGGCTTTAGCCAGTTCTCACTACTGTGAGTGGCCCTGTAAGCACGCCCCGGCACTTTGACTGATAGCTGGCACTGTACTGATGCACTGCTGAGCCGGCTGTCAGTCAAAGTGCCGGAGCATGGTTATAGCTACGCTCACAGTCCAGTGACTGAAAGCTGGGGGCTCCAGGAAGAAATAAAGATAATTTTCTACTGGGTGCTGCGATTTCAGCCCAGTGGTCAGGCACCTTCCTAATACTATTAACTTTCACATTAACCCCGTATCTGCAGGTTAATGGCATTACCGGATATGACAGGTTCATAGCTCAGATAATATTGATAAGTAGTTACTATAAGATACTACAAATCATATTTCATGTTATAAGACGGTACACAAATAATTAATACTGCATTGGTGTCGTCTGTTATTGGGGCTCTTTACTAAAGGGGCTCATGATGAAACAAACCCTTAGCGATTGGCCAGTTTTTTGTTACCTCCAAAAATGCCCTAAGCACAGGGGCACAAAGGAGAGTAAATTGTAGAATGGCTAAGATTAATCTGTAAACCTAGAATAAAAAGGTTTATGGAAGGTAACGCAACCCGTAATCCAAATAACGGCCTTGGTAATCTATTTTTAGAAAATAAACAAAACCATTAAAGTATAGCGCTCGCTACGGCCAGAGATGCTTTGAATGCACGTTCTTCACACGTCAGTCCGCTTCCATTAACTGCTTTCTCGATGTTTGTTTTGTACAAAGGAAAATCTTTGCTCGACTGATCAATTTAGCTGGAATAACAATTCCTTGAATAAAACATTTAGTTCCTCAATGTAAAGAGTCGAGTTACACAATTTGGAACCTGAAATCAAATGTCATGTCAGACGCATGTTTGTGCTGTAATTATGAGAGAAATACATGTAGAAAAGATACATATTGTAAGGGAAAAACCATAAAAAATGGACTGGAAGTCTGGTTTATTAGGGAACCTGGTGTGAGTTTTCAGGAGCCCATCTACCAGTCAGGAGGCAGAGAATGGCTATAGGGAAAGACTCACTCAAGGATCGCAACTCAATGCTCGCTCGGACTGGCAATTGGCTATCCCAAGCCGAGCGTGACAGCGTGTATTTCTATGTGACACTCAGAATGGGATTGCGGACGTCCAGTCCGAGCATTGCGTTGTGATCCTCTTCTGAGTGATACAGGTGTCTGATTCTTTCCTAAGAGTTTCTCTCTTTCTGGAGGACTCGACGCGTCCATGCAGCGCAGTAATTTCACTTGGAAATGTAGAATACTTAATTTCATCTGGAGTGGTGCTGCAGGGAAACACTACATATTGACCCACAGATTAGCTGATCCCTAGAGACCTAAATAGTGAGACTTCCCTTCATTCGCTAATGTATCAAAAGGAATTTTTTTTAATTAAAATAGAATGTTTAAAATTGAGAACGCTTTTAATTTCCACTGTAATTCATGAATTCTGGTAGTTCACCGAAAATTAAATAATGCCTATTCTGAGCCGTGATTAATGAGTTCCATCATAAATAGACTTGGTCTCCTTCATAGCCACTATTCTTTTCCCCCTCTGGAAGAAGCTAATGTGAAACGCGCGCCGGGGTCCTACTGCTGCCACACGGGTTGTTTCCAGCTTTGCCTCATCCCTTTACTACTTTTATCATGTACTATACTATTATGTTTGTGCAAATAGGTTAATTTTCTTATCTGTAGCTACACTATCTCATACTATCCACAGAAGTACTGAACTGTTATACATTTATCCTTATAAGGCCACTTGGTCCTAATCTCTTTTTTTTACTTTGTAATTATTGGATATTGCACTTCGCTGTCATAAGTTCTGCTACCACCTATCTGATGGCTTTAACACCTCTACATTATTGTGAATTGCTATACTTTAGTATTTTCAAAGTCTATATTATTTACAGTGTGTTTGTAAGGCTAATTTCACATTAGCGTTTTTTTGCGCAGCGCATCATGCGTTTTTGCATGCGTTTGCGTTTTTATGCGCATTCGTTCTCTAGGGGTTAAAACCAGTGGCTACACATGTTTACACCAAAAACGCATGCGCACGAAAACGCAGACGAATGCATGTCCATGCGCACGCCTGCGTTCCCATAGACTGTAATGCATTATTTTGTCGTATTCCGTGCGCAAGCGGTTTTTTGACGCCTTTCGGCGGACCCAAAAATGCAACAGGTTGCGCATAGCGGACCTAGGCGCACACCTTGAAAAAATGCATGCGCACGAAAACGCGTTCGAACGCGTGCAAACGCAAGACCATGCGCACGCCATGTTATACATAGGTACGCATGATGCATGCGCATGGACGCACACGATGCGCTGCGCAAAAAAACGCTAATGTGAAACCAGCCTAATGGCTGCAACTTCTGGCATATATCAAGAATATTTAGAATTGAGAGTCCTCAGTGGTTGATTGAGGACTCTCATTTCTAAATATTCTTCTATCTACTGGCTACCATGGTACAAAGATATATATCTTTCCCATGGCATATATGTAACATTTTTTGTAATTATTGTGATACACCATGACAATTTGAGGCTATCAGGCTACCCCGTCCCTAGCTATATTATTTATGTCATGGTGGAAGCCTTTTTTAAAAAAAATTTTTCTAACAAAATCTTTTTTCTCACACATACTTTGGTACGGAAGATATGTGGATGATGTCCTACTGGTGTGGAGAGGGGATTCAACACATTTCCTTGAATTCACTAGGTATTTAAAAACTAAGCAATGCAATTAGCATTTTACATGTGGTACCCTTTCAATTCAAGTTCCATTTTTGGATGTGTTGCTTACTGGAAATAATACAACATACAGAGTTTGACACTTCCTATTGTATTGAATGTCGAGCTTGTAAAGTTTGCTACATAGGTTATACCATTAGAAAACTCAAAGGATATCGGAACACATGGCCAATATTATCGGGAATATTAATTTTACCTGGAAGGTTGTGCTGAAAAACTACCTCCTTCTCTAAGTTAATATGAAACTGTATCTTTTTTGCCATCTAAATACTTTGTAGCAGTAATTACCACTCTTTATTGCACTGTATCATTTTTGGATTTCTGGCATATTTGTAACATTTGTTGTGATTATTTGCTGGGACACCTAAGTGATGTAATTTCTCTGTACACAATCTCCATTTTTAATTTTTATATGTTGTTAATTGCTGTTACTCAACATTATTTGATTTGACTTTTGAGCGTTAGGCTGAGTTCACACGTGGCGTTTTTTTCGCATTTCCGCGGCGGTTTTAACCACGCGATTTTGCCGCGAAAACGCGAAAAATAAGCATCCCATGCATTCCTATGGGATTCCGCAATGCTGTGCTAATGCTACGGTTTTTACCGTGGCGGAATCGCTTTGTGGTAAAAAACGCAGCATGCTCATTAATTTAGCGGAATCGCGGCGATCCCGCACCCATAGGAATGCATTGTTCCGCTTACTTCCCGCATGTGGCTGTGCACACCATGCGATAAGTAAGCAGAACAATTGCGGATGGTACCCACGGTCTGGAGGAGAGGAGACTGTCCTTCGGGCTTTGGGTACCATATCCCTGTAAAAAATAGAATTTAAAATAAAAAATGGTGTTATTCTTACCTTCTGGCGTCCCGCGCAGCCTTCCCGCCTCTCTCCACGCTCTCGTTCCCAGTAATCCTTTGCGAAAATGCCCGCGATGGCGTCCGTTCTCGCGGGATCGCGAAGTCTCGCGGTCATTCACGTGACGTCATAGCGAATGACCGCGAGATGTCGCGATCCCGCGAGAACAGACGTCATCGCGGGCATTTTTGCAAAGGATTACTGGGAACGGGAGCATGGAGAGAGGCGGGAAGGCTGTGCGGGACGCCGGAAGGTTAGAATAACACCATTTTTAATTTTTTTTTTTATTATTTTTTACATTTTATCTTTTACTACTGATGCTGCATTGGCGGCCTCAGTAGTAAAAAGTTGGTCACACTTGTCAAACACTATGTTTGACGAGTGTGACCAACCTGTCAATCAGTTCTCCAAGCGATGCTACAGATCGCTTGGAAAACGCTAGCATTTTGTAAGCTAATTACGCTTGCAAAATGCTAGTTTTTCCGTGGGAAAATCGCGGGAATTTAAAATGCGATTTTCCCGCGGAATGGAATTCCGGAACTCTCGCGGTAATTTCCGAGAGAGTTCCGCTACGTGTGAACTTAGCCGAAATCTCATCTATGTGTAAATTCTTTTACTGGTGGAAAATCACTTTAAGCTAAGAAGCATTGGTCCATTGCAAATGATACATCTGGATTATTTACCATGGACGTCCTGGAATTACCTTTTGTACTAGGTGAGCAAAATATCAAAAGAGCTCGAGAAATTAACAGATGTGATGCGCTCCATCTTGGATAAACAGCAATTTTGTTCAAGACGCTCAAAATGACAGTAAATAACAGACTTATGTGTGTAATTTCCTCCCGTAAAGTGTATACAGTTATGTTACCCTTTCTGGTGGATTTTTTTGTCGCCTCCTAATTTGCAAGTCAAGATGGGAGTTTAGCCGACGTAATGGCATCCTGTAGTTCAGCTTTTACAGAACCTGGCACAGATTGTACAAGGATAGAAAGAAAGGCTGATATAAAAAAAAAGGAAACAGCACCACACATGTCTGCAGGTTGTGTGTGGTATTGCAAGTCACAGCTATTTATGCCAATGCAGCTAAGCTGCAATACTAGACACAACCTATGATGTGAAGTTCTCTTACAAATGGAGCAATCATGTTTTTCTAATAGTATAAAACTCCTTTTAAAGTGAATGTATCATCAGAAAATAGAAAATTAGGTTTTTGTGAAAACAATTTTTTTTCGCATTTTTTTTTTTTTTACTCCTATCATGAGCTGTATTAGAGAACATAATAGAAGCAAATCTTCACTCTGGCTATTGTCCTTTCAGAAAGAGTTTCCAGAACGCTCCTTATCATCAGAGGCTGCATTTTAATGACGGCTAACATCACAATACACAGCTGATAAAACAGGATCAGCCAATCATAACAGGTGATGTCTCAGGTATCCCCGTTCCACCTCCTTTGTACACGCTCATTAGATGCTTCAATACAAAAGATAGAGTTTGAGTGCATTGTGGCTAATGAGCGGGTGGATTTCTGGAAAGAGTAGGAAGTTAAGAAAGCCGAAGTGGCCAGTGTGAACATTTTAAGATTTCTTATTTTTATTTTTAATAAAGATTTCGAAATGGAAAAAAAAGAAACATTTCCCAAAATGTTTTAAAAATACATTTAACACAAAAACCTGATTTCAACAAAAGGTCATTTTGTGACTCCACATTTCCTTTGTAGGAAGGGCTACCATTGACCCAATTATTTATTTTTATTAAATCTGATAAAGTCATAGGATGACCTAATGTAAGTGAAGAATGATTGTCCATTGATCTTGGTGGACTATGGGGTTCTGGCTTATTGAGTCGGTCTAGATTCAAGGAGCCCCAACTGACGGCACAATATGTTTTAAGCAAAGCCGCTTATAGGGAAGGGGTTACACAGTAAATCAGGAGGCACATTCTGTTTAAAGCTTCTCTTTGCTAAATTCAGGAATTTGGGTGACAGGCGGCTCTACTAGCACCAGCATCAATATGTCCACATCATATTCCACACTACAGCTATTGATTCATCCAGGCATACAATATCAATAGTATCTGAAGTGCTATAATACTAGTCACAAACAAGGTCAATGGAAATGAATAATCATCACAGTATACTGATGTACAATGTAACCTAGCTTCTCAAATTAGGATGGGGGTTATCAAGCCTCTTAAAAATGATGGCTAATCCCTAGGATAGGCCATCAATATCAGGTTGGTGGGTGTCCGAATATCGGCATCCCTTCCGGATAGCTGTTTGAAGAGCATGCGGCGCACGTTTCCATCAGCCTGCAGACTGCTTTGTACTTGCCGGCTCCGTACTTCTCACATCATTGATACCACAAGGAGCCTGTGACCGGGCCCACAGTGGAGGGGGCCCCACAGACACTAGTGCATATTTCAGCTGGATGTGTGTCTGAGGACGCACATTCAGATAAAAAGCATTGCAGCGCAGGCCTGCACCGCAATACACAGGCACTGGCCAATCAGAGATCGGCAGCTGACGCCGGCATGCAAGTTACTGCCTGCGCATGGAAATGATGTTGTTTGCATATTGAAGTCAGCTACAGAAGAAGATGCTGTGCGTCGCTGGAGGGAGAGAAGGTGAGTAGAATAAGTTTTTTTTGCATGCATTAAAGAACAGCAGCAGAACGGGGGACATATATACCAGGATGGGGGACATTTATTACAAGAAATGGCCCAGGATGGGGACACATATACCAGGATGGGCCCAGGATGGGGGACACATATACCAGGATGGGCCCAGGATGAGGGACACATATACCAGGATGGGCCCAGGATGGGGGACACATATACCAGGATGGGCCCAGGATGGGGGACACATATACCAGGATGGGCCCAGGATGGGGGACAATTATACCAGGATGGGCCCAGGATGGGGGACACATATAACAGGATGGGCCCAGGATGAGGGACACATATACCAGGATGGGCCCAGGATGGGGGACACATATACCAGGATGGGCCCAGGATGGGGGACAATTATACCAGGATGGGCCCAGGATGGGGGACACATATACCAGGATGGGCCCAGGATGAGGGACACATATACCAGGATGGGCCCAGGATGGGGGACACATATACCAGGATGGGCCCAGGATGGGGGACACATATACCAGGATGGGCCCAGGATGGGGGACACATATACCAGGATGGGCCCAGGATGAGGGACACATATACCAGGATGGGCCCAGGATGGGGGACACATATACCAGGATGGGCCCAGGATGGGGGACACATATACCAGGATGGGCCCAGGATGAGGGACACATATACCAGGATGGGCCCAGGATGGGGGACACATATACCAGGATGGGCCCAGGATGGGGGACACATATACCAGGATGGGGGACACATATACCAGGATGGGCCCAGGATGAGGGACACATATACCAGGATGGGCCCAGGATGGGGGGGCAACATGTATGTTTTTATAGGATTTAGAACTCTACAAGAACCCATACATCTGACCAACATGTGTGGGGGAGGGGGGGCAGGTCCAAATTTTTTATATGGGCCCATTGGACTCTAGTTGCACCACTGGATGCAACGTTTTACCCCATTCATTTTGATGAAACAACACCTAAATATCATGCATAGTTGATCAAAAAAGTAAACCCCAGGTAAGTATGAACCGACCTGCAGGCAGGCGTAAACATTAAAGAGCACCGCAATCTTTTCAAGCAGCTGATCTAGGGGTGGCCATATCATGGGTGCACTACAGGGGCCATGGAGATAAGGGGGCCATGTTTCCCTCCAAAGCAGGTGGACATGTGTAGTATGATGAGCTATTGGACTGAAAAGGGCCCATATATTGTTCTTGACGTGGGGCCGTCCTCAGACTGTGTGCTTCAGTTAGCTGATCAGAGGGGGTGTCAATAGTAGACCACAATCATCCTAAGGATATGCCATCATTTTTAAAAGACTTTAACCCTTTAAATTAAACAAGGCATCTGTCTTTCCTCCATGAATAGCCGATCTGTTGGTTATATAGCTTTATGGGAATGATTCTTTTCCCATGACACTTGGGTCTTGTCTCTGTTTCCATAAATAAATCAATATGTGTCCTTAAGGCTATGTTCACTTGTGGCGTTTTGGCAGCTTTTTTTTCTGCAGGAGACAAGTGTCGTTTTAGAATCTGCTTTTCTTTTACAGAAATAGTTCCACTTTTGTCTATGGCTGAATCCAATAATGCAGTTCAGTCCCATTTACTTGCTGCTGAGCTGCAATACAAAACTGAACCAAAAGAACAAAGGTGGCGCTGTTTCCTGGAATAAAAGCAGCAGTATGCCAGTGTCTGACTCACCTCCAACCTCAGTGCTGGAATACTGCTCAGTGTGGGTGTGAGATTACTCCAATTATGCCAGCGTCTGAGCAAATATTTACCCATTAGTGAAAAACTAGATACACAATGCATAATTTAGTACAAGGTACAAATACAAATAAAATAACTCTGCAGGGAAGCCGGTAACTATGGTTTACAGTGGAGCTCACTTCAGATAAATCTCCATTAGTGGCCTATCATTATACCCCTAAATATGGCGTGGTGCATGAGGTTACAGATTGTGGGGTCACTGCAGAGGACCTCTGTTATAGGGCCACATCATCTACACCTAACTTCTCTTTCTATACACTACTAATGAAAGTCTATTGTTCTTTGTTATCATCCAGGGAGGAATGAGAGAACCCTTGGAGTTGCCGACCATGGAACTTAGCAGGGATGTAGGAATGTCCATACAATTAGAGTTGAGCGACTTTAGTCAGATCGGGTTTCATGAAACAAAATTCGTTTCAGATGAAACTGGTCCGACTAGGGCAAAAAAAGTCGGAGTTTCGTCCGAAACCCAACCCCAATGCAAGTCAATGGGGAATAAAAGTCGGCATTGAGCGGATGAATGTCATCCGCTCAATGCCGACTTTTATTTCCCATTGACATGCATTGAGGTCGGGTTTTGGATGAAACTCCGACTTTTTTTGCCCTAGTCGGACCAGTTTCATCTGAAACGAATTTTGTTTCATGAAACCCGATCCAACCAAAGTCTCTCTAGTCTACTTACAATCATTCAGGTTTGTGGACAGCAAGAAAGAAGAAATATATTCCACTGCCATTAACAAACATGGACATAGCTTAAAGTTGGGGTGTCATATATAACCTGGGTGCTAGATGCCAGGGGCACAATAAGCTGTTACGTACCTTGTGGAACGCCATGCCTTGGCTCATACAGTAGATGAACAGGCAGCATAAATCTGCACAAACTTGTCAAAAGCAAATCAATGCAAAATCAATACGACTGTGTTATAAAAACCTCCTGCCATCGGATATACCAGGAGATAAAATCCAGAGTTTTCCCTACCTCAGTTTACTCCTTCCATAAATGTTGTCACCCAGCTTTCCTGGACCTCTACAAGCCAATACAATCAATTTCATATCATACTGTTGCATAATTGAACGGATCTGACATTTAGTAGCTGACACGCAACTTTCCCGGACTCTTCAAACGCAGATTGGACCAGTTTGTAGCGATGGCAGAAAATTGGATGCATCATGAAGTATTTTTCGTTCAGGAGCCCATCCAGGTGACATACCTCATGAGAACTGTAATAGTGGCTAAACTGGCTGATTCCCAATTTTCCCAAGTAAAGAAATGATCTTTAAAGGAGTATTCCCATCTCCATGATCCTATGATCCTATCCCAAAATGTAGTTGGTGCAATATTAATAATATTATTAAATACTTCTAATTAGAAATGTAGTATAGTTCTTCTGATTCGCTATGTCCCTTACCCCATGTGCAGTGCACTGCAGTAGCTTAGGTATTGTTACAGCTGCGGCGAGAGTCCCAGGTGGGAACGTAATGTGGACCACTGGACCAAAGAGGGGGACCTGGACCTACCCAGACTAGGGAAGGTCAGCGAGCAGGGTCTTTGGCAGCTGAGCATGTGGACAACATGGCGACATGCAGGACTAGATGACACCGCACAACTTCAGGTATGAAGAAACATAAAGTTTAGTAAAACAAAGTCACAGTACACAAACAGAACATAATGCCAGGCTCTCGATTCCACACATCAGGGAATGACTCCTCCCCTCCTGTGACCGCATCACAGGTCCTGTGCGCACAGCCCTTGGTGTATGCAGGACTCTGCTGTGCTCGTTGTCATCGTGCTGGATGAGGGAAGTTTATGTGTGGGGTCAGGGGGGGGTTTACAAGGTGGATGTAGCAGAGCCATGTGTGTACAAGGTGTACAGATCGGAGCCGCGAGTGTACAAGGTGTATGGAGCGGAGCCTCGCATGTAAGAGGTGTACGGAGCAGAGACGCTCGTGTAAGAGGTGTACGGATCAGAGCCGCGCGTGTACGAGGTGTACGGAGCGGAGCCGTGTGTGTATGATGTGTACGGAGCAGAGACGCTCGTGTAAGAGGTGTATGGATCAGAGCCGTGTGTGTATGGAGCAGAGATGTGTATGGAGCGGAGCTGTGTGTGTATGAGGTGTACAGGGCAGAACCGCGTGTGTACGAGGTGTACGGAGTGGAGCCATGTACAGTGGGGCAAAAAAGTATTTAGTCAGTCAGCAATAGTGCAAGTTCCACCACTTAAAAAGATGAGAGGCGTCTGTAATTTACATCATAGGTAGACCTCAACTATGGGAGACAAACTGAGAAAAAAAAATCCAGAAAATCACATTGTCTGTTTTTTTTTCATTTTATTTGCATATTATGGTGGAAAATAAGTATTTGGTCAGAAACAAAATTTCATCTCAATACTTTGTGATATATCCTTTGTTGGCAATGACAGAGGTCAAAAGTTTTCTGTAACTCTTCACAAGGTTGCCACACACTGTTGTTGGTATGTTGGCCCATTCCTCAATGCAGATCTCCTCTAGAGCAGTGATGTTTTTGGCTTTTCGCTTGGCAACACGGACTTTCAACTCCCTCCAAAGGTTTTCTATAGGGTTGAGATCTGGAGACTGGCTAGGCCACTCCAGGACCTTGAAATGCTTCTCACGAAGCCACTCCTTCGTTGCCCTGGCGGTGTGCTTTGGATCATTGTCATGTTGAAAGACCCAGCCACGTTTCATCTTCAATGCCCTTGCTGATGGAAGGAGGTTTGCACTCAAAATCTCACGATACATGGCCCCATTCATTCTTTCATGTACCCGGATCAGTCGTCCTGGCCCCTTTGCAGAGAAACAGCCCCAAAGCATGATGTTTCCACCACCATGCTGTACAGTAGGTATGGTGTTTGATGGATGCAACTCAGTATTCTTTTTCCTCCAAACACGACAAGTTGTGTTTCTACCAAACAGTTCCAGTTTGGTTTCATCAGGCCATAGGACATTCTCCCAAAACTCCTCTGGATCATCCAAATGCTCTCTAGCAAACTTCAGACGGGCCCGGACATGTACAGGCTTAAGCAGTGGGACACGTCTGGCACTGCAGGATCTGAGTCCATGGTGGCGTAGTGTGTTACTTATGGTAGGCCTTGTTACATTGGTCCCAGCTCTCTGCAGTTCATTCACTAGGTCCCCCCGCATGGTTCTGGGATTTTTGCTCACCGTTCTTGTGATCATTCTGACCCCACGGGGTGGGATTTTGCGTGGAGCACCAGATCGGGGGAGATTATCAGTGG
The DNA here is from genome assembly GCF_039654945.1 of Dendrobates tinctorius. NCBI lineage: Eukaryota > Metazoa > Chordata > Amphibia > Anura > Dendrobatidae > Dendrobates > Dendrobates tinctorius. Next base: position 33,704,525 of record NW_027361733.1, read on the forward strand.
TCTTGTATGTCTTCCATTTTCTAATTATTGCTCCCACAGGTGATTTCTTCACTCCAAGCTGGTTGGCTATTGCAGATTCAGTCTTCCCAGCCTGGTGCAGGGCTACAATTTTGTTTCTGGTGTCCTTTGACAGCTCTTTGGTCTTCACCATAGTGGAGTTTGGAGTCAGACTGTTTGAGGGTGTGCACAGGTGTCTTTTTATACTGATAACAAGTTTAAACAGGTGCCATTACTACAGGTAATGAGTGGAGGAAAGAGGAGACTCTTAAAGAAGAAGTTACAGGTCTGTGAGAGCCAGAAATCTTGATTGCTTGTTTCTGACCAAATACTTATTTTCCACCATAATATGCAAATAAAATGAAAAAAAAACAGACAATGTGATTTTCTGGATTTTTTTTTCTCAGTTTGTCTCCCATAGTTGAGGTCTACCTATGATGTAAATTACAGACGCCTCTCATCTTTTTAAGTGGTGGAACTTGCACTATTGCTGACTGACTAAATACTTTTTTGCCCCACTGTATGTACGAAGCGGAGATGTGTACGAGGTTTACGGAGCAGAGCCGTGTGTGTACAAGGTGTACGTAGCGGGGCCGTGTGTGTATGAGATCTACGGAATGGTGCCGTGTGTGTATGGGGTGTGTGGAGCCATGTGTGTATGAGGTGTACGGAGCGGAGCCGCATGTGTACAAGGTGTACGGAGTGGAGCCGCATGTGTATGAGGTATACAGAGCAGAGTAGAGCCGTGTTTGTACGGGGTATACGGAGTGGAGCCGCGTGTGTATGGAGCGGAGCCACGTGTGTAGGAGATTTATGAAGCAGAACTGCATGTGTACAAGGTGTATGCAGCACAGCCGCTTGTGTAAAAGGTTTACAGAGTCGAGCCATATGTGTACAAGGTGTGCAGAGCGTAGCTGCGTGTGTACAAGGTGTACGGAGCAGAGCCGCATGTGTACAAGGTTTTCGGAGTGGATCCATGTGTGTACTGAGTGGAGCCGTGTGTGTGCGAGGTGTACAGGGCAGAGCCGCGTGTGTACGAGACATACAAAGCGGATCCATGTGTGTATGAGGTGTGCAGAGCCATGCATGTACAAGGTGTATGGTGGGGAGCATTCATACCTCCCAACCATCCTGGATCCAGTGGGACAGTCCTGATTTAGAGAGAGTCTGCCCCACTGCCCCGGCCGGGAGCTTACTTTTCCCGCGTACACAAAAGTACATGGCGGAGCCCCGAGGAGCACTTTAAAATTTGCACGTGCCGTCCCACCTGAAGTGACATGCTAGAAGCTGACTAGAAATTAGGTAATTTCGGGAGGAGATTGTGACGGAACCATGGAGGCACTTCAGGGAATGCTTCAGATACTTCATCGGGTCCTCCGACAGTGCGGACAGGAGGATTGCCTTGGACTTGGGGATGTCGGCCATGTGAGAGGATCATGATATGTCCTGCACTGGGAGGCTCAGGAGGGCATTACAATGGGAGCCGGGCTGCTATAGTATCTTTATAGAATCTTTCTTTGTCTTTCTGTTTCTTTCTCTCTCTCTATTCTTTCTTTCTCTAATCTTTCTTTTCTTTTTCTCTCTCTGTTCTTTCTTTATCTCTCTATCTGTTCTTCCTTTCTCTCTCTCTGTTATTTCTTTCTCTCTCTGTTCTTTCTTTCCCCTCTCTTTCTTTCTCTCTGTTCTTTCTTTATCTCTCTATCTGTTCTTCCTTTCTCTCTCTCTGTTATTTCTTTCTCTCTCTGTTCTTTATTTCCCCTCTCTTTCTTTCTCTCTGTTCTTTCTTTCTTTCTCTGTCTCTGCTCATTCTTTCCCCTTTTTCTTTCGCTCTCTGTTCTTTTTTTATTTCACCTCTTTCTTTCTCTCTCCCTCTCTGTTTTTTCTTTCCTCTCTTTCTTTTTTCTCTCTCTCTGTTCTTTTTTTCCGTCCACTCTTTCTCTGTTCTTTCTTTCCCTCTTTCTTTCTTTCTGTTCTTTCTTTCCCCTCTTTCTTTCTCTCTTCCTCTCTGTTCTTTCTTTCCCCTCTTTCTTTTTTTTCTCTCTCTGTTCTTTTTTTCTGTCCCCTCTTTCTTTCTCATTCTGTTCTTTCTTTCTCTCTCTATCTCTCTGTTCCTTCTTTCCCCTTTCTTTATTTCTCTCTGTGCTTTCTTTCCCCTCTTTCTCTCTCCCTCTCTGTTCTTTCTTTCTCTCTGTTCTTTCTTTCTCTCTGTTCTTCCTTTCTCTCTCTGTTCTTTCGTTCCTCTTTCTTTCTTTCTTTCTCTCTCTGTTCTTTCTTTCTTTCCCCTCTTTCTTTTTTTCTCTCTCTGTTCTTTTTTCTGTCCCCTCTTTTTTCTCTCTCTGTTCTTCCTTTCCCCTCTTTCTCTCGCCCTCTCTGTTCTTCCTTTCTCTTTCTCTGTTCTTTCTTTCCTCTTTCTTTCCCCTCTTTCTTTTTTTCTCTCTCTGTTCTTTTTTCTGTCCCCTCTTTCTTTCTCTCTCTGTTCTTTCTTTCCCCTCTTTCTCTCTCCCTCTCTGTTCTTCCTTTCTCTCTGTTCTTCCTTTCTCTTTCTCTGTTCTTTCTTTCCCCTTTCTTTTTCTTTCTTTCTTTCTTTCTCTCTGTTCTTTCCTTCTGTCCCCGCTTTCTTTTTTTCTCTCTCTGTTCTTTTTTGTCCCCTCTTTCTTTCTCTCTCTGTTACTTTATTTCTCTCTGTTCTTTATTTCTTTTCTTTTTTCTCTCTCTCTGCTCTTTCTTTCCCCTCTTTCTTTCTCTTTCTCTCTGTTCTTTCTTTCTCCTCTTTATTTCTCTTTCTAATCTTTCTCTCTCTGTTCTTTCTTTCTTTCTCTCTCTGTTCTTTATTTCTCTCCCTCTTTGTTCTTCCTTTCCTTCTCTCTATTCTTTTTTTCTCTGTTCGTTCTTTCACTCTGTTCTTTCTTTTTCTCCCCTCTTTCTTTCTCTCTCTGTTCTTTCACTCTGTTCTTTCTTTCTCTTTCTTTCCCCTTTTCCTCTCTCTAATCTTTCTTTCTCTCTGTTCTTTCTTTCTCTCTGTTCTTTCTTTCTCTCTCTGTTCTTCTTTTCTTTCTCTCTGTTCTCTTTCTTTCACCTCTATTTCTTGCTCTCTCTGTTCTTCTCTATCTCTGTTATTTATTTCTCTTTCTTTCTCTCTCTCTCTGTTTTCTTTCCCCTCTTTCTTTCTCTCTCTGTTCTTTTTTTCCCTTCTTTCTTTCTCTCCCTCTCTGTTCTTTCTTTCCCCTCTTTCTTTTTCTCTCTCTCCTTCTGTTCTTTTTTCTGTCCCTTCTTTCTTTCTCTCTGTGTTCTTTCTTTCTCTTTATCTCTGTTCTTTCATTCTTTCCCCTCTTTATTTCTTTCTTTCTCATCTTTCTTTCTTTCTCTCCTTTTTTTCTCTCTGTTCTTTCTTTCCCCTCTTTCTTTCTTTCTTTCTTTCTTTCTTTCTCCCTCTCTGTTCTTACTTCCCCTCTTTCTTTTTTCTCTCTGTTATTTTTTTCTTTCCCCTCTTTCTTTCTCTCTCTGTTTCTTTCTCTCTATCTCTCTGTTCTTTCTTTCCCCTTTCTTTCTCTGTTCTTTCTTCCCCCCTCTTTCTTTCTCTCTCCCTCTCTGTTCTTTCTTTTTCTCTCTCTCTGTTCTTTTTTTCTGTCCCCTCTTTCTTTCTCTCTGTTCTTTCTTTCCCTGCTTCTTTCTTTCTTTCTCACTGTTCTTTCTTTCTCTGTTTTCTTTTTTCTCTCTCTCTGCTCTTTCTTTTTTTCTTTTCCTCAGAGCCAGTCAGTGTGCCCACAGTACCAGCCACTGTGCCCATAATAACAGCCACTGTGCCCTCAGTACGAGTCAGTGTGATAAGCAGTGCTAAATGGGTGTGGTTGGGGCATGGACATGGGTGTGACTAGCTGTAAAATGGGTGTGATCGGGGTGTGGCCCAAAATTTGCCACGGCGTGCTATGCATCTGGCAGCGGCTGCAAGCCTGGACACATGTGGAAAGTCATGCACCAGCTGCAGAGGACCTTGCAACCCGCAGATAGCTTCTACAGCAGCAGTCAGGAACCGCACATGTGGATGGTCATGCAGCGGAGCAAAGACATTACAACACATGTACGACTACGCAGCAGAGCAGGGAACTGAGCAGCATCCATACAGGTAACAGACAACAGTATCCCAGCTAATTAGGGGAAAGGAGCAATGGGTTAAAGCAGAGACATGAAAAGTAACATTGGAGAAACATGGTACAAACACACAGGTATCCATGGTTACGACCACTCATATAGTGACAGTTAGTTGCTAGAGGTTGTAACAATGGATACCTAAACTACTGCAATGCCCTGCACATGGGGTAAACAACATAGTAAACCAGAAGAACCATACAATTCTAATTGGAGCGATTTGCTAATATTGTATTTATAACTACTGTATACCTACTACATACTGGGTTAGGATCTTGGAGATAGGAATACCACTTTAATTATGGTTTACCAACAATTATGGGTTTTGAGCTGAGACCCAGGGGTATAAGGATTGCAATTGCAGGTGCAACCACGACTGATTGTGTGGGAGGGGCTCCTGCCGACACCCATTTCACCTGGATGTGCACAGAGGTGTATCTAGGCTTTCTGGCCCCCGGGGCAAGAATTTGTTTCGCCCCCCCCATTTCACCTGGATGTGCACAGAGGTGTATCTAGGCTTTCTGGCCCCCAGGGCAAGAATTCGTTTCGCCCCCCCAAGAACACATACGATTTGCACACTTAGTCATGTACCTACGAGCTGCTCTTCCTAATGCTCTCAATGTTCAGTGAAAAACTGAGAGAAGCAGGAAGAGAAGCTCGTTGTCACAGGACCATAAGTATGAAAATTGCATATGAGTGAAGTGTCCATGTGATGACTACTGGAACCTGCAGAGCTGAATCCTGACATTGCAGCTTCTGAATTCTCACAACGAATGCACTGCACACTTTTAGGATTCTCCCGTACCGGTGGCAAGAGGACACCGTCATGTCAGCACAAGTATGTGATTTATATACTTCTGGCCACATTCTGACTAGACGTGCCCGGCCTCGCTCCGTTCATTTTCATTGAGTGAGGCCACACGTCTAGTCAGCATGTGACCGCATGTATGTAAATTACCGGCACAAGAGAATTCTTTTACCTTATTTTTATTTAGATTTTTGCAACAATAAAACAAGTGCATTTATAGTAATGCCATAGATAATGTGGAGGCGTATGAGTGATTTAAAGCGTCTTCCCAGTCATCGCATGTTATGTTGATTTTTAGATCATTTTCCCATTTTTTAATGGTTGCATTTATTGTAAGATCAGTGTCATTGTTAAGCCAATCGTAGACGTAAGTATGGCTCTAGAAAATCCTATGTTCAGCATTACAAAATAGGTTTAAAGTTGCTTCTGAGAACCTTGGTTTTTTCTGAAGAAAGGATTGGACCTGTTGTTTTAGTATCATGAACTGGAGAAACATTGATGAGGGAAGTCTATATTTTATTTTTAATTCGCTAAATTTTTGGAATGACGATCCGTCGAAGATGTCCCCTAATTTTTTAACACCATATTCATCCCAAGGTCATGTCAGCACAAGTATGTGATTTATATACTTCTGGCCATATTCCGACTAGACGTGCCTGGCCTCGCTCCATTCATTTTCATTGAGTGAGGCCACACATGTCTAGTCAGCATGTGACCGCATGTATGTAAATCACCGGCATAAGAGAATTCTTACAGCGTTCAGTGAGCACTGTGAGAATTCAGAAGTCTGCAGTCACATAGAATGACTGCAGACTCAGCACAGACCTGGACAACCCCTGTAATGTTCCTAACAAATAAAAACATGAGAATTAGTCAGTATCACATCCAGGTACCTTATAGATGACTTCGTCTCTGGATTCGTTCTCCTTATTTTCTTCTTGTCCAGACCCCATGATGAGTTTTCTCATCCACATCTCGTCTCTGTAGACTTCCATCTTCTCTGGTCTTCTGCAGCAAATCTCCACATGATGCCCTTAAAGATAGAAGTGTCATTATAATGCTCCTAAATAAAAATATCTGCAATATACTGTTGCTTCACGCTACTCCCCTTCCTCCTCATACTGTCGCCTCTAACATCCCACCTGTTCACCATACTGTCTCCTCATATATTTACCCCCTCACTCTTTATACTGTTTGCTCACACATACCACTGACTCCCCATACTGTCTGCACACATCTCATCACCCTCACTCCCCATACTGTGTCCACATAGATTTTTCCCATTGCTACTCATACTGTGTCCACATACGGTACATTTACCCGTTCGCTCCCCATACTGCACCCATCCCCCACTCACCACACTCTGTCTGCACCCATCCCCATACTGTTTCCTCATACATGCCCTCATGCATACATACTCTTAATTTTGTGTCCTCAAATCCCCCCACACACATTAAATCCCCCATCCCCACTCCAAATCTCCCCACACATAAAGTATCCCCCATCCCCACACCAAATCCCCCCCCACATAAAGTATCCCCAATCCCCACTCCAAATCCCCCCACACATAAAGTATCCCCCATCCCCACTCCAAATCCCCCCACACATAAAGTATCCCCATCCCCACTCCAAATCCCCCCACACATTATGTTCCCCCATCCCCAAATTTCCCACACACATTATGTTCCTTTATCCCCACACCAAATCCCCACACACATTATGTTCCCCTATCCCCACTCCAAATCCCCCCACACATAAAGTATCCCCCATCCCCACTCCAAATCCCCCCACACATAAAGTATCCCCCATCCCCACTCCAAATCCCCACACACATCAAATATCCCCCTCCAAATCCCCCCACACATTATATTCCCCCATTCCCACTCCAAATCCCCCACACATTAAATATCCCCACTCCAAATCCCCCCACACATTATGTCCCCCCCTTTAATCTTCGGTGGCCTCTTCAGCTCCACAGAGGAAAACACTTACCACCAGTGTTCCCCCTTTTGGGCGCTGGTGAGTGACGTCAGCAGCGTGATCACATGACCTGATCATGCTGCTGGCGTTGCTCTGACCCAATGGTCAGAGCTTCAATTGTACTGGCGTCTGTATAGACTCATTAGGCAGCCCGACTGCGCCCCCCTGCCGGTTGCCCCCGAGGCCCCTTCCCCGGCAGCCCCCCTAGATACGCCTCTGGATGTGCATCCTGAAATGTATTGCAGCAAAGAGGCCCACTGGCTCCCTGCATTGCAATACATACCGCTGGCCAATCAGAAGCTAGCAGCTTATGACAGCGTGCAAGGCAGTGACATTATGCTCCACTCGATAGCCTCTGAGCAGGCTCACAAAGAGAATGCCGCACATCATGGGATCGGGGGAAGGTAAAAAGAATATTTTTTTAAAATGTGTTGGAGAAGAGTGGAAGAACAGAATCCTTTACTACTGGAAGTGGCTCAGTAGGCAGCATTATTACTGGAAGGGGCCCAGGATGGAGGACATTATTACTGGAAGAGGTTCAAAATGGGGGACACATTATACCAGGACAAGGCTCAGGATGGAGGGCATTATTACTGGAAGGGGCCCAAGATGTGGGACATTATTAAGGGAAATGGCCTAAAATGGGGGATATTACACCGGGAAGGGGCCCAGGACCTATCTGCTGACAGGAAGATCAAAGATTTGGATACAGTAACAAAATGGAAGATCAGAATTTTGTGATCTTATTTTTCGCTGCCCTTATGGTGAACCTGCGCTGGATGAAGACTTGTTTGCTTTATCTTTTTACTACTCACCTAAAATAAAGATCCATCAAGAAGATAAATGATAGGAGTATGAAAAGGGAGGATCAATGTTATTTCAACCACAAGACAGGTTCAATCTGACTGCTGAGCACAGTCAGTATTGCTGTATACAACAGAAAACGGCTAGGCTATACTTACATGCTCCATATCACTATATACAGAAGATATATAACTTATACCAGCTGTACATATATAATTATATACAGGAGATGCCCAGGTTATACCAGCATGCTCCATATCACAACATACAGAAGATGTATAACTTATACCAGGTTTACATACATAATTATATACAGGAGATACCCAGGTTATACTAGCATGCTCCATATCACTATATACAGAAGATGTATAACTTATACCAGCTGTACATATATAATTATATACAGGAGATACCCAGGTTATACCAGCATGCTCCATATCACTATATACAGAAGATGTATAACTTATACCAGCTGTACATATATAATTATATACAGGAGATACCCAGGTTATACCAGCATGCTCCATATCACTATATACAGAAGATGTATAACTTATACCAGCTGTACATATATAATTATATACAGAATATACCCAGGTTATACCAGCATGCTCCATATCACTATATACAGAAGATGTATAACTTATACCAGCTATACATATATAATTATATACAGTAGATACCCAGTTTATACCAGCATGCTCCATATCACTATATACAGAAGATGTATAACTTATACCAGCTGTACATATATAATTATATACAGAATATACCCAGGTTATACCAGCATGCTCCATATCACTATATACAGAAGATGTATAACTTATACCAGCTGTACATATATAATTATATACAGGAGATACCCAGGTTATACCAGCATGCTCCATATCACTATATACAGAAGATGTATAACTTATACCAGCTATACATATATAATTATATACAGTAGATACCCAGTTTATACCAGCATGCTCCATATCACTATATACAGAAGATGTATAACTTATACCAGCTGTACATATATAATTATATACAGAATATACCCAGGTTATACCAGCATGCTCCATATCACTATATACAGAAGATGTATAACTTATACCAGCTGTACATATATAATTATATACAGGAGATGCCCAGGTTATACCAGCATGCTCCATATCACTATATACAGAAGATGTATAACTTATACCAGCTATACATATATAATTATATACAGTAGATACCCAGTTTATACCAGCATGCTCCATATCACTATATACAGAAGATGTATAACTTATACCAGCTGTACATATATAATTATATACAGGAGATGCCCAGGTTATACCAGCATGCTCCATATCACTATATACAGAAGATGTATAACTTATACCAGCTGTACATATATAATTATATACAGGAGATACCCAGGTTATACCAGCATGCTCCATATCACTATATACAGAAGATGTATAACTTATACCAGCTATACATATATAATTATATACAGTAGATACCCAGTTTATACCAGCATGCTCCATATCACTATATACAGAAGATGTATAACTTATACCAGCTGTACATATATAATTATATACAGAATATACCCAGGTTATACCAGCATGCTCCATATCACTATATACAGAAGATGTATAACTTATACCAGCTGTACATATATAATTATATACAGGAGATGCCCAGGTTATACCAGCATGCTCCATATCACTATATACAGAAGATGTATAACTTATACCAGCTATACATATATAATTATATACAGTAGATACCCAGTTTATACCAGCATGCTCCATATCACTATATACAGAAGATGTATAACTTATACCAGCTGTACATATATAATTATATACAGAATATACCCAGGTTATACCAGCATGCTCCATATCACTATATACAGAAGATGTATAACTTATACCAGCTGTACATATATAATTATATACAGGAGATGCCCAGGTTATACCAGCATGCTCCATATCACTATATACAGAAGATGTATAACTCATACCAGCTGTACATATATAATTATGTACAGAATATACCCAGGTTAAACCAGCATGTTCCATATCACTATATATTTTTATTATTATTATTATTATTATTATTTATTTATATAGCACCATTGATTCCATGGCGCTGTACATGAGAAGGGGTTACATACAAATTACAGATATCACTTACAGTAAACAAACTAACAAACACAGACTTAAGCCCCTGTCACACACAGCAATCTCGCTAGCGAGATCGCTTGTGAGTCACAAGTTTTGTGATGCAACAGCGATCTCACTAGCGAGATCGCTGTGTGTGACAGGTATCAGCGACCGGCCCCACTGCCGGGTATCGCTGATCGTTGTGGAATGGCCAGTACTTTTTTGGATCATTGGTCTCCCGCTGGCCAGCACGCATTGCTGCATGTGGCAGGCGGGAGACCAGCAATCAGCGAGCTGGACGCTGGTTTCCAAGGTAAACAGAGGGTTTCTAAGTGCCGCGCGGCGCTTAGAAACTAGCTGTTTACCTTGGTTACCAGCTCCCTGCACCAGCGCGCTGGTAACTAAGGTACACAGCGACGTGAGCGCTCGTCGTCGCTGGTGAAGCTGCCTGTTTGGCAGCTCACCAGCGATCATGTAGCGACACACCAGCGATCCTGACAAGATCATATCATTGTCGGGATCGCTGGTAAGTCGCTATGTGTGACAGGGCCCTAATACAGAGGGTAAATGACCCTGCCCTTGCGGCTTTACATTCTACAGGATGGTGGGGAAGGAGACAGTAGGTTGGTGGTTGCAGCAGCTCTGATATTGGTGAGGCGGAAGCAGAGGCGTATCTAGGCTTCCTGGCACCCGGGGCAAGAATTTGGTTCGGCGCCCCCATCCCCACTCCAATTCCCCCACATTTTAAATAACCCCCATCCCCACTCCCAAATCCCCCCCACACATTATGTACCCCCCACTCCAAATCCCCCACATATTAACCCCATCCCTACTCATTAACCCCCCCAAACAATAACTCTCATCCCTACTGATTAATTCCATCCCCACTCATTAACCCCCCGTCCATACTCCCAAATCCCCCAACACATTATGTACCACCCACTCCAAATCCCCCACTCATTAACCCCCCAGACATTAATTCCATCCCCACTCATTAACCCTCCACAAATTAATTCCATCCCCACTCAATAACCCCCATCCCCACACATTAACCCCCATCCCCACTCATTAACCCCCCACACATTAACTCCCATCCCCACTCATTAACCCCCCACACATTAACCCCCATCCCCACTCTTTACCCCCCACACAGTAACCCCCATCTCCAGTCATTAACCCCCCACTCATTAACCCCCATCCCCACACATTAACCCCCATCCATTAACCCCATCCCCACACATTAACCCCCATCCATTAACCCCATCCCCACTCTAACCCCCCACACATTAACCCCCACCCCCACTCATTAACCCCCCACACATTAACCCCCATCCCCACTCTTTACCCCCCACACAGTAACCCCCATCTCCAGTCATTAACCCATCCCCACACATTAACCCCCATCCACTAACCCCATCCCCACTCTTTAACCCCCCACACATTAATCCCCATCCCCACATTAACCTCATCTCCACTCATTAACCCCCCCACACATTAACCCCCATCCCCACTCATTAACCCCCCACACATTAACCCCCATTCCCACTCATTAACCCCCCACACATTAACCCCATCCCCATTCATTAACCCCCCACACATTAACCACATCCCCTTTACCCCCCACACAGTAACCCCCATCTCCACTCATTAACCCCCCCACATTAACCCCATCCCCACTCTTTACCCCCACACAGTAACCCCCATCTCCACTCATTAACCCCCCACTCATTAACCCCATCCCCACACATTAATCCCCATCCCCACATTATCTTCATCTCCACTCATTAACCCCCCCACACATTAACCCCATCCCTACTCATTAACCCCATCGCCACACATTAACACCCCCCATCTTCGGTGGTTTCTTCAGCTCCACATTGGAGCACACTTAACACCAGTGCTGAGCGTTCGGTAGAGGCTAAATCCAAGTCGGCTAAAGGACCTCTGCTGACGTCATGCCCATGTGACCAGAAGGGGTGGCGCCTCTTCCTCCATAGAGCAGCAGAGCAGACAGGAGGAAGCTGCGGATGATTTAGCCTCAACCGCAATTGTACTGGCGTCTATACAGACGTCAGTACAATTGTTCCCTGGGAGCCGGCACACGCACCTTCTCTGCGCCTGCTGTCAGCTTGACAGCTGACACAGAGAACCGCCGACTCTCAGCCCGGGGGGGCAGCAGAGCGCAGCCGCCAGGGAGGACACTGCGGACCGCTGCATTCCGGCCCGGACTGCGCCCCTTGCCGGCTGCGCCCGGGGCAACTGCCCCGGTTGCCCCCCCCTAGATACGCCCCTGGGCGGAAGCTCCAGTAGTGGTGAGGAGGAAGCGGGGTCATTGCAGGCTGTAAGCTTTCCTGAAGAGGTGGTTTTTCAGGTTCCGTCTGAAGGATCTGAATGTGGTTGATAGTTGGATGTGTTGGGACAAAGAATTTCAGAGGATGGGGGATATTCGGGAGAAGTCTTGGAGGCGGTTGGGTGAGGAGCGAATAAGTTTTGGAGGAGAGAAGGAGGTCTTGGGAGGACCGGAAATTACATGAGGGAATTGATATATGAAGGAGACAGGTTACAGGTGGCCTTGTAGATCAGTATTAGTAATTTGAACTGGATACACTGAGGGAATGGGAGCCAGTGAAGAGATTTGCAGAGGGGTGAAGCGGAGGAGTAGCGAGGAGAGAGATGAATTAGTTGGGCAGCAGAGTTAAGAATGGACTGGAGAGGTGCGAAGGTGTTAGCAGGGAGGCCACAAAAAAAAATGTTGCATTAGTCGAGGCGGGAGATGATCAGGGTATGCACAAGCATTTTAGTAAAGTGAGGGTTGAGGAAAGGACTGATTCTGGAAATATATTTGAGCTGGAGGCGACAGGAGGTGGAAAGAGCTTGGATATGCGGTTTCAGGAACAGAGCAGAGTCAAGGGTTACTCCGAGGCATCTGACTTCCGTTACGGGGGGAAAGTGTGATGTCGTTAATTGTGATAGATAGGTCAGGTGAGGAAGATCTGTGGAGGAAAGATGATGAGTTCAGATTTGTCCACATTGAGTTTGAGGAAGCGAGAGGAGAAGAAGGAGGATATGGCTGATGGACACTCCGGGATTCTGGACAGCAGAGAGGTGACATCTGGGTCAGAGAGATAGAACTGAGTGTCATCAGCATAGAGGAGGTACTGAAATCCATGGGACTTTATGAGTTGCCCCAGGCCAAGTGTATAGATTGAGAAGAGTAGGGGTCCTAGAACAGAGACTTGGGGGACTCCAACAGAAAGAGGGTGGGATGCGGCAGTAGTGTGTGAGTGGGAGATGCTGAATGTGCGGTTGGATAGGTATGAGGAGATCTAGGATATGGCCAGGTCTTTGATGCCAAAGGAGGAGAGGATCTGTAGTAGGAGCCAGTAGTCAACTGTGTCGAAAGCAGAGGACAGGTTTAGAAGGAGGAGTACAGAGTAATGTCCGTTAGCTTTGGCTGTAAGTAGGTCGTTAGTAATTTTGGTCAGGGCTGTCTCAGTGGAGTGATGGGTACAGAAACCAGATTGTAGATTGTCAAAGTGCAAGTTAGATGAGTGGTGGGAGGAAAGATCAGCGTGGACGTGCTACTCCAGGAATTTGGAAGAGAAAGGGAGCAGCGATATTGGGCGATAGCTGGACATAGCGGTTCGGTCGAGGGTTGGCTTTTTAAGGATAGGCGTGATTGTGGCATGTTTGAAAGCAGAACGGAAGGTATCGGGCGTTAGCGATAGGTTGAAGAGGTGGGTTAGGGATGGGATAAGAGTGGTGGTGAGGTTGGGGAGGAGGTGGGATGGGGTCGTGTGCACAGGTATTGAGGTGTGATTTGGAGAGGAGATAATTAAGCTCCCCTTCAGTGTTGTTGGAGAGGGAGAAGATATACAGAAGATACATAACTTATAACAGCTGTACATATATAATTATATACAGAAAATACCCAGGTTATACCGGCATAGCTCTAACACTCATAAATGAACCTCGCCATATATATGCCAGTAATAGAGGAGCTTGATCTGACAAGAATAGTTGTGGAAGGTCATACGACCCCTTCTGACTAGTTCAGTGCACTATTGATTGGAGGCTGTCAGCATGTCCTTACATTACACACCTAATAGTGGCAGCCGGTGAATGATGAGGTAGCGTTGTGTGTTCTGTGCCTTGCATGACACAATAAAAGTGGAAGTCGATAGAAAACTCAATGAGATTTCATTATGTTACAGCCTTACTTAAAGCATTGGTTGCAGTACGCACGAGCAGGCAAGAAATCAACCAGACCTATGACCCTTCCTGTAATAAACCCGGCCGTAAAGATCTATTAAAGACATGTTTGGTAATAGTTGGCAGCAATCTACACACGAATGACATGTTTTATTCTTCAACTATATGGTTCTAAATTATTTTTAATGAGTACTTCTCCTTTAAATCACCATTAGGCTATGTGCCCACGCTAGCGTTTTTAAACGCTAAGGAAACGGATCCCCTTTCCCAGAAAACGCGCGTTTCTTGCGCGGTTTTTGCCAAAAAGTCGGCGTTTTTGACGCGTTTTTTGACACGCATTTTCTGGGAACATTGGGGGAAGGCTAAAAACGCTCAGCAATGTGGGAATTAATGAGCATGCTGTGTTTTTAGCCGCTAAGCGATTCCTGAGCGGTTAAAAACGCATGCATTGGCACAAAAAGCCAAAAACGCATGCTAATTAATTTGAAGCATCTTTTAAGCGTTTCTGCAGTGTCTGATCCGGCACAAACGCTGCGGAAATGCTTAAAAAAACGCAACGTGGGCACACAGCCTTAGAGGGACTTTCTACCCTTGTCAACATTGTTCTTTTCATATAAATAGAACCAACGCTTTAATCTGATTTATTAACATAACTTTATAGTGATCAGAGCTTGGCTTTCTGATGCAGAGCTCCAAATCCCCTGCATAGTCACAGGTAAATGACAATATTCTGTAGGCCTCTGGTCACCACTAGGGGGAGGTTTAGTGCTCACTGCATACTATACAGTCATATGTAAAAGTTTGGGCACCCCTATTAATGTTAACCTTTTTTCTTTATAACAATTTTGGTTTTTGCAACAGGTATTTAAGTTTCATATATCTAATAACTGATGGACTCAGTTATATTTCTGGATTCAAATGAGGTTTATTGTACTAACAGAAAATGTGCAATCTGCATTTAAACAAAATTTGACCGGTGCAAAAGTATGGGCACCCTTATCATTTTCTTGATTTCAACACTCCTAACTACTTTTTACTGACTTCCTGAAGCACTAAATTGGTTTTGTATCCTCATTAAGCTTTGAACTTCATAGCCAGGTGTATTAAATCATGAGAAAAGGTATTTAAGGTGGCCACTTGCAAGTAGTTCTCCTATTTGATTCTCCTATGAAGAGTGGCATCATGGGCTCCTCAAAACAACTCTCAAATGATCTGAAAACAAAGATTATTCAACATAGCTTTTCAGGGGAAGGATACAAAAAGTTGTCTCAGAGATTTAACCTGTCAGTTTCCACTGTGAGGAACATAGTAAGGAAATGGAAGAACACAGGTACAGTTCTTGTTAAGCCCAAAAGTGGCAGGCCAAGAAAAATATCAGAAAGGCAGAGAAGAAGAATGGTGAGAACAGTCAAGGACAATCCACAGACCACCTCCAAAGTCCTGCAGCATCATCTTGCTGCAGATGGTGTCACTGTGCATCCTGATCAGGGGAGGTGAAAATCCACCTCACCAAGTGAGACATAGCAATGATGACCTGTCAAGTCATGATAACCCTGCAAACTGGCACAATTCCTAAGTTGTAAAAATGCAGTACCACTCATAACCACATGGTGTGCTGTCAAGAGGAAACATCATAGATAACACCATAGAGACAGCCCCAGACATAAATGGTAATTTACTAAAAAATGCTACTTACTAAAGAGCAATTTATTTTACTAAAGAGCAATACCACACACAAACTGTGGACAGGGGTGGCGCTGCTTTTGGAAAGAAGGAGTCATCTATTTGTAATCCTTGACACCTCCTATAAATGTACATTTCGGGCTGCGGCTTCAGTAGATGTTATGCAGACAGCTATGACTAGAAGAGAAACGAACGCTGCAGGAGACAGACACCATGCTTCACTATATTTTAGCAACATAAAGCCGCCTGACATTCTAGATGAATAGTGCTGTCCGCCTGACATTAGGAAGCTTCTTCTGACGTGCAGCCCCCCCCCCCGTCACATATCACATACATGCCAGGGGGCTCTGCATGATCCAGACCATCAACATTAACCCCACCTTGATCTAGATCTGCTTCCAGACTCCTCCAAGAATATTATTTTTTTTGTAGAAATTATTAATGCTTTCAGCAGAGTCTGGCAGATGTTGCAGTGCTGAGTTTGTAACCTGCAGCAATCTTCGTTTATCAGAGAGGACTTTGCCAGATGTAGCAGTCATGAGTCTGTCAGATATAATAAAGCAGATTTTCCACAATGTAGCAGGGCTGGGTTTGTTCGTATAGCAGAGCTGAGTTAGTCGGAAGTAGTAAGACTGAGTTTAAGTTTATCAGACATAGCAGAGCTGTGTGCCAGATGTAGTGATGAGCTAGTCAGGTGTAACTGGACAAGGTTCTTACAATATATGCGGCCTGATATTAATAAATCAGCAGAGGCAAGCAGTCAGTCAGGAGCGTGCTTGTCAAATTACTGCATAGAGGTAACAGGGTTTTCTGTGAGAGACATAGCAGAGGTAACTGATGTAGCAGGGATGAGCCTGTCATCTCTGAAAAGGTAGGATATATCATCAAGCACATTGTAAAATTATATTTACACTGCTGTATTTTATCACTATGTGGCGCTATTATGTAGACAGTATTGCACTGTTATATGGTCACTAAATTGTGCTATTATTTGCATAATGTGTTGTGGCTGTGTTTTTAGAAGTCTGGATGTCACGATTTTTCAGCACTATTTGGCGCCAGTATTTAGACACAGTATTGCACTCTTAAGTGGTCACTGAATGGTACTATTATTTGCACAGCGTATTGTGGCTGTGTTATTTGATGTCTGCATGTCACTGTTTTTTCAGCACTATTTGGCGCTATTATTAGATACCATATAGAACTGGCCCTGTGAGATGCCATTATTTAAAAGCTAAGGCCGGTTTCACACACCTGTACATTATGGTCCGAGTATGCCTGGCCTAAGGTCTCCTAATCTGAACTTTCCAGCCTCATTTATGCCGAAGAGACTGTTGAGTTTGGGTCAGGAGACTCGTAGCAGTTCCAGTGTTCATGGTGTAATACATGGATGTGTAAAACCTGATTATCGCTATTTTTGCAAAGACATCATCCACCCATTACACAGAATATGCCTTTTCACATACAGTAGTGTTCAAAATAATAGCAGTCGAATATGACTGACCAGATTAATCGCTGTTTTTGGTATAAATTATATTACCACGTGTCAAACAATTTCCAGTCAGTGCAGTAGATTCTGAGAAAACCAACAGACTCGCCATTCATGGTCTGCAGGTCTTTGAGACTGCGTATTAGAATAAATAATTGATGGTTTAGTGGTGTGTTCAAAATAATAGCAGTGCGGAGATCAATTAGTGAGGTCAATCATTCTGTGAAGAAACAGGTGTGAATCAGGTGGCCCTTATGTAAGGGCGAAGCCAGGACATGTTGTACATGCATTTCTCCTTGAAAGCCTAAGAAATATGGGTCGTTTGAGACATTGCTCAGTAGAACAGCGTACTTTGGTTAAAAAATTGATTGGAGAGAGTAAAACTTATAAAGGAGTGCAGACAATGATTCAGATAAAATGATCACTGCTTTACAATGGAAAGTCAAACCAGAGAGATGTGGAAGAAAACAGAAGACTACAATTCTGATTGATGGAAGAAAGCCAGAATCGCAAAGGCTGAGCCAATGATCAGCTACAGCAGTGTTTCTCAACTCCAGTCCTCAAGACCCACCAACAGGTCAAGGTTTCAGGATTTCCTTCCTTAGTGTTGCACAGGTGATAGTTTGCAATACTAAGGAAATCCTGAAAACATGACCTGTTGGTGGGTCTTGAGGACTTGAGTTGATAAACACTGAGCTACAGGATGATCAAAGACCGTCTCAAGTTACCTGTGACTACATAGATAGAAGACGCCTGTGTGATGTTAATCTCTTAGAAAGAAGTTCCCGCAAAGTCCCACTGTTAAAAAAAACAACATGTACTGAAAGGATACAATTTGCCAAAGAACACATCAATGGAGAAACATTTTATGGACTGATGAAAGTAAAGGTGGGCCAAGTGCCGCAGACAGTTCGTCAGATGACCTCCAAACTCTGCATTCAAGCCACAGTACACTCTAAAGACAGTGAAGCATGGTGGAAGCATCATGATCTGGACGTGTTTCTCTTACTATGGTTCCGGACCTATTTACCGCATACCGGAGATCATGGACCAGTTTGCATATACCATATTAAAATACTTGAAGAGGTCATGTTAAGTGATGAGCGAGTATACTCGTTACTCAAGATTTCCCGAGCATGCTCGGGTGATCTCCGAGTATTTGGATGTGCTCAGAGATTTAGTTTTCGTCGCCTCAGCTAGACAGGCTGAAAAATGTGGGGATTTCCTAAAAAACAGGCATTCCACACATGTATTCAGGCTCTCCAGCAGCCGCAAATCATGCAGCTGAGGCGACGAAAACTAAATCTCCGAGCACTTCCAAATGCTCTGAGGACACCTGAGCATGCTCGGGAAATCTCCAGTAACGAGTATACACGCTCATTACTAGTCATGTTGCCTTATGCTGAAGAGGATATGCCCTTGAAATGGGCGATTCAACAAGACAATGACCCTATGCACACCAGTAAACATGCAAAAACTTGGTTCCAGTCCATCAAAATTGAGATTATGGAGTGGCCGGCCCAATATCCGGATCTTAATCCGATAGAAGACTTAGGGGGTGACATTAAACATGCCATTTCTGAGGCAAAGCCAACAAATGCCAAAAAATCGTGTGATGTAGTCCAAGCATCCTAGGCTGGAATAACAGAGACAGGTGTCAGAAGTTGGTTGTCTTTATGCAACATAGATGTGAAGCAGTTCTAAAAAAAACTGTTGGTATATAACTAAATATTAGGTTAGTGATTCACAGGAATGCTAAATCCACCAAAAATAGTACGCGTACATATTGTGAGTTTGTAAAGACGAATGCAGACACTGCTATGTTTAAGAACAGCCCAATGTTCAGTTTTTGTTATTTTCTGTAAAGTAGTTCAAAATTCTTTACATTTTTCTTCATGTTTTTGAATTAGAAAACAGTGTGCAATGTTCCCAATGCTGGAAATAGAAACTAGTATAAAGATTTTGTGATTAACTCATGGTTTAGAACACACTGCTATTATTTTGAACACTACTGTACAGTCAATGGACCTGTGAAAATAGGAAGTCACAAGTGCTGTCGGAATTTATCAGTTTAATAGGTAGAAGAATAACAGATGCCACAAGGATTGTCAAAGCTAACAAACAATGGCTCCAGCACAAAAAAATGGATCGTATTTCATGTATGGGAAAGAAATACGACAGTGAAAATGGGCTTAGGGGTCAATTCATCAAGCAGTTTTGGCTAGAATTTTGGTATAAAACTGAAATATTGAACATGTTTTGAGCAACTCAGAATTTCGCAAGCATTTTGTCGCTATGGCTTTTTGAAAAGTGGGCGCAGCTCAGATGGAACAGTGCCCGAAAATTGATCATAATTTATGCCACAAATGTGGCATATATTATGACAGAAATGATCGCCAACCCCTGCCTTTCTGCCATTTGAGCATGCCAAGGGATACACACCTCTTAATTATTATTATTATTTATTTATATAGCGCCATTAATTCCATGGTGCTGTACATGAGAAGGGGGTTACACACAAAGTTGTAGATATCATTAACAGTAAACAAATTTACAATGACAGACTGGTACAGAGGGGAGGGGACCCTGTCCTTGCGGACTTAAATTCTACGGGATAGTGGGGAAGAGACAGAAGGTCGGGGGTACAGCAGCTCTGGTGGTGATGAGGTGGCGGCGGCAGCTCAGGTGGTGGTGAGGCGGCAGAATGGTCATTGCAGGCTGTAAGCTTTCCTGAAAAGATGGGTTTTCAGGTTCCGTTTGAAGGATCCGAGGGTGGTGGATAATCGGACGTGTTGAGGCATGGCATTCCAGAGGATGGGGATATTCGGGAGAAATCTTGGAGGCGGATGTGTGAGGAACGAATAAGTGTGGAGGAGAGTAGGAGGTCTTGGGAGGATCGAAGATTACGTGAGGGAAGATATTGGGAGATTAGTTCAGAGATATAGGGAGGGGAAAGGTTGTGGATGGCTTTGTAGGTCAGTGTTAGTAGTTTGAACTGGATTCATTGGGGAATTGGGAGCCAATGGAGGGATTTCCAGAGGGGAGAGACAGGGGAGTAGCGAGGAGAGAGGTGGATTAGTCAGGCAACAGAATTGAGGACAGACTGGAGTGGAGCAAGAGAGTTAGCAGGGAGGCCACAGAGGAGTGTGTTGCAGTAGTCAAGGCAGGAGATGATGAGGGCATGTACAAGAGTTTTAGTAGATTGAGGACTGAGGAAGGGACAGATTCTGGAAATATTTTTGAGTTGGAGGCGACAGGAGGTGGCAAGAGATTGGACATGGTTTGAAGGACAAGGCAGAGTCGAGAGTTACTCCGAAGCAGCAGATTTCAGGTGCGGGAGACAGGAGGATGCCGTTTACCATAATAGATAGATCGGGTAGGGAAGATACATGAGATGGAGGAAAGATAATGAGTTCAGTTTTGTCTATGTTGAGTTTTAGGAAGCGAGAGGTGAAAAAGGAGGATATGGCTGATAGACACTCCGGGATTCTGGACAGCAGAGAGGTGACATCTGGGCCAGAGAGGTAGATCTGAGTGTCATCTGCATACAGGTGGTACTGGAAGCCATGGGACATACAGGTGGTACTGGAAGCCATGGGAATTTATGAGTTGTCCTAGGCCAAGAGTATAGATGGAAAAAAGTAGGGGTCCCAGGACAGAGCCTTGGGGGACTCCAACAGAGAGGGGGCGGGATGTGGAGGTAGTGTGGTAGTGGGAAACGCTGAATGTGCGGTCAGAAAGGTATGAGGAAATCCAGGACAGGGTAAGGTCTTTGATGCCAAGGGAAGAAAGAATCTGTAGCAGTAGGCAGTGGTCAACTGTGTCAAAGGCAGAGGACAGGTCAAGAAGGAGGAGGATGGAGAACTGTCTGTTAGCTTTGGCTTTGAGTAAGTCATTAATAATTTTGGTCAGGGCAGTTTCAGTGGAGTGGTGTGGGCTGAAGCTAGATTGCAGGATGTCAAGGAGGGAGTTAGATGAGAGATGGGAGGAAAGTTGATCATGGACATGCTGTTCAAGGAGTTTGGAAGCAAATGGGAGCAGTGATATGGGGCAATAGCTGGGCATAGCAGTTGGGTCAAGGTTTGATTTTTTGAGGGTGGGTGTTATGGTGGCATGTTTGAAGGCAGAGGGGAAGGTACCAGAAGTTAGGGATAGGTTGAAGAGATGGGTTAGGGCTGGAATGATCATGTTAGTGAGGTTGGGGAGCAGGTGTGAAGGCGTGATTTGGAAAGGAGATGAGTAAGCTCTCCTTCAGTGATGTTGGAGAGGGAGGTTATTAGGGAAGGGCAGAGGTCTGGTATGTAGAGTGGTTGAGGTGGTGGAACTGTAAAGGTTTGCCTTGTTTGGTCAATCTTGTTTTTGAAGTAGGTGGCAAAGTCCTCAGCAGAGATGAGGGGAGTTGGAGGTGGCAGTGGTGGGCGGAGGAGAGAGTTGAATGTGCTGAACAGTTGTTTTGGGTTGTGGGATAATGAAGAGACAAGGTTTGTGAAATAGGTCTGTTTAGCAGAGGTGAGGACTGATTTAAAGGCTAGTGTATCTTGTTTGAAAGCAGTGAAGTCGTCTGGCAGGCGTGTTTTCTTCCAACGCCGCTCCGCGACTCTGGATGCTTGTCAAAGTTTTTTGGTGAGGTTGTTGTGCCAGGGTTGCCTATTGGTTTGTCACACTTTGCCATGTATGAGAGGAGCGACTGAGTCTATGGCTGCTGTGAGCGTGGCGTTGTAGAAAGCGGTGGCACTGTCCGTGTTGTGGAGTGAAGATATGGAGGACAGAGGTAGAAGAGTGTCTGAGAGTCTGTGGATGTCTAGGTGTGTGAGGTTTCTACAAGGATGTGCTAGTGGCTGGACATGGGGGCAGGTGAGAAGGACAAGGATGAGAAGGTGAGTAGATGGTGGTCAGTTAGGGGGAATGGAGAGGTTGTGAGATTAGATAGGGAACATAGGCGGGTGAAGATGAGGTCTAATGTATGTCCATCTGTGTGGGTGGCTGTGGAGGACCACTGAGTAAGTCCAAAGGATGAGGTAAGTGACAGGAGTTTGGAGGCTGCTGGCTGGGGGGGTGTCACTGGGGATGTTGAAGTCCCCCATGATGATGGTGGGGATGTCAGCAGCGAGAAAGTGGAGGAGCCAGGTGGAGAATTGGTCGATGAAGGTAGTAGCTGAGCCCGGTGGTCGGTATATGACAGCCATTTGGAGATTAGAGGGAGAGTAAATATGGACAGAGTGAACCTCGAAAGAAGGGAGGATAAGGGAGGGTGGGGGTTGGATAGGGTTGAAGGAGCAGTTTTTAGAAAGGAGGAAACCCACTCCTCCTCCTTGTCTGTTGCCAGGGTGAGGAGTGTGGGTAAAGTGGAGGCCGCCATAAGTGCAGCCGGGGAGGCCGTGTCAGGAATTTGGCTCATCTTACTCCAGAGCACTATTTCATTAAAAGGAATCTGTCAGCAGGATTTCACCCCCACAAACTATTTACCGGTATATGCACATGTAGCGCTTTCAAAGACAAGTCTAGCAATACCTTTACATGTCCAGTTGTTTCCCACATTCCTGAAAAATCAACTTGTGAATTAATATGTAAATAAAGTGCTAGATTTAATGCCTGTATCACTCCAGCTCTATTCCCTGCCCAGAGTTGCCTCCTTCTGCTTGACTGACAGCTTCTATGCTGTGTGAGTACAGGAAAAGGAGCTGCCAGTGAAGCAAGAGGAGGCGGCACAGAGCGGAGAATAGAGCTGGAGTGACAGAGACTTCTCATCTACAAATAGTTATTCCACCTCGTTTGCATATCAATACAAACGCTGATTTCTCAGTAATGGAGGATTGGCCATTATAGGTATCGCTGAACTTGTTTTTCTAAGAGCTACATGCACAAATGAATAGTTTGGGGTGTAAAAGCTGCTGACAGGTTCCCTTAAATACTGGCATAAAAAAGGTCAGTCTTGAGGAATGTGGACCTGAATTGGCATAGTATGGCAATACTATATTAACTTAGAACTGTTAGACCAATGTCCCACATGCCAAAATGTAAATTGTTCCGCTGCCTTTTTTCTACAGATGTCCGCACCAAAATACACAATAGCAATCTGCTCTGATTGTTGCATTTTAATGTGATTTCCTTTTTTATGAGTTTTTCATGCAGACTTGAGGCAGTATTTTGCTAATTTATTTGTTTTTTGTTAGTGCAGAAATGATGAGATTCCATACTTAAAAATGCAATTGCATTTTTTACATGGGTTTTTTCAGATTCGCCATAGAAGCCTATATGGAAAAACACAACAAAAATGCACTGTTCAATAGTGTCTTGAGGCTGTGTGCCCACGTTGCGTTTTTTTAAGCATTTCCGCAGCGTTTGTGCCGGCTCAGATGCTGTAGAAACACTTAAAAGAAGCTTCACATTAAATTGCATGCGTTTTTGGCTTTTTGTGCCAATGTATGCGTTTGTAAACGCTCAGGAATCGCTTAGAGGCTAAAAATGCAGCATGCTCATTAATTTCCACATTGCTGAGCGTTTTTAGCCATTTCCAATGTTCCCAGAAAACGCGCTGAAAAAAAAGCGTCAAAACCGCGCGTCTTTTGTGCAAAAAATGCGCAAGAAACGCGCGGAAATAAAACACACGTTTTCTGGGAAGGGGATCAGTTTCCTGAGTGTTTAAAAACGCTAGCGTGGGCACATAGCCTTACAGAGGACATTAGTTTTCACAAATTCACATCCATCCACTTCACTTTGCTTGAGATGTTAAAGGCATCAGATATTCTGCACAAAAAGCGCAACATACTGTAAGGCTATGTGCACACGCTGCGGATTGGTCTGCGGATTTGTATCTGCAGAACCGCAGGTAAAATGACCTGCGGTTTTACCTGCGGATTGGCCTGCGGTTTATCACCTCTACAATGGAGGAGATGGTAAACCGCAGCAGAATCCACAGAAAAGAAGTCACATGTCATTTCTTTCTGCGGATTCAAAACCGCAGCTTTTCTGCAGTTAAAAATCCGCAGCATGAAGATGTTTAATAGCAAGGAAATGGAGGCTGGCTTATTCTCCGTCATTTAACGAGTTGCGTTCCCGCATACAGGACATACGAAGTATGGAACATCTCACTGCTTTAACAAATAATATGTTTGAAAGTTTTGAAGCAACGTGGAATCTGTGGGACGTATACTGGGCTCGGAAGGCTTAGTATCGATACTTACTCAGCAAAATGTGCCATCTTTCCCTGGGATCTTTCCTCCCTCCCTCCCTCGTGTTTCACTGTCTTGTCAATTATATTAGTCTCTATTATGTTTGTTAATTGTTTTTCATTGAATGTTTACATGCATTGTATCTTGGTGTGTTTTCATTCTGTAAATTTCTATTGGAAAATCAATAAATATCCAGTTATAAAAAAAAAAAAAAAAATCTGCAGCATGTGCACAGCAGATTGTAAATCACATATTACACTGTCTGCAGAACTGCTGCAGATCCGCAGCGGCCAAAACCGCAGCGGATCCGCATCAAAAACCGCAGCGTATGCACATAGCCTAACAAAGCCTTATAGAATTTTTCCACCTACATATTAAAACAGATGTGGCAAAATTTTCTATAAAGGTTATTGGTGAAAAATTTCATTTAGTGTTTCTTTAATTGTCTACATCGACTGTGTCTGTGATGTACAAACTTCTCAGCATGTGACCTGGGGTGCACCTACAAGGGTTAATTTATCTCCTCTCACTCAATCCAACACTCAACCTCTGTTCTATGATATAAAGTGAGTATAGATCGCACCCCGACACAGTCCACACACCGCTTTTACTTATCACACTGCCAGGACTCATCAAACACACGGGGTGATGAATCCCCAAAATATGTTACTGTCTGACAATCAAAAGAACACACACTCTCTGAAAGGCTATAGATTCTTTAAAGCCTACAAGGATCAAACTTATTTCTTTATATTACTCACTTATATATACTGTATATAGCACCATTCATTTCCACAGCGCTTTACAGACATCATCACTGTCCCAACTGGGGCTCACAATCTAGATTCCATATCTGTATGTCTTTGGAGTCTGGGAGGAAACCGGAAGAAACCCACGCAAACACAGGGAGAACATAGAAACTCCTCGCATTTGTCCTTGGTGGGATTTGAACCCAGGACCCCAGTGCTGCAAGGATGCAGTGCTAACTACTGTGTCACCGTGCTGCCCTTATAGAAGGTTTTCAAAAAGGTAAAAATAGAATGACACAAAAATATGCAAAACAGTTATAAAATAAAAGAAATACCTATTGTTCTTCTGTTTGCTTGGGGGGAGGAGAACATGTATTATGGATCACAAGCAGCATCAGCAGCCGCCGCATGTGATCAACTTTCTTTTGTGTTGCCCAGTTTTTTATAGTCCTGATGCTAGGCTCATGTTTCCAGGATGATCCGGATTGGCTCCTTTAAATGATGCTGTTTGTGACTGGACGATGTGCTAGTTTATAACCTTGCATTTCAAATGTCCTGTGTCTCCCCCCACTCCTCTCTATGCAGTCAATAGGAAATATTCTGCCTAGTTACAAACCATTTGTTTCTCTTTGAAGCTCAGGGTCCAGGAGCTGAGGTGTCATGTTTGCTACCTCCGGTGAAAGCCCCTGTGTGCTTGCATTACTGATATAAACAGTGTCCGCCTTTTGTCAACTAAATATCATCTACTTCTTTTATACTTTTCCCCTACTAATTACGCATATATTTCCTTCACAGTATCTAACATACTTGGGATGTATCCAATGTATCTAATTCACATCTAATAAAACAGTATTTTCAATTGCTACATAAAGGATATTAAATAACCAATAACTGCAGGTCGCACTGGGGAGAATAATACTTGAGATCCCCCTGCAGCCCTGATCTTATTGTATGGCTCTGGCTATGTAACTGATATCTCAAGGGTCACCCCTGCCCTGGTTTTTGGTTTCTTTTCTAGCTTTGCAAAATTAAGAAAACCCTGAAGTTGTTCCTGCGGTTAAAACTACAGGGAACCAAATAAAACAGACGATATTACATGGCGGGGGTAGCACGGCTTGTGCGGACCACCCTTAATTACTTTATGTTGGATCCTAGCGGTGGAGAGTGATTGAGTCGACCTGACAGTTTGATTAAAGAACAATTTCACCTTCAACTGCTATATATATATATATCTATATTATACATATATTCACACATTAAATGTACAGTGGGGCAAAAAAGTATTTAGTCAGTCAGCAATAGTGCAAGTTCCACCACTTAAAAAGATGAGAGGCGTCTGTAATTTACATCATAGGTAGACCTCAACTATGGGAGACAAACTGAGAAAAAAAAATCCAGAAAATCACATTGTCTGTTTTTTTTTCATTTTATTTGCATATTATGGTGGAAAATAAGTATTTGGTCAGAAACAAGCAATCAAGATTTCTGGCTCTCACAGACCTGTAACTTCTTCTTTAAGAGTCTCCTCTTTCCTCCACTCATTACCTGTAGTAATGGCACCTGTTTAAACTTGTTATCAGTATAAAAAGACACCTGTGCACACCCTCAAACAGTCTGACTCCAAACTCCACTATGGTGAAGACCAAAGAGCTGTCAAAGGACACCAGAAACAAAATTGTAGCCCTGCACCAGGCTGGGAAGACTGAATCTGCAATAGCCAACCAGCTTGGAGTGAAGAAATCAACTGTGGGAGCAATAATTAGAAAATGGAAGACATACAAGACCACTGATAATCTCCCTCGATCTGGTGCTCCACGCAAAATCCCACCCCGTGGGGTCAGAATGATCACAAGAACGGTGAGCAAAAATCCCAGAACCACGTGGGGGGACCTAGTGAATGAACTGCAGAGAGCTGGGACCAATGTAACAAGGCCTACCATAAGTAACACACTACGCCACCATGGACTCAGATCCTGCAGTGCCAGACGTGTCCCACTGCTTAAGCCTGTACATGTCCGGGCCCGTCTGAAGTTTGCTAGAGAGCATTTGGATGATCCAGAGGAGTTTTGGGAGAATGTCCTATGGTCTGATGAAACCAAACTGGAACTGTTTGGTAGAAACACAACTTGTCGTGTTTGGAGAAAAAAGAATACTGAGTTGCATCCATCAAACACCATACCTACTGTAAAGCATGGTGGTGGAAACCATCATGCTTTGGGGCTGTTTCTCTGCAAAGGGGCCAGGACGACTGATCCGGGTACATGAAAGAATGAATGGGGCCATGTATCGTGAGATTTTGAGTGCAAACCTCCTTCCATCAGCAAGGGCATTGATGATGAAACGTGGCTGGGTCTTTCAACATGACAATGATCCAAAGCACACCGCCAGGGCAACGAAGGAGTGGCTTCGTAAGAAGCATTTCAAGGTCCTGGAGTGGCCTAGCCAGTCTCCAGATCTCAACCCTATAGAAAACCTTTGGAGGGAGTTGAAAGTCCGTGTTGCCAAGCGAAAAGCCAAAAACATCACTGCTCTAGAGGAGATTTGCATGGAGGAATGGGCCAACATACCAACAACAGTGTGTGGCAACCTTGTGAAGACTTACAGAAAACGTTTGACCTCTGTCATTGCCAACAAAGGATATATCACAAAGTATTGAGATGAAATTTTGTTTCTGACCAAATACTTATTTTCCACCATAATATGCAAATAAAATGAAAAAAAAAACAGACAATGTGATTTTCTGGATTTTTTTTTCTCAGTTTGTCTCCCATAGTTGAGGTCTACCTATGATGTAAATTACAGACGCCTCTCATCTTTTTAAGTGGTGGAACTTGCACTATTGCTGACTGACTAAATACTTTTTTGCCCCACTGTATATATAAGCCCTAACTGGATGATAGCAATTGTCATGCAGAATATACCTGTCGCCCACTATCCCAGGCCCCAGATATACATGTTTACCAGTCCTTACTGCAATTCTTGCATCAGTTTCATGCACTAGCTTGATCGGGAAGGACGAAGTGTTACAATGTTGCAAAGTTTGGCACCCGATTTGTCAAGATTGGAGTTAAGTAATTCAGTCTTGATAACGGTTCCCTCTCAATAGACGTAGTTGACGCATTTTCAGCTGCCCTGGACCAGTGTAAATTCTGATGAATTTGCCAGCCGTTCATGACCATGCCTCCTCCCTGCTTAATTATGCACACTTTTCAAACAGTTGGCTGAAGGTGGCTAAAATTCACCAAATTTATAGCGCTATCGCAAAAATTGAAGGACATCTCAAACAGTTTTGCACCAGAATTCCGCTGCAAATTGAAGACTCGGCCCCTCTATGTGTAAACCACTATGTGCACTATCGGCAAAATGCTGTTTCACGTCACATTGAATTAGAGGGATTAGTTCTAGATATAAATGATTGGTTATATTAATGTCCGATTAGCGAGTATGAAGCAATTACCTCTTTTATGTAAGAAGTGCAGAAGACGGGAGAAATTAGCATAAAGTTTTTCAGGAACAGAGAATAAACTGAAATAATTATAGCTTGTGGTTTGTAAAAGGCATCACTCCGTACTAATAATGTTCCTTGGATCGAATGCCCTTCAAAGTCTTACATACCCTACTAGCTTATATTACTATTACAGTAACATACTGCAATTAAAGGGAGCCTCACAGCGGATACATGCCGCCTGCACCACGGGCAGCACATATCAGACACTGGCTGACACTTCACTCAGGAATGTTGTACTCTTACACTGCATATTTTCAGGTAAAGCATACATTTAAGGTCGGATGGGAACCAAGTGACTAAGAGGCCATTTCCTGATGGCTGCTCCCCTCTAGTGATGGGTCGCTCATTAATTGTGTATAGGGAGACATCTGTCACTCTAGGGGGGCATGAAGAAGACGCCACCTTCAACAGATCTCTTGGACTAGTCACCTGTGTAGCTTGGTTCCTGGACGTCTTTTAAATCTAAGCTTTTCTCTGAAGCGCTGCAGCACCTTAGGCTATGTTCACAAGTTGCGTTTTTGCTTCGCATTTTAATGCAACTGCTTTTTATAATACTAGCAAAAGCTATGAGATTTCAGAAATGGGGCAGATAATACTGCATGGAAGACTATATGAGGCTTATAATATTGTATGGAGGACTATTTGGGGCCCATAATACTGTATGAAGGATTATATGGGACCCACAAAAAAGTATATAGGACTATATAAAGTTCATAATATTGCATGGAGGATCATATTGGTCTCATACTGTAAGAAGGACAATATGGGGCCCATAAAACAGTATGGAGGACTATATGGGGCCCATAATACTGTATGGAGGATTATATGAGACCTACAAAATGTATATAGGACTATACAAAGTTCATAATATTGTATAAAGGATCATATCGGTCCCATACTGTAAGAAGGACAATATGAGGCCCATGATACTGCATGGAGGATTATATGGAGTCCATAATACTGTATGGAGTACTATATGTGGCCCTTAACACTGTATGGAGGGCTATATGGGGCCCAAAATACTGTATGGAACACTATATGGAGCCCATAATACTGTATGGAGAACTATATGGGGCCCAAAATACTGTATAGAACACTATATGGAGCCCATAATACTGTATGGAGGACTATATGGGGCCCAAAATACTGTACTGAGGACTGTCTCCTGTCTCTGATGTCTAGAGGCTTACTGTATAACTCTATAATGTTGATTGACTTTGTATTGACTTTGTCCCTGGTTCCTTCTTGTTATTTTTTGGTTCAATACCCTTTCCCTGGCTTAGAACCCATGTCCCTGGTGTCCTGGTCACATAAAAAGACACTAGCATTATAAATGGCTCATTGTATGTTAGGAGAGCTCAGTTATAAATTTTATGTTAGGGCCCTGTTGGTACAAGTTAATCATTTAGGACCCAATTCATTATTGCATTTGCACTTTTTTTTAGTGGTTTCTGGTGGAGAGAGAGATATTTTTTCAGACGCCAGAACTCAGTTTAGGGTTAAATTTCCGACACAGGCATTTCTCCCGGGCATGCGCAACAGAAAATGCGGATCCGGCCGGGGAAAAAAACGTCTCATTGGACGGCAAAATCTTGGCGGATCCGTAAAAAAACGCATCGAACGGATGACCATCCGTCAAGATCCGCCGTTAATACAAGTCAATAGGAAAAAAAACGGATCCGCCAAGAAAAATGGCGGATCCGTTTTTTTTGCAAAACGGCGGATTTTGACTGATGGGGAAAAATGGATGTGTGAAACAGGTCTAAAAAGTCATACAAAAGTTTTTTTTAATTTTAAACAGAATTCATACACTATGTGCCCTATTTTGGAGAATTTGGAGAAAAAAAATTCAACGAGTACCGCAAGACAAAAAAAAGAGAAGGGACTCAAAAACAACTCTCAAATGACGAATTTGTCCCTTTGTGTCTCATAAATATTTATCTATTACCTGATATCAGTGGTGAGATATGCTCTTTTGGGAATGACAGTTTTCCACTAAACCATCGTGGCTGTTCAATGACAACCAATCAACTTTGTTCAGGTTCATCAAAGATTGCTTAACAGCCTGTTTAAAGTGAATCATCTGTCTCCTGGTCACAAGTGGCCAGGTTTTGCTCCTATTTTATTCCCGCTGCTCCCCCAAGTATTCTGTTATTTTTAAATCCGCCATACTGTTCCGGTGGTGCTCAGAGGATTCCTCGGGGGTGCGTTTTTAGGCTGATCTGCATAATTCCCCACTCCCACTTGGTAAAGACAATAAAAATTAGTACTAAATAAAATAAAACATACTTCAGTTGTTGTTAGGGACATTTATTCCCGATTATCAGCCAGTGTGAAGGCAATGGTCGGCAGAATGCATATAAACATTTAGGCAGGAAAGACAACATCTGCCACCCATGCCTGTATTAACTCAGAAATAATTTTTTTTTCTTTTAAACCTGACATATGGTTCCAGAGATATGAAGTGTTTATTAGGGCAAAATTTGATGGTCTTTACAAAGGTGGTGTGGCTCAGAGGATAATTGCGCAGAGCGCCACTAGAGAATCCCGCGAGCCATGCCTCTTTGTAAAGACCACTTAGTTTAATACTAATCTATACTAAATAAATAGCCCCCTATCTTTAGAACTTTATGGCAGGTTTAAAAAACAAACCAAAAAAACACAAAATGAATACTTAGGAAAGCAGCAGGAATAATAATAATAAAAAAGGTCCCTTCTGATCTGCTGACAGGTTGACATGTCTCCTCTTTGTACATCCTGCTACCTTCGGTTATTTAGATTTCAGAAGTTTGGATGCGGTGGCTGCAAGTGATTTTAGTCTTCTTTTATCCCCAAGTGTCATCAGAAGATACTTGGCGGGTATAATAATAAACGAAGGTGAGCGAAAAGAACACTTTATCCCTGCCATCCCTTCCAACTCCCAATAACTGCTAGTTACGTGAAGATTTGGCTTCTGCAATCCTCACATTGCGCTGATCGGCTCGGCTTCATTACTGAATTTTTTTTTTTCCCCAGAAAATGTCACCTCGAGGGATGTGAGTTCTGACATTCATTACTGGAAGTCATTGGGGGATCGCAGCAAAACGTGTTACGTTTATCAGATCGCAGCCTCTGCGGGGTAGGGAGGATATTGAAACACATGACCCTCTATCAGTTTCTGACACCTAATATAATCTGGGTATTGCAGGTTTCTCTGATCTACAGGGACTTTTGACACTAGGAATAAAGTTACTATGCGATTTTCTGATAATATCAAATCCTTGGAGAATGAGAAAACAGTATTAAATATATTGGTACAGATAGCATCAGTGTCAGCCTAATGCCAACAGTGATAAACTGGCATATAGATATATAAATAGAGAGTTGCAATCAAAATTAAGCAGACCCCCATTGCTAATTACGGTAGCTTTCTTAGTAAAAGTTACTTTTGTTTTCAATAATCCAATGAGATAAGTGTAATGGGCTGGGTGATGGCCAAAGCCCTGTGCCAAAGCCCAAGGAAGACCTGGAGGGTGTGACTATGAGCCTCACCCAATCTGACCATGGACATGCAGCAGCTAACAACACCGAGATACGTGGAAAGACTAGGGA
Source organism: Dendrobates tinctorius (assembly GCF_039654945.1). Classification (NCBI taxonomy): domain Eukaryota; kingdom Metazoa; phylum Chordata; class Amphibia; order Anura; family Dendrobatidae; genus Dendrobates; species Dendrobates tinctorius. Next base: position 33,736,805 of record NW_027361733.1, read on the forward strand.
GGTGATCCAAGTGCTACTCCAAGAGTGACCTTGGGTAAATGGAAGATGACCCCTAGGAACGGGTAGTTAGAATGGCCCATGGGAATGTCCAACAGATGCAGGCAAGCAGAGAAGATAACAGGAAACACAGGTGCAGACAGGACAGTCTGACAGAGAGAGAGATGAACACTGGCGGGTGCAGCTGGCACAGCTGCCGTTCAGGTGAGCACTGGTGGTTGCAGCTGGCTTGGCTGCCGTTGAGGTGAGCACTTGTGGGTGCAGCTGTCTAGGCTGCCATTGAAGTGAGCACTGGCAGGTGCAGCTAGCTCGGCTGCTGTTGAAGTGAGCACTGGTGGGTGCAGCTAGCTAGGATACAAGTACAAGGACCTGATACCTGACAAGTGTGTTAGGAACAAACTCACAACATTTCACAGGCACCTCCATGTTGGAGGAGGCGCTTTAAATAGTAAGTGACCTCCAGCTATTGGCTGGGGACACTTTAGAGGAACGCATGGCCCTTTTAAGAAAGGGAAAGTGTGCACGCACCCTAAGCACAGTGCCTGGAGACCTGCTAGGAGTACACGCACACTGGGTAGCAGCAGACCTGGAAGGAGCAGATCGGGAGCCTCGGCGTTTAAGTACGATGCTGTCTCTGCAGGGAGAGAGGGACTGCAGGCAGAGATACGGGCGCTACAATAAGAACAATGTAAATAGCTCAATGCATCTAATACAACAAGTGGTTTCTCCAAATCCATCACAAAATGCCACTTTAATGACTCCGATATATTCACCCCCTTGATAACAAGCATGTTTATTCTTTAGTACTTAAGGCCCCTTTACATTTAGCGATGCACCAGCGATCACGACCAGCGATATGACCCGGTCAGGATCACTGGTGCATCGCTAAATGATCGCTAGTGAGCTTCCACACAGGAAGATCTCACAGCGATGCAGCAGCGATACAGCGGACGATACCTTTCAGACGCGGCGATCCTGACGTCCTCCGTCCGCGTCCACGCGTTGCTCGTCGGCGCCAGCAGGAAGCCCAGCAGGAAGCGCCCGACGAGAAATGGAGCTGCGCGATCAGCGACAGACAGCGGGGGGAGCCGGTCGGAGGTAAGTATCACACATAGCGATATCGCTAGCAATATCGCTGCTGCGTCACCAAATCGGTGATTCTTTAGCGATATTGTTAGCGATATCGCTATGTGTATAACCCCCTTTAGTACAGCCCATCTGGCTGTTATAACCTGCTGCAAATACGATGAATAGTCAGATACCAGCTTCTGGTCACTTGTCACTTGAATTACATGAGAGATGGTTACAATATTTTGATTACTGTGCAGACATTACTCTATGGGCTATTTATATAGATACAGTGGGTGCGGAAAGTATTCAGACCCCTTTAAATTTTTCACTGTTTCATTGCAGCCATTCGGTAAATTCAAAAAACTTCATTTTTATTCTCATTAATGTACACTCTGCACCCCATCTTGACTGAAAAAAAACAGAAATGTAGAAATTTTTGCAAATTTATTAAAAAAGAAAAAATGTCACTTGGTCATAAATATTCAGAGACCCATTGCTCAGTATTGAGTAGAAGCACCCTTTTGAACTAGTACAACCATGAGTCTTCTTCAGAATAATGTAACAAGTTTTTCACACCTGGATTTGGGGATCGTCTGCCATTCTTCCTTGCAGATCCTCTCCAGTTCTGTTAGGTTGGATGGTGAACGTTGGTGGACAGCCATTTTCAGGTCTCTCCAGAGATGCTCAATTGGGTTTAGGTCAGGGCTCTGGCTGGGTCAGTCAAGAATGGTCACAGAATTGTTCTGAAGCCACTCATTTGTTATTTTAGATGTGTGCTTAGGGTCATTCTCTTGTTACAAGGTGAGCCTTTGGCCAAGTCTGAGGAACAGAGCACTCTGGAAGAGGTGTTCATCAAGGATATCTCTGTACTTCGCAGCATTCATGTTTCCTTCAATGGCAACCAGTCATCCTGCCCCTGAAGCTAAAAAACACCCCCATAACATGATGTTGCCACCAGCATGTTTCACTGTTGGGATTGTATTAGGCAGATGATGAGCAGTGCCTGGTTTTCTCCACACATACCGCTTAGAATTATCACCAAAAAGTTCTATCTTCGTCTCATAAGACCAGAGATCTTATTTCTCATAGTCTGGGAGTTCTTCATGTGTTTTTTAGCAAACTCTATGCGGGCTTTCATATGTCTTGCACTGAGGAGAAGCTTCAGTCGGGCCACTCTGCCATAAAGGCCTGACTGGTGTAGGGCTGCAGTGATAGTTGACTTTGTGGAACTTTCTACTATCTTCCTACTGCATCTGTGGAGCTCAGCCACAGTGATGTTAGGGTTCTTCTTCACCTCTCTCACCAAGGCTTTTCTCCCACGATAGGTCAGTTTGGCTGGATGGCCAGGTCTAGGAAGACTTCTGGTGGTTCCAAACTTCTTCCATTTAAGGATTATGGAGGCTACTGTGATCTTAGGAACCTTGAGTAATGCAGAAATTCTTTTGTAACCTTGGCCAGATCTGTGCCTTGCCACAATTCTGTCTCTGAGCTCCTTGGCCAGTTCCTTTGACCTCATGATTCTCATTTGGTCTGACATGCACTGTGAGCTGTGAGGTCTTATATAGACAGGTGTGTGACTTTACAAATCAAGTCCTTTCAGTTTAATTAAACACAGCTAGACTCCAATGAAGGAATAGAACCATCTCAAGGTGAATCACAAGGAAATGGACAGCATGTGACTTAAATATGAGTGCCTGAGCAAAGGGTCTGAAAATTTATGACCATGTGATATTTCAGTTTTTCTTTTTTTAATAAATTTGCAAAAATGTCTACATTACTGTTTATTTTCAGTCAAGATGGGGTGCAGAGGGTACATTAATGAGAAAAAAATTAACTTTTTTGAATTTACCAACTGGCTGCTATGAAACAAAGAGTGAAAAATTTAAAGGGGTCTGAATACTTTTCATACCACTGTATCACTCTCTGCGCTATTTACTTTGGTACTTTTGTCACTGGCTTCACTTTGTGTTACTTTTTTGCTCAACTTATTATATGTATCTGTTTCTGTATGTTTTCTTTTCTGATTTTAACATTTTTTCTAATAAAATGTAAACAGTTTTATTGAAATAGCATGGACTCATTGGCCTCTTTATGTCTAATATCTTGATCGAGTTGCTATTTATCTGATATATGGGTATATTTTGCATAGATATGAAAAAACATAATGATGTTGATTAGGAGTTTCTTTGTTATAGATACCAGCTTTGGGCTGACACAAGTTGCAAAATGTTTGTACAACTTTGAGTACTGCAAAAATTTTGCAACATTTCAACTTGTTGTACAACAGAATTCTGGCAAAAGCATCTTGATGAGTCAAGGCCAATGTCCTTGTATCGTTTTGTATGATTTTGTTCTTTATACAAGGCAATAGACTAATCTTGTAGTACTCTGCAATTAGTGAAGCCGGTAATTATTACATCAGTGCTGGAGACAAATGTGTTCAGATGCCGTTTTTCATATGAGCACTCTCCTTATTTTTCAAGGATAAAACTTGTACCTATAACGGTTTATGGGGCTGTTCACATGTCTAGATGATAGATAGGTAAATAGACAGATATGAGGCTACTTTCATACTTGCGTTTTTTTGCGCTGCGCACCGTGCGCAGTGCAAACGCACATAAAAAACGCATCATGCGTTTTTTGCGGTTTTGTGTGCTTTTTTTGTGCTGACGTGCGCATTACCATGCGCACGTCAGCGCACCCATAGACTATAATGGGTGGTTGGGTGAAAAAAAATGCATTGTGTGCGCATGCGTTTTTTTGGGACAAGTCGGACGCGCAAAAAATGCAAAAGAGTGCATTTTGTGCACCCGAGCGCACACTACAAAAAAACGCATGCGCATACAAACGCGTACAAACGCATGTGTATGCGCACCCATGTAAAGAATAGGAAAAGAAAACGCATGCTTTTTTTGCGCAAAAAAACAGCGCAAAAAAACGCAAGTGTGAAACCAGCCTGAGATAGATATGAGATAGATAGATAGATAGATATATAGATATGAGATAGATAGATAGATAGATAAATGTTGCATGTATCTGGGTGAATAAAGTCCAATTTTTTCACTTATTTCCACTGGTATGCTGCTTCCATTCGATAGATAGATAGATAGATAGATAGATAGATAGATAGATAGATAAAATACCCACTACAGTAACTACATTTATTACATGTCCCCATACAGCCTCGGACTGGCCCATACGGTGACAGGGGAATCCCCCGGTGGGCCCCTGTGCAGATCTGGGCCCCCAACCCCACTGTATGAGAAGTACTTGGCATAATTCAATTGATTCTGTATAGAAAAAGGCAACATCTTATCATTCATAAATCAAACTACCCAGTTTATTATTATATAGAGATATAGGTAAATTTGTGAACGAGGGTAGTGTAATATTTATATGCAAGTGGGCCCGCAAAGTCAGTGTTACTGGTGGGCCCTTGGCACTCCAGTCCGACAATGTCCCCATATGATATGAATAGTCTTCAATGGAGTTGCAGCCGGGAGTGATGTATTGTAATTTCGGCATGGTATTATGTGCAGTGTTGGAGCCTGGAGCAGTAAAGTCTTCAGATGAATCTTTAGCTGCTGATGTCTTTCTAATGGCAATATATTCAGTATATTAACCACCCATTGACACATTGTCTGGAGTAAAGCCAGATATTACGAGTTGCCGGGCATAACACAATCTGCAAACATCAGACCTCAGTGGTAGGTCTACGATGGCAGCTAGACAATACATCCTTCACTGACAGCAAACCGGATATCATATAATGGATTTACTTATCAAGTGTCGGACGATCCTGCGATGATTTCCTGTGCAGTACATTTAGTTCATTCTATAATGCGGTATATTGTCATACACTATACAGATAACTACACTAACCGGTGGCCAATTAAGGGCATCATATAGTAGGGTGCACACATAATGGTGTCATACACTAACCAATTAACACATTCATACACATAAGTGCTGCCAACACCATACACTAGAAAAACAATATACCGCCAACATACAGTAGCTGTCTACCAGACCATACAGTGCTCAAATAATTCCAGCACACAATGTCCTATGTGATGAAGGTATCACACCTGAAAAAGCTTAGATACCTCTACGCATAACTAAGGACATGTGGCCATCGATGCAAAATCTCTAATGGTGCCACCAAGTTTCACGGGTCTCTCATATGTACCAAAGGGATCTTTTGGGCCCTCCTAGACTTTAGGAGTGCAACTGAAACCCCTGCACCCGCTATAGTTGCACCGCTGCCTTTCCACAGCAGACACCATCACACATGATGGGCTTAGATACATAATCTGAGCACACAGCATGACAGACCTAAACACGTCTGCTGACCAGACATTATCACACATGACAGACTTGGGTACGCTGACTCAGCAGGCCATGTCATACATGATAAGCTTATAAACGCTAGCTAATCAGCACGGTATCACAGATGATAGGCTTAGATACTCATATTATGTTCGCTGTGACACCAGGTCATGCCTAGAAGCAGAATTCTGCTATTTTTTTTCCCTATTTGCAGTATAACGGAGCACAAACACCACAACCACAAGCTTCACCATGAATGAGATATGTTCTTTCACAACTCACAGCTCTGATGATTTTGTTTTAAGCTGGCGTACAAAAGCCGAAAATTAATTTCCCTGTTTTGCTGCCAGAGACACCGGGATTCATAGGATGGAACTGCAGACAGAATGTAATAGGCTGGTGATTCATTCTTTGTTTCACATGCATAGTGTAGACCCAGCTGGTTTGGCACGATGGATTGTCATGTACAGGTGTAGCAATGGCAGAAGACTGCACATAAACAAGACAGCTCTCACAATCTGCACATGGGGTCAGACCGTCTTCATAATCACCCAGCTTTCCACACATCCTGATGTCGGTTACATGGCCTCTGTCTCCACTAATGCCCCAGCTGGGTAAAAGCCTGTCCCGAAGTGGCCAGCAGTATATAGGACATTATTTAATATGCTTGCCATGGGAGTCGGGACTATAGCAGGAAATTTGGTTCTGTAAGAGAGCAATGAATTAAGTCATGAGGCAGGTCATTTTAAGTAAGGACACCCACTTGGACAGTTTTTTGGCATTATTATTAGAGTACCTTGGGGTTTTTATGGTGACAGACTCGTTTTCTGTAAAACTTCCTTACAAAGTCAAAATAATACTGCCATCTAATTCCCATATAATGCTACAACCCAACCACCATACAATGCAGAGCAATAGTCTGGGGTGTCTGTCCTTGGGATCCTTAGGAAACACGTAAATTATCATTTTGTCTATTTACAACCCCAGAAACCGATCCTGCCAGACTATGAGCTAAACAAATTTCTGCACAGATTGTAACAAGTAATATATAGGTGCATTGCTGCCTAGACCTTCTCCTAGTTATAGCCCAGCCAGGACTTTCTTCATCAGTGAAATGACTATCTGGACAAGAAGAATATTCTGAATTGAGAGACCTCAGTGGTTGATACTTTTAATGGCTAACTGAAAAGATGGTAACACATTGCAAGCTTTCGAGACTACTCAGGTCTCTTCATCAGGCTAGAACCAGAAAAGGACTAGAGTAATGCTGGAAACCAGTTAATATGATGATCGATAAATTTTTTATTGCAGCAACACTACATCACAGACATGTTTAGAAGGTATCTGTGGATAACAGTTAATGTTAGAGTGCTTCTTTATCTAAACGTTTACATTGTTTCAGTGTCTTCTAACTTTTAAAGGGAATCTGTCACCTATTTTTTGGGCTATGAGATGCGGCCACCGCCATCAGGGGATTATCGACAGCATTCTGTAATGCTGTAGATAAGCCCCTGATGTAACCTGAAAGGGAAGAAAAACGAGTTATATTATACTCACCCAGGGCCGGTCCGGATCCAGTTCTGGTCAGGAGGGTGTCACAGTCGGGTCCAGCGCCTCCCATCTTCTATCGGTGACATCCTCTTCTTTGCATCCCGGCGCAGGCGCACTGCTCTGCCCTGTTGAGGGCAGAGCAGAGTACTGCAGTGCGCAGGCGCTGGATCTCTTCCGGATAACACACTGATGGTGAAAATGGACACACGGATGACACACTGATGGTAAAAACGGACACACTGATGATACACTATAAATGGAAACACAGATGACACTGATGGAAAACACATATATCAAATGTATATCAATATCAATGTTTGTACATTGAAGGCTTTAGCTTTATCTTCTGACAGGAGTAAGATGTTCCAAGTTTTCTAGCCTGGTTCTTAAATAGGGATCTTATGGTAGTCCCTTATAAAGGGACTGTCCACTTTGGGTGATCCAGACGCCTGGGGTACAGCTGATCACAGGGGGATTCCACTACTGATGTAATGCATGGATGTCCTCCTTGTCCTGCATCATAAACTCAAGATCATGTTATATTTATATATTTTTTTAATGGCTCCTTATGGTGGACATAGACAGAAGCATCCACCCAGACTATGGCCGCTATCTGTAATATGCACCCAACACAGAGTGTGGACCTAGAATAAGCTTCTTATGTGAGATATGGTGCTACTCTGCTTTGTAGCTAAGCCTATAACTTGCGATATTGTCTGTCTAGCTAATGTATGTTAGCCTATCACAAGTGACATTTTCTGCCGAGATAATGTATCTAGATGTGTAAGAAGATGAGCCGAGACAGAGTCGGCGGTTTCCGGTGCCCTTTAAGGAACTAACGGGACTGTCACCACTGTTGCCGGGGGAGGCTTCTTCTAGGAGGGAAGGACCTTCCCGCTGGACAGCAGGGGTGCGAGGTTATAAGAATTGAGCGCGGGAACGGGTCAGACTTGGCGGGAAAGCGACAGGAGACGGTTGACTCACTCTCCGCTTCTCCGGCTGACAACTCCATGCCACTCATCCCTTAGCGTGCTGACTATAAGATTGACTTTGATGCTATTAAGTTATCGTCTGACCCTGTTCTTCTGGACAGCCCTGTCCTGTCTGTGGTAACGGAAAAGCTGCCTAGACACTACCCCAAAGGACTGCCCGCTGCCGCGGTCTGTGAGCGTGCCCAGGGCTTGTATTTGGCGCCATTCCTGAGGAATCCACATAAAAGACTATTTCTATGTTCCAGCGTACTCAAGCCAAGCAGGACCAGATCAATCAGCACCGTCGGGAGACACTGCTTCCCATTCCTCCGTGGCAGAGCTATAGACTTTGTCCACGATTTCCAATGCCATCGGGAGATTAGCCCTGTAGATAAGCCCCTGATGTCGGTGCCGGCAGCAAATAGTCGAAAAAAAGGGTGACAGATTCCCTTTAATTGCCTGTTCAGTAAATCCTGCTATCCCCTTCTCTGCCTCTGGCTCTTCACTGCATCTATTGAACCTCTCTTGTTTACATATGCATTGTGTTTTATACTATACTGTTCAAAAAAAAATAAAGGGAACACTTAAACAACACAATGTAACTCCAAGTCAATCATATTTCATGGGATATTAATTTTAATTTACAATAATCATTTTTATGTTTTATTGCTCTCAATGCATTACATGTGTAATGAATAAAGATTTGCAACAGGAATTTGTCATTCAGTGATGTCTAGGATGTGTCCCCTTTATTTTTTTGAGCAGTATATATTCTGAGTGCATCTAAGCCCGTCACTGGCAGCACTATCTACTAATCCTATGTATCTGAGCCTGTCATGTGTGAGACTGTCTGCTGAGTCTTAGTATCTAAGCCTATCATGTGTGATACTGTCTGCTAAAGCCTATCTACAAAGCCTGTGTATCTAAGCCTTTCATGTGGTACAGTCTCAGAGAACCAAACATCTAACTCATCTACACATAGACACATTTTTCCAATCTGACAGAAACTCTTTCATTTTCACCATCAATTTCTGCGCCCCATGAAGTGATTGATACAAGAAAAGGATTAACGGACACGGAACCAGAGGAAATTAAGGGAACATTCAATCTCTCTTATAGACAAGACTCGTCAATAGTAAATGCTTCTGTGTGATACTGCCCATGGCTGTATTTGATGATCAGTTCAGATATTGGACAGATGCCACAAAAAATGGTTTTACCTCAGAATCCCCTAACAGGCCTGTAAACTTATAGAATATGCCTCTTCCCTGTCACTGGAGGCGAAATAATAAGATATCTACAAACCAGACCCCTAGGTGTGTGGTCCTACCATTTGTAGGATGGTTTAAGACCTACTCCTTGTCTCCACACAGCAACACCCCTAAAAACTCCTCGAAAGACCCATTTTGGGGCACATTTCATCAGATTCTGACCCCTTCAATGTACGTTTCGCAGAGCAGTCGCATTAAGAGAAAAATTAGAAACTCCACTAAAAAACCCACAATCCTCGTCATCTCTACAAGAAAGTTAAGACAAACAGAAAAAATGCCAAGAAAATGTTGGTTGACAAAAAAAAATTACCAATAGCCAAGTACTACTTGTGACAATTGTTTTTTTCCTGCAGACTTGACTATTTATTCACAACCCTACAGCATGAAGTGCAGTTTTATGGTACATTTGTTGAAGAGGAAGGTCCCAGCAGGACTGCACCTAGCTACCTCCACGGTAACCATTTTTGGATCTCCTTTAAAAGTCAATGGAGAGAGCTGCTTAAACAGTCACCCAAGGTACAGAGCAGGGAAGCAATTGGAATCAGCGAGGGAGCCATTATTGATCATTGGTGAAGACAGAGAGAAGAGGCCTTTGTGCAAGAACAGTCCTTTGCAATCTAATAGTGCATTATAATGCACAATTCCACCTGATTCGGAGATAAAAATGGGCCCCCTCATCTCTTGGGCCCCTTTGTGACTGCACGGGTTGCATCATTGGCATGTCCGCCCCTGGAACAGACATAAATGTCTAAGAAGTGACTACCTCTTTATTAAAACAAACATGTCAGGAGTGTATGATCAGTGCTATATTATCTAGTTCAGTCTGCAGCGTGATAATACTCTTCAGAGCTTATGTAGTAGGCCTGGTCCCCTATATGCTCACTGTATGTATATACAGGAAGCATACACATCTTTGAAAAAGTTATGGCTTTCAGAATACGAAGATAAGAAAAAATTAATAAAATCGCACAGTTAAGGCTGAAAAGAGCTGTGCTCTTAAGGCGTTAAAGACAGATAAATAGAAAGAATGTATGGATAATAAAGTCCCTGGGGATTACTTAATATTTGTGTAGCCCACTATTAAAGTCATAAATGTCTGCAATATGCTACAGACAGATGTATCTGCTTAGATTAGACCATGAGAACAGAGAGATCCTGCACACAATACTGAGATAAGAGTCTTCAAAGAGCCAGCCGGTCCTTCTTCAGGCATGTGGCTCATTTAAGCTTCTTCTGCAGCCTATAATCCAGAAACCACTCAGGGTCCTCAGCTTTGGCTCATTGTGAAGTTCTTCCTATCGATGACTGTCATAAGACGCCAAATACATCACAAGATTGCACTCTTCTCAAGAATCCTTTGCGTAAAGGCGAACATTCAAATCTCTAACATTCATCTGAAATGGACACCTTAGAGGAGTCTTTGGGCTTTCTCAGGAATTAGTTACCAATTGAGAATTCAACCTCCTCACCCTCCGTGGCTATGACATTGATATATGCACCAATGGTCCTTAGTATGATTGGTCCTAACCTAAGGTCTTTAGCATGAGTGTAACTTGAAGCTCGTGAATCACATAGAAAATTCTCCAACAGGGTTCCCAATTACCATTGGTTTGGATCAGTACTGTTCTTCTAATATGGTACAAAGGGACCAGTGTGTCTCCTGCACACAATGTGTGTGCCCTTTAGCACCTCGGTCACAAATGTGTGCCCTTTTCATCTCAGAATTGTGAACAACTGCATCTCAGTGACAGATGTGCCCTATAACGCTACAGATGTGGGGCCCATAGCGCCTCTGTATTTTTAGTATAAACTCATGATCTTATATGATCATCTTTAAGGTGAGTCTTTAACATAACTTAGATTTGTGCATTAATGTGACCCAGAAAAGCATAATGCCAGAGGGCATAAGCAAGAATTACATGGGCATATACGTAGTTTACCCAAATAGGTGACAGCTGGCGTCCTGATATATCCTCTTGAATTCATCATCTTGCTGCTCCTCTGTAAGATCATCCTCCATATCACAAAATCTCACAAAGTTCCTCACAAGATGCCAACACGCCATACAGAACCACGCCCGCTATGGCTGCACTATTGCTTGTCTGATACAGAAACCTTTCACTTAATTGCTTCTGTCGGCATTTAATCAGGATCTAAATCTGTCTCTTTGATGGTGGATTTAAGAAACAGAAAGCAATTAACACAGATATGTCTATTAGATATAGGATCCCTGCACTGAGTCAGATTACAGATTGCAATGTGTAGAAGCTTAGAGATAAGCATTACATGAATTACCACTTGTTGTCTGATTTTGGGATTAGCAGTTACGGTAGAAAAAGTTTCCGAGCTACGTCAGGTCTTGCGTCAAAGTAGAGCTCACAGTTTTACCATAAGGATGAAAAATATGGGACATTTTGTATCAGAAGGCCTTTTTGCCTCCAAATAGGGCTCAGATTAGAGACACTGCTGTCTGTATTCACCTTCAAATAGGTTTGTCTTCAGGAGGACGTTTAGGGCTCATTAGTCAGGCAGAACCTGGGTCCACAAAGAGGTTTCTTTGGCATTCTGGTGACCAGTGTGACCTCAGTTGTATGAATGCAATTGTTAAAAAATAACTATGGACAAAACTGAAAATAAATTGTGTCATGTTTCCTTAAACCTGGCACTAAAAATGGCACAAAGATTCAAAGAATATCAAAGAGAAAATCCCATGCATCATCCCAAGGGAAAGCTGTTCTTCAGCCACACAGAATCAACACTAGGCATAACAGTGGTCCTTTAAAATTGGTTCGAACTCTAGGAGCCCCTTGATTATCAACATAAAAAGCAATATGCAATAACTTAATAAGCTTAGAAAATACCTATAAGGTGAAGCTCCCTGACAATCTACTAAAAAGTAAGTAAAACCTAAGATAAAAACAAAATGAGAAAATACCCTGCAGTAAACAAATAAATAGCAATAGTACATGAAAATAACATAGGGTGCTTAGTTAACATAATTTTGATCAATAAAATGTAAAGCCATCCTACCACATCAAAGTGACCCTATTCGAGACGTTCTAACTAGAGATGAGCGACTTTTCCTTTTTAGGGTCGAGTCGGGTTTCATGAAACCCGACTTTCTCAAAAGTCGAGTCGAATGAAATCGGCTGACTATAGGGAAAAGTCGGGGTCCGACTGAAACACGAAACCCAATGCAAGTCAATGGGGAAGCAAAGTCGTCAGGGAGTGGAGGACAGTAAACACACCTACAGTGCCCATTTCAATGCCAACAACATCAATCTTATTACTTAAGCTTGGCAACCTTAATTTACTTTATAATAATAGTTACGCATTGAAAACTGGGGGTTATTTTGCTAAAGTTGTGGGTGGGGGGGTGGGGCTGGCTCCAGGTTTTCGTGTGCCCTGGGCCAAAGAGTGTCAGTGGGCCCCTTTAACACAACACAATTCATGATGCTTTGATACGGCAGAGAAATAGTGGTATAGTACAATGAAAAATACTTCACTTCTTACATGACATGACTGATATCTAGTTTAAATTCAACAATAGCTAAAAAAACGGACAGTATATTACTCCATACCGTATTATGGCCATCACATAGTGCACCATACAGAATAATGAGCCTCATGTATTTCTCCATACAGAATAATTGGTCCCATATTATGTTCCATACAGTATATGATGAGCTCCACATAATGCTACAGTATATGTTGGTCCCCATGGATGATGCTCCACTGTCTTATGAGCCCAAATAATGCTCCATATATAATGGGCCCCATTTCTAATGCTCCAGTGTATAATGGGCCCCATAGATGCCTCTCCAGTGTCTGATCTGCCCCATTTAGAATTTTCCATTATATGATGGGCCCCATGGATGATGCTCCAGTGTCTTATGGGCCCAAATAATGCTCCATATATAATAGGCCCCATTTATAATGCTCCAGTGTATAATGGGCCCTGTAAATGCTGCTGCAGTGTCTGATGTCCCCCATTTGGAATGCTCCAGTATATGATGGGCCTCAGGGATGATGCTCCAGTATATGATGGGCCGAAATAAGGCTCCATATATAATCTGCCCCATTTAGAATGCTCCAGTATATCATGGGCCCCATGGATGATGCTCCAGTGTATGATGAGCCCCATGTCTCATTCTCCAGTGTATAGTGCGCCCCAAAAATTGATCCCAACCTTTAAAAAAATTAAATACCTCTCCTTGCTGGGCACTGCTCTACTCTGGACTCCTCAGCGTCAACATCTTCCAGCTCTCTGCACTTGGACTGTTTAGGCAGAAGGAATACAGACGTGATGTCATCGCGCTCTCAGACCTGAATGTCACTGTCAGGAAACGTGGAAGACGTCATGGCGGTGGAGCAGGGAGAGGTAAGTATTGCAAGTGCTGTGGCCCTGAGCAAGCAGGGGGGCCCACTCGTGGGCGATGGCACTGGCACAGGGCCCTTCATAGCATGCCGTTGTGTCTGACGGTGAGTGGGCCCTCCCACCGGCAGAGACACTTTTGCGTACTATGAGGGGCCCTGTGCCAGTACCGTCGCCCACGAGTATGCCACCCCACCTGCTCAGGGAACCGGCACTTTCATCAGCACCTTCCTCTGTGTCACTTTGTGAGGTGCTATAGTATGCGAGAAGGGGCACCTGAGTTTCATCAGAGTCAGATTCTAGCTCTGTAGAGTGCGAGGGGAATGTAGTGCTGTTGGTGAATGTACCAGCAGAATCATCTAGCAGTGGCTGTGCATCAGTGCACTCCATCTCTGATTCATGTTGGACTGGGGAATTCAGGCTTTCACTTGATAACCCAGGCATGGTATGTGAAAACAACTCCATGGAGTAATCTGAAGTGTGGCCTGACCCATCCTTCACTGTTGGTGTGGGTGAAGGACACAAAGGGAAAGGGGTTGTTCCTGACCAGAAGCCTGCACTGACGACTCAGTGCTTGCATTTTTTGCAACTTCAGAAGAGGAGGTGATAGAGCTGGAGACTGTTTCGGAAATGTAATCCAAAACCAATTCCTGATGCTCCGCCTTTAAAAGCATTTTACCTACTACGAGAAAAGGGAGTCTTCAAGGCCTTAAGGAGCAAGACCATGCCGCAGTCTCAACCCCTCCTGCCTTACCTGGTATTGTACTTTTGGCACTACCAGCAGATGCACCACACCACCATCAGTACCAGCTAGCCACCCACGCCCACGTCCACAGCCTCTTACACCATACTTCCTAATTTTTGTGAAAATGGACCGAAAATACCAGCAGATATATGGTACTGTATCAGAAGCGTACAGCTTTATACAGTATAGGGCTCATTGTAAATCTCCGTATATATTTCCGTAGTCCCCCTCAGACACCCACCCAGTTAGGATTTGACAGTAAGACAACATGTCTAACAAAGGTACTGTATCACAAGATAGGAGGTATATATAGGGTAAAATGTTTTTCTCCGTATATACTGAATGAGTAAAGCACACATGCTCACTGAGTTTGGATTATACCGTAAGAAAAAATTTAGAACTAAGATACTGTTTCATTAAATACCAGGTGTATATAGTGTAATCGAAAATGTTAATCACCCTATATATTTCAGTAGTCTCACACAGATAGTCAGCATGAATTTCTCCTTGATACCATCCAGTACACGGTAGTGTGTGAGGAGCGTACAGCTCTATATGGTGTGTGAAATAATAAACGTTCCTTCACTGCAGGAAAAGAGAATAAAAGTAGGAGTGCTGTGTAAAAGCAGTCACAACAGCTGTGTCCACACAGTAATACTGCTATAAGGCAGGCTAATAATCAGTGCTGCTGCACACAAGAAAATTGTCCCTGTCACTGGCAGGCAGCCTAATAACTGGCGCTGCTGCACACAAGAAAATCCTCCCCTGTCACTGCACACTAACAGAACACAACAATTGCGTTCAGCGCAAGCACATAGCAACTTCTGTTTACAGGCCTAAGTATCTCCCAAATCATAAACAGCGTCAGCAACCTCTCCCAACTGTAAAGATGGGCAGAAGAAAAATGGCGGTCGGCGGGGAGGGCTTTTATACACACTCCGTATATACAGTGTTAGACAAAGTAATGCAAGCAAACACCTAACGTGTTGTCATCATTATCTTCAAACATGTTCTAAACATGCAAACTGTGACATATGTTAATGTTTTGGAGTGGGTTATTTGTGTCATGTGATATGTGTATGTAAATTAACTGTTTGTTTTGCATAATTCTAAGAACATTGAGGAAAACCTGATACCAATGGCAGACCTCTCTGATTTTCAAAGAGCCCAAATTGTTGATGCTGGTATGGCAGGCGCTAGTGTAACAGAAAGTGACCGTATGCTTGACGTGTCAAGCGGTACTGTCTCCAAAGTAATGACTGCATTTGAAAGAGAAGGAAAAAAGTCCGTAGCAAAGCACAGGTCCGGACGAAAGTCGAAGTTGACTAAGAGAGTTACTGCCGGACAGTAAAGCAAATTTTGAAAGAGGATCGCAAGACCACTGCTCGGAAAATCAATGCAGAGCTCAATGAACACCTACAGAAGACAGCTTCCACAAAAAAAGTTTGTCGCGAGCTGCACAAATAGGGATTCCACGAAAGAGCTGGAATTGTAAAAACGCTTCTCTCAATGATAAATGTTTCCATGTATTTAGAGTGGTGTAGAAACCTCCAGAATAGGTCTGTCGAGCTGTGAAAACATTTTATATTCTCAGACGTATCATCGTTTACCCTATTTCCGACCTCCGGCCGAGTGTACATTTGGAGACAGCAGAAAGAAGCAGTCCATCCAGACTGCCTTCTCCCAACCCCAACCGTAAAACATGGCGGAGGTTCTGTGATGATCTGGGGTGCTATTTCGTTGAGATACGCTGGGCCAATGATATCCCTTAATTGAAGTAGTAACAGCCGCGATTATTTAGGCATTTTGGGCAACCAAGTGCATCCTATGGATCAAGCACTGTTCCCGGAGGGGAACGCCATCTTTCAGGATGATAATGCACCAATTCATATAGCTAGAATCGTTAAAGCCTGGCAAGAGTAACACTGTAATAAAGTTGAGAGCATCTCATCTGTCCCCCACAAACCCCAGACCTCAACATTATTGAGCATTTATGGTTGATTTTATCGATTCAAGTTAGACGTCAATTTCCGCCTCCATTGTCGCTCAAAGAACTGGAGGGTGTTTTAAAAGAAGAATGGGCTACAATTCTTTTGGAAAAACTTCACACCTTGTATGAATCCATACCTCGGATAATCGAGGCTGTAATTGCCGCAAACGGTGCACCTACACCATATTAACCTAATTTTCTTTATGTTTCCATGTCTTTCCATGATTTTTTCCAACCTCCAGATTTCATGAGTCAACCACACCCGCTCACTCTGTCAGTATGGATTTAACCGTACTCAAACATGTTGAAAAAAGGTACTGTATCAGCAGATACAAGGTGTATCCAGTCCAGGGGTAAGTGGAAATATCTGTCTATATATCCGGAGTCAGAAAAATACACTCACAGGCTCAGTAGGGATTAGACAAGAATATAAAAAGTACAAAAAGGGTAATATATTACAAGCGTACAGCTGCATACAGTGTTGGTGTAATTTTAAATCTCCCAGTCCCTATAGTTTGAAAAAGTCAGACACAAACTCTCACAGGCTCAGTATGGATTACGCCAGAATATAAAAATTAGAAAAAGGGAAATGGATTCGAAGCGTACAACAGTATACAGTGTTGGGGTACTTTTAAATATTCGCATATATTTCAGTGTCAGTAAGCCAGTCCAGACTGTCCACTACAGGAAACAAGATGGATACAACTCCAGACGAAAAGTGTAGTGATTGCATAAATTTTATAAATTACTCATCGCGGGAAAACCTCCAGGGAGGATTCGCAGAGGTGATGCTGATCCTCAATTAATTTGTCTGTGGAGAATGCGAAACCGGTTGTTTGTGAATAAAGGGTTGCTGTCTAGCAGTAGCGTGGATCCCATCACCGTTACTCGTTTCCATCAAATTTTGATCACAGGGAGAGATGTACACATGGTCAACATCCCTCCAGTCACGCACAAACCCTGTACCTGACCTTGGCACGCCAACATTCTCTCTTGTCCCCTGAGAAGCATCCTCCTCCCCAAAATAATCATCCCCCTCATCCTCCTCCTCTTCTTCCTCCACCTTGTCCAGGTCAGTTGCCCTCGCTGACAATGGCTGACTGTCATCAAGGCTTCCCTCCTCCTCTGCTGCAGACACCTGATCCTTAATGTGCGTCAAAGTTTGCATGAGCAGATGCATAAGTGGTATGCACATGATGGCGTCGTCTGTGCTTACCAGCCGTGTGCATTCCTCAAAACACTGAAGGACTTTACAGAGGTCTTTCAGCTTTGACCACTGCACACCCGACAATTCCATGTCTTCCCTCAAACTGCCTGCCCATGTATCCTCCCACAAATGCATTACAGCCTGCCTCTGTTCGCAAAGCCTCTCAACCATGTGCAGGGTGAAGTTCCACCTTGTTGCAACCTCTATGATTAGGCGGTGCTTTGGGAGTTGGAGTGATCGCTGCAGCTTCTGCATATGACTGGAGTGTACGGGCGAGCAACGGATGTGCGAGCACAGTCTTCGCACCTTATTGAGCAGGGCTGTTAACTCTGGATAATTATGTAGGAAGCATGCACCACCAGGTTCAAGGTGTGAGCCAGGCAAGGTATGTGTCTCAGTTTTGCAAGGCTATGGCTGCCACACAATTCCGGCCGTTATCACTGACTACCTTGCCTGGCTCAAGATGTAGACTGCCCAGCCATGACTGTTTGTCGATGCAAGTAGTCGGCCAGTACCTCCGCGGTGTGTCTTTTGTTGCCCAAAAACATCATCTTTAAAACAGCCTGCTGCCGCTTACCACTAGCTGTTCGACAGTGGGACACCTCATGTGCAACACTGGCAGCTGCAGATGGAGTGCTCATGTGACAGCGCTCTGTAGACGAGATTTCGCTTCTGGAGGAGGAGGATGGTGGAAGGACTACAGCCAACTGTTTCCTATACCGTGGGCTAGGCAGCACTGTTCCACCGCCGCTGTCCCCTGTGGAGCCAGCATCCACCACATTAACCCAGTGCGCTGTGATGGACACGTAATGGCCCTGGCCATGCCTGCTGGTCCATGCATCTGTTGTGAGGTGCACCTTTCCACTTACAGATTGTTTGAGTGCATGGACAATGCAGTCTTTCACATGCAGGTGAAGGGCAGGCATGGCTTTTCGAGAAAAGAAGTGCCGACTGGGTAGGTCATAGCGTGGGACAGTGTAGGCCATGAGGTCTCCAAATCTTTATTTTCAAATCATGGCGCCTGCGCTGTACTATGTCTTCTTGGTTACCGTCGCCCGTCCTCTGTCTTGACGTCAGCGGCCAGAGATCCTGCCCCGCAGTCGCTTATGGTTTATTCACACTGCGGGGCTGAGAATCTCGGGCGCAGAAAACTACTGCACATGCCCAAGATTCCTGCCCCGCAGTGTGAATAAACCATAAGCGACTGCGGGGCTGGATCTCTGGCCACCGATTTCATGACAGAGGACGGGCGACGGTAACCAAGAAGACATAGTGCAGCGCAGGCGCCATGATTTGAAAATAAAGATTTGGAGGCGGAGACACAATGCAGGAATACATGAGTGATGGATGCGAGGCGTCTCTGTCAGATGTCAAATATCAGGTATGTCTGACCAATTTTAAAAAGGATTATTTCTGCGGTACAAGGTACCCTAAATAAAAGAGCCACCTTGACAATATGCAGCATTAGTGCTGCACAAGGTGGCTCTTTTACTTAAAAACGCCTGCGGGGGGTGACAGGTTCCCTTTAAGTAAACATATAGGTTGTATAAGCACGGGACTATGGGATGGAGGATAATCATTATAATTTGTTATAACTAACCACAGTTAGTTACTATGCCCGGGCAACGCCAGGCTCTTCAGGTAATATATTTATAAACAGCATAGAATGAATTGAATTACAATGCAAAGAAGCAGTGTTATCACTCACCAGTCTGCAAATGTTGGCTGTAATCCTGCTGTATGGAGGCAGAATGGGTTTTAGGCCTGTAGTATAATGATCCCTGGCTTTAACTTATCAGCTTCCGCATATATATATAGGGTAAGTAAGAGTCTTCACCATAGCGTATAGCATCAAGAACACAATCTGTCAAAGGACACTGTCCGCAGTGTTGGAGGAGGACATGATGATGGATCTGAAGCATTCCCTGAAGTGCCTCCATGGTTCCGTCACAATCTCCTCCCGAAATTACATCATTTCCGCTCAGCTTCCAGCACGTCACTTCCGGTGGAACGTCACGTGCGAATTTTAAAGTGCTCCTTTGGGGTCCGCCGTGTACTCCTGTGTCCGCAGGAAAAGTAAGCTCCCAGCTGGGGTCATGAGGTAGACTCTCAAAATCAGGACTGTCCCGCTGGGAGGTATGAATGCTCCCCACCATACACCTTGTACACGTATGGCTCCACACACCACATACACACACTGTTCTGCTTTTTATGCCTCGTACACACATGGCTCCGCTCTGTACACCTCGCACACACAGTTCCACTCAGTACACACATGGCTCCACTCCGTAAAACTGGTACACATGCGGCTCTGCTCCGTACACCTTGTACACATGTGGCCACGCTCCGTAAAACCTTGTACACACATGGTTCTGCTCTGTAAACCTTGTACACTTGTAGCTTTGCTCCATACACCTTGTACACACGCAGTTCCACTCCGTACACCTCGCAAACACGCGGCTCCGCTCCATACACCTTGTACACACACACAGCTCAGCTCAGCTCCATACACGTGCGGCTCCGCTCCGTACACCTCGTACACGTGCGGCTCCGCTCCGTACACCTCATACACGTGCGGCTCCGCTCCGTACACCTCGTACATGTGCGGCTCCGCTCCGTACACCTTGTACACATGTGGCTCCGCTCCGTACACCTCGTACACGTGCGGCTCCGCTCCGTACACACACGGCTCAGCTCCGTACACACACGGCTCAGCTCCGTGCACCTCGTACACGCGCAGCTCCGCTCCATGCACCTCATACACACACACGGCTCCGCTCCGTACACCTCACACACACAAGGCTCCGCTCCGTACACCTCACACACACACGGCTCTGCTCCGTACACCTCACACACACACGGCTCCACTCCGTACACCTCACACACACACGGCTCTGCTCCGTACACCTCACACACACACGGCTCCGCTCCGTACACCTCACACACATGTCTCCGCTCCGTACACCTCACACACACACGGCTCCGCTCCGTACACCTTGTACACATACAGCTCCGCTCCGTACACCTCGTACACACACGGCTCCGCTCCATACACCTCGTACATACACAGCTCCGCTACTTACACCTCGCACACACACGGCTCCGCTCCGTACACCTCGTATACTCACACAGTTCTGCTACATCCACCCTGTAAACTCCCCTGACCCCACACATAAACTTACTTCCCCTCATCCAGCACGATGACAACCAGCACAGCAGAGTCCTGCGTAAAACAAGGGCTAGGGCTGTGCACAGGACCTGTGATGAAGTCACAGGAGGGGAGGAGTCAGGGGTCACATGATCAGGGAGCCCTGACTCCTTCCCTACTGTGACTTCATCAATTACAACAAGCCTCTTGCACGACCGCAGCACCAGCGTGCAGAAGAGGCTAAATTGTAGGTGCGGGTAGAGGAGCTTATAATGCTGCCCCCTGCTGCCTGCCGCTTGAGCAGCTAGCTCAGCTCAAAACATTATAGCTGTGCCCCCTGCATGCGGTGCTGGAGGGGCCCCCTCTCCCCTGGGGCCCCGTTCAATGCACGGGCTGCACAGGCGGTAGGTCCACCCCTGCGCTCGCTAACTGTGCAAAAAAAAAGGAATAAAAGTATTTTTGCTTTGAAAAAAGCAGTCTGCACAGCAGTGTGCACACAGCAATGCAGCTATCAGGGAGCCTTATAAGGCAGCCTAATAACCAACAGCGCTGCTGCACACAAAAATATCCTCCCCTGTCACTGCACACTAACTGTTGTATTGTACAGTGAAAATCGCTATCAGCAGAAGCAGATTTTTTTTTTTGTTTCCTGCCTAAACACTCTCCCTATTGAGAACGAGCAGCAGCAACCTCTCTCTATGCTAAGATCGGCAGAAGTAAGATAGCGGTCAGCATTCAGGGCTTTTATAGCCACTGTGACACCACACAAAGCCAGCCAATCACTGCAATGCCCATATATAAGATGGTGGTGGCCGCTGCCTATGTCATCGCATTGCCTACAGTGTGCGTCATTGATCACTGGCTGAGAAAAGGCGCTGGAAGCATGATGGGAAACGCGACTTTGGCACGCGGGTCGGCGACCTCATGGCCAACCTCACGCTATGGTCGGGTTTCGATCGGCGAAACCCGACTTCACCAAAAGTCAGCGACTTTTGAATTTGACCGACCCGTTTCGCTCAACTCTAGTTCTAACCTCTAGTACAAAAACTATACCATGTGTTTAATAAAGTAAATGTGAATAAGGGCTGAGAAGGATTGAGGCCCCGACTAATAGACACTCAGCAGTGGGGAGCTGTTTAAATGTATTATCCAGATGAAAGGGCGTCGGTACTGGCACTGGGCCCCTCATAGTACGGCGGTGTGTCTGATGGCGGGTGTGCACCACCACCGTCAGAGACACTTGATTGCACTATGAAGGACCCTGTACCAGTGCCCGCGCCCAAGAGTCGGCCTACCCACCTGTCCAGGGCAACGGCACTCGCACGGTGTCGTGCGCTAGGTGGTGACCCCGGCCATGGGGGGGGGGAGGCAGCACAGTTAGGGAGTTTTAGAAAGTGGCATATGTTGATGTTGGACATTCAGCTGATGCAAAAGGTGAAATAGGTCAAGTCCCAGGAAGAGGTGGACCAAAGCAAGCCATTTTTCTGTCACCCTATGTGTCATCAGAGGAAGGTGGGACAAAATCCTTGGAAAACCCATGGGTGGTTCATTTTAATGAAGGTTAGATCATCCACATTTTGGGTTGACAGACGGGTCCTTTTTTTCTGTCAGGATTGATCCAGCTGCACTGAAGACTCTTTCCGATAGCACACTTGCAGCTGGGCAAGCGAGCTCCTGTAAGGCATATTGTGCCAATTCAGGCCAGGTGTCCAGTTTAGCGGCCCAATAGTCAAAGGGGAATGACCTGTGTGGGAGAACATCGATATGGGAGGAAAAGTAGTTTGTAACCATAGTTGACAACTGCTGTCTCCTGTCACTTTCCATAGATGCAGTATTACCAGTTGTGTGAGCGGTACTTGAAAAATCAGTCCACAACATTGTCATGAAACCCCTGTCTCCAACGCCACTTCTGCTGTGTGCACCACGAACACCTCTGCCAAGCTGCCCCCGGCCCGTATGGCTCGTGTGAGAACCATCACCGCTGCTGTGTGCTGGGAATGCCTCAAGCAACCGATTTACCAGAGTTGCTTGTTTATTAGCCAATATTAGGTCAAGGTTCTCCTGTGGCATGATGTTTTGTAATTTGCCTTTATAGCGTGGATCCAGGATGCTGGCCAACCAGTAGTCGTCATCGTTCATCATTTTGGCAATGCGTGGGTCCCTTTTTAGGATCTGCAAGGCATAATCTGACATGTGGGCCAATGTTCCCGGTGTCAATGATGCACTGCGAGTGCTGGTTGGAGGAGCACTTTCTGGCAAATCCACATCCCTCCAGTCACGCACAAACCCTGTACCAGACCTTGCCACGCCAACATTTTCACTTGCCCCACGAGATGCATCCTCCTCCCCTAAGTAGTCATCCCCATCATCCTCCTCCTCTTCTTCCTCCACCTCGTCCAGGAGAGGTCCCTGAGCAAACAATGGCTGAATGTCATCAAGGATTCCCACCTCCTCTTCCTCCTCATCAACATTGGCTGCAGACGCCTGCTCCTTAAGGTGCGTCAAAGTTTGCATGAGCAGACGCATAAGTGGGATGCTCATGCTTAGGATGGCGTCGTCTGCGCTTACCAGCCGTGTGCATTCCTCAAAACACTGAAGGACTTTACAGAGGTCTTTCAGCTTCGACCACTGCACACCTGTCAACTCCATGTCTGCTCTCAAAGTGCCTGGCCGTGTATCCTCCCACAAATGCATTATGGCCTGCCCCTGCTCGCACAGCCGCTCCACCATGTGCAGGGTGGAGTTCCACCTTGTTGCAATGTCGATAATGAGGCGGTGGTTGGGAAGGTGGAGCAATCGCTGCAGCTTCTGCATACGAACGGAGTGTACAGGCGACCGGCGGATGTGCGCGCACAGTCTTCGCACCTTCTGGAGCAGGGCTGTTAACTCCGGATAATTTTTGAGGAAGCACTGCACCACCAGGTTCAAGGTGTGAGCCAAGCAAGGTATATGGCTGAGTTTTGAAAGGGCTATGGCTGCCACAAAATTACGGCCGTTATCACTAACTACCTTGCCTGCCTCAAGATGTACACTGCCCAGCCATGACTCAGTTTGTCGCTTCAAGTACTCGGCCAGGACCTCGGCGGTGTGTCTGTTGCCCAAACACATCATCTGCAACACAGCCTGCTGACGCTTTCCACTAGCTGCTCGATAGGGGGACACATCGTGTGCAACAGTGGCAGCTGCAGATGGAGTGCTCGTACGACTGCGCTCTGTGGACGAGCTTTCGCTTCTGGAGGAGGAGGAGGAGGAGGGTCGAACGCCTACAGCCAACTGTTTCCTATACCATGGGCTAGGCAGCACTGTCCCACCACCGCTGTCCCCTGTGGACCCTGCATCCACCACATTAACCCAGTGCGCAGTGATGGACACGTAACGGCCCTGGCCATGCCGACTGGACCATGCATCAGTTGTGAGGTGCACCTTTCCGCTCACTGACTGCTTGAGTGCATGGACAATGCGGTCTTTCACATGATGGTGGAGGGCTGGGATGGCTTTGCGAGAGAAGAAGTGGCGACTGGGTAGGTCATAGCGTGGTACTGCATAGGCCATGAGTTCGCGGAAAGCTGTGCTTTCCACCAACCGAAAGGGCATCATCTCAAACGAGATTAGTTTGGCAATGTGGGCGTTCAAACCCAGTGTACGCGCATGAGAGACTGAGTACTTTCTTGACCTACTCATAGTGTCTGGGAGGGTGAGCTGGACTTGATAGCTGCATATGGTGGAAGTAGCGGTGGACAGGGCGGACTGAGAGAGGGTTGATGATGGTGTTGGAGTTGGTGTTCTTTCTGATGGCCTAGAATCAGTCTTTCGTTGATATAACAGTGGGATTCCCTGACTGCTGTGGCCTTGCAACGACACCTCAACATTTGCTGCTGTGCTAACCGGTGGGCTTACAGTGGGGGAAACAATGTAGCGTTGCTGACTACCTTCGTTGTGATCAGTTGCACATGTGGCACTTGAGGTTTGGTGTTGTGTCCACGCTTGCAAGTGCATGCTGGTTAAATGTCTAAGCATGCAACTGGTATTCAAATTTTTCAGATTTTTCCCTCGGCTAAAGGTCTTTGCGCACTTCTTATAGATAACCTTGGCCTGATCATGAGGATTTTGTTCAAAAAAGTGCCACACTGCACTCTTCCTACTTTGGCAGAGATTTTGCGGCCTAGCACGCTGTGATCTTTTGACCCTCTGGACAAGCTGTCCAGCAACTCTTTTGATGTTTGGAACCTGTCTTTGGAGTGCTCCGGGCCTGCCAGATAACAGCTGTTGCGATGTCGATGTCTGCTGTGGATGCTCCTCATCTGAGCTATTGGAAGCAGCACCCTCTTCCCCCAATGGATGCCAATCTGGGTCAACAACTGGGTCATCCATCACCTCCTCTTCTATGTCATGTGCACCTTCCTCTGTGTCACCGTGTATGGTGGTATAGTGTGCGGGAAGGGGCACCTGAGTCTCATCAGGGTCAGAATCTGGCTCTGTACACTGCGAGGACAATGTAGTGCTCTGAGTGAATGTACCAGCAGAATCATCCATCAGCGGCTGTGCATCAGTGCACTCCATGTCAGATTCATCTTGGCCTGGGTAATTCACCATTTGACTTGATAATCCAGGCATGGTATGTGAAAACAGCTCCATGGAGTAATCAGTAGTATGGCCTGCGTCATCCTTCAATCTTGGTTGGGGTGAAGGACACAAGGAAAGGTGTGGTTCATGAAGATGAGCCTCCAATGACGACTCAGTGCTTTTACTTTTTACAACTGAAGAAGAGGAGGCGATAGAGCTGGAGGCTGAGTCAGCAATGTAAGACAAAACTTTTTCCTGATGCTCTGGCTTTAAAAGCGGTTTGCCAACTCCTAGAAAACTAAGTGTTCGAGGCCTTATGTAGCCAGACGATGACGCAGGCTCAACACCTCTTGCATTCGGTCCTATTTTGCTCTTGCCACTACCATCAGATCCACCACCAACACCATCATTACCAGCTGCCAACCCCCGCCCAATTCCACGGCCTCTTCCACCAGCCTTCCTCATTTTTGGTAGAAATGTAGACAAAATCCAACAAACTATATAGTAATGTAAAACAAGGTACAAGGTGTCTATAGGACAGGGGAGATTTTGAATTTCTGCAGATACTTGTGGACACTGGACACTTTTGGATTGTGTGAGGCCCACTGATATCTGAGCGCTATGTCACAGGCTCGATGGCACAGCTGTGACCAAAGTGACTAGAGGATAAGGGAGATTTTGAATCTCTGCACACACTTTTGGACACTGGACACTTTTGGATTGTGTGAGGCCCAATGAATATCTGAGCGCTATGTGACAGGCTCGATGGCACAGCTGTGACCAAAGTGACTAGAGGATAAGGGAGATTTTGAATCTCTGCACACACTTTTGGACACTGGACACTTTTGGATTGTGTGAGGCCCAATGAATATCTGAGCGCTATGTGACAGGCTCGATGGCACAGCTGTGACCAAAGTGACTAGAGGATAAGGGAGATTTTGAATCTCTGCACACACTTTTGGACACTGGACACTTTTGGATTGTGTGAGGCCCAATGAATATCTGAGCGCTATGTGACAGGCTCGATGGCACAGCTGTGACCAAAGTGACTAGAGGATAAGGGAGATTTTGAATCTCTGCACACACTTTTGGACACTGGACACTTTTGGATTGTGTGAGGCCCAATGAATATCTGAGCGCTATGTGACAGGCTCGATGGCACAGCTGTGACCAAAGTGACTAGAGGATAAGGGAGATTTTGAATCTCTGCACACACTTTTGGACACTGGACACTTTTGGATTGTGTGAGGCCCAATGAATATCTGAGCGCTATGTGACAGGCTCGATGGCACAGCTGTGACCAAAGTGACTAGAGGATAAGGGAGATTTTGAATCTCTGCACACACTTTTGGACACTGGACACTTTTGGATTGTGTGAGGCCCAATGAATATCTGAGCGCTATGTGACAGGCTCGATGGCACAGCTGTGACCAAAGTGACTAGAGGATAAGGGAGATTTTGAATCTCTGCACACACTTTTGGACACTGGACACTTTTGGATTGTGTGAGGCCCAATGAATATCTGAGCGCTATGTGACAGGCTCGATGGCACAGCTGTGACCAAAGTGACTAGAGGATAAGGGAGATTTTGAATCTCTGCACACACTTTTGGACACTGGACACTTTTGGATTGTGTGAGGCCCAATGAATATCTGAGCGCTATGTGACAGGCTCGATGGCACAGCTGTGACCAAAGTGACTAGGGGATAAGGGAGATTTTGAATCTCTGCACACACTTTTGGACACTGGACACTTTTGGATTGTGTGAGGCCCAATGAATATCTGAGCGCTATGTGACAGGCTCGATGGCACAGCTGTGACCAAAGTGACTAGAGGATAAGGGAGATCATAGAATCATAGAATCGTAGAGTTGGAAGGGACCTCCTGGGCCATCTGGTCCAACCCCCTGCTCAAAGCAGGATTCGCTAAATCATCCCAGTCAGATGTCTGTCCAGCCTCTGTTTGAAGACTTCCATTGAAGGAGAACTCACCACTTCTCGTGGCAGCCTGTTCCACTCATTGATCACTCTAACTGTCAAAAAGTTTTTTCTAATATCTAATCTGCGTCTCTTCCCATTCAGTTTCATCCCATTGCTTCTAGTCTTTCCTTGTGCAAATGAGAATAAAGTTGATCCTTCTACAATGTGACAGCCCTTTAGATATTTGTAGACAGCTATTAAGTCTCCTCTCAGTCTTCTCTTTTGCAAACTAAACATTCCCAAATCCTGCAACCTTTCCTCATAAGACAGGGTTTGCAGACCGGTCACCATTCTGGTCGCTCTTTTCTGAACTTGCTCCAGTTTGTTGATGTCTTTTTTAAAATGTGGTGCCCAAAACTGGACACAATATTCCAGATGAGGTCTGACCAAAGAGGAGTAGAGGGAAATAATGACTTCACGTGATCTAGACTGTATGCTTCTGTTAATACATCCTAGAATTGCATTTGCCTTTTTTGCTGCTGCATCACACTGTTGACTCATATTCAGTCTGTGATCTATTAGTATACCCAAGTCTTTTTCACATGTGCTGTCACTTAGCCCTATTCCTCCCATTCTATATATGCTTTTTTCATTTTTATTGCCCAGATGTAGTACTTTGCATTTCTCCCTGTTAAAAACCATTCTGTTAGTTGCTGCCCACTTCTCCAGTTTATTTAAATCTTTTTGAATCCTTTCTCTCTCTTCTCTAGTATTAGCTATCCCTCCTAGCTTTGTGTCATCAGCAAATTTAATCAGTTTACCCTCAATTCCTTCATCTAAATCGTTGATAAAGATGTTGAACAATACAGGGCCCAGGACAGAGCCCTGTGGTACCCCACTTGAGACATTCTTCCAACTGGATGTGCAGCCATTTACGACCACTCTTTGGGTCCGATCACTAAGCCAGTTATGAATCCACCTAACAGTTGCCTTGTCCATTCCATACTTAGTCATTTTTTCAATAAGGATTGTATGAGAGACTTTGTCAAATGCTTTGCTGAAGTCAAGATATACTATATCTACAGCATTTCCTTGATCCACCCAATCAGTGATACCGTCATAGAAGGAAATTAAGTTAGTCTGACATGACTTATTAGTTAGAAACCCATGCTGACTCTGTTTAATCACTTCATTCTTATCCAGGTATTGACATACATGTTGTTTAATAATTTGTTCAAAGATCTTTCCTGGTATAGAAGTCAGACTCACCGGCCTATAGTTGCCTGGGTCCACCTTCTTCCCCTTTTTGAAGATAGGAACAACATTTGCTCTTCTCCAGTCTTCTGGCACTTCTCCTGTTCTCCAAGAATTTTCAAAGATTATGGAGAGGGGTTCAAAAATTTCTTCTGCTATCTCCTTCAGTACTCTGGGGTGTAATTCATCTGGACCTGGAGACTTGAATTCATTTAGGTTAGCTAAGTGTTTCCTCACTATCTTTCTGTTTATAGATATCCTGTATTCTTCTATTCCCTTAATAGGACAGTGAATAACAGTTGATGTTGCATTTCCTTTCTGAGAGAAAACAGATGCAAAATAGGAATTTAAAAGTTCAGCCTTCTCAACATCCTGTCTTACCATTTCATCATTTTCATCCTGTAAAAATCCTATAGCATCTTTGACTTTTCTTTTACTTTTGACATATCCCCAAAATCCTTTATTATTGCTTTTGACATCTCTTGCAAGCCTCAGTTCATTTTCAGCTTTAGCTAATCTGATTTGTGCCCTGCAGGTTCTGCAAACAGCATTATATTCTTCTTTAGATATGCCTCCCTCTTTCCATTTTATAAACATTTTTTTCTTCCTTTTTAGCATGTGCTTAAGTTCTGTGTTCATCCATCCTGGTTTCCTTAAATGCTTCCTATTCTTCCCTCTTTTCGGAATTGTTAACAACTGTGCTTTGAGAATTTCATTTTTCAAAATTTCCCATCCTTCCTGGACATTTTTGTCTTTAAGGATATCCAGCCATTGGATCCCTCCAATTCTCTTTCTGAATCCCTTAAAATCTGCCTTTCTGAAATCTAACCTTGACGTCTGAGTCTTCACAGGTCTTCCACCTCTAGTAATCCAAAATTCTAAAATAGCATGGTCGCTACCTCCTAGGGTCCCAGCCACTTTTACCTCCTCAACCATTTCCTCCCTGTTTATAAGGATTAGATCCAAGGTAGCAGTTCCCCTTGTTTTCTCCCTTACCTTTTGGAAGATAAAGTTGTCAGCAAGAGAGGATAAGAATTTCCTTGACCTGTTAGTTTTGCCTGAGAGAGATTCCCAACAAATGTCTGGATAGTTGAAATCTCCCATGACAACTATGTCATATTTTTTGGAGAACTTGGCCATCTGATGCATAAAGAGTTCATCTATATCTTCAGCTTGCACAGGCGGCCTGTAGTAAATGCCTACAATGGTGTCCTTTCCATTGTTCTGTCCTTGTATTCTTACCCAAACAGTTTCCACAGAACTCCCAGTCTCTGAAGCTTGGATCTCTGTGCAGATATACGCGTTTCGAACATACAATGCGACACCCCCTCCTCGTTTATCAAGTCTGTTTCTTGCAAATAAGTTGTATCCTTCTAGTCTTGTATTCCAATCATGTGTATTGTCCCACCAAGTTTCAGTGATTCCAATTACATCATATTTCTGTTCCTGTGTTAGTAGTTCCAATTCTCCTTGTTTGTTGCCCATGCTTTGTGCATTAGTATAGAAACATTTTAGTTTGTGATTGGTTTCTCTTTCTCCAATATTTTTATTAATTAGATTCTTTCGTCTTTGTTCTTCCTTTCCACTTCTAATAGCAGAGTTCTCAATAGCATTTGTCAGGTGTATGGCTTTTTCTGGTCTTTTGCTTCCCTTCCCATGTTGTTCTAGTTTAAAGCTCTCCTTACAAGTGTAGCAAGGCGACTTCCAAATACATGCTTTCCAGTCTTCGTAAGGTGCACCCCATCTCTAGCAAGTAGTCCATCGTATAAGTAGTTCACTCCGTGATCCAGAAATCCAAATCGTTGCCGACGGCACCATCGACGTAGCCAGTTGTTCACCTGCAGAATCTTATTCCACCTCCTTGTTCCATGGCCATCCACTGGGAGGATGGAAGAGAAGACCACCTGCGCTCCCAGTTCTTTCACTTTCTTGCCTAAGTCTTCAAAGTCTCTGCAGATGATTTCCAGGTCGTTTCTTGCGGTGTCATTTGTCCCCACATGTAGTAGCAGGAATGGGTAGTCATCTGTAGGTCTGAAGAGTCCTGATATCCTGTCAGACACATCTTTAATTTTTGCACCTGGAAGACAGCACATTTCTCTTGTAGTTATATCCGGTCTGCAGATAGCGGCCTCTGTTCCTCTCAGCAGGGAATCCCCCATGACCACCACTCTCCGTTTCTTCTTCACAACATTTTTCTTTCTCCATCCAGGAGGACTCTGAAGGCGTACAAGGTTGCTGTTTGTTGGCAAAGTCTTATCCTCATGTATTTCTTCATCGTTTTCCTGCGTGAGAGCCTGGTACTGGTTTCTGAGCAGTATGGGTGCTGACTGCCTCCTGATCCTCCTGTTTCTCTGGGTCACATGTCTCCATTCCTCTGTTTCTTCAGGTGCACTTCGAATTTCTTCTCTTTCTGTAACATGAAGAGATAATTCTGCTCTGTCCAAGAACTCTTCACCTTCCTTAATGATCTTCAACGTAGCCAACCTCTCTTCGAGATTTTGCAACTTTTCCTCCAACAGGGACACAAGCTTGCATTTGTGGCATGTGAAGTTTGGCTTTGAGATTTTGAATCTCTGCACACACTTTTGGACACTGGACACTTTTGGATTGTGTGAGGCCCAATGAATATCTGAGCGCTATGTGACAGGCTCGATGGCACAGCTGTGACCAAAGTGACTAGAGGATAAGGGAGATTTTGAATCTCTGCACACACTTTTGGACACTGGACACTTTTGGATTGTGTGAGGCCCAATGAATATCTGAGCGCTATGTGACAGGCTCGATGGCACAGCTGTGACCAAAGTGACTAGAGGATAAGGGAGATTTTGAATCTCTGCACACACTTTTGGACACTGGACACTTTTGGATTGTGTGAGGCCCAATGAATATCTGAGCGCTATGTGACAGGCTCGATGGCACAGCTGTGACCAAAGTGACTAGAGGATAAGGGAGATTTTGAATTTCTGCAGACACTTGTGGACACTGGACACTTTTGGATTGTGTGAGGCCCACTGATATCTGAGCGCTATGTCACAGGCTCGATGGCACAGCTGTGACAAAAGTGACTAGAGGATAAGGGAGATTGGATTGCTTTTAAAAAAGCAGTTTGCGGAGCAGTGGGTAAACAGCAATGCAGGAATGTCAGGAAGCCTTAGAAGGCAGCCCAACAACCAACACCACTGATACACCACTATATAGCCTCCCCTTGCACTGCACACACAGTGACTGGTGTGTTGTGCAGGCCAAATCGCTAGCAGCAGAAGCAGTTTTTTTGTCTTCTTCCCTGCCTAACGCTCTCCCTACAGAATCAGCAGCAACCTCTCCCTATACTGAGATCGGCAGAAGTAAGATGGCGGTCGGCGTGCACGCCCTTTTATACCCCCTGTGACGCCCACCAAAGCAAGCCAATCACTTGCATGCCCTTCTGAAAGATGGTGGTGACCCCTGCCTATGTCATCACATTGCCCACAGTGTCCGTGGATCCTGATTGGCTGAAAAAGAGCGCAAAACAAACTTTTGAAACGCGACTTTGGCGCGTAAGTCGCCGACCTCGTGGCCGACCTCATCCTAGGGTCGGGTTTCGTTTCATGAAACCCGACTTTGCCAAAAGTCGGCGACTTTTGAAATTTTTCGACCCGTTTCGCTCAACTCTAGTTGGTGATATCAAGTTCCTGTTTGTGTCACAGTATATGAGAGGAGGAAAACTTTTCAAGATGGGTGGTGACCATGGCTGCCATTTTGAAGTCATCCATTTTGGATTGCATCTTTATAAATGGCCCACCCAGGTGTATCCATATAAATGGCCCACCCTGTACTATATGGGACCTGCATTAAACTGTAACGAGGACTATCTGTCCCCATCATTCTTTCTCAGCATGTGTAAAGAAACTCGGGAACAAGCGTTGAAAGGCTTCATTATTGTCGATCGCACTCGTTTAACGGCCTGAGCTCAGAGCATGTAAATATAACCAAAATGTTTGTGTGATGTGGAAGATGTGAGCATTTGGGGCCCCACTTTAAACTTTTCCCCAGGGCCCCACTTTCTCTAAAACCGGCCCTAGTTGGGGAGACAGGAAAAGTGACACACAAAGGTTCTTTATGTTAGGGCTGGCAGAACGCACCAAATATGGTAATAAGGTGCGTTTGGAGCTCGGGGTCCACCGTGCAGGGGTGGTAAACTGCTGCTCTGTAATGGCGGACACTATATGGTGGTATAATAGAAAAACACACGCGATTTAGCGTCACCCGGTGTGTACAGGGGCGGACTCTGTTGCTTCACAGAGCCGCACTACCGCAGAACATAAATGCTGGAGCCTGTTTAAAGCTCACAGAGCTCGGCAAGGGAGCTCACAGAATGCGGTCACAGAACTCTGCCCCAAGGACACGGGGTCAGAGTCCCTTTAGACCTTCTGGGCGCGTGGCGTCGCACCTGCGGACGCCACTATAAATGCTGACTATGGTGGAGTGTCGAGCAAGTGCACCGTGGCGTGCAGAGCCAGCGGTGGACACTGATGCCAGTCTCAGACTCTGCCTCTACCTACACCTAAGCCTGGGGACTTAACAGGCTAGGCTGCACAACACATGCGTCCCAAGGGTAGGGGTTTCTTAACCCCTTAATGACCGTCAATACGTCTTTTAACTGACCTTAGATATTGCATAAGAGAATATCATCCTCCTACAGGTGACTATCCAGCATCTGTCAGCTGTGCACTACAGCTGACAACTTGCTGCATCAGCCACAATCAGTGTTGTCACCGTCCATATCTGTTTAACCCCTTAAATGCTGCTGTCAATAGTGACTATATCATATAAATGTTTTAAAGAGTGTGGCTTCTCCCTCTTTATCCCATTTGGCACTCTGAGATTATGATTGTGTGGTCCTGATGTTTGCCATGGCAATTCATGAGTAAATAGCGTTCTTAGAGTCTGCCGGCTACACTGACCTGTTGAAAAGTCAGCAACAATTAGGTAGTAAAAATCCACTTTTTCATTCCTATCATGCTATTTTGTATTAATTCCTGAAAAGCACCGGAAGGGTAAATAAACTACCTGACAGCAGTTTTCAAGAAGTCAAGGGGTGCTGTTTTTAAAATGCTATCACTTTTGGGATTTTTCCAATATATACGACCCACAAAGTCACTTCAAACCTGGAGAGGTCCCTAAAAAAATTACTTTGTAAATTTCCATGAAAAAATGAAAAATTACTGCTACATGTTTCAACCTCCTAAAATGCTAACAAAATAAAATAACATTTTTCAAATATTGCTGATGTAAACCAGACATGTGGGAAATATTATTTATTAAAGTTTTGCTATGGTATGACTATCTGAATTAAAGGGATAATCAAAGTTTGAAAATTGATAATTTTTTTACATTTTTGTCAAATTTCTGATATTTTTATAAATAAACACAAAACATGTGAACCTAAATTTACCATGATCATAAAGTATAATGTGTCACGAAAAAACATTCTCCAAATCACTGGATTTTGTCAAAGCGTTCCAGAGTTATTACCGCATAAAGTGACACTGGTCAGATTTTTAAAATTTGGCTCTGTCACTAAGGGGTTAATGAGTCATTCACCAGAGACATTCATACATGCATAAAACACTCACTCCTCATAGTCTGGTAATGCAGTCTATACTAGCGCATGGCTGAGCGGCCACGCGAACCTTTTATAGCAGCGTCCTTTCGGGACCTTCCTGACCTTTCTGATGGTCCAATCCGAGCTGGAGAAGGACCTGAACATGTGACCTCCAATCTCCAATGAGAGATCGTCCCACGGGCATGTTCAGTGGACCGAAAGGAGGACTTAGTCCCTGGAGTAGCTCGCTGCTGACCAGCATGCGTTGCTATAGCTGGACCAGAGGTGGCAGTAGCAACCAAACCCACAGAGCTGGTCTGAGCAGAGCTGGTCTGAGCAGAGCGCCGGGATCGACGAGTCTGCTGAGTAGCCTCCTCTGCGGCTCGAGAGGAATGGTAGACTGCCGAATGCAAGGCTCGGGATTCCTGCTGTGCAGAAACAGGAACCTGAAGCCTAACACTTTAGGTGCTGCTTTCCCTCATTGATTTTGTCAGTTTCAGAGAGCATGTAGAGTGGAGCTGAGCATTGAAGCTGTGTCTAATGCACGAGTATTTGGAATATCTGGAATAGTACACACGTGGTCAAAATTGTTGGTACCCCTCGTTTAATGACAGAAAAACCCACAATTGTCACAGAAATAACTTGAATCTGACAAAAGTAATAAATCAAAAATCTATGAAATTGAACAAATGAAAGTCAGACATTGCTTTTCAACCATGCTTCCACAGAATTTAAAAAAATAAATAAAACTCATGAAATAGGCCTGGACAGAAATGATGGTACCCTTACCTTAATATTTTGTTGCAAAACCTTTTGAGGCAATCATTACAATCAAACAATTTCTGTAACTGTCAATGAGACTTTTGCACTTCTCGACAGGTATTTTGGCCCACACCTCAAGAGCAAACTGCTCCAGTTGTCTCCTATTTGAAGGTTGCCTTTTCCAGACGGCATGGTTCAGCTCTTTCCAAAGATGTTCAATAGGATTTAGGTCAGGGCTCATAGAAGGCCACTTCAGAATAGTCAAATGTTTTCCTCTTAGCCATTCTTGGGTGTTTTTAGCTGTGTGTTTTGGGTCATTATCCTTTTTCAAGATCCATGACCTGCGACTGAGACCAAGCTTTCTGACACTGGGCAGCACATTTCTTCTCTAGAATCCCTTGATAATCTTGAGATCTCATTGTACTCTGCACATATTCTAGACACCCTGTTATGAATGAGTCACCGTAGGAGGCAAAAGCAGAAATACAAGCTAAGTCCAGAAAACCAGAGAAGTTGGCAACTATCAGATTGCAGACCCCTGAACCTATCAACACAACTAGCAGTAGCCGTGGGGGGTTCCTACTATGCCCTAGACCCCTCGATCACAGCCGGAGAATTACATAGGCCTAAAGAAAGAAAGGGGAAATCTAAACTGCCCCAGAGCAGACCCCAAAGCAATAGACAGCCCCCAACATATAATGACGGTGAAGCAAGGTGAAAATACTAACACAGACAGAAAGAAAGACTGAGCAAAGACGGAGCCCAAAACTACCTAGATAGGAAAGGACAGGAAGGCTGCTGTCTGCAATCTGCCAAAACCCTATCAAAGACATAAGCCAACAAGCTGATATGAAAAAGGCCCTGAAGCAGCTAGGCTTCAAAAACTAAATCAGCACTCAGGTATTTTCAGAAGACAGAGCTAAATGAATTCAGCACACCCCAGCAGGGAATGGCAGAAATCCAGAAAAACAAAGCAAAACAAAGTCAAAGCACCAAAGCAAAAGGCCGAGCAGCAAACTTAGCTTTAGAGGAGCAGGAATTCAGACTGGTCTCCAAGGATCCCACAGAGAAATCACCCGCAGGGCAGAAGGGCGTCGGCAGCCTTATATCCAGTCAGTAACTCCACTCAGCCAGTCATCATCATCAGCCTCAGGTGTTTGATAATCAGACTCACTACCTTTCTTTACCAGAAGAGGGAGTTCCTCGGGCCTCAGTAATGAAGGGGAAAATGAACTCACAACAGTACCTCCCCCTTGAGGAGGGGTCACCGAACCCTCAACTACGCCACCAGGGCGATCAGGGTGAGCCCGATTAAAGGCACGCACCAATCTTTTGGCATGAATATCAGAGGCAGAGACCCAGGAATTATCCTCCTGACCCTTCCACTTAACCAAATACTGGAGTCTCCGTCTAACCAGACGGGAATCCAGTACTTTCTCTATCTCATATTCCATGTTACCTTCAACCAATACAGGGTCTGGAGGTGCCACCCCCGGAACAACAGGTTCAACAAACCTCTTCAACAAAGATTTATGGAACACATTATGGATTTTAAATGTGACAGGAAGAGCCAAACGAAAAGAGACCGGATTAATAATCTCCACAATCTTGTAAGGTCCAATAAATCTAGGCTTAAACTTAGGAGAAGCCACCTTCATAGCAATATTTTTTGATGATAACCACACCATATCACCAACCTTAAACTGGGGACCAATGGTCCTATGTCAGTTGGAAAACCGCTGGGCCTTTTCCTGGGAGAGAGATAACTTATCCACCACTTGGTCCCAGATCTGGTGCATTCTCTCCACCACAGTGTCAACACCTGGGCAGGCAGAGGGCTCCACCTGCCCTGAAGAAAATCGAGGATGAAACCCAAAGTTACAAAAAAAAGGTGACATCAAAGTGGCAGAACTAGCTCTATTATTTAAATCAAATTCGGCCAAGGGCAAAAATGAAACCCAATCATCCTGATCAGCAGAAATAAAACATCTCAAATATGACTCCAAGGTCTGGTTTGTTCTCTCTGTCTGCCCATTGGTCTGAGGGTGAAAAGCAGAGGAGAAGGACAACTGAATTCCCAGCCTGGAACAGAAAGTTCTCCAAAATCTAGACACAAACTGGACTCCTCTGTCAGATACAATGTTCTCAGGAATCCCATGCAAACGAACCACCTGTTGTAAAAACAGGGGCACCAACTCAGAGGAAGACGGCAACTTAGGGAGTGGTACAAGATGAACCATCTTAGAGAACCTATCACAAATCACCCAAATAACAGTCATCCTCTGAGAGACAGGCATATCAGAGATGAAATCCATTGAAATATGGGTCCATGGCCTCTTGGGGACAGGCAAAGGCATCAACAACCCACTAGAGCGAGAACACGATTTAGACCGGGAGCACGTCCCACAGGACTGCACAAAATTCCTGACATCACGAGACAAGGAGGGCCACCAAAAAAACCGACTCACCAGATCTCTAGTACCAAAAATACCTGGATGACCAGCCAAAGCAGAGCAATGAACTTCAGACATCACTCTCTTCTTCCACTGGTCAGGAACATACAACTTTCCACTGGGACAACGCTCAGGTTTGTCCTCCTGGAACTCTTCCAGAGCACGTCTCAAATCGGGCGAGATGGCAGAAAGAACTACCCCTTGCCTAAGATGGTAGCAGGCTTGGTCACCACAGGAGAATCCGCAAAGAAGCTCCTAGAGAGGGCGTCTGCCTTGACATTCTTTGTTCCAGGAAGAAAAGAAACCACAAAATCAAAACGTGTAAAAAACAAGGCCCACCTAGCCTGTCTAGGGTTCAAGTGCTTAGCCGACTCTAGGTAAATCAAATTCTTGTGGTCAGTGAGGACCACAACTTGATGTTTAGCTCCCTCCAACCAATGTCTCCACTCCTCAAATGCCCATTTCATGGCCAACAGTTCCCGATTCCCCACATCATAGTTACGTTCAGATGGAGAGAACTTTCGGGAAAAGAAAGCACAGGGATTCATTTTAGATGTTACAGGATCCTTTTGGGACAAAACAGCTCCTGCACCAATCTCAGAAGCATCCACCTCTACCTGGAATGGAAGTGAGACATCAGGTTGCCGCAAAACCGGGGCGGAGGTGAATCTTCGCTTCAGCTCCTGAAAGGAAGGAACAGCCTCTGGAGACCAATTTAACACATCAGCACCCTTTTTAGTCAAATCAGTCAATGGCTTGGCAATACTAGAAAATTTTGCTATAAATTTCCGATAAAAATTAGCAAAACCCAAAAGCTTCTGGAGGGCCTTCAAAGAAGTGGGCTGAACCCAATCGTGAATGGCCTGTACCTTGGCCGGGTCCATTTCAATAGTTGACGGGGACAAAATAAATCCCAAAAAAGAAATCCTCTGTACTCCAAAAAGGCATTTAGATCCTTTGACATACAGGGAATTCTCCCTCAAGATCCGGAACACAGTCCGAATATGTTCCACATGAGAATCCCAATCCTTGGAGAAGATCAAAATATCATCCAGATAGATAATAAAAAATTTATCGACAAAATCTCGGAAAATATCGTTCATGAAGCACTGGAAGACAGAAGGGGCATTAGTGAGCCCAAAAGGCATCACCAGGTACTCAAAAAGTCCCTCTGGAGTATTAAACGCCGTCTTCCATTCATCCCCATGCTTAATGCGAATAAGATTATACGCCCCCCTGAGGTCAAGCTTGGTAAACCAGCAAGCACCTTTAACTCTGGAGAATAGATCAGAAATCAGGGGTAACGGATACTGATATTTAACAGTAATTTTGTTGAGGGCACGATAATCAATACAAGGTCTTAATGATCCATCCTTTTTGGCTACAAAAAAAAAAACGGCACCTAAGGGTGACGAGGATGGTCTAATATGACCCTTCTCCAACGCCTCCTTAATATAGGATCGCATAGCCTCGTGCTCGGGTACAGATAAATTGAAGAGCCGACCCTTGGGAAATTTACACCCCGGGCTCAGTTCAATTGCACAGTCATAACTCCTATGAGGAGGCAGAGACGCAGACTCATTCTCACTAAATACATCATAAAAGTCCGCCAAATAATCAGGAACATCATGCGACTGAGGAGAGGTGGAAAACACCGGAGCCTCACTAAAGGCACACCGACAACCCCATCTCACCACAGACACAGATTTCCAATCCAAAACTGGATTATGAATCTGTAACCAGGGAAACCCCAGAACAATAGTATCATGCAGATTATGCAACACCAAAAATCTGCAATTTTCTTGATGGTCTGGGGCGACCCGCATTACCACCTGGGTCCAAAACTGGGGTTTATTTTTAGCCAAAGGAGTAGCATCAATCCCCCTCAAAGGGATAGGCGTCTGCAGAGGTGTCATCGGAAATCCACAACGTTTAGCAAAATCCAAGTCCATTAGGTTTAGAGCTGCTCCCGAATCCACAAAAGCCTTGGAGGAAAATGTGGACAGGGAGCAGATCAGAGTAATAGCCAGAAGAAACTTAGGTTGAACACCACCAACAGAAAACGTGTGTGCAAAGCGTTTCTCTCATTTAGGACAGACAGAAATAATATGCGAGGCATCTCCACAGAAAAAACACAACTTATTACGCCTTCTGAACTCCTGACGCTGCTCTCTGGAAAAAACTCTATCACATTGCATAGGTTCAGACATTTGTTCAACAGGTGGCAACACCTCTCGTGCAGCTTTGCGTTCGCGCAAATGCCGATCAACCTGAATGGCTAATGACATAGAATCGTCAAGACCAGAGGGAACAGGAAATCCCACCATAGTATCTTTTACGGCTTCTGACAACCCCTTCCGAAAGAGAGCAGCCAAGGCATTATCATTCCAGGTAGTAAGTACTGCCCACTTTCGGAATTTTTGACAGTACAATTCTGCAGAATCACGACCCTGGCTCAATGCCAGCAGGGTCTTTTCAGCCTGATCAATGGCATTAGGTTCGTCATACAACAACCCCAAAGCTTGAATGAATGCGTTCACATTAGTCAGAATAGGATCATCTGGTTTCAAAGAAAACGCCCAATCCTGGGGATCGCCACGCAGCAAAGAGATGACAATTTTAACCTGCTGCGCGGAGCTCCCTGACGAGTTAGGCTTCAAGGCAAAAAATAATTTACAATTATTTTTGAAATTCAAAAATTTAGACCGATCCCCAAAAAATACATCAGGTGTAGGAATCTTTGGTTCAGCAGCATGTGAATGAGCAAGGTAGGCGGAAATTCCCCGCACTTCCGCAGCGAGCTGCTCCACACGATCAGACAATTGCTTTATCTCCATTGAGAGAAAAAAAAAATTTCCCCCTACGGCCTCAGAGATATAGAGGAAAAAATATACACACCTTTTTTTTTTTTTTTTTTTTACAATTCTTTCCTGCTATTGAGTACCCTAGGATCTGCGGTATGGCAGGTGATTCTGTTATGATTGAGTCACCGTAGGAGGCAAAAGCAGAAATACAAGCTAAGTACAGAAAACCAGAGAAGTTGGCAACTATCAGATTGCAGACCCCTGAACCTATCAACACAACTAGCAGTAGCCGTGGGGGGTTCCTACGATGCCCTAGACCCCTCGATCACAGCCGGAGAATTACATAGGCCTAAAGAAAGAGAGGTGAAATCTAAACTGAAATCTAAACTGCCCCAGAGCAGACCCCAAAGCAATAGGCAGCCACCAACATATAATGACGGTGAAGCAAGATGAAAATACTAACACAGACAGAAAGAAAGACTGAGCAAAGACAGGGCCCAAAACTACCTAGATAGGAAAGGACAGGAAGGCTGCTGTCTGCAATCTGCCAAAACCCTATCAAAGACATAAGCCAACAAGCTGATATGAAAAAGGCCCTGAAGCAGCTAGGCTTCAAAAACTAAATCAGCACTCAGGTATTTTCAGAAGACAGAGCTAAATGAATTCAGCACACCCCAGCAGGGAATGGCAGAAATCCAGAAAAACAAAGCAAAACAAAGTCAAAGCACCAAAGCAAAAGGCCGAGCAGCAAACTTAGCTTTAGAGGAGCAGGAATTCAGACTGGTCTCCAAGGATCCCACAGAGAAATCACCCGCAGGGCAGAAGGGCGTCGGCAGCCTTATATCCAGTCAGTAACTCCACTCAGCCAGTCATCATCATCAGCCTCAGGTGTTTGATAATCAGGCTTACTACCTTTCTTTACCAGAAGAGGGAGTTCCTCGGGCCTCAGTAATGAAGGGGAAAATTAACTCACAACAACACCCTGTGCCAGATGCAGCAAAGCAGCCCCAGAACATAAGAGAGCATCCTCCATATTCCACAGTAAGGACAGTGTTCCTTTCTTGATATGCTTCATTTTAACATCAGTGAATATAGAGCTGATGTGCCTTGCCAAAAAGTTCCATTTTTGTCTCATCTGTCCATAGGACATTCTCCCAGAAGCTTTGTGGCTTGACAACATGTACTTTGGCAAATTCCAGTCTGAAGGTACGATCTGACACTGATGTTCCTGGAGTTTGAAGTTCACCTTTAATCTGTTTAGAAGTTTTTCTGAGCTCTTTTGATACCATTCGTATTATCCATCTCTTTGATTTGTCATCAATTTTCCTCCTGCGGCCACATCCAGGGAGATTGGCTACAGACCCAAGGAGCTTAGATTTCTGAACAATATGTGTAACTGTAGTCACAGGAACATCAAGCTGCTTGGAGATGGTCTTTTAACTTTTACCTTTAACATGTTTGTCTAAAATTTTCTTTCTTATCTCCTGAGACAACTCTTTCCATCGCTTCCTGTGGTCCATGTTGAGTGTGATACACACCATGTCACCAAACAGCACAGTGAGTATCTGTAGCCCTCTATACAGGCCCACTCACTGATGCCAAGATTGTAAACACCTATAATGCTAACTAGTGGACACACCTTGATTTAACATGTCCCTTTTGTCACATTATTTTCAGGGGTACCATCATTTTCTGTCCAGTCCTATTTCATGAGTTTTATTTTTAAAAATTTTTTTGTAGAAGCCTGGTTGAAAAGCAATGTCTGACTTTCATTTGTTCATGTTCATAGATTTTTGATTTATTATTACTTTTGTCAGATTCAAAGTTATTTCTGTGACCTTTGTGGGATTTTCTGTCATTAAACGAGGGGTACCAAAAATTTTGACCACGTGTTCAAATTGAGCCAGGTTATAGAATCAAGATTGCCTCTGTGACTGTACCAGGTGAAGGAGACTGGTTGACCAGTTGAAGAGAGGAAGAAGAGGCCACCCTAGAAGAGATTGTCTCTCAGAGATGAACTGGGAAAGGAGGACAAAACTCATCCTGGTATTTTACTCCGATCAGACTGTCACACATAAATCTGGAGCACTCTCCTCTTTGTTGGAGGAACTGCGGTCAACAGGGTAACCTCTTTCACTTGTTTTGGGGTTGCCCGAAAAGATCTTTGGAATAGCTTGTCACTTCATATCAACTCTTTTTTCCAAAATTTTAAAATCACACCCCAAAGAGCTTTGTTGTCTCTGGACATGGAACTTGTTGATCCCTCAGTCAAATTTATCATTATACATATTTTTTTAGTAGTTAAGAACACAATAGCATATTGGTGGAAAAAACCTGATCCACCGTTATTTTCAGAAATTTTAGATAAGATCCAACAGCATAGTTCCATAGAAAAGAGGTTTGCATTGGTTAATGATGGACTAAGTAGATATTCTAAGATATAGGATTGGAACGCCAAATTCTGCAATACTTAGTTATATTAGGATTGGTTTGAACTTGCTAACTTGGCCTCACTTATTGTCACGGGGCAGTAGGGAAAAACAGGAGATGTGGAACCTGGGCCCCTGAACTGCCCCTCAGGCTAAGGGGGTGCCCTGACTTTTCTTAACTTGGGGGTACACTTGATGGTAGTGAGGCCC
Organism: Dendrobates tinctorius; assembly: GCF_039654945.1. Classification (NCBI taxonomy): domain Eukaryota; kingdom Metazoa; phylum Chordata; class Amphibia; order Anura; family Dendrobatidae; genus Dendrobates; species Dendrobates tinctorius. The sequence continues at coordinate 33,779,438 of NW_027361733.1, forward strand.
AAGTCCCCGACCTGTCACTATCTCCTGTTAAGCCCTGAGCTAAACCCCAAACCCCCTCCCCAGGAGGTGAGACAGGGAATAAAGTGAACTTCACCGCAAACCAAAGAAAAAATAAAACAGACACCACAGGGTTAAAGCAACTAAAAAACAAAACTTAGCTTTGTCTGCTGCCAATGCTCCAAGCAGCAGAGTAAGGCTCCTGAACTCAGATTTCAGCAGTAACACCACTGCTCCAGATAAGCTGAACCACCTCTGCACCAGGTAGGTCCAGTCTTCACCACGGTTGGTTTCCAAATGAACTGTATTACCAACAGTGAATTGCAGCACCAGATGGCCTTATAAAGGGAAGTGGGAGTAGTCACCACCTGCTGACTAACTAAACATGTAGTAACACCAGCGGCCACCAGGGGGGGGAAAAACCCAGCAGCCGACCAACTACAGTTGTAGTAACACCAGCGGCCACTGGGGGCAAAAACCCATATTAACCCCCGAGGGCCAAAAAGGAAAAAGGTTTGTATAAGAGAGTCCAGACTCTGACACAGATCCAAAAATGGATCATGAGACTTATATGAACAATGTATGGGGTCTTAATATTTTACTTTTTTGAACAGTTGTGTACTTGTAAGGTATTTCAAAATGGACTTGAGTTCTCTAGTTCTTATTCCCTTTTTATCCCTTTCCCAACCCTTCCCCTTACTGTTAACTCCCTTCCTTCCCTTCCCTTTTTAACCCTTGTTATATTACTAAAATTCAATAAAAACGTTTGAAAAGGAAAAAAAAACCCAACAAAAACTCATACTGCACCAAAGTCCAGGTGAGCAGAACAGCGAAAGAGTGAAAGTATGTACTATTTGAAGTTTCGACCATAGCCAAAGCCGGGTTATCACAGCCAGCAAACAATAGACGTAAAGATATCTGCACCTGAAGTAGTCATTGGTCAAAGATATGTTGAAGAATTTAGTGGTTCAGGAGGAAGCCATACAATTGTGCAAGTGACATTGTGAAGATGAAGATCTGGAATGCACTTTGATTTGGGGAATATGAGTGCAAGTGAGAACAAGGGTCTAGGGCAGTGTTTCCCAAAGTCCAGTCCTCACAGCCCTCATCAGATCATGTTCTCAGGATTTCTTTAGCATTGCACAGGTAGTGGAAGTATCATCAAGGAAACAGAAATTCACTCCCCTGTGTAATACTATGGAAATTCTGAAAACATAACCTGTGGGGGGCCATGAGGACTGAAATTTGGGAGACACTGGTATAGAGTGACTGATGGGCAAAGCAATTGAAAATACTGGTGTCAGAGTGAGTCTGTCACAGAGTGGGTTTAATGTCCAGTGGTGTCGTGAGCTCAGACACACCAGTAAACATGGTAAAACTAGTCACTGTACATAATTTTGAATAAGTTCTTCTGTTGTTTAACGTTTAACGTAAAAATGCCTCCATAGTGGAAGTCAGTAAATACGGTAAGTATAAAAGGCCACTGTTCCTATTGTTTGGTTTCTTGTTGGATTGTTTGTTCGGTACACACTACAGAGGGCGCAATGACAGCCATCAAAAATAATCATGTTCTTGGAGATTTTCTCAGTGCATTCGATCTACAGGTCAATGCTTTGGCACATAACTAATTAGCTGAAGGCGATATGTTAAAAAATGCATGACACTTCAAAGCCTCAACGAGAGAAAATCAATATGGCAAGGAAATGTCACAATTAGAGTTGAGCGACTTTTGGTTTTTTAGGGTCGCGTTTCGTTTCGTGAAACCCGACTTTTCCAAAAGTCGGGTCGAGCAAGATCGTCCGATTATAGGGAAAAGTCGGGGTCGTCCCGAAACACGAAACCCAATGTAAGTCAATGGGGAATAAAAGTCGGCAGTGAGAGGAGGACAGGAAACACACCTACAGTGCCCATTTGAATGCCAAAAGCATCAATTCTTCTTTCTTAAGCTTGTCAACCTTAATTAACTTCATAATACAAGTTACGCACTGAAAAATGGGGGTTATTTGGCTACAAACTGTGGGGGGGGAGGGCTGGCTCCAGGTTTTCATGTGCCCTGGGCGAAAGAGCGCCCCTTTAACACATACCACAACTCATCATGCTCCGATACGGCAGAGAAATAGCGGTATAGTACAATGAAAAATACCTCACTTTTTACATCTCATGACGAGGCCCATCTATTTCTCCATACAGAATCATTGGTCCCATATAATGTTTGAAACAGTATATGATGAGCTCCACATAATGCTACAGTATATGTTGGTCCCCATGGATGAAGCTCCACTGTCTTATGGGCCCAAATAATGCTCCAAACATAATGGGCCCCATTTCTAATGCTCTAGTGTATAATGGGCCCTGTAAATGCTGCTCCAGTGTCTGATGTCCACCTTTGGAATGTTCCAGTGTATGGTGGGCCCCATCTATCATTCTCCAGAGTATAGTGCTCCCCAAAAATTGCTGTCCCAACATTGAAAACAATCAAATAAGTCTCCTCGCTAGGGAATCCCTGTATTTGTCTGGACAGGTGCTGTAGCTTGCTTAACAGCTCGCCAGCCGTTCTCACGCCCAGTATGGATTACACGTGATTGCACAAAGGTGAGAAAGGGTAACGTATCCCCAGATAACATGTATGGATAGCGTACACATTCAAAATATATGTCTCAGGAGGCAGGCTCAGACGGTGTTAGGCCCAGTATGGATTGCACGTGATTGCACAAAGGTTAGAAAGGGTACCGTATCCCCGGATAACATGTATGGATAGCGTACACATTCAAAATATATGTCTATACAGCATGAGGCAGGCTCAGACGGTGTTAGGCCCAGTATGGATTGCACGTGATTGAACAAAGGTTAGAAAGGGTACCGTATCCCTGGATAACATGTATGGATAGCGTACACATTCAAAATATATGTCTATACAGCATGAGGCAGGCTCAGACGGTGTTAGGCCCAGTATGGATTGCACGTGATTGCACAAAGGTTAGAAAGGGTACCGTATCCCTGGATAACATGTATGGATCGCGTACACATTCAAAATATATGTCTATACAGCATGAGGCAGGCTCAGACGGTGTTAGGCCCAGTATGGATTGCACGTGATTGCACAAAGGTTAGAAAGGGTACCGTATCCCTGGATAACATGTATGGATAGCGTACACATTCAAAATATATGTCTATACAGCATGAGGCAGGCTCAGACGGTGTTAGGCCCAGTATGGATTGCACGTGATTGCACAAAGGTTAGAAAGGGTACCGTATCCCTGGATAACATGTATGGATAGCGTACACATTCAAAATATATGTCTCAGGAGGCAGGCTCAGACGGTGTTAGGCCCAGTATGGATTGCACGTGATTGCACAAAGGTTAGAAAGGGTACCGTATCCCCGGATAACATGTATGGATAGCGTACACATTCAAAATATATGTCTATACAGCATGAGGCAGGCTCAGACGGTGTTAGGCCCAGTATGAATTGCACGTGATTGCACAAAGGTTAGAAAGGGTACCGTATCCCTGGATAACATGTATGGATAGCGTACACATTCAAAATATATGTCTCAGGAGGCAGGCTCAGACGGTGTTAGGCCCAGTATGGATTGCACGTGATTGCACAAAGGTTAGAAAGGGTACCGTATCCCTGGATAACATGTATGGATAGCGTACACATTCAAAATATATGTCTCAGGAGGCAGGCTCAGACGGTGTTAGGCCCAGTATGGATTGCACGTGATTGCACAAAGGTTAGAAAGGGTACCGTATACCTGGATAACATGTATGGATAGCGTACACATTCAAAATATATGTCTATACAGCATGAGGCAGGCTCAGACGGTGTTAGGCCCAGTATGGATTGCACGTGATTGCACAAAGGTTAGAAAGGGTACCGTATCCCTGGATAACATGTATGGATAGCGTACACATTCAAAATATATGTCTCAGGAGGCAGGCTCAGACGGTGTTAGGCCCAGTATGGATTGCACGTGATTGCACAAAGGTTAGAAAGGGTACCGTATCCCCGGATAACATGTATGGATAGCGTACACATTCAAAATATATGTCTATACAGCATGAGGCAGGCTCAGACGGTGTTAGGCCCTGTATGGATTGCACGTGATTGCACAAAGGTTAGAAAGGGTACCGTATCCCTGGATAACATGTATGGATAGCGTACACATTCAAAATATATGTCTATACAGCATGAGGCAGGCTCAGACGGTGTTAGGCCCAGTATGGATTGCACGTGATTGCACAAAGGTTAGAAAGGGTACCGTATACCTGGATAACACGTATGGATAGCGTACACATTCAAAATATATGTCTCAGGAGGCAGGCTCAGACGGTGTTAGGCCCAGTATGGATTGCACGTGATTGCACAAAGGTTAGAAAGGGTACCGTATCCCCGGATAACATGTATGGATAGCGTACACATTCAAAATATATGTCTCGGGAGGCAGGCTCAGACGGTGTTAGGCCAGTATGGATTGCACGTGATTGCACAAAGGTTAGAAAGGGTACCGTATCCCTGGATAACATGTATGGATAGCATACACATTCAAAATATATGTCTCAGGAGGCAGGCTCAGACGGAGTCAGGCACAGTATGGATTTGACGGCCCAGATTACACAGCGGAAGAGCAGGGAGAGGTAAAGATTGCAAATGCTGGGGCCCTGCCCAAGCAAGGGGGGCCCACTCGTGGGCGTCGGTACTGGCACTGGGCCCCTCATAGTACAGCGGTGTGTCTGACGGCGGGTGTGCACCACCACCGTCAGAGACACTTGATTGCACTATGAGGGACCCTGTGCCAGTGCCCGCGCCCAAGAGTCGGCCTACCCACCTGTCCAGGGCAACGGCACTCGCACGGTGTCGTGCGCTAGGGGGTGACCCCGGCCATGGGGGGGGAGGCAGCACAGTTAGGGAGTTTTAGAAAGTGGCATATGTTGATGTTGGACATTCAGCTGATGCAAAAGGCGAAATAGGTGAAGTACCAGGAAGAGGTGGACCAAAGCAAGCCATTTTTCTGTCACCCTATGTGTCATCAGGGGAAGGTGGGACAAAATCCTTGGAAACCCATGCGTGGTTCATTTTAATGAAGGTTAGATCATCCACATTTTGGGTTGACAGACGGGTCCTTTTTTCTGTCAGGATTGATCCAGCTGCACTGAAGACTCTTTCCGATAGCACACTTGCAGCTGGGCAAGCGAGCTCCTGTAAGGCATATTGGGCCAATTCAGGCCAGGTGTCCAGTTTAGCGGCCCAATAGTCAAAGGGGAATGACCTGTGTGGGAGAACATCGATATGGGAGGAAAAGTAGTTTGTTACCATAGTTGACAACTGCTGTCTCCTGTCACTTTCCATCGATGCAGTATTACCAGTTGTGTGAGCGGTATTTGAAAAATCAGTCCACAACATTGTCATGAAACCCCTGTCTCCAACGCCACTTCTGCTGTGTGCACCACGAACACCTCTGCCAAGCTGCCCCCGGCCCGTACGGCTCGTGTGAGAACCATCACCGCTGCTGTGTGCTGGGAATGCCTCAAGCAACCGATTTACCAGAGTTGCTTGTTTATTAGCCAATATTAGGTCAAGGTTCTCCTGTGGCATGATGTTTTGTAATTTGCCTTTATAGCGTGGATCCAGGATGCTGGCCAACCAGTAGTCATCATCGTTCATCATTTTGGCAATGCGGGGGTCCCTTTTTAGGATCCGCAAGGCATAATCTGACATGTGGGCCAATGTTCCCGGTGTCAATGATGCACTGCGAGTGCTGGGTGGAGGAGCACTTTCTGGCAAATCCACATCCCTCCAGTTACGCACAAACCCTGTACCAGACCTTGCCACGCCAACATTTTCACTTGCCCCACGAGATGCATCCTCCTCCCCTAAGTAATCATCCCCATCATCCTCCTCCTCCTCCTCTTCTTCCTCCACCTCGTCCAGGAGAGGTCCCTGAGCAGACAATGGCTGAATGTCATCAAGGATTCCCTCCTCCTCTTCCTCCTCATCAACATTGGCTGCAGACGCCTGCTCCTTAAGGTGTGTCAAAGTTTGCATGAGCAGACGCATAAGTGGGATGCTTATGCTTAGGATGGCGTCGTCTGCGCTTACCAGCCGTGTGCATTCCTCAAAACACTGAAGGACTTTACAAAGGTCTTTCAGCTTCGACCACTGCACACCTGTCAACTCCATGTCTGCTCTCAAAGTGCCTGGCCGTGTATCCTATCACAAATGCATTATGGCCTGCCTCTGCTCGCACAGCCGCTCCACCATGTGCAGGGTGGAGTTCCACCTTGTTGCAATGTCGATAATGAGGCGGTGGTTGGGAAGGTGGAGCAATCGCTGCAGCTTCTGCATACGAACGGAGTGTACAGGCGACCGGCGGATGTGCGCGCACAGTCTTCGCACCTTCTGGAGCAGGGCTGTTAACTCCGGATAATTTTTGAGGAAGCACTGCACCACCAGGTTCAAGGTGTGAGCCAAGCAAGGTATGTGGCTGAGTTTTGAAAGGGCTATGGCTGCCACAAAATTACGGCCGTTATCACTAACTACCTTGCCTGCCTCAAGATGTACACTGCCCAGCCATGACTCAGTTTGTCGCTTCAAGTACTTGGCCAGCACCTCGGCGGTGTGTCTGTCGCCAAAACACATCATCTGCAACACAGCCTGCTGACGCTTTCCACTAGCTGCTCGATAGGGGGACACATCGTGTGCAACAGTGGCAGCTGCAGATGGAGTGCTCGTACGACTGCGCTCTGTGGACGAGCTTTCGCTTCTGGAGGAGGTGGAGGAGGGTCGAACGCCTACAGCCAACTGTTTCCTATACCGTGGGCTAGGCAGCACTGTCCCACCACCGTTGTCCCCTGTGGACCCTGCATCCACCACATTAACCCAGTGCGCAGTGATGGACACGTAACGGCCCTGGCCATGCCGACTGGACCATGCATCAGTTGTGAGGTGCACCTTTCCGCTCACTGACTGCTTGAGTGCATGGACAATGCGGTCTTTCACATGATGGTGGAGGGCTGGGATGGCTTTGCGAGAGAAGAAGTGGCGACTGGGTAGGTCATAGCGTGGTACTGCATAGGCCATGAGTTCGTGGAAAGCTGTGCTTTCCACCAACCGAAAGGGCATCATCTCAAACGAGATTAGTTTGGCAATGTGGGCGTTCAAACCCAGTGTAGGCGGATGAGAGACTGAGTACTTTCTTGACCTACTCATAGTGTCTGGGAGGGTGAGCTGGACTTGAGAGCTGCATATGGTGGAAGTAGCGGTGGACAGGGCGGACTGAGAGAGGGTTGATGATGGTGATGGAGTTGGTGTTCTTTCTGATGGCCTAGAATCAGTATTTCGTTGATATAACAGTGGGATTCCCTGACTGCTGTGGTCTTGCAACGACACCTCAACATTTGCTGCTGTGCTAACCGGTGGGCTTACAGAGGGGGAAACAATGTAGCGTTGCTGACTACCTTCGTTGTGATCAGTTGCACATGTGGCACTTGAGGTTTGGTGTTGTGTCCACGCTTGCAAGTGCATGCTGGTTAAATGTCTAAGCATGCAACTGGTATTCAAATTTTTCAGATTTTTCCCTCGGCTAAAGGTCTTTGCGCACTTCTTACAGATAACCTTGGCCTGATCATGAGGATTTTGTTCAAAAAAGTGCCACACTGCACTCTTCCTACTTTGGCGGACATTTTGCGGCCTAGCACGCTGTGATCTTTTGACCCTCTGGACAAGCTGTCCAGCAACTCTTTTGATGTTTGGAACCTGTCTTTGGAGTGCTCCGGGCCTGCCAGATAACAGCTGTTGCGATGTCGATGTCTGCTGTGGATGCTCCTCATCTGAGCTATTGGAAGCAGCACCCTCTTCCCCCAATGGATGCCAATCTGGGTCAACAACTGGGTCATCCATCACCTCCTCTTCTATGTCATGTGCACCTTCCTCTGTGTCACCGTGTATGGTGGTATAGTGTGCGGGAAGGGGCACCTGAGTCTCATCAGGGTCAGAATCTGGCTCTGTACACTGCGAGGACAATGTAGTGCTCTGAGTGAATGTACCAGCAGAATCATCCATCAGCGGCTGTGCATCAGTGCACTCCATGTCAGATTCATCTTGGCCTGGGTAATTCACCATTTCACTTGATAATCCAGGCATGGTATGTGAAAACAGCTCCATGGAGTAATCAGTAGTATGGCCTGCATCATCCTTCAATCTTGGTTGGGGTGAAGGACACAAGGAAAGGTGTGGTTCATGAAGATGAGCCTCCAATGACGACTCAGTGCTTTTACTTTTTACAACTGAAGAAGAGGAGGCGATAGAGCTGGAGGCTGAGTCAGCAATGTAAGACAAAACTTTTTCCTGATGCTCTGGCTTTAAAAGCGGTTTGCCAACTCCTAGAAAACTAAGCGTTCGAGGCCTTATGTAGCCAGACTATGACGCAGGGTCAGCACCTCCTGCATTCGGTCCTATTTTGCTCTTGCCACTACCATCAGATCCACCACCAACACCATCATTACCAGCTGCCAACCCCCGCCCAATTCCACGGCCTCTTCCACCAGCCTTCCTAATTTTTGGTAGAAATGTAGACAAAAACCAACAAACTATATAGTAATGTAAAACAAGGTACAAGGTGTCTATAGGACAGGGGAGATTTTGAATTTCTGCACACACTTGTGGACAGTGGACACTTTTGGATTGTGTGAGGCCCACTGATATCTGAGCGCTATGTGACAGGCTCGATGGCACTGCTGTGACAAAAGTGACTAGAGGATAAGGGAGATTTTGAATATCTGCACACACTTTTGGACACTGGACACTTTTGGATTGTGTGAGGCCCACTGATATCTGAGCGCTATGTGACAGGCTCGATGGCATTGCTGTGACAAAAGTGACTAGAGGATAAGGGAGATTTTGAATATCTGCACACACTTTTGGACACTGGACACTTTTGGATTGTGTGAGGCCCACTGATATCTGAGCGCTATGTGACAGGCTCGATGGCACTGCTGTGACAAAAGTGACTAGAGGATAAGGGAGATTTTGAATATCTGCACACACTTGTGGACAGTGGACACTTTTGGATTGTGTGAGGCCCACTGATATCTGAGCGCTATGTGACAGGCTCGATGGCACTGCTGTGACAAAAGTGACTAGAGGATAAGGGAGATTTTGAATATCTGCACACACTTTTGGACACTGGACACTTTTGGATTGTGTGAGGCCCACTGATATCTGAGCGCTATGTGACAGGCTCGATGGCATTGCTGTGACAAAAGTGACTAGAGGATAAGGGAGATTTTGAATATCTGCACACACTTTTGGACACTGGACACTTTTGGATTGTGTGAGGCCCACTGATATCTGAGCGCTATGTGACAGGCTCGATGGCACTGCTGTGACAAAAGTGACTAGAGGATAAGGGAGATTTTGAATTTCTGCACACACTTTTGGACACTGGACACTTTTGGATTGTGTGAGGCCCACTGATATCTGAGCGCTATGTGACAGGCTCGATGGCACTGCTGTGACAAAAGTGACTAGAGGATAAGGGAGATTTTGAATATCTGCACACACTTTTGGACACTGGACACTTTTGGATTGTGTGAGGCCCACTGATATCTGAGCGCTATGTGACAGGCTCGATGGCACAGCTGTGACAAAAGTGACTAGAGGATAAGGGAGATTTTGAATTTCTGCACACACTTGTGGACAGTGGACACTTTTGGATTGTGTGAGGCCCACTGATATCTGAACGCTATGTGACAGGCTCGATGGCACTGCTGTGACAAAAGTGACTAGAGGATAAGGGAGATTTTGAATATCTGCACACACTTTTGGACACTGGACACTTTTGGATTGTGTGAGGCCCATTGATATCTGAGCGCTATGTGACAGGCTCGATGGCACTGCTGTGACAAAAGTGACTAGAGGATAAGGGAGATTTTGAATATCTGCACACACTTTTGGACACTGGACACTTTTGGATTGTGTGAGGCCCACTGATATCTGAGCGTTATGTGACAGGCTCGATGGCACAGCTGTGACAAAAGTGACTAGAGGATAAGGGAGATTTTGAATTTCTGCACACACTTGTGGACAGTGGACACTTTTGGATTGTGTGAGGCCCACTGATATCTGAGCGCTATGTGACAGGCTCGATGGCACTGCTGTGACAAAAGTGACTAGAGGATAAGGGAGATTTTGAATATCTGCACACACTTTTGGACACTGGACACTTTTGGATTGTGTGAGGCCCACTGATATCTGAGCGCTATGTGACAGGCTCGATGGCACAGCTGTGACAAAAGTGACTAGAGGATAAGGGAGATTTTGAATTTCTGCACACACTTGTGGACAGTGGACACTTTTGGATTGTGTGAGGCCCACTGATATCTGAACGCTATGTGACAGGCTCGATGGCACTGCTGTGACAAAAGTGACTAGAGGATAAGGGAGATTTTGAATATCTGCACACACTTTTGGACACTGGACACTTTTGGATTGTGTGAGGCCCATTGATATCTGAGCGCTATGTGACAGGCTCGATGGCACTGCTGTGACAAAAGTGACTAGAGGATAAGGGAGATTTTGAATATCTGCACACACTTTTGGACACTGGACACTTTTGGATTGTGTGAGGCCCACTGATATCTGAGCGTTATGTGACAGGCTCGATGGCACAGCTGTGACAAAAGTGACTAGAGGATAAGGGAGATTTTGAATTTCTGCACACACTTGTGGACAGTGGACACTTTTGGATTGTGTGAGGCCCACTGATATCTGAGCGCTATGTGACAGGCTCGATGGCACTGCTGTGACAAAAGTGACTAGAGGATAAGGGAGATTTTGAATATCTGCACACACTTTTGGACACTGGACACTTTTGGATTGTGTGAGGCCCACTGATATCTGAGCGCTATGTGACAGGCTCGATGGCACAGCTGTGACAAAAGTGACTAGAGGATAAGGGAGATTTTGAATTTCTGCACACACTTGTGGACAGTGGACACTTTTGGATTGTGTGAGGCCCACTGATATCTGAGCGCTATGTGACAGGCTCGATGGCACTGCTGTGACAAAAGTGACTAGAGGATAAGGGAGATTTTGAGTATCTGCACACACTTTTGGACACTGGACACTTTTGGATTGTGTGAGGCCCACTGATATCTGAGCGCCATGTGACAGGCTCGATGGCACTGCTGTGACAAAAGTGACTAGAGGATAAGGGAGATTTTGAATATCTGCACACACTTTTGGACACTGGACACTTTTGGATTGTGTGAGGCCCACTGATATCTGAGCGCTATGTGACATGCTCGATGGCACTGCTGTGACAAAAGTGACTAGAGGATAAGGGAGATTTTGAATTTCTGCACACACTTGTGGACAGTGGACACTTTTGGATTGTGTGAGGCCCACTGATATCTGAGCGCTATGTGACAGGCTCGATGGCACTGCTGTGACAAAAGTGACTAGAGGATAAGGGAGATTTTGAATATCTGCACACACTTTTGGACACTGGACACTTTTGGATTGTGTGAGGCCCACTGATATCTGATCGCTATGTGACAGGCTTGATGGCACTGCTGTGACAAAAGTGACTAGAGGATAAGGGAGATTTTGAATTTCTGCACACACTTGTGGACAGTGGACACTTTTGGATTGTGTGAGGCCCACTGATATCTGAGCGCTATGTGACAGGCTCGATGGCATTGCTGTGACAAAAGTGACTAGAGGATAAGGGAGATTTTGAATATCTGCACACACTTTTGGACACTGGACACTTTTGGATTGTGTGAGGCCCACTGATATCTGAGCGCTATGTGACAGGCTCGATGGCACTGCTGTGACAAAAGTGACTCGAGGATAAGGGAGATTTTGAATTTCTGCACACACTTTTGGACACTGGACACTTTTGGATTGTGTGAGGCCCACTGATATCTGAGCGCTATGTGACAGGCTCGATGGCACTGCTGTGACAAAAGTGACTAGAGGATAAGGGAGATTTTGAATTTCTGCACACACTTTTGGACACTGGACACTTTTGGATTGTGTGAGGCCCACTGATATCTGAGCGCTATGTGACAGGCTCGATGGCACTGCTGTGACAAAAGTGACTAGAGGATAAGGGAGATTTTGAATATCTGCACAGACTTTTGGACACTGGACACTTTTGGATTGTGTGAGGCCCACTGATATCTGAGCGCTATGTGACAGGCTCGATGGCAATGCTGTGACAAAAGTGACTAGAGGATAAGGGAGATTTTGTATATATGCACACACTTTTGGACACTGGACACTTTTGGATTGTGTGAGGCCCATTGATATCTGAGCGCTATGTGACAGGCTCGATGGCACTGCTGTGACAAAAGTGACTAGAGGATAAGGGAGATTTTGAATTTCTGCACACACTTGTGGACAGTGGACACTTTTGGATTGTGTGAGGCCCACTGATATCTGAGCGCTATGTGATAGGCTCGATGGCACTGCTGTGACAAAAGTGACTAGAGGATAAGGGAGATTTTGAATATCTGCACACACTTTTGGACACTGGACACTTTTGGATTGTGTGAGGCCCACTGATATCTGAGCGCTATGTGACAGGCTCGATGGCACTGCTGTGACAAAAGTGACTAGAGGATAAGGGAGATTTTGAATTTCTGCACACACTTGTGGACAGTGGACACTTTTGGATTGTGTGAGGCCTACTGATATCTGAGCGCTATGTGACAGGCTCGATGGCACTGCTGTGACAAAAGTGACTAGAGGATAAGGGAGATTTTGAATATCTGCACACACTTTTGGACACTGGACACTTTTGGATTGTGTGAGGCCCACTGATATCTGAGCGCTATGTGACAGGCTCGATGGCACTGCTGTGACAAAAGTGACTAGAGGATAAGGGAGATTTTGAATATCTGCACACACTTTTGGACACTGGACACTTTTGGATTGTGTGAGGCCCACTGATATCTGAGCGCTATGTGACAGGCTCTATGGCACAGCTGTGACAAAAGTGACTAGAGGATAAGGGAGATTTTGAATTTTTGCACACACTTGTGGACAGTGGACACTTTTGGATTGTGTGAGGCCCACTGATATCTGAGCGCTATGTGACAGGCTCGATGGCACTGCTGTGACAAAAGTGACTAGAGGATAAGGGAGATTTTGAATATCTGCACACACTTTTGGACACTGGACACTTTTGGATTGTGTGAGGCCCACTGATATCTGAGCGCTATGTGACAGGCTCGATGGCACTGCTGTGACAAAAGTGACTAGAGGATAAGGGAGATTTTGAATATCTGCACACACTTTTGGACACTGGACACTTTTGGATTGTGTGAGGCCCACTGATATCTGAGCGCTATGTGACAGGCTCGATGGCACTGCTGTGACAAAAGTGACTAGCGGATAAGGAAGATTTTGAATATCTGCACACACTTTTGGACATTGGACACTTTTGGATTGTGTGAGGCCCACTGATATCTGAGCGCTATGTGACAGGCTCGATGGCACTGCTGTGACAAAAGTGACTAGAGGATAAGGGAGATTTTGAATATCTGCACACACTTTTGGACACTGGACACTTTTGGATTGTGTGAGGCCCACTGATATCTGAGCGCTATGTGACAGGCTCGATGGCACTGCTGTGACAAAAGAGACTAGAGGATGAGGGAGATTTTGAATATCTGCACACACTTTTGGACACTGGGCACTTTTGGATTGTGTGAGGCCCACTGATATCTTAGCGCTATGTGACAGGCTCGATGGCACTGCTGTGACAAAAGTGACTAGAGGATAAGGGAGATTTTGAATTTCTGCACACACTTGTGGACAGTGGACACTTTTGGATTGTGTGAGGCCCACTGATATCTGAGCGCTATGTGACAGGCTCGATGGCATTGCTGTGACAAAGGTGACTAGAGGATAAGGGAGATTTTGAATATCTGCACACACTTTTGGACACTGGACACTTTTGGATTGTGTGAGGCCCACTGATATCTGAGCGCTATGTGACAGGCTCGATGGCACTGCTGTGACAAAAGTGACTAGAGGATAAGGGAGATTTTGAATATCTGCACACACTTTTGGACACTGGACACTTTTGGATTGTGTGAGGCCCACTGATATCTGAGCGCTATGTGACAGGCTCGATGGCACTGCTGTGACAAAAGTGACTAGAGGATAAGGGAGAGTTTGAATTTCTGCACACACTTGTGGACAGTGGACACTTTTGGATTGTGTGAGGCCCACTGATATCTGAGCGCTATGTGACAGGCTCGATGGCACTGCTGTGACAAAAGTGACTAGAGGATAAGGGAGATTTTGAATATCTGCACACACTTTTGGACACTGGACACTTTTGGATTGTGTGAGGCCCACTGATATCTGAGCGCTATGTGACAGGCTCGATGGCACATCTGTGACAAAAGTGACTAGAGGATAAGGGAGATTTTGAATTTCTGCACACACTTGTGGACAGTGGACACTTTTGGATTGTGTGAGGCCCACTGATATCTGAGCGCTATGTGACAGGCTCGATGGCACTGCTGTGACAAAAGTGACTAGAGGATAAGGGAGATTTTGAATATCTGCACACACTTTTGGACACTGGACACTTTTGGATTGTGTGAGGCCCACTGATATCTGAGCGCTATGTGACAGGCTCGATGGCACTGCTGTGACAAAAGTGACTAGAGGATAAGGGAGATTTTGAATATCTGCACACACTTTTGGACACTGGACACTTTTGGATTGTGTGAGGCCCACTGATATCTGAGCGCTATGTGACAGGCTCGATGGCACTGCTGTGACAAAAGTGACTAGAGGATAAGGGAGATTTTAAATTTCTGCACACACTTGTGGACAGTGGACACTTTTGGATTGTGTGAGGCCCACTGATATCTGAGCGCTATGTGACAGGCTCGATGGCACTGCTGTGACAAAAGTGACTAGAGGATAAGGGAGATTTTGAATATCTGCACACACTTTTGGACACTGGACACTTTTGGATTGTGTGAGGCCCAATGATATCTGAGCGCTATGTGACAGGCTCGATGGCACTGCTGTGACAAAAGTGACTAGAGGATAAGGGAGATTTTGAATTTCTGCACACACTTGTGGACAGTGGACACTTTTGGATTGTGTGAGGCCCACTGATATCTGAGCGCTATGTGACAGGCTCGATGGCACAGCTGTGACCAAAGTGACTAGAGGATAAGGGAGATTGGATTGCTTTTAAAAAAGCAGTTTGCGGAGCAGTGGGTAAACAGCAATGCCAGCCTGTCAGGAAGCCTTAGAAGGCAGCCCAACAACCAACACCACTGATACACCACTATATAGCCTCCCCTTGCACTGCACACACAGTGACTGGGGTGTTGTGCAGGCCAAATTGCTAGCAGCAGAAGCAGTTTTTTTTTCTTCTCAGCAGGACAAAAAAAAAAAATTGGGATTGCTTTTAAAAAAGCAGTTTGCGGAGCAGTGGGTAAACAGCAATGGCAGCCTGTCAGGAAGCCTTAAAAGGCTGCCCAACAACCAACACCACTGATACACCACTATATAGCCTCCCCTTGCACTGCACACACAGTGACTGGTGTGTTGTGCAGGCCAAATCGCTAGCAGCAGAAGCAGTTTTTTTGTCTTCTTCCCTGCCTAACGCTCTCCCTACAGAATCAGCAGCAACCTCTCCCTATACTAAGATCGGCAGAAGTAAGATGGCGGTCGGCGTGCACGCCCTTTTATACCCCCTGTGACGCCCACCAAAGCAAGCCAATCACTTGCATGCCCTTCTGAAAGATGGTGGTGACCCGTGCCTATGTCATCACGTTGCCCACAGTGTCCGTGGATCCTGATTGGCTGAAAAAGAGCGCAAAACAAACTTTTGAAACGCGACTTTGGCGCGTAAGTCGCCGACCTCGTGGCCGACCTCATCCTAGGGTCGGGTTTCGTTTCATGAAACCCGACTTTGCCAAAAGTCGGCGACTTTTGAATTTTTTCGACCCGTTTCGCTCAACTCTAGTCACAATGAAAAGTACACAATTGTTGCATATGTCACATAGCCTCCAGAAGTCTCAAGTCCATAGCAATCCAAAAAGCCAACTTGCAAACTTTCAATGTATTGATTTATAGTGATGACAAACTAGGTAATTACCTAGGAAGGGATGGACACTTTTTCTGGTCTGAGGGCCACATAGAACCACTTACATTTACCACAATAAAACTGGAAGGGGTGTTACTATTAGAGACATGGTGCTGATTTCAAGATTCCAGTCTCTAAGGAGAATGGATGTTTCCTTTTCTGTTCTCATTCCACATGACAAAGCTCGGGGTCAATAGTGACTTTTAGGATTGCTACTTCCTGTCAGGAACACCGTGTAACGGGGTCTACCAAGCTGGAGTACCTCTTTCAGTACCACCCCGTGTTTTCGGAGGTCCGCTCTGCATTGGCTAGAGTCTGAATGAATGACGCTGGCTGGAATTCCTTGGTTACATGGGTGCATATAAAAGATCACTGCTTCTCCACGTATTTCCAGTCTGACAACACTTTACTCACAGGACACAGAATATATCACACAGATACAGAGGGCAGGCCAATAGAAAAGCGGCAGGCTAGACATGCATTACAAAAGCCGCAGGTGGCCGGAGCCTGGCGATGTTTACTGTGGGAATTACACAGGTGGGGGGAGGGCGGACGCTGATGCATTAGGGACATGCACCTCACATAGAACCTATTATACAGTGGGGAAAAAAAGTATTTAGTCAGTCAGCAATAGTGCAAGTTCCACCACTTAAAAAGATGAGAGGCGTCTGTAATTTACATCATAGGTAGACCTCAACTATGGGAGACAAACTGAGAAAAAAAAATCCAGAAAATCACATTGTCTGTTTTTTTTTCATTTTATTTGCATATTATGGTGGAAAATAAGTATTTGGTCAGAAACAAAATTTCATCTCAATACTTTGTGATATATCCTTTGTTGGCAATGACAGAGGTCAAACGTTTTCTGTAAGTCTTCACAAGGTTGCCACACACTGTGGTTGGTATGTTGGCCCATTCCTCCATGCAGATCTCCTCTAGAGCAGTGATGTTTTTGGCTTTTCGCTTGGCAACACGGACTTTCAACTCCCTCCAAAGGTTTTCTATAGGGTTGAGATCTGGAGACTGGCTAGGCCACTCCAGGACCTTGAAATGCTTCTTACGAAGCCACTCCTTCGTTGCCCTGGCGGTGTGCTTTGGATCATTGTCATGTTGAAAGACCCAGCCACGTTTCATCTTCAATGCCCTTGCTGATGGAAGGAGGTTTGCACTCAAAATCTCACGATACATGGCCCCATTCATTCTTTCATGTACCCGGATCAGTCGTCCTGGCCCCTTTGCAGTGAAACAGCCCCAAAGCATGATGTTTCCACCACCATGCTTTACAGTAGGTATGGTGTTTGATGGATGCAACTCAGTATTCTTTTTCCTCCAAACACGACAAGTTGTGTTTCTACCAAACAGTTCCAGTTTGGTTTCATCAGACCATAGGACATTCTCCCAAAACTCCTCTGGATCATCCAAATGCTCTCTAGCAAACTTCAGACGGGCCCGGACATGTACAGGCTTAAGCAGTGGGACACGTCTGGCACTGCAGGATCTGAGTCCATGGTGGCGTAGTGTGTTACTTATGGTAGGCCTTGTTACATTGGTCCCAGCTCTCTGCAGTTCATTCACTAGGTCCCCCCGCGTGGTTCTGGGATTTTTGTTCACCGTTCTTGTGATCATTCTGACCCCACGGGGTGGGATTTTGCATGGAGCACCAGATCGAGGGAGATTATCAGTGGTCTTGTATGTCTTCCATTTTCTAATTATTGCTCCCACAGTTGATTTCTTCACTCCAAGCTGGTTGGCTATTGCAGATTCAGTCTTCCCAGCCTGGTGCAGGGCTACAATTTTGTTTCTGGTGTCCTTTGACAGCTCTTTGGTCTTCACCATAGTGGAGTTTGGAGTCAGACTGTTTGAGGGTGTGCACAGGTGTCTTTTTATACTGATAACAAGTTTAAACAGGTGCCATTACTACAGGTAATGAGTGGAGGAAAGAGGAGACTCTTAAAGAAGAAGTTACAGGTCTGTGAGAGCCAGAAATCTTGATTGCTTGTTTCTGACCAAATACTTATTTTCCACCATAATATGCAAATAAAATGAAAAAAAAACAGACAATGTAATTTTCTGGATTTTTTTTTCTCAGTTTGTCTCCCATAGTTGAGGTCTACCTATGATGTAAATTACAGACGCCTCTCATCTTTTTAAGTGGTGGAACTTGCACTATTGCTGACTGACTAAATACTTTTTTTCCCCACTGTACATACATATAACTGCACAACATATTCTGGGTGCTGAGTGGTTCTGTAACACGTAACACGGCTCCCCCTTTTCAGCGACGCGATCGGCATACACAGTCTGATCCTCAACGGCTCGGTTTAGGGATGACCAAAGTTTATGGGGTTGGTACAAGTTCCATTTGTCGATTTAGTCCATCGGTGTTACCGTTTTGTTTGCCGGGTCTGTGGTGGATGGTGAAGTCCAGAGGTTGTAGGGCTAAACTCCACCGCAGCAATCTGGCGTTGTCTCCGGAGACCCAATTAAGCCAGACTAGGGGATTATGGTCCGTTAGGAGGGAAAACTGTCGTCCATACAAATATGGTTGCAACTTCTTGAGTGCCCATACTACCGCCAGGCACTCCTTCTCGATGGCTGCATAGCTTACTTCACGGGGCAGTAGTTTCCAACTCAGGTAAGCTACCAGGTGTTCTTGGCCGTCCGGCCCGACTTGGCTCAGTACTGCCCCCAATCCAAACACAGAAGCGTCTGTGTGAACCAGGAAACGTTTAGTTGGATCGGGTGCGGCCAATACAGGGGTATTGGTGAGGGCGTCCTTTGGTTGGCGGAAGGCTTCCTCACACTCTGAGGTCCAGGTTACCTGGCGGGGTTGGTTCTTACGGGTCAGATCAGTGAGGGGCTTGGCTACACTGCTGTAATTGGGAACAAATTTCCTGTAATACCCCGCTGTCCCTAGAAACGCCATAACCTGGGTTTTAGTGCGTGGGATGGGCCATTTGGCTATGGCCTCAATCTTGGTTGTTTCTGGTCGCTGTTTCCCACTTCCCACACAATGCCCTAAATACTGAACCTCTGCTTTGCCCACGTGACACTTATTTGGGTTCAGGGTGATTCCGGCCTGGTGGATCCTGTCCAATACTGTCTCTAGGTGATTTAGATGCTCTTCCCATGTCGCACTGTAGATGGCGATGTCGTCCAGGTAGGCACAAGCATAGTCCTGGAGACCATCCAGAAGCCGGTCAGCCAGCCTTTGGAAGGTCGCCGGGGCATTCTTCATCCCAAATGGCATAACTCGAAACTGGAATAAGCCGAACGGGGTGACAAATGCCGACTTGGGAATAGCGTCAGGACTAAGGGGAATCTGCCAGTAGCCTTTGCATAGATCGATGGTGGTCAAATACTTTGCCCCCGCCAGCCGGTCTAACAACTCATCCACACGCGGCATGGGGTATGCATCCGTCACTGTTTTCTCATTGAGCTTACGATAGTCTACACAAAACCGTGTAGTCCCATCCTTCTTGGGCACTAACACTACGGGGGATGCCCAGGGACTATCTGACTCTTCAATGACCCCTAAACGCAGCATCTCTTGTATCTCTTGTCGCATCCCCTCTCGTACAGACTCAGGGACGCGGAAGGGGTTTTGTCGTAGGGGGGTCTGATGCTGGGTCTCAACCTTGTGATGTGCCAGGCGAGTGTACCCCGGTCTCTCTGAAAGCATCCTCTGTCGCAGCCTCAACAACGCCTCCGCCTGCTGTCTCTCCCGGGGGCCTAGGTCTTCACCCAAGTGTACCTGGTCCCATGTTTTAAACTGAGTTCTTGCCCCTAAGACATCCGGCAAGGGAAATCCGGCTAAATCCTCTGCTTCAGATGCACAGATGGCCACTACCTCTTCAGGGCGCTCCCGGCAGGGCTTCAGCATATTCACATGGAACATGCGGATAACCCTGGGGTCGTCACAATCGGCAACATTATAGGTTGTGTCGACTATTTTCCCCACTACCTGGTAGGGCCCCTGCCATGCAGCTTGAAACTTATTCTGCTTAGTGGGCTCTAACACCAGGACCTTCTGTCCTATTTCCAAAGTGCGCTCTCTGGCCCTCCGATCGTACCATATGCGCTGGCGCCGCTGGGTCACCTGCAGGTTCTCACGTACAACCTGGGTCAGCTCCTGTAGGCGGTCCCGGAATTCCAGCACATAGGGTACAATAGGTACCCCTTCTATGAGGCCCTCCCCCTCCCAGTGTGTTACGCTGCGGATGACGGTGGCGAGAGTGGACCCTCTGGGCCGTGACGCCGAACCCTCCCCGAGCGAGCGCACCAAGTGGACCGACCCCTATACAGGGACCGTTAGGGAACAGACTCGAGAAGTTCAAGTGCCACGGCAGCCAGGACCAGGGGTCGGCTCAGGAGGGTGAGCAGATGATGAGGAACAGAGGAAGATCCGGAGAGGAACCAGGATGACCAGGGTCCAGAGGCTGAGAGAGGAGGAGAAGGACGGAGGAGGATGGCGGGAACCAGGAGGAGGTAAACTGAAAAGGGAAGGAGACACAGGGGTTACCAGGAGGCACAGGCAGGAGTCTCAGAGGGAACACAGGAGACACAGGCGGGAGACACAGGGATTATCAGGAAGAAGAGGTACAAGACTCAAGGGGTTAATCAGTGCGCAAGCTTGCAAGCAAGGAACTAGCAGCAGAGAGCGCGGCCTAGACATCAGAGAGGTAACTCAATAGTCAGGCGCCTCCACTAAGGGAGGGTGGCCTGAACTACCTGGTGGTGGGCTCTGATAGGTCAGGAGGCTGGTCCTTGTCAGGTCACGCCAGGCAGGTGGCTGACGGCAGAGGCGCGCGGCCTAACCCTCCGGCGCATGCGCAGAGGCACAGTGCGCGCGGCCGAGGGAAGTGGAGGAGTGCGTCGGGACGCCGGCTGCCGGAAAGCGAGGAGAGCGGGGGCGCGCATCCAGGACGCGTCAGGGGAGCGAGTCGGACCAGAAGCGGAGGCGGTGAGTATGGCAGCGGGAGCGGGAGCAGCAGAACGGGGAGCGGTGCTGACAGTACCCCCTCTCTTACACTCCCCTCCACTGCGTCTGGCTAAAAACCTCTTAAGAATGCGTGGAGCATTGATGTTCTCCTGCGGCTCCCAAGATCTCTCCTTGGGACCAAAACCCTTCCAATCGACCAGAAAAAAGGTTTTACCCCTAACCCTTTTTGAGGCCAGAATGTCTTTTACTTCAAAGACATCATCAGACGTGACAGGAAGAGGAGAAAGGTTCGGGGCTGGGTGGAACCGATTCAAGACAACTGGTTTAAGGAGAGAGACCATCTGGCTTGCCGAGGGTTAAGTCTCTGCTGAGGGTTAAGTCTCTGGGCTGACTGGAGATATGCAAGGTTTTTGTGGTCGGTAAAGATGGTAAACGGATGGACCGACCCTTCAAGAAGTTAACGCCACTCCTCCAGTGCCAATTTTATGGCCAACAGCTCGCGATCCCCGATAGCGTAGTTACACTCTGCCGGCGAGAAGGCCTTTGAAAAGAACCCACAGGTAATCAGTCGGCCGGACGGGGACCTCTGAGAGAGCACTGCACCTGCTCCGGTGGAAGAGGCATCAACCTCTAGGATGAATGGCTTATTAGCCTCGGGTCGGTGTAGGACAGGTGCAGTTGCGAAGGCTTGCTTCAAATGGGGAAAGGCCTCTTCAGCCTCCGGGGGCCAGGACGAGGAATTGACGCTCTTGCGAGTGAGACTGGAGATGGGTTTGATGACGGACGAAAAATGTGGCACAAATTGACGATAATAGTTGGCGAAGCTGAGGAACCTTTGAATCGCCTTGACCCCCACTGGGCGGGGCCATTGAAGAATAGCCGACAGTTTCTCAGGATCCATCTCCAGCCCAGAATCTGAAACAATGCAGCCCAAGAAGGGCAAGGAAGACTGCTCAAAGAGACACTTCTCAAGCTTCGCGTAGAGGCGATTCTCCCGCAGACGTTCTAGGACCAGACGAACACTCCTCCTATGGGATGCCAGATCCGGGGAAAAAATAAGGATGTCGTCCAGATACACCACCACGCAGGAGTATAACAAATCTCGGAAGATATCATTGACGAACTCCTGAAAGACCGCGGGAGCGTTGCAGAGACCGAAGGGCATAACCAGGTATTCGTAATGCCCGTCCCGGGTGTTAAAGGCGGTCTTCCATTCGTCACCAGGGCGAATGCGGATGAGGTTGTAAGCTCCGCGTAGATCCAACTTCGAGAAGATGCGGGCTCCCCGCAGCCGGTCAAAGAGTTCTGGGATGAGAGGCAAAGGATACTTATTCTTCACAGTAATGTCGTTCAGACCCCGGAAATCAATGCAAGGATGGAGAGACCCGTCTTTCTTCTTTACAAAGAAAAACCCAGCTCCGGCCGGGGAGGAAGACTTCCGTATGAAACCTCGAGCTAAATTCTCACGAATATACTCGGACATGGCCGTAGTCTCTGCTGGAGACAAGGGATAAATTCGCCCTCGAGGTGGGGTGGTCCCGGGCCGCAGGTCAATAGGGCAGTCATACGGGCGATGCGGGGGAAGAACCTCTGCTTCCTTCTTATCGAACACGTCAGAGAATGCCCAGTATGCGGCTGGTAGAGCCTCAGGACCCGAGGAGGCTGGAGGGGGATTGGCCGGGCGGACAGACCCCAGGCACCTCTCTTGGCAAGGATGCCCCCAGCGGAGGACCTCACCGGAACGCCAGTCCAAGACAGGTTCATGTGTCCTAAGCCATGGAAGACCTAGCAGCACAGCATGGGAAAGGTTGGGAAGAACGTAGAAAGCGATCCACTCCTGGTGCAAGGCCCCGATTTGCAGAAACACCTCCTCCGTAACCAGGGACACAGATTCTCGTAGGGGCCTTCCATCTACTGAGGCGATGACACGTGGAGTCTTCAGGGAAATCACGGGAATCTGGTACTTCTTCACCTCCTTCAACCTAATGAAGTTCCCTGCCGCGCCCGAGTCCACATAGGCCACCTCTGAACCACGTCTCTGACCCAAAACCAGCTGAACCGAAAGGGTAAGGGGATGAGAGGAGTGAGACACACCTAGATCGGCCTCTCTTACCTGCCCTAGGTGGAGGAGTTTCCCGGTCTCTCATGACAGGAGTGTAGGAAGTGAGACGCGCTGCCACAATACAGGCACAAACCCTCCATCAGTCTCTCCTTATGGCGTTGTTCTGCCAACTTGACCCGATCCACCTGCATCGGCTATGGCGCCAGTCTGGAGGATGCCCCTGGAGGACGTGGACTGGACAGCCTGTGAAAAGAAGCAGACGGTCTAAGCGGTCTCCTATCCTTAGCGGTCTCCCTAGCGCGTTCCTGGAACCGGAGGTCGATTCATGTGGCCAAAGAAATTAGATCCTCCAAGGAGGTCGGGGTATCTCGCCCTGCCAGCTCATCTTTAATTTTGCCAGAGAGACCACGCCAGAAGGCCCCAACCAAAGCCTCATTATTCCACCCCACCTCAGAGGCCAAGGTACGGAACCGGATGGCGTATTGTCCGACCGTAAGAGTGCCCTGGGTGAGGCAAAAAAGAGACTCCGTGGCGGAAGCCAACCGTCCGGGCTCGTCAAAGACTTTACGGAAAGTGTCAGTGAAGGTCTGGAGGCTGGAGACTATGGGATCGTCCCGCTCCCACAGGGAGTTTACCCAGGAGAGTGCCTCTCCCTCCAAATGGGAGACAATGAAGGCAACCTTGGCCCGGTCAGTGGGGTACTGTTGGGGCAGGAGTTCGAAGTGCAACCTGCACTGATTTAAGAAGACTCTGCACAACTTTGGGTCGCCGCCATACCGAGGCGGTCTACCAAGCCTGGGAGGCGGGGAAGGTACGGGATCAGAGCTGCGGGACGAATCGCGCCCGGCAGCCGACTGAAGGGAAAGCAGCCGATCGTCGACCAAAGCCATATAGGAAAGAATATGCTGGAGGCTGGCCAGTTGGGAGGCGTTACCAGGGTCAGTGGCCTGCAAGGCCGACAAGCGGGAATCCATGGTCTTCATGAAAGACATAATACGGGTCTGGTTTTTCCTTAGGAAAACCAACTCCTTTTGGGCAGCGGCCCCAGCGGGGTCCATGGCCTGACTATACTGTTACGCTGCGGATGACGGTGGTGAGAGTGGACCCTCTGGGCCGTGACGCCGAACCCTCCCCGAGCGAGCGCACCAAGTGGACCGACCCCTATACAGGGATCGTTAGGGAACAGACTCGAGAAGTTCAAGCGCCACGGCAGCCAGGACCAGGGGTCGGCTCAGGAGGTTGAGCAGATGATGAGGAACAGAGGAAGATCCGGAGAGGAACCAGGATGACCAGGGTCCAGAGGCTGAGAGAGGAGGAGAAGGACGGAGGAGGATGGCGGGAACCAGGAGGAGGTAAACTGAAAAGGGAAGGAGACACAGGGGTTACCAGGAGGCACAGGCAGGAATCTCAGGGGGAACACAGGAGACACAGGCGGGAGACACAGGGATTATCAGGAAGAAGAGGTACAAGACTCAAGGGGTTAACCAGCGCGCAAGCTTGCAAGCAAGGAACTAGCAGCAGAGAGCGTGGCCTAGACATCAGAGAGGTAACTCAATAGTCAGGCGCCTCCACTAAGGGAGGGTGGCCTGAAATACCTGGTGGTGGGCTCTGATAGCTCAGGAGGCTGGTCTGGGTCAGGTCACGCCAGGCAGGTGGCTGACGGCAGAGGCGCGCGGCCTAACCCTCCGGCGCATGTGCAGAGGCACAGTGTGCGCGGCCAAGGGAAGAGGAGGAGTGCGTCGGGACACCGGCCGCCGGAAAGTGAGGAGAGCGGGGGCGCGCGTCCAGGACGCGTCAGGGGAGCGAGTCGGACCAGAAGCGGAGGCGGTGAGTATGGCAGCGGGAGCGGGAGCAGCGGAACGGGGAGCGGTGCTGACACAGTGTTCCAGCACTAAGTCTAGGGGTCCCCTTACCCGTCTCCCGTATACCAGCTCGAACGAGGAGAACCCCGTGGATTCTTGGGGCACCTCCCGATAGGCAAACAGGAGGTGTGGCAAGAAATTCTCCCAGTCCCTGTAGGTCCTGGTAAAAGTCCCAGTGAGCTGTTTTAATGTCCCGTTAAAGCGTTCACACAACCCATTGGTTTGCGGATGGTACGAGGCGCTTCTAATGGAGTTTACGCCGCACAGCTTCCACAGTTGGTTGGTCACCTCTGCTGTAAACTGGGTACCCTGGTCCAAGATAATCTCTCGGGGAAATCCAACCCGTGAGAAAACCTGGAGCAGGGCGGCTGCCACCGTCTCTGTCAGTATGTTAGGTAACGCAACCGCCTCTGGATACCGTGTGGCATAATCTACCTCTGTCAATATATACTTTTTGCCTGACGGACTGGGTTTGGCTAACGGCCCTATCAGATCGACCGCTACTCGGCTAAATGGTTCCTCCACAATGGGGAGGGGGCGTAATTTGGCCTTGCATCGATCCCCCCTCTTGACAATGCGCTGACAACTGTCACAAGTCTGGCAGTACTGACGAACATCATAGGTCACCCCCGGCCAAAAGAAGTTTTGTGTCAGGCGATGCCTGGTGCGACTAACGCCGAAGTGCCCGGCCAAGGGTATATCATGAGAGATTCGCAGTAACTCCTGCCTATACTTCTTGGGAACTATCAGCTTTTGTTTTATAGTGGGGCTCGTCCCTGTGTGGTGCTGCTCTGTGATCCGGTAGAGGAGTCCCTGCTTCCATACAAACTGTTCCCCTTCCAGTACTCCTCTCCCCTCCTGTGCCTTCCCACGATATCCCTCTAATGAAGGATCCTCAAGTAACTCCCTCTTAAATTCATCTGGGGTGGCCCAAGAAATGTGCCTGGCTATGGGAATACGTGTAGGGCTGGGATGTCTTACCTGAGCCTCCTCTGAGTGTGATTCCGCCTCCGCAGCTCGAGCTTGTCTCCGGGTGGTCACAGGATAGGTCTCAGCCAGAGGGGCCACCGAGAATGCAGACAACATGGGCCCCAAGTCATTTCCAGCAAGACATCTGCAGGCAAATCCTCCATCAAGCCGACCTCAACAAGGCCATCCCCGACTCCCCAGTTCAGGTGAATCCTGGCAGTGGGTAGTCGATGTATAGCTCCCCCTGCTACACGGACTGCCATTGTCCGGTCCATCTTCTCTTGGTCCCGGATGAGATGAGGCTTCACAAGGGTCAAAGTTGCCCCAGAATCTCTTAGTCCCTGCATACGCTTCCCATTAACCCACACGACCTGTCGATGCTGTTGTCGATTATCTGCCCGGGCTGCCTGCACGGGGTCTACTTCATGCAGCTCTTCCTCCATTAATTCCACCCCTTGGTTAGTCGTAGCCCCCAATGCTGGGTCAGCGTCGCCTTGGTAGCAGTGTACAGCAGCCCGGCTGGAGGTAGCTGTTCCCGCCTTTGGCCACTTGGTATGCTGAGTCCGGTTGGGACATTGTCTTTGCAGGTGGCCCAGCTGACGAAAGGTGTGGCATCGCGCCCCAGGGGGACTGTGGTAGGCCGGGTTTCTAGCTGGTCCCCCTACAATCTTCGGTGGTTTGGGGCCCTCCAGGTCCATGGGCGGGCCCCTATTGACGACCTTTGATCCGGACAACTGCGGCCTCCTGGCATCATGATGTTCATCGGCCAGACGAACGGCTTCTTCAAGAGTCGTTGGCCACCTGTCCCGAAGCCATTCCTGTGTCTCTGGGTTTAGTCCATTAAAGAATCATTCTAACAGGAAGAGCTGGAGGACATCCTCCTTAGTGGTTGCTTGGCTCCCTTGTACCCATTGTAGCAGTGACCGCCGTAATTTACAGGCCCATTCAGCATGGGTATCGGTTATGCGTTTTATAAGTCCGCGGAACTTTTGGCGGTAGGCCTCTGGTGTCAGCGCATACCGGGCCAAGATCACTTCTTTGATCCGGTCATAGTCCATACAGTCCTCATCAGGTACCGTGCGATAGGCGGCCGCTGCCCAGCCTGTCAGCTTGCTAGCCAGAATCTGAACCCATTCATCCGGCTTCACTTGATGAAGGGCACACTGCCGCTCAAAGTCCTGCATAAAACCATCAATGTCTTCCTCTGCCTCCCCCAACTGTCGGAAGGCATTATACTGGATCTTTTTGTGGCTTACTGTTGAAGGTACCTGGTCGAAGGCCAGAGCTCCCCCTGGTCGCTGACTCTCCTCTCTCCGCTCTGCCATCTCCATCTTGGCCAGCTCCACTTTGGTCCACTCTGCCATCTCCATCTTGGCTAGCTCTATCCAGGTCCGCTCGGCCATCTTTTCCTTCAGATCAGTACGCACATCAGCCATCACCTCTCGTATGATCTCTACTGCAGGGTTTAGGCCATAGAACGCCAGTCTGTTCTTTACCTCCCTCTGGAATTCGGTCTCCTCCACATTCACATTGGGGGGCGCTGCACTGTCGTGTTCCATTATGGCTGCTATCAAATCCGCTTTTGTTTTGTTGCTGGCGATCAACCCTCGGGCTTCCACCAGATCTTTTAATGTAGTCCTCTTTAGTCCTCTGTAGTCCTCTGGTAGTTATTTTCCATTCGTTACTTTCCTCCTGTAGAAGGGGTATCATATCCCGCAGTCTGCCACCAGTGTAATGGGGTCTACCAAGCTGGAGTACCTCTTTCAGTACCACCCAGTGTTTTCGGAGGTCCGCTCTGCGTTGGCTGGAGTCTGAATGAATGACGCTGGCTGGAATTCCTTGGTTACATGGGCGCATATAAAAGATCACTGCTTCTCCACGTATTTCCAGTCTGACAACACTTTACTCACAGGACACAGAATATATCACACAGATACAGAGGGCAAGCCAATAGAAAAGCGGCAGGCCAGACATGGATTACAAAAGCCGCAGGTGGCCGGAGCCTGGCGATGTTTACTGTGGGAATTACACAGGTGGGGCAGGGCGGACACTGATGCATTAGGGACATGCATCTCACATAGAACCTATTATACATACATATAACTGCACAACATATTCTGGGTGCTGAGTGGTTCTGTAACACGTAACACACCGCACTGCACTTGTTCACTGAGCCAGTGCGCGTGTCCTGAGTACAAAAACAGTGCTCAAAGATACCTGTGTAGCGGGGCAGCAGCGGTGATGATGCGTGCTTCAGGGCTAACAGGACCTGAAGCACGTGACTGCTGGGGGCGAGGCCTAAGCTCCAGAGAGCTAGGAGCCGAGGAAAACTCCTAGAAAGGTAACTACGAAACAAGTTACCAAGGGGCATAGACAGGGACGTAAACCAGATCAAGCCAGGGTCAAAGCACGAGATCGCATGACAGTACCAAAGGATAAAGATAGAGCGGATAGTCAGGACGTAGCAATAGATCAGAAAACCAGAACGGGCAATAGACGGTACAATGGGGCAAACGATAACGGAGTAACAATAGCCAAGCCAGGAGGTCAGAACCGGAGAAGACAATAGTACCAAAACATTAGACAGAGAACAGAGTGAGGGGACAAACCGGGTCATACACAGGAATCAAACAAGCAATGCAGCATACAAGCACACCAGGGGTCAGACACACAGCCAGAATAACAGTATAGCTGACAGGGAATCCTAGGCTGGAGTTAGTATAAATATCCCTCCCAGATCCAAAGGGAGGCCAGCAAAAATTAACCCTGAGAAAACAGGACATTAACCATGTCCTAACCATGACACTTCCAAGTTCAAGTGCTCTTCCTCTGAGAAGAGTCAGTTTGCTTATTTAATTTCCCAGAGGAGCATTGCATGGCCTATAAGTCTCCTTACACTGCCATGTCAGACATTTCACAGTGCACAAGGAGAGACGTGACTCCTTAGGCCCCTGTTCTCATTTTAGAAAGTTTATGTGAATTGCTGAAATAACCGAGTGTTTTACGACTACCATGCACTACAAGGAAGATAGCGGCAGTCATTGATGGCTACTAGAGTTGAGCGACTTTTGGTTTTTTAGGGTCGCGTTTCGTTTCGTGAAACCCGACTTTTCCAACAGTCGGGTCGAGCAAGATCGTCCGATTATAGGGAAAAGTCGGGGTCGTCCCGAAACACGAAACCCAATGTAAGTCAATGGGGAATAAAAGTCGGCAGTGAGAGGAGGACAGGAAACACACCAACAGTGCCCATTTGAATGCCAAAGGCATCAATTCTTCTTACTTAAGCTTGTCAACCTTAATTAACTTCATAATACAAGTCACGCACTGAAAAATGGGGGTTATTTGGCTACAGACTGTGGGGGGGGAGGGCTGGCTCCAGGTTTTCATGTGCCCTGGGCGAAAGAGCGCCCCTTTAACACATACCACAACTCATCATGCTCCGATACTGCAGAGAAATAGCGGTATAGTACAATGAAAAATACCTCACTTTTTACATCTCATGACGAGGCCCATCTATTTCTCCATACAGAATCATTGGTCCCATATAATGTTTGAAACAGTATATGATGAGCTCCACATAATGCTACAGTATATGTTGGTCCCCATGGATGAAGCTCTACTGTCTTATGGGCCCAAATAATGCTCCAAACATAATGGGCCCCATTTCTAATGCTCTAGTGTATAATGGGCCCTGTAAATGCTGCTCCAGTGTCTGATGTCCACCTTTGGAATGTTCCAGTGTATGGTGGGCCCCATCTATCATTCTCAGACGGTGTTAGGCCCAGTATGGATTGCACGTGATTGCACAAAGGTTAGAAAGGGTACCGTATCCCCAGATAACATGTATGGATAGCGTACACATTCAAAATATATGTCTCAGGAGGCAGGCTCAGACGGTGTTAGGCCCAGTATGGTTTGCACGTGATTGCACAAAGGTTAGAAAGGGTACCGTATCCCCAGATAACATGTATGGATAGCGTACACATTCAAAATATATGTCTCAGGAGGCAGGCTCAGACGGTGTTAGGCCCAGTATGGATTGCACGTGATTGCACAAAGGTTAGAAAGGGTACCGTATCCCCGGATAACATGTATGGATAGCGTACACATTCAAAATATATGTCTATACATCAGGAGGCAGGCTCAGACGGTGTCAGGCACAGTATGGATTTGACGGCCCAGATTACACAGCGGAGGAGCAGGGAGAGGTAAAGATTGCAAATGCTGGGGCCCTGCCCAAGCAAGGGGGGCCCACTCGTGGGCGTCGGTACTGGCACTGGGCCCCTCATAGTACAGCGGTGTGTCTGACGGCGGGTGTGCACCACCACCGTCAGAGACACTTGATTGCACTATGAGGGACCCTGTGCCAGTGCCCGCGCCCAAGAGTCGGCCTACCCACCTGTCCAGGGCAACGGCACTCGCACGGTGTCGTGCGCTAGGTGGTGACCCCGGCCATGGGGGGTGAGGCAGCACAGTTAGGGAGTTTTAGAAAGTGGCATATGTTGATGTTGGACATTCAGCTGATGCAAAAGGCGAAATAGGTGAAGTACCAGGAAGAGGTGGACCAAAGCAAGCCATTTTTCTGTCACCCTATGTGTCATCAGGGGAAGGTGGGACAAAATCCTTGGAATCCCATGCGTGGTTCATTTTAATGAAGGTTAGATCATCCACATTTTGGGTTGACAGACGGGTCCTTTTTTCTGTCAGGATTGATCCAGCTGCACTGAAGACTCTTTCCGATAGCACACTTGCAGCTGGGCAAGCGAGCTCCTGTAAGGCATATTGGGCCAATTCAGGCCAGGTGTCCAGTTTAGCGGCCCAATAGTCAAAGGGGAATGACCTGTGTGGGAGAACATCGATATGGGAGGAAAAGTAGTTTGTTACCATAGTTGACAACTGCTGTCTCCTGTCACTTTCCATCGATGCAGTATTACCAGTTGTGTGAGCGGTATTTGAGAAATCAGTCCACAACATTGTCATGAAACCCCTGTCTCCAACGCCACTTCTGCTGTGTGCACCACGAACACCTCTGCCAAGCTGCCCCCGGCCCGTACGGCTCGTGTGAGAACCATCACCGCTGCTGTGTGCTGGGAATGCCTCAAGCAACCGATTTACCAGAGTTGCTTGTTTATTAGCCAATATTAGGTCAAGGTTCTCCTGTGGCATGATGTTTTGTAATTTGCCTTTATAGCGTGGATCCAGGATGCTGGCCAACCAGTAGTCGTCATCGTTCATCATTTTGGCAATGCGGGGGTCCCTTTTTAGGATCCGCAAGGCATAATCTGACATGTGGGCCAATGTTCCCGGTGTCAATGATGCACTGCGAGTGCTGGGTGGAGGAGCACTTTCTGGCAAATCCACATCCCTCCAGTTACGCACAAACCCTGTACCAGACCTTGCCACACCAACATTTTCACTTGCCCCACGAGATGCATCCTCCTCCCCTAAGTAATCATCCCCATCATCATCCTCCTCCTCCTCTTCTTCCTCCACCTCGTCCAGGAGAGGTCCCTGAGCAGACAATGGCTGAATGTCATCAAGGATTCCCTCCTCCTCAACATTGGCTGCAGACGCCTGCTCCTTAAGGTGCGTCAAAGTTTGCATGAGCAGACGCATAAGTGGGATGCTCATGCTTAGGATGGCGTCGTCTGCGCTTACCAGCCGTGTGCATTCCTCAAAACACTGAAGGACTTTATAAAGGTCTTTCAGCTTCGACCACTGCACACCTGTCAACTCCATGTCTGCTCTCAAAGTGCCTGGCCGTGTATCCTCCCACAAATGCATTATGGCCTGCCTCTGCTCGCACAGCCGCTCCACCATGTGCAGGGTGGAGTTCCACCTTGTTGCAATGTCGATAATGAGGCGGTGGTTGGGAAGGTGGAGCAATCGCTGCAGCTTCTGCATACGAATGGAGTGTACAGGCGACCGGCGGATGTGCGCGCACAGTCTTCGCACCTTCTGGAGCAGGGCTGTTAACTCCGGATAATTTTTGAGGAAGCACTGCACCACCAGGTTCAAGGTGTGAGCCAAGCAAGGTATGTGGCTGAGTTTTGAAAGGGCTATGGCTGGCTGCCACAAAATTACGGCCGTTATCACTAACTACCTTGCCTGCCTCAAGATGTACACTGCCCAGCCATGACTCAGTTTGTCGCTTCAAGTAGTCGGCCAGCACCTCGGCGTTGTGTCTGTCGCCCAAACACATCATCTGCAACACAGCCTGCTGACGATTTCCACTAGCTGCTCGATAGGGGGACACATCGTGTGCAACAGTGGCAGCTGCAGATGGAGTGCTCGTACGACTGCGCTCTGTGGACGAGCTTTCGCTTCTGGAGGAGGAGGAGGAGGAGGGTCGAACGCCTACAGCCAACTGTTTCCTATACCGTGGGCTAGGCAGCACTGTCCCACCACCGCTGTCCCCTGTGGACCCTGCATCCACCACATTAACCCAGTGCGCAGTGATGGACACGTAACGGCCCTGGCCATGCCGACTGGACCATGCATCAGTTGTGAGGTGCACCTTTCCGCTCACTGACTGCTTGAGTGCATGGACAATGCGGTCTTTCACATGATGGTGGAGGGCTGGGATGGCTTTGCGAGAGAAGAAGTGGCGACTGGGTAGGTCATAGTGTGGTACTGCATAGGCCATGAGTTCGCGGAAAGCTGTGCTTTCCACCAACCGAAAGGGCATCATCTCAAACGAGATTAGTTTGGCAATGTGGGCGTTCAAACCCAGTGTACGCGGATGAGAGACTGAGTACTTTCTTGACCTACTCATAGTGTCTGGGAGGGTGAGCTGGACTTGAGAGCTGCATATGGTGGAAGTAGCGGTGGACAGGGCGGACTGAGAGAGGGTTGATGATGGTGATGGAGTTGGTGTTCTTTCTGATGGCCTAGAATCAGTCTTTCGTTGATATAACAGTGGGATTCCCTGACTGCTGTGGTCTTGCAACGACACCTCAACATTTGCTGCTGTGCTAACCGGTGGGCTTACAGTGGGGGAAACAATGTAGCGTTGCTGACTACCTTCGTTGTGATCAGTTGCACATGTGGCACTTGAGGTTTGGTGTTGTGTCCACGCTTGCAAGTGCATGCTGGTTAAATGTCTAAGCATGCAACTGGTATTCAAATTTTTCAGATTTTTCCCTCGGCTAAAGGTCTTTGCGCACTTCTTACAGATAACCTTGGCCTGATCATGAGGATTTTGTTCACAAAAGTGCCACACTGCACTCTTCCTACTTTGGCAGACATTTTGCGGCCTAGCACACTGTGATCTTTTGACC
The DNA here is from genome assembly GCF_039654945.1 of Dendrobates tinctorius. Taxonomy (NCBI): domain Eukaryota; kingdom Metazoa; phylum Chordata; class Amphibia; order Anura; family Dendrobatidae; genus Dendrobates; species Dendrobates tinctorius. The sequence goes on from NW_027361733.1 coordinate 33,812,684, forward strand.
CTCTGGACAAGCTGTCCAGCAACTCTTTTGATGTTTGGAACCTGTCTTTGGAGTGCTCCGGGCCTGCCAGATAACAGCTGTTGCGATGTCGATGTCTGCTGTGGATGCTCCTCATCTGAGCTATTGGAAGCAGCACCCTCTTCCCCCAATGGATGCCAATCTGGGTCAACAACTGGGTCATCCATCACCTCCTCTTCTATGTCATGTGCACCTTCCTCTGTGTCACCGTGTATGGTGGTATAGTGTGCGGGAAGGGGCACCTGAGTCTCATCAGGGTCAGAATCTGGCTCTGTACACTGCGAGGACAATGTAGTGCTCTGAGTGAATGTACCAGCAGAATCATCCATCAGCAGCTGTGCATCAGTGCACTCCATGTCAGATTCATCTTGGCCTGGGTAATTCACCATTTCACTTGATAATCCAGGCATGGTATGTGAAAACAGCTCCATGGAGTAATCAGTAGTATGGCCTGCGTCATCCTTCAATCTTGGTTGGGGTGAAGGACACAAGGAAAGGTGTGGTTCATGAACATGAGCCTCCAATGACGACTCAGTGCTTTTACTTTTTACAACTGAAGAAGAGGAGGCGATAGAGCTGGAGGCTGAGTCAGCAATGTAAGACAAAACTGTTTCCTGATGCTCTGGCTTTAAAAGCGGTTTACCAACTCCTAGAAAACTAAGCATTCGAGGCCTTATGTAGCCAGACGATGACGCAGGGTCAGCACCTCCTGCATTCGGTCCTATTTTGCTCTTGCCACTACCATCAGATCCACCACCAACACCATCATTACCAGCTGCCAACCCCCGCCCAATTCCACGGCCTCTTCCACCAGCCTTCCTCATTTTTGGTAGAAATGTAGACAAAATCCAACAAACTATATAGTAATGTAAAACAAGGTGCAAGGTGTCTATAGGACAGGGGAAATTTTGAATTTCTGCAGACACTTGTGGACAGTGGACACTTTTGGATTGTGTGAGGCCCACTGATATCTGAGCGCTATGTGACAGGCTCGATGGCACAGCTGTGACCAAAGTGACTAGAGGATAAGGGAGATTTTGAATCTCTGCACACACTTTTGGACACTGGATGGACACTTTTGGATTGTGTGAGGCCCACTGATATCTGAGCGCTATGTGACAGGCTCGATGGCACAGCTGTGACCAAAGTGACTAGAGGATAAGGGAGATTTTGAATCTCTGCACACACTTTTGGACACTGGATGGACACTTTTGGATTGTGTGAGGCCCACTGATATCTGAGCGCTATGTGACAGGCTCGATGGCACAGCTGTGACCAAAGTGACTAGAGGATAAGGGAGATTTTGAATCTCTGCACACACTTTTGGACACTGGATGGACACTTTTGGATTGTGTGAGGCCCACTGATATCTGAGCACTATGTGACAGGCTCGATGGCACAGCTGTGACCAAAGTGACTAGAGGATAAGGGAGATTTTGAATCTCTGCACACACTTTTGGACACTGGATGGACACTTTTGGATTGTGTGAGGCCCACTGATATCTGAGCGCTATGTGACAGGCTCAATGGCACAGCTGTGACCAAAGTGACTAGAGGATAAGGGAGATTTTGAATCTCTGCACACACTTTTGGACACTGGACACTTTTGGATTGTGTGAGGCCCACTGATATCTGAGCGCAATGTGACAGGCTCGATGGCACAGCTGTGACCAAAGTGACTAGAGGATAAGGGAGATTTTGAATCTCTGCACACACTTTTGGACACTGGACACTTTTGGATTGTGTGAGGCCCACTGATATCTGAGCGCTATGTGACAGGCTCGATGGCACAGCTGTGACCAAAGTGACTAGAGGATAAGGGAGATTTTGAATCTCTGCACACACTTTTGGACAGTGGACACTTTTGGATTGTGTGAGGCCCAATGAATATCTGAGCGCTATGTGAAAGGCTCGATGGCACAGCTGTGACAAAAGTGACTAGAGGATAAGGGAGATTGGATTGCTTTTAAAAAAGCAGTTTGCGGAGCAGTGGGTAAACAGCAATGCAGGAATGTCAGGAAGCCTTAGAAGGCAGCCCAACAACCAACACCACTGATACACCACTATATAGCCTCCCCTTGCACTGCACACACAGTGACTGGTGTGTTGTGCAGGCCAAATTGCTAGCAGCAGAAGCAGTTTTTTTGTCTTCTCAGCAGGACAAAATAAAAAAATTGGGATTGCTTTTAAAAAAGCAGTTTGCGGAGCAGTGGGTAAACAGCAATGCAGGAATGTCAGGAAGCCTTAGAAGGCAGCCCAACAACCAACACCACTGATACACCACTATATAGCCTCCCCTTGCACTGCACACACAGTGACTGGTGTGTTGTGCAGGCCAAATCGCTAGCAGCAGAAGCAGTTTTTTTGTCTTCTTCCCTGCCTAACGCTCTCCCTACAGAATCAGCAGCAACCTCTCCCTATACTAAGATCGGCAGAAGTAAGATGGCGGTCGGCGTGCACGCCCTTTTATACCCCCTGTGACGCCCACCAAAGCAAGCCAATCACTTGCATGCCCTTCTGAAAGATGGTGGTGACCCGTGCCTATGTCATCACGTTGCCCACAGTGTCCGTGGATCCTGATTGGCTAAAAAAGAGCGCAAAACAAACTTTTGAAACGCGACTTTGGCGAGTAAGTCGCCGACCTCGTGGCCGACCTCATCCTAGGGTCGGGTTTCGTTTCATGAAACCCGACTTTGCCAAAAGTCGGCGACTTTTGAATTTTTTCGACTCGTTTCGCTCAACTCTAATGGCTACCTCTCTACCTCATCTATTTGATTCTGTAGTGCCAGACAGAGTTCAGGAGATCTCAGTTCTATAAATATAACTCTCCTCCTCGTTCCCCCGCTGCTCCGGTCTCTGGTCTTCACTGCTCTTCACAACGGGCGAGGCGAAGTGACATCAGACGCCGAGGAAGAATAATGGGAGAGGGAGTGTCAGCTGACGCTCCCTCTTTCATTATTATTTTCAACTGTATCAGCATCCAGAATGCAGATACAGTTGAACTTGCGATGACGGGTGGGGGAACGCAGCTGAATGGTAGTGCATTGTAAAGGCCACCGGCGCCTGCGCAGTATGCTTTGCCCAACAGTGGGTGAAGCATATAATCGCTACTGCACATGCGCCGGTATTTACCAGCGCGGTCTATGCCCCAGAAGTCTTCAATGCGCAAGTGCGGAAACCAACATTATTTGTGTTATTCACAGATACATACATGCAGCAAGCCGATGAGTGGGGGGGGGAGAAGGCGACTAAGTCACGTCCATCGGACCGGACCGCGGCGATTTGCATACATCCCCAACAACATAACAAAGGTATTTATGCCTCAAAGGTGTGGGGTCGGGGGAGTTAAAAGCCCTAATAGAATCCTTATGGGACACACAATTGGGTGATATCTTTACATGATATCACGAAATATGACAGATTCCCTTTAAAAGTAGCATAGCTCCATGTGGGCCCCTCAGAGCGTGGGATCGGTGTGACCGCACACTCTGCCCGCTAGCTACACTACTGCTTTATAACAGACATACTTCTCTGCTTCTCCTGTCTTACTGTCTTTAGCTCTCCTCTGCTACTGCATAAAATAGTGGCTTATTATGACATAGATCTACTCTACATGTCAAAACATAATGTGTGCTTGCTCTCCAAAGCCATCACAGCTGTGAAGAGATTACTGCAGCTTATGCATAAAGATAGGACCTTTCAATGTCTATAGATTTATTTATGCATACAGCTATTTATAGATGAGTCCCTGATGATCCAAAACTAAGTGAATGTCGTGCCATTATAATTATGTGCAGAGATATACACAATTCATGTGTCCCTTCTCCTCCATATACAGAGATATACACGCACCTCATGTGTCCCTTCTCCTCCATATACAGAGATATACACACCTCATGTCTCTTCTCCATGTACAGAGATATGTACATCTAAAAGGTCTTCTTCATGTACAGAGAGAGATATACACATCTCACAGGTCTCTTCTTCATGTACAGAGATAAGCACATCTCATGTCTCTTCTCCATATACAGAGATATACATACCTCATGTCTCTTCTTCTTCATGTACAGAGATATACACACTTCATGTCTCTTATCCATATACAGAGATATACACGCCTCATGTCTCTTCTCCTCCATATACAAAGATATACACACCTCATGTCTCTTCTCCACCCTTTACAGAGCTATACACACCTCATGTCTCTTCTCCACCCTTTACAGAGATATACACACATCATGTCTCTTCTCCTCCATATACAGAGATATACACACCTCATGTCTCTTCTCCTCCATGTAGAGAGATATACACACCTCATGTCTCTTCTCCATATACAGAGATATACACACCTCATGTCTCTTCTCCACCCTTTACAGAGATATACACACCTCATGTCTCTTCTCCTCCATGTACAGAGATATGTACATCTCAAAGGTCTTCTTCTTCATGTACACAGAGAGATATACACATCTCACAGGTCTCTTCTTCATGTACAGAGATATACATACCTCATGTCTCTTCTTCTCCATGTACAGAGATATACACACCTCATGTCTCTTCTTCTCCATGTACAGAGATATACACACCTCATGTCTCTTCTCCACCATATACAGAGATATACACACCTCATGTCTCTTCTCCACCATATACAGAGATATACACACCTCATGTCTCTTCTCTACCTTTTACAGAGATATACACACATCATGTCTCTTCTCCTCCATAAACAGAGATATACACACCTCATGTCCCTTCTCCACCATATACAGAGATATACACACCTCATGTCTCTTCTCCACCCTTTACAGAGCTATACACACATCATGTCTCTTCTCCTCCATATACAGAGATATACATACCTCATGTCTCTTCTCCTCCATGTACAGAGATATACACACCTCCTGTCTCTTCTCCATATACAAAGATATACACACCTCCTGTCTCTTCTCCATATACAGAGATATACACACCTCCTGTCTCTTCTCCATATACAGAGATATACACACCTCATGTCTCTTCTCCTCCATATACAGAGATATACACACCTCATGTCTCTTCTCCACCATATACAGAGATATACAACCTCATGTCTCTTCTCCACCATATACAGAGATATACACACCTCATGTCTCTTCTCCACCATATACAGAGATATACACACCTCATGTCTCTTCTCCTCCATATACAGAGATATTCACACCTCATGTCTCTTCTCCACCATATACAGAGATATACACACCTCATGTCTCTTCTCCACCATATACAGAGATATACACACCTCATGTCTCTTCTCCATATACAGAGATATACACACCTCCTGTCTCTTCTCCATATACAGAGATATACACACCTCCTGTCTCTTCTCCATATACAGAGATATACACACCTCATGTCTCTTCTCCTCCATATACAGAGATATACACACCTCATGTCTCTTCTCCACCATATACAGAGATATACAACCTCATGTCTCTTCTCCACCATATACAGAGATATACACACCTCATGTCTCTTCTCCACCATATACAGAGATATACACACCTCATGTCTCTTCTCCTCCATATACAGAGATATTCACACCTCATGTCTCTTCTCCACCATATACAGAGATATACACACCTCATGTCTCTTCTCCACCATATACAGAGATATACACACCTCATGTCTCTTCTCCATATACAGATATACACACCTCATGTCTCTTCTCCACCATATACAGAGATATACACACCTCATGTCTCTTCTCCACCATATACAGAGATATATACACCTCATGTCTCTTCTCCATATACAGAGATATACACACCTCATGTCTCTTCTCCATCATATATAGAGATATACACACCTCATGTCTCTTCTCCACCATATACAGAGATATACACACCTCATGTCTCTTCTCCTCCATGTACAGAGATATACATACCTCATGTCTCTTCTCCTCCATATACAGAGATATACACACCTAAAGTCTCTTCTCCACCATGTACAGAGATATACACACCTCATGTCTCTTCTCCACCATATACAGAGATATACACACCTCATGTCTCTTCTCCACCATATACAGAGATATACACACTTCATGTCTCTTCTCCACCATATACAGAGATATTCACACCTCATGTCTCTTCTCCACCATGTACAGAGATATACACACCTCATGTTTCTTCTCTACCTTTTACAGTGCTATACACACATCATGTCTCTTCTCCTCCATAAACAGAGATATACACACCTCATGTCTCTTCTCCACCATATACAGAGATATACACACCTCATGTCTCTTCTCCACCCTTTACAGAGCTATACACACATCATGTCTCTTCTCCTCCATATACAGAGATATACACACCTCATGTCTCTTCTCCTCCATGTAGAGAGATATACACACCTCATGTCTCTTCTCCATATACAGAGATATACACACCTCCTGTCTCTTCTCCACCATATACAGAGATATACACACCTCATGTCTCTTCTCCACCATATACAGAGATATACACACCTCATGTCTCTTCTCCACCATATACAATAATATTCACACCTCATGTCTCTTCTCCTCCATATACAGAGATATACATACCTCATGTCTCTTCTCCATATACAGAGATATACACACCTCATGTCTCTTCTCCTCCATATACAGAGATATACACACCTCATGTCTCTTCTCCATGTACAGAGATATACACACCTCATGTCTCTTCTCCACCATATACAGAGATATACACACCCCATGTCTCTTCTCCATATACAGAGATATACACACCTCATGTCTCTTCTCCTCCATGTACAGAGATATACACACCTCATGTCTCTTCTCCACCATATACAGAGATATACACACCCCATGTCTCTTCTCCATATACAGAGATATACACACCTCATGTCTCTTCTCCTCCATGTACAGAGATATACACACCTCATGTCTCTTCTCCACATATACAGAGATATACACACCTCATGTCTCTTCTCCACCATATACAGAGATATACACACCTCATGTCTCTTCTCCACCATATACAGAGATATACACACCTCATGTCTCTTCTCCACCATATACAATAATATTCACACCTCATGTCTCTTCTCCTCCATATACAGAGATATACACACCTCATGTCTCTTCTCCTCCATGTACAGAGATATACAAACCTCATGTCTCTTCTCCACCATATACAGAGATATACACACCCCATGTCTCTTCTCCATATACAGAGATATACACACCTCATGTCTCTTCTCCTCCATGTACAGAGATATACACACCTCATGTCTCTTCTCCACCATATACAGAGATATACACACCTCATGTCTCTTCTCCACCATATACAGAGATATACACACCTCATGTCTCTTCTCCACCATATACAATAATATTCACACCTCATGTCTCTTCTCCTCCATATACAGAGATATACATACCTCATGTCTCTTCTCCATATACAGAGATATACACACCTCATGTCTCTTCTCCTCCATATACAGAGATATACACACCTCATGTCTCTTCTCCATGTACAGAGATATACACACCTCATGTCTCTTCTCCACCATATACAGAGATATACACACCCCATGTCTCTTCTCCATATACAGAGATATACACACCTCATGTCTCTTCTCCTCCATGTACAGAGATATACACACCTCATGTCTCTTCTCCACCATATACAGAGATATACACACCCCATGTCTCTTCTCCATATACAGAGATATACACACCTCATGTCTCTTCTCCTCCATGTACAGAGATATACACACCTCATGTCTCTTCTCCACATATACAGAGATATACACACCTCATGTCTCTTCTCCACCATATACAGAGATATACACACCTCATGTCTCTACTCCACCATATACAATAATATTCACACCTCATGTCTCTTCTCCTCCATATACAGAGATATACACACCTCATGTCTCTTCTCCTCCATGTACAGAGATATACAAACCTCATGTCTCTTCTCCACCATATACAGAGATATACACACCCCATGTCTCTTCTCCATATACAGAGATATACACACCTCATGTCTCTTCTCCTCCATGTACAGAGATATACACACCTCATGTCTCTTCTCCACCATATACAGAGATATACACACCTCATGTCTCTTCTCCACCATATACAGAGATATACACACCTCATGTCTCTTCTCCTCCATATACAGAGATATACACACCTCATGTCTCTTCTCCACCATATACAGAGATATACATACCTCATGTCTCTTCTCCTCCATATACAGAGATATACACACTTCATGTCTCTTCTCCACCATATACAGAGATATACACACCTCATGTCTCTTCTCCTCCATGTACAGAGATATACACACCTCATGTCTCTTCTCCACCATATACAGAGATATACACACCCCATGTCTCTTCTCCATATACAGAGATATACACACCTCATGTCTCTTCTCCTCCATGTACAGAGATATACACACCTCATGTCTCTTCTCCACCATATACAGAGATATACACACCTCATGTCTCTTCTCCACCATATACAGAGATATACACACCTCATGTCTCTTCTCCTCCATATACAGAGATATACACACCTCATGTCTCTTCTCCACCATATACAGAGATATACATACCTCATGTCTCTTCTCCTCCATATACAGAGATATACACACTTCATGTCTCTTCTCCACCATATACAGAGATATACACACCTCATGTCTCTTCTCCACCATATACAGAGATATACACACCTCATGTCTCTTCTCCACCATATATAGAGATATACACACCTCGTGTCTCTTCTCCACCATATACAGAGATATACACACCTCATGTCTCTTCTCCACCATATACAGAGATATACACACCTCATGTCTCTTCTCCACCATATACAATAATATTCACACCTCATGTCTCTTCTCCTCCATATACAGAGATATACACACCTCATGTCTCTTCTCCACCATATACAGAGATATACATACCTCATGTCTCTTCTCCTCCATATACAGAGATATACACACTTCATGTCTCTTCTCCACCATATACAGAGATATACACACCTCATGTCTCTTCTCCACCATATACAGAGATATACATACCTCATGTCTCTTCTCCTCCATATACAGAGATATACACACCTCATGTCTCTTCTCCACCATATACAGAGATATACACACCTCATGTCTCTTCTCCACCATATCCAGAGATATACACACCTCATGTCTCTTCTCCACCATATACAGAGATATACACACCTCATGTCTCTTCTCTATATACAGACATATACAGACCTCCATGTTACTTCTCTATTATAAACTAATAATCACTACATAAATATATTATGTATTTTTACTAGTACACTAATATGTGCGCTATGCAGAATCATACATTCCTGTTAACCCCATGGAGGAGGAGAAATATGTGGGATTCGGACACTGCCTCTGAGTCATATGTAGCAATAGCTGACATGGTAACGTAATGACATAATGACACTGTGATGTGTTGCCATGGAAAAAAAAATAGTTTTATTATCAGTAATATAAAATTGTCACAAAATGATCTAAAAGGCACTAAGGAAGCAGAAAAGAGATGGTCAATCCTATAGTTATCTATCTTCTATTTATCTATATGGTGGTTACTAGGGGAGTGAACTTTTTTTTACATTTAGAGGTGATTTTAGGAAATAATTTTTCTATTTCAAAGTTTGTCTGGGCACAATATCATCATTAGTTATAGCTGCTTAGTACATGTATCAGATGTTGCCTGTGATCTTACTTATATCATACATGTATTATTGGTTTTGCTCAATTAATTTAGACTATAATCTGATATTTTGTGGTAGTTTGTTGACATTTATGGTAGTTTTGTGCCAAATTTCCATTTTGCCACATTCTCCTGTTGTTTTCCCTTATACAAATTGGGCTTAGTTGCGTTTAAAAAAGTCTGAAAATAAACTTGCAAGCTCAGTACAAGAGGGGGTTGTCATGAAAACTAGTGTTTTAGATGGAATTGCATTGGTGTACCGATGTGCCAAATTTTACAAACATTTTGAAACATCATGCAAATTTAGATCAAAACCTGATGGCTTCGACTCATCTAATACTCAAATAAACTATTTTAAAAATGACCTTAGTTCTTGACCCCTAAATCACTACCAAAAACTGCACATTTGGCGAGCTGTCCGGAGAAAAATGCATCAGATCTCTGCTGCAAATTGGGGCAAACTGTGCCAAAATATTGCATACGTGAGATGTGCCAAGTTTTTGCCATGGAACAATCTAACCTTCAGATTAATATCTGCTCTAAATTATCAATCCACATTTTGGCTCACTTTGTGAGGTGAGTACCACTAGCGTCAGTTTGGCAGTGCTACATAATACTTATTCTACACTGCTTTACAGACATCATCATCACTGCCCCCATTGGGGCTCACTACCTAGATTCCCTAGCAGTATGTCTTCAGAATGTGGGAGGAAACCGGAGAAACCAGAAGAAACCCACGCAAACACGGGGAGAACATACAAACTCTGAGCAGATGTTGTCCTTGATGGCATTTGAACCCTTGAATCCAGTGCTGCAAGGCTGCAGTTCTAACCACTGAGCCACCATACAGTGCTAACCACTGAGGCACTGTGCTAGGTGCTTTATAAATTTGATTTTAAATGCATGACTAGTTCATAGGGAAAGTAAAAGGGGAAAATGTCTAGGAATTTTCTCCCTACCACCTAGTTCTTTTCTGTCCTTTCTAGACACTGGGCAGCAGGATAAGAAATACAGTTGCTTCAGTATGCATATTCATTGCCAAAGAGAGATAGTGATGAGTAGCTACCAAACACATGGGCGTCACTTATCTGTCACCTTTCATTTGTTTGCCCATGGTCTTCCACTACCCATGATTTAGCACTGCACATGTGTCAATATACTGGAGTAAACAATTGGACAATATTTATTTATTCTACTCGCTTCTATAGCGCCATAATGTCCACAGCGCTTTACATCATCATCACTGTCCCCATTGGGGCTCACAATCTAAATTCTCTATCAGTATGTCTTTGGAGGGTGGAAGAAAACCCACGCAAGATGTTGTTCCTGGTAATATCAGGTCTATATGTCAATATGGAATTTAGTTTTAAACGTGGGGTGATAGGTCATCCTAAATGTCATGCGTTTGCTGCGTTTTGTTTGGTTGCATTTGCTATGATATTTAAAACAGAATCAATATTGCACAATTCATACAATGTAGCTAAGGCGAACCATCCTGACAGTCACCAGTGGGTCATCATCCAAGTATAAAGGCAGGAAAAGCTGGGGTTGGTACAGTCACAGGGCAGACAGACTATAGATGTATATCATGTGTCACATAATATTAAACTGTGTGATCACAACAGACAGGATCAATAAACCACAATGGAGAAAACGAATCCGCTCTATGCTGCAGTCAGAGATGTGGATGCTGCAAGGCGAATATGATTAATCTGATGTAAATGAAATAGTGAGTGCTAATAAGAGTCTTTATCGATCTCCTATTTGGGACAGTTTAGGGAATGTATCTAGCTGATCTGATATTTTAATGGTCTTCAACCTGTAGCTCTCCTGCAGTTGTAAAACTAATGCTCTCAGCATGGACTAATAGTCTGCAGCTCCTGTTGTGGTGTCATGATAACAGCAGGAGAGCTACACATAGACTTTTTAACTTGGGGGCATTAGAACCCCAAAATGGTCCCTGGCAAGGTCCCAGTAGGTACAAACAGTAACTCTGAAATTGTATAGATGCTCCATACTGCTCCAAAATATTACATTTATTCTGATCTCTTTAGACTATTCAAGAGGTCTGTGGACTGGAAGGGTTAAGAACATCAGTTTTATACTAATATTCTTAATTAAAATACAAAACAATGTAACATACATTTCATATACTGGATAATAGCAGAACAATGGATAAAGTAAAACAGAAGAATATGAGATGGATGAGTAGATAGATAGATAGATAGATAGATAGACAGACAGATAGATAGATAGATAGATAGATGGATAGATAGATATGGGATAGATAGACAGATAGATAGATGGATAGATAGATAGAAAGAGGATAGATAGATATGGGATGGCTAGATAGATAAATAGATAGATACAGTAGATAGATAGATAGATAGATAGATAGATAGATAGATAGATATGGGATAGATAGATGGACAGATATATATGGGTAAGATAGATAGATAGATAGATAGATATGAGATAGATAGATAGATAGATAGATAGATATGGGATAGATAGATACATAGATAAATAGATAGATAGATAATAAAGGATAGCTAGATATGTGATAGATATGAGATAGATAGATAGATAAATAGATATGAGATAGATAGATAGATATGAGATATAGAGATACATAGATAAGAGATAGATAGATAGATAGATAGATATGGGATAGATAGATAGATAGATAGATAGATAGATAGATATGGGATAGATAGATAGATATGAGATAGATAGATAAAGAGATATGAGATAGATAGATAGATATGAGATAGATAGATAAATAGATATGAGATAGATAGATATGGGATAGATAGATAGATAGATATGTGATAGATGATAGATAGATAGATAGATAGATAGATAGATAGATAGATAGATAGATTCTCCGCTTAATTGTAAAATGCTGCGGAATATGCTGGTGCTATATAAATTATTATTATTATTTGAAAAGAAAGAAAGAAAAAGAAAGATGGAATAAGTGAGTTTTGTTTCCCATCACTAATAATCATCCTTTTGGCACACATTGGTTATAGTAACACATTTAGTATGATATTGTGAAATAGTTAATGTATATATGCTCAGTCCCTACCTCTTCTGGCAATAGTCTAGTGGTCTACAACTAAAGAATGGATAACCCAATGCACTTACCTGAATTACAGTCTTGAAGGAAGACATTTCCACAATCTTGGTGCAGACTAGGTGGTCGGGGTCTTCTATGCCCAAGCCATAGGTTTCCCCCATAGTAAATATCATAGGAGTGGCCAGAAGAAGAGATGCTAGCCAGATAAAAGTAATAAGCTTCTTAGTCCGACTCCTGGACATGATACTTTTGGCTTTGAAGGGGTGGCACATGGCCATGTACCTCTCCACACTGAGACTGGCAATGTTGAGGGCAGTAGCATATGTGCAGGCATCTCTTAAAAAGTAGTAACCCTTGCACACTGCGTTGCCAAAAGCCCAGGGGTGATGGACCCAGATGAAGTTATACAGTTCAATGGGCATGCTGAGGATAAGTATGAGGAGGTCAGAGAGTGCCAGGCTGGCCAGGTGGTAGTGGACAGTGCTCTGCAGGTTCTGCAAGGATTTCTTCCTCACCAGGGTGTAGGCAGTGATAATGTTGCCAGTGCAGCCAACCACGAATAAGAATAAGTATACGATGGTCACAAGGATCTTGGAATAGATGTCTGTGTTGACATCAAGGTCTCCCTCTGCCATAACATGCTGGGTGCTGATGTTTGTGATGTTCATGAGAAATGTGGTTGGTACTACAAAGTCCTGAGCATGAAGGGACTGGACCCCATCTGCCAGAGGAACCTGCGGAGTTCCGTTAAAGCGCATGGTGAAGCCGAGATGAAGCAGGGTCTTGGGTTTGAATCAACACAATTGCTTCTTGACTGGTTCAGTATAGAAAGAAGATCTTCGTCACTCTGGAGCAATTGCTTTACCTGGGATGTCCATCAACAGGCACAGAAAGCTTCACAAGGGTTGACCATCAACAAGCAAATAAACCTTCACAAGGGTTGACCATCAACAGGCACAGAAAGCTTCACAAGGGTTGACCATCAGCAGGCACAGAAACCTTCACAAGGGTTGACCATCAGCAGGCAGATGAATCTTTACAAGGGTTGACCATCAACAGACAGAAAAACCTTCACAAATGTTGACTATCAACAGGCAGGAGATGCTGGTCTTCAGACGCTTGCAAAAATGTGGAAAGCATCAGACAGGACTTGGGTGGAGAAAACCTTGACTCTTCTTCACCCTCTCCTTCACTCCTCTGTCCCTCCCTGGTTCCATATTCGTCTTCTTAATCTTTTCATTCACAGAACCAGCCTCTTTTAGCCCACTCACCAGTCCTCCCTTCCCCACCCCTCACTGATCAGTCTCAGGCTGGTGTACAGTGCTCAGTTCCTTTCCCTCTACAGTCTATGTGCTTCTGTGTCTCTTCTTCCTTGCTCCAGTGATTTTCTCTGGTTGTTCTCTCTCCTTTCCCGCTCCCTCCTTCTTCACTCTTTTCTCTCTCTCTCCACAGTTCTATTTCACTCTGTACTTATACTTAAATGCTGGAATGCAAAGAAGGTAAGACCTTGTAATACAATATTACTGGTGCAAGGTAATTGTCCTGTAGTTAATGATCCATAGAAAGATACATAAATGACAGAAAGATTAGGTAGATGGATAGTGAGATAGTGATAGATACATAGATATAGTTGGATCGATAGATAGATGATAGATATGAAATAGATAGATATTAGATAGATAGATGAGAGATAGATAGATAGATAGATAGATAGATAGATAATAGATATATAGATATGAGATATAGATAGATGTAGATAGATATGGGATAGATAGATAGATAGATAGATAGATAGATAGATAGATATGAGATAGATAGATAGATAGATAGATAGATATGAGATAGATATATATTTCTTTCAGTCTCTGGAATCCAAGGTCACCTCCAACATTTGTATATGTTATTGTAAGACAGTAAATTAACATTTTATTGTTTTGTGACATTATCTTATATTCCTGATCTGATTAGAAAACAAGATTTTAAAAAGCACAAACTAAATATGTCTGCTTTCTATACAAATGTTGAATAACGGCATTATCCATTCATTCTGTTTTTCATGTTCACTTTGCAAAACAGACCTTGAAACAGAGTGACATTTACAGATATACTGGTGAAAACAATGATATGACGTAGAGAAGGGATAAAAAGAATGGATAGGTATGAGTTAAAAGCAAAATAGACAGTCGCAGGTGCAAACGATAGACATGGGCGAGATAAGAGAGAGTGTGATAGACAGAGATAGATATTAGATAGATAGATAGATATGGGATATATAGATAGATAGATAGATATGGGATAGATAGATAGTAGATAGATAGATAGCTAGATAGATATGAGATAGATAGATACATAGATAGATAGATATGGGATAGATGATAGATATAGAGATAGATATTAGATAGATAGATAGATATGGGATAGATAGATAGTAGATAGATAGATAGCTAGATAGATATGAGATAGATAGATACATAGATAGAAAGATATGGGATAGATAGATAGATAGATAGATATGGGATAGATGATATATAGATAGATAGATAGATAGATAGACAGATAGATAGATAAATAGATAGCAATAAGAAAAAGGAACAGCACAATTACTTATCTTCTGGTGCAAAGCCCCCAAGGCAAACTGTCCACTGATTGCCTCAAATACATACAAATTCAAAAATGAAGGCAGCCCTCCATAATCTTAGTGAAGAAACATGCAGGATTTATTCAGACACGTGGGTTGAATAAATCCTGCACTTTTTTTTCACTAAGAATATGGAGGGCTGCCTTCATTTTTGAATTTTTAGATAAATAGATAGATAGATATGAGCTAGAGAGATATGGGATAGATAAATATGGGATAGGTAGATAGATAGATAGATAGATAGATAGATAGATAGATAGATAGATAGATATGGGATATATGTACTGGGATAGAAGAACTTTCGCTTTTTTGTAAGTACATCTTGCTCAGGGACAATGCAGTTGGAAGTTGTTATTTCCATTGACATTATATGTCTTGGCATTCACAGGGTGCTGCTGTGCCTTTTTTATACATAATTTGCAGTCACTACAGCTAGCACCTTTTTACACTTAGAAGGTGCTGGGCAGGTTTTTTTTGTATAGATAGATATGAGATAGATAGATAGATAGATAGATAGATAAATATGAGATAGATAGATATATATAGATAGATAGAAAGATAGATAGATATGAGATAGATAGATAGATATGAGATAGATAGATATGAGATAGATAGATAGATAGATAGATAGATAGATAGATATGAGATAGATAGATAGATAGATAGATAGGAGATAGATAGATATATAGATAGATAGAAAGATAGATAGATATGAGATAGATAGATAGATATGAGATAGATAGATATGAGATAGATAGATAGATAGATAGATATGAGATAGATAGATAGGAGATGGATAGATACATGGATTAGTTAGATTAGGAAGGTAGACAGAAAAATATATTGATACTGTATATCGATAGATAAAATTTAGATAAGCGATAGATAGGAGATGGACAGATAGATTAGATAGGTAATAAATACATATTTATTCTCTATGCGTTACGTTTGTGGGTTTATTCCAGTGCCCGTGTCCCAGCATGATCACTGGAGCAGAAATGCAGCAATATTCCTGGATTGCTTTGTAGTGGCGTGTAAGAGTCACCTTTCCAGGGAAATTGGTTGCCATTCCAGTCAGAGGGGTAAATGACAGAATTACATCAGGTGATTGTCAGTATGACGAAGGGAAATCAATTAGAAAAGCTAAAGGAGCCGCTGGCTCCTTAAGCTCCTTAATCCAGAAGAGGCTTCCAACATTATTGCCCTATCCAAAGTACCTAGTGGTTTCTTAAAAATCCCCACCAGTGAAACCCGGGGCAGGGACCTGGAACGTGAACTTAGGGCCTATTCTAAGGTTTGGGAACTTACTGTAGGCACCTCCCTCACTGGTTGTGCTGGCATTTTATACTTTACCATTATAAGTTAGAAACATTGTTACTTGAGAGACCACAACCCTATGGAAAACTAGTAATTGATTTCAAGTTTTCAAAATAAAAAAACTGGGAATTTTCCTTTAGAATCTTATTTTTTCACTCCCCTTTCTGCAAACTATGAATTAGTGAGGTGTGGCATAGAGCCAATGTTCAGGATAGCGCCTCCAGCTCTGGAGGACCTGTCCGGCATTACACAGATGACATTGTGTAACCCTTAATGATGGCGCTGCAGAAATATTAATTGCTTCATTTTCACGCAGATTACCGTTGAATACTTGGTGTTTCAGCAGGATGAAGCTTTGTGACCAATTTAATGAGAGGGCGCCTTTCCAAAAATAAAAATAAGTGATTGCCCAAAGCAAAGAGAAAAAACATGGATAACTCTTACAGATAAAGCAGATCTTTCCATGTAAAAGTCCGAGAGAGCTGCTGGAAGCTAAAAGATGTAAAAGAAACATAATAAAAAGACATAATGCAGTTGATCCTGGCACAGCTATAACATGACACGTAGTACCACACTGTGCCATAGAGAGGCGCCACCAGACAGTCAAACAGTCCATGCATGTCAGTACTACCAGCGAAATACCCATGATGATTGGCGAGATCAATCAGTCTGTGGCATAATTGTGTGTTGAATTTCGGTCACGATGTCTCAGATAAGACTGATAGGATTGTATGTTCACACAATTGCGATTATACCAATTACCCCATTATACCTAGTGGGAGCACTGGAGATGTGACAGCTCGCGTATCAACAATAGCATGGAAACTTCACTCATGTAGCCGTGATATTAATGGGCAAACACATTGCACATGCCTTGTGTCTGCCAAGAAACTCTCTGCGGTATGTGCAGCCTGCGAGCTGATAGAAAACATCTCGTGTCATCTGCTCACTCGCAGAAGATTCCGTAATATCAGAGAGCGGCTTTATGGTTTAAAATGTGCGCCCTGTTTGATATAATTTCCTATATATTTTACACACTTATAGTTGTTTTTTATCTATTATTACACCTTGAATTGTCATTTGCAGGTGCTTTCGGGCTCTCATGTTCAGAGTAAGGCCTTCCTCACATGTACATGTGGCATCCTTTATTTGCGGATCCCTATGGTGATCTTCACCTTTCCGTGTTTTCACATGGACCGTGTGCACGTGTAAGGGGTGTACCGGGACCGTGTAATACCACACTCTCTTCCTTAGTGTTCTATGTACTTAATTATTGGTACTATAATGTATATATTGTGTGTAATGTTATGTGATAATGCTTGTGTTACGGAGAGTGTAGTGTTCATTTTTGGCCACTAGATTGGGATCATTTTAGTATATTTAGCAGGGATAAGCGTTCCACACTATAGATAGTTAAACATAGGAGGGGTCAGCTGCAGCTAAGAGAGGGAGAACTTCCTCGAAGGAGTTAGTCGGGCCACAGTGCCCAAACCGCCTGCACAGGCTTAAGTGCCCAAAATGATAGCAGTTAACATGCAACCTTTATCAAGGAAGAAGCCCAGCCATCCGCAGCATCAGGCCAGAATAGGAACAGGCCAGAACAGCAGTGGGCCACTGCAGTCTGGGAACAGATGTTTAAGACAGAAACAGTGGCAGTACGGGGACACAGATGGGTCCATAATGTGATAACTTAACGCATGGGCTGATGCCCCCAGATCCGGGGTGAAACGGCTGAGGGAACTCCCACATGCAGTGAGTTTGGACCGAGAGTATGCTGTGTCACCGCAGGAGACAGTACAGAAGGGCAGGTCGCTCACCATGTGTCAGCTGTTTCGGGGGCTGATACTCTCATGTCTGGGGCAAAACAGACTAGGGAATATCTAACTGTAACAGAGCTGAACAGGTAGGAAGCTGAGGTACAAGACAGTCTGACCCCGGATACGTGCTGTGTGACAGAGAGGGAAGTGCAGGGAAAGAGGAAGAAATATGCAATGTGGAACGTTAATGCTGTGAAGAATATGGATGTGCTGTGTAAAGAAACCAGTAAAGTTGGTCTTTTGAAAGTTGAAAAGGACTGTGTCTCTATTCATGCGGAACCGTCTATAGGGAGCCTTCAGCAGCACAGAGAGGGCCCTGACAGTGCAGAAGATGGAGCTACAGGTATGCAGCGTAATGGACACTATTTTCATGTAATGGGATTTCAGGGCCCAGATACACCGGAGTCCTCGACCATGACTACGGCCCTGTCCCTCCCTCACACTTGGCATAGTTGGCAGGATGCTGCTACCTTGCAATAAACAAATGTGACTGATGTACTGGACTTGTCTGCAACCCCATATGTGACTGACATGGTGATGGTAAAGATGGCGGTCATGAAGATGGTGGAAGATGGCGCCAAAAAGGAGAACAACAACCTAGACCTCACCCTTTGTGGGTGTGCTGAAGCTGAGTTGGCGCCAAAACATTCCAGTTTACATCCTACAGTCTGCCCCTGGTGGGTGCGAATGAAGAGAAAAAGGCCTCGCCCCTCTCCACCTAATGCAAGGAAATGGGTGAAGTGGTCGGAGGTGGCCCCACCTTGGAACGGGTTGGGTCCAGAAGGAAACGCCGGGTGCAGCTGTGTGGCGCCATTGTGTGATCTGGAACAGGCAATGATGGAGCACTTGTGCACCCGGCACTGCAAAGGAGTAGGCCGCATGGAGTGGAGGTGGCGGCAGAAGGAGGAGAAGATCCGAGCCAGATGGCTAACAGGAGTCGCGGTTGAATTCTGGACTCACCGGTTTCCCGTCTTGTCGGTGGAACAGGACCAACCGCTGCTGGAGGAATCCGCAGTGAAGAGCAAGTGGGTGCGCTGTCCATGGGAGCCACAGAGTCTACTGGAGTCAGGATGTCTGCAACAGCGGGGTCCGGAACTACTTCGGTGGGAACCAGAACCAATTCGCCCAGGATTGGAGGCTGGAGAGACGGAAGTAGCGCCCGCCCCAGAGGAACTTGAGACGGAGATGGAAGCAGAGCCGGACTTTTACCAGCTAGCACTGGAATGTGCAGCCACAACCACGGAAGAATACAGTGGGCCCAGGACGAGCATGGTCAGCGATAGCAAGCAGGAGAGGGTGAGTGCATCACGGCCCTTGACTCTGGATGGATGGTCCCTGCCTCAGCCCGCCGCTGCGGGACCTGTTAATTGATCCCTCGCCCCTGATGAGTGGTCTGTGTCTCAACCTCATACCCCGGAGGTTGGGCCTACTACCAGCAAGGCCATGTCCCTGGGGGCCTTGCACTTCCATCACTCAGTGGAGTGCTCTTTCCCCACCCCCGGGCAGTCCTCTTGGATTGCAGACATTATAGAGAAAAAGAAGCAGGTGGAGAATGAAATTTGGCCCCTTCTGTGGCAAAACGGGGAAGGTGCCACGGCAGGGCGCCGCTCTCACGGACAGTTGGTTCATAAGGGAAGTTGGGATTAATGATAAAATATATGTGAATGCCGCCTCTGTGAAATTTGGAACACCCCTAGTGGAAGGGGACTGGGTCTCCTATTTCAAAGCGGACTGTCCCATGGGTTACTATGCGGTGGCAGTAACCCTGTGTACGCAGGAGGAAAAAGAACTGCATGCAGACCTGGGTCAGGAACATTCAGTGCCCTACGCCTCTTCTGCATCTCAGTCCCACATTAACTCTTCCACCTCCTGGCAACCAGCGACGCCAACGGCTGGAGAAGCGTCAGCCCGAAACTGGGCATTGAGTCCCAAAGGGGATAATGTGGTACGGGACACGGGCCATTAAAATTTCCTTCAGAAAATGTTGTGCTTGTTGCACCTTACTAAAATTGTGGGACTGTTCTGCGTCCCTAAGAGCAGGATGAGCTCTGGGGGAGTGACGTGACCGGACCAGGTGACAGAGGACACATTGGTAAACTGTTTTTTTTGTTTGTTGCGCTTGTTGCACTCTTTCTGCTGGAAAGCAGGACTCTGCCCCAGTGGAATGACGGGTCCTAGGGCTATCAGACCATATGTTTCGCAAAAGAAGGGGGGAAAACTCTCCCTCATGAACAATGAACCTCAGAGAAGGATCATCCTGGAAATTATCATTTAATGTAAGATGGACATAACCTGGAGGACTGTGAACCAGGCATTCAGTTTTAAGAGCATGAACTCTTTTGCGCGGAGTCATAAGGACTCGGCTCAAACTGACAATCAAAAATTATAAGTTAAACCGCACCTCAGTCGGGTTTCATGACTCGGGGCGAGTCGAACGCAATCGGCCGATTATCGTGAAAAGTTGAAGGCTGACTGAAACACGAAACCCAATGCAAGTCAATGGGGAACCAAGGTCGGCAGTGAGAGGAGGACAGGAAGCACACCTACAGTGCCCATTTTAATGCCAAAAACATCAATTCTTATTACTAAAGCGTGTCTACTTTAATTTACTTTATAATAATAGTTAGGCATTGAAAACTGGGGGTTATTTGGCTAAAGTTGTGGGGGGAGGGTAGGGCTGGCTCCAGATTTTCGTGGGCCCTGGGCCAAAGAGTGTCACTCGGCTCCTTTAACACATGCCACAATTCATGATCCTCTGATACGGCAGAGAAATAGCGGTATAGTACAATGAAAAATACTTCACTTCTTACATCTCATGACTGATATCCATTTTAAATTCTCCAATAGCTCCAAAAACGGACAGTATATTACTCCATACAGTGGGGGGCATTTATGTACATGTAATCTAAGTACATGTATCAAAGTACGCTGGCAGTTATAACATGACAGTTAGACAGGGCAGGAGACAGGTAAGACAAATAAATAAATCTATTCAGTGTACATTTGGGCTACCGCAAATATTTATCATATGCATTTGTATAATTTATATCCTGGCCGCTGCATTTACACACATCCACCGCCCTGGCACTAACTCCGTCCATATTGGGCCCTCACTCCTTTCCTCTCCTATGTATAGCACTCACGCTCTTTTCACATTGCTAAACAGCACTGATCCATTCAGTCCCTCCATTCAACATCAGAGACACTCTCACAAATCACATAACCATCACTCTTTCTATCCTCCTTCTCCTAGTCGGAGGAGACATTGCTCCCACCCTGGTCCCCCATGTTATAGAAAGTCAAACCCCGCAACTGCTACACTCAGAAACCCCTCTAATCTTATCAATATTCCCTGCATGCCATCTGTCTCTCTTAATTGTGCACTTTGGAATTCTCTCTCAGTGTGTAACAAACTCTCCTTCGTTCATGACTTTTTCCATTCTAATTCTCTTAACCTTCTGGCTCTTACTGAAACCTGGATCCAGCAGTCAGACACTACCGCTGCTGCTGCTCTTTCATATGGTGGACTACACTTCTCTCATACCCCAAGATTAGACAATAGAGCAGGTGGAGGCGTTGGTCTGCTCCTATCACCAAAATGTACCTTTCAGGCTATCCCTCAAGTACCCTCACTTGTCTTCCCTTCTTTTGAGGTCCATGCCATCAGACTCTACACCCCATTCTCCATGCGAGTGGCGGTGGTATATCATCCTCCGGCCCCTCCCATCAGTTCCTGGATCATTTTGCCACTTGGCTTCCACATTTTCTCTCCTGTGACATCCCTACCCTCATCATGGGCGATTTCAACATCGCCAGTGCTCTTCCCCTCTCCCCATCTGCTACTCACCTTTTATCTCTAACCTCCTCATTTGACCTTTTGCAGCTTACTAATTCTCCAACGCATGAAGACGGAAACTCCCTCGACTTGGTCTTCTCTCGGCTTTGTGCAGTGGATGATTTTGCCAACTCCCCTCTCCCGCTCTCTGACCACAACCTTCTTTCAATCTCTATCAAGAACTGCCAGGCTGCTCAGGTCACCCCCACTGTCCATATTTATAGAAACATACAGGCCATTAACACCCAGAAACTTATGAAGAACTTGCAGTCTTCATTGGCCCCTATCTCCTCCCTCTCATGTCCTGATTCTGCATTGAAGCATTACAATGAAACACTTCAAAGTGCCCTGGATGAATTTGCTCCTCCTATACATAGAACACCACAACACAGACGGCGACAACCCTGGCACACCCTGAAAACACGTTTCCTGCAGCGGTGCTCCAGGTGTGCCGAACGTCTGTGGAGAAAATCCAACCTACCCGAAGATTTCATCCATTATAATTTTATGCTTCGAACATACAACACTGCCCTTCACCTCTCAAAACAAACCTATTTCAACACCCTCATCACTTCACTGTCCAAAAACCCTAAACTTCTCTTTGACACTTTTCATTCTCTACTCAACCCAAGAGTACAGGCCCCAACCACGGGGCTTCAAGCTGACGATCTGGCCAATTACTTCAAAGAAAAAATTGACAAGATCCAACAGGAAATTATCTCCCAATCCCCTCATACCATGCACTGTTCTCCCTCCCCCACTGCATCTAGCTCACTCTCTGATTTTGAACCAGTCACAGAAGAAGAAGTAAGCAGGCTCCTTGCATCTTCTCGCCCAACCACTTGCACCAGTGACCCATTTCCGTCACATCTACTCCAGCTCCTTTCCCCTGCTGTCACCCCTCACCTAACTAAAATATTTAACCTCTCTCTCTCTTCTGGTATCTTTCCCTCCTCATTTAAGCATGCCGTCATACATCCACTACTTAAAAAAACATCCCTCGACCAAAACTGTGCCGCTAACTATAGACCTGTCTCTAATCTTCCCTTCATCTCTAAACTCCTGGAACGCCTGGTCCACTCCCGTCTTATCCGCTATCTCTTTGATAACTCTCTTCTCGTCCCTCTCCAATCCGGTTTCCGCTCTTTACACTCTACTGAAACTGCCCTCACTAAAGTCTCTAATGATCTACTAACAGCTAAATCAAATGGTCATTACTCCATGCTAATTCTCTTGGATCTCTCTGCAGCATTCAACACTGTGGATCATCAGCTCCTCCTCACTATGCTCGATTCCATTGGCCTCAAGGACAACGTTCTCTCCTGGTTTTCCTCCTATCTCTCTAACCGCTCCTTTACTGTATCTTTTGCTGGCTCCTCCTCCTCTCACTTTCCCCTTACTGTTGGGGTTCCTCAAGGATCAGTCCTAGGCCCCCTCTTCTTCTCTTTGTATACTGCCCCTATTGGTCAAACAATCAGTAGATTTTGTTTCCAGTACCATCTCTATGCTGACGACACCCAATCATACGCTTCTTCTCCTGACATCACGCCAGCCTTTCTAGAAAACACCGGCGATTGTCTAAACGCTGTGTCTAACATCATGTCCTCACTATATCTGAAACTGAACCTGTCAAAGACTGAACTCCTTGTGTTTCCTCCCGCTACTAATGTACCTATACCCAACATTGCCATTTCCGTGTGTGGTTCCACTATTACTCCCCAGTAGAGTTGAGCGAAACGGGTCGAACAATTTCAAAAGTCGCCGACTTTTGGCAAAGTCGGGTTTCATGAAACGAAACCCGACCCTAGGGTGAGGTCGGCCATGAGCTCCGCGACTTTAGCACCAAAGTCGCGTTTCAAAAGTTTTTTTTCCGCCCTTTTTCAGCCAATCAGGATCCACGGACACTGTGGGCAACGTGATGACATAGGCAGGGGTCGCCACCATCTTTCAGAAGGGCATGCAAGTGATTGGCTTGCTTTGGTGGGCGTCACAGGGGTTATAAAAGGGCGTGCACGCCAACCGCCATCTTACTTCTGCCGATCTTAGCATAGGGAGAGGTTGCTGATTCTGTAGGGAGAGCGTTAGGCAGGGAAGAAGAAAAAAAAACTGCTTCTGCTGCTAGCGATTTTGCCTGTGCAACACACCAGTCACTGTGTGTGCAGTGCAAGGGGAGGCTATATTGTGGTGGATCAGCGGTGTTGGTTGTTAGGCTGCCTTCTAAGGCTTCCTGACAGCTGCATTGCTGTTTCCCCACTGCTCTGCAAACTGCTTTTTTAAAAGCAATCCCAATTTTTTTTTTGTCCTGCTAAGGTACTGAGCGTGCATTTATTCACACCATACAGCGGTGTACGCTCCTCACACAGTACCGTGTAACGGCTGTTATCACAGCCACAGTGAAGCTATCTGTGTGTCACTGTGGAGGACTTGTTCCGTTCTTACAGACCTACACTCTAGGGAGATTCCTATTCTGCCCAATTCTACAATTCACTTTTTTCACACCTGTGCCATCGAGCCTGTGACATAGCGCTCTGATATTCATTGGGCCTCACACAATTCAAAAGTGTCCAGTGTCTGCAGAAATTCAAAATCTCCCTTATCCTCTAGTCACTTTTTTCACACCTGCTGCATCGAGCCTGTGACATAGCGCTCTGATATTCATTGGGCCTCACACAATCCAAAAGTGTCCAGTGTCCACAAGTGTCTGCAGAAATTCAAAATCTCCCTTATCCTGTAGTCACTTTTTTCACACCTGTGCCATCGAGCCTGTGACATAGCACTGTGATATTCAGTGGGCCTCACACAATCCAAGTGTCCAGTGTCCACAAGTGTCTGCAGAAATTCAAAATCTCACAGAAATTCAAAATCTCCCTTATCCTGTAGTCACTTTTTTCACACCTGTGCCATCAAGCCTGTGACATAGCGCTGTGATATTCAGTGGGCCTCACACAATCCAAGTGTCCAGTGTCCACAAGTGTCTGCAGAAATTCAAAATCTCCCTTATCCTGTAGTCACTTTTTTCACACCTGTGCCATCGAGCCTGTGACATAGCACTGTGATATTCAGTGGGCCTCACACAATCCAAGTGTCCAGTGTCCACAAGTGTCTGCAGAAATTCAAAATCTCACAGAAATTCAAAATCTCCCTTATCCTGTAGTCACTTTTTTCACACCTGTGCCATCGAGCCTGTGACATAGCACTGTGATATTCAGTGGGCCTCACACAATCCAAGTGTCCAGTGTCCACAAGTGTCTGTAGAAATTCAAAATCTCACAGAAATTCAAAATCTCCCTTATCCTGTAGTCACTTTTTTCACACCTGTGCCATCGAGCCTGTGACATAGCGCTGTGATATTCAGTGGGCATCACACAATCCAAGTGTCCAGTGTCCACAAGTGTCTGCAGAAATTCAAAATCTCCCTTATCCTGTAGTCACTTTTTTCACACCTGTGCCATCGAGCCTGTGACATAGCGCTGTGATATTCAGTGGGCCTCACACAATCCAAGTGTCCAGTGTCCACAAGTGTCTGCAGGAATTCAAAATCTCACAGAAATTCAAAATCTCCCTTATCCTGTAGTCACTTTTTTCACACCTGTGCCATCGAGCCTGTGACATAGCGCTCTGATATTCAGTGGGCCTCACACAATCCAAAAGTGTCCAGTGTCCACTAGTGTGTGCAGAAAATCTAAATCTCCCCTGTCCTATAGACACCTTGTACCTTGTTTTACATTACTATATAGTTTGTTGGATTTTGTCTACATTTCTACCAAAAATGAGGAAGGCTGGTGGAAGAGGCCGTGGAATTGGGCGGGGGTTGGCAGCTGGTAATGATGGTGTTGGTGGTGGATCTGATGGTAGTGGCAAAAGCAAAATAGGACCGAATGCAGGAGGTGTTGAGCCTGCGTCATCGTCTGGCTCCATAAGGCTTCGAAGGCTTAGTTTTCTAGGAGTTGGCAAACCGCTTTTAACGCCAGAGCATCAGGAAAAAGTTTTGTCTTACATTGCTGACTCAGCCTCCAGCTCTATCGCCTCCTCTTCTGAAGTTGTAAAAAGTAAAAGCACTGAGTCGTCATTGGAGGCTCATGTTCATGAACCACACCTTTCCTTGTGTCCTTCACCACAACCAAGATTGAAGGATGACGCAGGCCATACTACTGATTACTCCATGGAGCTGTTTTCACATACCATGCCTGGATTATCAAGTGAAATGGTGAATTACCCAGGCCAAGATGAATCTGACATGGAGTGCACTGATGCACAGCCGCTGATAGATGATTCTGCTGGTACATTCACTCAGAGCACTACATTGTCCTCGCAGTGTACAGAGCCAGATTCTGACCCTGATGAGACTCAGGTGCCCCTTCCCGCACACTATACCACCATACACAGTGACACAGAGGAAGGTGCACATGACATTGAAGAGGAGGTGATGGATGACCCAGTTGTTGACCCAGATTGGCATCCATTGGGGGAAGAGGGTGCTGCTTCCAATAGCTCAGATGAGGAGCATCCACAGCAGACATCAACATCGCAACAGCTGTTATCTGGCAGGCCCGGAGCACTCCAAAGACAGGTTCCAAAAATCAAAAGAGTTGCTGGACAGCTTGTCCAGAGGGTCAAAACATCACAGCGTGCTAGGCCGCAAAATGTCTGCCAAAGTAGGAAGAGTGCAGTGTGGCACTTTTTGAACAAAATACTCATGATCAGGCCAAGGTTATCTGTAAGAAGTGCGCAAAGACCTTTAGCCGAGGGAAAAATCTGAAAAATTTGAATACCAGTTGCATGCTTAGACATTTAACCAGCATGCACTTGCAAGCGTGGACACAACACCAAACCTCAAGTGCCACATGTGCCACTGATCACAAAGAAGGTAGTCAGCAACGCTACATTGTTTCCCCCACTGTAAGCCCACCGGTTAGCACAGCAGCAAATGTTGAGGTGTCGTTGCAAGGCCACAGCAGTCAGGGAATCCCACTGTTATATCAACGAAATACTGAATCTAGGCCATCAGAAAGAACACCAACTCCATCACCATCATCAACCCTCTCTCAGTCCACCCTGTCCACCGCTACTTCTACCATATGCAGCTCTCAAGTCCAGCTCACCCTCCCAGACACTATGAGTAGGTCAAGAAAGTACTCAGTCTCTCATCCGCGTACACTGGGTTTGAACGCCCACATTGCCAAACTAATCTCGTTTGAGATGATGCCCTATCGGTTGGTGGAAAGCGCAGCTTTCCGCGAACTCATGGCCTATGCAGTACCACGCTATGACCTACCCAGTCGCCACTTCTTCTCTCGCAAAGCCATCCCAGCCCTCCACCATCATGTGAA
This sequence comes from Dendrobates tinctorius, assembly GCF_039654945.1. Classification (NCBI taxonomy): domain Eukaryota; kingdom Metazoa; phylum Chordata; class Amphibia; order Anura; family Dendrobatidae; genus Dendrobates; species Dendrobates tinctorius. The sequence goes on from NW_027361733.1 coordinate 33,840,468, forward strand.
AGACCGCATTGTCCATGCACTCAAGCAGTCAGTGAGTGGAAAGGTGCACCTCACAACTGATGCATGGTCCAGTCGGCATGGCCAGGACCGTTACGTGTCCATCACTGCGCACTGGGTTAATGTGGTGGATGCAGGGTCCACAGGGGACAGCGGTGGTGGGACAATGCTACCTAGCCCACGGTATAGGAAACAGTTGGCTGTAGGCGTTCCACCCTCCTCCTCCTCCAGAAGCGAAAGCTCGTCCACAGAGCGCAGTCGTACGAGCACTCCATCTGCAGCTGCCACTGTTGCACACGAGGTGTCCCCCTATCGAGCAGCTAGTGGAAAGCGTCAGCAGGCTGTGTTGCAGATGATGTGTTTGGGCGACAGACACACCGCCGAGGTGCTGGCCGAGTACTTGAAGCGACAAACTGAGTCATGGCTGGGCAGTGTACATCTTGAGGCAGGCAAGGTAGTTAGTGATAACGGCCGTAATTTTGTGGCAGCCATAGCCCTTTCAAAACTCAGCCACATACCTTGCTTGGCTCACACCTTGAACCTGGTGGTGCAGTGCCTCCTCAAAAATTATCCGGAGTTAACAGCCCTGCTCCATAAGGTGCGAAGACTGTGCGCGCACATCTGCCGGTCGCCTGTACACTCCGTTCGTATGCAGAAGCTGCAGCGATTGCTCCACCTTCCCAACTACTGCCTCATTATCGACATTGCAACAAGGTGGAACTCCACCCTGCACATGGTGGAGCGGCTGTGCGAGCAGAGGCAGGCCATAATGCATTTGTGGGAGGATACACGGCCAGGCACTTTGAGAGCAGACATGGAGTTGACAGGTGTGCAGTGGTCGAAGCTGAAAGACCTCTGTAAAGTCCTTCAGTGTTTTGAGGAATGCACACGGCTGGTAAGCGCAGACGACGCCATCCTAAGCATGAGCATCCCACTTATACGTCTGCTCATGAAAACTTTGACGCACCTTAAGGATCAGGCGTCTGCAGCCAATGTTGACGAGGAGGAAGAGGTGGAGGGAATCCTTGATGACATTCAGCCATTGTCTGCTCAGGGACCTCTCCTGGACGAGTTGGAGGAAGAAGAGGAGGAGGAGGATGATGATGGGGATGATTACTTAGTGGAGGAGGATGCATCTCGTGGGGCAAGTGAAAATGTTGGCGTGGCAAGGTCTGGTACAGGGTTTGTGCGTGACTGGAGGGATGTGGATTTGCCAGAAAGTGCTCCTCCAACCTGCACTCGCAGTGCATCATTGACACCGGGAACATTGGCCCACATGTCAGATTATGCCTTGCGGATCCTAAAAAGGGACCTCCGCATTGCCAAAATGATGAACGATGACGACTACTGGTTGGCCAGCATCCTGGATCCACGCTATAAAGGCAAATTACAAAACATCATGCCACAGGAGAACCTTGACCTAATATTGGCTAATAAACAAGCAACTCTGGTAAATCGGTTGCTTGAGGCATTCCCAGCACACAGCAGCGGTGATGGTTCTCACACGAGCCGTACGGGCCGGGGGCAGCTTGGCAGTGGTGTTCATGGTGCACAAAGCAGAAGTGGCGTTGGAGACAGGGGTTTCATGACAATGTTGTGGACTGATTTTTCAAGTACCGCTCACACAACTGGTAATACAGCATCGATGGAAAGTGACAGGAGACAGCAGTTGTCAACTATGGTTACAAACTACTTTTCCTCCCATATCGATGTTCTCCCACACAGGTCATTCCCCTTTGACTATTGGGCTGCTAAACTGGACACCTGGCCTGAATTGGCCCAATATGCCTTACAGGAGCTCGCTTGCCCAGCTGCAAGTGTGCTATCGGAAAGAGTCTTCAGTGCAGCTGGATCAATCCTGACAGAAAAAAGGACCCGTCTGTCAACCCAAAATGTGGATGATCTAACCTTCATTAAAATGAACCATGCATGGGTTTCCAAGGATTTTGTCCCACCTTCCCCTGATGACACATAGGGTGACAGAAAAATGGCTTGCTTTGGTCCACCTCTTCCTGGGACTTGACCTATTTCGCCTTTTGCATCAGCTGAATGTCCAACATCAGCATATGCCACTTTCTAAAACTCCCTAACTGTGCTGCCCCCCCCCCATGGCCGGGGTCACCACCTAGCGCATGACACCGTGCGAGTGCCGTTGCCCTGGACAGGTGGGCAGGCCGACTCTTGGGCGTGGGCACTGGCACAGGGTCCCTCATAGTGCAATCAAGTGTCTCTGACGGTGGTGGTGCACATCCGCCGTCAGACACACCGCCGTACTATGAGGGGCCCAGTGCCAGTACCGACGCCCACGAGTGGGCCCCCCTTGCTTGGGCAGGGCCCCAGCATTTGCAATCTTTACCTCTCCCTGCTCCTCCGCTGTGTAGTCTGGGCCGTCAAATCCATACTGTGCCTGACACTGTCTGAGCCTTCCTCCTGGTGTATTGACATATATTTTGAATGTGTACGCTATCCATACATGTTATCCGGGGATACGGTACCCTTTCTCACCTTTGTGCAATCACGTGCAAGCCATACTGGGCCTAACACCATCTGAGCCTGCCTCCTGATGTATAGACATATATTTTGAATGTGTACGCTATCAATACATGTTATCCCGGGATACGGTACCCTTTCTCACCTTTGTGCAATCACGTGCAAGCCATACTGGGCCTAACACCGTCTGAGCCTGCCTCCTGATGTATAGACATATCTTTTGAATGTGTACGCTATCCATACATGTTATCCGGGGATACGGTACCCTTTCTCACCTTTGTGCAATCACGTGCAAGCCATACTGGGCCTAACACCGTCTGAGCCTGCCTCCTGATGTATAGACATATCTTTTGAATGTGTACGCTATCCATACATGTTATCCCGGGATACGGTACCCTTTCTCACCTTTGTGCAATCACGTACAAGCCATACTGGGCCTAACACCGTCTGAGCCTGCCTCCTGATGTATAGACATATCTTTTGAATGTGTACGCTATCCATACATGTTATCTGGGGATACGGTACCCTTTCTCACCTTTGTGCAATCACTTGCAAGCAATACTGGGCCTTACACCGTCTGAGCCTGCCTCCTGATGTATAGACATATCTTTTGAATGTGTACGCTATCCATACATGTTATCCGGGGATACGGTACCCTTTCTCACCTTTGTGCAATCACGTGCAAGCCATACTGGGCCTAACACTGTCTGAGCCTGCCTCCTGATGTATAGACATATCTTTTGAATGTGTACGCTATCCAGACATGTTATCCGGGGATACGGTACCCTTTCTCACCTTTGTGCAATCACGTGCAAGCCATACTGGGCCTTACACCGTCTGAGCCTGCCTCCTGATGTATAGACATATCTTTTGAATGTGTACGCTATCCATACATGTTATCTGGGGATACGGTACCCTTTCTCACCTTTGTGCAATCACTTGCAAGCCATACTGGGCCTTACACCGTCTGAGCCTGCCTCCTGATGTATAGACATATCTTTTGAATGTGTACGCTATCCATACATGTTATCCGGGGATACGGTACCCTTTCTCACCTTTGTGCAATCACTTGCAAGCCATACTGTGTCTGACACCGTCTGAGCCTGCCTCCTGATGTATAGACATATCTTTTGAATGTGTACGCTATCCATACATGTTATCCGGGGATACGGTACCCTTTCTCACCTTTGTGCAATCACTTGCAAGCCATACTGGGCCTAACACCGTCTGAGCCTGCCTCCTGATGTATAGACATATATTTTGAATGTGTACGCTATCCATACATGTTATCCGGGGATACGGTACCCTTTCTCACCTTTGTGCAATCACGTGCAAGCCATACTGGGCCTAACACCGTCTGAGCCTGCCTCCTGATGTATAGACATATATTTTGAATGTGTACGCTATCCATACATGTTATCCTGGGATACGGTACCCTTTCTCACCTTTGTGCAATCACGTGTAACCCATACTGGGCGTGAGAACGGCTGGCGAGCTGTTATGCAAGCTACAGCACCTGTGGTTTGCACACGTAAGTTTTTCATTTTTTTTCAGGAATGACGGTTAGGCCTAATTCCGGAACTGCGGTTGACCTGCACTTACTGGGAAATAATCGTTCGCGAGTAATAATTGTAATCAGTGATCCCCATCACTAACGTTGTTCAGCGGGTTATCTGCACCTGTAAGCGACAAACGCTGGCCTTTTCAGTGTAGCGCACATGCAGCCACGGACATGTAAGGGCATGACACACCAGTTATTGGCCAATCTCATGTGCCAGAGCCTCACGTGTCCCTCTAGTAAGCCAGACTCGGACCGCGGGGCATGACGGAGTCTCGTACATTAACGGAATTAAGCTTGCAATGTGTGCATCTGTTCTGTAGCTGGCATGGTTGAGGTTGCCCGTGTTGAGTCAAATTACGCCGTAGGCTCCACTCCTGGTGGTGCCCTTCTGGACATTCCTTTAAGGTTCAGCTTTGCAACCATACTGCCCACGTAAAACAAACACTGCCTTCATGAACGCTGTTTGGAGGGTCATGACTCGTGGGAATAACGCCGCCCAATCAGTTAACCTGCTAGAGAGATCCTTCGTTGCTCCCAAGCATGACATCACACTCCCTAGGAGGAAGGTACTGCCACTGTGGCGACCGTACTCCTGGGGGCGACACAAGTGCACTGATGCCCAGCCACTGCTCGATGAATCTTCTGGTACATTGACCCAGACCACTACATTCCCCTCGCACGCTACCCGGCCTGAATCTGACCCTGATGAAACTCAGGTTACCCTTCCCATATACAGTTCCATCTTACACGGTGACAAAGAGGAAGCTGCAGATGAAAGTGCAGGTTTGGCCCACCCGCCATCAGACACACCACCGTACTATCAGGGGCCCTGTGCCAGTGCCGTCGCCAACGAGTGGGCCCCCCCTGCTTGCTCAGGATCACAGCACTTGCAAGGTTGAAATACTGTGCAGTGAGATGGAAGATGGGGACGACGAGGAGTCCAGACTAGTACAGGGATTCCCTAGCGAGGAGACTTATTTGATTGTTTTCAATGTTGGGACAGCAATTTTTGGGGAGCACTATACTCTGGAGAATGATAGATGGGGCCCACCATACACTGGAACATTCCAAAGGTGGACATCAGACACTGGAGCAGCATTTACAGGGCCCATTATACACTAGAGCATTAGAAATGGGGCCCATTATGTTTGGAGCATTATTTGGGCCCATAAGACAGTGGAGCTTCATCCATGGGGACCAACATATACTGTAGCATTATGTGGAGCTCATCATATACTGTTTCAAACATTATATGGGACGAATGATTCTGTATGGAGAAATAGATGGGCCTCGTCATGAGATGTAAAAAGTGAAGTATTTTTCATTGTACTATACCGCTATTTCTCTGCCGTATCGGAGCATGATGAGTTGTGGTATTATGTGTTAAAGGGGCGCTCTTTCGCCCAGGGCACATGAAAACCTGGAGCCAGCCCTACCCCCCCACAACTTTAGCCAAATAACCATTTTTCAGTGCGTAACTTGTATTATGAAGTTAATTAAGGTTGACCAGCTTAAGTAAGAAGAATTGATGCTTTTGGCATTCAAATGAGCACTGTAGGTGTGTTTCCTGTCCTCCTCTCACTGCCGACTTTTATTCCCCATTGACTTACATTGGGTTTTGTGTTTCGGGACGACCCCGACTTTTCCCTATAATCGGCCGATCTTGCTCGACCCGACTTTTGGAAAAGTCGGGTTTCACGAAATGAAACTCGACCATAAAAAACCAAAAGTCGCTCAACTCTACTCCCCAGCAACATGCCCGCTGTCTTGGGGTCATACTTGACTCCGAGCTTTCCTTTGTCCCCCACAAACGATCACTGGCTCACTCTTGTTATCTGCACCTCAAAAACATTTCTAGAATTCGACCTTTTCTTACTTTTGACTCCGCAAAAACTCTGACTGTTTCTCTTATTCATTCTCGTCTCGACTATTGTAACTCCCTTCTAATCGGTCTCCCTCTTACCAAACTCTCCCCCCTCCAATCTGTCTTGAATGCTGCTGCCAGGATCATATTCCTCGCCAATCGTTACACCGATGCCTCAACCTTGTGCCAGTCATTACACTGGCTACCCATCCACTCCAGAATCCAGTACAAACTTATTACCCTCACCCACAAAGCTCTTCATGGCTCAGCACCACCCTACATCTCCTCCCTTGTTTCAGTATACCATCCTACCCGCGCCCTCCATTCTGCTGATGACCTGAGGTTAGCATCCTCAATAATCAGAACCTCCCACTCCCGTCTCCAAGACTATACACGTGCTGCGCCAATTCTTTGGAATGCACTTCCCATGTCAATACGAGTAGTCCCCAATCCCCACAATTTTAAGCATGCCCTGAAAATGCATTTATTCAGACTAGCCTATCACCTCAACACATTAACGTAATCTATCCCTGTGTGGCACAGCCAAAAGTTTTATCATAACCAGGTTCCCCACATCATGTTCCCACATGCTTTATGCATCCATTAGCCCTCTGTGTCTGTACTGTTACACAATTAACATTATGGCTGGTCCATACAATCAGGGCAACTGTTACCACCCACCTTTCGTGTCTCCCCTTTTTTCCTCATAGATTGTAAGCTTGCGAGCAGGGCCCTCATTCCTCTTGGTATTTGTTAAAATCTATGTGATTATTGTTATGCTGTAATGTCTATTGTCTGTACAAGTCCCCTCTGAAATGTAAAGTGCTGCGGCATATGTCGGCGCTATAGAAATAAAATTTATTATCATTATACAGTATTATGGCCAGCGCATAGTGCGCTATACAGAGTAATGAGGCCCATATATTTCTCCATACAGAATCATTGGTCCCATATAATGTTTGAAACAGTATATGATGAGCTCCACATAATGCTACAGTATATGTTGGTCCCCATGGATGAAGCTCCACTGTCTTATGGGCCCAAATAATGCTCCATATATAATGGGCCCCATTTCTAATGCTCCAGTATATAATGGGCCCTGTAAATGCTGCTCCAAGTGTCTGATGTCCACCTTTGGAATGCTCCATTGTATGGTGGGCCTCATATATCATTCTCCAGAGTATAGTGCTCCCCAAAAATTGCTGTCCCAACATTGAAAACAATTAAATAAGTCTCCTCGCTAGGGAATCCCTGTACTAGTCTGGACTCCCCGTCGTCCCCATCTTCCATCTCACTGCACTTGGTCTGTTTAGACAGAGGACGTACAGACGTGATGTCATCGCGCTCTCTGACCAGAATGTCACTGTCACTGTATTTCAACTTTGCAAGTGCTGTGATCCTGAGCAAGCAGGGGGGCCCACTCGTTGGCGATGGCACTGGCACAGGGCCCCTCATAGTACGGCGGTGTGTCTGATGGCGGGTGGGCCGGGCCCTCCCCTCCCACTGGGAGAGACACTTTTGCATACTATGAGGGGCCCTGTGCCAGTGCCGTCGCCCATGAGTATGCCCCCCACCTGCTCAAGGAACCTGCACTTTCATCTGCACCTTCCTCACCGTGTAAGGTGGTATATTATGCGGGAAGGGGAACCTGAGTTTCATCAGGGTCAGATTCTGGCTGTGTAGAGTGCGAGGGGAATGTAGTGGTCTGGGTCAATGTACCAACAGAATCATCTAGCAGTGGCTGGGCATCAGTGCACTTGTGGTGCCCCCAGGAGTACGGTCACCACAGTGGCATTACCTTCCTCCTAGGGAGTGTGATGTCATGTTTGGGAGCAACAAAGGATCTCTCTAGCAGTTAAACCAACACACAACACAGTTCCCACTCCAGGCCAGCAGGGAGACCTCTGAACCTGACTGCTGAGGAGCTGCTCTCTGTGGTCGGGAGGAGACAAGTTAGGGCAATCTGTGAAGGAAAGGGGAAGTGTGTGGACATGAGAAGGGGAGCTGGAGGATGAGCAGAGTTAAGGCTCACTCCTAGCTGGAGTGCATGGTCCGGATTCCTGTCTCCGAGTTTGTAGGGACACTGACGGTCGTGCAGCAGAAACCGGAGGAAGTAGCAGCTGTAAATGCTCTGTTCCCAACTAAGGCTCAGAGACCCCAGCAGGCGACATGTGTGAGCCAGAAGGAAAAGGCTATGGCTGCCTGCCATACGAGAAAGTTTCAAAAGAGAGTCAACAGGGGGAACTTTAGTGAACTCAGAACTGCGAGTACCTCAGATAAGCGCTAGAACGGAGGCCACACTACCTATCTGCAGAGATAGAATTCCAAATTTGCTTCCAGGCTGACCAACTCCTTCTCCATCTGTACTCTGGTTCCTGGATGGCACTTACCAAGTACAGGTAAAGGAACTGCACGACTGTGTCTGTCATTTTTCTCCTGCACCTGGCGCACGGCTCTGCTACATCCTGCACTGCACACCATCTACCAACTCTTTCATCTGCCCTGCGACTACGACCCTACCTGTGAAGGGCTTCTACATCTTAGCTGCACCACAACATCTGCCTAGAGAAGCGACACTGCAGCGGGGGTCAATCTGATCAGAAACCACAGGTGGCGTCACGTATCATTCACCTATAAATGTTATTCACCCCTTTGCATGGACGCCCAGGGCCACGGAACGGGTCATCACCACCAACGTGACACATCCCTCTGAGACAGCGGCCCGGTACAGATTAACCCCACTGCCCTGGCTAGCCACCCACACTCCATGTCAGATTCATCTTAGACGGGGAAATTCACGATTTGACTTGATAACCCAGGCATGGTATGATAGAAAGAGCTACATGTACTAATGTGAAGTGTGGCCTGCTGAATCATTCGCTTTTGGTGGGGGTGAAGGACACAAGGAAAGGGGTTCTTCCTGACCAGGAGCCAGCACTTGACAACTCAGTGCTTGCATTTTTTTGAAACTTCAGAAGAGGAGGGCATATTTGCTGGAGTCTGTTTTGGCAATGTAAGCCAAAACCAGTTCCTGATGCTCCGGCTTTAAAAGCGGTTACCCTACTCCCAGAAAAGGTAGCCTTCCAGGCGTTCCGGAGTCAGACGATGACGCAGGCTCAACACCTCCTGCCTTAGCTGCTATTGTGCTTTTGCCACTACCAGAAGATGCACCACCACCATCAGCACCAGCTGGCCCCCCAACGCCCACATCCACGGCCTCTTCCACCAAACTTCAAAATTTTGCAGAAAATGAACCCAAAATAACATCAGATATATGGTACTGTATCAGAAGCGTGCAGCTCTATACAATCAAAGGATAATTGTCAATCTCCCTATATATTCCATCAGTCACACAGAGATGCTCACAGGCTCAGTATGGATTAGACAAGAATATAAAAAGTAGAAAAAGTGTACAGTATCATCAGATAGCAGATATATATACAGTGGGGAAAAAAAGTATTTAGTCAGTCAGCAATAGTGCAAGTTCCACCACTTAAAAAGATGAGAGGCGTCTGTAATTTACATCATAGGTAGACCTCAACTATGGGAGACAAACTGAGAAAAAAAAATCCAGAAAATCACATTGTCTGTTTTTTTTTCATTTTATTTGCATATTATGGTGGAAAATAAGTATTTGATCAGAAACAAGCAATCAAGATTTCTGGCTCTCACAGACCTGTAACTTCTTCTTTAAGAGTCTCCTCTTTCCTCCACTCATTACCTGTAGTAATGGCACCTGTTTAAACTTGTTATCAGTATAAAAAGACACCTGTGCACACCTTCAAACAGTCTGACTCCAAACTCCACTATGGTGAAGACCAAAGAGCTGTCAAAGGACACCAGAAACAAAATTGTAGCCCTGCACCAGGCTGGGAAGACTGAATCTGCAATAGCCAACCAGCTTGGAGTGAAGAAATCAACTGTGGGAGCAATAATTAGAAAATGGAAGACATACAAGACCACTGATAATCTCCCTCGATCTGGTGCTCCACGCAAAATCCCACCCCGTGGGGTCAGAATGATCACAAGAACGGTGAGCAAAAATCCCAGAACCACGCGGGGGGACCTAGTGAATGAACTGCAGAGAGCTGGGACCAATGTAACAAGGCCTACCATAAGTAACACACTACGCCACCATGGACTCAGATCCTGCAGTGCCAGACGTGTCCCACTGCTTAAGCCTGTACATGTCCGGGCCCGTCTGAAGTTTGCTAGAGAGCATTTGGATGATCCAGAGGAGTTTTGGGAGAATGTCCTATGGTCTGATGAAACCAAACTGGAACTGTTTGGTAGAAACACAACTTGTCGTGTTTGGAGGAAAAAGAATACTGAGTTGCATCCATCAAACACCATACCTACTGTAAAGCATGGTGGTGGAAACATCATGCTTTGGGGCTGTTTCTCTGCAAAGGGGCCAGGACGACTGATCCGGGTACATTAAAGAATGAATGGGGCCATGTATCGTGAGATTTTGAGTGCAAACCTCCTTCCATCAGCAAGGGCATTGAAGATGAAACGTGGCTGGGTCTTTCAACATGACAATGATCCAAAGCACACCGCCAGGGCAACGAAGGAGTGGCTTCGTAAGAAGCATTTCAAGGTCCTGGAGTGGCCTAGCCAATCTCCAGATCTCAACCCTATAGAAAACCTTTGGAGGGAGTTGAAAGTCCGTGTTGCCAAGCGAAAAGCCAAAAACATCACTGCTCTAGAGGAGATCTGCATGGAGGAATGGGCCAACATACCAACAACAGTGTGTGGCAACCTTGTGAAGACTTACAGAAAACGTTTGACCTCTGTCATTGCCAACAAAGGATATATCACAAAGTATTGAGATGAAATTTTGTTTCTGACCAAATACTTATTTTCCACCATAATATGCAAATACAATGAAAAAAAAAACAGACAATGTGATTTTCTGGATTTTTTTTTCTCAGTTTGTCTCCCATAGTTGAGGTCTACCTATGATGTAAATTACAGACGCCTCTCATCTTTTTAAGTGGTGGAACTTGCACTATTGCTGACTGACTAAATACTTTTTTTCCCCACTGTAGTATAGTTTAAACATTCTAAATCTCCGTAGATATTTCAGGAGGCAGACACAGACACAGACGCTCTCAGGCTCAGTATGGATTACAACACAATATAAAAAGCCGTAAAATGGTAATGGATCTGAAGAGTACAGCTGTACACAGTGTAGGGGTCATTGTTGTCAATCTCAGCATTTATTTCCACAGTCAGAAAATAATTCTCACTTGGTCAGTTTGGATTAGACCAGAATATAAAAAGCAGGAAATGGGTAATGTATCACAAGCGTACAGCTGTATACACTAGTGTTGTGGTAATTTTTATATGTACATTTAAATTGCAGGAGTAACCCACAGACTGTCACATGCTCAGGATGGATCACAACACAATATAACAAGAAGATCCGCAAGAAATAATCACACATGTGGGACAATGTTCCAGGTGTCAATGATACACTTAGAGTGGTGGGTGGAGGAGGACTTCCTGGCAGAAAGGGTACAGTATCACCAGATACCAGGTATATATAGCATAGTTTAAACATTAAAAATGTACATCTATATATCAGGAGTAGTGTTGAGCCACCCCTCTAGTGTTCGAGTTTGTTTTGTTTCGTCGGACAGGAGGCAAGTTCGTCGAATGTTCGTCGACCGTTTGACGAACACCGTTGAACACCATTGAAAACAATGGCAGGCAAAAACAAACACATACTAACACATAGAAAACAATTACAAAACACCTTAAAAGGTGTCCCAAAGCAGACAAAATGCTCAGAATACAAAAATAACATATGGAAAAGGTCAAGTACATATAGAGGTGGAGGAGTAAAAGGAGGAGGAGGAGACACAGCTATAGGCATGTCATGCCCTTATGAAGTCAAGAAAGGCTGGAATAAAAATGTAAAATACAAAAAAAGATAAAAATCTGAAATCGAAGACGATCATATACCGTCGGACTTCCCACCATAAATTATGCCAAGTGCCGATCGGGCGGCGTTATTCCCATGAACCTCCGAACAGCGTCCATGAAGGCAAAGTGTTTGGTTTCCAGGGGCAGTATGGTTGCAAAGCTGAACTTTAAAGGAATGTCCAGAAGGGCACCACCAGGAGTGGAGCCTGCGGCTTAATTCGACTCCACCCGGGAAACCCAACCATGCCAGCTACAGAAAAGATGGACAGATTGCAAGCTTTGTCGATTCAGTGGGTGGTGGTGGATGTCCGTTTTTAGTTGTGCTAGCGATTTGTCAGCTTAATTCCGTTAACTAACGAGACTCCGGCATGCCCCTGCGGTACGCGTCAAGCTTACTAGAGGGACACGCGAGGCTCTGGCACGCAAGATCGAGCAATAACAGGTCTGTCATGCCCTTACATGTCCGGGGTTGCATGCGCGCTACACTGAAAGGACCAGCATGTGTCGCTTACAGGTGCGGATAACCTGCTGAACCCCGTTAGTGATGGGGATCTGGGATTCCAATTCTTCCCCGCGAACGAGGATTTCCCAGCAAGTGCAGGTCAACCGGAATTCCCGAATTAGGTCTAACCGGCATTCCAGAAAGAATGGAAAAATTAAGTGTCCAAACCACAGGTGCTGTAGCTTGCTTAACAGCTGGGCTCCTATGCTGAGTAGCACGCAGTTCTTACATAAACAGGCAGCATAGCTTGGTTCACAGTGGACAACTCTGCTGAGTAGCAGACAGTGCTTACATAAATAGGCGGCATAGCTAGGTTCACAGGTGGGCTCCTCTGCTGAGCAGTAGACACCGGTACTAGGCCCAAAGTATTCACTGGGCTAAATGGAGTTAAAAAATGGTTCTTACATTAACAGGTGGCACAGCTTGGTTCACGGGTGGGCTCCTCTGATGAGTAGCAGACACAGTTACTAGGCCCAAAGTATTAACTGTGCTAAATGCAGTCAAAGACTGGTTCTTTCATAAACAGGCAGCATAGCTAGGTTCACTGGTGGGCTCCTCTGCTGGGTGGCAGAGAGTGCTACAAGGCTCTAAAGGATTTTCTGGACAAGATGCGGTAAAAAGTTAATAGAAACACACACGGTGTAGCTCCTTGACAGATGTACTACACCACTTGCTACCACACACCGCTACTATGCCATGAAACAGTCTATTAACATTGAAAACCATTATTAATTTGAAAATGAAGTTACACTTTTGGTGAACGAACGGAACCTCGAACAGCCGAATTTTAAAGCAAAGTGTTCGAGTTTGACGAACGGCTCGAACACCACCCAAAACAGCTGGAATTTTAACTTGGCGAACAGGTCGACTCGAACACCGCTCATCTCTAATCAGGAGGCAGACTCAGACATTCTCAGGCCCAGTATGGATTCTACAAGATTTTAGAAAGTTGAGAAAGGGTACAGTATCACCGGATAACAGGTATATATAGCATAGTTTAAACATTAAAAATCTGCGTGTATATTTCCTGAGTCCGACATAGACACTCACAGCCTCAGTATGGATTAGACAAGAATCTGAAAAGTAGAAAAAGGGTTATATATTCGAAGTGTACACCAGTATACACTGTTGGGGTATTTTTCAATCTTCATATATATTTCAGTCTCAGTAAGACAGTCCAGACTCTCCGCAAGAGGAAGCGAGATGGATACAAGTACAGATGGAAAGTCGAGTGATTGCAGAAATTTTGGAATTACTAATCACGGGAAAAACTCCCGGGAGAATTCTCAGAGGCGATGCTGACCCTCAATTACTTTGTCTGTAGAGACAGCGAATACAGTTCTTGTGAAGAAAGGTTTGCTGTATCGCAGTACCGTGGAACCCATCACCGTTACTCATCTCCATCAAATTGTAACATAGTAACATAGTAATTAAGGTTGAAGGGAGACTTTAAGTCCATCTAGTTCAACCCATATCCTATCCTAACTTGCCCTAACATGTTGATCCAGAGGAAGGCAAAAAAACCCCATGTGGCAAACAGTAAGCTTCACATTGGGGAAAAAAATTCCTTCCCGACTCCACATACGGCAATCAGACTAGCTCCCTGGATCAACGCAACACTAAGGAAACTAGTGTATATACCCTGTAATATTATACTTTTCAAGAAAGGCATCCAGTCCCCTCTTAAATTTTAGTAGGGAATCACTCATTACAACATCATATGGCAGAGAGTTCCATAGTCTCACTGCTCGTACAGTAAAGAATCCGCGTCTGTGATTATGCTTAAACCTTCTTTCCTCCAGACATAGAGGATGCCCCCTTGTCCCCTTTCACAGGTCTAAGAGTAAAAAGATCATTAGAAAGGTCTTGGTGTTGTCCCCGCATATATTTATACATTGTAATAAGATCACCCCTAAGCCTTCGATTCTCCAAACTAAATAACCCCAAGTGTAATAACCTGTCTTGGTATTGCAGACCCCCCAGTTCCCTAATAACCTTGGTCGCTCTTCTCTGCACCCGCTCCAGTTCAGCTATGTCTTTCTTATACACCGGAGACCAGAACTGTACACAGTATTCTAAGTGTGGTCGCACTAGTGACTTATATAGAGGTAAAATTATGTTCTCCTCATGAGCATCTATGCCTCTTTTAATGCATCCCATTATTTTATTTGCCTTTGCAGCAGCTGCCTGACACTGGCCACTAAATGTGAGTTTGTCGTCCACCCATACACCCAGGTCTTTTTCAGTGACTGTTTTGCCCAGTGTTTTACAATTAAGCACATAATTATACATCTTGTTCATTCTACCCAAGTGCATGACCTTACATTTATCCCCATTAAAGCTCATTTGCCATTTATCAGCCCAAGCTTCTAGTTTACATAAATCCTCCTGTAATATAAAATTGTCCTCCTCTGTATTGATTACCCTGCAGAGTTTAGTGTCATCTGCAAATATTGAAATTCTACTCTCTATGCCCCTTACAAGGTCATTAATAAATATGTTAAAAAGAAGCGGGCCCAAAACTGACCCCTGTGGTACCCCACTGCTAACTGTGACCCAGTCTGAGTGTGCTCCATTAATAACCACCCTTTGTTTCCTATCCTTGAGCCAGCTCTTAACCCACCTACACATATTTTCCCCTATCCCCATTGTTCTCATTTTATGTATCAACCTTTTGTGTGGCACCGTATCAAAAGCTTTTGAAAAGTCCATGTACACCACGTCCACTGCATTCCCTTGGTCCAGTCCGGAACTTACCTCTTCATAAAAGCTTATCAGATTAGTCTGACAGGAACGGTCCCTTGTAAACCCATGTTGATATTGGGTCATAAGTTTATTCTTCTCCAGATACTCCAGTATAGTATCTCTTTGAAAACCCTCCAGGATTTTACTCACAGTTGAAGTTAAACTCACTGGCCTATAATTTCCAAGTTCAGTTTTTGTCCCCTTTTTGAATATTGGCACCACATTTGCTATACGCTAGTCCTGTGGTACAGACCCTGTTATTATGGAATCTTTAAAGATTAAAAATAATGGTCTATCTATGACTGTGCTTAATTCCTGCAGTACTCGGGGGTGTATCCCATCCGGGCCCGGGGATTTGTCAATTTTAGTGATTTTTAGACGCCCCCGTACTTCCTGCTGGGTTAAGCAGGTGACATTTAATGGACAATTTTTATCCCTGATCATGTTATCCATCATGGGATTTTCTTGTGTAAACACTGTCGAAAAAAAGTCATTTAGCATATTGGCTTTTTCCTCATCCTCCTCCACCATTTCACCCAGACTATTTTTAAGGGAGCCAACATTATCATTTTTTAGCTTCTTACTATTTATGTAGTTAAAGAATATTTTGGGATTATTTTTACTTTCTCTGGCAATGAGTCTCTCTGTCTCAATCTTTGCTGTTTTGATTTGCTTTTTACAGAATTTATTTAATCTTCTGTATTTAGTTAATGCCTCATCACTACCTACTTGCTTTAATTCTTTAAATGCTTTATTTTTATCTCTTATTGCACCCCTTACAGATCTATTTAGCCATAGTGGTTTCCTCCTATTTCTAGCATGTTTATTCCCATACGGTATATATTGTGCACAGGTCCTATTCAGAATGCTAATAAACGTCTCCCATTTTCTTTGTTTATTTTTATCTCTCAGGATATCGTCCTAGTTAATTGCACCAAGATCATCTCTCATCCGTTGGAAATTTGCTTTCCTGAAGTTTAGTGTCCTTGTAACCCCTCTACTACACATTTTATTAAAGGATACATGAAAACTTATTAATTTGTGATCACTATTACCCAAGTGACCCCCACAGGGAGAGATGTAGACATTGTCCTCACTGCCTATCATGATCTGTTAGGTAACTTTGGAGTGCAAAAGACACAAGCCACAGGCCGTAGGTGATTCTATTGGATTGGCATGAGAGGACACATTTAAAAATGTGGGCAGGATTGTCACACGTCTGTGAGTCGGAAAACCGTGAAAGCTGATGAAATACCACCACTGCATCTCATTGTGAGTCGACGTCCATAACAAATGGAAGCCATTGATCATCTGAAGATAGAGCCCAGCAGGACAGGGCATAGCTACGTCTTAACCGTCATCTATCATTTCACCAAATTTGTATTGGCAGTCCCAGTGAAGTATTTAACAGGCCAGACTACACAGTGATGGAGCAGGGAGAGGTAAGTATTGCAAGTGCTGGTGCCATGAACAAGCAGGGGGGGCCCACTCGTGGCCGGCGGTACTGGCACAGGGCCCCTCATAGTACGCCAGTGTGTCTGACAGCGGGTGTGCACCCCCATCGTCAGAGACACTTGATTGTACTATGAGGGACCCTGTGCCAGTGCCGTTGACCACCCACCTGTCCAGGGCAACGGCGCTCGCACGGGTGCGTGCGCCAGGTGGTGACCCCGGCCCTGTGGGGAGAGGCAGCCCAGTTAGTGAGGTGGAAAAAATGGCATATGTTGATGTTGGACATTCAGCAGCTGCAAATGGAGTAATTGGAGAAGTCCGCGGAAGAGGAGGACAAAAGCGAGCCATTTTTCTGGGTGGGACAAAATCCTTTGAAACCCTTGCATGCTTCATTTTAATGAAGGTTAGATCATCAACATTTTGGGTCGACAGACGTGTACTTTTTTCTGTCAGGATTGATCCAGCAGCACTGAAGACTCTTTCAGATAACACACTAGCAGCAGGGCAAGCGAGCTCCTGTAAGGCATATTGTGCCAATTCAGGCCAGGTGTCAAGTTTACTGGCCCAATAGTCAAAGGGGAATGACTGGTGAGGGAGAACATTGATATGGGAGGAGAAGTAGTTTGTTACCATAGTTGACAACTGCTGTCTCCTGTCACTTTCAATCGATGCAGTATTACCAGTCGTGTGAGCGGTACTTGAAGAATCAGTCCACAACATGGTCATGAAACCCCTGTGTCCAACGCCACTTCGGCTGTGTGCACCACGAGCACCTCTTCCATGTTGCCCCCTACGGCTCTTGGGTGAAACATCACCGCCGCTGTGTGCTGGGAATGCATCAAACAAACGGTTTACCAGAGTTGCTTGTTTGTTAACCAATATTAGCTCTAGGTTCTCCTGTGGCATGATGGCTTGGAATTTGCCTTTATAGCGTGGCTCCAGGATGCTGGCCAACCAGTAGTTGCCATCGTTCATCATTTTCACAATGCAGGGGTCCCTTTTTAGTATCTGCAAGGCATAATCAGACATGTGGGCCAATGTTCCAGGTGTCAATGATGCACTGCGAGTGCTGGGTTGGTGAAGCACTTTCTGGCATATCAACATCCCTCCAGTCACGCACAAACCCTGTACCTCACCTTGCCACACCAACATTTTTCCTTGCCCCCTGAGAAGCATCCTCCTCCCCAAAATAATCATCCCCATCATCCTCCTCCTCTTCCTCTTCTTCCTCCACCTTGTCCATGAGACTTCGCTGAGCAGACAATGGCTGACTGTCATTAAGGCTTCCCTCCTCCTCTTCCTCCTCGGCTGAAGACACCTGCTTCTTAATGTGCGTCAAAGTTTGCATGAGCAGACGCATAAGTGGGATGCTCATGCTTATGATAGCGTTGTCTGCGCTTACCAGCTGTGTGCATTCCTCAAAACACTGAAGGACTTTACAGAGGTCTTTCAGCTTCAACCACTGCACACCAGACAACTCCATGTCTGCCCGCAAACTGCCTGACCGTGTATCCACCCACCAATGAATTACAGCCTGCCTCTGTTCGCACAGCCTCTGAACCATGTGCAGGGTGGAGTTCCACCTTGTTGCAACGTCGATAATTAGGCGGTGCTTGGGAAGGTGGAGCAATCGCTGCTTCTGCATACAACTGGAGTGTACGGGCGACCGGCAGATGTGCCAGCACAGTCTTTGCACCATGTGGAGCAGGGCTGTTAACTCCGGATAATTATTGAGGAAGCACTGCACCACCAGGTTCAAGGTGTGAGCCAGGCAAGGCATGTGTCTGAGTTTTGAAAGGGCTATGGCTGCCACAAAATTCTGGCCGTTATCAATAACTACCTTGCCTGCCTCAAAATGTAGACTGCCCAGTCATGACTCAGTTTGTCGCTGCAAGTAGTCGGCCAGTACCTCCGCGGTGTGTCTGTTGTCGCCCAAACACATCATCTTCAACACAGCCTGCTGACGCTTACCACTAGCTGTTCGATAGTGGGACACCTCACGTGCAACACTGGCAGCTGCGGATGGAGTGCTCGTGCGACTGCGCTCTGTGGACGAGCTTTCACTTCTGGAGAAGGAGGAGGAGAGTCGAACGCCTACAGCCAATTGTTTCCTATACCGTGGGCTAGGCAGCACTGTCCCACCGCCGCTGTCCCCTGTGGACCCTGCATCCACCACATTAACCCAGTGCGCAGTGATGGACAGGTAACGGCCCTGGCCATGCCTACTGGACCATGCATCTGTTGTGAGGTGCACCTTTCCACTCACTGATTGCTTGAGTGCATGGACAATGCGGTCTTTCACATGCACGTGGAGGGCTGGGATGGCTTTTCGCGAAAAGAAGTGCCGACTGGGTAGGTCATAGCGTGGTACTGCGTAGGCCATGAGCTCGTGGAAAGCTTTGCTTTCAACCAACCGGTAGGGCATCATCTCTAACGAGATTACAGTCGTGGCCAAAAGTTTTGAGAATGACACAAATATTATATTTTCACATGATCTGCTGGCCTCTGGTTTTTATGTGTGTTTGTCAGATGTTTTTATCACATACAGAAATATAATTGCAATCATATTATGAGTAACAAAAGGTTATATTGACAGTTAGAATGAGTTAATGCAGCAAGTCAATATTTGCAGTGTTGACCCTTCTTCTTCAGGACCTCAGCAATTCTCCCTGGCATGCTCTCAATCAACTTCTGGATCAAATCCTGACTGATAGCAGTCCATTCTTGCAAAATCAATGCTTTTATTTTGTCTGAATTTGAAGGTTTTTGTTTGTCCACCCGTCTCTTGATGATTGACCACAAGTTCTCAATGGGATTAGGATCTGGGGAGTTTCCAGGCCATGGTCCCAAAATCTCTATGTTTTGTTCCCTGAGCCATTTAGTTATCACCTTTGCTTTATGGCAAGGTGCTCCATCATGTTGAAAAAGGCATTGTTGATCGCCAAACTGCTCTTGGACGGTTGGGAGAAGTTGCTCTTGGAGGACATTCTGGTACCATTCTTTATTCATGGCTGTGTTTTTAGGCAAGACTGAGAGAGAGCCCATTCCCTTGGCTGAGAAGCAACCCCACACATGAATGGTTTCAGGATGCTTGACAGTTGACTTGAGACAAGACTGGTGGTAGCGCTCACCTGGTCTTCTCCGAATAAGCCATTTTCCAGATGTCCCAAACAATCGAAAAGGGGATTCATCAGAGAAAATCACTTTACCCCAGTCCTCAGCAGTCCACTCCCTGTACCTCTTGCAGAATATCAGTCTGTCCATGATGTTTTTTCTGGAGAGAAGTGGCTTGTTTGCTGCCCTCCTTGAGACCAGGCCTTGCTCCAAGAGTCTCCGCCTCACAGTGCGTGCAGATGCACTCACACCTGCCTGCTGCCATTCCTGAGCAAGCTCTGCACTGCTGGTAGCCCGATTCCGCAGCTGAAACACTTTTAAGAGACGGTCCTGGCGCTTGCTGGTCTTTCTTGGGCGCCCTGGAGCCTTTTTGGCAACAACGGAACCTCTCTCCTTGAAGTTCTTGATGATGCGATAGATTGTTGACTGAGGTGCATTCTTTCTAGCTGCGATACTCTTCCCTGTTAGGCCATTTTTGTGCAGTGCAATGATGACTGCACGTGTTTCTTTAGAGATAACCATGGTTAACAGAAGAGAAACAATGATGCCAAGCACCAGTCTCCTTTTAAAGTGTCCAGTGGTGTCATTCCTACTTAATCATGACAGATTGATCTCCAGCCCTGTCCTCATCAACACCCACACCTGTGTTAATGGAGCAATCACTGAAACGATGTTAGCTGGTCCTTTTAAGGCAGGGCTGCAATGATGTTGAAATGTGTTTTGGGGGATAAAGTTCATTTTCTAGGCAAATATTGACTTTGCAAGTAATTGCTGTTAAGCTGATCACTCTTTATAACATTCTGGAGTATATGCAAATTGCCATTAGAAAAAATGAAGCAGTAGACTTTGTAAAAATTAATATTTGTGTCATTCTCAAAACTTTTGGCCATGACTGTAGTTTGGCAATGTGGGCGTTCAAAGCCAGTGTACGCGGATGAGAGGATGAGTACTTTCTTGTCCTACTCAGAGTCTCTGGTAGGGTGAGCTGGACTTGAGAGCTGCATATGGTGGAACTAGCGGTGGACATGGCGGACTGACAGAGGGTTGGTGATGGTGATGGTGTTGGTGGTGTTGCTGATGGCCTAGTTTCAGTCTTTCGTAGCAATAACATTGTGATTCCATGACTGCTTTGCCCTTGCAACGACACCTCGACATTTGCTGCTGGTGGTGTGCTAACCGGTGGGCTTACAGTGGGGGAAGTGATGTAGCGTTGCTGACTACCTTCATTCAGAGCAGGTGCACATGTGGTACGTGAGGTTTGGTAGTCCGTCCACGCTTGCAAGTGCATGGTGGTTAAATGTATAAGCATGCAACTGGTATTCAAATTTCTCAGATTTTATCCTCGGCTAAAGGTCTTTGCGCACTTCTTACATATAACTTTTGCCTGATCATTAGGATTTTGTTCAAAAAAGTGCCACACTGCACTCTTCCTACTATGGAAGACATTTTGAGGCCTTGCACGCTGTGCTAATTTGACCGTCTGGCCAAGCTGTTCTGCAACTCTTTTGGTTTTTGTAACACGTTTTTGGACTGCTACGGTCCTGCCAGATAACAGCTGCTGCGATGTCGTTGCCTGCTGCGGATCCTCCTCCTCTTCTGAGCTATTGGCAGCGGCACCCTCTTCCCCCAATGGATGCCAATCTGGGTCAATAACTGGGTCATCCATCACCTCCTCTTCAATTTCATGTGCACCTTCCTCTGTGTCACCGTGTAAGATGGTATAGTATGCGGGAAGGGGCACCTGAGCTTCATCAGGGTCTGATTCTGCCTCAGTACACTGCGAGGACAATGTAGTGCTCTGAGTGAATGTACCAGCAGAAAAATCTAGCAGTGGCTATGCATCAGTGCACTCCATGTCAGATTCATCTTGGACTGGGGAATTCCAGATTTGACTTGATAACCCAGGCATGGTATGTGAAAAGAGCTCCATGGAGTAATCTGTAGTGTGGCCTGCCGTATCCTTCACTTTTGGTAGGGGTGAAGGACACAAGGAATGGTGTTTTTCCTGACCAGGAGCCTCCACTGACGACTCAGTGCTTTTATTTTTTGAAACTTCAGAAGAGGAGGCGAGAGAGCTGGAGGCTGTGTCAGCAATGTAAGCCAAAACTTGTTCCTGAAGCTCCGGCTTTAAAAGCGGTTTACCTACTCCCTGAAAAGGGAGCTTTCGAGGCCTTGTGGAGCCAGACGATGATGCAGGCTCAACATCTCCTGCCTTAGGTGCTATTGTGCTTTTGCCACTACCAACAGATGCACCACCAACACCATCAGGACCAGCTGGCAACCCCTGCCCACTTCCACAGCCTCTTCCACCATACTTCCTCATTTTTGTGAAAATGTACCCAAAATACCACCAGCTATATGGTACTGTAAAACAAGGTAGAAGGTGTATATAGTATTGATGAGAATTTGAATCTCACTAGAGATTTGAGGACGCTGAACTAGTTTCTCAGGGCCAGTAGTGATTACACCTCAATGTAACAGGCTGAAATTGGATGGTGTATGACAAGGTGGAGGGTGTATATAGTATTGGTGAGAATTTGAATCTCACTAGAGATTTGAGGACGCTTAACTAGTATCTCAGGGCCAGTAGAGATTACACCTCAATGTAAGAGGCTGAAATTGGATAGTGTATGACAAGGTGGAGGGTGTATATAGTATTGGTGAGAATTTGAATCTGACTGAGATTTGAGGGCGCTGAACTAGTATCTCAGGGCCAGTAGAGATTACACCTCAATGTAACAGGCTGAAATTGGATGGTATATGACAAGGTGGAGGGTGTATATAGTATTGGTGAGAATTTGAATCTCACTAGAGATTTGAGGATGCTTAACTAGTATCTCAGGGCCAGTAGAGATTACACCTCAATGTAAGAGGCTGAAATTGGATGGTGTATGACAAGGTGGAGGGTGTATATAGTATTGGTGAGAATTTGAATCTCACTAGAGATTTGAGGACGCTGACAATGATGCTCTCAGTCCAAGTATGCAGCAGCCTAATAAGCTGCACACAAAAGGGTGGAAAACTGAACGCTTGGAAACTGTGCAGAAAAGAGGAAGAAAAGTATTTTTGCTTTTAAAAAAGCAGTTTGCACAGCAGTGTGCAAACAGCAATGCAGCTATCAGGGAGCCTTATAAAGCAGCCTAATAACCAACAGAGCTGATGCACAAAAATATAGCCTTCCCTGTCACTGCACACAAACTATTGTGTTGTAAGTGGAAATCGCTAACAGCAGAAGCAGTTTTTTGGTTCTTCTTCCCTGCCTAACGCTCTCCCTTATTCTGAATCAGCAGCAGCAACATCTCCCTGATGCTAAGATCGGCAGAAGTAAGATGGCGGTTGGCATGCACACCCTTTTATATCCCCTGTGACGCCACACAAAGCCAGACAATCACTTGCATGCCCTTCTCGAAGATGGTTGTGACCGATGCCTATGTCATCGCGTTGCCCAGTGTGCATCCTCCATCATTGGCTGAAAAAGGGCACTGGAAGCATCATTTGAAATGCGACTTTGGCGCTCTGGTCGCCGACCTCATGGCCGACCTCACGCTATGGTCGGGTTTTGTTTCATGAAACCCGACTTCAGCGAAAGTCGCTGACTTTTGAATTTGACCGACCCGTTTCGCTCAACTCTATTAATAACCACAAACTCCACTGTCCATCCAATCTGGACTCAACTGACTTTCAGTCTCTACAATCACTACAATCAGATAGCAATATAATTATCAAACCCGCTGATAAGGGCGGAGCCATTGTGGTGATGGATAGATCCCACTACACAAAAGAGATTTATCGACAACTAAACGACTCAATGGTTTATACTAACTCTACCAGGGAGTTCATCCCGGAAAAAAGTACATACCAAATAGTAGAAAAGACAGGGCCTCACACGTTGGTGAAAAAGAATTCACATTTTATTCTGCCTCCTGTGGCAAAGTTTTGATCCAAAGATCTTTCTCAAGCTCATATTGAGTCAATGTAATATATGTTTTATACCATAGAAATACATTTATCTCCCTGCGTGGAGTATTATATGTACAGAATAAAGGTTAGCTCATGCTATGGTCAGGGATGACCATAATTAAAGGAAGGAGAAATGTAAGGGGTGTACCGGGACCATGTAATACCCCACTCTCTTACTTAGTGTTCTATGTACTTAATTATTGCTGCTATAATGTATATATTTTGTGTGTAATGTTGGTTTTGTAATATTGCTTGTGTTAGGGAAATTGTAGTGTTCATTTTTGGCCACTAGATGGGGGGAATTTTAGCATATTTAGTAGTGATAAGTGTTCCACACCATAGATAGTTAAACATAGTAGGGGTCAGCTACAGCTAAGGCCTGTTTCACACTTCCGTTTTTGTGTCCGCCAAACGGATCCGTTTCCGTTTTTTTGACGGAAACTGATGCAAACGGATCCGGTTTTTTAAAAACGGATCCATTTTTTTGACGGATCCGCGGTAACCGTAATGGAAGTCTATGGGACGAAAAAAAACGGATCCTGCAAAAAATGGCGGATCCGTTTTTTTACGGAAAACAACGGATTTTGACGGATTTGAAAAAACGGAAGTGTGAAACAGGCCTAAGAGAGGGAGAACTTTCTCAAAGGAGTCAGGCCACGGTGCGAAACCGCCTGTGTGGGCTTAAGTGCCCGAAATGATAGCAGTGACCACACAACATTTATCAAGGGAGAAGCCCAGCCATCCACAACATCAGGCCAGAATAGCAGCAGGCCAGAACATCAGTGGGCAACAGCAGTCAGGGAACAGAAGTGTAAGACAGAAACAGTGGCAGTACAGGGATGCAGGTGGGTCCATAATGTGGCAACTTATCGCATGGGCTGATGCCCTCAAATCTGAGGTGAAATGGCTGAGAGAACTCCCAGATGCAGTGAGTTTGGACAGGGAGTATGCTGTGTCACTGCAGGAGACAGAACAGAAGGGCAGATTGCTCACCATGTGGCAGCTGACTTCAGAGGGTGATACTCTCATATCTAGGGTGAAACAGACTAGGGAATGTCTAACCATAACAGCCAAACAGGGAGGACCCTGAGGAATCGTACAAAACGATTAGAACCGAATACCTGCTGTGTGACAGATAGAGAAGTGCAGGGAAAGAGGAAAAAATGTGCAATGTGGAACATGTTGTTAATGCTGTGAAGAATATGGATGTGCTGCGAAAGTAACCAGTAAAGCTGTTCTTTTGAAAGTTGAAAAGGACTGTGTCTCTCTTCATGCGGAACCGTCTATAGGGAGCCTTCAGGAGCGCAGAGAAGACCCTGACGGTGCAGAAGATGGAGCTACAGGTGTGCAGAGTAATGGACACTATTTTCATCTGATGGGAGGACAGGGCCCAGATACACCAGAGTCCTCAGCCATAACTACGGCCCTGTCCCTCCCTCACACTAGGCATAGTTGGCAGGATGCCGCTACCTTGCAATAAACAAATGTGACTAATGTACTGGACTTGTCTGCAACCCTATATGTGACTGACAAGGTGATGGCAAATATGGCGGTCATGAAGATGGTGGAAGATGGCGCCAAAAAGGAGAACAACGACGTAGACCTCTCCCTTTGTGGGTGTGCTGAAGCTGAATTGGCGCCAAAACATTCCGGGTTACATCCTCCAGTCTGCCCCTGGTGGGTGCGGATGAAGAGAAAAAGGCCTCGCCCCTCTCTACCTAATGCAAGGAAATGGGTGAAGTGGTCGGAGGTGGCCCCACCTTGGAACGGGTTGGGTCCAGAAGGAAACGCCGGGTGCAGCTGCATGGAGCCATTGTGTGATCTGTGACGGGCAACGATGGAGCACTCGTGCACCCGACACTGCAGAGGAGTAGGCCGCATGGAGTGGAGGTGGCTATGGGTCTGTAAAAAACATGTACAGTACACGGATGGCATCAATGTCCATATTTAACATTGCAAAGTATAGAAGAAGCTATGTAATTTAATTTTTTTCTTGAGCCATACAGGAAAAACACTGATGGCATGCTAATCCAAAAACACTGATAATACCAATACTGTTTTTTCTGGTACAGGTTTTCTACAGACATTTAAAGGGGGCCTTAGGCTACCTTCACACATCAGTTTTTTGCTGTCAGGCAGGATCCGGCTATTTTTAGAAAAAACGGATCCGGCATAAATTTTGGAGAACTGAAGAAACGGATCCGTTTTTCTGCCGGATCCGTCTAGCAGGTTATATCTGTTTCC
Source organism: Dendrobates tinctorius (assembly GCF_039654945.1). Classification (NCBI taxonomy): domain Eukaryota; kingdom Metazoa; phylum Chordata; class Amphibia; order Anura; family Dendrobatidae; genus Dendrobates; species Dendrobates tinctorius. Next base: position 33,866,328 of record NW_027361733.1, read on the forward strand.
TGGGGGCTGGCCAATTGGATCTGAGCATGCGCAGACTTAAAAAAACGGATCCGGTGGCTGGATCCGTCTTTTTCTGGATACGGCGCATTCCGGCGCCCATAGACTTTCATTGTGGCAAAAAGCCGGAAGCGTCGGATCCGGCGCTTCCGGCTTTTTCGCCGGAGACAAAAAACGTTACAGTAGCCGTTTTTTCCAGACGCCGGAATGAGACAAGTAGCCGGATCCGGCAAAAAACGGATGAAACGCAATGCCATCCGGCGCGATCCGGCGCTAATGCAAGTCAATGGGGAAAAACTGGATCCGGCATTGCATTTCGCCGGATCCGGTTTTACAAAAAAAAGCCGGATCGCGCCTGACGGCGAAAAACTGATGTGTGAAAGAGGCCTTAGGGAGTGAAGCAAGAAGGAGGGTGTAAGAAGCATTTTTGGCTGTATGCAGTTTGGAGAATGAGTTGATGATAATACTCACCTCTAATTCTACAATGCAGCTCACTATGACTGTAAATGAGAGCAGAGGTGATTATAAAGGAAATGTGACAACAGAAAATGAGTCAAATGACCCATTATTTAATTCAAGTTTTTATGTTAAATGTATTTTTTAAACATTTGATTTTTTTTCTATATTTAAAAAAAAAAATCAGAAATCTTATTAATTTGACAGTGGCCACTAAGCTTCATACTATACTAATATTTCCTGTTAGGTACAGAAGACTTTTCAGCAGGGTCATTATCATCAAAGACAGATTTAAACACCTTGATTTACAGTAGATAACACAGTATCCACCACTCACAATACTTCAACAGAAATCAGTAGGGTTTGCCTCCTGTTTATTTCCACTAATGTCCGTATGCCTAAGAGAAAGTATCAATCCTTTGTATTGTTTTCACCTCCTTAGTTTCGAAAAAGCGCCTTATTCTTTTTGCCAATGTGAGTGTCTGATGCATCCAAAGGCTAAGTATATGTGTCGCCCAGTCCCAGGGCTGTGGGGTACTCGGTACCAGGCCGGTGTCAGGGGAATGTGTCACAGCAGCGGTGACCCGGTCCGTGACCCTGGGCGCCCAAGTAATGGGATATGTAGTTAATATGTAGTTAATGTAGTTTAATAGTTCGTGACGCCACCTGTGGTGTTCGGCAAGGGAGGTGTTAAGCTGATGCTGCAGACAGATCCTCTGGGACCGATGGTGCGATGCAGCAATGGTGGTATAGCCCACCACAGGCAGGGCTGTTGTCCCAGGGCAGTGTAGATGTGGGGAATCTTTGATGGTGTAGTGTCCGGCGCAGGGGATGTAGCAGTGCTGGCGGACGCAAGATGAAATGGAGGACACCAGGGCTTGCAGTTTCAACGCTTTACTCACAGTTCTTGGTACCCACTGGTGCCCACTTCCATCCCGTGTCCTTCGGGGCAGAGGCTCAGTCAACCTCCCGGGCAAGTCAGGGCTCTCTTCTCCAACACTCCGCCAACATGTACCTTTCCTGAACGACTCCGCCAATGCGCCTATTAGTGTGAAGCTCTCCAATACCGTGGTACTCTGGAGTTCCTCCTGTCAGATGTTCCTAACAACTCTACTTGTATGGCAGACAGCTGTAGCCTCTATCGGGGACTCCCTTCTCCGAAGTCCTGGCTCTCTATTCAGTTGCTGTTGTGCCCCAAGTCTTAGATGGGAGTAGTGCATTTACAGCCAACTACTCCACCGGTGTCTGCTGCAGAACCATAAGTGTCCATACAACCTCGAGGACCGGGTCCCGGCCTTGCGGTGAGAACCTATAGGCAGGGTTCTTCTTCCAACCCACAACTCCTCTCTGTTCTCTCTACTCCTTCGTTCCGTACTGATCTTTCTCTCTCTTATGGAAGCTTAGGTTGCAGTTCTACATCTTTCTCCTTCTTGTTCCTTTCCCGTGCCAGCTGTCTCAGATCACTAAGGCAGCTGCAGCACTCCTCCTTCTCTCCCTCTTCTAGGGATCTCCTTCCCTCTCGGACCCGTCCTCAGACTCTCCTGATTGAATGTCCTCTCTCCTCTCGCCTGACCTCCCACCAGACTGAACCTGTAATTCTAAACCTTCCCAACCTTTTATATGGGTCTCAACTCCACCCACCTCCCAGCACATCCAGTGTTCCATGCAGGGAACCACCAGAGGTGCTCTGCTACTCTCTAAGCACTGAGCCGCAATGTGGTTGTGCAGAACTACCCTGTTGTGTGGGATGCGAGTGTTGGAGTGTGGAAAGGAGTTCCCAACTTACCTAGGTGGTGGGGCACTACACCTTAGAAGAAGGTGCAGTACCTCTGTGTCGACTAAGCCTCAGGGGCGCCACATATACCATTGCGCTTATGCAACTACCATATCGTTCACATCCTCTTATGCTGATTGACAGTGGCTTGTTGGTCCCAATGCAAAATCTCCAATGGGGCCCCCAACTAACACAGGTCTTTAGTAGTAATAGTCTTTTCATATGGGGCAAAAAGACCTTTGTCGCCTCCCTAGTCTCCATGGCTCGGGTGTGATTGCAACCCCTGCACCTATTATAATTACGTCCTGGCTGATTGACAATGCTCACTTACTTGGGTAAAGTGCCATCTGAACTGAATCTCTGACTCTACAAATGTGCACTGACACTGCAGGAGCCGTATGGGTGCCCACAGTATCAGTTTTTGTGTGTTTCATAAGGAGGGGTAGGAGGAGGGAGTGCTGAGAGCACGCCTGTTATGATTGTGTCACTGAGGAGGAGAGCAAGACCAAGCTAAGCCACAGAAAACCAGAAAGGTTGGTAACTAAGTGGATTGCAGACCCCTAATCCTATCCACACAACCAGCAGTAGCCATGGAGCGTACCTACGATGATCCTAGATGCCTCGACACAGCCAGAGAGCTAAATAAGCCCAAAGCAAGAAAGGGGAAATCTAAACTGCCCCCGAGCAGAGCTCAAAGGAATAGACAGCCCCAAACACATATTGTCGGTGAGACAAGATGAAATCACAAACGCAGTTAGGAAAATAGACTGAGCAAATGATGTTGCCCACACTAACTAGACAGGACAGGAAAGGAAAGACACTGTCTGCAATCACGCAAAAAACCCTGCAAAAAATGTCCAACACGTCTGATAGAAAAATACTGAAGTCGCAAGACTTCGCCCACTATATCAGCACTCTGGTATATTCTGAATGCAGAGCAAAGAAGAGGCCAATCTAATAAGGGACAAAAACAAACTGGCACAAGCAGTAACATATGTATGGTGATTCAGCACAGCCCCAGCCGGAGCTGGCTGACCACACAAAACTGAAATAGACAAAACCAGATCAAATATGAACAATAGCAAAAGAACACTTAGCTGAGCATGCAGGGATTGAGCTGGAAACTAAGACCTCAGGAGGCAGGAAAAATTCACCAGCAGGGATAGAGGGAGTCAGCTGTCTTAAATCCAGTCAGAAACTCCAGATCTCCAATCGTCCTCCTCCTTATCAGGTGGCAAGCCTCTGTTAATCAGATCAGCTCCATTACCTCCAGTCACCACCAGAGGGAGCCTGGAAAGAGAACTCGCGACCCCTCTGTCAATACAACCAGCTCTACTACCTTCACTAGTAACCTGAGGTAGGCCAGAAAACGAATTCACAACACGCGCCAGTCCTTGTAATGCGCACTTGTTTGCTGGACTGTTGCAGTGTCAGTGCGCATGTTGAGAGCCAGAGATTCAGTTCAGGTAGAGCCAGTGAGCCCTGTCAATCAACATAAGAGGAGGAGCGCAGAGAGGGCACAATGTTACACCAAGCAACCTCATTTGCATAAGAAAGAAAACATTTTTTTCTGAATAATTAAGAAAGTGAAAAATATACTGCAAGGAAGATCTTTATATATCTGATACACTTTAATTCATAATTCATTCAGAAAGGCTGAAGATGCCAAATCAAGCAGAGTGATGCCAGGGATGGGTATCACGTGCCAGGGAACTAATCAGGATGATGGGCAGGAGGCTCCGCACTCCTCTGTGCTGCTATTCTCATTGATACAGAATAACAATGTGATTAAGAACAAAAAGTCAAGAATAAATGAGTAAATTCCTACATGGAAATCCTCATTTCCCGCACACTCGCAGTCCTGATGCTGCAGAGTGGGTGAACAGAATGGTGTAAGGGCATAGGATGAGACTAATTAGTGTACTAGTGTTCGGATATAGCAGAGGTATGGTTTTTTTAGTAGCAGCATTTTAAGAAGATATAACGTAGCACTTTTAGAAACATCATATTTTACCATGAGTTGTGCCAAATGACAAATTCCGCTCCACTAAAGATTTATGTGCAGAACATGTCAAAGCCATAAAATCAAGTACAAACTCATCAACGGTACTTTATCTATGATCATTCATACTTTTGGGCTAAGAATTTTCCTTAATATTTATAAGGTCATCCAATTTTGAGTTTACTATTTTCAACATCTCTATTTGCTTTCAGTGAATAGTAACGTGTTCAACTGCTATGAAGACATCTGAGAGTTTTTTACAATTGTGCCCATTCTAGAAGAAGCCCTCCTAATACTGATAGTTTGTTACAGTGTTTCACATTAAGGACAGATGGATTTCCATTATTACAAAGAGCTAAATTTCTGTTTTTCCCTTTCCTACTGATCTAAGTATATAAGTCTATGTTTCTATAAGTCTATGTATATATCATTGGACATACGCACTTGACTCTTATTGCAATCAGCTACGCCATCAGGGAACAGATAATCAGCTATCAAAGGGTCACATCAAGTGCTGTCTCCATCATTTAAAGTTGGGTACTCGGAGATCAAACTGATGACAGCTAATGAGATGAACAATTTAGGGCAAAGAGTCAGATGATAGATAGTAAGCTAGTAGCATGAAAATAAATGAGGATGAAGAATGATGATGCAAAGTAAATGAGTCACGAGATCACCAACCATTAACACTATAATTATCCCAAAAGGAGACTTGACTATGAACCTAGACAAATGAAAGGTCAAAGGTTGTCTAGTTAATTGACATCAAGTTGTCAATTCCTACAGTGTCTTAAAGCCCACCAGTACTAATGATACAATGCAGAGGATTTTAGAGTTTAAATATAATGCTGTCAAATTTCTAATTCTTTAGTACTAGTATAATACTGCACATTATGTAATAAAATACATAAATAAAATAAAAAAAAATAAAAAACAAGAAAAAAGCAAAACGAAAAAAAAAATTAGAGTTACGCCTCCTTTGTCTCTCGCACCCACACCACCATGTCCACCTGTTGTTCCTACATCTGTGCATCCTGCTTCTAGATTGCTATTTTTAGTTTTGTTAATTCTTGGTTGTTTGAAGTCGGTTCCATTAAAAAAAATAAAATTAAGTGGGAGGCATACGTGTCAAATAATTATTTCTATTCTTATGCAACCATGTCGGTGATAGTACTGTACGTTAAAGTAGTGAGGGACAGTATTAGGTTTTGTGTGCATATCCAAAAGTTTTTCTAATCTGCTACCGTGTCAGTGGGAGTCATGTGTGTTAAACAAAATTTTTCTATTCTTATGCACCCATGTCTGTGATAGTACCAGGGCCAATTTTAGACAAAATGGGGCCCTAGGCAAAAGTTTAAAATGAGGCCCTAAATGCTAACATATTTCACCATGACACTCAAACATTTCGGTTGTATTTACATGCGCTGAGATCAGGCCGTTCATTGAGCGTGATCGACAATATTCCAGTCATTCGCTTGTTTCTCGGCATCTTTACACCGGCTGAGGAACCATGATGGGGACAGAACAATCACTATTAGATCAATCTGTCCCCATAAAGTATCATGTTATAAGCAACAGGGCTGTTGATTCGGAATCCATTTTTGTGGAGTCGGTATCAAATGGACAGACTCTGACTCCTTAAATACTGTATATAATACATTGGGTGCAGGATGTGCTGTAAATGTTTTCATTATAATTTGTGAAAGTTATGAAATGTCCAATAAATGTCAGTTCTGTTCCTGATCTAAGGATTTTGGATTTTAACTGAGATGAATCTGTGCTGCACTTTATGGACATGCTCAGTAGTGACCAGTGCTGTGGAGTAGTGACTCAGGGAGGAATTAGAGTTGGAGGTTTGGCTAACCAGCTCCACAGCCCTGATCAGCAGCATATCTGCAGTGTACACAAGTGATGTGCTGCCGAGAACAATGATTTATGGTCTGCCATAAACAATCCAATCACCCGATGAATGAGCAGCTCATTCGCTGGACGATTGCCAAGATGTCTATATGTATGAACTAATATAAACACATACATATATAGCACACACTTATACACACACACGTACATGGCACACGTATACACACACATACATCATACACATTGGTACACACACACACATGTACATGGCACACAATTATACACACACATAGAAGGCACACAATGACACACACGTACATGACACACACTTATACACACACACACATGTACATGGCACACACTTATACACACACAGTGTCGGACTGGAGCACCTTGGGCCCACCAGAGAAAATCATTCTTGGGGCCAACTATGTAGCTACATAGAAATAAATACAAGATCACCAATTGTGTGGTAAAAAGCGCTAATATCAGGGTATAATATAAGGTAGTACATGTGATAATTATGTAGCTGGGGTTGGGGTAGCCCCCTCATAGAATATAATGTAGCCCCGTCATAGAATATAATATAGCCTTCCTCATAGAATATAACGTAGCCTCCCTAATAGAATATAATGTAGCCTCCCTCATAGAATATAATGCAGCCCCCCTCATAAAATAATATTGCTCCCCTCATAGAATATAACGCAGCCCCCTTTCATAGAATATAATGCAGCCCACCTCATAGAATATAATGCAGCACCCCACAAAATATAATGCAACCAAGGTATAATGCAGTCCCCACCATAGAATATAATGTAGCACCCTCATAGGGTATACTGCAGCCCCCTTGATATAGTATAATGCAGCCCCACCACAGAATATAATGCAGCCCCCCCAGAGTATACTGTAGCCCCCTCATGGGGCATAATGCTGCCCCTCATATAGTATGATGCAGCCCTCCCAGAAAATAATGTAGTCCCAGAGAGAATAATGCAGCCCCATCACAGAATTTAATGTAGCCCCCTCATAGAGTATACTGTAGCCCCCCAGAATAAAGTGTAGACCCCTGAGAGAATGCAGTCCCCCTACAGAATATAATGTAGCCCCCTCATAAAGTATAATGCAGCCCCCCTCATAGGGTATAATGCAGCCCCTCTCCTCCTCCATCATTGCTCTCCCCCTCCACCCTATCATTGTCCTCATCACCACCTCCATCATTGCCTTCTCCCCCACCACCCCTATCATTCTCCCTCACCACCCCTATCATTGCCCTTTCCACCACCTCCATCATTGCTTTCTCCCCCACAACCACCATCATTGCCCATTCCACCACCTCAATCATTGCCTCCTCCCTCACCACCACCATTGTCCAATCCACAACTACCATCATTTTCCTTTACATCACAACCATCATTGATTTCTCCCCCACCCCCCATCATTGCCCATTTCACCACCTCCATCATTGCCTCCTTCCCCACCACCCCATCATGCTTCCCCACCACCCCATCATTGCCAATCTCCAATACAAGCACACAGCACCACTCTCTCTTACTCTCACACACACAAACACGCACAGCACCGCACCACATACACACACACACTCAGCACCGCACCAATCTCTCGCACTCACACACAAAGCACCACACCGCATACACACACATACACACATGCAGGCAGGCAGACAGACAGATACACAGCACCACTCACCTCTCCACAAGTTCCCTGCAGCACATCTCGGCAGCCTCTTCCTTGCCGGCAGCTTTCTGTCTGAAACAGCCGCGCACTGAATGATGATGTCATCCAGCTGCGCTATCTCAGACAGGAAGCGCCAGGCAGGAAACAGGATGCCAGGATGTGCTGCGGGGAACTTGCGGTGAGGTGAGTGTGCTGTGTGTCTGCGTGCATGTGTGCATGTGATGCGGTGCGGTGCTTTGTGTGTGAGTGTGAGAGAGTGGAGCGGTGGTGGTGGGGCTTTACATGCGGGCAGTGTTGGCTGACGCTGCCCGCTATTAAAGTGAAATGGTATTCACTCCTCTCCACGCCCATGGGGGCATGGTGAAGCGTGAATATTAATTTCCCTTTAGCAGTGGGGACAGGATCCTGTCTCCAGCTTTTGCTCTGCTGGCACAGGGCGGGCCCATTGCCACTGGCTGGGGGCACTTGGAGCAGTGGAGGCCCTAGGCAGCTGCTAGCCAGTATGCCAGCAGGTGTCAGTGCATGGGCCCACCTGAGAATCCTCCAGTTCTCCGGTGGGCCAGTACGACCCTGCACACACACACACATGTACAAGGCACACACTTATGCATACACCTACATGGCACACACATGTACATGGCACACAATTGTACACACGCACATGTACATGGCATACACACAAGTGTACATGACACACACATATGCACACATGTACAAGGCACACACTTATACACACACATACATGTCACACACTTGTACAAACACACATGTACAGAGAACACAATTCTACACACACATGTACAAGGCACACACTTATACACACATGTACATGGCACACACTTATACACACAATTGTACACACATGTACATAGCACACTTATACACAGACGTATATGGCAACACATTTATACACACATGTATATGGCACACACTTATACACAAATGTATATGGCACACAATTGTACACACACATGTACATGGCACACACTTATACACACATGTGTACGGCAACACACTTATACACACAAGTATATGGCATACACTTATACACACACGTATATGGCACACACTTATACACACACGTACATGGCACACACTTATACACACACGTATATGGCAACACACTTATACACACATGTATATGGCATACTTATACACACACGTATATGGCACACACTTATACACACACATACATAGCACACACTTATACACACACATGTACATGGCACACACTTATACACACATACATGGCACACACTTATACACACACATGTACATGGCACACACTTATACACACATGTATATGGCAACACACTTATCCACACTTGTATATGGCACACACTTATACACACACATACATGTACACATACATGGCACACACTAATACACACATGTATATGGCACACACTTATACTATACACACACATACATGGCACACACTTATACATCACTCAGGGGCCCCATAGCCACTGGCTGGGGGCACTTGGAGCAGTCCTAGGCAGCTGCTAGCCAGTATGCCAGCAGGTGTCAGTGCCTGGGCCCACCTGAGAATCCTCCGGTTCTCCGGTGGGCCAGTATGACCCTGCACACACACACACACATGTACAAGGCACACACTTATGCATACACCTACATGGCACACACATGTACATGGCACACAATTGTACACACGCACATGTACATGGCATACACACACGTGTACATGGCACACACATATATGCACACATGTACAAGGCACACACTTATACACACACATACATGTCACACACTTGTACAAACACACATGTACAGAGAACACAATTCTACACACACATGTACAAGGCACACACTTATACACACACATGTACATGGCACACACTTATACACACAATTGTACACACATGTACATAGCACACTTATACACAGACGTATATGGCAACACACTTATACACACATGTATATGGCACACACTTATACGCAAATGTATATGGCACACAATTGTACACACACATGTACATGGCACACACTTATACACACATGTGTATGGCAACACACTTATGCACACATGTATATGGCACACACTTATACACACACACGTATATGGCACACACTTATACACACACATACATGGCACACACTTATACACACACATGTACATGGCACACACTTATACACACATACATGGCACACACTTATACACACACATGTACATGGCACACACTTATACACACATACATGGCACACACTTATACACACACATGTACATGGCACACACTTATACACACACATATATGGCAACACACTTATACACACATGTATATTGCATACACTTATACACAAACGTATATGGCACACACTTATACACACACGTATATGGCACACACTTATACACACACGTACATGGCACACAATTGCACACACACAAGTACATTACACACACGTATATGGCAATACACTATCCACACATGTATATGGCACACACTTATACACACACATACATGGCAGACAATTGTACACACTATGAGGTAGCGCTGTCATTCAGTTAGGGGATCACTCACTTGGCAGCGAATAAAACACATTCGGCATCGGGTTTTCATAAACCATAACATAGTCCATGCGATTTATTCCTGCATCATAAACCCACAGCTGCAATATACAACAGCTTAGCGTTCAATACAGAGCTTCACTCTGGGTATCCTGTACTCACACAGGTTATGCAAATGTACATTGCGCAGGCTCTTCAGCCTCAGTGTTATCTCACCCGTCAGGGTTCCTCATGCGGCTTCACCTTCCCGCACACGTTCGTTCCTTCCAGGGAACTCTCAGGCACACATCGCCATTGCTCACAGCCACCTCCTATGCTGTTAGCCAGGAAGCTCCATCTCAGCGGGACCTTCCACACTGGACCAACCAGGTCCCTGCATTCACCACCTGTGACCTACCCTGGCCACCATATATGGTCCGTAGCCACGCTCACCGGGTCACATGACTATGACCTCATCACAGGTCCTTGACCCACTCACAGTCTTTTACTATAGTGTACTAAACACACCCCCTGGGTGGGTTTGTAGGTGGGTTTGTAGGTAACTAGGTCTGCCCGTCTCCCTAGTTACCTGGAGACTTCTCCCTGACACATTGAAACAACACCTCTGCAATATCACTGCTGATAATAATAATAATAATAATAATAATTTTTATTTATATAGCGCCAACATATTCCGCAGCACTTTACAATTAAGCGGGGACATGTACAGACAATAAATTCAATACAAGTTAAGACAATAACTTAACTGCTGATCAATACACACATCAATCTCCATCTCAAGGCCACCCACCTTGAGATACATAATGGTCATTCATGACTCTGCCATTCATCCTCTCTCCTCGGACATCCACACAGCGCCCCCTAGCGGACACAGTGGTCACTACACCACATACCTCCCCCTTTGTTCAAACCTGTGGTGTTGAACACACAGCATAACCCCAGGATCTCGAGACTGGGCACTCATTACACCTTGCCCTACAGGTCGAGAGAACCGTCTCCATCTGTCATATGGCCTCATCTCTGCATTAGGCCTCCCTCGCCCCCAGCGGTCAGAATATTGGCCCTGATTTTTGGCCCTCCAGTCACAGTCTGTCTGCGTCATCAGACACTTTAGTCACAACACTCCTTTCTCTCACTGACCAGCTCTCACGGTTGGTGCGGTCATGTCTTAATCGAGCCTACGATCTGGCCTCAGTCTCACAGGAACTAAGGTCTCTCAGCCTCGTACGGCCCGTCGAACTGCCACTTGCTGCCATGTCACTACTTGGTGGATCCCTTTGGGTCCTTACATCTTGGGTTGAAGGCGGCCGCCACCTGGTATTCCGTACTTCTTTATTGATTCGCCGACGGTCCAGCCTCAACTGGGCAATCTCTTGCAGGTACCCCTCTTGATACTCCAAGAGCATCCAAAAGTTTCCCATACTTTCCACGGAGCCAACCACCAGGACGGGAATCCTACCCTCTCCACTGGATACCTGGTCTTCATCATCAGAAGGGATCCTCACCCTCACCACACCGGAGATATTCACAAGGTCTTGCATTACCTTCCCGGATCTTCCAGTGATTCTCCCAATCAGAGTTTTGGGTGCCGGAACCACATCTTTCCGCAAACCCAGCCAATCCATAGCCTCCTTTGCTAACTCTAGGCGCCGAGCAGCCTTCACATTACTCCGCCTGACCAGCTGTTTGGCGTGGAGACATTGTAGATACATCTCTTTCAGGACAGCTACTCGGTTTGATGTATCTTCTCTGGCTGATACTATCACCAACTGCTGAGTCTCAGGTGCCCAGTGCACCTTACACGCTTTGACCGCCTCTTTGAAAGCATCATGCACACCTTCCTCAGCACAGGCTTCTTGCATGTCTTCTGGTACATCAATCACAGACTGGAAGGTTGTGGTCTTGCTCTCTTCCTGAACAGAAGACTCTGGCTTTACCATGGACATTTCCCTCACTACAGTTGACCCGATCGGGTGACTGTCTTCTTCAGCTCTTTGCTCACCAACTTCAGGAGATTTTATCTCTTCACGACCCTTTGCCAAGATGGGTACTGGCAGTTCCGTCTTGTTATCACTCGGACCCGGCTGCTGTACATCTCCGTCCAAGCTCTTCTCCCGCAGAAGACCTTCTACTACTCCTCTGAGTTCCTCCATCTCTTCCTTAAGGCTCTTGTTCACACTTTGCCAGGTGGACAGGTGACCTCTGAGCTCCAAGACTTCTTTCTCAAGCTCCTCGACACTGTGCTTGGCCATTTGTCTCTTGACTTTTTCTCGTTCGAGATGTTCCTCCACTGTCTCTTTTATCAACTGTATCTCATGATCTTGTTCTCTTTTGGCCAGCACGTGTCGCACCACTACTTCTTTAATTATATCGTTAAAGGGTACCACTGGGTCAGTCCCGTCAGTCGAGTGAACCCTCCAGTTACCGTCCACCCGTGTGTCTAGTCCAGTCGTCTCATCTCCCAGCCCCCCATCCGTCATGTCACGAGACGTCAGGTCCGTCAGTTGGGCAGTTGTACCCCTTCCTACGGTCACTTCTACATCTGACCTGTCCACTTTAGGAGGCGTCAGCGTCTCAGTGTCTACTAGCCCCACAGTACAAACGTCTCCATCCTCCTGCCACACATCCTCAAACATGACAAAGTCCCGGCCCCTGTCCAAGGTATACATTAAGTCTGGTGGTATCCCGCCACCTTGGTACTCACTGCCTCTGGGCCTCTCAAACACCAATCTGACTAGCACATAGTTCACAGCGACCCCATGTTTACAGCGAACCTGGGCCATTTTCTCGGTCAGACGGAAAGTGAGAGGAGTTCCAACCAGAGTCACCTGACTCTTTGAGTCCAACCATCCCGAGATTCCTTCTCGGTGCAGCATCGCGGTACACACTTGCGGTCCGTCATGCACCGGAAAGTACACCCCACATTCTGGAAACGACATGCACGAACACTGCGGTTTCCCAGACATACCCACTGAGCCAACCAGTGCTGCCATTTTTCCAAACTCGGCCCCTTTCTGGACCACCACCCCAATTTGGGTCACCGCCCCCCTCTGGGACTCTACCCCTTTTGGGTTATCATCTCAATTTGGCTCACCACCCCCTTCTGGGACTCCACCGCCTTTTGGGCTACCACCCAGATTTGGGCCACCGCCCCCTTCCGGAACTTCCCCATGTCCGTTATACCGGTCTTCTCAGACCACAGTTCACACCACACAGTTTATGTCTTTTAACGATACCACACAAGTCCTTGCTGGCACCACCACAGCTCCTGCTGTCACCGATCTCCGACACGACCGGCTGCTGTTCACACCGCTGCTGGTGTTGTCTTCATAACCCCGCCGAGTTACCGGAAGCTGCTTGTCCCCTTCGTAACCCCGCCGAGTTATAGGAAGCCGCTTGACACCTTCTTGACTCCCACTGAGCCACCGCAGGCTGAGTTAAGAAAAGAAAAAAAACACACCACACAAAATTTACGTGTTCTGGCTCTGTGCTATTCAGGATGTTCCGTCTCCGCCTGAGATCGTCCAACACACAGGGTGCACCGGGTGCTATTCAGGGAGCCGACCCTCCTCCCAGGGTTTCCCAACACACCGGCCTCACCAGGTCCAGGGCTCAGCGGGTGCTATTCAGGACATCCATCTTCACCTGAGACTGCCCAACACTCACGCCTCACCAGGTCCAAGGTCATACCACGTGCTCCAGGGATCCGATTCTTCTCCCAGAACCTCCCAACACTGACCCTCCAGGAACTTGCTCACTGACCCAGGTCAGTACAACAACGAACACACGTCCATTACCTGTGTCGGCCACACAGGTCCTCGGGTACCTCTTATCCGCAGAGGCACCCTAGCAATCACCAGTCTCTTTCTCCTGGGGAAGCGGACGTACTGGGCTCACCGATCCGGACAGTGCCTTACTCACTAGGCCGCCCCACGGTTCCAGGACCATAGCTGGGCAGTGGCTTCCCCAACCGTCAGCCCTCCTGTCTCAGCGTTGCCAGCACTGCAACATGTGCCTTTGGAAACTGTTGCCCTTAGCAACCGAAACTTTGCAGTCCTCTTCCGTTGCTCCTAGCAACAAGGCTACAACATTGCCCATAGCTTTCTCCACCATTTGTGAGGTAACGCTGTCATTCAGTTAGGGGGTCACTCGCTTGGCAGTGAATAAAACACATCCGGCACCGGGTTTTCATAAACCATAACATAGTCCATGCGGTTTATTCCTCCATCATAAACCCACAGCAGCAATATAAAACAGATTAGCGTCCATTACAGAGCTTCACTCTGGTTATCCTGTACTCACACAGGTTATGCAAATGTTCATTGCACAGGCTCTTCAGCCTCAGTGTTATCTCACCCGTCAGGGTTCCTCATGCAGCTTCACCATCCCGCACATGTTTGTTCCCTCCAGGGAACTCTCAGGCGCACATCGCCATTGCTCACAGCCACCTCACATGCTGTTAGCCAGGAAGCTCCATCTCAGCGGGATCTTCCACACTGGACCAACCAGGTCCTTGCATTCACCACCTGTGACCTACCCTGGCCACCATATATGGCCCGCAGCCACGCCCACCGGATCACATGACTATGACCTCATCACAGGTCCTTGACCTACTCACAGTCTTTTACTATAGTGTACTAAACACACCCCCTGGGTGGGTTTGTAGGTAACTAGGTCTGCCCGTCTCCCAAGTTACCTGGAGACTTCTCCCTGACACATTGAAACAACACCTCAGCAATATCACTGCTGATCAATACACACATCAGTCTCCATCTCAAGGTCACCCACCTTGAGATACATAATGGTCATTCGTGACTCCGCCATTCATCCTCTCTCCTCGGACATCCACACAGCGCCCCCTAGCGGACACAGTGGTCACTACACCACAACACACATGCACATGTCACACACTTATACACACATGTATATGGCACACACTTATACACACACGTACATGGCACACAATTGTACACACACATGTACATGGCACACACTAATACACACACGTATATGGCACACACTTAGACACACACATGTACATGGCACACAATTTTACACACACATGTACATGTCACACACTTAGACACACACGTATATGGCAGTGCACTTATACACACATGTGTATGGCACACACTTATACACGCACGCACAGTATATGGCACACACTTATACACACGTATATGGCACACACCTATACACACACATACATGGCACACAATTGTACACATACATGTACATGGCACACACTTATACACGCACATACAGTACAGACCAAAAGTTTGGACACGCCTCATTCAAAGAGTTTTTCTTTATTTTCATGACCATGAAAATTGTAGATTCACTCTGAAGGCATCAAAACTATGAATTAACCCATGTGGAATTATATAATTAACAAAAAAGTGTGAAACAACTGAAAATAATGTGTCTTATATTCTAGTTTCTTTAAAGTAGCCACCTTTTGCTTTGATTACTGCTTTGCACACTCTTGGCATTCTCTTGATGAGCTTTCACATCACAGGTGTGCCCTGTCAGGTTTAATAAGTGGGGTTGGGACCATCAGTTGTGTTGTGCAGAAGTCTGGTGGATACACAGCTGATAGTCCTACTGAATAGACTGTTAAGGGGGTTTTACACTAAGCGATATCGCTAGCAATATCGCTAAAACGTCACTGGTTTTGTGACGTTATAGCGATATTGCTAGCGATATCGCTATGTGTGATACTTACCTCCGACCGGCTCCCCCGCTGTCCATCGCTGATCGCGCGAGAATATCCGGCTCCATTTCTCGTCGTCTGCTTCCTGCTGGGCTTCCTGCTGTGACGACGAGCGACGCTGGACGCGGGTGGGAGGACGCAGGATCGCTGTGTGTGAAAGGTGAGTATCGTGCGCTGCGTCGCTGCTGCATCGCTGTGAGATCTTTCTGTATGAAAGCTCACTAGCGATCATTTAGCGATGCACCAGCGATCCTGACCGGGTCGGATCGCTGGTCGGATCGCTGGTGCATCGCTAAATGTAAAAGGGCCTTTAGACTTTGCATTATGGCAAAAAAAAAGCAACTAAGTAAAGAAAAACGAGTGGCCATCATTACTTTAAGAAATGAAGGTCAGTCAGTCTGAAAAATTGGGAAAACTTTGAAAGTGTCACAATCTATTTTTTGGATCAGTGGCAGAGTCTGGATTCTTATTGAAACCTTTTTTCTTTTTGCCCCCGGTGGCCGCTGGGGTTACTACAACTAAAGTTGCTTTGCTTTGCTGTTGGTTTCCCCCCGGTGGCCGCTGGTGTACTACATGTTAATTAGCCAGCAGGTGGTGATCCACCCCCTCCTTCCTATAAAAGGAGGGCAGGTGCTTAGCTCCTTGTTGGTGATACTGTTCATTTGGAAGCCAACCATGTGGAGGAGACAAGCTATCTTGAGCAGTGGTGTTTGCAGCAGATTTGGAGCAGTGGTTACCCTGCTGGAAGTTTTTGGGTGCCTTACTCTGCGGTCCAGGGCTTGACTGCAGAGGAAGCTAAGTGTTGTTTGTTTTTCCCTGGCTGTTATTTTCCTTGGTGTTTATTAGTACTGCGGTGGGACCAGTGTCTGCACTAGCCAGTTCCCTAGTAAGGGATAGGTGCAGGGCTAGTGAGGGACTGAGGTATCCTGGTCAGCGACAGGTTGAAAGAACCTGTATAGGGAACGTGAGGAGAGTTCAGGGACACAGCCTCAGGAGAGTGCAGGAGGTGTCCACTTCCCTGTTCCCTATTGTAGGGCCCACCGTTGTAATTGTGTCCCCGGTGTCCCCTTGTTTGTCTTGTTGTTTTAGTGACCGACCGATCATTGGGTCGTGTCACACAGGGCCAAGTCACATCGTGACAGGAAGTGTCCCCAAGTGCAGTGGCAAAAACCATCAAGCGCTACAAAGAAACTGGCTCACATGAGGACCGCCCCAGGAAAGGAAGCCCAAGAGTCACCTCTTGTCATGCCCGCCATGTCTGTTATGCCGCGTGACTCCTGGAGCAGTGTGCACGTGTACTGAATTCTCATGCCTGTTATGTCTAGTGCTGCAAGATGCCTGGAGCGGTGTGCACGCGTGCCTTACCTCATGGCTGCACGCGTGCCTTACCTCATGGCTGCTCGCCATTGCTAGGTAACCATCCGTCTCTGCTCTGATTCTGCAATCCGCTGTATTCCTGGAGCCCCTGATCATGTGACCTTTCCTATGTTCTAGCACTGTCTGATTCTGCAATCCTCTATGTATTCCTGGAGCCCCTGATCATGTGTCCTTCTCTATGGTTCAGCCCAGTCTGATCTAGCAACGCTCTCTATGATCTTGGAGGATCTGAACCGGAAGTCCTTCCCTGAACCTCACCCGGAAGTGCAGGTGCTATGAAGCTATATCAGACCGCCCCTTCCTATGGTCGGGACCTGAGTATCGTGTTGCTTCCCTGCATGGCTGCTTAGTCTGCTCGGTCGCTCCCTGTATGCTGTGCCCCTGCACTCTGCCCTGTAGTGCCTCTCTGCACATGCTCTGTGCTTGTATTCTGCCTCTTGTCTCGTGCCATGTCTTGTGTTGTCTTTTGTGCCATGTTTTGTCTCTGCTATCCTTGGACTTGTAGTACTTCCTATGTTCTATGCCTTTGCCTGTTTTCACCATGTCTTGTCCTTGCTATGCTTTGCCTTGTAGTACTTCCTTTGTTCTCTGCCTTGCCTGTTTCGCCATGTCTGGCCTTTGCTATTCTGAGCCTTGTAATACTTCCACGTTCTCTGTCTCTGCCTGGTTTTCCGTACTCTGTCTTATGGTGCTCTCTTGCACATTCCATGTCTAGTCTCAAGGTTCTGCCTTGACCCGGCTCTGGGCTTCGGCCTACGCTCCGCTGCTAGACTCTGTCCTATTGTGCTCTCTAGCACATTTCATGGCTAGTCTCAAGGTTCTCCCTTGACCCGGCACTGGGCTTCGGCCTACACTCCGCTGCTAGTCCTTTACTCTCTCTGACCCCACTCTGTGTTTCTGCCTACGTTCCGCTCCTGGCTTCGTACCCTCTCTAGCTTTGCCTTGTTTCTTGCTTTGCCTTGCTTTGCTTCTTCATGTGGCCTTTGCATGCGCCTGGCTTTCCTAGCCTCCTGCTTGTGCCTCAGCCGTGCCCGCCCTAGCCATGCCCGCCTGCTTCTGCCTCAGCCATGCTCGTCGGTCAGTGACAGCTGTGTCGCCTGCTATGCCGCAGCCAGGTTCACTGGAGTCTTACCCACCTGTTTGTGCTGCAGCCCGACCAGCTAGCCAGTGCCCAGTCATGCTCTCTGTGCTTCCTTGCACCCACGCTGTCTCTGCACTGTGCTTTGCGTGCTTCTCTAATAGCACGCGCAGGCCCTAGCCTGCTCCTTGGCATGCCTCCCCGTGCTGTAAAAGTACGCGCAGGTCTTGCCATGTACCCTGTCGTGCCCTCTAGCACGCACAGGTCCTAACCTATACCCTGGCATGCCCCTCTGCACGCGCAGGACTCTGCTTTTAACCCTGACCCTGGCGTGCCCCTCTGCACGCGCAGTACTCTGCCTTGAACCCTGACCCTGGTGTGCCCTCTGCACGCGCAGGACTGTGACTTGAACCCTGACCCTGGCGTGCCCTCTGCATGCGCAAGACTCTGACTTGAACCCTGACCCTGACGTGCCCCTCTGCACGTGCAGGACCCTGTCTTGTATGTTGAACCTGACCCTGGCGTGCCCCTTGGCATGCGCAGGACTCTGCCTTGTACCTTGAGCTCTGGCGTGTCTACACACGCACCCTGTCTTGTATGTTGAACTTTGAACCCTGGCGTGTCCCCTACACATGCACCGTACTTTGCACGCTGAACCTGGCGTGTCCCTACACATGCACCTTGCCCTGGACCCTGGTGTGCCCCTAGCACGCACCCTGCCTGGAATCTTGCCTTGGACCTCGGTGTGTTCCCTAACACGCACCATGTCTGGAGATCTGTCGTGCCTCCTTGCCTGTACCCTGGTTTGCCTGCTGGATTCCTGGAACTTGCCATCACTGCCAGAGATCGTAATCATGAAGCCTACAGCCTGATGCCTTGATCCTTGCCAGCTGTCCGGAGTCCGATGCCATCGTGTCCTTGCCGGTAACCGGGCTTGCCTTCTAGCATGTACCATGCCATGGACCTTGGCGTGCCACGCACGCACCTTGCTGTGTTTTGCCTGTTATCACGTTTTGCACCTAGTGTTATCCAGAATTTGTCTTAATGAAGATACCTTGAACTTACGTCTTGTCTTGTTTCCTGCTCGTCCCTGGTCGTCAGACACTCACATTGTGTCTTCCTTGAGCCGGCCGTCTGGTGCCAGCAGTCGTGGTGGCTCACCCCCTTGCTCTTGCCCCTGACACTCCCTGTATAGGGGGTGGTTCCCCACAAGGTCTGCTTGCCCTAGGTGGGTGGGTGCCATGACCCAGAGGGTCCACTCTAAAGAAATCGACTCAGCGTAAGCTGACCTTGTCACACCTCTGCTGCAGAGGATAAGTTCATCCGAGTCACCAGCCTCAGAAATCCCAGGTTAACAGCAGCTCAGATTAGAGACCAGGTCAATGCCACACAGAGTTCTAGCAGCAGACACATCTCTACAACAACTGTTAAGAGGAGACTTTGTGCAGCAGGCCTTCATGGTAAAATAGCAGCTAGGAAACCCTTGCTAAGGACAAGCAACAAGCAAAAGACACTTGTTTGGGCTAAAGAACACAAGGAATGGACATTAGACCAGTGGAAATCTGTGCTTTGGTCTGATGAGTCCAAATTTGAGATCTTTGGTTCCAACCACCGTGTCTTTGTGCAACGCAGAAAAGGTGAACGGATGGACTCTACATGGCTGGTTCCCACCATGAAGCATGGAGGAGGTGTGATGGTGTGGGGGTGCTTTGCTGGTGACACTGTTGGCGATTTATTCAAAATTGAAGGCATACTGAACCAGCATGGCTACCACAGCATCTTGCAGCGGCATGCTATTCCATCCGGTTTGCGATTTTTGGACCATCATTTATTTTTCAACAGGACAATGACCCCAAACACACCTCAAGGCTGTGTAAGGGCTATTTGACCAAGAAGGAAAGTGATGGGGTGCTACGCCAGATGACCTGGCCTCCACAGTCACCAGACCTGAACCCAATCGAGATGGTTTGGGGTGAGCTGGACCGCAGAGTGAAGGCAAAAGGGCCAACAAGTGCTAAGCATCTCTGGGAAGACCATTTCCAGTGACTACCTCTTGGAGCTCATCAAGAGAATGCCAAGAGTGTACAAAGCAGTAATCAAAGCAAAGGTGGCTACTTTGAAGAACTTAGAATATAAGACATATTCTCAGTTGTTTCATACTTTTTTGTTAATTGTATAATTCCACATGTGTTAATTTATAGTTTTGATGCCTTCAGAGTGAATCTACAATTTTCATAGTCATGAAAATAAAGAAAACTCTTTGAATGAGAAGGTGTGTCCAAACTTGTGGTCTGTACTGCATATGACAACACACTTACTGGTACTGTGGGCACACTGACTGGTACTGAGGAAAAGAAAGAACAGAGAGAGAGAAAAGAGAAAACAGAGAGAGAGAAAAGAGAAAACAGAGAGAGAAAAAGAAATGAGAGAAAGAAAGAACAGAGAGAGAAAAAGAAAACAGAAAGAAAGGAGAGAGAGAGAAAGAACAGAGAGAAAGAGAACAGAGAGAGAAAGAAGGAAAGAACAGAGAGAGAAAAAAGAAAACAGAAAGAGAAAGAAAGAAGAGAGAAAGAAAACACAGAGATAGAAAGAATAGAGAGAGAGAGAAAGAGGGGAAAGAAAAAGAACAGAGCTCAAAAGAAAGAACAGAGGGAAAGAAAGAGGGGAAAGAAAGAACACAGAGAGAAAGGGGAAAGAAAAAGAAAGAGAAGAAAAAACAGAGAGAAAGAAAGAAAAAGAAAGAAAGAAAGAACAGAGAGATAGAGAGAAATAAATAGGGGAAAGAACAGAGAGTGAAAGAAAGAGAAAAAAGAACAGAGAGAGAAAAAAGAAAGAACAGAGAGAGAGGAAGAACAGAGAGAGAAAGGAAGAACAGAGAGAGGAAAAAGAAAACAGAGAGAGAAAGAAATAAAGAAAGGAGAGAGAGAAAGAAATATAGAAAGAACAGAGAGTGAAAGAAAGAATGAACTGAAAGAGAAAGAAAGAGTAGAGAGGATGACAGAACAGAGAGAAAGAAAGAAAGAACACAGAGAGAAAGAGGGGAAAGAAAGAACAGAGAGAGAAAGAAAGAACAGAGAGAGAGGGAAAGAAAGAAAGAACAAAGAAAGAAAGAGGGGAAAGAATGAAAGAACAGAGAGAGAGAAAGAAAGAGGGGAAAGAAAGAACAGAGAGAAAGAAAGATAGAAAAGAGAAAGAAAGAGGGGAAAGCACAAAGATAGAAAGAAAGAACAGAGAGAGAAAAAAAGAAAGAACAGTGAGAGAAAGAAAGAGTGGAAAGAAAAAAACAGAGAGAGAGAAAGATAGATGGGAAAGAAAGAAAGAGGGCAAAGAAAGAAAGAACAGAGAGAGAAGGAAAGAAAGAGGGGAAAGAAAGAACATAGAAAGAAAGAGCAGAGAAAGAGAGAAAGAAAGAAAGAACAGAGAGCGAAAGAAAGAACAGAGAGAGAAAGAAAGAACAGACAGAAAGAAAGAACAGAGAGAGAAAAGGAAAAAAAAGAAAGATTAGAGAGAGAGAGAAAGAACAGAGAAAGAAATAAAGATTAGTGAGGGAAAGAAAGAACAGAGAGAGAGAAACAGAGAGAGAAAAAAGAAACAGAGAGAAAGAAAGAACAGAGAAAGAAAGAAACAGAGTGAAAGAAAGATCAGAGAGAGAGAGAAAGAGAAGGAAAGATTCTATAAAGATACTATAGCAGCCCGGCTCTCATTGTAATGCCCACATAAGCCTCCCGATGCAGGACATTTGATCCGCTCACATGGCTGGCATCCCCGATTCCAAGGTGATCCTGCTGTCCGCGATGTCGGAGGAGGACACAGTGATGGATCTGAAGCATTCCCTGAAGTGCTTCCATGGTTCAGTCACAATCTCCTCCCAAAATTACCTAATTTCTGGTCAGCTTCCAGCACGTCACTTCCGTTGGAACGTCATGTGTGAGTTTTAAAGTGCTCCTCGGGATTCCGCCGTGTACTCCTGTGTCTGTGGGAATAGTAAGCTCCAGGCTGGGACAGCAGGGCAGACTCTCAAAATCGGGACTGTCCCGCTGGATCCGGGACGGTTGGGAGGTATGAATGCTCCTCACCATACACCTTGTACATGCACAGCTCCGCACACCTCATACACACATGGTTCCACCTTGTATGCCTTGTACACACACGACTCCGCTCCGTACACCTCGTACACATAGGACTCCGTTTTGTACAACCCGTATACACGCGGTCCGCTCCGCACACCCCATACACACACGGCTCTGTCTGCTCTGTACACCTCGTACACACAGCTCTGCTACATCCACCCTCTAAACCCCTCCTGACCCCACACATAAACTTCCCCTCATCCAACACATGACAACCAGCGCAGCAGATTCCTGCATACACTGAGGCCCCTGATCATGTGACTCCTGACTCCTGCCCTCCTGTGACCTCATAACAGGTCCTGTGCACACAGAAAAGCCTAGCAATGTCATTCCTGGGATTTATTAGCAGTGGGGGGGCTGTGGTGGGTCTCTCTGGGAGGACGAGGAATGGATGGGGTCAGTGCATGGGGGGGCATGGCAGCTTATCAGTGCAGTGCAGGAAAGGTAAACTCCCGGCCAGGACAGTGGAGCACACTGTCAAAATCAGGACTGTCCCGCTGGATCCTGGATGGCTGGGAGGCTTGCAGGAGGAATTGACAGGAAGACAAGAGACATTTTCACCAGGAGCAGCACGCACACTGGGTGCTGCACTACTTATCTGACAGCTCAGGTTGGTAGGAGTCAGCAATCTCTAGCTCTCCTTTCCCCTCATAGGCGCCGTGTAGGAGGACAGGACACCGGCTAATAAGCACATCTATCACTCTGTTGCAGTAGGTTCAGTGGCTGGTGTCTTGTCCTTCACTTACCACTCCTTTTTCAATGCCAGGCCCTCACTAAAGGTCCTGATGTTCCCAGAGTACATGGCTTGCGATAACATCATAGTCATATGGCAGGTCACATGGTTGCGATGTCACTACAGGTCCTCAACCAGTCTCTACATCAGAAGCTTCACTGATCATGCCATCATCAGTGAAGCTTTTGCTGTAGACAATGGGGGCCCCCAAGGGATTGAGGACCCTAGGCAGTTGCCTAATCTGCCTTGCCCTGACACTGGCCCTGGATAGTACTGTGGGCAAAAACAAATTTTTTTACTCTTATGCACCTATACAAATGTTTCTAACTTGCAACCGTGTTTGTGAGAGTAATTTGCCTAAAAAACACTTCAAAAAATGAGGAGAGCATCAAATAAAGGACACGCATATCCAATTCTTGCTTTTTGTCATCTTGTTGTATTTCTTCTTGTTTTAGATCTGTATCATCTGCTGGAAATGAGTGTTCACTCTGTTCACATACATCTCTTCCACAGTCCATAACGTCCTAGTGTCGCCATTTTGCTAGAGAACAAAAAAATTGCGGATAGCTGCTTCTGCGCAGGCACCTGTGGTGCCATCATGGAGGAGTAAATTTTTTTTCTTTAGCAGGATGGCGCCGCATGTGCAGTAGCAGCTATTGGATCACAGAACTTCAGGATTACAGCAAACAAATGTGTATATAATTTATTACATAAGCAATTATGCTGCAGCGCAGTCACCACTGCCAATGCCTGCCTGCAGAAGGGTTTTTTCCACGATATATACAATATTCATTATGGAAACTAGGGGGCAGGTCAGTGAGGTATCAGTGATCATCCGTCAGAAGCCATACTGGTCAATACATAGTCAGATAACCACATAAAGACCTCCCACAGGCCGCCCTGGAGCACAAGCATATCATTACTCAAAACTGAAAATAAAGATTAAAGAACAACCACAAGACAGATTTCATCAACCAAGGTATCATTGTAATCAGTAATACAGCACTGTGTGTAGGTTACAGTGCACAATCCTGCTGCCTGGTTTGCTTTAACACGCCATCTATTTCATAGTCAGCCATGCAATGATTAAGGACCATCATCTGAAATGCTTTTGTTTTTAATTTTTTTCTAAGGAGTTGTGGTGGAAAATCGTTACATTTTTTTCAAGCAATAAATTATAGCTTTTTTTTATGGGAGATCCTGATTCTGGAATTCATCTGTTTTCATACTACAATACTGCCCCTATGTACAAGAATATAACTACTATAACACTGCTCCTATAAAAATAATGTAACTACTATAATATTGCCTCATATACAAGAATATTACTACCATAATGCGGCCCCCTATGTACAAGAATATTACTATTATAATACTGCCTCTATGTGCAAGAATAAAGCTACTATAACAATGCCCACTATGTACAAGAATATACCAACTATAATACTGCCACTATGTACAAGAATATAACTACTATAATACTGCCCTATGTTCAAGGATATAACTACAATAATACTGCCTCAATGTACAAGAATATTACTACTATAATGCTGCCCCTAGGTACAAGAATATAACTACTATAATACTGTCCTTATATATAAGAATACAACTACTATAATACTGTCCCTATGTACAAGAATATAACTACTATAATACTGCCCCTATGTACAAGAATATAACTACCGTATATACTCGAGTATAAGCCGTCCCGGGTATAAGCCGAGGCACCTACTTTTGCCACGGAAAACTGGGTAAGCTTATTGACTCGCATATAAGCCAGGCATGCATTAGCCCCTCATCCCTGTCCTGGCATGCATGGCTCCCCCGTCCCTGTCATTGTGGCCGTAGTCATTGCTGAGCTTATTGGGCTTTGTGTGCTTCACTGTCAGCTTACCTGTCTCTCTGTCCTCTGCGCCCTTGTGGCCTTTTCTTCGTTCCTTAAGGTCACCTCAGGCCGATTGTGAATAAACAGAGACACAGTGCATTTGCAACTCAAAATGTAAAACTTTACTCTCATGTCTTTGCAGCACATCCAAATTCGTTACAGCATTATCGACAGCTGTTTCATTACACATTACTTAGTCTTTCCCTGTACTCTTCTCCTTGCCACAGGGCACGTACCCGGGTCGGACCTTGTCATACGGTTCCTCAGCGTCCTCCCTGTCCAGCCTCACTGCATTTGGGAGTTCTCTCAGCCATTTCGCCCCAGATCTGAGGGCATCAGCCCACACAATGACATACCACATGGCGAGGGACCTGCCCTGCTGTGCTGCAGTGGCTTTTGCTGTAGCCCAAGTTCCTGTAGCTGCTGCCGCTACTGTATCTGTAGCTATGCTGGTCCACTGACTCTGGATAGCTGGGCTCTTCCTTAAACATTGTGGGGTGCTGAGTAAGGTTGACCAAGTAGTGAAATACTCGGACTCGCTGTACTCATTATGAGTAGCTCCTAATACTTGGGTACTCTTAACGAGTAGCGAGTCCAATGTAAGTCTATGGGAAATGCGAGTAATGGGCAGAGAATGTGTGTGGGTGGAGACTGTGTGCGGGGAGAATGTGTGCGGCGGTCTGTGGGGCTGTGTGTTTGTGTTCGGGGCTGTGTCGGGCTGTGCGGGCCTGTGCGGGGCATGTGCGGGCTGTGCTGGCTTTGTGCGGGGCCTGTGCGGGGTGTGCTGGTGCTGTGTGGGCTCTGCTGGCTCTGTGCAGGGCCTGTGTGAGCTGTGCGGGCATCGTCCGATGCGACTACTTGTCCCATCCAGCTAGGCCCGCAACAGTGACAGCATTAGCGGATGATGGGATAGTAGTATTCCCAGCATCCGGCTAATGTGAATGTAAAAAAAAAAGACATACAGAACATACAACATATAACATAGACATAACATGCAACACATAACAAAGTACGTACTCACCGCACACACCTAATTCCCCGAAGTCATTGATCACCTGTAAAAAAATTAAAAGAATAAAGCAACCTATACTCACCTTTCCGCTATAATCCTAGTAATAACGAGGGTCCCACATCGATCTCTCGTGGAGAGAAGCCGCATCAGCTGATGCAACCACTCTCCAGGGGCTCCAGTGATACAGTGATGCTGCGCTGCCTGCCAATCACAGTAATGCCACAACAAAGAAGGCGGCGGCTTTACTATGATTGGCTGACACATGCTGGGCGGGAGATCCGAATATTGCGAGGCGAGTAGTGAAATTTACTCGCTAGGATTCGAGTACCACGAGTACCTCATTACTCGCTGAGTACCGAATCCTAACGAGTATACTCGCTCATCCCTAATGCTGAGTAGCTTGGGCATTAAACCCACTTGAGCACTTTGGGCTACCTAGCTCCTTCTGACTCTAACCAGGAACTATTCCTGCCTTACACCCCTGCTAACCCCTCCTATATTGACTGTTTACTATCTATTGCACTCTTGTTCTATACTAATACACTATACTATCTCCATCTAGTGGCCTAATAAAAATACACTCTCCCTATGCAACACCTTAGGAATAAATACATACATTTATACACTCTAAACTGGGACATGATTGGTGGTTCAGGAAGGCTTCTGTGACCCCTTTACATTCTCCCTTCATTTTACAATGGTCGTCCCCGACCATATCTTACACAAACTTTATTTATACAGGTGAATACTCCTCGCAGGGAGGATATGGAAATCATTCTACTGTATTTATAAGCGGGTGCCCAGAGACAATCCATTGTTGTGAGTTCATTTTCCCCTTCGTCACTGAGGTCTGGTGAACTCCCTATTCTGGTAAAGGAAGGTAATGAGACTGATTATCAGGCACCTGAGCCTAATGAGGATGACTGGATGAGTGGAGTCACGGACTGGATATAAGGCTGCCGACGCCCTTCTGCCCTGTGGGTGATTTTTCTGTGGACTTCTAGGACACCAGTCTGATTCCTGCTCCTCTAAAGCTAAGTTTTCTGCTTTGCCTGTTAGCATTAGTGTTTTGTTTTTGTTTTCCTTGCTTTTCTGGATTCTGTCATTCCCTGCTGGGTGAGCTGAATCTCCTTTTGCCGGCTGCTCTGTCTTCAGAATATTCCTGAGTACTGATATAGCTTTTTTGAAGCCTAGCTTCTTCAGGGCCTTTTTCACTGTCAGTCTGTTGGCTCTTATTTTCATAGGGTTTTTCACGGATTGCAGACAGCAGCCTTCCTGTCCTTTCCTATCTAGTTAGCTTGGGCCCCGTCTTTGCTCAGTCTATCTTTCTGTCTGTGTTAGTGTTTTCATCTTGCTTCACCGTCATTATATGTTGGGGGCTGCCTTTTGCTTTGGGGTCTGCTCTGGGGCAGTTTAGATTTCCCCTTTCTTTCTTTAGGCCTAATTAATTCTCTGGCTGTGATCGAGGGGTCTAGGGCATCGTAGGAACCCCCCACGGCTACTGTTAGTTGTTGTGGATAGGATCAGGGGTCTGCAATGCGATAGCTGCCAACCTCTCTGGTTTTCTGGACTTAGCTAGCATTTCTGTTTTTGCCTCCTACGGTGACTCAATCATAACAGTCCATCCATTTGCACCGTCAGTCCATAGATATTTTGTCCTTAAGGGAGGCGCCCCCCTCCCTTTGTGTATAGCACAGTCTCGTGTGCCATGTGCAGGCTGTTTCTAGTCTGCAGTCTCTTGCTGCAGCTGCACCTGGTCCATTAGTTCAAGGACCCGTTGTTCCACAAAGGCAAAGTCCTGCTTATTCAGCAGAAAAGCACAACAGGCACAAAAAAACCCCAAAAAACTTCCATACTCAATGTCCACTCCTGGTCGTACCAGTTGCATTACTCCTGAGTCTGAGAGCGTATCAGGGCCACAGGGACGCAGAACAGTCCCACATATTGCTTTTGTGGCTATGGTGCAACAAGCACAACTTTTTACCATTTTTATTTTTAAATGGATTTTCGCAGTTCAATGGCACGCGTCCCGTGCCGCTTTATCATCAGTGTTCCATGCCCATGTACGAGCTGAAGAGGACTCTGCAGCCACAGAGTTCATGGGCTGACAGGATGCAGCTGAGGCAGTGTTGGATGTAGTTGAAACACGGAGAGCTGACTGCTCCCGACTTGGGCCTGCATATAGTTCTAGGCCGCCATCCTCCGGACACAATGTCACTGCTACTGCATAATAGCCCCTAGTACTGTCCTCCTTAAAGAAGGAGACCCAGTCCACTTCCAATAAGGGTCTCCCATGTTTCACGGAGGCAGCGTTAACGTAGATTTTGTCATCAGTTGCTGCCTCCCGTATAAAGCCTGAATTTCCCCATAGTGGGACGATTAAAGGATTATCTTAAAGCCGTATCCTTGTTCCACGTTAGCATAAACTAGCTGCCCACGAGAGCGGCGCCTGGCCACAGTGCCCTCCCCGTATTGGTGCTGCTGGGTCCAAATTTCTTTCTCACTGTTTCTTCCTAGCAATGATGTTCGCAATCCAGGGGTGGGGGACAGGCCCTGTACTGCTGTGCGGACCCGGGTAGTGCCCAACTCTACTCTTTCGCCCAACATGGGCCTGGCCTCCTGTCCCTGATGGCTATGGGACAAAACAAGGGGTTCGCTCCCTGGGACAGAGGGCCAAGGAACAGTTCGGCCTGGTGTGGTAGAAGGCCGTGGCAAGGACCAGCCTTTCGGTGTCAAGGGTCGTGGTTCACTCACTGCTGGTGACTTTGGGTATCCGTCCGTCCTGCGAGTGTTGGATCCTTCCGTGGACGCTGCTGTGCACTCTGACTTCTGATGACAAAGTGCCGGCTCGGCCTTCACTTCTGGTTCAGGCTCCTCTAGGGTTGTCATGGGTTCCAGTCCCCGCTGCTGCTGTAATGCTGGCCCCGAGTGAAAGGTTTCCGCCTTCCAATGGTGCTCCTGCTCCGGTCGTTGTGGAAGTTCCGGCTCTGCACTTTCTTCCGGCGAGGGCTCCTTCTGGGCGGTCGCTGTCTTCGGTTCCTGGCGTTGGCATTCCTGCTCGCGATGACATGGTGGCTCGGCCGCTGGTGACTCTCCTCCACAGGTGACAGGTACCATATAACACCGTCGTCCTCCTTACATCAGGGCCGGGTTGTTTCCTCCTACAGCCACTTCAAGTCCATGCAGCCTATGCTTCCGCAGTGACGAATGAAGGAGTAGTGCATCGTTGCCGGCGCCATATCTCGTAATGACACTATGCAGCTGCACACAGGATTTTCTTCTGGGCCCCACCCGTTCCAGGGTTGGGTTGCTTCCAGACGCTCCACCTATTTCCTTGTAACCTGTTGTAAGGTGCGAGTTCTTCTTCACCGGCGCACTCACCAGGGGTGGGCACCGTTGTTTGGCCACAGACTTTGCCAGACAGCTTCTCGTGCTAATTCTCCTTCAGGACGCCCACGAGGGGAGGGATCAGGGCTGTCGTCCCTCATTTGCGCGCCATTATCCGCCATCTTTAGAGCCGCCATATGGGTTGTGATGGTGTGATATGCTATATGGATATCATTTTGTGTATATTGCTATTTCACTGATTTGCATAGCGTTAATCTTGATGCCTTGTATGTCTGCAGCCTGACTTTTATCTATGACTCTTGATGACCCCCTGTAGTGTCATAATCCCCCAGGCACCTTTTGTCAAGTCTGGGAGGCCTGAAAACCGGCCCCCAACCTGTTTTGACTCCCTGGATATAATGAGGGGGGCTGGGGAGGATAGGGGCTGGGCAAGTCAGTTGCTGTGTGCAGAGCATGGTGTGAAGACAGGACTTAAGAGAGAAAGAAGAGTATATGGAACATGTTATCACTGTCAGCTGGATTTTGGACTCTCATCTCCCTGGACATGTTATACTGTTACTGAACTGCATTCAGATTCTGGACTATCTTATACTTTGTGGGGTGGACTGAATATGGACCTTTCATATTTTTGCCTAAATAAATGTCTTGGAATTGTTCACTCTCCTCTTGCTCTGTTGATTGTGTGATACCAGAGAAGGACCCCGTGACAACTGGTGGCAGCAGTGGGATCAACAGAGCATCACCCAATGGAGAACCACCCACAGAGTGAGTACAGAAATTGGACTGTATGCAGTTTACAGGAGAGAGCCAGAGACCTGGGCCTGAACTACCAGGGACTGACTAAAGAGGCCTTAATCGATCTACTGGTGGGCCTTAGCCCGGCCACCTCCTCCCAGATGTCTGTAGGACGAGCACTGGAGACAGGGATCCCCATCCAGAAAAGCCAGTGGTTGGTGTGGTATGAAGAAGAGATGGCGGTTCTGGGCCCCGGCGTCTCTCAGGAGTACAAGGAGGAGGCTGCCCGCCGGGCACAGCGGAGACAGAAAGCAATGGAGCTTGAAAAAGGGAGTAACAGAATGTGGAGTGTAACCCCAACAATCCGGGAGCCTGTACGGATCACCCGGACAGAGTTTAAGCCATTTGATGAGGCTTCTGGAGATGTGGAGGGGTTCTTCAAAGACTTTGAGCAGCAGTGTGCTGTGATGGAGGTGCCCCACTCTAGCTGGATGTGTTTGTTAGTGGGGCTCCTGAACGGAAGCTTGGCGGAGGCTTACCGAACCATTGATGCACTGCGGAATCGGGATTATAACATTGTAAAGCGGACTATCCTGGATTACCATGCTATCACCCCAGACTCATATAGGGCCAAGTTCCGAGACCTCCCATGCACCACGGGGGGATCGTTTAGGATGTATGCACATAAGATGTCCGAGGCATGTCGGAGATGGCTGGAAGCAGAAAACACCTTTACTGTGGAAGATGTTATACAGGCGTTCCTTATAGAACAATTTCTTGCCAAGTGCCCTGCAGAGGTACGGGAATGGGTCCGGGAGCGCACGCCGTGTACCGTGGATAGAGCTGCAGCCCTGGCCGATGAAGCCCTTACTATCTGACCGCAATGGAGGAGGCTTCTGAACAATGAACCACGGCCTGCTCCCGCGCCCCGTCCCCCTCAGATTATATCTGCCCTTCCACCTAGTCGCAAGCCGCTGACTATCACGCCTCCCAATCCTGGGCCCCAACAGTTCCGACCACGACCTGGGGGTAACACAGAGAGGAGATGTTATGTGCGTGGGCAACCTGGACATTTGCAGTTTGGATGTCCCTCAAGGATTCGGAGGGAGCCCCGCGCAGCCCCACCTCGTCCAGTGCATCTGGTACACTCTATCCCGCCTAAGAAAGAGCTACCACCATCCCAACCAGAGTGGACCACCGACCACGGAACCATAGATACCCCTCCTGGAGTGTACGGACTTCGGCCTCTGTCCTTTGGCTACCCAGAGCAACGGCAACACCACCTGCAGGAGGTCTTAATTGATGGATACAAAGTGTCAGGATTTAGAGACACGGGGGCATTTCTGACCATCGCTGACACCCGTGTGGTTCGACCCGAGGCAATTCACCAGGGTGCAGGAATTCCCATTGTCTTGGCGGGGGGTGTCCGCAAATATATACCTCGAGCTTTGGTGCGTTTGGATTATGGTTTTGGGGAAAAACTGTGCTGGATTGGAGTTATGGGAGGACTTCCTGCAGATATCCTCCTTGGGAACGACATTGGGGAGTTACAGTGTCATTTTGTGGGAGCAGTCACCCGACTACAGGCCCTTCAAGCACCACAACATTCGGACCCCACTGAGGAGAAATCTGTTTGGCCAGAAGGTCCGTGGGCCTCTAACTCTTCTGAAAGAACAATTGGAGGGAGATATCACAGACATTGGAATACCCATCATTCTCTACGTTCTAGAGTTCAGAAATCGTCTCGCCCAGCTAGTGGCTAATGATCAACAGCAAATGGCCCAGTCCAGTCAAGAAACCTGGTATGACCGTAACGCCAGGACCCGGGAATTTATGGAAGGACATCAAGTGCTTATAATTATTGCAACCCCTGCCACTGTACAAGGAACTATAAAGGATTGAGCAATGTGGACTATAGTGAGCAGGCCAGAGGTCTGTGTAGACCTCATAGCGTGCTCACTTATTATGAGGGGGAGAGGTTGTGATGGTGTGATATGCTATATGGATATCATTTTGTGTATATTGCTATTTCACTGATTTGCATAGTGTTAATCTTGATGCCTTGTATGTCTGCAGCCTGACTTTTATCTATGACTCTTGATGACCCCCTGTAGTGTCATAATCCCCCAGGCACCTTTTGTCAAGTCTGGGAGGCCTGAAAACCGGCCCCCAACCTGTTTTGACTCCCTGGATATAATGAGGGGGGCTGGGGAGGATAGGGGCTGGGCAAGTCAGTTGCTGTGTGCAGAGCATGGTGTGAAGACAGGACTTAAGAGAGAAAGAAGAGTATATGGAACATGTTATCACTGTCAGCTGGATTTTGGACTCTCATCTCCCTGGACATGTTATACTGTTACTGAACTGCATTCAGATTCTGGATTATCTTATACTTTGTGGGGTGGACTGAATATGGACCTTTCATATTTTTGCCTAAATAAATGTCTTGGAATTGTTCACTCTCCTCTTGCTCTGTTGATTGTGTGATACCAGAGAAGGACCCCGTGACAACTGGTGGCAGCAGTGGGATCAACAGAGCATCACCCAATGGAGAACCACCCACAGAGTGAGTACAGAAATTGGACTGTATGCAGTTTACAGGAGAGAGCCAGAGACCTGGGCCTGAACTACCAGGGACTGACTAAAGAGGCCTTAATCGATCTACTGGTGGGCCTTAGCCCGGCCACCTCCTCCCAGATGTCTGTAGGACGAGCACTGGAGACAGGGATCCCCATCCAGAAAAGCCAGTGGTTGGTGTGGTATGAAGAAGAGATGGCGGTTCTGGGCCCCGGCGTCTCTCAGGAGTACAAGGAGGAGGCTGCCCGCCGGGCACAGCGGAGACAGAAAGCAATGGAGCTTGAAAAAGGGAGTAACAGAATGTGGAGTGTAACCCCAACAATCCGGGAGCCTGTACGGATCACCCGGACAGAGTTTAAGCCATTTGATGAGGCTTCTGGAGATGTGGAGGGGTTCTTCAAAGACTTTGAGCAGCAGTGTGCTGTGATGGAGGTGCCCCACTCTAGCTGGATGTGTTTGTTAGTGGGGCTCCTGAACGGAAGCTTGGCGGAGGCTTACCGAACCATTGATGCACTGCGGAATCGGGATTATAACATTGTAAAGCGGACTATCCTGGATTACCATGCTATCACCCCAGACTCATATAGGGCCAAGTTCCGAGACCTCCCATGCACCACGGGGGGATCGTTTAGGATGTATGCACATAAGATGTCCGAGGCATGTCGGAGATGGCTGGAAGCCGGAAACACCTTTACTGTGGAAGATGTTATACAGGCGTTCCTTATAGAACAATTTCTTGCCAAGTGCCCTGCAGAGGTACGGGAATGGGTCCGGGAGCGCACGCCGTGTACCGTGGATAGAGCTGCAGCCCTGGCCGATGAAGCCCTTACTATCTGACCGCAATGGAGGAGGCTTCTGAACAATGAACCACGGCCTGCTCCCGCGCCCCGTCCCCCTCAGATTATATCTGCCCTTCCACCTAGTCGCAAGCCGCTGACTATCACGCCTCCCAATCCTGGGCCCCAACAGTTCCGACCACGACCTGGGGGTAACACAGAGAGGAGATGTTATGTGCGTGGGCAACCTGGACATTTGCAGTTTGGATGTCCCTCAAGGATTCGGAGGGAGCCCCGCGCAGCCCCACCTCGTCCAGTGCATCTGGTACACTCTATCCCGCCTAAGAAAGAGCTACCACCATCCCAACCAGAGTGGACCACCGACCACGGAACCATAGATACCCCTCCTGGAGTGTACGGACTTCGGCCTCTGTCCTTTGGCTACCCAGAGCAACGGCAACACCACCTGCAGGAGGTCTTAATTGATGGATACAAAGTGTCAGGATTTAGAGACACGGGGGCATTTCTGACCATCGCTGACACCCGTGTGGTTCGACCCGAGGCAATTCACCAGGGTGCAGGAATTCCCATTGTCTTGGCGGGGGGTGTCCGCAAATATATACCTCGAGCTTTGGTGCGTTTGGATTATGGTTTTGGGGAAAAACTGTGCTGGATTGGAGTTATGGGAGGACTTCCTGCAGATATCCTCCTTGGGAACGACATTGGGGAGTTACAGTGTCATTTTGTGGGAGCAGTCACCCGACTACAGGCCCTTCAAGCACCACAACATTCGGACCCCACTGAGGAGAAATCTGTTTGGCCAGAAGGTCCGTGGGCCTCTAACTCTTCTGAAAGAACAATTGGAGGGAGATATCACAGACATTGGAATACCCATCATTCTCTACGTTCTAGAGTTCAGAAATCGTCTCGCCCAGCTAGTGGCTAATGATCAACAGCAAATGGCCCAGTCCAGTCAAGAAACCTGGTATGACCGTAACGCCAGGACCCGGGAATTTATGGAAGGACATCAAGTGCTTATAATTATTGCAACCCCTGCCACTGTACAAGGAACTATAAAGGATTGAGCAATGTGGACTATAGTGAGCAGGCCAGAGGTCTGTGTAGACCTCATAGCGTGCTCACTTATTATGAGGGGGAGAGGTTGTGATGGTGTGATATGCTATATGGATATCATTTTGTGTATATTGCTATTTCACTGATTTGCATAGTGTTAATCTTGATGCCTTGTATGTCTGCAGCCTGACTTTTATCTATGACTCTTGATGACCCCCTGTAGTGTCATAATCCCCCAGGCACCTTTTGTCAAGTCTGGGAGGCCTGAAAACCGGCCCCCAACCTGTTTTGACTCCCTGGACATAATGAGGGGGGCTGGGGAGGATAGGGGCTGGGCAAGTCAGTTGCTGTGTGCAGAGCATGGTGTGAAGACAGGACTTCTGAGAGAAAGAAGAGTATATGGAACATGTTATCACTGTCAGCTGGATTTTGGACTCTCATCTCCCTGGACATGTTATACTGTTACTGAACTGCATTCAGATTCTGGATTATCTTATCCTTTGTGGGGTGGACTGAATATGGACCTTTCATATTTTTGCCTAAATAAATGTCTTGGAATTGTTCACTCTCCTCTTGCTCTGTTGATTGTGTGATACCAGAGAAGGACCCCGTCTCCGTCCTCTGTGCCGTCATGGCCTTTTCTTCGCTCCTTAAGGTCACCTCCGGCCGCTTGTGAATAAACAGAGACACAGTCCAATTGCAACTCAAAACGTAAAACTTTACTCTCATGTCTTCATATCACATCCAAATTCGTTACAGCATTATCGACAGGTGTTTTGTTACACATTACTTAGTCTTTCCCTGTACTCTTCTCCTTGCCACATGGCACGTACCTGGGTCGTACTGTTTCATATGGTTCCTCAGCGTCCTCCCTGTCCAGCTTCACTGCATTTGGGAGTTCCCTCAGCTGTTTCGCCCTGGATCTGAGGGCATCAGCTCACACAATGACCTGCCACATGGAGAGCGACCTGCCCTGCTGTGTTGCAGTGTCTTTATCTGTAGCCCAAGATCCTGTAGCTGGTGCCGCTACTGTATCTGTAGCTATGCTGGTCCACTGACTCTGGATGGCTGGGCTCCTCCATAAACCTTGTTGGGTGCTGAGTAGCTCGGACATTTAACCACCCGAGCACTTAGGGCTACCTATCCACTTCTGACTCTAACCAGGAACTATTCCTGCCTTACACCCCAGCTAACCCCTCCTACATTAACTGTTTACTATCTATTGCAGTATTGTTCTACACTAATACACTATACTATCTCCATCTAGTGGCCTAATAAAAATACTACACTCTCCCTATTCAACACCTTAGGAATATATGCATACATTTATACACTCTAAACTGGGACGTGTTTGGGGGTTCAGGAAAGCTTCTGTGACTCCTTTACATATGCATGCCTCCCCCTCCCTGTCATTGTATGCATGCCTCCCCATCCTTGTCATTGTATGCATGGCTCCCCGGCCCTGTCATGGTATGCATGCTTCCCCTGTCCCTGTATGCATGCCTCCCTGTCCTTGTCATTGTATGCACCGCTCCCTGTTGTGAATTCGCTTTCTGGCCTGCCTCTGGTTACTAGCAAAGGTAGTGGAGCTGGTTATATTGACAGAGGGGTCGCGAGTTCTCTTTCCGGGCTCCCTCTGGTGGTTACTGGAAATAATGGAGCTGATCTAATTAACAGAGGCCTGCCACCTGATAATGAGGAGGATGACTGGAGATCTGGAGTTTCTGACTGGATTTAAGACAGCCGACTCCCTCTATCCCTGCTGGTGATTTTTTTCTGCCTCCTGAGGTCTTAGTTTCTAGCTCAGTCCCTGCATGCTCAGCTAAGTGTTCTTTTGCTATTGTTCACATTTGATCTGGTTTTGTCTATTTCAGTTTTGTGTGTTCAGCCAGCTCCGACTGGGGCTGTGCTGAATTTCCATCCTTATGTTACTGCTTGTGCCAGTTTGTTTTTGTCCCTTATTAGATTGGCCTCTTTTTTGCTCTGCTTTCAGAATATACCAGAGTGCTGATATAGTGAGCGAAGTCTAGTGACTTCAGTATTTTTCTATCAGACGTGTTGGGCATTTTTTGCAGAGTTTTTTTGCATGACTGCAGACAAAGTCTTTCCTTTCTTGTCCTGTCTAGTTAGTGTGGACCCCATCGTTTGCTCAGTCTATTTTCCTACCTGTGTTTGTGTTTTCATCTTGTCTCACCGACAATATATGTTTGGGGGCTATCTATTCCTTTGGGGTCTGCTCTGGGGCAGTTTAGATTTTCCCCTTTCTTGCTTTAGGCTTATTTAGTTCTCCGGCGGTGTTGAGGTGTCTAGGATCATCGTAGGTACGCTCCACGGCTTCTGCTAGTTGTGTGGATAGGATCAGGGGTCTGCAATCTGCTTAGTTACCAACCTCTCTGGTTTTCTATGGCTTAGCTTGGTCTTGCTTTCCTCCTCGGTGACCCAATCATAACAGCTCTCCATCCCTGTCCTGGTGTGCATGCATCCCATGTCCCTGTGATTGTATGCATGCCTCTTCCGTCCCGTCCCTGTATGCATGGCTCCTTTTCCCCTATCCCTGTTTGCATGTTTCCTATTGAAAAAACAAACAAACATCCTACTCACCTACCTGCGTGCCCTGGTTACTGGCACTGCATCTTGTTCTAGCCGCCGGCGCCTGCAGCTCTTCCTGCTGAGCAATCACGTGGCCCTGCTCATTAAGGTAATGAATATGTGCTCCATGCCTGTGGGAGTGGAGAGCAGTGCATAGTCATTACCTTAATGAGCAGGGCCACATGACCTCTCGGCAGGAAGAGCGGCAGGCGCTGGCAGCCGGAACGAGATGCAGTCCAGCACCCAGGGCGCACAGGTAGGTGAAGAATATAACTACTATAATACTGTCCTCTATGTACAAGAATATATCCACTATAATACTGCTCCCTATGTACAAGAATATAACTACTATAATCAGGTGTGAACCTAGCCTCTCTGCTGCCTGAGGCGAACAGCAAAATGACGCCCCCCCACACACACACACAAAGTAAATTCTCATATCTATCCTGTAAAACTGAGGACTGTGGTGGACATTTTGATTTAGATAAATTGAAAAAAAAGGTGTCCAAACACAAGGATGTCAGCGGCATCACATGCACATAGAAGAACAACACAGAAGTATCCAGAACAAGGATCATTAATGGCAATGGTAGGCCTGGCACAGGGCCAGACTGGGACAAAAAAGCAGCCCTGCCACACAAATCCCACCAGCCCACAAACTATAGCACTCATCACCCCGATCAGTGAATTTTTGCTATAATTTGTCGTCCCCTCATCACTCTCTTAAAGGAGTTATTTGAAGAGCCACATGTGAATGGCACCACAGTGTGTATGACTGACCACAGCTCCATTTACATGGTGCTCTTCAAAGCTATGTTTCCCAGGATCATCGGGGTCCCAGCAGTCAGATCCACAACAAGCAGAAAGTCATCCCCTATCCCCACATAATGCTCCATACAGTATTATGTGCCCCATATATTACTTCGTACAGTATAATGGGCCCCATATAATCCTACATACAGTATAATGGGCCCCATATATTACTTCATACAGTATAATGGGCCCCATATAATGCTCCATACAGTATAATGGGCCCCATATATTACTTCGTACAGTATAATGGGCACCATATATTACTTCATACAGTATAATGGTCCCCATATATTACTTCATACAGCATAATGGGCACCATATATTACTTCATACAGTATAATGGGCCCCATATAATTCTTCTCCCCAAACCCTGCTGCTCTGGTCTCTTCCGTGTATTCTGATCCTCCGCATTGCTTGGCACAGGGACATCATTAACTTTACGTATATAATTGTCCACTTGAACTGATAGTAATAGTGATTTGTTTGTACTCTGTTGTCTGGGGCTGGCCCACTTTATGGGAGTGCGCAGGGCATATGATTATATATGATTATACACCAGTAAAAAGTATGAGAGGCTCAATATGACCAGTACCACCTAGTTTCCTACCCCTCTTATTCTACTGGTACTGTGGGCACACTGACTGGTACTGAGGAAAAGAAAGAACAGAGAGAAAAAAAAACAGAGAAAGAAAGAAAGAACAAAGAGAGAAAGAAAGAGGGGAAAGAAAGAAAGATGAGAGAGAGAGAGAGAAAGAAAGAGGGGAAAGAAAGAAAGAAAGAAAGAAGGAAAGAAACAGAGAGAAAGAAAGAACCAAGAGAGAGAAAAAAAAAGAAAGATTAGAGAGAAAAAGAAACACAGAGAAAGATTCTATAAAGATACTATAGCAGCCCAGCTCCCACTGTAGTGCCCACCTGAGCCTCCCGATGCAGGACATATCATGATCTGCTTACATGGCCGGCAACCCTGAGTCCAAGGCGATCCTGCTGTCCGCGCTGTTGGAAGAGGACACGGTGATGGATCTGAAACATTCCCTGAAGTGCCTCCATGGTTCCGTCACAATCTCCTCCCGAAATTACCTAATTTCCATTCAGCTTCTAGCACATCACTTCCGGTAGAACGTCACATGCGAATTTTAAAGTACTCTGTGGGAGTCCGCCGTGTACTCCTGTGTCCGCGGGAAAAGTAAGCTCCCAGGCGGGGCAGTGGGACAGAATCTCTCTCAAAATCGAGACTGTCCCGCTGGGAGGTATGAATGCTCCCCACCATACACCTTGTACACGTATGGCTCTGCACACATCATAAACACATGGTTCCGCTTTTTATGCCTCGCACACACACAGCTCCGCTCTGTACACCTCGCACACACACGGCTCCACTCAGTACACACATGGCTCCACTCCGTAAATCTCGTACACATGCGGCTCTGCTCCATACACCTTGTACACATGTGGCCACGCTCTGTAAACCTTGTACACATGCGGCTTTGCTCCATACACCTTGTACACTCGCAGTTCCGCTCCGTACACCTCGCACACACGCGGCTCCGTACACCTCACACATGTGCAACTCTGCTCCGTACACCTCGTACATGTGCGGCTCTGCTCCTTACACCTCGCACACATCTCTGCTCCGTACACGTGCGGCTCCGCTCGGTGCACCTCGTACACGTGCGGCTCCGCTCCGTGCACCTCATACACGTGCGGCTCCGCTCCGTGCACCTCGTACACACGCACGGCGCCGCTCCGTGCATCTCGTACACATGCACAGCTCCGCTCTGTGCACCTCGTACACATGCATGGCTCCGCTGCGTACACCTCGTTCACACGCACGGCTCTGCTACGTACACCTCGTACACACGCACGGCTCCGCTCCTTACTCCTCGCACACACACGGCTCTGCTCCGTACACCTCGTACACACGCGGCTCTGCTCCTTACACAGGGCCGGGCTGAGACCAAAAAGCAGCCCTGACACAAAAAAAAAATTCACCAGCCCACATACAATGAATGTGCTCACCCAAATCGTAGAACACTGGCAGGTTGTGCCAACTTTTGCTTTAGCTCACACACACACACACACACATCACACAGCTCACACAAGTAGCTCACACACAGCTCACACATATCACACACACACACAGCTCACACGTATCACACACAGCTCACACGTATTGCACACACACAGCTCACATGTATCACACACAGCTCACACGTATCACACACCACAGCTCACACGTATCGCACACACACACACACACAAAGCTCACACATCACACACACACAGCTCACACGTATCACACACAGACACAGCTCACACGTATCACACACCCAGCTCACAAGTATCGCATGCACACACACAGCTCACACGTATCGCACACACACACACAGCTCACACGTATCGCACACACCGCTCACACGTATCGCACACACAGCTCACACGTATCACACTCACACGTATCACACACCCAGCTTACACGTATCATACATCCAGCTCACATGTATCACACACAGCTCACACGTATGACACACACAGCTCACACGTATCACACACACAGCTCACACGTATCACACATAGCTCACACGTATCACACAAAGCTCACACGTATCGCATGTACACACACAGCTCACACGTATCGCACATACACACACAGCTCACACGTATCGCACTCACACAGCTCACACGTATCACACACAGCTCACACGTATCGCATACACACAGCTCACACGTATCACACACAGCTCACACGTATCGCACACAGAGCTCACACGTATCACACACACACAGCTCACATGTATCACACACACACACACAGCTCACACGTATCACACACACAGCTCACACGTATCACACACCCAGCTCACACGTATCACACACCCAGCTCACACGTATCACACACAGCTCACACGTATGACACGCACAGCTCACACGTATCACACACACACAGCTCACACATATCACACACACAGCTCACACGTATCACACACACAGCTCACATGTATCACACGCACACACACAGCTCACACGTATCACACACACAGCTCACACGTATCTCACACCCAGCTCCCACGTATCACACACAGTTCACATGTATCACACACACAGCTCACACGTATCACACACCCAGCTCACACGTATCACACACACAGCTCACACCGCTCACACGTATTACACACACACAGCTCACACGTATGACACACAGCTCACACGTATCACACACCACAGCTCACACGTATCGCACACACACACACACAGCTCACACATATCACACACACAGCTCACACGTATCACACACAGACACAGCTCACACGTATCACACACCCAGCTCACAAGTATCGCACGCACACACGTATCACAAACCCAGTTCGCACGCACACACACAGCTCACACGTATCTCACACCCAGCTCCCACGTATCACACACACACAGCTCACACGTATCACACACCCAGCTCACACGTATCACACACCCAGCTTACACGTATCACACACCCAGCTTACACGTATCACACACCCAGCTCACACGTATCACACACACACAGCTCACACGTATCACACACCCAGCTTACATGTATCACACACCCAGCTCACACGTATCACACACACACAGCTCACACGTATCACACACCCAGCTTACACGTATCACACACCCAGCTCACAGATATCACACACAGCTCACACGTATCACACACACACAGCTCACACGTATCACACACACACAACTCACACGTATCACACACACACAACTCACACGTATCACACACACACAGCTCACACGTATCACACACACACAGCTCACACGTATCACACACACACAGCTCACACGTATCACACACCCAGCTTACACATATCACACACACAGCTTACACGTATCACACACCAAGCTCACACATATCACACACACACACAGCTCACACGTATCACACACACACAGCTCACACGTATCACACACACAGCTCACACGTATCATACACACACCCAGCTTACACGTATCACACACAGCTCACACGTATCACACACCCAGCTCACACGTATCACACACACACACAGCTCACACGTATCACACACACACAGCTCACACGTATCACACACACACAGCTCACACGTATCACACACAGACACAGCTCACACGTATCACACACACAGCTCACACGTATCACACACACACAGCTCACACGTATCACACACACACAGCTCACACGTATCACACACCCAGCTTACACATATCACACACACAGCTTACACGTATCACACACCAAGCTCACACATATCACACACACACACAGCTCACACGTATCACACACACACAGCTCACACGTATCACACACACAGCTCACACGTATCATACACACACCCAGCTTACACGTATCACACACAGCTCACACGTATCACACACCCAGCTCACACGTATCACACACACACACAGCTCACACGTATCACACACACACAGCTCACACGTATCACACACACACAGCTCACACGTATCACACACAGACACAGCTCACACGTATCACACACACAGCTCACACACACAAGTAGCTCACTCACGATGACAGACAGCAGTCCTGCATAAACCAAAGAATAATACTGTCCCTATGTACAAGAATATAGCTACTATAATAGTGCCCCTATATACAAGAATATAACTACTCCTATGTACAAGAATATAACTTTTATAATACTGCCCCTTATGTACAAGAATATAACTACTATAATACTGCCCCTATGTACAAGAATATAACTACTATAATACTGCCCCTATGTACAAGAATATAACTGCTATAATACTGCCCCCTATGTACAAGAATATAACTACTATAATACTGCCCCTATATACAAGAATATCACTTCCATACTATAATATGGCTCCTTATGTGCAAGAATATAACTGCTATAGTAATGTCTCTTCTGTACAATAATATGCTACAATACTGCCCCCTGTATTCAGCAGTTCTTCTCAGTTAACACATGGCTCATAAATCTGCTACTGTAATTTGGACTGAAGTGAGCCCTGTAGTAATGAACATGTCCTTGGTCTGTCCATGTATGAATCTGCTAATATCGGGAGTGAGTTAGAGCTCTGACAGTTTTCTTATGTATCTCTTTCCTTCTTGATTTCTGTTCCAAGTGAACATTTTCACCCACAAGAAATGTTCTGAGTCATCTCCACAAATCTGTCCACACATGGTGATTTGCAATTACATTATCACAAAGCCCAGAGGGCTGTTTACAGAAAGTAGAGAAGAGTGCTGGACTCATCAGTGCAACTGAAGAAAGACAGAACTCGAATAATCCCCTTAAAGCTCTGTTCACGCATCGACACTTCACACTTTACTGCCTTGTACAAGACCACAGGCCTCTGTCTGTGACTCTGCTTGGGATTCTATGAAAATCCTAAAAGATCTTCTTTACAATGATTATTCACCTTTTATCATCTCTTCAGTTTAACATTGGCATATGTTATATCTATATTGCATCTATCAGAAACATATTGCAGATCCTGTGGATATGCCGCAAATATATGAGATGGGAATACCCCTTTAAGTCCAAAAGTATTTTTTGTTCCCTCTGGATCAGGCTTAAACCTTGCTCCTATGGTTTTGGTGGTCTTTTTGCTGTAGCTGATCCCTTTCACTATGAAGCATCTACAGGTGTGAAGACTTGAGCAATGCTACTTGAACTCCAAGAGCATGTACAATCTGCTTCCAGTAAGTATCGTTTAGATACATAGAACAATGAGGCAAATGCAGCATCAATCGTTCTGGTTTGAAGGGGTATTCCAAGACATCTCTAAGGAGCTGAAGTATAAGGGGCTTTTGCATAACTGAAAACAGCCCTGTAAGTTAAAGGGAATCTGTCACCTATTTTTTCGTATATAAGATGCGGCCACCGCCATCAGGGGCTTATCTACAGCATTCTGTAATGCTGTAGATAAGCCCCCGATGTAACTTGAAAGATAAGAAAAACGAGCTATATTATATTCACCCAGGGGCGGTCCGGGTCCGGTCTGGGTCCAATGGATGTTGCGGTCCGGTCCGGCGCCTCCGATCTTCTAGCGATGATGTCCTCTTCTTCCTAGATGCTTCATAGTGAAAGGGATCAGCTCCAGCAAAAAGAATGCTGTAGATAAGCCCCTGATGGCGGTGGCCGCATCTTATATGCCAAAAAATAGGTGACGGATTCCCTTTAATCAATGGCAGATAATTATTTCATCTGCGACTAATGGGAGACTGCAACGTGGCTGATTTTTTGGGATATGATACAGTAAGAGGGAAACAATTACTTTGGATTTACTTAGAGCTTTCTTTTAAAAAAAGTGCCACCCTTCTCTATGGTCATATCTGGTATTGCGACTGAACACTATTCACATAACTGAGACTGAGCTGCAATATTAGTCACAGCCCATGAAA
Organism: Dendrobates tinctorius; assembly: GCF_039654945.1. Taxonomy (NCBI): domain Eukaryota; kingdom Metazoa; phylum Chordata; class Amphibia; order Anura; family Dendrobatidae; genus Dendrobates; species Dendrobates tinctorius. The sequence goes on from NW_027361733.1 coordinate 33,910,879, forward strand.
ACGAGTGGAAAATGCAGATTTTTTATACCAATCTTCAACAACCCCTTTAACATTTGTTAGCCAGAGCAAGCACCTCCAACTCTATGTTATACCTGAGGTAATGATAGTTGTTTGTAAGTTACTACCTATGGGTAATGATATACATTTTCTTTAGTATCAGCTACAAAAACCATATATCTTTGACCAGTAGCTCCAACATAGCTCACTGGCTATTAAGCTGGAAAGGAGCCATAAATTTCCACCATGCTTTACACAGCAACACAATGCAAGAAGCTATGAACATTTCTTGTTTCAAGTATGTAATGCTTCTATCAAGACTCAATGAACAACACTTTAGCATCATTAAAGCAAGGACTTTGCCAAAACCACGGACAAGTAAGAGAATGAAGAATTGGTCATGTAATAGGAAGCACTTCAAATGAAATCACGCTAATTGCCTTTGTGTAGAACTAGACAGCCCTCTGGGACTGGGGGAACGCAATAATTACTTGGTATTCAGTGACTTTTCCCTGCATCAATAGCTATAATATATTCTACATTTTGTATACATGTGTGACTGTCGGGGTTAAATGCGTACTTTCCTTTTAAGACATCTGATTATTGAACCATCAAATTAATATTATTAGAATTGGAGTATTTCCAGTTAGGCTAACACATGTATAATAATGAGGTGATTTTAATTGTGATAAATAAAACTTATCTTATATTGGGGGAACAGCAAGAAATGAGAAAATGGGTGGAAATTAGAGGATGCAGTTCAGGTTTTTAGAGTTTTGGTCATGTTTACATAGTAGCAGGGGTGGGATTCAGCGGGTTCTCCCCGATTCGGTGGAACCGGTTGTTAAAAAAGTAGCTGGTTCCCCGAACCGGGGAGATCCAGAGCCGCGATCCGGTCCTGCAGGCAAGGAGGGAGGCGGAGGAGAGGAGGACTATCTTGCTCTGCCTCTGCAGCGCTGGAGTGGATACCGCACGGCGCGGGCCGGCACATTGATACAACGCACAGGCACATGAGTCACGTGACGTCGTGCTCTGCTGCTGAGTCCTGGACAGACAGAGCACGACACAGCACACCCTGGCGGCGGCGCGCACAGTGCGCACTGATTCATTTCTGGTGCTGAGGCAGATGCAGTGTGTGCGGCTGTTATTGGCGGGTAAATCTGGAGGAGCTCGCTGGAGGAGTTACTACCGCCGCTGCCCAGTGAGCTGCCTGAGCCTGCCCTCAGCCCCTGGAGGACACTAGTCTGTGTGTGTGTATGGTACACAACACAGGCCAACACCAGGTCAGTTGTTTTGATATTCTGTATGTGCATTGCTGCTGCCTATTGGGGGCCTGTGTGTGCTGTGCAGCCTACTAGGGACCTGTGCAGTGTGCCTGCATAATGGGGACCTGTGCCTGCCTATTGGGGACCTGTGCCTGCCTTGTAGGGAACAATGCTGCCTATTGGGGACCTGTGCTGCCTATTAGGGACCTGTGCCTGCCTATTGGGGACCTGTGCTGCCTATTGGGGACCTGTGCTGCCTATTAGGGACCTGTGCTGCCTATTGGGGACCTGTGCCTGCCTATTGGGGACCTGTGCTGCCTATTAGGGACCTGTGCTGCCTATTGGGGACCTATGCCTGCCTATTGGCGACCTGTGCTGCCTATTGGGGACCTGTGCTGCCTATTAGGGACCTGTGCTGCCTATTGGGGACCTGTGCCTGCCTATTGGGGATCTGTGCTGCCTATTGGGGACCTGTGCCTGCCTATTGGGGACCTGTGCCTGCCTATTGGGGACCTGTGCTGCCTATTGGGGACCTGTGCTGCCTATAGAGAACAATGCTGCCTATTGGGGACCAGTGATGCCTATTGGGGACCAGTGCTGCCTATTGGGGACCAGTGCTGCCAATTGGGAACAATGCTGCCTATTTGGGACCTGTGCTGCCTATTTGGGACCTGTGCTGCCTATTGGAGACCTGTGCTGCCTATTGGAGACGTGTGCTGCCTATAGGGAACAATGCTGCCTATTGGAGACGTGTGCTGCCTATAGGGAACAATGCTGCCTTTTGGGGACCTGTGCTGCCTATAGGGAACAATGCTGCCTATTGGGGACCTGTGCTGCCTATTGGGGACCTGTGCTGCCTTTTGGGGACCTGTGCACTGTTCTGATCTCATTCCAATTTATTTTTTTTTTTCAACTGTTTGACTGCGCCCCTACTTGTATATATTTGAGGAAAAGGTGCATGTAAATGGGTGTGGCTTAAAATGGGTGTGGCTTTCCTACACACAAACACAGAACCTGTTGTTAAAAATTTGACTCCCACCACTGCATAGCAGCCTGCTCATTTTCTATATATACTGTTATCTAGGATTCAATATGCCTTCGCTTTGCATCCAACTCTTCCCAGTTTGCCGAGGTTGGGTGAATTGTGTAGACCATGTCATTGGCGTAACCTCCATCCCTCCATTTTGGTCACATAGCCCTTACATAGCCTGGAGGTGTGTTTTGGGTCATTGTCCTGTTGCAGCACAATGATGGTCCTACTGAGATGGGATGGCATATTGTTGCAGAATGATGTGGTAGCCATGCGCTTAACAATGTACTACTTAGCACTAAGAAGTCTATTCATGTTTGCGTCCCTCAATAGTAGCTCCTATGCAGCAAATCGACCATAAAGGTTTGTTTCTCACAGTGTCCTCTGGACACTTGATGTTGAGATGTGCATGTGAATCATTTATACAGGCTGTTACCTAAAGTGCTGTCAGTTTTTGATTTCTGAGGCTGGTAACTCTAATGAACTTATCCTCTGCAGAAGAGGTAATTTTTGGTATTCCTTTTCTGGGGCAGTTCACATGAAAATCAGTTTTATCATACCAATGGATGGGTTCCATATATACACTGGAGGATACCCTCAAGGTTCCTGCAATTTTTCAGATAAACTGACTTTAATTTCTTAAATCAATTGAGAGACTGTTGTTAACCCTACTTGAGTGGTTCTTTCCATGTTCTAACATAAAACAGTTGTGGAATAGGGCTCAGCACTCTATGGTGCTGTGCATCAACATTGCCTCTGTAAAACACACCCGATATTCACAAACACTTTCTGAAAGCCAGTGAAATGAACTCTTGACAAGGCATAGCTGTTCATTGGAAGCCATTCCAGGTACCTATGAAATAAAGCTGCTTGAGAGAATAATAAGGGGTCATAAAGCTGTCATCAGAGTAAATAGGGGGTGCTTAGGTACCCTGAAGAATCTAAAGTTTAACACGTATTATTGTTTATTTCACATGTTTCTATACTCCTTTTTTCCATTTGTCTCCCTCATGATTTTGCTGTCTGAATCTACAATGTGCACATTCCAGTAAACCGACAAAAAAACATTGCATGAACAGGTGTGTCCAAATGTCTGACCGTTTCTGTAAGGTCTTTTTTTCGCAAACATATCATGGTTCAAGGTTATGTCTGGTATGGGTAAAATTGAGCTGCAATAACAGAAACAGCCACAAACAATAGATGCGCTATTTGTATCAGAAATTACAAATTTGGCTTTGCTATATCTGACAATGTACTGTAGTAGGAGAGAGCATGTCTCATCATGACTTCCACTTCTTCTATTTTTATATTGGGCTCAGACAAGTGAGACTAAAGCCTGGCATTAGTGTTCCGGACGTGGTTCCCACTCATCTCTTCCGTCTCATTCATCCAGAGCTAAACAATGGTCATTTATTTACAATTCTGCTGCTATATTAAGTCAGGAAGGTGCAGATGTGAGAAAATGGTCCTTCTCTATTTATGTACAAAGCATTGTGCCTCCTCCTCCTCCCTGCGGCTGCGTATTATGTCGTGTCAGCGATATTTATAGATGGAGGCTACCACCTTGCAATGCATTAGGACTCATTAATAGCTGCCAGCTGGGCGGTTAATACTCAATAGCGTCCTATATAAAAGGACATGTGGAGAATAAAGAATCGCTACAGATCCAGAACAGGAGCCATTTCATTCCAGAACTACAGGAAGAAATTGCTTTACGTAACCTTCAAACAATGGCAATGTTCTTTTTAACACATGGATAAACTTAGGTTAGGGAACTTTACTCTTTTACTTCCAAAAAAGAATAAACCTGGTGCAATGAACATGAACCCTCGGCGCAACAAACATGGACCCACTACTTATTTTGAGTTACATGATATTTTTCTACTCCTTTCACAACCAAAGCTGCATTCAGAATTCAATGGTTTTGGGTGCATTGAGTAGTGGAGGGACTTAACCCCTTGAAAATAATTTTCATACTGACAAGATCTTAAATGAGTACTTCTGTCTATCCAGCGTCGGACTGGAACACCTTGGGCCCACCAGAGAAAATCATTCTTGGGGCCCACTATGTAGCTACATAGAGATAAATACAAGACCACCAATTGTGTGGTAAAACACACTAATATCAGGGTATAATATAAGGTAGTGCAAATCTTAATTATGTAGCAGGAGTTGGGGTAACCCCCTCATAGAATATAAAGCAGCCCCCCTCATAGTATAATGCAGCCTCCTCATAGAATATAATGTAGCCCCCTCATAGAATATAAAGCAGCCCCCTCATATAGTATAATCCAGCCCCCTCATATAGTATAATGCAGCCCCCTCATAGAATATAATGCAGCCATCTCATAGAATATAGCCCTCTCATAGGGTATAATGCACCCCCTCATAGGGTATAATGCACCTCCTCATAGGGTATAATGCTATATAGAGTTAGATAGATATAGATAGAAAGATAGATGTAGAAATAGATAGATATAGAGATAGATAGTAGATAATGGATAGATAGATAGATAGATAGATAGATAGATAGATAGATAGAGATAATAGATAGATATAAAGATAGATATACAGTAGATAGAAATATAGATTTAGAGATAGATCGATAGATAGATATAGAGATAGATAGAAAATAGATAATGGATTGATAGATGATGGATAGATATAGAGATAGATAGCTATAGATAGAAAGATATAGAGATAGATAGATAGAGATAATAGATAGAGATATAATAATAATAATAATAATAATAATAATATAGAGATATATAGAGATATATAGATAGATATAGAGATAGATAGCTACAGATATATAGAGATAGATATAGATAGATATAAATAAAAATAGATATAGAGATAGATATAGCGTAGATAGATATAGATATAGAGATAGATATAGAGATAGATATAGAGATAATAGATAGATATAGAGATAATAGATAGATATAGAGATAGATATAGAGATAATAGACAGATCTAGAGATAGATAGAGATAGAAAAAAGAAGCAAAAGGAGTGCTATACATAAAATCATATAAAATATATATTTATTAATTACAAATACATATACGCAATGATAAAAATTACAAGTATCATATAACCCTAGGTAATATAATGTGTGCCCAGAGCAATTTTACAGGCAACTAATATCTTTGATGGCACAAAAAATTTTTTTTTTATATGTATTTATATCCAGTGTTACAACAACCACCAGTGACCATGAATAAAAAATAAACAAATGAAAAAATTAAATACAATGACTTTGCATATGTACAGGGACCAGCCCACAGTGCGCTGCCACCAATAGTGCCAAAGAAAAATTAAACAAATACTCCCAAGTGCTTACCCATATAGTATGGTGCCTGGTTGCTCTGGAACCACGTGTCACCCTTGACGCGCATTTCGCTTCTGGCTTTATCAAAAGGGATACGCCATTACACTTTTTTACCGGTCTTTTATAGTGAACATGATCGGGTGATATGTTTCAATTGCACATGCGTCCCGACGTCATCACCAGAGGACACCCACCATCACCCAGCATTCACCGAGCGCACACGTCATGGGGAAATCCCCTTTTGACGTCATTTTGACATGCGCGCTGAGTATTATGAAGCCGAAGATAGTGTTTCCCTGGAGAACTTAGGACGCATGCTTAGTAAAACAACCACGTCACAAGCAGAAAGCTGAAGCTGTCATCTAATATATCCGCACATACCGCAATATTAAATAAAAAACTAACTATTAGCATAATCTCCATGTAATATATTTGTAAAAAATCACATGACTACATAAAATATAGAAAATAAATAAATTCACTGGTGGCCAATTACCCACAATTATTCAAATGCTTATTAAAATATGAGACATTGGCCATCTTGGAGGATTTGCTTAGAGAGCAAGAAACAGATATACAAGGTAAATTTCCTAGATCTATAATGCCACGCTCACAGACTTTTCCCCCATTGTCTTTATGTTCACAGGTTGAGATTTTTACAAAATTAGTATTGGAGGATTTTAAAAAAATCTTGAAATATATAACTAGAGTTGAGCGATACCATCCGATACTTCAAAGTATCGTATCGGATGGTATCGGCCGATCTTTAAAAAAAGTATCGGTATCGCCGATTCCGATACCGGAAGTCCCATTCAAGTCTATGGGACTTCCGGTATCGGAATAAGAAAAACCCTTTCCTGCCCTTGTACAGCCTCTCTGGGGTCTGTACGGGCCTTTCGGGGGGCTGTGCCGGCCTGCCAGGGGGTCTGTGCAGGCTCCGGTGGTCTGTGCCGGCCTGCCGGTGGTCTGTGCAGGCTCCGGGGGGCTGTGCCGGCCTGCCGGGGGGCTGTGCCTGCCTGCCGGGGGGCTGTGCAGGCTCCGGGGGGCTGTGCCGGCCTGCCGGGGGACTGTGCAGGCTCCGGGGGGCTGTGCCGGCCTGCCGGGGGACTGTGCAGGCTCCGGGGGGCTGTGCCGGCCTGCCGGGGGGCTGTGCCGGCCTGCCGGTGGTCTGTGCAGGCTCCGGGGGTCTGTGCAGGCATCGTCCGATGGGACTACAAGTCCCATCGGGCGATGCCTGCTACCATGACAGTGATTGACACATTAGCCAATGATGGGACAGTAGTAGTCCCATCATCCGGCTAATGTGTTAAATGTAAAAAAAAAAAAAAAAAAAAAAAAAAATACTACATACATACTACATATATACTACATACATACTACATACATGCTACATACATACTACATACTACATACATGCTACATTCATACTACATGCAACATACATACTACATATATACTACATGCATGCTACATACATACTGCATACTACATGCTACATACATACTACATATATACTACATGCATGCTACATACATACTACATGCTACATACATACCACATACATACTACATATATACTACATGCATGCTACATACATACTACATATATACTACATGCATGCTACATACATACTACATGCTACATACATACTACATACATACTACATATATACTACATACATGCTACATACATACTACATGCATGCTACATACATACTACATGCTACATACATACCACATACATGCTACATATATACTACATGCAAGCTACATACATACTACATATATACTACATGCATGCTACATACATACTGCATGCTACATGCATGCTACATACATACTGCATGCTACATGCATGCTACATACATACTACATGCTACATACATACCACATATATACTACATACATACAATACATTCATACAATACATACATAGACATACAGTACATATAACATAGAGTAACATACTTACCAATACTTGTCACATTGTTCCCCGAAGCCATTGTCGTCTACGGAATAAATATTAACATAACAAACCACAAAAATACTCACCCACGATCCGAAGCAGTCCACGAGTGTGTCCCACGACGATCTTGGGTAGAGAACTGCAGCATCAGCTGTTGCTGCCGTTCTCTACGGGCTGCAGGAATCCAATGACGGAAGGTAGGTATCCTTCCGCACTGTATTCCTCCGCCACTTAAAAAAAAAAAAAGTCCCTAGTCTCACTTTATGCCATTGCTGTGTGGGAATTTCCCACACAGCAATGGCATAAAGTGAGACTAGGGACTTTTTTTTTTTAAGTGGCGGAGGAATACAGTGCGGAAGGATACCTACCTTCCGTCATTGGATTCCTGCAGCCCGTAGAGAACGGCAGCATCATCTGATGCTGCAGTTCTCTACCCAAGATCGTCGTGGGACACACTCGTGGACTGCTTCGGATCGTGGGTGAGTATTTTTGTGGTTTGTTATGTTAATATTTATTCCGGAAAGACAATGGCTTCGGGGAACAATGTGACAAGTATTGGTAAGTATGTTACTCTATGTTATATGTACTGTATGTCTATGTATGTATTGTATGAATGTATTGTATGTATGTAGTATATATGTGGTATGTATGTAGCATGTAGTATGTATGTAGTATGTATGTAGCATGCATGTAGCATGCAGTATGTATGTAGCATGCATGTAGCATGCAGTATGTATGTAGCATGCATGTAGTATATATGTAGTATGTATGTAGCATGCATGTAGTATGTATGTAGTATGTATGTAGTATATATGTAGCATGTAGTATGTATGTAGCATGTATGTAGTATGTATGTGGTATGTATGTAGCATGTAGTATATATGTAGCATGTATGTAGTATGTATGTGGTATGTATGTAGCATGCATGTAGTATGTATGTAGTATGTATGTAGTATATATGTAGCATGTAGTATGTATGTAGCATGTATGTAGTATGTATGTGGTATGTATGTAGCATGTAGTATATATGTAGCATGTATGTAGTATGTATGTGGTATGTATGTAGCATGCATGTAGTATGTATGTAGCATGTATGTAGCATGTATGTAGTATGTATGTAGCATGTAGTATGTATGTAGTATGTATGTAGTATATATGTAGTATGTATGTAGCATGCATGTAGTATGTATGTAGTATGTATGTAGTATATATGTAGCATGTAGTATGTATGTAGCATGTATGTAGTATGTATGTGGTATGTATGTAGCATGTAGTATATATGTAGCATGTATGTAGTATGTATGTGGTATGTATGTAGCATGCATGTAGTATGTATGTAGTATGTATGTAGTATATATGTAGCATGTAGTATGTATGTAGCATGTATGTAGTATGTATGTGGTATGTATGTAGCATGTAGTATATATGTAGCATGCATGTAGTATGTATGTAGTATGTATGTAGCATGCAGTATGTATGTAGTATGTATGTAGTATATATGTAGTATGTATGTAGCATGCATGTAGTATGTATGTAGCATGTATGTAGTATGTATGTAGTATATATGTAGTATGTATGTAGCATGTAGTATGTATGTAGTATTTTTTTTTTTTTTTTTTTTAACATTTAACACATTAGCCGGATGATGGGACTACTACTGTCCCATCATTGGCTAATGTGTCAATCACTGTCATGGTAGCAGGCATCGCCCGATGGGACTTGTAGTCCCATCGGACGATGCTTGCACAGACCCCCGGACATCAGCACAGCCCCCCGGCAGGCCGGCACAGCCCCCCGGCAGGCCGGTACAGACCCCCACAGGGTGCACAGACCACCGGCAGGCCGGCACAGCCCCCCGGCAGGCCGGTACAGACCCCGGGCAGTCCACACAGCCCCCCGGCAGGCCGGCACAGCCCCCCGGCAGGCCGGTACAGACCCCGGGCAGTCCACACAGCCCCCCGGCAGGCCGGCACAGCCCCCCGGCAGGCCGGCAGAGACCCCCGGAAGGCCCGAAATGACGGCGCATCATGATGCGCACACACCGCGCATCATGATGACGTCAGGCCGTCAATCAACTGAACTTCCGATTCCGATGCCGAATTCCGATATTGAAAAAATATCGGAAGTCGGTATCGGAATTCCGATACAGCAAGTATCAGCCGATACCCGATACTTGCGGTATCGGAATGCTCAACACTATATATAACTAATGACAATTTATCGAGATCTCAACGCCAGGCTTTGAATGAATTGAGAAATACGGTTCTCCAGTGGGCCAGTCTGACGCTGTGTCTATCAGTGATGGCTTGGCTAGGGTATGCTATCTCTTTATGGCCGGTAGGCCTAACCTGTAGGTGATTCATGGTATACAAACTGAGTAGCATGAATCAAAGCCTGGAGGCACAATTTCATTTTCTTTGATACAGCCTGTCATCATAGTTGGAGCAGAGTTTGAAGAGCAGCTTGGGATCATAGCCAGAGATGGGACACCGCACTCGGCAGGCTTCTCCTTGCACTGCTCTACTTGATTGATACCTCTCCATGTGTATGCACAAGACAGAGACCTCATAATACACTAAAGTTGTGCTGGCAGAAGCTGGCTAGTGGTCATAGGCAGAGAAGAGACAAGATGGCGCTGTACGTGTAGGGGAAGTGAAGTGGACTGACCTATGGACCTGTGTGCAGCAGGAGGGTTAATGTACAATGTGCTGGACATGGACTGCTGTATATGAAGGTGGGAGTCAGTTAAACAGAGGAGAAGGATGTTGAAGTACTGGATGTTTGCCACTAGGGGGAGACCAAAGACAGCAGAAATGGAGGAAGGTGTAGTACTGAAGTTTGGCCACAAGCTGGGAGCAGGGAGCAGTGAGGACAGGGCTTAACAGCAGCTTAGGGCTACGAAATCGCAAAGTCATGGGGGGCAGGGTTACAGGACCTCTAGAGGGGGAATTCCCAGGGAGGGGATATAAATAGTTGGAGAGAGAGTTCCAGAGTCAGTCCAGGGAGAGAAGCTCAGGAGTGAAGAAGACTGGAAGGAGAGGCAGGACAAGAAAAAGCTCCAGGAAGGACTGGTGAGAGAGATGGTCAGGAGGGTGGCCCTGACAGGAGAGCTGCAGGACAGAGAGAGCCCAGGAGGTACCAGAGATGGACTGACTCGGACGGGTGAAGCGCTGTGGTGGTAGGCCTAGGGCAGCCACAGTGAATAAGCCACGAGAGACGTCATTCAGGAAGACAGAAGAAAGGGAAAGGTACCCGGGCCTGTGTGCGGAGCTCGTTGTGCAGCAGCTGTGTGGTGCTGTGGTCGTTCAGAGGTCGGCCAATAAAGGAGGACCTGTTGGACGCACATCAGTCTCTGTCTCACTCTGTTTGCGGTGAAGAAAGGGGCCATGCCCGGTTGGCACACCTACCTTCATTTGGCGCAGTTGGCAGAATCATCACCGCCAATACACCATCTTCAGCGGTAAGCCTGCACCGAAGATCCAAAGGACCCAAGCTGAATGTGTTGACGATTTTCCCTGTGGATTCCAAAATTGGACTGTGACCAGGATTGTCGGTTTTCATCAGGCGGATCCGGAGCGGAAAAGGACTTTACAGAATGGCTGTGGCATTCCAGCGCCAGAAAGAAGCACAGGAGTTTGCAGCTACATTGGACAATCTGGGACTATGTCGCACCCGCCCTTGGGGGGAGCGGCGTACATCTGGAGACAGCCGCTCCCTCATGCTGGACCCTGGAAGATGGGTGGAGAGGCCGACCAAAGCCCCATCCAAGAATGGGAGTGGCCCAGGTGGAGAGGCTGGGTGCGGCTGTTTGGTGCCATTGAGCTTCAGGACATCGGATGAGATGCGACGCTGCCGTGGCCTCAGACGCCTGGAATGGAGGTGACGTCAGGAGATCGAGTTCCGTTGGGAGAGCTGCCCCTGGGAGCCACTGTCGGTACTCCGGACGCCTATCAAAGAAGAGGAGTGACCCCAGACCCTGCTGAAACGGCCGCTGGAAGAACCGCCACGGAGTCTCCCCGCGGAAACATCGGGCCTGGAGGCTAGCCCTGCCGGATGGTGGGGTGAAGATCATCAGCTGCTGGAGGAGCTGTGGGATGGTCTGATGGGAGCCACGGCACCGGGGAAGGTGAGCGTTCCTCCGGCTCAGCCGATGGCACCGCAGGCAGCTCCCGTTCTCCTGCCTCATGCTTGAGCCAGACCCCGCCATTGGCCCCAGCCTCCCCGCTCAGCCTCCTGCCCTCCAGCGACCTCAGCTCTGGATGACTTCATGACCCTGACGAGGTCAACCACCGTTCCCATCCTCGACCTCGAGCCACCCCGCTCGGCGGCGCTACGTCCGGCGTCGCCAGTGCAGAACATACCCGCGGCAACCCCTGCCGTGCTCCATGCCCCGGCGGCGGCCTATTCATCTAGGCCTGTCGCCGCCACGATCCTGCTCCAGTCAGCCGCGGTGGTCGGGCACACCTACCAACTAGTGTTGAGTGACTTTTGTTTTTTTAGGGTCGAGTTTCGTTTAGTTTCGGGTCGAGCAAAATCGGCCGACTATAGGGAAAAGTCGGGGTCGTCCCGAAACACGAAACCCAATGTAAGTCAATGGAGAATTAAAGTCGGCAGTGAGAGGAGGACAGGAAACACACCAACAGTGCCCATTTGAATGCCAAAAGCATAAATTCTTGTTACTGAAGCTTGTCAACCTTAATTAACTTCATAATGCTAGTTACGCACTGAAAAATGGGGGTTATTTGGCTACAGTTGGTGGGGGTTAGGGCTGGCTCCAGGTTTTCGGTGGCCCAGGGCCAAAGAGCGCCCCTTTAACACATACCACAACTCATAATGCTCCGATACGGCAGAGAAATAGCAGTATAGTACAATGAAAAATACTTCACTTCTTACATCTCATGCCTGATATCCATTTTAAATTCTCCAATACCTCCAAAAAACGGACAGTATATAACTCCATACAGTATTATGGCCAGCGCTTAGTGCGCTATACAGAGTAATGAGGCCCATATATTTCTCCATACGGAATCATTATTCCCATAAAATGTTTCAAGCCGTATATGATGAGCACCACATAATGCTACAGTATATGTTGGTCCCAATGGATGAAGCTCCACTGTCTTATGGGCCCAAATAATGCTCCATATATAATGGGCCCCATTTCTTCTGCTCTGGTGTATAATGGGCCCTGTAAATGCTGCTCCAGTGTCTGATGTCCACCTTTGGAATGCTCCAGTGTATGGTGGGCCCCATATATAATTCACCAAAGTATAGTGCTCCCCAAAAATTGCTGTCCCAACATTGAAAACAATTACATAAGTCTCCTTGCTAGGGAATCCCTGCACTACTCTGAACTCCTTGTCGTCCCCATCTTCCATCTCACTGCACTTGGCTGTTTAGGCCCTCCCACCGGCAGAGACACTTTTGCGTACTATGCGGTGCCCTGTGTCAGGGCCATCGCCCATGAGTATGCCCCCCCACCTGCTCAAGGAACCTGCACTTTCATCTGCACCTTCCTCTTTGTCACCGTGTAAGGTGGTATAGTATGCGGGAAGGGGAACCTGAGTTTCCTCTGGGTCAGATTCTGGCTGTGTAGAGTGGGAGGGGAATGTAGTGGTCTGGGTCAATGTACCAGCAGCATCATCCAGCAGTGGCTGGGCCTCAGTGCACTTGTGGCGTCCCCAAGAGTACGGTCGCCACTGTGGCATTGCCTTCCTCCTAGGGAGTGTGTTGTCAAGCTTGGGAGCAACGAAGGATCTCTCTAGCAGTGAAACCAACACACAACACATTTGCCACTCCAGACCAGCAGGGAGACCTCTGAACCTGACTGCTGAGGAGCTGCTCTCTGTGGTCGGGAGGAGGTAAGTTAGGGCACTCTGTGCAGGGAAGGGGAAGTGTGTGGACGTAAGAAGGGGAGCTGGAGGATGAGCAGAGTTAAGGCTCACTCCTAGCTGGAGCGCATGGTCCGGATTCCGGTCTCTGAGTTTGCAGGGACACTGACGTTCCTGCAGCAGAAACCGGGGGAAGTAGCAGCTATAAATGCTCTGTACCAAACTAAGGCTCGGAGGCTCCAGCATCGACGTGTGCGAGGCAGAAGGAAAAGGCTACACCTGTCTGCCATACAAATAAATGAACATAAGGATGAGTGACCTCATGGAGATCAACATCCAACACTGCGGAGACACCATCACATGTTTCTCAACGCAGTGATCTAGAGCAATGCCCCCATCCCTTATGGGAAATATGCAAAAGCATGTAAATCAACAGCCGCGGAGACACCATCACATGTTTCTCAACGCAAGCAATGACTAGCCAGGTCTTTCCCCGGGAAGGAACAACCACGGGAAGGGCAGTCTCCAATGAAGGAAACCACCTATGCCAAAACATGGTATCCATCCACAGACAGCTGTTTCGGGGTATTGCCCCTCATCAGTGTGGAGTAGGAAACTGGCTAGTAGGAGCAATGCCTAGTGAAAGGCTATGAACATAAGGATGAGTGACCTCATGGAGATCAACATCCAACACTGCGGAGACACCATCACATGTTTCTCAACGCAGTGATCTAGAGCAATGCCCCCATCCCTTATGGGAAATATGCAAAAGCATGTAAATCAACAGCCGCGGAGACACCATCACATGTTTCTCAACGCAAGCAATGACTAGCCAGGTCTTTCCCCGGGAAGGAACAACCACGGGAAGGGCAGTCTCCAATGAAGGAAACCACCTATGCCAAAACATGGTATCCATCCACAGACAGCTGTTTCGGGGTATTGCCCCTCATCAGTGTGGAGTAGGAAACTGGCTAGTAGGAGCAATGCCTAGTGAAAGGCTATGAACATAAGGATGAGTGACCTCATGGAGATCAACATCCAACACTGCGGAGACACCATCACATGTTTCTCAACGCAGTGATCTAGAGCAATGCCCCCATCCCTTATGGGAAATATGCAAAAGCATGTAAATCAACAGCCGCGGAGACACCATCACATGTTTCTCAACGCAAGCAATGACTAGCCAGGTCTTTCCCCGGGAAGGAACAACCACGGGAAGGGCAGTCTCCAATGAAGGAAACCACCTATGCCAAAACATGGTATCCATCCACAGACAGCTGTTTCGGGGTATTGCCCCTCATCAGTGTGGAGTAGGAAACTGGCTAGTAGGAGCAATGCCTAGTGAAAGGCTATGAACATAAGGATGAGTGACCTCATGGAGATCAACATCCAACACTGCGGAGACACCATCACATGTTTCTCAACGCAGTGATCTAGAGCAATGCCCCCATCCCTTATGGGAAATATGCAAAAGCATGTAAATCAACAGCCGCGGAGACACCATCACATGTTTCTCAACGCAAGCAATGACTAGCCAGGTCTTTCCCCGGGAAGGAACAACCACGGGAAGGGCAGTCTCCAATGAAGGAAACCACCTATGCCAAAACATGGTATCCATCCACAGACAGCTGTTTCGGGGTATTGCCCCTCATCAGTGTGGAGTAGGAAACTGGCTAGTAGGAGCAATGCCTAGTGAAAGGCTATGAACATAAGGATGAGTGACCTCATGGAGATCAACATCCAACACTGCGGAGACACCATCACATGTTTCTCAACGCAGTGATCTAGAGCAATGCCCCCATCCCTTATGGGAAATATGCAAAAGCATGTAAATCAACAGCCGCGGAGACAC
Source organism: Dendrobates tinctorius (assembly GCF_039654945.1). Taxonomy (NCBI): domain Eukaryota; kingdom Metazoa; phylum Chordata; class Amphibia; order Anura; family Dendrobatidae; genus Dendrobates; species Dendrobates tinctorius. The sequence continues at coordinate 33,926,152 of NW_027361733.1, forward strand.
CATCACATGTTTCTCAACGCAAGCAATGACTAGCCAGGTCTTTCCCCGGGAAGGAACAACCACGGGAAGGGCAGTCTCCAATGAAGGAAACCACCTATGCCAAAACATGGTATCCATCCACAGACAGCTGTTTCGGGGTATTGCCCCTCATCAGTGTGGAGTAGGAAACTGGCTAGTAGGAGCAATGCCTAGTGAAAGGCTATGAACATAAGGATGAGTGACCTCATGGAGATCAACATCCAACACTGCGGAGACACCATCACATGTTTCTCAACGCAGTGATCTAGAGCAATGCCCCCATCCCTTATGGGAAATATGCAAAAGCATGTAAATCAACAGCCGCGGAGACACCATCACATGTTTCTCAACGCAAGCAATGACTAGCCAGGTCTTTCCCCGGGAAGGAACAACCACGGGAAGGGCAGTCTCCAATGAAGGAAACCACCTATGCCAAAACATGGTATCCATCCACAGACAGCTGTTTCGGGGTATTGCCCCTCATCAGTGTGGAGTAGGAAACTGGCTAGTAGGAGCAATGCCTAGTGAAAGGCTATGAACATAAGGATGAGTGACCTCATGGAGATCAACATCCAACACTGCGGAGACACCATCACATGTTTCTCAACGCAGTGATCTAGAGCAATGCCCCCATCCCTTATGGGAAATATGCAAAAGCATGTAAATCAACAGCCGCGGAGACACCATCACATGTTTCTCAACGCAAGCAATGACTAGCCAGGTCTTTCCCCGGGAAGGAACAACCACGGGAAGGGCAGTCTCCAATGAAGGAAACCACCTATGCCAAAACATGGTATCCATCCACAGACAGCTGTTTCGGGGTATTGCCCCTCATCAGTGTGGAGTAGGAAACTGGCTAGTAGGAGCAATGCCTAGTGAAAGGCTATGAACATAAGGATGAGTGACCTCATGGAGATCAACATCCAACACTGCGGAGACACCATCACATGTTTCTCAACGCAGTGATCTAGAGCAATGCCCCCATCCCTTATGGGAAATATGCAAAAGCATGTAAATCAACAGCCGCGGAGACACCATCACATGTTTCTCAACGCAAGCAATGACTAGCCAGGTCTTTCCCCGGGAAGGAACAACCACGGGAAGGGCAGTCTCCAATGAAGGAAACCACCTATGCCAAAACATGGTATCCATCCACAGACAGCTGTTTCGGGGTATTGCCCCTCATCAGTGTGGAGTAGGAAACTGGCTAGTAGGAGCAATGCCTAGTGAAAGGCTATTTGCCATACAAATAAAGTCTGAGGAACATCTGTTAGACAGGAGGCGTTTCAGTGAACCACGGTCCTGTGAGTGCTTCCCCCACAAGCGCTAGAAAGGAGACGTTCAGGAAGGTACATGTTGGCGGAGTGTTGGAAGGGAGCTTTCCATTCTGGTCCCGGAGGTTGGCAGAGGTCCTGACCCGGAGGACACAGCACGGAGGCAGGCATCTGTGTAACCTGCAGACTGTGAGTAAAGCTTTGGAACTGCACGCTCTGGTGTCCTACAGTTATTCCAGCACCGCTACATCTGGGTACCAGCACCTACACTGCCTGTGCCTTTCCCCCATCACTACATCTACACTTCCCTGGGACTCCAGCTCCACCTGTGGGGAGCTTCACCATCTTTGCTGCACAACACCATCAGTCCCAGAGGATCTGCATGCAGCGTCGGCCTAACATCTATGTTGCCGAACACCACAGGTGGCGTCAAACTATCTATATAAACTCTTTACCATTATACCACGCCATTTACATGGGCGCCCAGGGCCACCGTCCGGGTCACTGCTGCTGTGACACATCCCACTGACACCGGCCTGGTACCGAGTACCCCACAGCCCTGGGAGGGCGACCCATATGCCGACTGCTGATCGGGCGGCGTTATTCCCACGAACCTCCAAACAGCGTCCCTGAAGGCAAAGTTTTTGGTTTCCGGGGGCAGTATGATTGCAAAGCTGAACCTTAAAGGAATGTCCAAAAGGGCACCACCAGGAGTGGAGCCTGTGGCTTAATTGGACTGCACCCGCGAAACCACTACCATACAAGCTACATAAAAGATGGACAGATTGCAAGCTTTGTCGATTCTGTGTGTGGTGTGGTATGTTCTTTTGTAGTTGTGCTAGCGATTTCTCAACTTTATTCCGTTAACGACCGAGACTCCAGCATGGCCCCGCGGTACGCGTCAAGCTTACTAGAGGGATACGCGAGGCTGTGGCACGTGAGATCGAGCAATAACAGGTCTAGCATTCCAGTACATGTCCGGGGCTGCATGCACGCTACACTGAAAGGACCAGCTTTTGTTGCTTACAGGTGCAGATAACCTGCTGAACTCCGTTAGTGATGGGGATCTGGGATTGAGATTATTCCCCGCGAACGATGATTTCCCAGTAAGTTCAGGTCAACCGCAATTCCGGAGTTAGGCCTAACCGTCATTCCTGAAAAAATTACGTGTCCAAACCACAGGTGCTGTAGCTTGCTTAACAGCTCGGCAGCCGTTCTCAGGCCCAGTATAGATTCAACAACATTGTAGAAAGTTGATAAAGGGTACAGTTTCACCGGATAACACGTATATATGTAGCCTAGTTTACACATTAAAAATATATGTCTATAGATCAGGAGGCAGACTCAGATGTTCTCAGGCCCAGTATGGATTTGACCAGATTGTACAAAGTTGAGAAAGGGTACTTTATCACTGGATAGCAGGTATATATAGCATAGTTTAAACATGTAAAATCTCCATGTTCTCAGTATGGATTTCACAGCAATCTAAAAAGTGGAAAAAAGGAAATGCATTTGAGGCGTACACAACTATATACTTTTGGTGTTATTTTTAAATCTTCATATATATTTCTGTCTCAGTAATACAGTCCAGCCTCTCTGCAATAGGAAATGAGATGCATACAATTAGTGACATGAAGGCTATTGATTGCAGAAATCTAGGAATTATTATTCACGGGAAAAACATCCGTCACAATTCTCATAGGCGATGCTGACCCTCAATTAATTTGTGTGTTGAAACAGTGAAAACATTTTTTTGTGAATAAAGTCTTGCTGTATTACACTTCCGTTGATTCCATCACTGTTACTCATCTCAATCCAATTTTTATCACAGGGAGCGATGTAAACATGGTGCTCACTGGCTATCATGATCTGTCACGTAACTTTGGAGTGCAAAAGACAGAAGCCACAGGCCGTAGGCGATTCTATTTGATTGGCATGAGAGGGCACATTTTGAAATGTGCGCCGGAATGTCACACGTTTGTGAGTAGGAAAACTGTGAAAGCTGATGATAAACCACCACTGCATGTAATTGTGAGTCGACGTCCATAAGAAATGGAAGCCACTGATCATCTGGAGCTAGAGCCCGGCCAGCAGGACAGGGCATAGCTACATCTTAACCATCATCTTTCAGTTCAATCAATTTGTAATGGCAGTCCCAGTGAAGGATTTGACAGCCCAGACTACACAGCGGAGGAGCAGGGAGAGGTAAAGATTGCAAATGCTGGGGCCCTGCCCAAGCAAGGGGGGCACACTCGTGGGCGTCGGTACTGGCACTGGGCCCCTCATAGTACGGCGGTGTGTCTGACGACGGGTGTGCACCACCATTGTCAGAGACACTTGATTGCACTATGAGGGACCCTATGCCAGTGCCCGCGCCCAAGAGTCGGCCTACCCACCTATCCAGGGCAAAGGCACTCGCACGGTTTTGTGCACTAGGTGGTGACCCCGGCCATGGGGGGGGCCGCCCACTTAGGGAGATTTACAAAGTGGAATATGTAGATGTGGGACATTCAGCTGCTGCAAAAGGCGAAATAGGTCAAGTTCGCGGAATAGGAGGAGGACCAAAGCAAGCCATTTTTCTGGCAACCTATGTGTCATCAAGGGAAGGTGGGACAAAATCCTTAGAAACCCATGCGTGGTTCATTTTAATGAAGGTTAGATCATCCCATTTTGGGTTGACAGACGGGTCCTTTTTTCTGTCAGGATTGATCCAGCTGCACTGAAGACTCTTTCCGATAGCACACTTGCAGCTGGGCAAGCGAGCTCCTGTAAGGCACATTGTGCCAATTCAGGCCAGGTGTCAAGCTTAGCGGCCCAATAGTCAAAGGGGAATGACCTGAGCGGGAGAACATCGATATAGGAGGAAAAGTAGTTGTTAATAGAGTTGAGCGAAACGGGTCGAAAAATTTCAAAAGTCGCCGACTTTTGGCAAAGTCGGGTTTCATGAAACGAAACCCGACCCTAGGATGAGGTCGGCCACGAGGTCGGCGACTTACGCGCCAAAGTCGCGTTTCAAAAGTTTGTTTTGCGCTCTTTTTCAGCCAATCAGGATCCACGGACACTGTGGGCAACGTGATGACATAGGCAGGGGTCACCACCATCTTTCAGAAGGGCATGCAAGTGATTGGCTTGCTTTGGTGGGCGTCACAGGGGGTATAAAAGGGCGTGCACGCCGACCACCATCTTACTTCTGCCGATCTCAGTATAGGGAGAGGTTGCTGCTGATTCTGTAGGGAGAGCGTTAGGCAGGGAAGAAGACAAAAAAACTGCTTCTGCTGCTAGCGATTTGGCCTGCACAACACACCAGTCACTGTGTGTGCAGTGCAAGGGGAGGCTATATAGTGGTGTATCAGTGGTGTTGGTTGTTGGGCTGCCTTCTAAGGCTTCCTGACATTCCTGCATTGCTGTTTACCCACTGCTCCGCAAACTGCTTTTTTAAAAGCAATCCCAATTTTTTTTTTTTGTCCTGCTGAGAAGAAAAAAAAACTGCTTCTGCTGCTAGCAATTTGGCCTGCACAACACACCAGTCAGTGTGTGTGCAGTGCAAGGGGAGGCTATATTGTGGTGTATCAGTGGTGTTGGTTGTTGGGCTGCCTTTTAAGGCTTCCTGACAGGCTGGCATTGCTGTTTACCCACTGCTCTGCAAACTGCTTTTTTAAAAGCAATCCAATCTCCCTTATCCTCTAGTCACTTTTGTCACAGCTGTGCCATCGAGCCTGTGACATAGCGCTCAGATATCAGTGGGCCTCACACAATCCAAAAGTGTCCAGTGTCCAAAAGTGTGTGCAGAGATTCAAAATCTCCCTTATCCTCTAGTCACTTTGGTCACAGCTGTGCCATTGAGCCTGTCACATAGCGCTCAGATATTCATTGGGCCTCACACAATCCAAAAGTGTCCAGTGTCCAAAAGTGTGTGCAGAGATTCAAAATCTCCCTTATCCTCTAGTCACTTTGGTCACAGCTGTGCCATCGAGCATGTCACATAGCGCTCAGATATTCATTGGGCCTCACACAATCCAAAAGTGTCCAGTGTCCAAAAGTGTGTGCAGAGATTCAAAATCTCCCTTATCCTCTAGTCACTTTGGTCACAGCTGTGCCATCGAGCCTGTCACATAGCGCTCAGATATTCATTGGGCCTCACACAATCCAAAAGTGTCCAGTGTCCAAAAGTGTGTGCAGAGATTCAAAATCTCCCTTATCCTCTAGTCACTTTGGTCACAGCTGTGCCATCGAGCCTGTCACATAGCGCTCAGATATTCATTGGGCCTCACACAATCCAAAAGTGTCCAGTGTCCAAAAGTGTGTGCAGAGATTCAAAATCTCCCTTATCCTCTAGTCACTTTGGTCACAGCTGTGCCATCGAGCCTGTCACATAGCGCTCAGATATTCATTGGGCCTCACACAATCCAAAAGTGTCCAGTGTCCAAAAGTGTCTGCAGAAATTCAAAATCTCCCCTGTCCTATAGACACCTTGTACCTTGTTTTACATTACTATATAGTTTGTTGGATCTTGTCTACATTTCTACCAAAAATGAGGAAGGCTGGTGGAAGAGGCCATTGGTGGTGGATCTGATGTTAGTGGCAAGAGCAAAATAGGACCGAATGCAGGAGGTGTTGAGCCTGCGTCATCGTCTGGCTACATAAGGCCTCGAACGCTTAGTTTTCTAGGAGTTGGCAAACCGCTTTTAAAGCCAGAGCATCAGGAAAAAGTTTTGTCTTACATTGCTGACTCAGCCTCCAGCTCTATCGCCTCCTCTTCTTCAGTTGTAAAAAGTAAAAGCACTGAGTCGTCATTGGAGGCTCATGTTCATGAACCACACCTTTCCTTGTGTCCTTCACCCCAACCAAGATTGAAGGATGACGCAGGCCATACTACTGATTACTCCATGGAGCTGTTTTCACATACCATGCCTGGATTATCAAGTGAAATGGTGAATTACCCAGGCCAAGATGAATCTGACATGGAGTGCACTGATGCACAGCCGCTGATGGATGATTCTGCTGGTACAGTCACTCAGAGCACTACATTGTCCTCGCAGTGTACAGAGCCAGATTCTGACCCTGATGAGACTCAGGTGCCCCTTCCCGCACACTATACCACCATACATGGTGACACAGAGGAAGGTGCACATGACATAGAAGAGGAGGTGATGGATGACCCAGTTGTTGACCCAGATTGGCATCCATTGGGGGAAGAGGGTGCTGCTTCCAATAGCTCAGATGAGGAGCATCCACAGCAGACATCGACATCGCAACAGCTGTTATCTGGCAGGCCCGGAGCACTCCAAAGACAGGTTCCAAACATCAAAAGAGTTGCTGGACAGCTTGTCCAGAGGGTCAAAACATCACAGCGTGCTAGGCCGCAAAATGTCTGCCAAAGTAGGAAGAGTGCAGTGTGGCACTTTTTTGAACAAAATCCTCATGATCAGGCCAAGGTTATCTGTAAGAAGTGCGCAAAGACCTTTAGCCGAGGGAAAAATCTGAAAAATTTGAATACCAGTTGCATGCTTAGACATTTAACCAGCATGCACTTGCAAGCATGGACACAACACCAAACCTCAAGTACCACATGTGCAACTGATCACAAAGAAGGTAGTCAACAACGCTACATTGTTTCCCCCACTGTAAGCCCACCGGTTAGCACAGCAGCAAATGTTGAGGTGTCGTTGCAAGGCCACAGCAGTCAGGGAATCCCACTGTTATATCAACAAAAGACTGAATCTAGGCCTTCAGAAAGAACACCAACTCCATCACCATCATCAACCCTCTCTCAGTCTGCCCTGTCCACCGCTACTTCCACCATACGCAGCTCTCAAGTCCAGCTCACCCTCCCAGACACTATGAGTAGGTCAAGAAAGTACTCAGTCTCTCATCCGCGTACACTGGGTTTGAACGCCCACATTGCCAAACTAATCTCGTTAGAGATGATGCCCTATCGGTTGGTGGAAAGCGCAGCTTTCCGCGAACTCATGGCCTATGCAGTACCACGCTATGACCTACCCAGTCGCCACTTCTCTCGCAAAGCCATCCCAGCCCTCCACCATCATGTGAAAGACCGCATTGTCCATGCACTCAAGCAGTCAGTGAGCGGAAAGGTGCACCTCACAACTGATGCATGGTCCAGTCGGCATGGCCAGGGCCGTTACGTGTCCATCACTGCGCACTGGGTTAATGTGGTGGATGCAGGGTCCACAGGGGACAGGGTGGTGGGACAGTGCTGCCTAGCCCACGGTATAGGAAACAGTTGGCTGTAGGCGTTTGACCCTCCTCCTCCTCCAGAAGCGAAAGCTCGTCCACAGAGCGCAGTCGTACGAGCACTCCATCTGCAGCTGCCACTGTTGCACACGAGGTGTCCCCCTATCGAGCAGCTAGTGGAAAGCGTCAGCAGGCTGTGTTGCAGATGATGTGTTTGGGCGACAGACACACCGCCGAGGTGCTGGCCGAGTACTTTCAGCGACAAACTGAGTCATGGCTGGGCAGTGTACATCTTGAGGCAGGCAAGGTAGTTAGTGATAACGGCCGTAATTTTGTGGCAGCCATAGCCATTTCAAAACTCAGCCACATACCTTGCTTGGCTCACACCTTGAACATGGTGGTGCAGTGCTTCCTCAACAATTATCCGGAGTTAACAGCCCTGCTCCAGAAGGTGCGAAGACTGTGCGCACACATCCGCCGGTCGCCCGTACACTCCGGTCGTATGCAGAAGCTGCAGCGATTGCTCCACCTTCCCAAGCACTGGCTAATTATCAACATTGCAACAAGGTGGAACTCCACCCTGCACATGGTTGAGCGGCTGTCCGAGCAGAGGCAGGCCATAATGCATTTGTGGGAGGATACACGGCCAGGCACTTTGAGAGCAGACATGGAGTTGACAGGTGTGCAGTGGTCGAAGCTGAAAGACCTCTGTAAAGTCCTTCAGTGTTTTGAGGAATGCACACGGCTGGTAAGCGCAGACGACGCCATCCTAAGCATGAGCATCCCACTTGTGCGTCTGCTCATGCAAACTTTGATGCACCTTAAGGAGCAGGCGTCTGCAGCCAATGTTGACGAGGAGGAAGAGGTGGAGGGAATCCTTGATGACATTCAGCCATTGTCTGCTCAGGGACCTCTCCTGGACGAGGTGGAGGAAGAAGAGGAGGAGGAGGATGATGATGGGGATGATTACTTAGGGGAGGAGGATGCATCTCGTGGGGCAAGTGAAAATGTTGGCATGGCAAGGTCTGGTACAGGGTTTGTGCGTGACTGGAGGGATGTGGATTTGCCAGAAAGTGCTCCTCCACCCAGCACTCGCAGTGCATCATTGACACCGGGAACATTGGCCCACATGTCAGATTATGCCTTGCAGATCCTAAAAAGGGACCCACGCATTGCCAAAATGATGAACGATGACGACTACTGGTTGGCCAGCATCCTGGATCCACGCTATAAAGGCAAATTAAAAAAACATCATGCCACAGGAGAACCTTGACCTAATATTGGCTACTAAACAAGCAACTCTGGTTAACCGGTTGGTTGAGTCATTCCCAGCACACAGCAGCGGTGATGGTTCTCACACGAGCCGTACGGGCCGGGGGCAGCTTGGCAGAGGTGTTCGTGGTGCACACAGCAGAAGTGGCGTTGGAGACAGGGGTTTCATGACAATGTTGTGGACTGATTTTTCACGGACCGCTCACACAACTGGTAATACTGCATCGATGGAAAGTGACAAGAGACAGCAGTTGTCAACTATGGTTAACAACTAGAGTTGAGCGACTTTTGGTTTTTTAGGATCGCGTTTCGTTTCGTGAAACCCGACTTTTCCAAAAGTCGGGTCGAGCAAGATCGTCCGATTATAGGGAAAAGTCAGGGTCGTCCCGAAACACGAAACCCAATGTAAGTCAATGGGGAATAAAAGTCGGCAGTGAGAGGAGGACAGGAAACACACCTACAGTGCCCATTTGAATGCCAAAAGCATCAATTCTTCTTACTTAAGCTTGTCAACCTTAATTAACTTCATAATACAAGTTACGCACTGAAAAATGGGGGTTATTTGGCTAAAGTTGTGGGGGGGGAGGGCTGGCTGCAGGTTTTCATGTGCCCTGGGCGAAAGAGCGCCCCTTTAACACATACCACAACTCATCATGCTCCGATATGGCAGAGAAATAGCGGTATAGTACAATGAAAAATACCTCACTTTTTACATCTCATGACGAGGCCCATCTATTTCTCCATACAGAATCATTGGTCCCATATAATGTTTGAAACAGTATATGATGAGCTCCACATAATGCTACAGTATATGTTGGTCCCCATGGATGAAGCTCCACTGTCTTATGGGCCCAAATAATGCTCCAAACATAATGGGCCCCATTTCTAATGCTCTAGTGTATAATGGGCCCTGTAAATGCTGCTCCAGTGTCTGATGTCCACCTTTGGAATGTTCCAGTGTATGGTGGGCCCCATCTATCATTCTCCAGAGTATAGTGCTCCCCAAAAATTGCTGTCCTAACATTGAAAACAATCAAATAAGTCTCCTCGCTAGGGAATCCCTGTACTAGTCTGGATTCCTCGTCGTCCCCATCTTCCATCTCACTGCACAGTATTTCAACTTTGCAAGTGCTGTGATCCTGGGCAAGCAGGGGGGGCCCACTCGTTGGCGACGGCACTGGCACAGGGCCCCTGATAGTACGGTGGTGTGTCTGATGGCGGGTGGGCCGAACCTGCACTTTCATCTGCAGCTTCCTCTTTGTCACCGTGTAAGATGGAACTGTATATGGGAAGGGTAACCTGAGTTTCATCAGGGTCAGATTCAGGTCGTGTAACGTGCAAGGGGAATGTAGTGGTCTGGGTCAATGTACCAGCAGATTCATCGAGCAGTGGCTGGGCATCAGTGCACTTGTGTCGCCCCCAGGAGTACGGTCGCCACAGTGGCATTACCTTCTTCCTAGGGAGTGTGATGTCATGCTTGGGAGCAACGAAGGATCTCTCTAGCAGGTTAACTGATTGGGCGGCGTTATTCCCACGAGTCATGACCCTCCAAACAGCGTTCATGAAGGCAAAGTGTTTGTTTTACTTGGGCAGTATGGTTGCAAAGCTGAACCTTAAAGGAATGTCCAGAAGGGCACCACCAGGAGTGGAGCCTACGGTTAAATTCGACTACACCTGGGAAACCTCAACCATGCCAGCTACAGAACAGATGCACACATTGCAAGCTTAATTCCGTTAACGAACGAGACTCCGTCATGCCCCGCGGTCCGAGTCCGGCTTACTAGAGGGACACGTGAGGCTCTGGCACATGAGATTGGCCAATAACTGGTGTGTCATGCCCTTACATGTCCGTGGCTGCATGTGCGCTACACTGAAAAGGCCAGCGTTTGTCGCTTACAGGTGCAGATAACCCGCTGAACAACGTTAGTGATGGGGATCTCTGATTACAATTATTACCCGCGAACAATGATTTCCCAGTAAGTGCAGGTCAACCGCAGTTCCGGAATTAGGCCTAACCGTCATTCCTGAAAAAATGAAAAACTTACGTGTGCAAACCACAGGTGCTGTAGCTTGCTTAACAGCTCGCCAGCCGTTCTCACGCCCAGTATGGATTACACGTGATTGCACAAAGGTGAGAAAGGGTACCGTATCCCCAGATAACATGTATGGATAGCGTACACATTCAAAATATATGTCTATACATCAGGAGGCAGGCTCAGACGGTGTTAGGCCCAGTATGGATTGCACGTGATTGCACAAAGGTTAGAAAGGGTACCGTATCCCCGGATAACATGTATGGATAGCGTACACATTCAAAATATATGTCTCAGGAGGCAGGCTCAGACGGTGTTAGGCCCAGTATGGATTGCACGTGATTGCACAAAGGTTAGAAAGGGTACCGTATCCCCGGATAACATGTATGGATAGCGTACACATTCAAAATATATGTCTCAGGAGGCAGGCTCAGACGGTGTTAGGCCCAGTATGGATTGCACGTGATTGCACAAAGGTTAGAAAGTGTACCGTATCCCCGGATAACATGTATGGATAGCGTACACATTCAAAATATATGTCTCAGGAGGCAGGCTCAGACGGTGTTTGGCCCAGTATGGATTGCACGTGATTGCACAAAGGTTAGAAAGGGTACCGTTTCCCCGGATAACATGTATGGATCGCGTACACATTCAAAATATGTCTCAGGAGGCAGGCTCAGACGGTGTTAGGCCCAGTATGGATTGCACGTGATTGCACAAAGGTTAGAAAGGGTACCGTATCCCCGGATAACATGTATGGATAGCGTACACATTCAAAATATATGTCTCAGGAGGCAGGCTCAGACGGTGTTAGGCCCAGTATGGATTGCACGTGATTGCACAAAGGTTAGAAAGGGTACCGTATCCCCGGATAACATGTATGGATAGCGTACACATTCAAAATATATGTCTCAGGAGGCAGGCTCAGACGGTGTTAGGCCCAGTATGGATTGCACGTGATTGCACAAAGGTTAGAAAGGGTACCGTATCCCCAGATAACATGTATGGATAGCGTACACATTCAAAATATATGTCTATACATCAGGAGGCAGGCTCAGACGGTGTCAGGCACAGCATGGATTTGACGGCCCAGACTACACAGCGGAGGAGCAGGGAGAGGTAAAGATTGCAAATGCTGGGGCCCTGCCCAAGCAAGGGGGGCCCACTCGTGGGCGTCGGTACTGGCACTGGGCCCCTCATAGTACGGCAGTGTGTCTGACGGCGGGTGTGCACCACCACCGTCAGAGACACTTGATTGCACTATGAAGGACCCTGTACCAGTGCCCGCGCCCAAGAGTCGGCCTACCCACCTGTCCAGGGCAACGGCACTCGCATGGTGTCGTGCGCTAGGTGGTGACCCCGGCCATGGGGGGGGAGGCAGCACAGTTAGGGAGTTTTAGAAAGTGGCATATGTTGATGTTGGACATTCAGCTGATGCAAAAGGTGAAATAGGTCAAGTCCCAGGAAGAGGTGGACCAAAGCAAGCCATTTTTCTGTCACCCTATGTGTCATCAGAGGAAGGTGGGACAAAATCCTTGGAAACCCATGCGTGGTTCATTTTAATGAAGGTTAGATCATCCACATTTTGGGTTGACAGACGGGTCCTTTTTTCTGTCAGGATTGATCCAGCTGCACTGAAGACTCTTTCCGATAGCACACTTGCAGCTGGGCAAGCGAGCTCCTGTAAGGCATATTGTGCCAATTCAGGCCAGGTGTCCAGTTTAGCGGCCCAATAGTCAAAGGGGAATGACCTGTGTGGGAGAACATCGATATGGGAGGAAAAGTAGTTTGTAACCATAGTTGACAATTGCTGTCTCCTGTCACTTTCCATCGATGCAGTATTACCAGTTGTGTGAGCGGTACTTGAAAAATCAGTCCACAACATTGTCATGAAACCCCTGTCTCCAACGCCACTTCTGCTGTGTGCACCACGAACACCTCTGCCAAGCTGCCCCCGGCCCGTACGGCTCGTGTGAGAACCATCACCGCTGCTGTGTGCTGGGAATGCCTCAAGCAACCGATTTACCAGAGTTGCTTGTTTATTAGCCAATATTAGGTCAAGGTTCTCCTGTGGCATGATGTTTTGTATTTTGCCTTTATAGCGTGGATCCAGGATGCTGGCCAACCAGTAGTCGTCATCGTTCATCATTTTGGCAATGCGTGGGTCCCTTTTTAGGATCTGCAAGGCATAATCTGACATGTGGGCCAATGTTCCCGGTGTCAATGATGCACTGCGAGTGCTGGTTGGAGGAGCACTTTCTGGCAAATCCACATCCCTCCAGTCACGCACAAACCCTGTACCAGACCTTGCCACGCCAACATTTTCACTTGCCCCACGAGATGCATCCTCCTCCCCTAAGTAATCATCCCCATCATCCTCCTCCTCCTCCTCTTCTTCCTCCACCTCGTCCAGGAGAGGTCCCTGAGCAGACAATGGCTGAATGTCATCAAGGATTCCCTCCTCCTCTTCCTCCTCATCAACATTGGCTGCAGGCGCCTGCTCCTTAAGGTGCGTCAAAGTTTGCATGAGCAGACGCATAAGTGGGATGCTCATGCTTAGGATGGCGTCGTCTGCGCTTACCAGCCGTGTGCATTCCTCAAAACACTGAAGGACTTTACAGAGGTCTCTCAGCTTCGACCACTGCACACCTGTCAACTCCATGTCTGCTCTCAAAGTGCCTGGCCGTGTATCCTCCCACAAATGCATTATGGCCTGCCTCTGCTCGCACAGCCGCTCCACCATGTGCAGGGTAGAGTTCCACCTTGTTGCAATGTCGATAATGAGGCGGTGGTTGGGAAGGTGGAGCAATCGCTGCAGCTTCTGCATACGAACAGAGTGTACAGGCGACCGGCGGATGTGCGCGCACAGTCTTCGCACCTTTTGGAGCAGGGCTGTTAACTCCGGATAATTTTTGAGGAAGCACTGCACCACCAGGTTCAAGGTGTGAGCCAAGCAAGGTATGTGGCTGAGTTTTGAAAGGGCTATGGCTGCCACAAAATTACGGCCGTTATCACTAACTACCTTGCCTGCCTCAAGATGTACACTGCCCAGCCATGACTCAGTTTGTCGCTGAAAGTACTCGGCCAGCACCTCGGCGGTGTGTCTGTCGCCCAAACACATCATCTGCAACACAGCCTGCTGACGCTTTCCACTAGCTGCTCGATAGGGGGACACCTCGTGTGCAACAGTGGCAGCTGCAGATGGAGTGCTCGTACGACTGCGCTCTGTGGACGAGCTTTCGCTTCTGGAGGAGGAGGAGGGTCAAACGCCTACAGCCAACTGTTTCCTATACCGTGGGCTAGGCAGCACTGTCCCACCACCCTGTCCCCTGTGGACCCTGCATCCACCACATTAACCCAGTGCGCAGTGATGGACACGTAACGGCCCTGGCCATGCCGACTGGATCATGCATCAGTTGTGAGGTGCACCTTTCCGCTCACTGACTGCTTGAGTGCATGGACAATGCGGTCTTTCACATGATGGTGGAGGGCTGGGATGGCTTTGCGAGAGAAGTGGCGACTGGGTAGGTCATAGCGTGGTACTGCATAGGCCATGAGTTCGCGGAAAGCTGCGCTTTCCACCAACCGATAGGGCATCATCTCTAACGAGATTAGTTTGGCAATGTGGGCGTTCAAACCCAGTGTACGTGGATGAGAGACTGAGTACTTTCTCGACCTACTCATAGTGTCTGGGAGGGTGAGCTGGACTTGAGAGCTGCGTATGGTGGAAGTAGCGGTGGACAGGGCAGACTGAGAGAGGGTTGATGATGGTGATGGAGTTGGTGTTCTTTCTGAAGGCCTAGATTCAGTCTTTTGTTGATATAACAGTGGGATTCCCTGACTGCTGTGGCCTTGCAACGACACCTCAACATTTGCTGCTGTGCTAACCGGTGGGCTTACAGTGGGGGAAACAATGTAGCGTTGTTGACTACCTTCTTTGTGATCAGTTGCACATGTGGTACTTGAGGTTTGGTGTTGTGTCCATGCTTGCAAGTGTATGCTGGTTAAATGTCTAAGCATGCAACTGGTATTCAAATTTTTCAGATTTTTCCCTCGGCTAAAGGTCTTTGCGCACTTCTTACAGATAACCTTGGCCTGATCATGACGATTTTGTTCAAAAAAGTGCCACACTGCACTCTTCCTACTTTGGCAGACATTTTGCGGCCTAGCACGCTGTGATATTTTGACCCGCTGGACAAGTTGTCCAGCAACTCTTTTGATTTTTGGAACCTGTCTTTGGAGTGCCCCGGGCCTGCCAGATAACAGCTGTTGCGATGTCGATGTCTGCTGTGGATGCTCCTCCTCCTCATCTGAGCTATTGGAAGCAGCACCTTCTTCCCCCAATGGATGCCAATCTGGGTCAACAACTGGGTCATCCATCACCTCCTCTTCAATGTCATGTGCACCTTCCTCTGTGTCACCGTGTATGGTGGTATAGTGTGCGGGAAGGGGCACCTGAGTCTCATCAGGGTCAGAATCTGGCTCTGTACACTGCAAGGACAATGTAGTGCTCTGAGTGAATGTACCAGCAGAATCATCTATCAGTGGTTGTGCATCAGTGCACTCCATGTCAGATTCATCTTGGCCTGGGTAATTCACCATTTCACTTGATAATCCAGGCATGGTATGTGATAACAGCTCCATGGAGTAATCAGTAGAGTTGAGTGACTTTTGGTTTTTTAGGGTCGAGTTTCGTTTCGTGAAACCCGACTTTTCCAAAAGTCGGGTAGAGCAAGATCGGCCGATTATAGGGAAAAGTCGGGGTCGTCCCGAAACACGAAACCCAATGTAAGTCAATGGGGAATAAAAGTCGGCAGTGAGAGGAGGACAGGAAACACACCTACAGTGCTCATTTGAATGCCAAAAGCATCAATTCTTCTTACTTAAGCTTGTCAACCTTAATTAACTTCATAATACAAGTTACGCACTGAAAAATGGGGGTTATTTGGCTAAAGTTGTGGGGGGGTAGGGCTGGCTCCAGGTTTTCATGTGCCCTGGGCGAAAGAGTGCCCCTTTAACACATACCACAACTCATCATGCTCCGATACGGCAGAGAAATAGCGGTATAGTACAATGCAAAATACTTCACTTTTTACATCTCATGACGAGGACCATCTATTTCTCCATACAGAATCATTGGTCCCATATAATGTTTGAAACAGTATATGATGAGCTCCACATAATGCTACAGTATATGTTGGTCCCCATGGATGAAGCTCCACTGTCTTATGGGCCCAAATAATGCTCCAAACATAATGGGCCCCATTTCTAATGCTCTAGTGTATAATGGGCCCTGTAAATGCTGCTCCAGTGTCTGATGTCCACCTTTGGAATGTTCCAGTGTATGGTGGGCCCCATCTATCATTCTCCAGAGTATAGTGCTCCCCAAAAATTGCTGTCCCAACATTGAAAACAATCAAATAAGTCTCCTCGCTAGGGAATCCCTGTACTAGTCTGGACTCCTCGTCGTCACCATCTTCCATCTCACTGCACAGTATTTCAACCTTGCAAGTGCTGTGATCCTGAGCAAGCAGGGGGGGCCCACTCGTTGGCGACGGCACTGGCACAGGGCCCCTGATAGTACGGTGGTGTGTCTGATGGCGGGTGGGCCGAACCTGCACTTTCATCTGCAGCTTCCTCTTTGTCACCGTGTAAGATGGAACTGTATATGGGAAGGGTAACCAGAGTTTCATCAGGGTCAGATTCAGGCCGTGTAGCGTGTGAGGGGAATGTAGTGGTCTGGGTCAATGTACCAGCAGATTCATCGAGCAGTGGCTGGGCATCAGTGCACTTGTGTCGCCCCCAGGAGTACGGTCGCCACAGTGGCATTACCTTCTTCCTAGGGAGTGTGATGTCATGCTTGGGAGCAACGAAGGATCTCTCTAGCAGGTTAACTGATTGGGCGGCGTCATTCCCACGAGTCATGACCCTCCAAACAGCGTTCATGAAGGCAAAGTGTTTGTTTTACATGGGCAGAATGGTTGCAAAGCTGAACCTTAAAGGAATGTCCAGAAGGGCACCACCAGGAGTGGAGCCTATGGTTAAATTCGACTCCACCTGGGAAACCTCAACCATGCCAGCTACAGAACAGATGCACACATTGCAAGCTTAATTCCGTTAACGAACGAGACTCCGTCATGCCCCGCGGTCCGAGTCCGGCTTACTAGAGGGACACGTGAGGCTCTGGCACATGAGATTGGCCAATAACTGGTGTGTCATGCCCTTACATGTCCGTGGCTGCATGTGCACTACACTGAAAAGGCCAGCGTTTGTCGCTTACAGGTGCAGATAACCCGCTGAACAACGTTAGTGATGGGAATCACTGATTACAATTATTACCCGCGAACGATGATTTCCCAGTAAGTGCAGGTCAACCGCAGTTCCGGAATTAGGCCTAACCGTCATTCCTGAAAAAATGAAAAACTTACGTGTGCAAACCACAGGTGCTGTAGCTTGCTTAACAGCTCGCCAGCCGTTCTCACGCCCAGTATGGACTACACGTGATTGCACAAAGGTGAGAAAGGGTACCGTATCCCGGGATAACATGTATGGATAGCGTACACATTCAAAATATATGTCTATACATCAGGAGGCAGGCTCAGACGGTGTTAGGCCCAGTATGGATTGCACGTGATTGCACAAAGGTTAGAAAGGGTACCGTATCCCCGGATAACATGTATGGATAGCGTACACATTCAAAATATATGTCAATACATCAGGAGGCAGGCTCAGACGGTGTTAGGCCCAGTATGGCTTGCACGTGATTGCACAAAGGTGAGAAAGGGTACCGTATCCCGGGATAACATGTATGGATAGCGTACACATTCAAAATATATGTCTATACATCAGGAGGCAGGCTCAGACGGTGTCAGGCACAGTATGGATTTGACGGCCCAGACTACACAGCGGAGGAGCAGGGAGAGGTAAAGATTGCAAATGCTGGGGCCCTGCCCAAGCAAGGGGGGCCCACTCGTGGGCGTCGGTACTGGCACTGGGCCCCTCATAGTACGGCGGTGTGTCTTACGGCGGGTGTGCACCACCACCGTCAGAGACACTTGATTGCACTATAATGGACCCTGTGCCAGTGCCCGCGCCCAAGAGTCAGCCTACCCACCTGTCCAGGGCAATGGCACTCGCACGGTGTCGTGCGCTAGGTGGTGACCCCGGCCATGGGGGGGGAGGCAGCACAGTTAGGGAGTTTTAGAAAGTGGCATATGTTGATGTTGGACATTCAGCTGATGCAAAAGGCGAAATAAGTCAAGTTCCAGGAAGAGGTGGACCAAAGCAAGCCATTTTTCTGTCACCCTATGTGTCATCAGGGGAAGGTGGGACAAAATCCTTGGAAACCCATGCATGGTTCATTTTAATGAAGGTTAGATCATCCACATTTTGGGTTGACAGACGGGTCCTTTTTTCTGTCAGGATTGATCCAGCTGCACTGAAGACTCTTTCCGATGGCACACTTGCAGCTGTGCAAGCGAGCTCCTGTAAGGCATATTGTGCCAATTCAGGCCAGGTGTCCAGTTTAGCAGCCCAATAGTCAAAGGGGAATGACCTGTGTGGGAGAACATCGATATGGGAGGAAAAGTAGTTTGTAGCCATAGTTGACAACTGCTGTCTCCTGTCACTTTCCATCGATGCAGTATTACCAGTTGTGTGAGCGGTACTTGAAAAATCAGTCCACAACATTGTCATGAAACCCCTGTCTGCAACGCCACTTCTGCTGTGTGCACCATGAACACCTCTGCCAAGCTGCCCCCGGCCCGTACGGCTCGTGTGAGAACCATCACCGCTGCTGTGTGCTGGGAATGCCTCAAGCAACCGATTTACCAGAGTTGCTTGTTTATTAGCCAATATTAGGTCAAGGTTCTCCTGTGGCATGATGTTTTGTAATTTGCCTTTATAGCGTGGATCCAGGATGCTGGCCAACCAGTAGTCGTCATCGTTCATCATTTTGGCAATGCGGGGGTCCCTTTTTAGGATCTGCAAGGCATAATCTGACATGTGGGCCAATGTTCCCGGTGTCAATAATGCACTGCGAGTGCTGGGTGGAGGAGCACTTTCTGGCAAATCCACATCTCTCCAGTCATGCACAAACCCTGTACCAGACCTTGCCACGCCAACATTTTCACTTGCCCCACGAGATGCATCCTCCTCCCCTAAGTAATCATCCCCATCATCATCCTCCTCGTCCTCTTCTTCCTCCACCTCGTCCAGGAGAGGTCCCTGAGCAGACAATGGCTGAATGTCATCAAGGATTCCCTCCTCCTCTTCCTCCTCATCAACATTGGCTGCAGGCGCCTGCTCCTTAAGGTGCGTCAAAGTTTGCATGAGCAGACGCACAAGTGGGATGCTCATGCTTAGGATGGCGTCGTCTGCGCTTACCAGCCATGTGCATTCCTCAAAACACTGAAGGACTTTACAGAGGTCTTTCACCTTCGACCACTGCACACCTGTCAACTCCATGTCTGCTCTCAAAGTGCCTGGCCGTGTATCCTCCCACAAATGCATTATGGCCTGCCTCTGCTCGCACAGCCGCTCCACCATGTGCAGGGTGGAGCTCCACCTTGTTGCAATGTCGATAATGAGGCGGTGGTTGGGAAGGTGGAGCAATCGCTGCAGCTTCTGCATATGAACAGAGTGTACAGGCGACCGGCGGATGTGCGCGCACAGTCTTCGCACCTTCTGGAGCAGGGCTGTTAACTCCGGATAATTTTTGAGGAAGCACTGCACCACCAGGTTCAAGGTGTGAGCCAAGCAAGGTATGTGGCTGAGTTTTGAAAGGGCTATGGCTGCCACAAAATTACGGCCGTTATCACTAACTACCTTGCCTGCCTCAAGATGTACACTGCCCAGCCATGACTCAGTTTGTCGCTGAAAGTACTCGGCCAGCACCTCGGCGGTGTGTCTGTCGCCCAAACACATCATCTGCAACACAGCCTGCTGACGCTTTCCACTAGCTGCTCGATAGGGGGACACCTCGTGTGCAACAGTGGCAGCTGCAGATGGAGTGCTCGTACGACTGCGCTCTGTGGACGAGCTTTTGCTTCTGGAGGAGGAGGAGGAGGAGGGTCGAACGCCTACAGCCAACTGTTTGCTATACCGTGGGCTAGGCAGCACTGTCCCACCACCACTGTCCCCTGTGGACCCTGCATCCACCACATTAACCCAGTGCACAGTGATGGACACGTAACGGCCCTGGCCATGCCGACTGAACCATGCATCAGTTGTGAGGTGAACCTTTCCACTCACTGACTGCTTGAGTGCATGGACAATGCGGTCTTTTACATGATAGTGGAGGGCTGGGATGGCTTTGCGAGAGAAGAAGTAGCGACTGGGTAGGTCATAGCGTGGTACTGCATAGGCCATGAGTTCGCGGAAAGCTGCGCTTTCCACCAACCGATAGGGCTTCATCTCAAATGAGATTAGTTTGGCAATGTGGGCGTTCAAACCCAGTGTACACGGATGAGAGACTGAGTACTTTCTTGACCTACTCATAGTGTCTGGGAGGGTGAGCTGGACTTGAGAGCTGCATATGGTGGAAGTAGCGGTGGACAGGGCGGACTGAGAGAGGGTTGATGATGGTGATGGTGTTGGTGTTCTTTCTGATGGCCTAGATTCAGTATTTCGTTAATATAACAGTGGGATTCCCTGACTGCTGTGGCCTTGCAACGACACCTCAACATTTGCTGCTGTGCTAACCGGTAGGCTTACAGTGGGGGAAACAATGTAACGTTGTTGACTACCTTCTTTGTGATCAGTTGCACATGTGGCACTTGAGGTTTGGTGTTGTGTCCACGCTTGCAAGTGCATGCTGGTTAAATGTCTAAGCATGCAACTGGTATTCAAATTTTTCAGATTTTTCCCTCGGCTAAAGGTCTTTGCGCACTTCTTACAGATAACCTTGGCCTGATCATGAGGATTTTGTTCAAAAAAGTGCCACACTGCACTCTTCCTACTTTGGCAGACATTTTGCGGCCTAGCACGCTGTGATATTTTGACCCGCTGGACAAGCTGTCCAGCAACTCTTTTGATTTTTGGAACCTGTCTTTGGAGTGCCCCGGGCCTGCCAGATAACAGCTGTTGTGATGTCGATGTCTGCTGTGGATGCTCTTCCTCCTCATCTGAGCTATTGGAAGCAGCACCTTCTTCCCCCAATGGATGCCAATCTGGGTCAACAACTGGGCCATCCATCACCTCCTCTTCAATGTCATGTGCACCTTCCTCTGTGTCACCGTGTATGGTGGTATAGTGTGCGGGAAGGGGCACCTGAGTCTCATCAGGGTCAGAATCTGGCTCTGTACACTGCAAGGACAATGTAGTGCTCTGAGTGAATGTACCATCAGAATCATCTATCAGTGGCTGTGCATCAGTGCACTCCATGACAGATTCATCTTGGCCTGGGTAATTCACCATTTCACTTGATAATCCAGGCATGGTATGTGATAACAGCTCCATGGAGTAATCAGTAGAGTTGAGCGACTTTTGGTTTTTTAGGGTCGAGTTTCGTTTCGTGAAACCCGACTTTTCCAAAAGTCGGGTCGAGCAAGATCGGCCGATTATAGGGAAAAGTCGGGGTCGTCCCGAAACACGAAACCCAATGTAAGTCAATGGGGAATAAAAGTCGGCAGTGAGAGGAGGACAGGAAACACACCTACAGTGCTCATTTGAGTGCCAAAAGCATCAATTCTTGGTATGTGAAAACAGCTCCATGGAGTAATCAGTAGTATGGCCTGCGTCATCCTTCAATCTTGGTTGGGGTGAAGGACACAAGGAAAGGTGTGGTTCATGAACATGAGCCTCCAATGACGACTCAGTGCTTTTATTTTTTACAACTTCAGAAGAGGAGGCGATAGAGCTGGAGGCTGAGTCAGCAATGTAAGACAAAACTTTTTCCTGAAGCTCTGGCTTTAAAAGCGGTTTGCCAACTCCTAGAAAACTAAAGGCCCCGTCTCACTAAGCGATCTCGGTAGCGAGATCGCTGCTGAGTCACAACTTTTGTGACGTAACAGCGATCTCACCAGCGAGATCGCTGTGTGTCACAGCGATCAGCGAGCGGCCCCCCTGCCGGTATTGCTGATCGCTGCAAGAAACCTCTGGACATTTCTTTGGTCGCTGGTCTCCCGCTGGCCAGCACGCATCGCTGTGTGTGACAGCGGGAGACCAGCGATCAGGTGTAAAAAAATAATAAAAAAATAAAAAATATAGTTATTCTCACCTTCCGATGTCCCGTGCAGCCTTCCCGCTCTCTCCATGCTCCGGTCCCAGTGATCCTTTGCATGAATGACCGCGAGACTTTGTTATCCCTCGAGACCGTGACATCTCGCGGTCATTCGTGCAAAGGATCACTGGGACCGGAGCGTGGAGAGAGGCAGGATGGCTGAACGGGACATCGGAAGGTGAGAATAACTATATTTTTTATTTTGATTCTATTTTCTACAGCAATAGCCAGCGATGCCGGGCGCTCGGCATCGCTGTGCTGATCGCTGGTGAAGCTGTCTGTGTGACAGCTCACCAGCGATCACATAGCGACTTACTAGCGATCCTGACACCTTGATATCGGTGTCGGGATCGCTGGTAAGTCGCTTAGTGTGACGGGTCCTTAAGCCTTCGAGGCCTTGTGGAGCCAGACGATGACGCAGGCTCAACACCTCCTGCATTCGGTCCTATTTTGCTTTTGCCACTACCATCAGATCCACCACCAACACCATCATTACCAACTGCCACCCCCCGCCCAATTCTACGGCCTCTTCCACCAGCCTTCCTCATTTTTGGTAGAAATGTAGACAAAATCCAACAAACTATATAGTAATGTAAAACAAGGTACAAGGTGTCTATAGGACAGGGGAGATTTTGAATTTCTGCACACACTAGTGGACACTGGACACTTTTGGATTGTGTGAGGCCCACTGAATATCAGAGCGCTATGTCACAGGCTCGATGGCACAGGTGTGAAAAAAGTGACTACAGGATAAGGGAGATTTTGAATTTCTGCACACACTAGTGGACACTGGACACTTTTGCATTGTGTGAGGTCCACTGAATATCAGAGCGCTATGTCACAGGCTCGATGGCACAGGTGTGAAAAAAGTGACTACAGGATAAGGGAGATTTTGAATTTCTGCACACACTAGTGGACACTGGACACTTTTGGATTGTGTGAGGCCCACTGAATATCAGAGCGCTATGTCACAGGCTCAATGGCACAGGTGTGAAAAAAGTGACTACAGGATAAGGGAGATTTTGAATTTCTGCACACACTAGTGGACACTGGACACTTTTGGATTGTGTGAGGCCCACTGAATATCAGAGCGCTATGTCACAGGCTCGATGGCACCGGTGTGAAAAAAGTGACTACAGGATAAGGGAGATTTTGAATTTCTGCACACACTAGTGGACACTGGACACTTTTGGATTGTGTGAGGCCCACTGAATATCAGAGCGCTATGTCACAGGCTCGATGGCACAGGTGTGAAAAAAGTGACTACAGGATCACAGAGATTTTGAATTTCTGCACACACTAGTGGACACTGGACACTTTTGGTTTGTGTGAGGCCCACTGAATATCAGAGTGCTATTTCACAGGCTCGATGGCACAGGTGTGAAAAAGTGACTACAGGATAAGGGAGATTTTGAATTTCTGCGCACACTAGTGGACACTGGACACTTTTGGATTGTGTGAGGCCCACTGAATATCAGAGCGCTATGTCACAGGCTCGATGGCACAGGTGTGAAAAAAGTGACTACAGGATAAGGGAGATTTTGAATTTCTGCACACACTAGTGTACACTGGACACTTTTGGATTGTGTGAGGCCCACTGAATATCAGAGCGCTATGTCACAGGCAGAAATTGGCTAGTGTATCACAAACTACAAGGTGTATGTAGAATTGGGCAGAATAGGAATCTCCCTAGAGTGTAGGTCTGTAAGAACGGAACAAGTCCTCCACTTATCCTTCCACAGTGACACACAGATAGCTTCACTGTGGCTGTGATAACAGCCGTTACACGGTACTGTGTGAGGGCTGTATGGTGTGAAAAAATGCACGCTCAGTACCTCAGCAGGACAAAAAAAAAAAATTGGGATTGCTTTTAAAAAAGCAGTTTGCAGAGCAGTGGGTAAACAGCAATGCAGTTGTCAGGAAGCCTTCGAAGGCAGCCTAACAACCAACACTGCTGATCCACCACAATATAGCCTCCCCTTGCACTGCACACACAGTGACTGGTGTGTTGTACAGGCAAAATCGCTAGCAGCAGAAGCAGTTTTTTTTCCTTCTTCCCTGCCTAACGCTCTCCCTACAGAATCAGCAACCTCTCCCTATGCTAAGATCGGCGGAAGTAAGATGGCGGTCGGCGTGCACGCCCTTTTATATCCCCTGGACCGCCCACCAAAGCAAGCCAATCATTTGCATGCCCTTCTGAAAGATGGTGGTGACCCCTGCCCATCACGTTGCCCACAGTGTCCGTGGATCCTGATTGGCTGAAAAAGAGCGCAAAACAAACTTTTGAAACGTGACTTTGGCGCTTAAGTCGCCGACCTCGTGGCAGACCTCATCCTAGGGTCGGGTTTCGTTTCATGAAACCCGACTTTGCCAAAAGTCGTTGACTTTTGAAATTTTTTGACCCGTTTCGCTCAACTCTACTACCTACATTTGGTGTAGTTGGCAGGATCATCACCGCCAAAACACCATCTTCAGCGGTAAGCCTGCACCGAAGATCCAAAGGACCCAAGCTGAACGGGTTGAAGATTTTCCCTGTGGATTACAAAATTGGACTGTGACCACTATTGTCGGTTTTCATCAGGCGGATCCGGAGCAGAAGAGGACGTGACAGAATGGCTGTGGTATTCCAGCGCCAGAAAGAAGCACAGGAGTTTGCAGCTACATTGGACAATCTGGGACTATGTCGCACCTGCCCCTGGGGGGAGAGGCGTACATCTGGAGACAGCCGCTCCCTCATGCTGGAACCTGGAAGATGGGTGGAGAGGCCGACCAATGCCCCACCCAAGAATGGGAGTGGCCCAGGTGGAGAGGCTGGGTGTGGCTGTTTGGCGTCATTGAGCTTCTGGACATCGGATGAGATGCGACGCTGCCGTGGCCTCAGACGCCTGGAATGAAGGAGGCGTCAGGAGATCGAGTCCCGTCGGGAGAGCTGCCCCTAGGAGCCACTGTCAGTACCCCGGACACCTATCAAAGAAGAGGAGCAACCCCGGACCCTGCTGAAACAGCCGCTGGAAGATCCGCCACGGAGTCTCCCCGCGGAACCACGGGCCTGGATGCTGGCCCTGCCGGATGGCAGGGTGAAGATCATCGGCTGCTGGAGGAGCTGCGGGATGGTCTGTTGGGAGCTGCGGCACTGGGGAAGGTGAGCGTTCCCCCAGCCCAGCCGGCGGCACCGCAGGCAGCTCCCGTTCTCCCGCCTGTTTATGAAAGAACCAGTTTTTGACTGCATTTAGCCCAGTTAATACTTTGGGCCTAGTAACTGTGTCTGCTACTCAGCAGAGGAGCCCACCCGTGAACCAAGCTGTGCTGCCTGTTTATGTAAGAACCATTTTTTAACTCCATTTAGCCCAGTGAATACTTTGGGCCTAGTACCTGTGTCTACTGCTCAGCGGAGGAGCCCACCCGTGAACCTAGCTATGCCGCCTGTTTATGTAAGCACTGTCTGCTACTCAGCAGAGGAGCCCAGCTGTTAAGCAAGCTACAGCACCTGTGGTTTGGACACTTAATTTTTTCACATTCTTTCTGGAATGCCGGTTAGGCCTAATTCCGGAATTCCGGTTGACCTGCACTTACTGGGAAATCCTCGTTCGCGGAGAAGAATTGGAATCCCACATCCCCATCACTAACAGGGTTCAGCGGGTTATCCGCACCTGTAAGCGACACACGCAGGTCCTTTCAGTGTAGCGCGCATGCAGCCCCGGACATGTAAGGGCATGGCAGACCTGTTATTGCTCGATCTCACATGCCAGAGCCTCGCGTGTCCCTCTAGTAAGCTGGATGCGGACCGCGGGGGCAAGCCGGAGTCTCATTCGTTAACGGAATTAAGCTGACAAATCACTAGCACAACTAAAAACGGCCATGCACCACCACCCACAGAATCGACAAAGCTTGCAATCTGTCCATCTTTTCTGTGGCTGGCATGGTTGAGGTTCCCCGTGTGGAGTCCAATTAAGCCGCAGGCTCCACTCCTGGTGGTGCCCTTCTGGACATCCCTTTAAGGTTCAGCTTTGCAACCATACTGCCCCCAGAAACCAAACACTTTGCCTTCATAGACGCTGTTCGGAAGGTCATGGGAATAACGCCCCCCGATCGGCAGTTGGCATAATCTATGGTGGGAAGTCCGACGGTATATGATCGACTTCAATTTTAGATTTTTTTTTATTTTAGATTTTTAGTCCAGCCTTTCTTGACTTTGTAAGGGCATGACATGCCTATATCTGTGTCTCCTCCTCCTTTTACTCCTCCACATCTTTTCTATATCTAGTTGCCCTTTTCCATATGTTATTTTTGTTTTCTGAGCATTTTGTCTGGTTTGGGACATGTTTTGTAATTGTTTTCTATGTGTTTGTATGTGTTTGCCTGCCATTGTTTTCAATGGGGCTCGACGGTGTTCGTCGAACGTTCGACGAACTTGCCTCCTGTTCGACGAACCAAACCGAACTCGAACACTAATGGGGTGGCTCAACACTACTCCTGATATATAGACGTACATTTTTAGTGTTTAAACTATGCTATATATACCTGGTATCTGGTGATACTGTACCCTTTTTGTCAGGAAGTCCTCCTCCACCCACCACTCGAAGTGTATCATTGACACCTGGAATATTGGCCCACATGTGTGATTATTTCTTGTGGATCTTCTTTTTATATTGTGGTGTGATCCATCCTGAGTGTGTGAGAGTCTGTGGGTTACTCCTGCAATTTATATGTAGATTTAAAAATTAGCCCAACACTGTATACAGCTCTACGCTTGTGATACATTACCCATTTACTGCTTTTTACATTCTGGTCTAATCCAAACTGACCAAGTGAGAGTCTGTTTCTGACTGTGGAAATAAATACTGAGATTGACAATGACCCCTACACTGTGTACAGCTGTACGCTTCAGATCCATTACCGTTTTACAGCTTTTTATATTGTGTTGTAATTCATACTGAGCCTGAGAGGGTCTGTGTCTGCCTCCTGAAATATATATGGAGATTTAGAATGTTTAAACTATACTATATATACCTGGTATCTGATGATACTATACCTTTTTTCTACTTTTTATATTCTTGCCTAATCCATACTGAGCCTGTGAGCGTCTCTGTGTGACTGATGGTATATATAGGGAGATTGACAATCATCCTTTGACTGTATAGAGCTGTATGCTTCTGATACAGTACCATATATCTGATGTTATTTTGGGTACATTTTCTCCAAAATTTGGAAGTATGGTGGAAGAGGCCGCGGACGTGGGCGTGGGAGGGCCAGCTGGTACTGATGATGGTGGTGCTTCTGCTGGTAGTGGCAAAAGCACAATAGCAGCTAAGGCAGGAGGTGTTGAGCCTGCGCCATGGTCTGGCTCCGGAACGCCTGGAAGGCTACCTTTTCTGGGAGTAGGTTAACCGCTTTTAAAGCCAGAGCATCAGGAACTGGTTTTGGCTTACATTGCCGAAACAGACTCCAGCAAATATGCCCTCCTTTTCTGAAGTTTCAAAAAATGCAAGCACTGAGTCATCAAGTGCTGGCTTCTGGTCAGGAAGAACCCCTTTCCTTGTGTCCTTCACCCCCACCAAAAGTGAATGATGCAGCAGGCCACACTTCACATTAGTCCATGTAGCTCTTTCCCACATACCATGCCTGGGTTATCAAGTCAAATCGTGAATTACCCAGTCTAAGATGAATCTGACATGGAGTGTGGGTGGCCAGCCAGGGCAGTGGGGTTAATCGGTACCGGGCCAGTGTCTCAGAGGCATATGTCATGGTGGTGGTGACCCGGTCCGTGGGACTGGGCGTCTATGCAAAGGGGTGAATAACGTTTATAGGTGAATGATACGTGACTCCACCTGTGGTTTCTGATCAGGTTGACCAGTGCTGCAGTGTCGCTTCTCTGGGACAGATGTGGTGCTGCTAAGATGTAGAAGCCCTGCACAGGTAGGGCCATAGTCGCAGGGCAGATGAAAGAGTTGGTAGATGGTGTGCAGTGCAGGATGTAGCACAGCTGTGCGCCAGGCGCAGGAGAAAGATGACAGACACAGTCGTGCAGTTCCTTTACCTGTACTTAAGTGCCGTACAGGACCCAGAGTACTGATGGAGAAGGAGTTGGTCAGCCTGGAAGCAAATTAGGAATTCTCTCTCTGCAGATAGGTAGTGTGGCCTCCATTCTAGCGCTTGTCAGAAGTACTCGCAGTACTGAGTTCACTGAAGTTCCCCCTGTTGACTCTCCTTTGAAACTTTCTCGTATGGAAGGCAGCCGTAGCCTTTTCCTTCTGGCTCACACAAGTCGCTGCTGGGGCCTCCGAGCCTTAGTTGGGAACAGAGCATTTACAGCTGCTACTTCCTCTGGTTTCTGCTGCAGGACCGTCAGTGTCCCTACAAACTCGGAGATGGGAATCTGGTCCATGCGCTCCAGCTAGGAGGGAGCCTTAACTCTGCTCATCCTCCAGCTCCCCTTCTCACATCCACACACTTCCCCTTCCCTTCACAGACTGCCCTAACTTCCAGAGAGCAGCTCCGCAGCAGTCAGGTTCAGAGCTCTCCCTGCTGGCCTGGAGTGGGAACTGTGTTGTGTGTTGGTTTAACTGCTAGAGAGATCCTTCGTTGCTCCCAAGCATGACATCATACTCCCTAGGAGGAAGGTAATGCTACTGTGGCGACCGTACTCCTGGGGGCACCACAAGTGCACTGATGCCCAGCCACTGCTAGATGATTCTGCTGGTACATTGACCCAGACCACTACATTCCCCTTGCACTCTATACAGCCAGAATCTGACCCTGATGAAACTCAGGTTCCCCTTCCCGCATACTATACCACCTTACAAGGTGACAAAGAGGAAGATGCAGATGAAAGTGCAGGTTCCTTGAGCAGGTGGGGGGCATACTCATGGGTGACGGCACTGGCACAGGGCCCCTCATAGTATCCCCATAGAATCCTGAATGTGACATTAACACTTGCAACATGTAATCTTGAGTTTTGTGGATCTTTTGAAAAGTTAGAATATAGTAACAAAGGAAACTTCCTCTCGATAGTTGAGGTTTTGTCAAAATATGACTCAATACTACAAGAATTGCTTCAGCGTCCGCAAGGGACTGTTAAATACCTCAGTCCTAAAATTCAGAATGAGCTTATTAATCTATTAGCCTTACAAATCCAAGATGAAATTGTAGCAGAGCTTCAAAATTCCTTGTTTTTTTCATTGATCCTAGATACCACCCAGGACATAGCTAAAATTGATCAGATGAGTGAAGTTTACCGGTATGTCAAAATAGTTAATGATGAAGAGGGGAAACCTATTGAAATCAAAATATGTGAAACTTTTGTATCCTTTAGAGAGAAAAGATCAGTCTGCGCAAGATCTTGCAGAAGAAATAATAACTTCATTGAAAGAGAAAAACTTGGATTTGACCAAATGTCGGGGACAAGGCCATGATGGTGCTGCAGTCATGAGTGGGGTATACAATGGAGTGCAGCAGTGTATTAACGAAAAAGCCCCACACGCATACTTTGTGCACTGCGCTGCTCATAACCTTAATTTAGTTTTGAAGGATGCTGTAGAAGAGAACCGAGTGGTGAGACAGATTTTTGAAACAATTCAAAGTGTATATTGCTTTTTTGGTAATAGTATTGTTCGCTGGCAAGATTTAAAATCAGTGTACTGCATTGAAGCTCAGCCCGATTCACTGAATTCGAAAGTAACACTGAAAACTCTTAGTCCAACTCATTGGTCTGGCAGACATGATGCAGTGTATACACTGAAACAGAGGTTTTGTGACGTGATGAAAAGTCTTACTCACATAACTTTGACTTCCAAAAAAAGCAAGGAAAGAAACGAAGCACAGCAGCTAAAGAACAAAGTTGAAAGTTTTGATTTTGTATAACTTTTGGTTGTGCAGTGTGAAGTCTTAGAGACTCTCAGCCTCGTATCGAAATCCTTACAATCTGAAACCATGGACCTCTTGTCTGCATATGAGTTATTGGGAAATGCATTGTTAAAGATAACCGAAATGCGTGAAAGGTTCGAAGCACTTGTTTCTGAAGCATCAGATGTGTGTAGTCGATGGGGAATAAAAAATGAATTTCACCAGAATAGAGTAAGGAAAGTGAAGAAACACTTTGATGAGTTGTGTGAAGACGAGAGATTAGCAGACCCAAAAACTTGTTTCTGAGTTACTGTGTTCTATCCAATGGTAGACACACTTTGGACTGAACTTCATCGCCGCTTTGAAGGGATGAAAGCTGTTCTTGACTCTTATGACGTAATACAACCTGATTTTTTGGTGAGTGCAAGTGAAAGAGATATTCACAAAAAAGCTGCTGATTTTGTTAACAAGTTTGCAGATGATGTAACTCCAGCCTTTCCTTCACAGTTATGTTCAGTAAAAAATTTGTTTCAAAAGCAACTGGAAAAAATGAAAAGTGTTAAGGAATTTGCTGATTTCCTAATAGTCGAGCATTCTTCACTTTCATCAAGCTATCCAGACGTTTACACAGCATGCATCATGTATTTGACTGTTCCTGTGACTGTGTCTAAGGCTGAACGATCCTTCTCTAAGCTTAAACGCATAAAAAACTACTTGAGAAGTACTATGGCTCAAAAAAGACTCAGCAGCTTAGCTTTACTTTCAGTTGAGAATGATCGAGCTCAACAGATCAACTTTGACAAAGTAATTGTTGAATTCGCTTCTCTGAAAGTGAGGAAACAAATGTTTAAGTAGCTGTTTAAAACTGAACAAATTGGTAATGTTTAAGTAATGTTATGTTTAAGTGAACAAAGTTTAAATATATACTGTTTAAAACTACTTCATATTTAATAAACATATATAGCTATTTGAAAATTGTGCAATATTTGGAATTATTATTCACCTTATTAATTTGTTTGACGAGTGTGACCAACCTGTCAATCAGTTCTCCAAGCGATGCTACAGATCGCTTGGAAAACGCTAGCATTTGCATTGGACTCGTTAATGTGCGAGTAATCGCTTGGAAACTCGCAGAGTACCGACTCCTGCGAGTCCCCTACTACTCGCAGAGTAACGAGTCCTAACGAGTAGATTCGCCCATCCCTAGTCCTATCCCAACAGGAAGGAATTGTCATAGTGGCGTATGCGCTGGCGGGTAGCTGTAAGCTACTCGGAGCATGATTGCTCCCGGTTTGGTTCAGCTCCCCGTTTAGGGCGGGCTTTGCTCAACAACCGGTCTGACAAAAAGAAGGTGGGGAAGCTTCAAAACACAAAATGAAGGCGACAAGATTGTCGAGGACAATAATGGTCAAAGGAAGGAGCATGTAGGGGAAGTGGACTGACCTATGGACCGGTCTGCAGCAGGAGAGACGGTCAGGGGGGTGGCTCTGACAGGAGAGCCGCAGTACAGAGAGAGCCCGGGAGGTACCAGAGACGGACGGATCGACTCGGATGGGTGAAGAGCTATGGTGGTAGGCCTAGGGCAGCCACAGTGAAAGAGCCACGAGAGATGTCATTCAGGAAGACAGAAGAAAGGGAAAGGTACCCGGGCCTGTGTGCGGAGCTCGTTGTGCAGCAGCTGTGTGGTGCTGTGGTCATTGAAAGGACGGCCAATAAAGGAGGACCTGTTGGACGCACATCAGTCTCTGTCTCAGTCTGTTCGTGGCGAAGAAAGGGGCCACCCCCGGTCGGCACACCTACCTACATACGCACAAGAGAGACCTGCTAATCAACTAAAGTGGTGCCGGCAGAAGCCAAACGGGAACCATAGGCAGATTTGAGACTAGTCTGGTGCCGTTCCTATTCAGTTTCTTCAAACTAAGAAAAACATAGAAAATCAGAGAATTAAAAAATATGTTTGCAATCGTGCAGCAAGACACTGTTTTATGCTTCCAGTAGTTTGGGCAGCTTGAACATTCACTGTACTTCTAGTTGGTAAATGACACTTTATTTTGTGTATCTCCATTATCTTCATTCAATCTATTAGAACATACTTAAATCCATAATCAATTCCCCTGAATATGTTGACAGCATATTAAAGTGCTAACATAAGAGCGGACGACGCATTCGTGGATCTATTGTTGTACTCATGTCTTATCTTGACATTGCTGTGTCTTCATCAAGGACAACCCGGTGATGTCGTAATAACCGATGCAGAACCACTATGATCTTGATGAATGTTTTATAAGCCTCAAGGGATCTACAGGGTCCCCTTGGGTACAGTCACTTCCAAAACAGAACATAATTATCGTGACGGCCTTCTTAGCTGCTGAAGACAAAAAGATATTTCAGGTTTACATGGCAACTACATGTGGATAAGAGCTAGAGCAAATCCTGAAAATACTGTCAGCACCATGGGACAGTGATCATTGGACTTCATTGTCCCAGAAATGTTCTCTGAGTTGTAGCCTGAGAGATATGCTGCTCAGATCAGACCCACAAATTATTTCTGAACCCAGACCATTAATAAATTTCAATCCCAGACTTTTAAAAGTAAGTTCAGTTTACTTGATTTACATGAAATAACAATTAAGGGAAACATTCAGAAAAAAACTCTATGTTATGTGTTCCTCTGTTACTGCTCCTGAAACTCAAAGAATTGGAGT
The DNA here is from genome assembly GCF_039654945.1 of Dendrobates tinctorius. NCBI lineage: Eukaryota > Metazoa > Chordata > Amphibia > Anura > Dendrobatidae > Dendrobates > Dendrobates tinctorius. Next base: position 33,958,712 of record NW_027361733.1, read on the forward strand.
GCTACCATTTCCCTTGTCAATCGGGTGTGGCCCTACACAGTCTTAAACTCATCACTAAGTGAAGTTTTCAGAGTATGTAGTGACAGCACTGACTTAGGAAATTGTATAATCCAGTTGTCCAGGGATATTAAAGGGAATCAGTCACCTATTTTTGCGAGTATCAGCGTCACTTAGTTACCTGCTGTGTACCTTGGATACCTGCGTGCTCGCGCTGGGAGCTGGTATCCAAGGTACACAGCGGGTAACTAAGTGACGAGCGCGCTTAGTTACCCGATATTTACCTTGTGTAACAACCCTGCTGGCATCACTGCATGGTCTCCCATCCCCCGCACACCAACTTACTTTTTGCTTCAAGCCATGCTGTGAATCCTGTCTGTTGCCAGCCCTGTGCCTCTGCTCTCCATGTTTCCTGACTGTGTGTATAGGGGGGCGGCGCCTGAACTCTCTGGTTCTTATGCAGTCAGTGTGCACCTGGCTAATGGGTCCCTGACCAATTACCTAGAGCCCTGGACTATTTAACCCTGCCACATCCACTGAAACATTGCCTGTGCAATGTCTAAACTCAGTTAGCTCCTTGCTGCTGAGCCAGCCAGGCCCTGTCCTATGTCTTGCCTTCGCTCAAGGCTCTTATTGCGTATTCCTGTGTCTTGGTACCTTGCCTAGTACTTCTCTGTCTGCCTGCCAGGAGGCAGAATATCCTGGTCCTTGTGTCTTTGTCCCTGTGTCTCTGTCTAAACTCAGTCTTACCTCTGTCTGTCTCCTTGTTTGTGGTTCCTTCTCTGCTGTGTCTTTCCTTGGTTCCTCCCTATCAGAGGCTCTGCTCCCTTGCCGCTCTGTCTGCACGGCTCCCTAGCCGCTCTGTCTGCACGGTTCCCTAGCCGCTCTGTCTGCACGGCTCCCTAGCCGCTCTGTCTGCACGGCTCCCTTGCAGTCCAGCCTACTCCGCACCTCCTGTGTGAACAGGTCCAAACCTGTTCCTTCATATTCTACACCTTCCTGCCTATATCCATACCTGCACCTCCTGTGTGAACAGGTCCAAACTTGTTCCTTCATATTCTACTCCTTCCTGCCTATATCCATACCTGCACCTCCTGTGTGAACAGGTCCAAACCTGCCCCTCATATTCCACTCCTGCTTGCCCAGTGTCTCCAAGCCGTGCCCGCTGGCCCAGTGTCTCCAAGCCATGCCCGCTTGCCCAGTGTCTCCAAGCCGTGCCCGCTTGCCCAGTGTCTCCAAGCCACGCCTGCTTGCCCAGTGTCTCAGCCGTGCCTGTCGTGTCTACCTGCCTGCCTGTCTATAGCACCTGTCCAAGTGCCTTGTCCCTGAGTGGGATCAGCAGCCACAGCCAGACACCACCCTGGAGTGGCACCCGACAGCTACCTGCCGCACAAGCCTGACCTCACCATCAGAGGCTCCAGTGAAGACCGAGGTAGCTGTCGTAGTCACGCCCCTTCCAGGGTAGTCTGGTTTGTGGCACAGTGGGGCCACAAACCCCCGGCTTGCGCCATTCAGCCAAGGCACGAGCGTGACACCTTGGATACCAGCGTCCTCGCTGGTCCTGATCGCTGGTGAAATCTGCCTGTTTGACAGCTCACCAGCGATCATGTAGCGAGGCACCAGCGATCCTGACAAGGATCGTTGTCGGGATCGCTGGTGCATCGTTTAGTGTGATGCGACCCTATCTCTTGGCCATTCTGTTCCTAGTTTGTCCTGGGTATGACCCTGGCCTCCCACTATTCATTGTTCCTGGCATCTTCTGGTTTGGACTCTGGTCTGCTCCTTGTCACTGTTCCTGGTATCACCTGATTCTGACCTTAGCTTGTTCTTGTTCTCCATGTTCCTCATTCCAGCTAGTAGTCTTTTCTCCATTTTACTGGAGTCATTACTTTGACTATTTTTCTGACCTATGACTATTTTTGAACATTGACCACTTTTCTTTCCTGTGACCACAGCTTTATGGAATGACCTGAATTGGAGTGGCAATATTGTAACCACTAGGGGCAGCACCAGCAGGTAGCATCATCAAGAAATAGCCAGAGGTCGTTACATGGAGCAGCAGTAAAGTTGGGAGTAGAGTTGAGCGACTTTGGTCGGATCGGGTTTCATGAAACAAAATTTGCTTCAGATGAAACTGGCCCGACTAGGGCAAAAAAAGTCGGAGTTTCGTCCGAAATCCGATCCCAATGCAAGTCAATGGGGATTAAAAGTCGGCATTGAGTGGATGAATGTCATCCGCTCAATGCCGACTTTTATTTCCCATTGACTTGCATTGGGGTCGGGTTTCGGACGAAACTCCGGCTTTTTTTGCCCTAGTCGGACCAGTTTAATCTGAAACGAATTTTGTTTCATGAAACCCGATCTGACCAAAGTCGCTCAACTCTAGTTGGGAGGATAAGCAAGTATCATAGTTAGGAAATAGCCAGAGGTCAGTACATGGTGCAGCAGAATAGGTGGAAGGATAAGCAGGCATCATAGTCAGGACATAGCCTGAGGTCAGTACACGGCAGCGGCAGTAGAATCTTGAGGGTAAGCAGCAGGTGGAAAGAAGCTAGACTAAAGGCTGGGCGCTCAATAATCTCGTGAGGAAGGAAGTGCAGTGCCAAGTTTAAGTAGGGCGTTCAATCAGGAGATCACAGGGTTGAGCCAATCAGGAACTCAGGCTGCAGACAATCAGGAACAACACAGCAAGGAAATGTCCAGCAAGCTGAATAGCTCAGAGGAAAGAGCTACCGCTTGGTGCACGAACTGCTGGGTTCGAGTCCTGACAACAGTTCTTTTCCATGCTTGGTATTCCTGTCATGGTACCATGATTCTGTGCCGTGTCCAATATTTGATCTTGCTATTGTCCTTTCATCACTTTTGAAAACCATATATTACCTTAGAGTAGGAACCCCAGTCTAGCTAGCACAATACATATTCAGCTATAAGAATCCGCTTTCTAAGTAACAGAAACCATGGATTTTAAGAAAATGTAAACCAGAATTGTTATTTCACGAGAAATGTAATTTATTAAAGAGGAGAATTTAGTCTTTTTTGAATTACCCTTCACCCCAGTGTCCTATTCCCTGACATCCTACATTTATTCTGCCTTATTAACTGCATTAACAGAAGCGCAATTGCCTTGCTTTGTGTTCTTAGCAGATTGCACTTTACGAGATATGAAAATGTACAATAAAGGAGACAGATCTTAGCCTATTAGCATAACACAGGGTACATTAGTACAAAATATTCCTTTGAGGGGCTATTCTGCCATGTTTGAAATAATTACAAATATTTACACTCGGGAGGCTGGAATGAAAGTGGAGATTAGCAGATTAATTAGGCATTTGCGGAGATAGATTTAACATCTCAAAGCAATCCATTAATAAGGAGCACATGTAAATCCAGCAATTACATCCAGAACATGCAGCCACTGCAGTTGTCCCGTATTTTGTTAGGTTTTCAAGCTTTCCTGGAAGCATCTTCTATCACTATTACTACAAATGGGACCTCAATGTTACTCCAATAAAACTATAGTTGTTAAACTGGATTCAGTACAAACTGAAACAAGGTAAAGCTGCCAAAACAAATTACACTAATTTGTTCTCTTCAGTCTGGTTCTCCATTACAATTTAATTGTGTTTTTTTTTTTAAAGAAAATGTATTGTTCCTATTTATGACTTTAGGCCTGTCTCATTGAAAAGCTGGAAGGGGAAATTAATGATCCAGGATAGAAAGAATTGAAGTGTTCCAGAGGAGGAATGAGCTGTTCAAATCTTTTCCAATTTGGGTAATCAGATTACAGTTTAATGGAACGTTTAATGTTGTTGTGTCATTGTTATGGAATTCAAGAGGTTAATGTTTCATTTTACTGGAGGTATTAGTGTAAAAATGAAATTGTCCTTGGACTAAATGGGAATGGCCGGTAGTGTAGCTACTGGGGGGGGGGGGGGGGGGGGGGGGGGCAGAAGAGATGTTGAATTGAGCCCCTGACTTAAAGGGGCCCACCTGGAGTGACAGCCACCCTAAGGCTATGTGCACAGGCTGCAGATTCTGCTGCGTTGTACAGTACCTTTATTTCCTATGAAAAAAAGAAACGCAGTGCACATTAGAGAAGAGCGACTTTGCCTTTTTTCGGGTCTAGTCGGGTTTCATGAAACCCGACTTTTGCAAAAGTTGGGTCGAACGCAATCGGCCGATTATCATGAAAAGTCGAAGGCCGACTGAAACACGAAACCCAATGCAAGTCAATGGGGAAGAAAAGTTGGCAGTGAGTGGAGGACAGGAAACACACCTACAGTGCCCATTTTAATGCCAAAAACATCAATTCTTATTACTTAAGCTTGTCAACCTTAATTAACTTTATAAAAATAGTCAGGCATTGAAAACTGGGGGTTATTTGGCTAAAGTTGTGGGGGGGTAGGGCTGGCTCCAGATTTTCGTGGGCCCAGGGCCAAAGAGTGTCAATGGGCTCCTTTAACACATGCCACAATTCATGATCCTCTGATACGGCAGAGAAAAAGCGGTATAGCACAATGAAAAATACTTAACTTCTTACATCACATGACTGATATCCATTTTAAATTCTCCAATAACTCCAAAAACGGACAGTATATTACTCCATACAGTATTCTGGCCACCGCATAGTGCGCCATACAGATTAATGATGCCCATATATTTCTCCATACAGAATCATTGGTCCCATATAATGTTCGATACAGTATATGATGAGCTCCACATAATGCTACAGTATATGTTGGTCCCCATGGATGAAGCTCCACTGTCTTATGGGCCCAAAAAATGCTCCATATATAATGGGCCCCATTTCTAATGCTCCAGTGTATAATGGACACTGTAAATGCTGCTCCAGTGTCTGATGTCCACCTTTGGAATGCTCCAGTGTATGGTGGGCCCCATATCCCATTCTCCAGAGTATAGTGCTCCCAACCTTTGAAACAATTAAATAAGTCTCCACACTAGGGAATCCCTGTACTAGTCTGGACTCCTCGTCGTTCCCATCTTCCATCTCTCTGCACTTGGACTGTTTAGGCAGAGGGCGTACAGACGTGATGTAATCGCGCTCTCTGACCAGAAAGTCACTGTCAGGAAACGCGGAAGACGTCACGGCCGTGGAGCAGGGAGAGGTAAGTATTTGAACTTTGCAAGTGCTGTGATCCTGAGCAAGCAGGGGGGGCCCACTCGTTGGCGACGGCACTGGCACAGGGCCACTCACAGTACTGCGGTGTGTCTGACGGCGGGTGGCAGAGACACTTTTGCGTACTATGAGGGGCCCTGTGCCAGTGCCGTCGCCCATGAGTATGCCCCCCCACCTGCTCAAGGAACCTGCACTTTCATCTGCACCTTCCTCTTTGTCACCGTGTAAGGTGGCATAGTATGCGGGAAGGGGAACCTGAGTTTCATCAGGGTCAGATTCTGGCTGTGTAGAGTGCGAGGGGAATGTAGTGGTCTGGGTCAATGTACCAGCAGAATCATCTAGCAGTGGCTGGGCATCAGTGCACTTGTGGCGCCCCCAGGAGTACGGTCGCCACAGTGGCATTACATTCCTCCTAGGGAGAGTGATGTCATGCTTGGGAGCAACGAAGGATCTCTCTAGCAGTTAAACCAACACGCAACACAGTTCCCACTCCAGGCCATCAGGGAGAGCTCTGAACCTGACTGCTGAGGAGCTGCTCTCTGTGGTCGGGAGGAGGGAAGTTAGGGCAGTCTGTGAAGGGAAGAGGAAATGTGTGGATGTGAGAAGGGGAGCTGGAGGATGAGCAGAGTTAAGGCTCACTCCTTGCTGGAGCGCATGGTCCAGATTCCCATCTCCGAGTTTGTAGGAACACTGACGGTCCTGCAGCAGAAACCGGAGGAAGTAGCAGCTGTAAATGCTCTGTTCCAAACTAAGGCTCGGAGGCCCCAGCAGCGACTTGTGTGAGCCAGAAGGAAAAGGCTACGGCTGCCTGCCATACGAGAAAGTTTCAAAAGAGAGTCAACAGGGGGAGCTTCAGTGTACTCAGTACTGCAAGTACCTCAGATAAGCGCTAGAACGGAGGCCACACTACCTATCTGCAGAGAGAGAATTCCTAATTTGCTTCCAGGCTGACCAACTCCTTCTCCTTCTGTACTCTGGGTCCTGGACAGCACTTACCAAGTACAAGTAAAGGAACTGCAAGACTGTGTCTGTCTTCTTTCTCCTGCGCCTGGTGCACGGCTCTGCTACATCCTGCACTGCACACCATCTACCAACTCTTTCATCTGCCCTGCGACTACGGCCCTACCTGTGCAGGGCTTCTACATCTTAGCTGCACCACAACATCTGTCCCAGAGAAGCGACACTGCAGCCCTGGTCAATCTGATAACAAACCACAGGTGGCGTCACGTATCATTCACCTATAAATGTTATTCATCCCTTTGCATGGACGTCCAGGGCCACGGACCGGGTCACCACCACCGTGACACATCCCTCTGAGACACCGCCCTGGTACCGATTAACCCCACTGCCCTGGCTGGCCACCCACACTCCATGTCAGATTCATCTTGGACTGGGGAATTCACGATTTGACTTGATAACCCAGGCATGGTATGTGAGAAAGAGCTACATGGACTAATGTGAAGTGTGGCCTGCTGCATCATTCACTTTTGGTGGGGATGAAGGACACAAGGAAAGGGGTTCTTCCTGACCAGGAGCCAGCACTTGACGACTCAGTGCTTGCATTTTTTGAAACTTCAGAAGAGGAGGGCATATTAGCTGGAGTCTGTTTCAGCAATGTAAGCCAAGACCAGTTCCTGATGCTCTGGCTTTAAAAGCGATTAACCTACTCCCAGAAAAGGTAGCCTTCCAGGACTTCTGGAGCCAGACCATGACGCAGGCTCAACTCCTCCTGCCTTAGCTGCTATTGTGCTTTTGCCACTACCAGCAGATGTACCACCACAATCAGTACCAGCTGGCCCCCCCACACCCATGTCCGCGGCCTCTTCCACCATACTTCCAAATTTTGGAGAAAATGTACCCAAAATAACATAAGATATATGGTACTGTATCAGAAACATACAGCTCTATACAATCAAAGGATAATTGACAATCTCCCTATATATTTCATGAGTCACACAGAGACGCTCACAGGCTCAGTGTGGATTAGACAAGAATATAAAAAGTAGAAAAAGGGTAATGTATTCAATGCGTACACCATTATACACTGTTGGGGTATTTTTCAATCTTCATATATATTTCAGTTTCAGTAAGACAGTCCAGATTCTCCGCAAGAGGAAACGAGATGGATACAAGTACAGACGGAAAGTCAAGTTAGGCTGGTTTCACATTAGCGCATTTTCAGCGCGCGCACAGCCGGGGGTAGCTCCGCCCCCGAGCCGGCTCTCTGCCCGGCGTGCCCGCCCCTTGCTTGTAGCGCCGCCTACTAGCGGACAGCGGCGCCTGCGATCGGCGCACCCTATCTTTAGCATAGGGTGCGCAGATCGTGCGCAGGTCGTGCGCTAGTTGCGCTTTGACCTGCGCTGCGCACTTTTGACGGTGCGCCGTGCGCGCCAAAATCAAACTTTTCGGATTTTGGCGCGCACGGCGCACCGTCAAAAGTGCGCAGCGCAGGTCAAAGCGCAACTAGCGCACGGCCTGCGCATGATCTGCGCACCCTATGCTAAAGATAGGGTGCGCCGATCGCAGGCGCCGCTGTCCGCTAGTAGGCGGCGCTACAAGCAAGGGGCGGGCACGCCGGGCAGAGAGCCGGCTCGGGGGCGGAGCTACCCCCGGCCGTGCGCGCGCTGAAAATGCGCTAATGTGAAACCAGCCTAATTGCAGAAATTTTGGAATTACTAATCACGGGAAAAACTCCTGGGAGAATTCTCAGAGGTGATGCTGACCCTCAATTACTTTGTCTGTGGAGACAGTGAAAACAGTTCTTTGTGAAGAAAGGTTTGCTATATCGCAGTACTGTGGATCCCATCACCGTTAATCATCTACATCAAATTGTGATCACAGGGAGAGATGTAGACATTGTCCTCACTGCCTATCATGATCTGTCAGGTAACTTTGGAGTGCAAAAGACAGAAGCCACAGGCCGTAGGTGATTCTATTGGATTGGCATGAGAGGACACTTTTAAAAATGTGGGCAGGAATGTCACACATCTGTGAGTAGGAAAACCATGAAAGCTGATGATAATCCACCACTGCATCTCATTGTGAGTCGACGTCCATAACAAATGCAAGCCATTGATCATCTGAAGATAGAGCCCAGCAGGACAGGGCATAGCTACGTCATTACCATCATCTATCAGTTCACCAAATTTGTATTGGCAGTCCCAGTGAAGGATTTAACAGCCCATACTACACAGTGGTGGAGCAGGGAGAGGTAAGTATTGCAAGTGCTGGGGCCCTGAGCAAGCAGGGGGGGCCCACTTGTGTGCGGCGGTACTGGCACAGGGCCCCTCATAGTACGTCGGTGTGTCTGACGGCGGGTGTGCACCACCACCATCAGAGACATTTGATTGTACTATGAGGAACCTTGTGCCAGTGCCGTTGCCAAAGAGTGTGCCTTCCAACCTGTCCAGGGCAACGGCACTCGTACAGGTGCGTGCACCAGGTGGTGACCCCTGCCCTGGGGGGGAGGCAGCCCAGTTAGGGAGGTTGAAAAAATGGCATATGTTGATGTTGGACATTCAGCAGCTGATAATGGAGGAATTGGAGAAGTCCGAGGAAGAGGACAAAAGCAAGCCATTTTTCTGGCAACCTACGTGTCAGCAGGGGAAGGTGGGACAAAATCCTTTGAAACCCTTGCATGGTTCATTTTAATGAAGGTTAGATCATCAACATTTTGGGTCGACAGATGGGTCCTTTTTTCTGTCAGGATTGATCCAGCAGCACTGAATACTCTTTCGGATAGCACACTAGCAACAGGGCAAGCGAGCTCCTGTAAGGCATATTGTGCCAATTCAGGCCAGGTGTCCAGTTTACAGGCCCAATAGTCAAAGGGGAATGACCTGTGAGGGAGAACATCGATATGGGACGAGAAGTAGTTTGTAACCATAGTTGACAACTGCAGTCTCCTGTCACTTTCAATCGATGCAGTATTACCAGTCGTGTGAGCGGTACTTGAAAAATCAGTCCACAACATGGTCATGAAACCCCTGTGTGCACCATGAACACCTCTTCCATGTTGCCCCCTACGGCTCGTGGGAGAACCATCACCGCCGCTGTGTGCTGGGAATGCCTCAAACGGTTTACCAGAGTTGCTTGTTTGTTAGCCAATATTAGCTCTAGGTTCTCCTGTGGCATGATGTTTTGGAATTTGCCTTTATAGCCTGGATCCAGGATGCTGGCCAACCAGTAGTCGTCATCGTTCATCATTTTGGCAATGCGGGGGTCCCTTTTTAAGATCTGCAAGGCATAATCAGACATGTGGGCCAATGTTCCAGGTGTCAATGATGCACTGCGAGTGCTGGGTGGAGGAGCACTTTCCGGCAAATCAGCATCCCTCCAGTCACGCACAAACCCTGTACCTGACCTTGTCACGCCAACATTTTCTCTTGCCCCCTGAGAAGCATCCTCCTCCCCTAAATAATCATCCCCATCATCCTCCTCTTCCTCTTCTTCCTCCACCTCGTCCAGGAGAGTTCCCTGACTGTCATCAAAACTTCCCTCCTCCTCTTCCTCCTCGGCTGCAGACGCCTGCTCCTTAATGTGCATCAAAGTTTGCATGAGCAGACGCATAAGTGGTATGCTCATGCTTATGATGGCGTCGTCAGCGCTTACCAGCCATGTGTATTCCTCAAAACACTGAAGGACTTTACAGAGGTCTTTCAGCTTCGACCACTGCACACCAGACAACTCCATGTCTGCCCTCAAACAGCCTACCCGTGTATCGTCCCACAAATGCATTACAGCCTGCCTCTGTTCGCACAGCCTCTCATCCATGTGCAGGGTGGAGTTCCACCTTGTTGCAACGTCGATAATTAGGCAGTGCTTGGGAAGGTGGATCAATCGCTGTAGCTTTTGCATACGACTGGAGAGTATGGGCGACCGCCGGATGTGCGAGCACAGTCTTTGTACCTTATGGAGCAGGCCTGTTAACTCCGGATAATTATTGAGGAAGCACTGCACCACCAGGTTCAAAGTGTGAGCCAGGCAAGATATGTGTGTGAGTTTTGAAAGGGCTATGGCTGCCACAAAATTCCGGCTGTTATCACTAACTACCTTGCCTGCCTCAAGATGTAGACTGCCCAGCCATGACTCAGTTTGTCGCTGCAAGTAGTCGGCCAGTACCTCCGCGGTGTGTCTGTTGTCGCCCAAACACATCATCATCAACACAGCCTGCTGACGCTTACCACTAGCTGTTCGACAGTGGGACACCTCGTGTGCCACAATGGCAGCTGCGGATGGAGTGCTCATGCGACTGCGCTCTGTGAACGAGCTTTCGCTTCTGGAGGAGGAGGAGGGTCGAACGCCTACAGCCAACTGTTTCCTATACCGTGAGCTAGGCAGCACTGTCCCACCGCCGCTGTCCCCTGTGGACCCTGCATCCACCACATTAACCCAGTGCGCAGTGATAGACACGTAACGGCCCTGGCCATGCCTACTGGACCATGCATCTGTTGTGAGGTGCACCTTTCCACTCACTGATTGCTTGAGTGCATGGACAATGCGTGGACAATGCGGTCTTTCACATGCAGGTGGAGGGCTGGGATGGCTTTGAGAAAAGAAGTGCCGACTAGGTAGGTCATAGCATGGTACTGTGTAGGCCATGAGCTCGCAGAAAGCTTTGCTTTCTACCAACCGGTAGGGCATCATCTCTAACGAGATTAGTTTGGCAATGTGGGCGTTCAAAGCCATTGTAAGTGGATGAGAGGATGAGTACTTTCTTGTCCTACTCAGAGTCTCTGGTAGGGTGAGTGTGGCGCCCCTGGGGCTCGATCGCCACAGAGGTACTGCACCGCCTCCTGTGGTATGGTATACCACCATCCAGGTAAGGTGGAGACTCCTGACCACACTCCAACACCTGCACCTCACACCACAAAGTAATGTAGCAAAGCACCTTCGGCGGCTCCCTGCTTGGAGTATAGCAAAGCACCCCTTGGTGGCTCCTTGCTTGGAACACGAAACGTGCTGGGAGGTGGGTGGAGTTAAATTACATTTCAAGGAGTGGGAAGAGTTTAAGTTAGTCAGTCAGTAGTTGGTTTGGAGAGCAAAGACGATCCCTAGAGAGAGGGATAGATGGATGGAAGAGCTGCAGCAGATCCCAGTGACCAGGGTCTGCTGGCACGGGAAAGGAAGAAAGAGAGGAACATAGACTGAAAGCCTGACTCTCCATAGAAAGAAAGGATTAGTACGGAACTTGAGGAGTAAAAGAGAACAGAGGACGTGGGTGAGAAGAGAACCCTTCCTAGAAGTTCTAAGCGCAAGGCCGGGGCCCGCTCCCAGAAGTTGTATGGATACTAATGGTCCTGCAGCAGACACCGGAGGAATAGAAGTAGTGACCACTTTATTCCCACATAAGACTTGGGGGCACAACAGCAACTGGATAGTGAGCCGGGACTCAGTAGCAAGGAGTCCCCGAAGCAGGCTACAGCTGTCTGCCATACAAGTAGAGTTCATAGGAACATCAGACGAGAGGAACTCCAATGTAACTCAGTACTAGGAGTACTTCATCTAAAGGCGCTATAAGAGGAGACGTTCAGAAAAGCACAAGTTGGCGGAGTGTTAGAAAGGAGTGCTTCATCTTGCCTGGAGGTTGACTGAGTCCCAGACCCGGAAGCAGGCACCTGTTTGTACAACAGACTGTGAGTAAAGCTTTGGAACTACATGCTCTGGTGTCCTCCACTTATTCCTCTGTCAACCTGCCTGGCATCCCATGCGCCTGACACTACACCACCTAAGTGTCACCATACCTACTCTGACCTGGGACAACAGCCCTGCCTGTGGAGGGCAATACCATCACTGCTGGGACAGATGGTGTGGTGCAGAGGATCTGTCTGCAGTGTCGGCCTAACATCTACATTGTCGAACACCACAGGTGGCGTCACGACTTATTCATTGACACTGAACATTTACAATGGGCGCCCAGGGCCACGGGCCGGGCCACAGCTACCGTGACAACTCCCATTGAGATCCACTGGGCCTGGTACTGAGTACCCCACAGCCCTGGGTGTGAGGGCGTCCCATGAGCTGGACTTGAGAGCTGCATATGGTGGAACTAGCGGTGGACATGTCGGACTGAGAGAGGGTTGGTGATGGTGTTGGTGGTGTTGCTGATGGCCTAGATTCAGTCTTTCGTAGCAATAACATTGTGATTCCATGACTGCTTTGCCCTTGCGACGACACCTCGACATTTGCTGCTGGTGGTGTGCTAACCGGTGGGCTTACAGTGGGGGAAGTGATGTAGCATTGCTGACTACCTTCATTCGGAGCAGGTGCACATGTGGTATGTGAGGTTTGGTAGTCCGTCCACGCTTGCAAGTGCATGGTGGTTAAATGTCTAAGCATGCAACTGGTATTCAAATTTCTCAGATTTTCCCTCTGCTAAAGGTCTTTGCGCACTTCTTACAGATAACCTTTGCCTGATCATTAGGATTTTGTTCAAAAAAGTGCCACACTGCACTCTTCCTACTATGGAAGACATTTTGAGGCTTTGCACGCTGTACTAATTTGACCATCTGGGCAAGCTGTCCTGCAACTCTTTGGGTTTTTGTAAACCGTTTTTGGACTGCTACGGGCCTGCCAGATAACAGCTGTTGCGATGTCGATGCCTGCTGCACCCTCTTCCCCCAATGGATGCCAATCTGGGTCAACAACTGTGTCATCCATCACCTCCTCTTCAATTTCATGTGCACCTTCCTCTGTGTCACCGTGTAAGGTGGTATAGTATGCGGGAAGGGGCACCTGAGTTTCATCAGGGTCTGATTCTGCCTCAGTACACTGCGAGGACAATGTAGTGCTCTGAGTGAATGTACCAGCAGAAAAATCTAGCAGTGGCTGAACATCAGTGAACTCCATGTCCGATTCATCTTGGACGGGGGAATTCACGATTTGACTTGATAACCCAGGCATGGTATGTGAAAAGAGCTCCATGGAGTAATCTGTAGTGTGGCCTGCCACATCCTTCACTTTTGGTAGGGGTGAAGGACACAAGGAAAGGTGTTGTTCCTGACCAGGAGCCTCCACTGATGACTCAGTGCTTTTATTTTTTGAAACTTCAGAAGAGGAGGCGATAGAGCTGGAGGCTGAGTCAGCAATGTAAGCCAAAACTTGTTCCTGAAACTCCGGCTTTAAAAGCGGTTTACCTACTCCCAGAAAAGGGAGCCTTCGAGGCCTTGTGGAGCCAGACGATGATGAAGGCTCAATACCTCCTGCCTTAGGTGCTATTGTGCTTTTGCCACTACCAGCAGATGCACCACCACCACCATCAGTACCAGCTGGCAACCCCCGCCCACTTCCACGGCCTCCTCCACCATAGTGCCTCATTTTTGGAAAAATTTACCCAAAATACCACCAGCTATATGGTACTGTAAAACAAGGTACAAGGTGTATATAGTATTGGGGAGAATTGGAGGCTCCCTAGAGATTTTAGGAGGCTGAACTATTATCTCAGGCCCACTACAGATTACACCTCAATTTAACAGGCTGAAATAGGCAGGTGTATGACCAGGTACAAGGTCTGTATATAGTATTGGGGAGAATTGGAAGCTCCCTAGAGATTTTAGGAGGCTGAACTATTATCTCAGGCCCACTATAGATTACACCTCAAATTAACAGGCTGAAATAGGCAGGTGTATCCCTAGAGATTTTAGGAGGCTGACAATGATGCTCTCAGTCCAAGTATGGCAGCAGGCAGCCTAATAAGCAGGACTGCTGCACACAAAAGTGTGGAAAAATGAACGCTTGGAAACTGTGCAGAAAAGAGGAAGAAAAGTATTTTTGCTTTTAAAAAAGCAGTTTGCACAGCAGTGTGCAAATAGCAATGCAGCTATCAGGGAGCCTTATAAGGCAGCCTAATAACCAACAGAGCTGATGCACAAAAATATAGCCTCCCCTGTCACTGCACACAAATTGTTGTGTTGTACAGTGGAAATCGCTACCAACAGATGCAGTTTTTTTGCTCTTCTTCCCTGCCTAATGCTCTCCCTTATTCAGAATCAGCAGCTGCAACCTCTCCCTAATGCTAAGATCGGCAGAAGTAAGATGGCGGTCGGCGTGCATGCCCTTTTATAGCCCCTGTAGGGAAGGTGGACTGACGGACGGACCTGTCTGCAGAAGGAAGGTAAAGGGTGAAGGGCATTGTAGATGGAAAACAGGTGGAGATAGGAAGGAGGGCTGTAGTATTGGATTTTGACCATTAGAGGGCAATGGAGCGCTGTGAGGTTAGGACTGAACAACAGCCATTGGCTGAGAAAACCGTTGAGTCATGTTGGGCGGGGTTACCAGAACAGAGAAGGTTCTGGAAAAGTCAGTCAGCGAAGGGAGCACAGGAAACAAGAAGCACGGCTAAGGAGAAAGGAAGTTCCTGAGAGGACTGACAGTTGTGCCAGTTACGGGGGGTGGCCCTGACAGGATTAGCCACAGACAGAGACAGCAGAGGCCACAGATGGAGAGCAAAGAGACTGCCTGGGGTACCACTAAACCGAAAGGACTCGGACTGGTGAAACGCTGTGGTGGTAGGCCTAGGGCAGCCACAGTGACAGAGCCGCGAGAGACGTCCATTTGTCAACGAAAGAAGGTGAAGGTACCCGGGCCTGTGTACGAAGTCAAGCAGCTACTGTGTGTAGCTGAGGGAATCGTCGAGCGGCTGCTGTGTGCGGCTGTGGAGACTGACGAGCAGCTGCTGTGGAGATTGTCAAGTAGCTACTGCGTGTGGCTGAGGGGATTGTCGAGCAGTTGCTGTGTGCGGCTGTGAAGATTGACAAGCACCTGCTGTGTGCGGCTATAGGGATTGTTGAGTAGCTGCCATGTAAGTCTGCGGAAATTAATGTGCCGTTGCTGTGAGGTGCTGTGGGTCGTGGAAGGATGATCAATAAAGAAGACCTGTTGAACACGATCCTGTCTCTGTCTGAAGTCTGTCTGCGGCAAGTAACGGACCACCTCCCGGTCGGTTGCCCTCACTCCTACCTTACCTACACCCCTGTGACGCCACACAAAGCAAGCCAATCACTTGCATGCCCTTCTCAAAGATGGTGGTGACCGATGCCCATGTCATCGCTTTGACCACAGTGTGCATCCTCCATCATTGGCTGAAAAAGGGAGCTGGAAGCATCATTTGAAACGCGACTTTGGCGCTCTGGTCGCCGACCTCGTGGCCGACCTCACGCTATGGTCGGGTTTCATTTCATGAAACCCGACTTCAGCAAAAGTCAGTGACTTATGAATTTGACAACCCGTTTCGCTCAACTCTAGTGCACATGCTGCGGATTTTTCCGCGCGGTTTTGCTGCGGTTTACAATCCGCAGCATGTCAATTCTTTGTGCGGTTTCTGCTGCGTTTCACACCTTATCAATATGAGGTGTGAAACCGCAGGCTAATCGGCAGATAAAAAGTCCTGCGGATTTACTTGCGGATTTTCCAACAACATCCGCACAACCTAAAAACTACGTGTGTACTTACCCTTAACTGTATTTGCTTGTTAAGCATGCCGATACAGTTAAACTCTGTGATAGAGCGTGGAGACATGGTCTCCCAGCACTACCACTCTCGGTTCTGTAGACTGTAGGTCGCTTTAGGCCTGCAACCTGCAGAACTGTAGGTCTCTGCAGAGCAACGTGATAACATCATTGTGGCAACATGCATACAATTTCAGAGTCCCTGTAGGCGTTTGGTGAGAATATCATGTTTACTTTTTTATTTTAATATTGTGTGACGGGCGGCCATTATTTAAGAGGGCTAACAAGGGGGTCATAATAAATAGTGGGGGCTACCATCATATTGTTTATAGAGAGCTGTATGGGCATTTTACTGTGTAAAAGAGCTATGGGGACATCATACTGTGTATAGAGGATATGTGAGGACATCATACTGTGAATAGGGGAGCTGTGGGCCCATTATACTGTGTTTTGGGGAGCTGTGGGGACATCATATTAAGTATAGGGGAGATGTTGGCTCATTATACTGTGTATAGAGAGCTGTGTGGGCATTATACTGTATAGAGGGGAACTATGGATACATCATACAGTGTATAGGGGAGCTGTGAGGACATCATACTGTATATAGAGAGCAGTGTGGGCATTATACTGTTTATAAGGGAGCTGTGGGGACATAATACTGTATAGAGGGAAGCTGTGGGAACATTATACTGTGTAAGGGGAGCTATAGACTCATCATACGGTGTATGGGAGCTGTCAGGACATCATACTGTGCATAGAGATCAGTGTGTGCATTATACTGTGTATAGGTGAGCTGTGGAGACTTCTACAGGTCACCTATAGTGTGTAGTGGGGAGTTGTGGGGACATCATGCTGAGTAGAGGAAAACTGTTGGGATATAATGAGTAGGTGGAGCTGTGGATCCATAATGTGTATAGGGGAGCTTTTCAAGGTGGAATTAGGGGACATTATGAAATGTTAAGTGGGCACTTAATATTATAGGGGCACTTAGTTTGTTGTGACTGTCAAATGGTCACACAGAGGGCATTATTACTTTATAGGGGGCAAAATATGAGCATTATTTTCTAGGGCACTTGCACAGGGCATTAATATAATCTAAGGGGTCAATTTTACCAACTAGAGGCATATTACTTTGCAATGAGCACAGTGGTGGGTATTATTATGTATGGCAGTAAGGGGAGTGCTGTTTTTGCACTACACAGATGCAGTAATAAGGACACATACGGCGGCAGCTGCTCAACATTGGCGTTTCAGCAGGATGATGAGTTTGTGCAGGTTGGGAATAGAGGAGGACGATGTTGGAAATGTGAGAAGTCAAATGTGTCTTTCTTGTAAACTCTGCAGATAAGTCGTGGCTGTAGAATTTGTTATGTCGGTCTGGACCAGATGGAAAAGATGGGAATAATGGATTAATCCATCAGAAAGAATGACAGCTGTAAGTCACGATATATAACTGCACAATAATCTTACATGTCCTGCAGGACTTGTAACTACCATTTTATGGCATCATATGGCGGTAATATTAGTATTGGTATTTATAAAGTGATTTATTTTCATCGATATCGTGGTCATCTACTGAGGTACCCCAACATTCACTATTATGGTCTGCCATCGTAGCTGTAAACATAGTTGCCTGATTATTAGGGGGTCCACTCTATTTTATAGGTTGGGAGTAGAGTTGAGCAAAAAGATTCATAGAGCCCTGGTTCCGTGACTACGCTGGTAGCCATGTAACTCCCTCTCCTAGGTGCTGGCATCCCTGGCACCTCTTCTGATTAGTAGGCCTGTGTGATACACTAATGATGTCATGCTGGGTCTACTAATCAAAAGAGGTACAAGGAATACCAACAGGTAGAAGGAGGATTGTGCTCAGTAACCTACCAACAGTGTCAAGTCGGCGCCATTATTCTGATTACAATGCTGAACAGCGCATAAGGAAAAAATTCCCAAAAATTAAAAAAAAAAAAAAAAAAAAAAAAAAAAAAAAAACACATTTGAAAGGTTAACTCACCAAAACTCTGACTAATGCACTAGCAGGATGCAGCAGACCTCCATTGATAAAGGCTGGGGCAGCACAGGTGCAAAACCACTGATGAGAACAGCCAGTAACCCAATATGGTCTGGATGCCTAGTGGAAAAAAAATGCACACAAATAGGGCTTGCATAGGACATACAGTAGTGGCCAAAAGTATTGACACCCCTGCAATTCTGTCAGATAATACTCAGTTTCTTCCTGAAGATGATTGCAAACTCAAATTCTTTGGTATTATTATCTTCATTTAATTTGTCTTAAATGAAAAAACACAAAAAGAATTGTCCTAAAGCCAAATTGGATATAATTCCACACCAAACATAAAAAAGAGGGTGGACAAAGTATTGGCACTGTTCGAAAAATCATGTGATGCTTCTCTAATTTGTGTAATTAACAGCACCTGTAACTTACCTGTGGCACCTAAGAGGTGTTAGAAATAACTAAATCATACTTGCTGCAAGTTGACATGGATTAAAGTTGATTCAACCTCTGTCCTGTGTCCTTGTGTGTACCACATTGAGCATGGAGAAAAGAAAGAAGACCAAAGAACTGTCTGAGGACTTGAGAAACCAAATTGTGAGGAAGCATGAGCAATCTCAAGGCTACAAGTCCATCTCCAAAGACCTGAATGTTCCTGTGTCTACCGTGCGTAGTGTCATCAAGAAGTTTAAAGCCCATGGCACTGTGGCTAACCTCCCTAGATGTGGACGGAAAAGAAAAATTGACAAGAGATTTCAACGCAAGATGTGCGGATGTTGGATAAAGAACCTTGACTAACATCCAAACAAGTTCAAGCTGCCCTGCAGTCCGAGGGTACAACAGTGTCAACCCGTACTATCCGTCGGCATCTGAATGAAAAGAGACTGTATGGTAGGAGACCCAGGAAGACCCCACTTCTTACCCCGAGACATAAAAAAGCCAGGCTGGAGTTTGCCAAAACTTACCTGAAAAAGCCTAAAACGTTTTGGAAGAATGTTCTCTGGTCAGATGAGACAAAGGTAGAGCTTTTTAGGCAAAGGCATCAACATAGAGTTTACAGGAGAAAAAAAGAGGCATTCAAAGAAAAAAACACGGTCCATACAGTCAATCATGGCAGAGGTTCCCTGATGTTTTGGGGTTGCTTTGCTGCCTCTGGCACTGGACTGCTTGACCATGTGCATGGCATTAGGAAGTCTGAAGACTACCAACAAATTTTGCAGCATAATGTAGGGCCCAGTGTGAGAAAGCTGGGTCTCCCTCAGAGGTCATGGGTCTTCCAGCAGGACAATGACCCAAAACACACTTCAAAAAGCACTAGAAAATGGTTTGAGAGAAAGCACTGGAGACTACTAAGGTGGCCAGCAATGAGTCCAGACCTGAATCCCATAGAACACCTGTGGAGAGATCTAAAAATGGCAGATTGGAGAAGGCACCCTTCTAATATCAGGGACCTGGAGCAGTTTGCCAAAGAAGAATGGTCTAAAATTCTAGCAGACCATTGTAAGAAACTCATTGATGGTTACCGGAAGCGGTTGGTCGCAGTTATTTTGGCTAAACCAAGTATTAGGCTGAGGGTGCCAATACTTTTGTCTGGCCCATTTTTGGAGTTTTGTGTGAAATGATGAATGTTTTGATTTTTGCTTCATTCTCTTTTGTGTTTTTTCATTTAAGACAAATTAAATGAAGATAATAATACCAAAGAATTTGTGTTTGCAATCATTTTCAGGAAGAAACTGAGTATTATCTGACAGAATTGCAGGGGTGTCAATACTCTTGGCCACAACTGTAAGTCACACAGATAAGTGCGGTGCAAAGTGTCTGAACAGCCTATTAATGACGCCCATAGTATTAGCAGGTGGGCTGCTCAGCACTATATATATGCATCACACAGAAAAAACCAAGCCAACATGAAGAGGTCTAGCTGCATCCTGAAAAAATGATAAACAGTGCAAAAAGATGAAAAGATATGGGGTATTAGTTACTATTTTGGCCATAGTAGATTAGCTCACAACCCAACGTCAAGGGTCCACAAATATTGTGAGTCCCTAACACTAAATCTGAACAGCGCACATAAGGAAAAAATTCCCAAAGATTCAAAAAAAGCACATTTGAAAGGTTAACTCACCAAAACTCTGACTAATGCACTAGCAGGATGCAGTAGACCTCCATTGATAAAGGCTGGGGCAGCACAGGTGCAAAACCACTGATGAGAACAGCCAGTAACCCAATATGGTCTGGCTGCCTAGTGGAAAAAAAATGCACACAAATAGGGCTTGCATAGGACATAAGTCACACAGATAAGGCTAGTTTCACATTAGCGTTTTTTTGCGCAGCGCATCGGGCGCATAAAAAACGCAAAGAAAAACGCAAAACAAATGCGCGTTTTTTTAACGTCATGCGCACGCTGATGTGTAAAAAAAACGCAGCGTTGTTTGCGTTTTACATGCGTTTTTTGCATGCGTTGGCGTTTTTTATGCGCATGCGTTTTTAAGTGTGACGTTTTTTCCATTGTCTAGAGAACATTCTAGACTTGTTTCACTCAAAAACGCATGCGTAAAAAAACGCAACCGTGCGCAAGACCATGCGCACGCATGCGTTACCATAGACTTCAATGTGTTGTTTTTGCGCATTCCGTGCGCAAGCGTGCGCATGCGTTTTTTTGCCGAGACAGGGCGCACCAAAAAATCCAACATGTTGCGTCTGGCGCACCTGGCGCAAAAGACAAAAAAACGCATGCGCACGAAAACGCAAGTGTGCGCAAAAACATGCGCACGTCATGTTAAACATAGGTGCGCAGTGCGCATGCGCACGTGTGCGCACGATGCGCTGCGCACAAAAGCGCAAATGTGAAACCAGCCTAAGTGTGGTGCAAAGTGTCCGAACAGCCTATTAATGACGCCCATAGTATTAGCAAGCTGGCTGCTCAGCACTATATATATGCATCACACAGAAAAAAACAAGCCAACATGAAGAGGTCTAACGGCATCCTGCAAAAATGATAAAAAGTACAAAAAGATGAAAAGATATGGGGTATTAGTTACAACCCAACGTCAAGGGTCCCCAGATATTGTGAGTCCCTAACACTAAATCTGAACAGCGCACATAAGGAAAAAATTGGGTTGTGAGCTAATCTACTTTGGCCAAAATAGTAACTAATACCCCATATCTTTTTATCTTTTTGCACTTTTTATCATTTTTGCAGGATGCAGCTAGACCTCTTCATGTTGGCTTGGTTTTTTATGTGTCATGCATATATACAGTCCTGAGCAGCCCGCTTGCTAATACTATGGGGATCATTAATAGGCTGTTCGGACACTTTGCACCACACTTATCTGTGTGACTTATGCCCTATGCAAGCCCTATTTGTGTGCATTTTTTTCCACTAGGCAGCCAGACCATATTGGGTTACTGGCTGTTCTCATCAGTGGTTGATGAAATCCGTCTTGTGGTTGTTGTTTAATCTTTATTTTCAGTTTTGAGTTAATGATATGCCCGTGCCCCCGGGCAGTCTGTGGGGGGGGGGGGGTCTTCACATGGCGATCTGATTAGGTATTCATGTGTATGGCTTCTGACAGTTCACTGATCCTGCAGTGACCTGCCCCCTAGTTTGCATAATGATGAACAGTATATTTTTTTTTAAAAAATCCCCTTCTGCAGGCAGGCACTGGTGCCCGCGCTTGCACTGCACCATGATCACATCCATAATGTGCAGTTAAGTATTATTTTTGATTGCATCCATATATTCCTAAAAAAAAAAAAAAATTTGGAAAATGGTGTCGGTCGCGCCTGCGCAGTAGCAGCTATCGGCAATTTATGTATTGAGGGCACTAAGTGTTGTATATGCAATGGTTTTGTACCTAAATTGGCGCAGATCTATTGTTATAGAACCCTAGATGTTGTAGATTCATAGCTCATTGACCCCATGTGTTGTAAAGCATTAGAATTAGCTAGCAGAGTTACCATTTTCTAGATAGTGCATATTAATTCTTCCTAGTCTGCATGTGTAGTTCCATTGTTCTTAAAACCTCAGCATTGTAAATTCATTGTTCTTGTATTTTAAGTGGTGTAAATCCATTGTTCTAGAGCCCTTATTGAATGCACATTCATTGTTGTTGGAACCTCATTGTTGCAGATCCATTGTTCTAAGATCCTAGGTGATGCATACCCATTGCTCTTGGGTCTTAGCTAGGTGGTATACAGCTATTACAGCCATTGTTTTTGGGCTCATTATTGCAGATACATTATTATAAGACCCACGGTAGTGAATGTCCCTAATTCTTTCCTCCTAGTTGGTGCATATCTATTGTTCTTGGGCCAATGGAATTGCAGTCCCATTGTCCAAAGGCCCTCACTGGTGCACATCCAATGTTCTAGGGTCCAAGGTAGTGCACATCCATTGTTGAGAGCCAGTGGTGTTGCAGAGCGGAGGGCTTCGAGTGTGCAGGGGAAGAAGGATAAGACGACCATTTCATGCAGCTGCCCTTAAATGGGTTCACCTAAAAATAGTTCAATCTGTTGATGCACAGCTGCACAAAATGGCCATCGTTCACTTTCCTTCCCCTGCCCACTCCCTGCCCTCCGCTCTGCAACACCACAGATCTAGTGGAAATAAAGGACTCTTGAATCGCATACCTTGTGAGTGCTACTTTTCTTCAGTTTTCTTGGATGCATTATTTGGAACTCTAACGTGAGTACCACATATATATGTGACACACGGCATACTGCTCTGCAAGCAAGAGTTTTATACACAGCAAAGTTGGGACTGGTGCCTAATAAGCTTCTCTGGACGTTTCTCATATTATTTTTTAATCTGACAAGAGGCGTATCCATTGTTCTAGGGTATCACGGGTATAGTGATGCAGTGATACAGAAGGAAAGAGCAAGGGTTAACATTTATTCACTTTATCAATACAGGAATATCCTCCTCGCAGGGAGAAAACAAGAGCAATACAATTAAAGGGATGAAGGTTAAACAGGATAACGGTAATTCAGTTTAACAGTCTATAAATAAGTTTAACTTTACGTGACTCAGTTGTCTATTTCTCTCGCAGAGTCTGATGGTTGCTTGGCTGCCAGCTGAGGCCAGTGCTGAGTCTTCAGGCTTCTCGCCAAACAAACGTCTTACTTCTGGCAGCTGCGGGTGGTCACCAGGTTTGCCCGCTGAGCCCCTAGTCCATTCAGCTGCTGTGCAAGAGAGTGGAGTCCACCGTAACCCTCCACTCGACGTGCGTTTTCTTGCACGCCCGCCGGTACTTGAGAGTCCTCGCCGCACCTGTCTGGGATCTCTACTCTGCAGTCTATGTCTCCCCACAGTCCGTCAATGGTCGTTAGTCGCTCTGCTCTCCGGCCGTAAGCCCCTTCTCTTTCCCATGCAAACCCTTTTAATTCCCTCTCACTAGCCACGCCCCCTTCACCTAGGTTATGAGTCTGCTCCATCTCTTATCTCTTTCCCTCTCACAGCACGAGGCTTGGGCCCAGTAGTTGCGGACTCGGTGCTCCATCAGTACCCACAGCCCGATCCTCTCTTCTACACTAGTACCCTAGATGTTGTAGCTCTTGTGTTCATGGACCCTAGGTGGTGTATATTCATTCTTCTTTGAATATAGTTGGGCTATATCCATTGATCTTTGACCCTAGCTTGTGCATATTTATTGTTCCTTTGTCCCAGGCTTTGCAGATCTTTTATATCTATTCTAGGACTCATGGTAGGGTGCATTAATTGTTCTTGTGTCCTAGGTTATGCTTATCTAGGGCTCAAGTACAACTGTTATCTCTGAGCCACCAGTAGTGGCACTAAGATCTGATGTTACCCAAGAACAGTTACAATTAATCTTAATTCCTTCCTCTTAATTTCCTAAATTTCAGCATCAAATTTGAGGAATTGGGGGACCAGTATTGTACTGTACACTGT
This sequence comes from Dendrobates tinctorius, assembly GCF_039654945.1. Classification (NCBI taxonomy): domain Eukaryota; kingdom Metazoa; phylum Chordata; class Amphibia; order Anura; family Dendrobatidae; genus Dendrobates; species Dendrobates tinctorius. Next base: position 33,982,213 of record NW_027361733.1, read on the forward strand.
CAGGCTTAATGGCTGCTACACCAATGTACAGGACCATCACATGCATAAACCATTACAGTAAAACTACCACTGCTCAGCAAAAGAACTCAAGGAGTGCAATTTTTATGTATTTTTGATCCATTTATTTACTGCTGCTGGGATTTTTTATAAATGTCCCTCATTTTATTCAGGACAGCTTCAAAGGGAAGATTACAAACACTGTCAGTGGTGAGAGCTGGAGAAAATATCTAAATTCAGCAAACATCTAACTATGATGGATGTGTCCGTTATTTAACAGAACAATGTATCCGCACAGTGGTATAGCACTGTATGCCAGTAGACTCTGACTGTGAAGCCAGTTCAATATTAACTACTCCCTCACAGAACGTGGTAGACATATTAGAGTCTAGAGGACAATGTAGAATGTAAATTGCATCCTATATAAATTACTTTATGTCTACAAAGTGGCAATTGGGAAGTGTCAGTCTCCTTCCAAAAAGTAAACTGCTCAATGCAGGTAGGGCAAGTAACAAAGGGATTGTCACGGTAACACCGTGACAGACAGGGGCCAGAAGATTGCACCATCTGGTCACACGACATCCTGCACTGATTAGAACTGCTTCACGATAATAATTAAACAGTGCAGGTTTTCCTTAGTCTGTCACTGTAAGAGTTAATCAGTTTAGTTTATCTCTTGGAGCTCTCCATCCTGAATTTCCTCAGGTGTTCTGTGTTGGCCACTCCCTTCTGGTATATATGCTCGCCACAGGCACTTGGGAATTGCCAGTGATAGTTCTTACTTCCTGGTTGGATGATGTAGGGAAAATAGAAGTGTTTGGAGTAGGTGGTTGGAGACTTGTTCAGGAGTTTTCTTCGTGGAGTTGGTTTGCATGTTTATCCTCATTTTCTCCTATTTGGTTTCTCCTGCTTATCCCTCCCCTCTGTTGTTTTGTGACTGTATTTGTATGATTGTAGTTTGCTTTCATCCCTGTCTGTCTGGTTAGTGTACTCCTATACACTTCAGACTCACCCCTGTGTTAGGGAGGGAATAGATTAGGTGTAAGACAGGAGCTTAGCAAGGTACTTGACTTTGGCATCTCCACCTTCAGGGGTAATCTAGGGGACAGGGATATCCTAGGGTGCCCCCTAGTTCATGGATCAACTAGGCGCCCACAATCCCTAGTCATTACGACAGACTATTCTGACTAGTTTGACCCCATCCATGATCTTCTGAGTGACCTTTCTCCTCGTCATTTCTGGTTGTCTTTGTTCAGTCCATGCATAATCTCTCAACCTGCAAATAAAAAAAGAGAAGGAGGGAGGTCTTAGTTTATCTCAGTTCAAGTAGCAATTTTTGGCCCACCACCCCCTAGGTCTTGTCTCCTATTTGACTACAGTGGTCCTCCTGAACTCGTGAGGTTAATTAACATGTCTATTTTTTTATTCTATTAACAACCCTCTCCAAGCCTTCCTTTTTGCTTGGTTTGGCCAAGTCCATGAAGGACCTCCTGATGTAAGCTAAGTAACCATGGAAATTCAGGGGGATTCCTTTTTGATTTACCCAGACAATGTAGGACATTCTGAATCTTTAAGCCAAGTAAAAGGAGGAAGGAAGTCAGCTTTTTGGTTTAATCTAGTCCATGCAGGAACTTCTATACCATAAAGTCTTTCTTTTTGTTAGATTTGACCCTGTCCATGCATGTCCTCTTAAATCTGCTAATAACCAAGAATATTAATGTGATTCCTTTTTGGTTCCATCCTGTACATAAAAACATTTAAGCCAAGTGACAAAAATGAGGAAGGGTCTTCTCTTTTTAGTTTAATCCAGTTCATGCAGGTCTGTCCCCTCCGAATGTTCTTTTTGTCAGGAACACCGCACTGCACTTAGTCACTGAGCCAGTGCGCATGTCCTGAGTACAAAAACTGTGCACAAAGATACCTGTGGAGCGGGGCACCTGCGCCGGAGCTACGATGGGAAGCAAAGAAGAGGATGTCATCGCTAGAAGATGGGAGGTGCCGGACCGGACCGCGACACCCATTGGACCCAGACCGGACCGCCGCTGGTTGAGTATAACTCGTTTTTCTTCTCTTTTGGGTTACATTGGGGGCTTATCTACAGCATTACAGAGTGCTGTAGATAAGCCCCTGATGGCGGTGGCAGCATCTTATATACAAAAAAATAGGTGACAGATTCCCTTTAAGACCTTTTAAAATTTTAGGCCAAGTAACCAAGACAAAAAGGTTTACTTTTCAGTTTGTCTATGTCTATGTAGCTCTAGTTTCTTTTTTTTTTAATGTTTTTTAAGGTTTGTCACCTTTATTTATATTCTGATAAACCTTCCTATTGAAGAATCAGCCTCTGCCCAGTCTGAGGTAGCTAATAGCAGAGAACACAAGATTGTCCCTTTTCAGGCTTGAATACATATTCTCCTAATATAAAGTCAATGATAACAATTATTAAATTTCAGTATCCATTTTCAATAAGAATCATATGCAATAATCTCCTGTAGCCCACAGAGAGCTCTGTTTGTACTCTCTGCTCCAGTCCTTTCAGTCTCAGATATCAAAGCACAGCCGTGGGTAAGGGCCCAGTCACACATAGCGACGCACCAGCGATCCCGACAATGATATGACCTTGTCAGGATCGCTGGTGTGTCACTACATGATCGCTGGTGACAAGCGACGCGCAGGTAACAAGCGACACGCAGGTAACAAGCGACGCACGTCGCTTAGTTACCCGCTGTATATGTAAGAAACCAGTGCGCTGGTGCATGGAGCTGGTTAGCTCCATGCACCAGCGCGCTGGTTTCTAACGTTCAAATCAGGTTTCTAAGCGCGGTGCGGAGCTTAGGAACCCGATGTCTACCTTGGTTACCAGGCTCCAGCTCACTGATCGCTGGTCTCCCACCTGTCACACGCAGGGATGCGTGCTGGCCAGTGGGAGACCAACGATCAAAAAAAGGTCCAGGCTATTCCAGCACAATCAGCGATACCCGGCAGGGGGGCTGGTCACTGATAAGTGTGACACACAGCGATCTCGCTGGTGAGATCGCTGTTGCGTCACAAAACTTGTGACTCATCAGCGATCTCACTAGCGAGATCGCTCTGTGTGACGGGGTCCAACAGTTATCTCTGTTTTGCTGAAATATCTTGCCAGGTTGCTCATTTGGAAGATGTAGTGTGCTCAGATGGATGATTATCCTGTCCAGGGAAGAAAATAGCTACATAAGGAAAGCTTTGAGCTGCTGAAGTCTGAAAATACCAGCTGGGCAGAGTCTGATGGCACAGATTGAGTTAATGCATGTCCTGGGCCCTTTCATATGAAAGAGCTGCAGTTTATTGACAGATGTGCTGCACAGTGTCAGGTGTCCAAGTGGCAATCTGAGCAGTCATGAGAAAGGTGAAATTTTTTGCATTCCAGACAAGACAACTGTAACAATGGAATAATACTGACTTTTGCCAGATGACTCATACACCAATGGGTTTGGAGTTGTTAATGGACAAATGAAGGCCAAACCTCCTTTGAGGGACGAGGGAGAATACATTTTGGTTATAGGTTCAGGATATCTCCGTCCACTCCTGGAATGTGCCCCCACCCTTGCGTTCTCCAAGGCCATAAAAAGCCGTGCAATGTTTCCTTTTAATTAAAATGCCAGGAAGAAGCTCTTTGAAGCTCTTAACACAAGGGCTAGCTGGCTCCCTTTGTCTGACCAAGCACATGGCAATACCATGGCACATCAAGTCACAGCAAGGCTCTGAGGTATTGAATCTGGAAAATGACCTATAATAAAAGAATGCAATATCTCTGAGACTAGCCGAGCACATAATCCTAATCGGTATTCCTTCCCCCATATGCCTGTGCCCAGCAGCCACCTGTAGCACTCTGCATTATTGAGTTATAAAGCATAGCTACCAGGAATTACATATGGTAGGCATATTTAGTCTCTATGTGCAGATAAAATCCAGCGGAACCCAGTGGCAACGCCTCTGACCCATTCAAAGCTTTGGGCAGAAGGTTATGCGCCATCCACGATTCTCACACATGGGAGGAGGGAGACAGCCCCGCCCAGGGGTGGCAGCAGAGTGTGGGAGGGAACAGTCTAGGAGATATAAGGCAGACCCTCATTTTGGACTGAGTTCTTCTACTGGCAGGAGGTCCGTTACCAGACGCGACAAGGAAAACCATGTAACTAAGATTTGGATCTGTGATCAATCTGCACGTCCCTGTGGTCACATGCTACATAAAATGGTAATTACAACCTATTTATACCCTACCTTTATACTGCACTCCTGACTGTAAACTTGTATATTTGTTCTTGTATATACCAGTATATTTCTAGTGCACTTTTTTCCCTAACTGACCTGGGGCAAGTGTTGGTGCCAGAGAGCTGACCCCTGCTAGTTCCTTCTCTCCCCTTCCCCGAGGTGGGCGAAGTTGACACCCCCTTCCCCTGTGCGATTCATCACACCTCCACTATTAGAATTCCCATTTGTGGGAAATTACTAAGTCCCACCTCAATCTGCCCAAGAACCACCCACATTTGAATATATTTGTATAGGCCCCTCCCTCTTTAGGTGCATTTTGTAGGACAATTAGGAGGTACACTGTAGGAAAAACTGATCCACATCTAATGTTTAGCACAGGATCTGAAGGAATTTAATATACTGATTCATAGAGAATCAAAAAGTAAATTTTTGTGTCATGCTCCACCCCCTATAGCTGCACTAGACATATTGCAGTCCTAAAGAAAACATATCTGAAAATTACCTGTAATTTAAATCAAGTTTTGTGTCCCAATCCTATTCACAATAGATGATGGCCACAACCCACCACCTCCCTCTCACTTCACAATGAGCTTTGAACACATTCATTAAATACTTCACTATCATTCAGTAGTGTCTAATTTAATCATTCGCTGCTAATGTTCATGTGCCCAACAGGACATAGGAGTTTAATATTAAAGGTGTAGAATGTCACGACTCATTTTTGGCGACATGACAGCTCTGCTTCTGCTTTAATTTAAACATGGTTTTTACTTTTGGCCAGCAATTGTTAATGTCAGTTTTTTTGCTGGCAGTTGCTGTGTTGCTGGTCAGCTGATGTGGTGGTGACTAGAGTTGAGCGAAACGGGTCGAAAAAATTCAAAAGTCGCCGACTTTTGGCAAAGTCGGGTTTCATGAAACGAAACCCGACCCTAGGATGAGGTCTGCCACGAGGTCGGCGACTTACGCGCCAAAGTCGCGTTTCAAAAGTTTGTTTTGCGCTCTTTTTCAGCCAATCAGGATCCACGGACACTGTGGGCAACGTGATGACATAGGCAGGGGTCACCACCATCTTTCAGAAGGGCATGCAAGTGATTGGCTTGCTTTGGTGGGCGTCACAGGGGGTATAAAAGGGCGTGCACGCCGACCGCCATCTTACTTCTGCCGATCTCAGTATAGGGAGAGGTTGCTGATTCTGTAGGGAGAGCGTTAGGCAGGGAAGAAGACAAAAAAACTGCTTCTGCTGCTAGCGATTTGGCCTGCACAACACACCAGTCACTGTGTGTGCAGTGCAAGGGGAGGCTATATAGTGGTGTATCAGTGGTGTTGGTTGTTGGGCTGCCTTCTAAGGCTTCCTGACATTCCTGCATTGCTGTTTACCCACTGCTCCGCAAACTGCTTTTTTAAAAGCAATCCCAATTTTTTTTGTCCTGCAGAGAAGAAAAAAAAACTGCTTCTGCTGCTAGCAATTTGGCCTGCACAACACACCAGTCACTGTGTGTGCAGTGCAAGGGGAGGCTATATTGTGGTGTATCAGTGGTGTTGGTTGTTGGGCTGCCATTTAAGGCTTCCTGACAGGCTGGCATTGCTGTTTACCCACTGCTCTGCAAACTGCTTTTTTAAAAGCAATCCAATCTCCCTTATCCTCTAGTCACTTTGGTCACAGCTGTGCCATCGAGCCTGTCACATAGCGCTCAGATATTCATTGGGCCTCACACAATCCAAAAGTGTCCAGTGTCCAAAAGTGTGTGCAGAGATTCAAAATCTCCCTTATCCTCTAGTCACTTTGGTCACAGCTGTGCCATCGAGCCTGTCACATAGCGCTCAGATATTCATTGGGCCTCACACAATCCAAAAGTGTCCAGTGTCCAAAAGTGTGTGCAGAGATTCAAAATCTCCCTTATCCTCTAGTCACTTTGGTCACAGCTGTGCCATCGAGCCTGTCACATAGCGCTCAGATATTCATTGGGCCTCACACAATCCAAAAGTGTCCAGTGTCCAAAAGTGTGTGCAGAGATTCAAAATCTCCCTTATCCTCTAGTCACTTTGGTCACAGCTGTGCCATCGAGCCTGTCACATAGCGCTCAGATATTCATTGGGCCTCACACAATCCAAAAGTGTCCAGTGTCCAAAAGTGTGTGCAGAGATTCAAAATCTCCCTTATCCTCTAGTCACTTTTGTCACAGCTGTGCCATCGAGCCTGTGACATAGCGCTCAGATATCAATGGGCCTCACACAATCCAAAAGTGTCCAGTGTCCAAAAGTGTGTGCAGAGATTAAAAAATCTCCCTTATCCTCTAGTCACTTTGGTCACAGCTGTGCCATCGAGCCTGTGACATAGCGCTCAGATATCAGTGGGCCTCACACAATCCAAAAGTGTCCAAAAGTGTGTGCAGAGATTCAAAATCTCCCTTATCCTCTAGTCACTTTTGTCACAGCTGTGCCATCGAGCCTGTGACATAGCGCTCAGATATCAGTGGGCCTCACACAATCCAAAAGTGTCCAGTGTCCACAAGTGTCTGCAGAAATTCAAAATCTCCCCTGTCCTATAGACACCTTGTACCTTGTTTTACATTACTATATAGTTTGTTGGATTTTGTCTACATTTCTACCAAAAATGAGGAAGGCTGGTGGAAGAGGCCGTGGAATTGGGCGGGGGTTGGCAGCTGGTAATGATGGTGTTGGTGGTGGATCTGATGGTAGTGGCAAGAGCAAAATAGGACCGAATGCAGGAGGTGTTGAGCCTGCGTCATCGTCTGGCTACATAAGGCCTCGAATGCTTAGTTTTCTAGGAGTTGGCAAACCGCTTTTAAAGCCAGAGCATCAGGAAAAAGTTTTGTCTTACATTGCTGACTCAGCCTCCAGCTCTATCGCCTCCTCTTCTTCAGTTGTAAAAAGTAAAAGCACTGAGTCGTCATTGGAGGCTCATGTTCATGAACCACACCTTTCCTTGTGTCCTTCACCCCAACCAAGATTGAAGGATGACGCAGGCCATACTACTGATTACTCCATGGAGCTGTTTTCACATACCATGCCTGGATTATCAAGTCAAATGGTGAATTACCCAGGCCAAGATGAATCTGACATGGAGTGCACTGATGCACAGCCGCTGATGGATGATTCTGCTGGTACAGTCACTCAGAGCACTACATTGTCCTCGCAGTGTACAGAGCCAGATTCTGACCCTGATGAGACTCAGGTGCCCCTTCCCGCACACTATACCACCATACACGGTGACACAGAGGAAGGTGCACATGACATAGAAGAGGAGGTGATGGAAGACCCAGTTGTTGACCCAGATTGGCATCCATTGGGGGAAGAGGGTGCTGCTTCCAATAGCTCAGATGAGGAGCATCCACAGCAGACATCGACATCGCAACAGCTGTTATCTGGCAGGCCCGGAGCACTCCAAAGACAGGTTCCAAACATCAAAAGAGTTGCTGGACAGCTTGTCCAGAGGGTCAAAAGATCACAGCGTGCTAGGCCGCAAAATGTCTGCCAAAGTAGGAAGAGTGCAGTGTGGCACTTTTTTGAACAAAATCCTCATGATCAGGCCAAGGTTATCTGTAAGAAGTGCGCAAAGACCTTTAGCCGAGGGAAAAATCTGAAAAATTTGAATACCAGTTGCATGCTTAGACATTTAACCAGCATGCACTTGCAAGCGTGGACACAACACCAAACCTCAAGTGCCACATGTGCAACTGATCACAACGAAGGTAGTCAGCAACGCTACATTGTTTCTCCCACTGTAAGCCCACCGGTTAGCACAGCAGCAAATGTTGAGGTGTCGTTGCAAGGCCACAGCAGTCAGGGAATCCCACTGTTATATCAACGAAAGACTGATTCTAGGCCATCAGAAAGAACACCAACTCCATCACCATCATCAACCTTCTTTCAGTCCGCCCCCTGTCCACCGCTACTTCCACCATATGCAGCTCTCAAGTCCAGCTCACCCTCCCAGACACTATGAGTAGGTCAAGAAAGTACTCAGTCTCTCATCCGCGTACACTGGGTTTGAACGCCCACATTGCCAAACTAATCTCGTTTGAGATGATGCCCTTTCGGTTGGTGGAAAGCACAGCTTTCCGCGAAATCATGGCCTATGCAGTACCACGCTATGACCTACCCAGTCGCCACTTCTTCTCTCGCAAAGCCATCCCAGCCCTCCACCATCATGTGAAAGACCGCATTGTCCATGCACTCAAGCAGTCAGTGAGCGGAAAGGTGCACCTCACAACTGATGCATGGTCCAGTCGGCATGGCCAGGGCCGTTACGTGTCCATCACTGCGCACTGGGTTAATGTGGTGGATGCAGGGTCCACAGGGGACAGCGGTGGTGGGACAGTGCTGCCTAGCCCATGGTATAGGAAACAGTTGGCTGTAGGCGTTCGACCCTCCTCCTCCTCCTCCTCCTCCTCCAGAAGCGAAAGCTCGTCCACAGAGCGCAGTCGTACGAGCACTCCATCTGCAGCTGCCACTGTTGCACACGATGTGTCCCCCTATCGAGCAGCTAGTGGAAAGCGTCAGCAGGCTGTGTTGCAGATGATGTGTTTGGGCAACAGACACACCGCCGAGGTGCTGGCCGAGTACTTGAAGCGACAAACTGAGTCATGGCTGGGCAGTGTACATCTTGAGGCAGGCAAGGTAGTTAGTGATAACGGCCGTAATTTTGTGGCAGCCATAGCCCTTTCAAAACTCAGCCACATACCTTGCTTGGCTCACACCTTGAACCTGGTGGTGCAGTGCTTCCTCAAAAATTATCCGGAGTTAACAGCCCTGCTCCAGAAGGTGCGAAGACTGTGCGCGCACATCCGCCGGTCGCCTGTACACTCCGTTCGTATGCAGAAGCTGCAGCGATTGCTCCACCTTCCCAACCACCGCCTCATTATCGACATTGCAACAAGGTGGAACTCCACCCTGCACATGGTGGAGCGGCTGTGCGAGCAGAGGCAGGCCATAATGTATTTGTGGGAGGATACACGGCCAGGCACTTTGAGAGCAGACATGGAGTTGACAGGTGTGCAGTGGTCGAAGCTGAAAGACCTCTGTAAAGTCCTTCAGTGTTTTGAGGAATGCACACGGCTGGTAAGCGCAGACGACGCCATCCTAAGCATGAGCATCCCACTTATGCGTCTGCTCATGCAAACTTTGACGCACCTTAAGGAGCAGGCGTCTGCAGCCAATGTTGATGAGGAGGAAGAGGAGGAGGGAATCCTTGATCACATTCAGCCATTGTCTGCTCAGGGACCTCTCCTGGACGAGGTGGAGGAAGAAGAGGAGGAGGAGGATGATGATGGGGATGATTACTTAGGGGAGGAGGATGCATCTCGTGGGGAAAGTGAAAATGTTGGCGTGGCAAGGTCTGGTTCAGGGTTTAAGCGTGACTGGAGGGATGTGGATTTGCCAGAAAGTGCTCCTCCACCCAGCACTCGCAGTGCATCATTGACACCGGGAACATTGGCCCACATGTCAGATTATGCCTTGCAGATCCTAAAAAGGGACCCCCGCATTGCCAAAATGATGAACGATGACGACTACTGGTTGGCCAGCATCCTGGATCCACGCTATAAAGGCAAATTACAAAACATCATGCCACAGGAGAACCTTGACCTAATATTGGCTAATAAACAAGCAACTCTGGTAAATCGGTTGCTTGAGGCATTCCCAGCACACAGCAGCGGTGATGGTTCTCACACGAGCCGTACGGGCCGGGGGCAGCTTGGCAGAGGTGTTCGTGGTGCAAACAGCAGAAGTGGCGTTGGAGACAGGGGTTTCATGACAATGTTGTGGACTGATTTTTCAAATACCGCTCACACAACTGGTAATACTGCATCGATGGAAAGTGACAGGAGACAGCAGTTGTCAACTATGGTTACAAACTACTTTTCCTCCCATATCGATGTTCTCCCACACAGGTCATTCCCCTTTGACTATTGAGCCGCTAAACTGGACACCTGGCCTGAATTGGCCCAATATGCCTTACAGGAGCTCGCTTGCCCAGCTGCAAGTGTGCTATCGGAAAGAGTCTTCAGTGCAGCTGGATCAATCCTGACAGAAAAAAGGACCCGTCTGTCAACCCAAAATGTGGATGGTCTAACCTTCATTAAAATGAACCATGCATGGGTTTCCAAGGATTTTGTCCCACCTTCCCCTGATGACACATAGGGTGACAGAAAAATGGCTTGCTTTGGTCCACCTCTTCCTGGGACTTCACCTATTTCGCCTTTTGCATCAGCTGAATGTCCAACATCAACATATGCCACTTTCTAAAACTCCCTAACTGTGCTGCCTCCCCCCCCCCATGGCCGGGGTCACCACCTAGCGCATGACACCGTGCGAGTGCCGTTGCCCTGGACAGGTGGGTAGGCCGACTCTTGGGCACGGGCACTGGCACAGGGTCCCTCATAGTGCAATCAAGTGTCTCTGACGGTGTTGGTGCACACCCGCCGTCAGACACACCGCTGTACTATGAGGGGCCCAGTGCCAGTACCGACGCCCACGAGTGGGCCCCCCTTGCTTGGGCAGGGCCCCAGCATTTGCAATCTTTACCTCTCCCTGCTCCTCCGCTGTGTAATCTGGGCCGTCAAATCCATACTGTGCCTGACACCGTTTGAGCCTGCCTCCTGATGTATAGACATATATTTTGAATGTGTACGCTATCCATACATGTTATCCAGGGATACGGTACCCTTTCTAACCTTTGTGCAATCACGTGCAATCCATACTGGGCCTAACACCGTCTGAGCCTGCCTCCTGAGACATATTTTGAATGTGTACGCTATCCATACATGTTATCCAGGGATACGGTACCCTTTCTAACCTTTGTGCAATCACGTGCAATCCATACTGGGCCTAACACCGTCTGAGCCTGCCTCCTGAGACATATATTTTGAATGTGTACGCTATCCATACATGTTATCCAGGGATACGGTACCCTTTCTAACCTTTGTGCAATCACGTGCAATCCATACTGGGCCTAACACCGTCTGAGCCTGCCTCCTGAGACATATATTTTGAATGTGTACGCTATCCATACATGTGATCTGGGGATACGGTACCCTTTCTAACCTTTGTGCAATCAAGTGCAATCCATACTGTGCCTGACACCGTCTGAGCCTGCCTCCTGATGTATAGACATATATTTTGAATGTGTACGCTATCCATACATGTTATCTGGGGATACGGTACCCTTTCTAACCTTTGTGCAATCACGTGCAATCCATACTGGGCCTAACACCGTCTGAGCCTGCCTCCTGAGACATATATTTTGAATGTGTACGCTATCCATACATGTTATCTGGGGATTCGGTACCCTTTCTAACCTTTGTGCAATCACGTGCAATCCATACTGGGCCTAACACCGTCTGAGCCTGTCTCCTGAGACATATATTTTGAATGTGTACGCTATCCATACATGTTATCCGGGGATACGTTACCCTTTCTAACCTTTGTGCAATCACGTGCAATCCATACTGGGCCTGACACCATCTGAGCCTGCCTCCTGATGTATAAACATATATTTTGAATGTGTACGCTATCCATACATGTTATCCGGGGATACGGTACCCTTTCTAACCTTTGTGCAATCACGTGCAATCCATACTGGGCCTGACACCATCTGAGCCTGCCTCCTGATGTATAGACATATATTTTGAATGTGTACGCTATCCATACATGTTATCTGGGGATACGGTACCCTTTCTAACCTTTGTGCAATCACGTGCAATCCATACTGGGCCTAACACCGTCTGAGCCTGCCTCCTGAGACATATATTTTGAATGTGTACACTATCCATACATGTTATCCAGGGACACGGTACCCTTTCTAACCTTTGTGCAATCACGTGCAATCCATACTGGGCCTAACACCGTCTGAGCCTGCCTCCTGAGACATATATTTTGAATGTGTACGCTATCCATACATGTTATCCAGGGATACGGTACCCTTTCTAACCTTTGTGCAATCACGTGCAATCCATACTGTCCTGACACCGTCTGAGCCTGCCTCCTGATGTATAGACATATATTTTGAATGTGTACGCTATCCATACATGTTATCCGGGGATACGGTACCCTTTCTAACCTTTGTGCAATCACGTGCAATCCATACTGGGCCTAACACCGTCTGAGCCTGCCTCCTGATGTATAGACATATATTTTGAATGTGTACGCTATCCATACATGTTATCTGGGGATACAGTACCCTTTCTAACCTTTGTGCAATCACGTGCAATCCATACTGGGCCTAACACCGTCTGAGCCTGCCTCCTGAGACATATATTTTGAATGTGTACGCTATCCATACATGTTATCTGGGGATACGGTACCCTTTCTAACCTTTGTGCAATCACGTGCAATCCATACTGGGCCTAACACCGTCTGAGCCTGTCTCCTGAGACATATATTTTGAATGTGTACGCTATCCATACATGTTATCCAGGGATACGGTACCCTTTCTAACCTTTGTGCAATCACGTGCAGTCCATACTGTGCCTGACACCGTCTGAGCCTGCCTCCTGATGTATAGACATATATTTTGAATGTGTACGCTATCCATACATGTTATCCAGGGATACGGTACCCTTTCTAACCTTTGTGCAATCACGTGCAATCCATACTGGGCCTAACACCGTCTGAGCCTGCCTCCTGAGACATATATTTTGAATGTGTACGCTATCCATACATGTTATCTGGGGATACGGTACCCTTTCTAACCTTTGTGCAATCACATGCAATCCATACTGGGCCTAACACCGTCTGAGCCTGTCTCCTGAGACATATATTTTGAATGTGTACTCTATCCATACATGTTATCCAGGGATACGGTACCCTTTCTAACCTTTGTGCAATCACGTGCAATCCATACTGGGCCTAACACCGTCTGAGCCTGCCTCCTGCTGTATAGACATATATTTTGAATGTGTACGCTATCCATACATGTTATCCGGGGATACGGTACCCTTTCTAACCTTTGTGCAATCACGTGCAATCCATACTGGGCCTAACACCGTCTGAGCCTGCCTCCTGATGTATAGACATATATTTTGAATGTGTACGCTATCCATACATGTTATCCGGGGATACGATACCCTTTCTAACCTTTGTGCAATCACGTGCAATCCATACTGTGCCTAACACCGTCTGAGCCTGCCTCCTGATGTATAGACATATCTTTTGAATGTGTACGCTATCCATACATGTTATCTGGGGATACGGTACCCTTTCTCACCTTTGTGCAATCACGTGTAATCCATACTGGGCATGAGAACGGCTGGCGAGCTGTTAAGCAAGCTACAGCACCTGTGGTTTGCACACATAAGTTTTTCATTTTTTCAGGAATGACGGTTAGGCCTAATTCCGGAACTGCGGTTGACCTGCACTTACTGGGAAATCATTGTTCGCGGGTAATAATTGTAATCAGTGATCCCCATCACTAACGTTGTTCAGCGGGTTATCTGCACCTGTAAGCGACAAACGCTGGCCTTTTCAGTGTAGCGCACATGCAGCCACGGACATGTAAGGGCATGACACACCAGTTATTGGCTAATCTCATGTGCCAGAGCCTCACGTGTCCCTCTAGTAAGCCGGACTCGGACCGCGGGGCATGACGGAGTCTCGTTCGTTAACGGAATTAAGCTTGCAATGTGTGCATCTGTTCTGTAGCTGGCATGGTTGAGGTTTCCCAGGTGGAGTCGAATTTAACCGTAGGCTCCACTCCTGGTGGTGCCCTTTTGGACATTCCTTTAAGGTTCAGCTTTGCAACCATACTGCCCACGTAAAACAAACACTTTGCCTTCATGAACGCTGTTTGGAGGGTCATGACTCGTGGGAATAACGCCGCCCAATCAGTTAACCTGCTAGAGAGATCCTTCGTTGCTCCCAAGCATGACATCACACTCCCTAGGAAGAAGGTAATGCCACTGTGGCGACCGTACTCCTGGGGGCGACACAAGTGCACTGATGCCCAGCCACTGCTCGATGAATCTGCTGGTACATTGACCCAGACCACTACATTCCCCTCGCACGCTACCCGGCCTGAATCTGACCCTGATGAAACTCAGGTTACCCTTCCCATATACAGTTCCATCTTACACGGTGACAAAGAGGAAGCTGCAGATGAAAGTGCAGGTTCGGCCCACCCGCCATCAGACACACCACCGTACTATCAGGGGCCCTGTGCCAGTGCCGTCGCCAACGAGTGGGCCCCCCCTGCTTGCCCAGGATCACAGCACTTGCAAAGTTGAAATACTGTACAGTGAGATGGAAGATGGGGACGACGAGGAGTCTAGACTAGTACAGGGATTCCCTAGCGAGGAGACTTATTTGATTGTTTTCAATGTTGGGACAGCAATTTTTGGGGAGCACTATACTCTGGAGAATGATAGATGGGGCCCACCATACACTGGAACATTCCAAAGGTGGACATCAGACACTGGAGCAGCATTTACAGGGCCCATTATACACTAGAGCATTAGAAATGGGGCCCATTATGTTTGGAGCATTATTTGGGCCCATAAGACAGTGGAGCTTCATCCATGGGGACCAACATATACTGTAGCATTATGTGGAGCTCATCATATACTGTTTCAAACATTATATGGGACCAATGATTCTGTATGGAGAAATAGATGGGCCTCGTCATGAGATGTAAAAAGTGAGGTATTTTTCATTGTACTATACCGCTATTTCTCTGCCGTATCGGAGCATGATGAGTTGTGGTATTATGTGTTAAAGGGGCGCTCTTTCGCCCAGGGCACATGAAAACCTGCAGCCAGCCCTCCCCCCCCACAACTTTAGCCAAATAACCCCCATTTTTCAGTGCGTAACTTGTATTATGAAGTTAATTAAGGTTGACAAGCTTAAGTAAGAAGAATTGATGCTTTTGGCATTCAAATGGGCACTGTAGGTGTGTTTCCTGTCCTCCTCTCACTGCCGACTTTTATTCCCCATTGACTTACATTGGGTTTCGTGTTTCGGGACGACCCCGACTTTTCCCTATAATCGGACGATCTTGCTCGACCCGACTTTTGGAAAAGTCGGGTTTCACGAAACGAAACTCGACCCTAAAAGACCAAAAGTCGCTCAACTCTAGTGGTGACCACTCCCACCATCCTTTAAATAGTCACCTAATGCATCAGCTGACTGTTGGTGATAGAGTTTTTCTCTGGAGACCAGCAGAGGAGTTAGGAGTTCTCTGGTGCCATCTGTATCAACTGCTTGAGGTCCAGGGTCCATATCTTTTGCTGTGTGGAATTTGCAGCAGAAGCTTGAGCAAAGTTTTTTGTTGTACCTTTCTTTGTCTGTCTCATGCCTGTCACTACCCCTGTGTTTATACCATCTACAGTGGTGATGCTAGCATCCTTGCCGATCAGTGCACTAGACGGTGAGGTGACAGCTAGGGACTAGGCACATGACGGCGGCAGGGGGAAGGACCTGCATAGGGAGCTAGGGGAATTTAGGGATAGGCACAGGTTGTTGTTCAGGAGGTGCCCCATTCCCTATTGTTATGGCCTTTCTCCCCCTTTTTCCATCCCATTGTGTGTGTGTTGTGCTGTCCGCTGGTCCGACCATTGTTGGGTCGTGACATTATCACCAACCATAACATTCATCAGGTGAACCTATGGCGCAAGATGAGGCTTTTGTTCACCTGATCCAGACTCTCACAGATGAGGTAACGGAGCTGTGGTCTCAGATAGTGCAGCAACTTCAGCAGGTGTCTGGGTTCTTAGTCTCAGCTCATGCCCTGGCTCAACTGAAACCCAAAATATTTCTCCCTGACAGGTTCTCTGGATGGAGAGACAAATGTATTGTATTTAAAGAAGCCTGTAAATTATATTCCAGGCTTCACCCTCATTCTTCACGGAGTGAGAAACAGCATGTGGGGATTATAGTCTCCCTTCTCAAGGGTGATCCAAAATCCTGGGCCTGCCAACCGATTCACCATCTTGGTTGGTGGACAAGTTTTTTGCACCAGTGGCGCTGGTGTATGGGAATCTTGATGGCGTCTCCCTGGCTGAGCCTCAACTCCGACAGATCAAGCAGGTGGGCCGGCTTGCTGAGGAGTACTGCTCAGAGTTTCGAAGATGGGTCACTGACACTCAGTGGAATGACCCTGCTCTTAGGAGCCATTTTTGTCAGGGCCTGTCAGCTTGGCTTCAGGATACTCTGGTGCAGAATGCTACTCCTGGGTTGTTGGAGACTGCTATGGCCCTTCCAATCTGGGTGGATGGACTCCTCAGGTAGAGACATACACCAAATCTACCCCCTGTTGTTGTTTCTAGGGAGGAGGAAACACTGGTGCAGATGTACGACCCTGTGCAGGTGGGAGGAGTCTCTTCTCAAACTGGGTTGCCTGCGGTTCGCCATGGGACGAGGCCATGTTTCTACTGTGGTCTTACGGATCATTACATTAATGTCTGCCCATCTTGTGCCAAAGTTGGTATTTCGTTAGCAAAGTTGCGTTTCCCTGGTCATATGGAGTAAAGCAACCAGGGTGTGTACATTTCCTCCACCTTCATGTCTCAGTTTTCCATTTCTGCTGAAGTGGTGGTTGGTGGGGAGACTGAGACGATAACAGTTCATATGGATAGTAAAGCTGGGGTCAGTCTGGTGGATTCTTGCTTTGTTCAGACTCGTGGTAGGAAGCTGCTTAGACCCATTTCCATTCATGTGATTGATTCTGTCCCTCTCAGCCAGAAGAGTCTGACCCAAGTTGTAGACAATATTAACCTGCGCATAGGAACTCTTATGAAGAGTCACTGTCATGCTACGTCTTGGAGGGTATGCCATTTCCCATCGTCTTAGGCTTTCCCTGATTGAAGAGACACAATCTGGTCAGAGATTGGTGGTCCAGGGAAGTAGTTAGTTGGGACCAGTCTTGTAAAGACTGTTGCCTGGGTGCTACGGTCTCTGATGTCCTTTTCAAATCTACCACTTCTTCTCTGGTGGAGGCAGCTTAGGAGCTACCAGGGAAAAGGGGCAAGATTCAACCCTGACCACAAGTACACCCTGAGTCTCGGGGTCCTCTCAGGAGGAGAGATCAGTGGAGGGTGATGGTTCCCCCAAAAAATAGTGAGAGTACGAGTTTGGTGAGTTGTCTGTTCCTAAGGGAGATTACCATCTGTTGGCAAATGTAGGCATGGAAATAAAAGTTCAGATCCAGACCTGTGTGTGAATGAGTACGTGTGGGTGTCCACTAAAGGCAACAAGTGAAAGTACGCATCTGGGACCTGGAGTTATACGGTGATCGGGCCATATCGGGTGTAATGCAGGTACATAACATGCTCGACAAGTCATCGTCCTGGAGAATTGTTGCGCCTCTGGAACCTACGTTATTTCCTAAACCTGAGGATAGGTGACTGCAGGGTGAATCCTAGTGGGTTGAGGCATCCTCACCGTACGTCATTTCTGGTGTAGTCTGGGGATTAGGGTCCAGAGGCCCCTCATTGAAAGGGGGGTACTGTCATGACTCATTTTTGGAGTCATGACAGCTCTCGTTCTGCTTTAGCTTAAACATGGTTTTTACTTTTGGCCAGCAAGGGTTGATGTCAGTTTCCTTGCTGGCAGCTGCTGTGTTGGTGGTCAGCTGATGTGGGTGGTGACCACTCCCACCATCCTTTAAATAGTCACCTGATGCAACAGCTGACTGTTGGTGATAGAGTTTTTCTCTGGAGACCAGCCAAGGAGTTGGGAGCTCTCTGGTGCCATCGGTGTATCATCTGCTTGAGGTCCAGGTTCCGTATCCTCTGCTCTGTGGAGTTTGCAGCAGAAGCTTGAGCTAACTTTTTTGTTGTACTTTTCCTTGTCTGTCTCATGCTTGTTACTACCCCCTGTGTTTATACCATCTGCAGTGGTGATGCTTGAGTCCTTGCCGGCCAGTGCACTAGCCAAGATAAAGTGAGGTGACAGCTAGGGACTAGGCATGTGATGGCGGTGGAGGAAAGGACCCACATAGGGCATTAGTGGAGTTTAGGGATAGGCACAGTTTTTTTGTTTAGGAGGTGCCTCATCCCTCGTTCCCTATTTTTAGGGCCTTCCTCATGTAATGCAATGCCTGACCATGACGTGGGAGGTATTCCCTAAGAGCGTTGCAATGCTGGCAGCGCGGTGCCCAAAGGTACGATGGAAGCAGTGTCAGTAGTAAGCCAGGGAGTCGGAGGCTGGGCTGGTCAGAATGAGATGTATGGAGGGTAAGGCAGGAACATAGTCAGGGGTGAACCAGAGGGTCAGAAGCTAGACAGGAGCACGGTGTCAAGGGGGAAAACAGAAGTGTAGTCAGTAACAAGCCGTGAGGTCAGGAAAACCAGAGAGGACAGAATGGTACAAAAATGGAGGACGGAAACGCAGGCCAGGAAGAGCGCCGGGTCATACACAACAGAGAACAAGCATACAGAGAAACAATGTTTACCCACAGAGTAACCTAGGTCAGCTGCTCTAGCCGAGGGACTGGAACTATTGCCGACACCGGTCCTTGGTCGTAACTAAATAGCTGCCCCCACATCAGAAAGAGGCAGAAATAATTAACCTTAACCTGACCAGGACAGAATAGCAACAAAACCTCGTCCTGGATCATGACAGTACCCCCCTCTCAACGGGGGGCCACAGGACCCCCAGGTCTCCCAGAATACCTGGCATGAAAGGCCTGGACCAACCGATCCGCATGAACCGATCGGGACAGAACTCAAGAACAGTCCTCCAGACCGTAACCCTTCTAATGCACAAGATATTGAAGTGCATGGCAGACCATTCGGCAATCCACGATGCGTTCCACCTCATACACCACCTGACCATCCACCAAGACCGGTGGCGAAGACAACAACCCTTCCCCACCAGACCCCAATGGTTTCAAAAGGGCCTTATGGAATACATTGGGGATCCACAAAGCTGGCGGAAGATGCAACCTAAGGGCCACCGGGTTCACCACTTCCGTGATTTCATAAGGGCCGATAAACTTAGGCCCCAGTTTTGCAGAAGGAACCTTAAGCCTTATATTCCTAGTCGACAACCAAACTTTAGCCCCAACCCGGAACACTGGTCCCACAGACAGTCTTTTGTCTGAAAAAAATTTATATTTACTCTGAGCCTCCTCAATATTCCTTTGGACCTCGCGCCACAACTCCCCCAACCATTGGACTGCCCCATAAGCCCCAGGGCACCCGGAGTCCAAACGGGAGAATTCCCCAAAATGTGGATGGAAACCATAATTACAGAAAAATGGGGATGTGCCCGTAGATTGATTAACATGGTTGTTGAAAGCAAACTCAGCCAAAGACAAGGCAGCATGCCAATCATCCTGTCTAGTTGTGGTCAGACAGTGCGAAATTTGCTTCAAAGACTGATTGGTCCGCTCAGTCTGCCCATTAGTCTCTGGGTTGCAAGCAGATGAAAAGGACAAAGCAATACCCAACCTCCTGCAAAAAGCCATCCAATACCGGGACACAAACTGCACCCCCCATCAGACACCACACTCAAGGGCACACCATGCAATTGCACCACATGCTCCACAACCTGAATACCGTCTCCGCAGTGGGCAAAGCCACCAAGGGTAAAAAATGTGCCTGTTTAGTAAACCTGTCCACCACCACCCAAACAACAGTATTACCCTTGGAAGGAGGAACATTGGTGATAAAATCCATGGACAAATGAGTCCATAGTCTATCAGGAAGTTGCAAAGGCCCCAATTCGCTGGCCTGCCGGTTATGGGAATTTTTCGCACGGGCATATACCTCACAGACAGACACAAACTTCCCAACACTTGAGGCTAGAGAGGACCACCAAAAACTCCTCGTAATAGCCCTACGGGTAGCTGAGATTCCAGGATTTCCATTCAGGGCTGAGTCGAACTGCCGGAGGACCCTGAGACAAAATTGAACCGGCACAAACAGTTTATCAACTGGCTTAGGTGGAGAAGCCAGCGACTAAACTTCCTGAGTCTCTTGCTCCAAGCCAGAGGAAATGTCAGCCACTACCAACCCAGGTTGAAGAATGCAAGAAGGAGGTTCGGGGGTAGACATTGGATCTAGGTTACGCGAAAAAGCATTGTCCTTGACATTTTTGAACCCCGGATGAAAGGTGATCGAGAACTGGAATCGGGAAAAAAAGCTACCATCTCGACTGCCTCGGAGTCAACCTCTTGGCAGACTCAGCAAAAGCCAGGTTCTTGTAGTCAGTAACCATGTGGTAGGATGGACCACCAATTCCAAAAAATGCCTCCATTCTTCAAAAGCCAACTTAACGGCCAGAAGTTTCCGATTACCAACATCATAGTTCCTCTCTGCAGCGAAGAACTTCTTAGAGAAGGCACAGGGCCTCAAATTAGTCAAAGTGGGACAACACCACCCTCACCCCCACCTCTGAGGTGTCCACCTCAACAATAAATGGTTCAGACGGATCCAGTTGAATCAGAACCGGAGCAGACATGAAATATTTTTTTAATGCCAAAAATGCCACCACAGTTGAAGCTGACCAATTTTTGATATCAGCCCCCTTTTGAGTCAGATCAGTGAGGGGTTTGACCACCTGCAAGAACTCACTAATAAACTTCTGATAATAATTAACGAACCCTAAGAAGCGTTGAAGGCCTTTCAAATCTTGGGGTTGAACCCAATCCGCAATGGCCTGAACCTTCTTAGGATCCATACGAAACCACTCCACAGACACAATGAACCCTAGAAAAGACAGTTCCTGAACAAAGGATGAACATTTTCTAATTTGGCAAAGAGAAAGTTCTCCTGGAGCCTTTGGAGAACTGCATGAAGTTGACCTGATGGCCAATGTGAGCCTGTTTATCAGGCAAGTAAATAAGTATGTTGTCCAAATAAACAACCATAAAATGCCCAATAAAATCAGAGAACACATGATTAATGAAATTTTGGAAGACTGCGGGAGCATTAGTTAAACTGACAGGCATAACCAAGTTTTCAAACAGCCCCTCAGAAGTGAGAAAAGCAGTTTTCCACTCACTCCCCTCCTGTATCCAGATCAGCTTATATGCCCCCTGAAGATCCAGCTTAGGAAAAAATTTGGCCCCAGACAATTGGTTATACAAATCTGGAAATGAGTAGGAGAGGATAAGTATTTTTCACCGTGATCTTATTAAGCTCCCCAAAGTTGATGCATGGGCGCAGACCACCATCTTTTTTCTTTACAAAAAAAGAACCCTGTCACCACAGGAGAAACAGAAGGATGGATGTGCCCCTTGCAGAGGCTTTCGGACATCTATTCTTTCATGACAGCCCGCTACAGACCCAAAAGATTGTTCAAGCGGGCCTTGGGCAATTTAACACCTGGAACCAGGTCTGTAGCAAATGGGCGGTGCGGTGGCAATACCTCAGCCTCTTTTTTTTCGAGAACACATCCTCATAGTCCTTCAGGTACTCCGGAATACCCTCCAGACTGACAGACAACACAGATAGAGAAACCAAACAATTTTTTACACAATTAGGGCCCCATTTCACAATCTCCCGGGATTCCCAGTCAATGGCCATGTTATGAAGTTGCAACCAAGGGAAACCCAATACCAACCCCGCAGGAAGATTGTCCAAAATAAAGCAAGATATACACTCCTGATGTATGGGCCACATCTTGAGGATAAACTCCTCAGAACAAAACTAATCCAGTCCTTGGTGTGAGGTTTAGAGTCTATGGCCACAACTTTCATAGGAGTCGCTAACCTAACTGTCCTTATCTTACAATGGGCCACCAATCTTGAGTCAATCAAATTCACCAAGGACTCACAGTCCACAAAAGCTGAAGTGGGCAAGAAACAGCTTTTAACACCAAGTTCTACCTTCAGCAATAATTTGAAAATTGAGGAAAAATGTACCTGGGAGTCTGGGTCACCTCCTCGACAGTTACCCAGACCTAGGCGTTTCCTGGCACCTTGGAGATTGATGGGCAGGAGGGACAGTCCTTCTTCCAATGTCCTGGGGCACCACAATAAAAGCAGAGCTTGTTTTCCCGTCAACATCTCCTCTCTCTTTCTTTAACTGAGGTGGCCCCCATCACCATGGGCTCCACAGGAGGCAATAGCTCAGATTTAACCAGAAAACAAGGGAGCCTCCCATTGCACCACTCCTCTCTCCCACATTCTGTGATCCATGTGGACGGCCTGTGTCATACCCTCCTCCAGTTGGGTGGTGGATGAAGGGCCAAAGCGTCCTTTAAATGATTGGATAGTCCCCTTTGGAATTGACACCTGAGTGTCGAGTCGCTCCAAGACACCTCCGGAGACCATCCCCTAAATTCAGAACAGTACCACTCGGGAGAGAGCTTTCCCTGAGAGAGACTCATAATTGTGTCCTCAGCCAACCTAACCCGATCAGGTTCATCGTAAATCAGCCCCAAAGCCTCAAAGAACCGATCAACAGACATTCTCTCGAGGGCAGAGGGGGGTAAGGAGAAAGCCCAAGACTGTGGACCCTCCTGAAACAAAGATAAATATACCCACACTTTGACTCTCATCACCCAAGGACTGAGGTCGGAGGGAAAACAACAATTTGCAACCCTCCCTAAACACTTGAAATTTATCTTTCTCCCCAGAAAAGGTGTCTGGGAGCTTGACATAGGGTTCCGGGGAGGGCAGGGAAACATCAGACACACTACCATTCTTACTGCCGGCCAATGGGGAAATACTCTGGACAGACTTAACCGTTTCAGCTAACTCTCTTCGTACCTGCTGCTGGTGGGATGCAACCAAGGCCCTCTGTTCCACAGATAAGTTCTGCATCATTTGGGTCAGGTTGGTCACCTGATCTGTCAGAGTACTGAGTGGGTCCATAGCTGAAATGGTGAACAGTGCCCCAGGAAATAATTTAAAGTCAACGATAATGAAATGCAGCACCTGACTGTGATGCGGGAGGTATTCCCTAAGGAGCGCTGCAATGCTAGAGACAGCAGCTCCCCGTGAGTGGACACCTGCCGGAAAGCGGTGCAGGCAGCGCAAAGTGACTTGCGAGCAAATCAAGAAGAACTTGCTGGCAGTGCGGTGCCCGAAGGAATGATAGAAGCAGCGTCAGCACCAAGCCAGAATGTAATGAACAGAGGGTAAGGTCAGAGACGAGCCAGTGGGTCAGAAGCCAGGCGAGAGCACAGTGTCCAGGGGAAAACAGAAGCATAGTCAGTAACAAGCCGGGAGGTCAGGAAAACTAGAGAGGACGGAATGGTACAAAAAACGGAAAAGCAATGCAGGAAATGAGTCAGGTTATACAGTACACAACAGAGAATCAAGCATACAGAGAAACAACGATTACCCACAGAGTAACCTAGATCAGCTGCTCTAGCCAAGGGACTGGAACTATCGCCGACACCTGTCCTATGTTGTATCAATGCTAAATAGTTGCCCCCACATCAGAAAGAGGCAGAAACAATTAACCCTAACACATACCTCCCAACTTTTGAAGAAGGGAAAGAGGGACAAAGGCTTTGGTGAATTTTATGCCACGCCCCGACCACACCCACTTCACAACTAGTCACACCCATGTCCATGCCCCAACTGCACCCATTTAGCACTGCTGTTCACACTGACTGGTACTGAGGGCACAGTGGCTCACATTATGGGCACAGTGGCTGGTAGTGAGGAAAAGAAAGAACAGAGAGAGAGAGAAAAAAGAAAACAGAGAGAGAAAGAACAGAGAGAGAAAGGAAGAACAGAGAGAGAAAGAAAGAGGGGAAAGAAAGAACAGAGGGAAAGAAAGAATGAACAGAGAGAAATTAGAGAGCAAAAGAGAGAACAGAGAGAGGAAGAAAGAGGGGAAAGAAAGAAAGAACAGAGCGAGAGAAAGAACAGAGAGAGGGAAAGAAAGGGGAAAGAAAGAACAGATAGCAAAAGAAAGAACAAAGAGAGAGAAAGAAAGGAGAAAGAAAGGAGAAAGAAATAGAAAGAAAGAAAGAACAGAGAGAAAGAGGGGACAGAAAAAAAACAGAGAAAGAAAGAGGGGAAAGAAAGAACAGAGAGAGAGGGGAAGAAAGAACAGAGAGAGAAGGAAAGAGGGGAAAGAAAGAACAGAGAGAAAGAAGAACAGAGAGAGAGAAAGAAATAAAGAATAGAGAGAGAACGAAAGAACAGAGAGAAAGAAAGAGCAAAGAAAAAGAAAGAATAGAGAGAGAAAGAAGAGAGAACGGAGAGAGAAAGATGGGAAAGAAAGAAAGAACAGAGAGAAAGAAAGCATACAGAAAAAGAAAGAAGAGACAGAAAGATTAGAGAGACAAAGAAAGAACAGAGAGAGAAAGAAATAGGGGAAAGAAAGAACAGAGAATGAAATAAAGAACAGAGAGGGGAAAGAAAGAACAGAAAGAGAAAGAAAGAATGAGAGAGAAAGAAAGAGGAAAGAAATAAATAATAGAGAAAAAAGAGAGAAAGCAAGAGAGAAAGCAAGAAAGAATGCAAGATAGAGGGGAAAGAAAGAACAGAGAGAAAGAAATAGGGAACAGAAAAAAAGAACAGCGAGAGAAAGAAAGAGGGGAAAGAAAGAAAGAACATAGAGGGAGAGGGAGAGAGAAAGAAACAGGGGAAAGAAAGAACAGAGAGAGAAAGAACAGAGAGAAAGGAAGAACAGAGAGAGAAAGAAAGAGGGGAAAGAAAGAAAGAGAACATAGAGGGAGAGAGAAAGAAACAGGGAAAAGAAAGAACAGAGACAGAGAGAAAAAAGGAAACAGAAAGAACAGAGAGAGAGAACAGAGAGAGAAAGGAAGTACAGAGAGAGAAAGAAAGAGGGGAAAGAAAGAACAGAGGGAAAGAAAGAATGAACAGAGAGAAAGAAATGAGAGAGCAAAAGAGAGAATAGAGAGAGAAAGAAAGAGGGGAAGGAAAGAAAGAACATAGAGGGAGAGAGAAAGAAACAGGGGAAAGAAAGAACAGAGAGAGAAATAAAGAATGAGAAAGAAAGAAACAGCAGAGAGAGAAAGAAAGAGGGGAAAGAAAAAACAGAGAGAGAAAGATTAGAGAGGGAAAGAACAGAGAAAGAGAAAAATTGGGAGGAAAAGAGAGAACAGAGAGAGAGAAAGAAACAGAGAAAGAAAGAACATAGAGAAAGAAACTGTCGGAGGAGGACACGGTGATGGATCTGAAGCATTCCCTGAAGGGTTCCATGGTTCCGTCACAATCTCCTCCTGAAATTACCTCATTTCTGGTCAGATTCCAGCACATCACTTCCGGTAGAACGTCACATGCGAGTTTTAAAGTGGTCCTCGAGGCTCCGTGTGTACTCCTGTGTCCGCGGGAAAAGTAAGCTCCAGAGAGCGAAAGAAAGAACAGAGAGAGAGAAAAAGAAAGAGGGGAAAGAAAGAAAGAACAGAGCAAAAGAAAGAACAGGGAGAGAGAGAAAGAAAGGGGAAAGAAAGATAGAACAGATAAAAAGAAAGAAAGAGAAAGAACACAGAAAGAAAAAGAGGGGAAAGAAAGAAAGAGGGGGAAAAAGAACAGAGAGAGAACAGATAAAAAGAAAGAACAGAGAAAGAAAAAACAGAGAGAAAAAGAGAAAGGAAGAAAAGAAATAGAGAAAGAAAGAGGAGAAAGAAAGAACAGAGAGAGAGAAAGAAAGGGGAAAGAAAGAAAGAACAGAGAGAAAGAAAAAAGAGAGCGAAAGAAAGGGGACAGAAAAAAAAGAACAGAGGGCTGAAGAAAGAAAGAGGGGATAAAGAAAGAACAGAGAGAGAGAAAGAAAGAGGGGAAAGAAAGAAAGAAGAGAGAGACAGAAAAGTAAAGAAAGAAAGAGAAAAAACAGATAAAGAGGGGAAAGAAATAGAAAGAAAAAAGAGGGGAAAAAAGAACAGAGAGAGGGAGAAAGAACGAACAGAGAGAGAAAGGGGAAAGAACAGAGAGCAAGAAAGGAGAGAGCAAGAAAGGAGAAAGAAATAACAGAGATAAAGAAAGAAAGAACAGAGAGAGAAATAAAGAGGGGACAGAAAAAAAACAGAGAAAGAAAGAAAGAGGGTAAAGAAAGAACAGGGAGAGAGAGAAAGAGGAGAAAGAACAGAGAGAGGGGGGAAGAAAGAACAGAGCGAGAAAGAACAGAGAGGGAGAGAGAAAGTAAGAACAGAGAGAGAAAGAAAGAATTGAGAGAGAGAAGAAAGAATAGAGAGAGAGAAAGAATAGAGAGAGAGAACGAAAGAACAGAGAGAGAAAGAGAGAACAGAAAAATAAAGAATAGAGAGAGAAAGATGGGAAAGAAAGAAAGAACAGAGAGAAAGAAAGCATAGAGAGAAAGAAAGAACAGACAGACAGAAAGATTAGAGAGAGAAAGAAAAAGGGGAAAGAAAGAGAACAGAACGAAATAAAGAAAAGAGAGGGAAAAGAAAGAAAGAACAGAAAGAGAAAGAAAGATAAAGAAAGAGAGAAGGAAAGGGGAAAGAAATAACAGAGAAAGAATGAATGAAAGATAGAGGGGAAAGAACAGGGAGAAAGAACAGAGAGAAAGAAAGAGGGAACAGAAAAAAAGAACAGAGAGAGAAAGAAAGAGGGGAAAGAAAGAACATAGAGGGAGAGAGAAAGAAACGGGAAAGAAAGAAAGAACAGAGCAAGAGATAAAGAAAGAGAGTGGAAAGAAAGAACAGAGAGAGAAAAAAAGAAAGAGGGGAAAGAAAGAGAACAGAGCGATAGAAAGAAAGAGGGGAAAGAAAGAACAGAGAGAGAAAGAAAGAACAGAGAGAGAAAGAAAGAACAGAGAGATAAAGAAAGAACAGAGAGAAAGAAAGAGGGGAAAGAAAAAGAACAGAGAGAGAAAGAAAGAACAGAGAGAGAAAGAAGAAAGAACAGAGAACGAAAGAACAGAGAGAGAAAGAAAGATTAGGGAGGAAACGAAAGAACAGAGAGAGAAAGAAAGAAACAGAGAGAAAGAAAGAAACAGAGAAAAAGAACACAGAGAGAAAGAAAGATTCTAAAAAGATACAATAGCAGCACGGCTCCCATTGTAGTGCCCACCTAAGCCTTCCGATGCAGGATATATCATGATCCACTCACGTGGCCGGCATCCCCGATTCCAAGGCGATCCTGCTGTCCGCGTTGTCGGAGGAGGACACGGTGATGGATCTGAAGCATTCCCTGAAGGGTTCCATGGTTCCGTCACAATCTCCTCCTGAAATAACCTCATTTCCGGTCAGCTTGCAGCACATCACTTCCGGTAGAACGTCACGTGCGAGTTTTAAAGTGCTCCTCTGGGCTCCGTTTGTACTCCTGTGTCCGTGGGAAAAGTAAACTCCTAGAGAGTGAAAGAAAGAACACAGAGAGAGAAAAAGAAAGAGGGAAAAGAAAGAACAGAGCAAAAGAAAGAAAAGGAAGAGAGAAAGAGGGGAAACAAAAGAAAGAACAGAGAAAAAGAAAGAACACAGAGAGAAAGAAAGAGGGGAAAAAAGAACAGAGAGAGAACAGATAAAAAGAAAGAACAGAGAGAAAAAGAGAAAGGAAGAACAGAAAGAGAGGAAAAAAGGGGAAAGAAAAAAAAGAACAGAGAGAAAGAAAGAGGGGACAGAAAAAAGAACGGAGGGCAAAAGAAAGAGGGGAAAGAAAGAAAGAAGAGAGAGACAGAAAGAAAGAAGTAAAGAAAGATAAAGAGGGGAAAGAAAGAGAAAGAAAAAAGGGGAAAGAAAGAACAGAGAGAGAAAGAAAGAACATAGAGAGAAAGAAAGAACAGAGAGAAAGAGAGGGAAAGAAAGAACAGAGAGAGGGAAAGAAAGAACAGAGAGAGAAAAGAAAGGGGGCAGAAAAAAAGAACAGAGAGAGAAAGAAAGAGGAGAAAGAAAGAACAGAGAGAGAAAGAAAGAGGGGACAGAAAAAAATAACAGAGGGAGAGCGAAAGAAAGAGGGGAAAGGGAGCAGAGAGAGAAAGGAGAAAGAAAGAAAGAATAGAAAGAGAGAAAGAAAGAGAAAAGAAAGAAAGAGAGAAGAGAGAGAAAGAAAGAAGGGAAAGAAAGAACAGAGCGATAGAGAGAAAGAAAAAGGGGAAATAAAGAACAGAGAGAGAAAAAGAAAGAGAAAGAAAGAGAGAAATAAGAAATATAGAACGGAGAGAGAAAGAAAGAGAGGAAAGAACAGAGAGATAGAGAGAAAGAAGGAAAGAAAGAGAAAGAAATAGAGGAAAGAAAATGAAAGGAAGAGGGGAAAGAAAGAAAAGAGAGATAGAGGGGAAAGAACAGAGAGACAGAGAAAGAACAGAGAGAAAGAAAGAACATAGAGAGAGAAAGAAAGAGGGGAAAGAAAGAACAAAGAGAGAGAGAGAGAAAGAAAAAAAGAAAGATTAGAGAGAAAAAGAAAGGGAAAGATAGAACAGAGAATGAGAAAGGAACAGAGAAAGAAACAGAGAGAGAGAGATGGATCTGAAGCATTCCTGGTTCCGTCACAATCTCCTCATGAAATTACCTCATTTCCAGTCAGCTTCCAGCACATCACTTCCGGTGGACTGTCATGTGTTAGTTTTAAAGTGCTCCTCGGGGCTCCACCGTGTACTCCTGTGTCTGTGGGAAAAGCCCGCTTTGTATGCCTCGTACACACTCGGCTCCACTCCGTACATCCCGTACACATATAGCTCCACTCCGTACACACGCGGCTCCACTCTGTACACCAAGTACACACACGACTCCGCTCTGTACACCTCATACACACGTGGCTCCGTACACCTCGTACACGCGTGGCTCCACTCTGTACACCTCATACACGCGCGGCTCCGCTCCGTACACCTCGTACAAGCGGGGCTCTGCTCCGTACACCTCGTACACTCGCGGCTCCGTTCCGTACACCTCGTACACGCGCGACTCCGCTCCCTACACCCCGTACACACGCGTCTCCACTCCGTACACCCCGTACACATGTGGCTCCACTCCATACGCCCTGTACACACGTGGCTTCGCTCTGTACACCTCATAAACATGTGGCTTATAAGATATTTTCCTTGTTGCCTCTCGAGACATTTAATCTGGAAAAGAGTAAGAAAGAGGATGGCAAGAAGGAGTAGGAAGTTTGTCAACTGGCTTCAAGCTTTTGCCATTTTGGCAAGCGTCATTGGGGAGAAAGCCCCTGACAATTGCTCTGCACTGTTTTGTTACCTGGACGCTATAGGGGAAGCTTACAGAGTGTATGGGGGTCAGGCATGGCTGAGGTACGACGAGCAATTTCGGCAGAGGAAGGCTGTTCTTCCTGTTATCCGCTGGGACCAGAAGGATATTGGCCTGTGGATGCGTGTTATAGCACAAAATACGTTTGGGAGCTCCTTTCATGGGGGGCTGGGAGCACCAGCCAGAGTAGCAGTAACTCCAGCGTCACAGGCAGAAGTGGGCAATTGCAAACACAGTCACAAGTTGGGGGTATGCTGGCAGTTTAACGATGGCCAGTGTAAGTTTGGGGCGAATTGCAAATTCAAGCATCTCTGCTCCAACTGCAACGGCGCTTCACACGGAGCGTCCAAGTTTTTCAAAAAAGGGAAGCCCAGAACCGGAGGTGGTAATTCTCAAGGGGGAGTGAATCTGGAAAGGATGGTCCCTTATCTAAATAGATATACGCCAGGGAAAAAGCGGCATTTGCTGTACGCGGGTTTTAAGGATGGTTTTGTTATCCCTCATCCCCCATTCGTCATTCCGCCAGTTTTGAAGAACTTGCGTTCAGCGCTGTTGCATACCGCGGTCGTTTTGGAAAAACTGGAAAAGGAAGTTTTGTTGGGCCACATGTCTGGGCCCTTTGTTTCTCCCGTTTCCGGACTTGGTGGTTTCCCCTTTGGGAGTTGTTCCGAAAAAGGCACTTGTCTTACCCGTGTGGGAGGTCGGTTAACGATGGTATTGATCCAGAGATCTGTTCGGTTGTTTACTCCTCCTTCGATGAGGCGGCATGGTGGGTGCGAAAATGCGTACGGGGGGCCCTTATGACTAAGACTGATGTCAAATCCACATTTCGTCTTTTACCGTTTCACCCGGATAGCATGAAGCTGCTGGGTTGCTATTGGGAAGGCATGTTTTTTGTGGACAGGTGTTTACCCATGTGATGTTCGTTGTCCTGTGCGTATTTTGAAGGCTTCAGTTCCTTTCTCGAGTGGGTTGTGCGCAATGTTTCCGGTTTCGAATCGGTCATTCATTATTTGGACAATTTTTTTGTGCGTCAGCCCTGCGGATTCATTGCGTTGTCACAGGATCTTAAAAGCTATTGAGTGGGTGGCTGAGCGTTTTGGAGTCCCACTGGCACTCGGTTAAACGGAGAGTCCTAGTACGTGCTTGCGTTTTTTGGGGATTGTCATTGACACTGTGGATTGGGAGTTCAGGCTGCCTGAGGATAAGGTATTGGACCTGCGGGCGGAAGTGGTTCGAGCGCGCTGTTTGAAGAAAATGTCGCTGTGTGATCTCAAGTCATTGTTGGGGAAGCTAAACTTTGCATGTCGTGTTATGCCGATGGGGCGAGTTTTTTCACGTAGGTTGGCAGGCGCTACTGCGGGGATTCAAGCCCCTCATCATTTTAATCAGATTGTCGTCTGAACTCAGGGCAGATTTGGCGGTTTGGGAGTCTTTTTTGGAGGGGTACAATGGCCGCTCATTGGTAAAGGCTGAGGTTGTTGATAACGATGCTCTGGAGTTGTTAACGGATGCGGCTGGCGGGATCGGCTTTTGGGGTTTACTTCAGAGGGCAGTGGTGCGCATCTCATTGGCCCGATGAGTGGATTACGGCAGGCCTGATACGCAACATCACGTTGTTGGAGATCTTTCCGATCGTCTTGGCTGTGCATTTGTGGGGGTGAGAGTTTCGGGACCAGCGCGTGTGTTTCAATTGTGACAACATGGGTGTGGTGTGGGCGATTAATGGTCTTACTGCGCTGTCCCCTCCGGTCGTTCAAGTTGGTTTTATTATGTTTGTCTTTGAATGCGCATGTGACCGTGACACGTTCCTGGTGTCAAGAATGAAATAGCTGACTCTTTTTCTCGTTCGCAGTGGGATCGTTTCCGCTCTTTGGCGCCAAAAGCAGAGATCGAGGGTTTAGCTTGTCCGGAGGAACTGTGGAAAGTGGCTTATGGGCCACAGAGTCGCTGATTAAATCTTCTTTGGCCCCAAAAACATGGGAGGCCTACCGGGCAGTATGGTGGATATGGGAGGAGGTTCTTACAGCCGGCTCGGTCATCGGGCCTGGGCAGGATCAGGAGGGAATTTTGTTGTCTTGGTTGGGGCGTGGCGCTACCGAGGGATGGTCTTGCACGAAAGTCTCGCGCGTCTTGTCCTGGTTGTGTTGTGCGGGAGTCGGGATTTGACAAAGACATTTTTGGTCAGACAGGAGGCAAAAGGTTTTCGCTGCTTCAAAAGCCGGGTGATTTGAGGCGGCCAGTATCTTTTAGCTTACTGTAGCAGTTGGGCCTCATTTTGGAGTCAGCATGTTCTTCGCGTTACGAAGTTTCATTGTTTCGTTTAGCTTTTTCGTTTGCATTTTTTTGGGCGTTACGGATGGAGGAGCTCGTTTCGCCCAGCAAAGAGGCGATAGGCTGGTTATTGGCTAGGGATGTCATATTGACCTCGCGAGGTGTTGAATTCTGGCTGCGGCGGTCCAAGATGGACCAGTCAGGGAAAGGCCGCCAAGTGGTGTGGGCAGCGTGCCTGGTTCTTCAATGTGCCCTGTTCAGTGCTTACAGTGTTTTTGGGAGCTTCGTCCCAGCTTCAACGTTTCCCTGTTGTGTCACATTGATGGCGGTAGTCTGTCCCAGTACCAGTTTGGCACCGTTTTTAAGAAGTCTATTCGGTTGTTGGGCCTGGATGACTCCCGCTGTGCTCCTCATTCTTTCGGGATAGGGGCGGCGACGGAAGCGGCGGCGGGGGGGTTGGGTCCGGCTTCTATACAGCGCATTGGTGGTTGGAAGTCCAATCGGTACCGCAGTTACATTAGGCCTTAATTTTGAGGGGTGGCTTGGGTAGAGCATGGGGGGGAGAGAGTTACGTTCACTTGTATTTCAGGTATGTTTATGATGTTAGCACTGCCTTTTTGTTTAAGGTGTCAAGCCTTTGCTGGTTTGGATTTTTGGTCATTCCTTCGTTTATTGGGGAGCATTGCGAGCCAATATCAGGAATGAAGGCAGACAACTGGGCTTCCCCAGGACCATGGCGTTGGTGCGGTGGCTTGGTTTCAGGGGAATGGAGTGGAGAAGGGTACTGCAGGAAATACATGAGTGCGCCCAGTTAGACCGTGCACTGGACATTCTTGTTCATCATGTTGGGGGTAACAATCTGGCGGTCCGACCTTTTCGGGAACTGATAAAGGACATCAAGCAGGATTGCTTGCGGTTGTGGTTGTTGTACCAGGGGGTTACTATCATTTGGTCCAAAATTGTTCCACGCAGGCGATTGCGTTCTATGAGGTCCTTGGCAAAGGTCAATAAGGCCAGGATAAAAGTTAACAGGGCGGTGTCTTCTTTTGTTGTTAGGAATGGGGGAGTGGCTGTGCGACATTTTGACCTGGAAAAGGGCGAGGGCAATTTTTGGCTGGCCGACCGGGTTCACTTAAACTCAGTCGGTTCCGAGATTTGGGCTCTCGGTCTTCAGGAGGGCATAGAGAGGGCCATAGCATGGCGGGTTGGGGGGGGTCTCGGGCCGTTGAGGTGTTCAAGGGCCCTTGTTGTTGTGGTTCGGGGGGAGTCCTTGAAGTCGTTTGGAAATTGGTTTTGGAGACTCAGTGTATAGGGTCTCCTCCGTTCAAAGGTATGTTGGTGGTGATCTGGTGAAAGGTGGATGGGGAGTTTCCGACAGAAGTGGGCGGATCCCCAAGTAACTTAGTGGACAATATACTGTATCTTGGTGTGTTGGTGCTCCTGAGCCTGTGGGGTAACGGCTGGGAGCATTATGATGGGTTTTGTTCACAGCATTTCGGGCTAATTCACCAAGATCTTGTGGCTTCAAGGACTCCTCCTCAGTGTTCAAGTTATTATATTTATGTTATTCATAATACATTGTTTATTGTTGTTTGTTGTTTTAATAAAAGGCTGCTGTGGCCATACAAATTCCAAAGAAATTACCAGTCTGTGTCTTGGTGAGCGGTGTAACGGGTTTTATACAGGTGGGGTGGTAGGGGACGCTGAGATGCCCTGGTCTCCCCTCAGGTAAACAACTTGACAATACCAACGTCAAGGATTGCAATATAACAGAGCTGTGAGTGCTGCAGCAAATGTGTCTGCAAGGAGACAAAGTTTAGTTCTGAGTTAGCTACATGTCTCACACTGGTAGCGCTTCTTTCATTTATAGTAATCTCTGGAGGTAGATTGTCAGAGAGATTAATGTGCGGCCTATAGCCTGGAACAGCT
Organism: Dendrobates tinctorius; assembly: GCF_039654945.1. Lineage (NCBI taxonomy): Eukaryota > Metazoa > Chordata > Amphibia > Anura > Dendrobatidae > Dendrobates > Dendrobates tinctorius. Next base: position 34,015,702 of record NW_027361733.1, read on the forward strand.
CAGTTACATGAATATAGCTGGAATAAAACAACAGATTACAGATATCAAGGTATCTTGTTATTCAGCTTTCAATGACCTACACGTCCATATAGGTGGCTTAGGAGGGTTGATCCTACTGACAGATTTTCTTTAATTTTGTTACCACTTTCACCTCTGTTCCCAGTGGTAACATTGTTGCGTTAATTGCCGGCTGCATTAATGGACAACCACTTTAATAAATGCTAATCCCTCTCAGTCTTATTTTAAGGGGAACGACAACTTACTCAAAGCTCACCACTTGCCCCTCCCTGAACAATGACTTCTGCGTAGTTCACAAAGCATTCTCACTACACTTGAAAAACTATAGAATTTACACAATTTGAGGATTCTTTCAACCTAAAGCATATGTTAATGTAAAGTACATTTTTTTAAATGCGATTTTTTCGAGGATTCTAATATTAATGACCTATTCTAAGGCTAGGTCATCAATATCAGATCAGCGAGGGTCCAACTTCAACTACCCCAATCAGCTGATTAATGGTGCCATGTCTGTAAATGGTACCACAAGACCACCTCTTATTACATGATGATGTACAGAATTGTCTTGTACTTTGCTTTTCTGTAACACCGGCAGAAAGCTAAAAATTCTAAAAGATTACAGATCTTACTGAGTTGTTGCACTTTATTAAAAGAAAATATGTCCTCAACAAGAGGGTGGTCAATAGTGACCAAATACTTATTTTCCACAATAGTTTGCAAAATAAATCTTGCCAAATCAGACAAGGTGATTTTCTGGATTTGTTTTCTCATTTTGACTCTCATAGTTGTGGTCTACCTATGATGTCAATTACAGGCCTCGCTCATCTTTTTAAGTGGGAGAACTTGCACAATTGGTGGCTGACTAAATACTTTTTTCCCCACTGTATTTGGTACTAAGTTTTAAAGCTTAAAATGAATCAATCACCAGGTTTTTGAGAGCAGAATAATGTTGGGGAAAAACTCTGAAGCAACTCTGGAAAATTGAAGCATTAGCCCCAAAAAGAAAAAGAGAAGATGTCTGGAGCTAAAGAATTCCTTACAAAACTTGGCACACTAATATTTGGAACATAGTCTGTCTCTATGCTTCTATTCATTACTTCTTGACTAAACTGAGCACATAAGATATCAATGATGTATGACTAGGGATGAGGGAGTATACTCGTTAGGATTCGGTACTCGGCAAGTAATGAGGTACACGAATCCTAGCAAGTAAATTTCACTACTCGCCTCGCAATATTCGTATCTCCCGCTGGCATGTGTTAGCCAATCACAGTAAAGCTGCCTCCTTCTTTGTTGTGGCATTACTGTGATTGGCTGGCCACGTAGCATCACTGTATTGCTGAAGCCCCTGGAGAGAGGTCGCATCAGCGACGTGGGACCCTCATTATTAATGGGATTACGGCAGAAAGGTGAATATAGGTTGCTTTATTATTTAATTTTTTTACAGGTGATCAATGGCTTCAGGGAATTAGGTGTGTGCGGTAAGTATGTACTCTATGTTATGTATTGTATGCTCTGTATGTCTTTTTTTTTTTTTACATTCACCACATTAGCCGGATGATGGGAATACTACATTCCCATCATCCGCTAAAGCTGTCACTGTAGCGGGCATAGCCGGATGGGACAAGTAGTCCCATCTGACGATGCCCGCACAGGCCCCGTACAGCACCAGCAGAGCCCGGCACAGCCCCGCACACACACAGCCCCACAGACCCCCCGCACACATTCTCCAAGCACACATAGTCTCCACCCACACACATTCTCTGCCCATTACTCGCATTTCCCATAGACTTACATTGGACTCACTACTCGTTACGAGTACCCGAGTATTAGGAGCTACTTGTAACGAGTACAGCGAGTCTGAGTATTTCACTACTCGCTCATCCCTATGTATGACATGACAGGGATTAGGCTGGGTTCAGATGGCTGTATTTTATGTTCTGTATGCAAACCTCAATGCCAGTGTAAGGGATCACCAGGTGAGATGGATCCACTTAGCCTTTGGTCACATGTGGGCACATGGACCCCATGCATTGGTGCAGCTTCCAGAGGACACGTGAAATCATGGCTACTAGAACTCTAGCGCAGACGGATAGATAGAGTGGAACCCCGCAGGAATTGATACAAGCTGAAACACAATAGTACAGATAATGAATAATATCAAACAAGGAACACTAGAGTCTCAATCCCAAGACACAGCTTGGTGTGTCATTAGACCTTAAATAGGTCTAGGGAATGTAACACTGTAGAGTAGAGTTCTCTACTTTTTATTTTTTTCCCATGTTTACCCTTCCTTCCTTCCCTGTAATATTATTATGAAAATTTAATAAAAATTATATAAATAAAATAGGTCTAGGGAGATAATGTCATTGATCCATGCCAGGCAACCTGCAAAATGCGATGTGGAGCACAACAGAGGGCAGCGGACCCAGGAGAAGGGCGTAGAGCCCAGGATAGGCAACAGCTAGGACTAATTGTGGATTTCCAGACCCAAACTAATAGTCTCATAGGCACAAATGACGACGCTGTAAGAACAGTCACTAACTTACGGCCCAAGTGCAACGTAATTACATTTTTTTTTACTAAAGAGCAAGTGAGAAATCAAATTGTGATTGTTTAAAAGGGGGTAGGTTTTATAAAAAAAAGTGTTCTTATTTATTTTGTGATTCAACAGTACATTGTTTTCAAGCAACAGTACATTGTTTTCAAGATCTCTGCTTGTTGTCAATGAATGGAAATATACAGTAATTATTGTTTACATTTTAACTGTTGAAACTTTGACTTGATCATGCCCGTCTGACAATGAAGTATAATGCGTCTTACAATGTATTAGTGATATTTTTGGGGACTTCTGCATCTGGTGAATGTGAACTTTAAATTGGGCTGTGATACATCCATCCAGTACTGGGCTTACACAACATTCATTGACATCACTGGGGGCTTGCTGTTTCTATGGGTGCTTTAGAAAACCTGTATAGATGGAATTACTTCCAAAATAAAGCCAAAACATCCTGTACTGTTATTTCTGCAGCGGATTAGGCAATAATTGAAAATGCTTAAATATTAGCAAATCTGTGAATTTCTTAAATGTCATTTTCACAGATCCCCACATGTCTGTCTCTTCTATGCCAACTTATGTTTCCTCGCCATATGTAGAAATGGAAATAATGTTTCTAGGGTTTTTCAGGATAGCAGGGTCTACAATTAGATGCAGCAGCTTCCTTAAAGGAAATTTCAAGTTATATTATGTGACTTTCATGCTTTCTTAATATCAGGCATTGCAGGCTGAGATACGCTAATCAGTATCAAAGCGACCTGACAATGTCAGACTGTCATTTTACGTGTTTGCTTTGTATATGCCGTATTACGCATTAAGCCTCAATTATCCCAGTCCTGGCTATAGACCAGCCACACATATCCCCAAGGTGGTGTGTAACAACGTCGCACCACCAGCTGCTTCTCATCTCCTTGCACGTTTTATCTTCTTAAACATTTGTGGATGGCGTGTCCCAGCGGTGGTCAGAAGTCTGTCACTTTCTGATTTCTTTCCAGCAGACAAGCTGAAAGTGCAGAATTGAGATGTCATATATTGATCACTGCCCTAGATATCATGCCATTATATGCCCTTGGGCTACATTCATCTCACATTTTTTGATGCTGCATGTAAAGGTGTGTATACTTTTGCAAACCATTTTTATTATTGCTCCATTTCATCTAAATTAAACAAACAAGAACAACTTTTGCAACTTTGCAAATGCTCTTGCTTTAAGAAGTCTTCCTATATCTATTTTTTTAATTAAATGTGTATATATATATATATATATGTGCATGTAATGTAAGTGTATTAATATATACTCACCTACCCAGGGGCGTATCCAGGGGGGGCAGTCGGGGCATGTGCCCCGGGCGAAGCCCACAGAGGGGCGCCGTCGGGCCGTCTGATGCGGCGGTCCAGAAGGAGGCTCCCCATCGGCGGCATTCTGCCGCCCCCCACACTTGGATTCTCCCGTTCTCTAAGCCGGCTGTCAAACTGACAGCCGGCTCAGAGAAAGTGCTGCGCGACAGTTCTCAAGGATTGTACTAGCGTCTTCAGACGCTAGTACACTCACTTGTTGATCTCTCTAAGCCCTGACGCCGCCGGCACTTCCGCATCAGTGAAGCGCCAGCAGCGTGATCAGGTCACATGATCACGCTGCTGACGTCACTCGCTGGCTCTTCAGAGGCGAAGACACAGGGCAGGCAGTGAGGCTGAGGCAGCGTTGTGGTTGGTGGTAAGTGCTCCAGCTCCATACGGGGCAATGGAGCTGAAGAAATATGAGGAACATATGGGGGGCGAGGAGGGAGAAATATGAGGAACATATGGTGGAGCAAGGAGGGAGAACTATGAGGAACATATGGGGGCGAGGGGGGAGAACTATGAGGAACATATAGGGGCGAGGGGGGGAGAACTATGAGGAACATATTGGGGGCAAGGAGGAAGAAATATGAGGAACATATTGGGGGTGAGGGGGGAGAAATATGAGGAACATATTGGAAGCGAGGGGGGAGAAATATGAGGAACATATAGGAGAGCAATGAGGGAGAACTATGAGGAACATATGGGGCGAGCGGGGAGAAATATGAGGAACATATGGGGGGCGAGGGAAGAGAAAAATGAGGAACATATGGGGGGGCGAGGGGGGAGAAATATGAGGAACATATGGGGGGGCGAGAAATATGAGGAACATATGGGGGCAGAAATCTGAGGACATTATGGGGGCCAGAGGCATTTCTAGGGGGGGCAATCGGCAGAGAGGAACATTCGGCCCACCTAATGCGGTGGTCCGCAGTGTCTCCCCTGGCGGCTGCGTTCTGCAGCCCTGCAGCCTGGGAGTCGGCCGTTCTTTGTGTCTGTTGTCAAGCTGACAGCCGGCGAAGAGAAGCTGCAGTGCGCCAGCTCCCAGGGATCAATTGTACTGGCGTCTGTACAGACGCCAGTACAATTGAAGCTCTGACAGCCGGCTCAGAGCGACGCCAGCAACGTGATCATGTCATGTGATCACACTGCTGACGTCACTCGCTGGCGCACAGAGCGAACACTGGTGGTAAGGGCTCATACTCACCTGTGAGAGACTCGCACGATTCTTGTGCGAGTCTCTCGCATGAAACCTGGGACTGCCGCCCGCACTCAGACCAGAGTGAGCGGCTACATGTATTTCTATGTAGCCACGCGCTCCGGTCCCAGTGCGGGTGGCAGTGCCGGGTTTTCATGAGAGAGACTTCATTGAGAATCGTGCGAGTCTCTCGCAAGTGAGAGTGAGCCCTAAGTGTGCTCCACTGAGGAGCTAAAGAAACCACTGAAGATGGGAGGGCGGGATTTGGAGTGGGGGGTACATAATGTGTGGGGAGATTTGGAGTGGGGGGATATATAATGTGTTTGAGGGATTTGGAGTGGGGATGGGGGGTTATTTAATGTGTGGGAAGATTTGGAGTGGGGATTGGGGGATTTCATGTGTGGGGGGATTTGGAGTGGGGATGAGGAGTACTTAATGTGTGTGGGGGATTTGGCATGGGGATGGGGGGATTTGGAGTGGGGATGGGAGGATTTAATGTGTGGTGGTATTTGCAGTGGGGATGGGGGGGATTTAATGTGTGTGGGGAGATTTGAGGACACAAAATGAAGATTATGTATGAGGGCATGTATGAGGATACAGTATGGGGGATGGGTGCAGACAGTATGGGGAGCAAACGGGTAAATGTATGTGGACACAGTATGAGTAGCGATGGGAAAAATGTATGTGGACACAGTATGGGGAGTGAGGGTGATGGGATGTGTGCAGCCACAGTATGGGGAGTCAGGGGTATGTGTGAGCAGACAGTATAGAGAGTGAGGGGGTAAATATATGAGGAGACAGTATGGTGAACAGGTGGGATGTTAGAGGAGACAGTATGAGGAGGGAGGGGAATAGTGTGAGGCGACAGTATATTGCAGATATTTTTATTTAGGAGCATTATAATGACACTTTATCAATGTACACATTGTTACCTGTTGTGAAAACCTGCCCCTTACTCTTTCCTGCTATGAAGATGTTCATTGATATAGTAAACCTAATGGGTCAAAGATTTTCATATCTGAAACCAGCAGGAGTCTAGATTAGTGTGAGCATCACAGACTGCCACTCTGAAGGAGGGGGCATTATACCCCATATAGTCAGTGCTCCTTGTGACCCTTGTGACCCTTTTATCTATATTGTAGGTTTGTCATAGTTTACATTTAGAGGTCTTTCGGACATGTGTACCTATGGCCCCGTCACACTAAATGATGTCCCAGCGATCCCACCAACGATCCGACATGATGGGATCGCTGGGGCATCATTAGGCTGATCGCTGGTGAGCTGTCACATAGACAGCCCCAGCGATCAGGACCAGCGACGCTGGACGCTGGTTTCTATGTAAACGTCGGGTATCCAGGAGCCGCGTGACTCCTGGATACCCGACGTTTACCTTGGAAACCAGCGTGTACACCAGTTTCCAAGGTAAACAGCGGGTATCCAGGAGCCGGGATTCTCGTGGATCCGCAAAAAAACACGGACGCAACAGACGATCATCAGTCAAAATCCGCCCACAATGCAAGTCAATGGGGAAAAACGGCGGATTTTGACTGATGGTGACAAATGGAAGTGTGAAACAGGCCTAAGTAACACCCCCGTGTCCGGGTTACCTCATAGTTGCTTCACCACGCTGCACACGTTCATTCCCTCCAGGGAACTATCAGGCACACGTCGCCATTACTCACAGCCACTTCACGTGCTGTCAGGCAGGAAGCCCCATCTCCCAGCGGGACCTTCCTCAACGAACCAACCAGGTCCAAGCATTCACTCATGTGACCTACACTGGCCACCTTATATGGTCCGTAGCCACGCCCACTGGATCACATGGCTATGACCTCATCACAGGTCCTTCAAGCATTCATACACATATACTTTACTATGGCGTTTTTAGACACACCCCTGGGTGGATTTGTAGGTAGCTCTCCCTAACACATTGGCACGAAAGATCAGCTCTGCTGATCAGCACATAATCAAGCCTTCATCCCAAGGCCACCCACTTTGAGATATATTATGATCATTCAGCATCCTACTCCTATCAGGACACTGGAAATGCTTATACACCTGTCCTGGGACACCCACACAGCGCCCCCTAGCAGACACAGTGGTCACTACACCACAATATATAGATGTAAGTTACAGACAGTCTCTCGATGTACAAAACTGACAGAGACATACCCCAAGCAACTTGCAGCTGTAATCGCAGCAAAAAGTGGTGCAACAAAGTATTAAGTTAAAGGGGCTGAATAATATTGCACACCCCACTTTTCAGTTTTTGAATTTCCACAAAAACTTAAAATAACCAATAAATTTTGTTCAACTTCACAATTGTGTCCCACTTTGTTGATTCTTCACCAAAAATTTACATTTGGTATCTTTATGTTTGAAGCATGATATGTGGGAAAAGGTTGAAAAGTTCCAGGGAGCAGAATACTTTCACAAGGCACTGTATAGGTATTTATATTGCATAGAGAGATAGATAGAAGAAAGGCCGGTAATACATTTGCCGGCTTCTGTAAAATCACAGCAGCAGCCGACAGGATAGAAGAGATGGTTTACATACAGTAAACACAAATGGAATAGGTAGATACGTATAGATGTCAGTGACAAATACAATTAGTACAGTGTGTGTGGAATTTTCTGTACATGTATTTCATTAATAAAAGATTATTTTTACAAAACAAATGGCGTGGGCTCCCGCACAACTTTCGTAATCAGCAGAGGATAAGTCGACGGCTGGGGACCAATGTTTCTAGCCTGGGAAGAGGGTAATACCCATGGAGTTTCCCAGGCTATTAATATCAGCTCACAGCTGTATACTTAGTCTTTCCTGGCCGTTAAAATGGGGGATTCCAAAAAAAATGATGTGGGGTCCCCCTATAATTAATAGCCATCAATGGCTATGCAGACAGCTGTGAGCTGATATCAATAGTCTAAAAAGGGGCCATGGATACTGGTCCCCCTGGCTAAAAACGTCAGTTCTCAGCCGCCCCAGCAAAAGGTGCATCTCTAAGATGGGCCAGTTCTGGCACTTAGCCTCTGCTCTTCACACTTGCCCTGTAGCGGTGGTAAGTGGGGTAATAGTTGTGGGGGTTGATTTCACCTTTGTGACATCAAGCCCAGAGGTTAGTAATGGACAGGCGTCAGTTTCCAGTCAGGACCAGAAAATTCCCACTGTGATCTGCTGTAAATACACTGAGCATGAACTGTGGTCACCTCACCACTGGCATTTTCCCATGGTACAGAGGTCACCCCAGTTCAGGCTGTGAGGGAGCGCAGACTCTGTGACATCGCAGCTAGTGTCACGATCCATTTTTGGATCGATGTCAGATCTGGATCCTCATATATAACCTTTTTTCCTCTCAGGCCATCGGGGGCTAGTATCAGTTTTTTCCCCCGGTGGCCACTGGTGTAATTGCATGGCTGGTCTATCTGTTGAGGCAGGTGGAAACCACTCCCAACTTCCTATATACAGTAGTGGCCAAAAGTATTGACACCCCTGCAATTCTGTCAGATAATACTCAGTTTCTTCCTGAAAATGATTGCAAATACAAATTCTTTGGTATTATTATCTTCATTTAATTTGTCTTAAATGAAAAAACACAAAAGAGAATGAAGCAAATCGCAAAACATTGATCATTTCACACAAAACTCCAAAAATGGGCCAGGCAAAAGTATTGGCACCCTCAGCCTAATACTTGGTTGCACAACCTTTAGCCAAAATAACTGCGACCAACCACTTCTGGTAACCATCAATGAGTTTCTTACAATGCTCTTCTGGAATTATAGACCATTCTTCTTTGGCAAACTGCTCCAGGTCCCTGATATTTGAAGGGTGCCTTCTCCAAACTGCCATTTTTAGATCTCTCCACAGGTGTTCTATGGGATTCAGGTCTGGACTCATTGCTGGCCACCTTAGAAGTCTCCAGTGCTTTCTCTCAAGCCATTTTATAGTGCTTTTTGAAGTGTGTTTTGGGTCATTGTCCTGCTGGAAGACCCATGACCTCTGAGGGAGACCCATCTTTCTCACACTGGGCCCTACATTATGCTGCAAAATTTGTTGGTAGTCTTCTGACTTCATACAGCCATGCACACGGTCAAGCAGTCCAGTGCGAGAGGCAGCAAAGCAACCCCAAAACATCAGGGAACCTCCGCCATGTTTGACTGTAGGGACCGTGTTCTTTTCTTTGAATGCCTCTTTTTTTCTCCTGTAAACTCTATGTTGATGTCTTTGCCCAAAAAGCTCTACTTTTGTCTCATCTGACCAGAGAACATTCTTCCAAAACGTTTTAGGCTTTTTCAGGTAAGTTTTGGCAAACTCCAGCATGGCTTTTTTATGTCTCGGGGTAAGAAGTGGTGTTTTCCTGGGTCTCCTACCATACAGTCCCTTTTCATTCAGACGCCGACGGATAGTACGGGTTGACACTGTTGTACCCTCGGACTGCAGGGCAGCTTGAACTTGTTTGGATGTTAGTCGAGGTTCTTTATCCAACATCCGCACAATCTTGCATTGAAATCTCTTGTCAATTTTTCTTTTCCGTCCACATCTAGGGAGGTTAGCCACAGTGCCATGGGCTTTAAACTTCTTGATGATACTGCGCACGGTAGACACAGGAACATTTGGGTCTTTGGAGATGGACTTGTAGCCTTGAGATTGCTCATGCTTCCTCACAATTTGGTTTCTCAAGTCCTCAGACAATTCTTTGGTCTTCTTTCTTTTCTCCATGCTCAATGTGGTACACACAAGGACACAGGACAGAGGTTGAGTCAACTTTAATCCATGTCAACTGGCTGCAAGTGTGATTTAGCTATTGCCAACACCTGTTAGGTGCCACAGGTAAGTTACAGGTGCTGTTAATTACACAAATTAGAGAAGCATCACATGATTTTTCGAACAGTGCCAATACTTTTGTCCACCCTCTTTTTTATGTTTGGTGTGGAATTATATCCAATTTGGCTTTAGGACAATTCTTTTTGTGTTTTTTCATTTAAGACAAATTAAATGAAGATAATAATACCAAAGAATTTGTGTTTGCAATCATTTTCAGGAAGAAACTGAGTATTATCTGACAGAATTGCAGGGGTGTCAATACTTTTGGCCACAACTGTAAGCTCATCAGGTGCACCAGCTAACTGTTGGTGATATTATTCCTCTTTGGAGACCAACCAAGCTGGAGTCAGGAGCAGGCTGTGTTGCAGTGGAGCTCCAGCTATTTCCTTGTTCTGGTGCCTAACTCTGCTGTTCGGTGTGCTTAGCAGCAGATAAAGCTAAGTTTTGTTTTTCAGTTGATATTTCCCCGTGGTGTCTGTTTTATCTTTCCTTTGGTTTGTGGTGCAGTTCACTGTTTTCCCTGTCTCACCTCCTGGGGAGGGGGTTGGGGGTTTAGCTCAGGGCTAAACAGGAGATAGGGACATGTCGGGGACTTGGGCCTCACTACCATCAAGTGTACCCCCAAGTTAAGGAAAGTCAGGGCACCCCCTTAGCCTGAGGGGCAGTTCAGGGGCCCTGGTTCCACATCTCCTGTGTTCCCACTACTGCTCCGTGGCAGTTAGTCACTGAGTCTGTGCTCGCAGCATCTCCTCATTCACCTAGTAGTTTCCAGCCAGGGCGGTCGGATCTTGGCACCGTCCAAGTTGAAAGCTGTATATACCCCAGATATGGATTACAGCATGGGACACAACAACGGACAGGTATGGTATATTGTTGGTTTATTATTTTACTTTTACTACAGGAGATCAAGGGCTCTGGGAAATTAGGTGAGGTCATAAGTATAGTTTAATTTAAAATATTAAAGGAATCTGTGTCTTTATTTCAAATAAAGGACCTTTTTCAGGGTGTTTGTGTTTTATTTACAATTTGACTATGGGGTTAGTAATGGTGGTGTCTTGATGTCACAAAGGTGACATCAACCCCCACAACTATTACCCCACATGCCACCGCTACAGGGCAATGGGAAGAGCAAGGCTATGTGCCAGAATTGGCGGATCTTAGGGATGCGCTTTTTCTGGGGTGGCTGAGAGCTGCTTTTAGCCGGGGGCAGTATCCATGGCACCTTCCTAGGCTATTAATATCAGCCCTCAGCTGTCTGCATAGCCATTGCTGGATATTAATTATGCCATTTGTTTCCATAAAATAATCTTTTATTAATTAAATATATGTACAGAAATTTCCACACACACTATACTAATTGAATTTGTCACTGACATCTATATATCTACCTATTCCATTTGTGTTTACTTTATGTAAATGTATTACCGGCTTTTCTTCTATCTCTCTATGCAACTATGCAATATAAATATATATATATATATATAGATAGATAGATAGATAGATAGATATACACTTCTCAAAAAATTCAGGGAACACTTAAAGAACAGAATATAACTCCAAGTAAATCAAACTTCTGTGAAATCAAACTGTCCTCTCAGGAAGCAACACTGATTGACAATCATTTTCACATGCTGTTGTGAAAATGGAATAGACAACAGATGGAAATTATTGGCAATATCAAGACACCCTCAATAAAGGAGTGGTTCTGCAGGTGAGGACTACAGACCACATCTCAGTAACAATACTTTCTGGCTGGTGTTTTGGTCACTTTTGAATGTTGGTTGAGCTTTCACACTCGTGGTAGCATGAGACGGACTCTACAACCCACACAAGTGGCTCAGGTAGTGCAGCTCATCCAGGATGGAACACTAATGCAAGCTGTGGCAAGAAGGTTTGCTGTGTCTGTCAGTGTAGTGTCCAGAGGCTGGAGTCGCTACCAGGAGACAGGCCAATACACCAGGAGACGTGGAGGGGGCCGTAGGAGGGCAACAACCCAGCAGCAGGACCACTACCTCCACCTTTGGGCAAGGAGAATCAGGAGGAGCACTGCCAAAGCCCTGCAAAATGACCTCCAGCAGGCCACAAATGTGCATGGGTCTGCACAAATGGTTGAAACAGACTCCATGAGGATGGTCTGAGTGCCCGACGTCCACAGATGAGGGTTGTGCTCACAGCCCAACACTGTGCAGGACACTCGGCATTTGCCACAGAACACCAGGGTTGGCAAATTCACCACTGGCGCCCTGTGCTCTTCACAGATGAAAGCAGGTTCACACTGAGCACATGTGACAGACTTGACAGAGTCTGGAGACGCCGTGGAGAGCGATCTGCTGCTTGCAACATCCTTCAGCATGACCGTTTTGGCAGTGAGTCAGTAATGGTGTGGAGTGGCATTTCTTTGGAGGGCCACACAGCCCTCCATGTGCTCGCCAGAGGTAGCCTGACTGCCATTTGGTACCTAGATGAGATCCTCAGACCCCTAGTGAGACGATATGCTGGTGCGGTTGACCCTGGGTTCCTCCTAATGCAGGACAATGCCAGACCTCATGTGGCTGGAGTATGTCAGCAGTTCCTGCAAGATGAAGGCAGTGAAGTTATGGACTGACCCGCCCATTCCCCAGACGTGAATCCGATTGAGCACATCTGGGACATCATGTCTTGCTCCATCCACCAACGTCACGTTGCACCACAGACTGTCCAGGAGTTGGCGGATGCTTTAGTCCAGGTCTGGGAGGGGATCTGTCTGCCTCCTCATCAGGAGCATGCCCAGGCATTGTAGTGAGGTCATACAGCAAGTGGAGGCCACACACACTACTGAAAATAATTTCCTTGTCTTGAGGCATTTCCACTGAAGTTGGATCAGCCTGTAATTTGATTTTCCACTTTGATTTTGAGTATCCTTCAAAATCCAGACCTCCATGGGATATTAATTTTAATTTACATTGATCATTTTTATGTTTTCTTGGTCTCAATGCATGCCACTATGGAATTAATAAAGATTTGCAGCTGTGATATTTCATTCAGTGATATCTACGATGTGGTATCTTAGTGTTCCCTTTATTTTTTTGAGCAGTGTATATTCTATGTGTATATATCTCTTCCTTTCTAAGCTGTCAGTGTGATTTTATGTGGCGCACATGAATTTCTGGCTTTTCAAAGGACATATCATATTATGTGGCTCATAAATTGGAGATTTAAAAATTAGGTTGCATAGAATAATAGATGGCAAACTCTAGACTCTGCTTTTCTTAATACATCCTAGAACTGTGTTTGCAGCAGCAAAAAAGGCAAACACAGTTCTAGGATGTATTGAGAGAAGCACAGAATCTAGATCATGTGAAGTAATTATCCCCCTCTACTCCTCCTTGGTCAGGCCTTATCTGGTATACTGTGTACCGTTCTGGGTATCACATTTTAAAAAAGATATTAAAAACACTGGAGCAAGTTCAGAGAAGAGATACCAGGATGGTGAGCAGACTGCAAAGTATGTCCCACGAGGAACCGTTAAAGTATCTAGGAATGTTTAGCCTGTAAAAAAGAAGGCTGAGAGGTGACTTAATAGCTGTTCACAAATATCTGAGGGTTTGTCACACTGTAGAGGGATCATCCCTATTCTCATTTGCACATGGAAACACGAGAAGCAATGGAATGAAACTGAAAGGGAGAAGGTACAGATTAGGCTGGTTTCACATTTGCGTTTTTTTGCGCTGGATTTTAGCGCTAAAAACGCATGCGTTTTTTCCCTATATTTTGCATGGGATGTGCTTATCTGCGCATACAAATGCGTTTGTATGCGTTTTTCCGTGCATGCGTTTTTTTGTGGTGTGCGCTCGGGCGCACAAAATGCATCCTGTCCGACTTGCCTCAAAAAAATGCATGGGCGCAATGCGTTTTTTTACAGCAAGACACCCATTTTAAGTCTATGGGTGCGCATATGTGCACATTGCCATGCTCATGTATGCCTTTTTTTGCGCATGCATTTTTTGTTGACCATTAGTTAGACAATGGAATTTAGGGGTTTGGGTTATAGTTAGGGTTAGTTAAGGGGGTTTAGGGTTAGGGTTTGGGTTAGGGTTAGTATGGTTTGGTTAAGAGTTAGGGTTTAGGGTTAGTTAGGGTTTAGGGTTATGGTTAGGGTTTGGGTAGGGTTTGGTTAAGGGTTAGGGTTAGTATGGTTTGGTTAAGGGTTAGGGTTACGGTCAGGGTTAGGGTTAGGGTTAGGGTATGGTTTGGTTAAGGGTTAGGGTCAGGGTTAGGGTTAGTAAAGTCATGGTTTGGGTTAGTGTGAGGGGCCAACTAATGTTGGAAAAAACCGAAAACGCGGTAAAAACGCACTAAAAATGCATACAAACGCATAAAAACGCTGCGTTTTTTTTCATGCATGCTCATAAAAATGCTTGAAAAAAACTCAGCATTTGTATGCATTTGTATGCGTTTTTTCCATGTGCTTTTTGCGGGAAAAACGCGCTGCAAAAAAATGCAAGTGTGAAAGTAGCCTTAGATATTAGAAAAAACATTTTGACAGTGAGGCTGATCAATGAGTGGAACAGGCAGCCACGAGAGGTGGTGAGTTCTTCTTCAATGGAAGTCTTCAAACAGAGGCTGGACAGACATTTGTCTGAGATGGTTTAGTGAATCCTGCAATGAGCAGGTGGTTGGACACGATGACCTTGGAGATCTCTTCCAACTCTAACATTCTATGATTCTATAGTAGCCACTACCATGTTAGGTTGGCACACAATGGAGACAGTTGACATAGCTAAGAATCTCAAGGACTTATTATTCAAAAATGTTATTTAACGGGCACCTGATTATGCAAAAACCCTGGCTGATAGGCAAGTGATAAAGAGGCCCATCCCAGATTATTATAACACTATTCTGATACTCCAGTGGCAGTCAAAGGTGCGAAGTGTTTCGTCTAGTGGCAATGAGTACTCATGCAGGAGAGAATATTACATACTTATCACAAATTTAGACCTTGTCGGTGATGTTATACACCAGGTTTGTCCAACTCAAATATACAGAGGGCCAACATTAAAAGCTTAGATAAAGATGAGAGGCAACCTTGATATTTATCAAAAAAAGTCTACAACTGAGGAAGTTTTCCTAATCATCAAATAAAACAATTCACTTTTTCAAATGGAAACAAACTTAAATGGGTTGTCCCACAAACAATGTACATTTTAATTAGTATATCTTAAAATAAAATATTGGAATAATATAATATGTTATGTAAAAAGCAGTAAAACGCATATGGCCCAATGGCCTAATTTAAATATGTAACAACAAAGGATAAAAAGCGTGAATAATACAGATAAAGTATGATGCAAACAAAAATGCCCCCAAACATAGTATAATACCCCCACAGTGAATTCCTCTACAGTACTCTCCACTAGCATGGTATGATGACCCTACTGTAATCACCCTCCCTCAATCTCCCCGACAAAGCATGGTGAACCCATCACAGTATGATCCTCCAACTGTAATCCCCACACAACTCTTCATACAGTATAATGGCCACAAAATGTGCTCCATACAGTATAATGACCCCACACAGCCGTTTCATATAGTATAATGGTTGCTCTGCATTTCTTTGGCTACACATAATGTTACATACAGTATAATCACCTTACATAGCGCTCCATACAGTATAATTGTCCCACATAGTTCTCCATACAGTATAACGGCCCCACATAGTGATCCATACAGTATAATGAGCCCCACATTAAAAAAAAAATACTCACCTCTGCCTGTTCCCCCACTGCTCCGGTCTCTTCAAAGTGTCTTCTGACCATCTGCACATCTCGGTGCATGTCCACTACAGAAAGACATGAGACATAGAGGGTAATCAGCTGACACTCCCTCCTCCATCTTTGCTTTCAGCTGTATCGGCATTTTGGACCTGCCCACCATCAGGGACTAAATATACTCAGCATCACTGGTCAACTATACTCACACTTTGGGCTAGATTTGGTTCAAGGGCCAGAGTTTGACATATGTGTCACAGACCTATAACCTGCACAAGGTGCAACATTTATAATAGGAGCTCCACCTACATTACATTCATTACATTGTGCCATTTAGCCTACATTCCCACAATGAGCTTTTGATGTGTTTGATGCTGCGTATTTTTGCTGTCTTAACCCCTTAACAACCACCAATATACCTTTTTTAACGTTGGTAGTTAAGGGGACTTAAACCATAGCGCCGTTAATGGCGCTGTGGAAAAAGTGTATAGTACCCCCCAGAGTTGGATTTTCTCCGGGGTCTCGGCTGCCAGGGGTAGCCGAGACCCCAGAGGACATGCTTCGGGTTGGTTTTTACCTACCCTGCTTTTGCGATTGCCATTATTAGCCGTATAACGGCAACCGCAAAAAAAAGCTGCGATTTTTCATTTACTCTCTGTCTCCTCTGATGTGATCGCACATCAGAGGAGAGAGACGTAGGGTCCCCGATCCCCCCCCCGGTACATCCGGGTGGTCCTCGGCCCCTCCTGCATCCTCCAGTGGGCACCGCCATCTTCTTCCGAATCTGTCGGCCAGCATATTCCATTCATTCATTCAACGTACATTTTGATCACTGTGGTAAACCCTATCACAGTGATCAAAATAAAAAAAATAGTAAATAACCCCCCCTTTATTACCCCCTTAGTTTAGGGTTTCCATTAGGGTTAGGGTTAGAGGTAGGGTTAGAATTAGGGTTAGGGCTGGAATTAGGGTTAGGGTTAGAATAAGGGTTAGAATTAGGGTTAGGGTTGGCATTAGGGTTAGGATTAGGTTTAGGATTAGGGTTAGGGATGGAATTAGGGTTGGGATTAGGGTTAGGGGTGTGTTGGGATTAGGGTTGGAGCTAGAATTGAGGGGTTTCCACTATTTAGGCATATCTGGGTTTCTCCAAATGCGGCATGGCACCACCATTGATTCCAGCCAATTTTGCGTTCAAAATGTCAAATGGTGCTCCCTCCTTTCTGAGCCCAGACATGTGCCCAAACAGTGGTTTACCCCAACATATGGGGCATCAGTGTACTCAGGACAAATTGCACACCAACTTTGGGGGTCTAATTTCTCCTGTTACCCTTGGGAAAATAAAAAAATTAGGGGCTAAAAAATCTTTTTTGTGGAAAAAAATTACTTTTTTTATTTTCACGGCTCTGCGTTATAAACTTCTGTGAAGCACTTGGGCGTTCAAAGTGCTCATTACACATCTAGATAAGTTAATTAAGGGGTTTAGTTTCCAAAATGGTGTCACTTGTGGGGAATTTTCACTATTTAGGCACATCAAGGGCTCTCCAAACGCGGCATGGTGGTCAAGTTTCCAAAATGGGTTCACTTGTGGGGGTTTCTACTGTTTAGGCACATCAGGGGCGCTACAAATGCAACATGAAGCCCGCAGAACATTCCATCAAAGTCTGCATTCCAAAATAGCGCTACTTCACTTCCGAGCTCTCCCATGCACCCAAACAGTGGTTCCCTCCACATGTGGGGTATCAGTGTACTCAGGGAAAATTGCACAACAACTTTTGTGTTCCAATTTCTCCTGTTAGCCTTGTGAAAATAAATAGCAGGCTAAGAAATCATTTTTTTTTGCTTTCACTGCTCTGCGTTATAAACTTCTGTGAAGCACTTGGGGGTTCAAAGTGCTCACCACACCTCTAGATAAGTTAATTAAGGGGTTTAGTTTCCAAAATGGTGTCACTTGTGGGGAATTTTCACTATTTAGGCACATCAAGGGCTCTCCAAACGCGGCATGGTGTCCAATCTTAATTCCAGCCAATTCGGCATTGAAAAAGTCCAACGGTGCTCCTTCCCTTCTGAGCTCTGCCGTGCGCCCAAACAGTGGTTTACTCCCACATATGGTGTATAGGCATACTCAGGACAAATTGCACAACAACTTTGGGGGTCTAATTTCTCCTGTTACCCTTGTAAAAATAAAAATTTGGGGGTGAAAAGATCATTTTTGAGGAAAAAAATGATTTTTTATTTTCACAGCTCTACGTTATAAACTTCTGTGAAGCACTTGTAAGTTGAAAGTGCTCACCACACATCTAGATAAGTTCCTTAAGGGGTCTAGTTTGCAAAATGTGGTCACTTGTTGGGGGTTTGCACTGTTTAGGAACATCAGGGGCTCTCCAAACGCGACATGGCGTCCGATCTCAATTCCAGACAATTCTGCATTGAAAAAGTCTAATGGCGCTCCTTCCGTTCCAAGCCCTGCCGTGCGCCCAAATAGTGGTTTACCCTCACATATGGGGTATAAGCGTATTCAGGAGAAATTGCACAACAAATTTTGTGGTTCATTTTCACTTTTTACACTTGCGAAAATATAAAAAATTGGTTCTGAAGTAAAATGTTTGTAAAAAAAATTAAATGTTAATTTTTTCCTTCCACATTGCTTCAGTTCCTGTGAAGCACGTAAACAGTTAATAAACTTCTTGAATGTGATTTTGAGAACCTTGAGGGGTTTTGTTTTTAGAATGGTGTCACTTTTGGGTACTTTCTGCCATATTGACCTCTCAAAATGACTTCAAATGTGATGTGGTCCCTAAAAAAAATGGTTTTGATTATTTTGTTGTAAAAATGAGAAATTGCTGGTCAACTTTTAACCCTTATAACTTCCTAACAAAAAAAATTTGGTTCCAAAATTGTGCTGATGTAAAGTAGACATGTGGGAAATGTTATTTATTAAGCATTATTTGTGACATTTCTCTTTCTGATTTAAGTGCATAAAAATTAAAAGTTTGAAAATTGCAAAATTTTAAATTTTTTTGCCATATTTGTGTTTTTTTCATAAATAAATGCTAGTCATATTGAAAATTTTTTACCACTAACATGAAGTAAAATATGTCACGAAAAAACCATCTCAGAATCAGTGAGATCCGTTATAGCGTTCCAGAGTCATAACCTCATAAAGTGACAGTGGTCAGAATTGTAAAAATTGGCCTGGTCATTAAGTTGCAATTTGGCTCTGTCACTAAGGGGTTAAAAATGCAGAGTGGTCAGAATTGTAAAAATTGGCCTGGTCATTAACCCCTTCACCCCCAAGGGTGGTTTGCACGTTCATGACCGGGCCAATTTTTACAATTCTGACCACTGTACCTTTATGAGGTCATAACTCTGGAACGCTTCCATGGATCCCGGTGATTCTGACACTGTTTTCTTGTGACATATTGTACTTCATGTTAGTGGTAAAATTTCATTCAAATAACTTGCGTTTATTTGTGAGAAAAACGGAAATTTGGCGAAAATTTTGAAAATTTTGCAATTTTCCAACTTTGAATTTTTATGCCCTTAAATCACAGAGATACAGCACACAAAAAACTTGATAATTAACATTTCCCACATGTTTACTTTACATCAGCACAATTTTGGAACCAAAATTTTTTTTTGTTAGGAAGTTATAAGGGTTAAAAGTTGACCAGCAATTTCTCATTTTTACAACACCATTTTATTTTTAGGACCACATCACATTTGAGGTCACTTTGAGGGGTCTATATAATAGAAAATACCCAAAAGTTACACCATTCTAAAAACTGCACCCCTTAAGGTGCTCAAAACCACATTCAAGAAGTTTATTAACCCTTTAGGTTCGTCACAGGAATTTTTATGAATATTTAAAAAAAAAATGAACATCTAACTTTTTTTCACAAAAAAAATACTTCAGGTTCAATTTTTTTTATTTTACCAAGGGTAACAGGAGAAATTGGATGGCAAAAGTTATTGTGCAATTTGTTCTGAGTACGCTGATACCTGATATGTGGGGGGGAACGACTGTTTCGGCGCATGGCAGAGCTCAGAATGGAAGGAGCGCCGTTTGACTTTTTCAATGCAAAATTGTCTGGAATTCAGATCGGACGCCATGTCACGTTTGGAGAGTCCCTGATGTACCTAAACAGTGGAAACCCCCCACAAATGACACCATTTTGGAAACTAGACCCCCTAAGGAACTTATCTAGATGTGTGGTGAGAACTTTGAACCCCCAAGGGCTTCACAGAAGTTTATAACATACAGCCGTACAATTAAAAAATCATATTTTTTCCACAAAAATGATCTTTTCACCCTCAATTCTTATTTTTCCAAGGGTAACAGGACCCTAAACGTTATTGTGCAATTTGTCCTGAGTACGCTGATACCCCACATGTGGGGGTAAACCACTATTTAGGCGCATGGCAGAGCTCGGAAGGGAAGCAGTGCCATTTGACGTTTTTGGCTGGAATTGAGATCTGACACCATGTGGCGATTGGAAAACCCCTGATGTACCTAAACAGTGGAAACCCCCCACAAATGACACCATTTTGTAAACTAGACCCCCCAAGGAACTTATCTAGATGTGTGGTGAGCACTTTGAACCCCCCAGTGCTTCACAGAAGTTTATAACGCCCGGGCGTGAAAATAAAAAATTCGTATTTTTTCCACAAACATGATTTTTTAGTCACCATTTTTTTATTTTCCCAAGGGTACCAGGAGAAATTGGACCCCAAAAGTTGTCCAATTTGTCCTGAGTATGCTGATACCCCATATGTGGCAGAAAACTACTGTATGGGCACACGTCGGGGCTCAGAAGGGAAGTAATGATGTTTTGGAATGCAGACTTTAATGGAATGGTCTGCGGGTGTCATGTTGCCTTTGGAGAGCCCCTAATGTACCTAAACAGTGGAAACCCCTGACAAATGACCCCATTTTGAAAACGAGAACCCCTAAGGAACTTATCTAGATGTGTGGTGAGCACTTTGAACCCCCAAAGGCTTCACAGAAGTTTATAATGCCAGGGCATGAAAATAAAAAAATCGTATTTTTTCCACAAACATGATCAATTAGTTGCCAATTTTTTTATTTTCCCAAGGGTAACAGGAGAAATTGAACCCCAAAAGTTGTTGTCCAATTTGTCCTGAGTACGCTGACGCCCCATATGTGGGATAAAACTACTGTATGGACACACGTCGGGGCTCGGAAGGGAAGTAGTGACGTTTTGGAATGCAGCATTTGAGGGAATGTTCTGCGGGTGTCATGTTGCCTTTGGAGAGCCCCTAATGTACCTAAACAGTGGAAACCCCCCACAAATGATCCCATTTTGGAAACGAGATCCCCTAAGGAACTTATCTAGATGTGTGGTGAGCACTTTGAATCCCCAAGGGCTTCACAGAAGTTTATAATGCCCGGGCATGAAAATAAAAAAATCGTATTTTTTCCACAAACATGATCAATTAGTCCCCAATATTTTCATTTTCCCAAGGGTAACAGGAGAAATTGGACCACAAAAGTTGTTGTCCAATTTGTCATGAGTACGCTGACACCCCATATGTGGGAGAAAACTACTGTATGGACACACGTCGGGGCTCGGAAGGGAAGCAGTGACATTTTGGAATGCAGACTTTGATGGAATGGTCTGCGGGTGTCATGTGCGTTTGGAGAGCCCCTGATGTACCTAAACTATTGAAACTCCCCACAAGTGACCTTGTTTTCGACACTAGGCCCCCCATGGAACTTATCTAGATGTGTGGTGAGCACTTTGAACTCCCAAGTGCTTCACAGAAGTTTATAACGCTCGGGCGTGAAAATAAAAAAATCATTTTTTTCCACAAAAATGATATTTTTGCCCCCAATTTTTTATTTTCCTAAGGGTAACAGGAGAAATTGGACGCCAAAGATTGTTTTTCAATTTGACCTGAGTAGGCTGATACCCTACATGTGGGGGTAAA
Source organism: Dendrobates tinctorius (assembly GCF_039654945.1). Taxonomy (NCBI): domain Eukaryota; kingdom Metazoa; phylum Chordata; class Amphibia; order Anura; family Dendrobatidae; genus Dendrobates; species Dendrobates tinctorius. The sequence continues at coordinate 34,037,334 of NW_027361733.1, forward strand.
ACACTGTTTGGGCGCATGGCAGAGCTTGGAAGGGAAGGAGCACCATTTGACTTTTTCAACTCAGAATTGGCTGGAATTGAGATCAGATGCCATGTTGCATTTGGAGAGCCCCTGATGTGCCCAAACAGTGGAAACCCCCAATTCTAACTCCAACCCAAACCCCAACACACCCCTAACCCTAATCTCAGCCCTAACCCTAACCCTAGCCCTAACCCTACCCTAACCCTAACCCTAGCCCTAACCCTAATGGAAAAATGGAAACAAATACATTTTTTTAATTTTATTATTTTTCCCTAACTAAGGGGGTGATAACGGGGGGTTTGATTTACTATTTATGGCGGTTTTTATGTTTGGCGGCTGTCAGACGCTAAAAGACGCTTTTTATTGTAAAAATAGTTTTTGCATCACCACATATTGAGAGCTCTAATTTTTCCGTATTTTGACCCACCGAGTCATGTGAGGTCTTATTTTGTGCGGGACGATTTGACGTTTTTATTGGTACCATTTTCGGGCACGTGACATTTTTTGATCGCTTTTTATTCCGATTTTTGGGACGCAGAATGAACAAAAACCAGCGTTTCATGAATTTCTTTTGGGGGGGTGCGTTTACACCATTCCGCGTGCGATAAAATTGATAAAGCGGTTTTATTCTTCGGGTCAGTACGGTTACAGCGATACCTCATTTAGGTCGTTTTTTTATGTTTTGGCGCTTTTATGCAATGAAAACTATTTTATATAAAAAATAATTATTTTTGCATCGCTTTACTCTGCGAGCTATAACTTTTTTATTTTTTGCGGATGATGCTGTGTGGCAGCTCGTTTTTTGCGGGACAAGATGACGTTTTCAGCGGTACCATGGATATTTATATGCGTCTTTTTGATCACGCGTTATTACACTTTTTGTTTGGCGGTATGATAATAAATCATTATTTTTTGCTTCGTTTTTTATTTTTATTTTTTAAGGGGTTCGCTAAAGGGGTTAACTAATGGGACAGTTTTATAGGGCGGGTCGTTACGGACGCGGCGATACCTAATATGTGTACTTTTATTGTTTTTTTGTTTTTTTATTTCTAAAAAATGGATTTATTTGGGGGAATATTTTTTTTTTTTTCTAATTTATTTAGCGATTTTTTAAAATTTATTTTAACACTTTTTTTAATTTTTTTTTTTACTTTATTAAATAGTCCCAGGTGGGACATCACTGTCCTGTGACAGATCGCTGATCTGTCACATCACAGATCACTGTGTCAGATCAGCAATCTGTCACAGGCACTGCAGAAGGCTTCCTCATGCCTACGCTTTGCAGGCACTGAGGAAGCCAGCTTCCTACAGGCCCCCGAAGGCCCCCGTCGCCATCTTGGATTCGGGGGCCTGCAAGAAAGGAGCCCCCGGCAGCAGCGCTGCACATTGCGCTGCCGTGGGGGGCTCTGGGAAGCACGGAGGGAGCCCCCTCCCTGCCGATGCTTCCCTTTAACTCCCGGTACACCGCGATCATGTTTGATCGCGGTGTGCAAGGGGTTAACGTGTCGGGGGCGGTCCGTGACCGCCCCTGACACATTGTGCCGCGTGTCAGCTGTGATAATCAGCTGGCACCCGGCTGCGATCAGCGGCGCTCACCACGTGGGCACCGCTGATCGCTATGACGTACTATCCCGTCCATGGGCATAGGGGCCCAGGTCCCGTGGATGGGATAGTACGTCTCATGTCACGAAGGGGTTAAGCTGCAAATTGGCTCCGTCACTAAGGGATTAAAAATGCAGTGTTTTACTGTTCCAGCAAAGTGGATTAGATTTAGGCTGGAGTCACACACAATGTAGAAAAATATGGACCGTATTGTATGGCCATAATATGCATAAATGGTCCCTAAATAGTGCTCCGTCTGTCATCCGTTGTCAGGGTGTGGCCGCATATTTTTCTCATGTAAGCATCCGTATACCGTTTTTTTCTCGCAGACTTGCAAAACGGACATATAATGGAGCCCAATGACAGGGTTTCAAATCCAAACGAAAGATAAGATCTAGACACATAGAATACATATATATATATACATACACACGTCATTGAGACATATATATATATTTATATTTCACAGAGTTCTTCATAGCAGAATAGCCGCTAATTCAATTGTCGGCTTCTGTCAAATCATTTCCCAACTCGACATGAAATGACACATGGTTTACATACAGTAAAACATTTCATTTCATGTTTTTTTTTATATGTCCCGTAGTACGCTGACAATCGCAGCACGGACCGTAGAATGCGGATGAGAAATATACGGCTGGTGCGAGGGACCCCATAGAGAATCATTTGTCCGTGTGTAATGCGTGCTTTTAGCGCCTCTCACTCGTCCGTATTCCTCTCTAGTGTGACCCCGGCCTTATAGTAATCTTCTGCCCACTGTGATTTTTTTTTAGTCAGCGTAAAGTGACCTGCGGTGCGAATTTCAGATCCGCAGCATGTCGATTTCTCTTGCGGGTACGCTGAGTTTTAAGTGCGGATTTTCACCATAGATTTGCATTAGACATGGAAAATCTGCAGGAAAGAACATATGAGTTTTTAGTGCAATTTCACTGCAGACACGCACTAAAATGCTCATAATCCCCACATGGCTGTATCAATAAAGTTTTGTCAAAGCCAAATACCAGGAGGTATCAAAAACAAAGCAGCTTCATTTAAATCATGACATATCAAAAGTGGCCAAAAACCACAGCATCAAAAAAACGATAAAAACGCGTGTAAAAAAAGCACACAAAAACGCAATGAAAAACTGCAAGTACCATAATTTACATAATAGATGCAGAAATTCTGCAACATCAAAAATTCACCAAAAGTTCTTCATAGCTAATTCCAAAAATCGGTTCATGTCTTTCTCTACATCTGCGCAATTTCAAAACCTGATGACTTTTGTGGTCACAAGCCTTTCGTGCTACTTTTACCTCCCCTATAACGGCACCCCTGCCTTTTAAGTAACGGCCAAATTGCCCAATCATTCGTAAAATCTGGATTAAAGCGAAATTGTCATTTAAATAGAACAATAAAGGGTTAATGTGCAAGTGTTACACAAGAATGTATTGTGTTATCGCTAATGAGACAGAAAACCATAAGACTGAATGTCAGGATTTTATTACAAAACCCATTGCTTGCCCTCAATAGAGATTGAATGAAAGTTTAATTTCCTCTGCGAGCAGCAGGTGCCTTGTATGGAGGTGGCAAACAGGATGAAGAGGAATATGGAAGGACTTCATTCGCTGCGCCCGTCTGTCTGTGGTCTCCTGCCAGTCACTCTGCTACAACATACTGCTTCTTCTGAATATAAGTACATGGAACAGAAGCCAGCCCGGGGGACATCATGAGCACAATGTGTACCTTCATGCAGAACATCCATGAACGCTTTACACTTTTGTTCAGCTACAGGCTAGGGCCCTGGTGGGCTGGCGCAGGTTGCCATTTGGTTCTGAAGCCTCTTGAATGTGCTTCTAAAGTTGTCTTATCAGATTATGTGATGGCTCTGAGTAAAGCTGTGACACTGACATATAGAAGCCAATAAACTCCACTGCACAACCATCAGTCTCCAGTCATCTACACAACAACCTGCAAATATTCTTACAGGGCCACAACCCAGAAGCAAATTCATGCATACAATTTCCAGGTATAGAGTAGTTATAATCTTATACATAAGGGGCAGTATTACAATTGTAATATTCTTGAACATAGGGGAAAGCATTTTAGTATTTATATTCTTGTACACAGAGGGCAGTATTATAGTAGTTATATTCTTGTACACAGAGGGCAGTATTATAGTAGTTATATTCTTGAGCATAGGAGCAGTATTATAGTAGTTATATTGTACGTAGGGGCAGTATTATAGTAGTTATATTCTTGTACATAGGAGCAGTATTATCGTAGTTATATTCTTGTATATAGGAGCAGTATTATAGTTGTTATATTCTTGTACATAGGGGCAGCATTATAGTAGTCATATTCTTGTACATAGGGGACAGTATTATAGTAGTTATATTCTTGTACATAGGGGACAGTATTATAGTAGTTATTTTCTTGTACATAAGGGCAGTATTATAGCAGTTATATTCTTGTACATATGAGGCAATAATATAGTAGTTATATTCTTGTACATAGGCGCAGTATTATAGTTGTTATATTCTTGTACATATGAGGCAATATTATAGTATTCATATTCTTGTACATGGGGGCAGTATTATAGTAATTATATTCTTGTACATGAGATCAGTATTATAGTAGTTATATTCTTGTACATAGAAGGCAGTATTATATAAGTTATATTCTTGTACATAGGGGCAGTGTTATATTAGTTACATTTTTTATACAGGAGCAGTATTATAGTAGTTATATTCTTGTACATAGGGGCAGTATCATAGTAGTTATATTCTTGTACATAGGGGCAGTATCATAGTAGTTATATTCTTGTACATATGGTTAGTATTATAGTACTCATATTCTTGCACATAGAGGGCAATAATATAGTAATTATATTCTTTTATATAGGGGACCATATTTTATTAGTTGTATTCTGTAGAGGGTAGTATTATAGCACACATATTCTTGTATACAGGGTTTAGTATTAATGTAATTATATTCTTGTACATGGTGGCAGTATTATAGTAGTTATATTCTTGTATATATAGGGAACAGAATTATAGTAGTTATAGTCTTGTACATAGGGGCAGTATTCTAGTAGTTATGTTCTTGTATGTAGGGGGTAGTATAGTACTCATATTCTTGTACATGGGAAGCAGTGGCCATAAACAGCTCTCTGTTAAGTACACTCTGATTTATATATTTAAGGGCAGATGTAATGAAAGTGGTAAGTGCCATTCAATGATTATTGTATTATGTTAGAACTATATTATATGAGTGTGATGAGGATATTATATTAGATATGTATCATTATTGTATTAGGCCTGGGACAAGCTGATCTATTGCATTAACCTGATGACAATGGCAAAGAATAGTATGCTCATTACATCCATTAGGAAAATAAGGATGATGATATTTGGGTAATTTTATTGTATTACAATGACGTGATGGCTACACTAATTTCATAATCTGCTTTATTGCTTGCATGATACAGATTCAATGATAATAAATAATATAGGCAGAGGACAGGTGATTTACCCTGTGCAATAGGAAAGGTAATGATTAGTCCATATTTCACCCTTGTCCAATCATCAGATCCATGTATTATGGTTTATGGTAGGGGCCTGCACCCACCCAGGCAGGTGGGGGGTGCTGGCTGTGTTATACAGCCAGCATCTTAGTGCAATCAGAGCTAAGTCAGATCTCAGCAGTTTAACCCTTTGTTGTTGTCGTAATTGACATTGTCGTCTGGCTCTGGAGTGCCAATGGCATTTTCATGGCAGTCAGGAGGCGGAATTAAAACTCCATATTTGCCATGTTTGTACACCTATGAAGCCCAGCCTGTGCGAGGTTGGTACACTAATCTGCAAAATTACATCCTTGGAGTGTATTATATAAGTAATCACAGGTTCCTGTCCCCTAGTCTAATAAAAAAGTGAAATAAATAAATATAAAATGTCAGCCTCTTCTCTCTGACTCTCAGAGCGTAAATAAAGTCTAAGAAATTAAAAAAAATTAGCATTTTTGTATCACTACATAAGGTACTGTCCAAACTAATGAAATATAAGAATACGTATCTCATACAGTGGCCGCCAAAGTAAACAAAAACATAAAGCAATATCACTGGTTTATGTACCCTTCGCCTCGTATCGCAAATAAACTTTGATAACACTCCATCAACTGAAAAATAAAAAAAAGTTATAACTCTTGGATGATGAGGAAACAAAAAGCAAAAGATAAAAGGGACACACTGGTAAGGGTATAAGCAGCATTTTTACAAGGGCCCACCAGAGTAGGGTCATATGAAAGGGTTTGAACGGTTAAAACAACTTATTCATTATCTGTAAGATGGTTGATATAACTTGCTGATTGATTGGTGGAAATCCAACCGCTGAGACCCACACCCATCTGCAGGCACTTGAATCCCTATTATAAAATGGAGCGGCAGGTTATATGGCTGAATGCTGCTCCACTAATTCTCTTTGGGGCTGCGGGTAAAAGCCTCATAGGAAATGAATGGAGCAGTGTTTGAGCATGGAATAGAACTGAGACTTCCACCTATCAACAAGTTATCACTTATCCTGTAGATAGGAATAATGTGTTCTACCCAGGCAACCATTTTAACACTTCAATATTAGCTGTTGATATGCTAGATGTGAAACAGCATGGTGTCCCTGTGGTCAAGAGAGCCGCAACCTTGCAATTTATTAAATAAGGTGACCAACTTTTTAATTAAAGTATTTAATAGGCCACATTCCAAGACATTACTTGACATAGGCTCTACTTTCTGATTGACACAGAATTGATTATTTTTTATTAGTTTGAAGTGTTAGCCTTTGATCACAAAGAGTGAAGCGGTTGCCAAATTACAGCTGATTTGTTTTCATATTCTTGGGCTGTCATGTCCAGAAATACTCTTTACCTGCAGACATATGTTTACTCTACAGGTAAATAGTGTTAAAATCCTGCCTGCAGTGGCTACAGGTAGAAAATGAACTTATGTCCTCCATATAGCCACTCACAGTTATTGGAGCTATGTGTGAAGCTGTTATCGTCACCATTCACTATCATGGACGGCCTTAGCCATGTGCGACCTGTGCGATTGCAAAGGTTACCAACCGCCAGACAGTGAGTCAGGTGAAAGTTACTCTGTTCACTGACCGCTGTTGCCTCACTGTCATGATCCTTGCCTTTTTAGTGATTAATACTTTTCCTCACTATGAGGAGAGGAGCCGAGCATCCTGCAGAGAGTAGGATGCATTATGAACATTTAATCTCTTCATACCTAACAGACCGGAAATTCAATGTCTCCCACTCACACACAACCTCCTCATATCGTCCCCTATCAGTCGGTGTCCCCCAAAGATCATTTCTAGGACCCCCATTCTTCTCCATCTACACCTTTGACCTGGGACAGCTCATATGGTCCCACACCTTTTAATATCTTCTCTATGCTGATGACACACAGATCTACATCTCTGGACCTGATATAAACCCCTTAACATGTACAAACCAAAATTCAAGATCTTTCCCCCATCTCACTCACCCACCCAACAAACCCATCCATCAAAGTGAGTGGCTGCTCATTCTCCTCAGTTCCGCAAGCTCGCTGTCTCGGAGTAACCCTTGACCGTAATCTTTCCTTCAAACCACATATCCAAGCCGTTTCCACCTCATGCGGACTCCAACTCAAAAATATCTCCCTGATACATACTGTACATTCCTTAATGAAGAATCTGCAAAAACACTAGTGCATGCCCTAATCATCCCCCATCTTGACTACTGCAACCTCCAGTTCTCTGGCCTCGCTTCTAACACTCTTGCACCCATCCAATCTATACAATACTCTGCTTCCTGAATAATTCACCTCTCCCCTGCTACTCCCCGGTCCCTCCTCTCTGCCAATCCCTTCATTGGGTCCCCATTGCCCAGAGACTCCATTTCAAAACCCTAACCATGACATACAAAGCCATGCACAACCTGTGTCCTCCATACATCTGTGACCTACACGCAGCCTCTGATCCTCACAAGAGCTCCTTCTCTACTGTCCTCTTATCTCCTCTTCCCACAATCGCATACAAGATTTCTCCCGTGCATAACCCCTACTCTGGAACTCTTACCACAATATACCATATTCTCGCCTACCGTGGAAACCTTCAAAAGGACCTTGAAGACCTACCTCTTCCAACAAGTCTACAACCTGCAATAACCCTCGTTCCACCAAACTGCTGCACGACCAGCTCTCTCCTCACCTACTGTATCCTCGCCTATCTGTTGTAGACTGTCAGCCCTCGCAGGCAGTGTCCTTTCTCTTCCTGTCGGCGACTTGTGTTGTTCACGATTATTGTACTTGTTTTTATTATGTATACCCCTTTCAGATGTAAAATGCAATGGAATAAATGGCGTTATGTAAGGAAGTTGACCGGACCATTTTTACCTGCATGTCTGGTCCTGAACTGAAAGGGCTGCATCCTCTGTTTCCGGGGGGAAGCCTGAAAGAGGTGAACCTGCTGCAGGAGGGAAGGAGCAGAGAGACAGGGCTTCCTGCTGACAGAAGGGGCGGAGAAGCCTAAGGAGAGTATGCTGACACAGGGGTATAAGTCTCGTTCCAGCGGTATCTAACATTGTACCGTGCCAGACATCGTTAGGTACGGTGTTGTGAGTTCATTTTCCCCTTCACCATTGAGGTCTGATGAACTCCCTCTTCTGGTGAAGGAAGGTAGTGAGGCTGATTACCAAGCACCTGTGCAGGATGATGATGACTGGGTGACTGGAATTGCTGACTGGATATAAGGCAGCCGACGCCCTTCTGCCTTGCTGGTGATCTCTCTGGGGGATTCTAGGAGACCAGTCTGATTCCTGCTCCTCAAAAGCTAAGTTTTCTGCTCTACATTTTGCATTTGTGTTTTGGTTTTGTTTTGCCTTGTTTTTCTGGATTTCTGCCATTCCCTGCTGGGGTGAGCTGAATTCCTTTTTGCCCTGTCTTCAGAAAATACCTGAGTACTGATATAGTCTTTTTGAAGCCTAGCGTCTTCAGGGCTTTTTTCCCTATCAGTCTGTTGGCTATTGTTTTGATAGGATTTTTGGCGAATTGCAGACAGCAGCTTTTCTATCCTTTCCTATTTAGTTAGCTTGGGCCCCATCATTTGCTCAGCCTATCTTTCTATCTGTGTGAGTGTTTTTTCATCTTGCTTCACCATCATTATATGTTGGGGGCTGCCTATTGCTTTGGGGTCTGCTCTGGGGCAGTTTAGATTTCCCTTTCTGTCTTTAGGCTATTTAGTTCTCCGGCTGTGATCGAGGGGTCTAGGGCACTGTGGGAACCCCCCATGGCTACTGCTAGTTGTTGTTGATAGGTTCAGGGGTCTGCAATCCGATAGCTGCCAACTTCTCTGGTTTTCTGGACTTAGCTAGTATTTCTGTCTGTCCTAAACGAGAGAAACGTTTTGCACACACGTTTTCTGTGGGTGGTGTTCAACCTAAGTTTCTTCTGGCAATTACTCTGATCTGCTCCCTGTCCACATTTTCCGCCAAGGCTTTTGTGAATTCGGGAGCAGCCCTGAACCTAATAGACTTGGATTTTCCTAAACGTTGTGGATTTTCGATGACACCTCTGCGGACGCCTATCCCGTTGAGGGGGATTGATGCTACTCCTTTGGTGAAAAATAAACCTCAGTTTTGGACCCAGGTGGTAATGCCCCAGACCATCAAGAAAATTGTAGATTTTTGGTGTTGCATAATTTGCATGATACCATTGTTCTGGGGTTTCCCTGGTTGCAAATTCATAATCCAGTTTTGGATTGGAAATCTGTGTCTGTGGTGAGTTGGGGTTGTCGGTGTGCCGTTAGTGAGGCTACGGTTTTTTCCACCTCTCCTCAGTCGCATGATGTTCCTGACTATTTGGCGGACTTTTATGATGTATTTAGTGAGAATGAGTCTGCGTCCTTGCCTCCTCATAGGAGTTATGACTGTGTAATTGAACTGAGCCCGGGGTGTAAATTTCCCAAGGGTCGGCTCTTCAATTTATCTGTACCCGAGCACGAGGCTATGCGATCCTATATTAAGGAGGCATTGGAGAAGGGTCATATTAGACCATCCTCTTCACCCTTAGGTGCCGTTTTTTTTTTGTGGCCAAAAAGGATGGTTCATTAAGGCCTTGTATTGATTATCGTGCCCTCAACAAAATTACTATTAAATATCAGTATCCGTTACCCCTGATTTTGGATCTATTCTCCAGACTTAAAGGTGCTTGCTGGTTTACCAAGCTTGACCTCAGGGGGGCGTATAATCTTATCCGCATTAAGCAGGGGGATGAATGGAAGACGGCGTTTAATACTACGGAGGGACATTTTGAGTACCTGGTGATGCCTTTTGGGCTCACTAATGCCCCTTCTGTCTTCCAGTGCTTCATGGACGATATTTTCCGAGACTTTGTCGATAAATTTTTGATTATCTATCTGGATGATATTTTGATCTTCTCCAAGGATTGGGATTCTCATGCGGAACATGTTCGGACTGTGTTCCGGATCTTGAGAGAGAATTCTCTGTATGTCGAAGGATCAAAATGCCTTTTTGGAGTACAGAGAATTTCTTTTTTGGGATTTGTTTTGTCTCCGTCAACTATTGAAATGGACCCGGCCAAGGTACAGGCCATTTATGATTGGGTTCAGCCCACTTCTTTGAAGGCCCTCCAGAAGTTTTTGGGTTTTGCTAATTTTTATCGGAAATTTATAGCAAAATTTTCTAGTATTGCCAAGCCATTGACTGATCTGACTAAGAAGGGTGCTGATGTGTTGAATTGGTCTCCGGAGGCTGTTGCTTCCTTTCAGGAGCTGAAGCGAAGATTCACTTCTGTGCCGGTTTTGCGGCAACCTGATGTCTCACTCCCATTCCAGGTAGAGGTGGACGCTTCTGAGATTGGTGCAGGAGCTGTTTTGTCCCAAAAGGATCCTGTAACATCTAAAATGAATCCCTGTGCTTTCTTTTCCCGAAAGTTCTCTCCATCTGAATGTAACTATGATGTGGGGAATCGGGAACTGTTAGCCATGAAATGGGCATTTGAGGAGTGGAGACATTGGTTGGAGGGAGCCAAACATCAAGTCATGGTCCTCACTGACCACAAGAATTTGATTTACCTGGAGTCGGCCAAACGCTTGAACCCTAGACAGGCTAGGTGGGCTTTGTTTTTTACACGTTTTGATTTTGTGGTCTCTTTTCTTCCTGGCACTAAGAATGTCAAGGCTGACGCTCTCTCTAGGAGCTTCTTTGCTGATTCTCCTCTGGTGACCAAGCCTGCTACCATCTTAGGCGAAGGGGTAGTTCTTTCTGCCATCTCGCCCGATTTGAGACGTGCTCTGGAAGAGTTACAGGAGGACAAACCTGAGCATTGTCCCAGTGGAAAGTTGTATGTTCCTGACCAGTGGAAGAAGAGAGTGATGTCTGAAGTTCATTGTTCTGCATTGGCTGGTCATCCAGGTATTTTTGGTACTAGAGATCTGGTGAGTCGGTCTTTTTGGTGGCCCGCCTTGTCTCGTGATGTCAGGAATTTTGTGCAGTCCCTGTGGGACTTGCTCCCGGTCTAAACCTTGTTCTCGCTCTAGTGGGTTGTTGATACCTTTGCCGGTCCCCAGGAGGCCATGGACCCATATTTCAATGGATTTCATCTCTGATATGCCTGTCTCTCAGAGAATGACTGTTATTTGGGTGATTTGTGATAGGTTCTCTAAGATGGTTCATCTTGTACCACTCCCTAAGTTGCCATCTGCCTCTGAGGTGGTGCCCCTGTTTTTGCAACAGGTGGTTCGCTTGGACGGGATTCCTGAGAACATTGTATCTGACAGAGAAGGTCAGTTTGTGTCTAGATTTTGGAGGACTTTCTGTTCCAAGCTGGGAATTCAGTTGTCCTTCTCCTCTGCTTTTCACCCTCAGACCAATGGGCAGACGGAGAGAACAAACCAGACCTTGGAGTCGTATTTGAGATGTTTTATTTCCGCTGATCAGGATGATTGGGTTTCATTTTTGCCCTTGGCCGAATTTGCTTTAAATAATAGAGCTAGTTCTGCCACTTTGATGTCACCTTTTTTTTGTAACTTTGGGTTTCATCCTCGATTTTCTTCAGGGCAGGTGGAGCCTTCGGCCTGCCCAGGTGTTGACACTGTGGTGGAGAGAATGCACCAAACCTGGGACCAAGTGGTGGATAAGTTATCTCTCTCCCAGGAAAAGGCCCAGCGGTTTTCCAACTGACATAGGACCATTGGTCCCCAGTTTAAGGTTGGTGATATGGTTTGGTTATCATCAAAAAATATCGCTATGAAGGTGGCTTCTCCTAAGTTTAAGCCTAGATTTATTGGACCTTATAAGATTTTGGAGATTATTAATCCGGTCTCTTTTCGTTTGGCTCATCCTGTCACATTTAAAATCCATAATGTGTTTCATAAGTCCTTGTTGAAGAGGTTTGTTGAACCAGTTGTTCCTGGGGTGGTACCTCCGGACCCTGTATTGGTTGAAGGTAACATGGAATATGAGGTAGAGAAGATACTTGATTCCCGTCTGGCTAGACGGAGACTCCAGTATTGGTTAAGTGGAAGGGTTATGGTCAGGAGGATAATTCCTGGGTCTCTGCCTCTGATATTCATGCCAAAAGATTGGTGCGTGCCTTTCATCGCCTAATCGCCCTGGTGGCGTGGATGAGGGTTCGATGATCCCTCCTCAGGGGGGAGGTACGGTTGTGAGTTCATTTTCCCCTTCACCATTGAGGTCTGGTGAACTCCCTCTTCTGGTGAAGGAAGGTAGTGAGGCTGATTACCAAGCACCTGTGCAGGATGATGATGACTGGGTGACTGGAATTGCTGACTGGATATAAGGCAGCCAACGCCCTTCTGCCTTGCTGGTGATCTCTCTGGGGGATTCTAGGAGACCAGTCTGATTCCTGCTCCTCAAAAGCTAAGTTTTATGCTCTACTTTTTGCATTTGTGTTTTGGTTTTGTTTTGCCTTGTTTTTCTGGATTTCTGCCATTCCCTGCTGGGGTGAGCTGAATTCCTTTTTGCTCTGTCTTCAGAAAATACCTGAGTACTGATATAGTCTTTTTGAAGCCTAGCATCTTCAGGGCTTTTTTCCCTATCAGTCTGTTGGCTCTTGTTTTGATAGGGTTTTTGGCGAATTGCAGACAGCAGCTTTTCTATCCTTTCCTATTTAGTTAGCTTGGGCCCCATCATTTGCTCAGCCTAACTTTCTATCTGTGTGAGTGTTTTTTTCATCTTGCTTCACCGTCATTATATGTTGGGGGCTGCCTATTGCTTTGGGGTCTGCTCTGGGGCAGTTTAGATTTTCCCTTTCTGTCTTTAGGCTATTTAGTTATCCGGCTGTGATCGAGGGGTCTAGGGCACCGTAGGAACCCCCCACGGCTACTGCTAGTTGTTGTTGATAGGTTCATGGGTCTGCAATCCGATAGCTGCCAACTTCTCTGGTTTTCTGGACTTAGCTAGTATTTCTGTTTTTGCCTCCTACGGTGACTCATTCATAACAGTACGGGACATTTGCCCGCCATACAGAGACTGCGATGAGACGACCTGTGCCGCTGTTGTCAGTGGCATCGTTGGATTCCGACCTGTCAGAGACTCTATCGAGACGACCCGCGCTGCTGTTGTCAGTGCCACCGTTGGAACCCTAAACTTACTTACAACAGAAGTCTACAGTCCGATAAGTTTACCTCTTTATTACTGAACTCTCGTTCGGCCCTCACCTACCCTGCCATCCTCCCAGTTCTGCCCCATTCCTTACCGTCACCCTACAATCCCTCACTCCCTGTGTGGGGCACATTTCCCTGTAAATAAACCTGTTTAACCCTTGATCTAAATCCCTGTGCGTAACTACATTCCGCATTTCCAGGAGGTTATTACATTTGGTGTAGTCGGCAGGATACAGTCTCCGAACGCAAGGGTGGCAGACCAAGCGGTTGGTGGAGCTCCAAGGGCTAGTATACCGCTAGGGACAATATTGAACAACCTCCCTAAGTTCACTAAGAATGATACTAGCCTGTGGAGTTGGATTGAACGTGCAAGGGGGTGATGAAGATGTAACCCAAGACTCCAGCCCTAGAAGCAGAGGTGGCTATGATGGCTTTAGATGATGAGGCCAAGGTCTTTGTCATGTTGCGACCCCCACAGACGAGAGACACCCTGGGAAAAGTGTTGTTAATATTTGAGGAGACGTATGGGGACCCTACGGATGTAGGAGAATTACATATGCGTATGTTCAGGTGTATTCAAAGAGAGGGGGAGACCATGACCCAGTTTATGAATGCGCTGCAGGAACTCCATACTGCCATTGCTCAAAAAGACGGCGTAGGTGTAGGGTCCATTGACGTAGTGCTGCGAGACCAGCTAGTGACGGGCCTACATGATGTGCTGGTGAAGCAGGCTCTGAGGGAGTGCTTGAGAGTAAAACCCAGTATGACCTTCTCTGAGATAAGGGCAGAAGCGCGCATAGGCGAGCAAGAGATTGCAGCCTTGACAGGGATGGTCCGGCATTGCGGAGTACCCAGCTCGAATGAAGAAGAGCCGACATGGACCCGTGATTTACGGCTGGAAAAGAGAAGAATATGGGAAAAAGTCGAGAGTCTGGGGGAAGCCCTTACTGCTGTCTTGGGGACCAGCGTCATACCCCGAGGTAACGCACGGAAGCAGGTGAAGGAAGTTAGAGGAGAGGTGCGGAGCATGAAGAAGGCTTCGGTGGCGGCTCCAGAGTGTAACCTCGTATCCTGGAGTGAAGAGCAGACGCAGGTGAGAGATGTTTCCCGCCGAGGTCGATGAGCTAAACCAAAGTGCCCACCAAACAGAAGCAGACGTGGGTGCTGGGCGTGCGGAGGTGTGGGACACCTGTCCAGAAATTGCCCTACCTGAGAAAAGCGATGGCAAAGATCCGCTCACCCATCCGAAGGTCCCGCTAATTGGAGGGAACGTTGCCCCTGGAGGGAATGGTACGGCGGGAGAATAAAAGCCCCACTCAGAGCAAGCACAATGTCGGACGCCGAGAAGAGATAGAGAAAGTGTTGACTGTCCACGGTGAAATATCTGCGCTGTGACAGAGAGTGGAGGCGAGTCTGGCAGAACTCCAACCTGGGTCTAGAGGTCCCCACGGTGAAATTCAACCTGAAGAGGAGGGAGGGATGACTGCCCAAGTGGTCCATCAGAGTAAATCACCACCATGCTCGCCACAAGCTAACGGCAAAGAAGGAAAGGTGACAAGTGTTCTCGAGACGCACGCTCCTACGGTTCTCGACAATAAAAAGGTAGAGTCGCTAGTATCGTCCCCTGAGGCGGAAAGTTTGCCAGCCGTTAGCACACAAGATCTGGCAGACTACAGCGAGGATGACTAAGGGTCCGGCCTGAATGGTTTCAAGTCATCTGATCCCAGTAGTGACGGGAATACGCCTGTCAAAGAGAGGGGGAGCTATGGAGAAAAATTACCAGAACTGGGTCCACAAACTAAGGGGCCAAAGCAAGAGGTCCATAAGGCTGCCGAAGAAATAAAGAGGACAAAATGTCTGCTCAAGCATCTGTCAGCAGCAAGGCTATGAAGAAGAAAGAGAAAAAGAAGAAGATGGATGCAGTGGAGAAACCCAGTGCTTCAGAGCAAAGTTTCTCCAAAGAATCTTCTCCTGCAGCCATTGAGGGTGAAGTTTGGAGTATCTTCGACCAGCCTTACTGGAAGAAAATAGAGCCAGAGAGGCAGGAAGTGTTGAGAAAATTGTCCTTGCCCTGTGGCACACAAATATATTACTAAACAGATTACTGAGATCAGATTTCTACTACACTTAAAAAATCGGAAATTATGCAGAACTGATCCTGATAACCTCTTCTTGCTAACTTACAAACAGTTAAAGGGGAAGATGTAGTAGAATAAGGACCCATATACACATTAGATTAAAGTCAACTGAACCCTCCAATATCAAGGGTTCAGCTGATGGTCAATTGTGCATGGGGCGCTGGCAGACTGATGGTCGGGAGAGATGGCACATGTCCAATATCGGACTGCTGATCGCATTGCTGATCTACATTGTCCATATCCATACGATGGCCAGCGACTGAATGCTCATTCTGCAATAAGCTATCTTTCCAAACTCACCCATTGTATACACTAGAGATCAGCTTGGCTTAACATTTACGGTAAATGTCTTCAAAGTGAAGAATGGATAAATCCTCTGCCAAACAGATCGGGCACTGGCTTATCCCCTGTTAAGTTTGGGTTCTGCTGTCTTTAGTCTAATGCAGTGGTCCTTAACCTTTCTGACCTTAAGAGCCTTATTCAGCTCTGAGAGAGGGTCGCGTCTCACATTCAGCTCCAAGAGAGAGGCGTGAGCCAGATCCAGCTCCCGCTCCCCTCAGAATAGTGTCAAGCAAAGCCCCCATTACAGGTATAATAATAACCAAAGCTTTTCCACAAAAGTCACCCTGAAACTGAATATCTTGATTCAGGGGTTCATTCAATACCAGCATTCAGTATTCTCCCATCAAGCACTCCCACCAC
This sequence comes from Dendrobates tinctorius, assembly GCF_039654945.1. Classification (NCBI taxonomy): domain Eukaryota; kingdom Metazoa; phylum Chordata; class Amphibia; order Anura; family Dendrobatidae; genus Dendrobates; species Dendrobates tinctorius. Next base: position 34,053,478 of record NW_027361733.1, read on the forward strand.
ACTGTCACATCCAGCTTCAAGCATCTCCTCTGACAGCATCACCGAATCTCCAGCTTACCATACTTAAACTATCTCTAAAACCCAGAGACCAGTAAATGTGCATCCAGATCTTCTCTTCTGTGCAGGGCTATTCACAAAATTCACCATTTTGAGATGTTCTCTTCATACCTGTTTACTAGACCTATAGCTAATGCATCAAGCTGGCAGACAGCTGCGAGCCACAATTCATGGGACAGTGAACCACGTGTGGCTCCCAAGCTACAGGTTGGGGACCCCTGGTCTAAAGTGTAGTCTATTAGCTTACAAAATAATTTGACACTTTATATACGATAATGTGAGAAGGCCATATAATAGTAATTTCAGTATTTACTACAGAAAATCATAGCAGGTTCTCAATATGTACTGTATAAGAGACATGCTGAAATCAAACGTACAACTTCTGTAATAATAATTGGCCCCACAGAAATAATGGATAATAATTAATAAAGTAATCATCATTAATGACTGTTACATCCATAGAAGAGCAATATGTCCTTGAAAATAGCTATCACCATGTTTGACGTGTAAGAGTTAACACCCGCAGGCACAGCTCTGAATACAATTTACATTGATATTATAACATCGGATCATCCAGCCATTCCCCAATCAAATTAAAGTGTTGACTACATCTGCATCTTGCTGACATTCTTTCTCAGTTTATTATATAGTGTCCAGAATATGGGCTCAGTGCCATGTCTTGTATCAATTATGTATTATAGGGATTTTTTGCCTACTGGAAATCACCACGTAGCATATATAAGAAATCTCATCAGGATCCAGTATTCAGATCTTCCTTCCTATAAACTGAGGCGCACAGTGTCTTTGTATTTGCGTGGACACGTGATCTGTTTTCTTCTCTGGTTTACCACATGGAAACAAGCTTTATGACCTTAATGCTACAAGTCAATGAATTAATGGATGGGAATGTATCCTGATGCATCTTCGCTGAACCTTATTATATCTATTACTAGATGGTAGCCCAATTCTAATGCATCGGGTATTCTAGAATATGTATATAGTTTATTTATGAAGTTTTAATAATAATGCAATAATGCACCCCCCAATCCTGATATGCATGGTACCCCTCCCCCCCTATCCTGGTATGCATGGTCCCTTCACCCCCCCAATCCTGATATGCATGGTCCTCTCACCCCCCAATCCTGGAATGCATGGTCCTCTCAACCTCCAATCCTGGTATGCATGGTCCTCTCACCCCTCTTTCCTGGTAAGCATGGTCCCCTCACCCCCCCTTTCCTGGTATGCATGGTCCCCCTCACCCCCCTTTCGTGGTGTGCATGGTCCCCTCATGCCCCAATCCTGATATGCATGGTCCCCTCACCCCCAATCCTGATATGCATGGTCCTTTCACCCCCCAATCCTGATATGCATGGTACCCTCACCCCCCCTTTCCTGGTATGCATGGTCCCGTCACCCCCTTTCCTGGTATGCATGGTCCCCTCACCCCCCCTTTCCTGGTATGCATGGTCCTGTCACCCCCCTTTCCTTGTATCCCTTTCCTGGTAAGCATGGTCACCCTCACCCCCTTATTCTGGTATGCATATCACCCTCACCCCCCCTTTCCTGGTATGCATGGCCTGTCACCCCTCTTCCCTGGTATGCATGGCCCCCTCACCTCCCTTTCCTGGTATGCATGGTCCTGTCACCCCCCTTTCCTGGTATGCATGGTCCCCTCACCTCCCTTTCCTGGTAAGCATGGTCACCCTCACCCCCTTATCCTGGTATGCATGGTCCCCCTTCCCCCCCATTGGTGGTATGCATGGTCCCCCTTACCCCCCTTTGCTGGTATGTATGGTCACCCTCACCCCCCTTCCTGGTATGCATGGTCCCCCTCCCTCCCCCTCTTTGCTGGTATGTATGGTCCCCCTCCCCCCATTGCTGGTATGCATGGTCCCCCCCTCCCCCCCATTGCGGGTATGCATGGTCCCCCTCCCCCCCATTGCTGGTATGCATGGTCCCCCTCCCCCCATTGCTGGTATGCATGGTCCCCCTCCCACCCCCATTGCTGGTATGCATGGTCCCCCTCACCCCCCCATTGGTGGTATGCATGGTCACCCTCACCCCCCTTTTCTGGTATGCATGAAATAAAATAGTTATATACTCACCTTCCGACAGCCTCCAAGCTTCTTTCCACGCGCCCAGTGTCGCGGTCCCAGTAATGCATTGCGCGAAACACCGCTGATGACGTCATCTCCGGTCTAAGACGCAAGGCATTACTGGGACCGTGAGGCCGGGCGCATGGAAAGAAGATCGGAGGCCGTCGGAAGGTGAGAATAACATTTTTTAATTTTAATTCTCTTTTTTACTGATCAAGGCCTGCCGCCCCATTGAGTGCTGCGCCCGACTACGCCCGCCGCTGTTTGGTCGCGGCCGCCTGGCCTGCGATTTCGGTTACAGACATACATGATAAGGCGTTTCTATATATAGATACTACTTAGATTTTTGTACTTAAGGGGAAGTATTCTAACAGTTTTATTCCTGTATATAAGTGCAGTATTATAGTAGCTATATTCTTATACATAGGGGCAGTATTTTAGTAGCTATATTCTTATACATAGGGGCAGTATTATAGTAGTTATATTCTTGTACATAGGGGGCAGTATTATAGTAGTTATATTCTTGTACATAGGAAGCAGTATTATAGTAGTTATATTCTTGTACATAGGGGACAGTATTATAGTAGCTATATTCTTATACATAGGGGACAGTATTATAGTAGCTATATTCTTATACATAGGGGCACTATTATAGTAGTTATATTCTTGTACATAGGGGGCAGTATTATAGTAGTTATATTCTTGTACATAGGAGGAGGCAGTATTATAGTAGTTATATTCTTGTACATAGGGGGCAGTATTATAGTAATTATATCCTTGTGCATAGGGAGCAGTATTATAATAGTTATATTCTTGTACATAGGGGGCAGTATTATAGTAGTTATATTCTTGTACATAGGGAGCAGTATCTGTTGTGAGTTCATTTTCCCCTCCGTCACTGAGGCCTGGTGAACTCCCTATTCTAGTGAAGGAAGGTAGTGAGCCTGATTATCAGACACCTGGGACTAATGAAGACGATTGGCTGAATGGAGTCACTGACTGGATTTAAGGCAGCCTACGCCCTTTCTGCCCTGCGGGTGATTTCTCTGTGGACTCTTGGACACCAGTCTGATTCCTGCTCTCCTAAAGCTAAGTTTTCTGTTTTGCCTTTTTGCATTTAAGATTTGTTTTTGTTTTTCTTGCTTTTTGGATTCTGCCACTCCCTGCTGGAGTGTGCAGTGTTCCGTGAGCTCTGTCTTCTGAAGGTACCTGAGTGCTGATTTAGTTTTTGAAGCTTAGTTGCTTCAGGGCCATTTTGATATCAGCTTGTTGGCTTTTGTCTCTGATAGGGTTTTGGCAGATTGCAGACAGCAGCTTTCCTATCCGTTCCTATCTAGGTAGTTTTTGGGCCCCGTCTTTGCTCAGCCTGTCTTTCTGTCTGTGTAAGTGTTTTCATCTTGCTTCACCGTCATATATGTGGGGGGCTGCCTATTGCTTTGGGGTCTGCTCTGGGGCAGTTAGATTTCCCCTTTCCTTCTTTAGGCCTATGTATCTCTCCGGCTGTGATCGAGGGGTCTAGGTCATCGTAGAAACCCCCCACGGCTACTGCTAGTTGTGTTGATAGGTTCAGGGGTCTGCAATCTGATAGTTGCCAACTTCTCTGGTTTTCAGGACTTAGCTAGCATTTCTGTTTTTGCCTCCTACGGTGACTCAATCATAACAGAATCACCCGCCCAACCGCAGATCCTGGGGTACTCTATAGCAGGAAAGAATTGTGTTTAAAAAAAAAAAAAAAAAAAATGTATATTCTTTCCTCTATATCTCTGAGGCCGTAGGGGGAATTTTTTTTTCTCTCAATGGAGATAAAGCAAGTGTCTGATCGTGTGGAGCAGCTCGCTGCTGAAGTGCGAGGAATTTCCGCCTATCTTGCTCGTTCACATGCTGTTGAACCAAAGATTCCCACACCTGATGTATTTTTTGGGGATCGATCTAAATTTTTGAGTTTCAAAAATAATTGTAAATTATTTTTTGCTTTGAAGCCTAACTCGTCAGGGAGCCCCGCGCAGCAGCTTAAAATTGTCATCTCTTTGCTGCGCAGCGATCCCCAGGATTGGGCGTTTTCTTTGAAACCAGATGACCCTATTCTGACTAATGTGAACGCATTTTTTCAAGCCTTGGGGTTGCTGTACGACAAACCTAATGCTATTGATCAGGCTGAAAAGACCCTGTTAGCATTGAACCAGGGTCGAGAATCTGCAGAGTTGTACTGTCAAAAGTTCCGAAAGTGGGCGGTCCTTACTACCTGGAATGATAGTTCCTTGGCTGCTCTCTTTCGGAAGGGTTTGTCAGAAGCCGTAAAAGATACTATGGTGGGATTTCCTGTTCCCTCTGGTCTGGACGATTCTATGTCTTTAGCCATTCAGGTTGATCGGCGTTTACGTGAACGCAGGATTACACGAGAGGTGTTGCCACCGGTTGAACAGACGTCTGAACCTATGCAATGTGATAGAGTTTTGTCTAAGGCGCAACATCAGGAATTCAGAAGGCGTAATAAGCTGTGTTTTTTCTGTGGAGATGCCTCACATGTTATTTCTGTTTGTCCTAAACGTGAGAAACGCTTTGCACACACGTTTTCTGTTGGTGGAGTTCAGCCTAAGTTTCTTTTGGCGATTACTCTGATCTGTTCCCTGTCCACATTTTCCGCCAAGGCTTTTGTGGATTCGGGAGCAGCGCTAAACCTAATGGACTTGGATTTTGCAAAACGTTGTGGATTTCCGTTGACACCTCTGCAGACGCCTATCCCTTTGAGGGGGGTGGATGCTACCCCTCTGGCTAAAAATAAACCTCAGTTTTGGACCCAGTTGGTCATGCGGGTCGCCCCAGACCACCAAGAAAATTGCAGATTTTTGGTGTTGCATGGTCTGCATGATGCCGTTGTTCTGGGGTTTCCCTGGTTGCAGATTCATAATCCAGTTTTGGATTGGAACTCTGTGTCTGTGGTGAGTTGGGGTTGCCGGTGTACCTGTACGGTTTTTTCCACCTCTCCTCAGTCGCATGAGGTTCCTGACTATTTGGCGGACTACTATGATGTATTTAGTGAGAATGAGTCTGCGTCCTTGCCTCCTCATAGGAGTTATGACTGTGCAATTGAACTAAACCCGGGGTGTAAATTTCCTAAGGGTCGGCTCTTCAATTTATCTGTACCCGAGCACGAGGCTATGCGGTCCTATATTAAGGAGGCGTTGGAGAAGGGTCATATTAGACCATCCTCTTCACCCTTAGGTGCCGTTTTTTTTTTTGTGGCCAAGAAGGATGGTTCTTTAAGGCCTTGTATTGATTATCGTGCCCTCAATAAAATTACTATTAAATATCAGTATCCGTTACCCCTGATTTCGGATCTATTCTCTAGAGTTAGAGGTGCTTGCTGGTTTACCAAGCTTGACCTCAGGGGGGCGTATAATCTTATCCGCATTAAGCAGGGGGATGAATGGAAGACGGCGTTTAATACTCCGGAGGGACATTTTGAGTACCTGGTGATGCCTTTTGGGCTCACTAATGCCCCTTCTGTCTTCCAGTGCTTCATGGACGATATTTTCCGAGACTTTGTCGATAAATTTTTGATTATCTATCTGGATGATATTTTGATCTTCTCCAAGGATTGGGATTCTCATGTGGAACATGTTCGGACTGTGTTCCGGATCTTGAGAGAGAATTCTCTGTATGTCAAAGGATCAAAATGCCTTTTTGGAGTACAGAGAATTTCTTTTTTGGGATTTATTTTGTCGCCGTCAACTATTGAAATGGACCCGGCCAAGGTACTGGCCATTTATGATTGGGTTCAGCCCACTTCTTTGAAGGCCCTCCAGAAGTTTTTGGGTTTTGCTAATTTTTATCGGAAATTTATAGCAAAATTTTCTAGTATTGCCAAACCATTGACTGACCTCACCAGGAAGGGTGCGGATGTGTTGAATTGGTCTCCGGAGGCGGTTGCTTCCTTTCAGGAGCTGATGCGTAGATTTACCTCCGCCCCGGTTCTGTGGCAACCTGATGTCTCACTCCCGTTCCAGGTAGAGGTGGATGCTTCTGAGATTGGTGCAGGAGCGGTGTTGTCCCAAAAGGATCCGGTAACATCTAAAATGAATCCCTGGGCTTTCTTTTCCCGTAAGTTCTCTTCATCTGAACGTAACTATGATGTGGGGAATCGGGAACTGTTGGCCATGAAATGGGCATTTGAGGAGTGGAGACATTGGTTGGAGGGAGCCAAACATCAAGTTGTGGTCCTCACTGACCACAAAAATTTGATTTACCTAGAGTCGGCTAAACGCTTGAACCCTAGACAGGCTAGGTGGGCCTTGTTTTTTACACGTTTTGATTTTGTGGTCTCTTTCCTTCCTGGAACTAAGAATGTCAAGGCAGACGCCCTCTCTAGGAGTTTCTTTGCTGATTCTCCTGTGGTGACCAAGCCTGCCACCATCTTAGGCGAAGGGGTAGTTCTTTCTGCCATCTTGCCCGATTTGAGACTTGCTCTGCAAGAGTTCCAGGAGGACAAACCTGAGCGTTGTCCCAGTGGAAAGTTGTATGTTCCTGACCAGTGGAAGAAGAGAGTGATGTCTGAAGTTTATTGCTCTGCATTGGCTGGTCATCCAGGCATTTTTGGTACTAGAGATCTGGTGAGTCGCTCTTTTTGGTGGCCCACCTTGTCTCATGATGTCAGAAATTTTGTGCAGTCCTGTGGGACTTGCTCCCGGTCTAAATCTTGTTCTCGCTCTAGTGGGTTGTTGATGCCTTTGCCGGTCCCCAGGAGGCCATGGACCCTTATTTCAATGGATTTCATCTCTGATATGCCGGTCTCTCAAAGAATGACTGTTATTTGGGTGATTTGTGATAGGTTCTCTAAGATGGTTCATCTTGTACCACTCCCTAAGTTGCCATCTTCCTCTGAGTTGGTGCCTCTGTTTTTGCAACAGGTGGTTCGCTTGCATGGGATTCCTGAGAACATTGTATCTGACAGAGGAGTTCAATTTGTGTCTAAATTTTGGAGGACGTTCTGTTCCAAGTTGGGAATTCAGTTGTCCTTCTCCTCTGCTTTTCACCCTCAGACGAATGGGCAGACAGAGAGAACAAACCAGACCTTGGAGTCGTATTTGAGATGTTTTATTTCCGCTGATCAGGATAATTGGGTTTCATTTTTGCCCTTGGCCGAATTTGCTTTAAATAATAGAGCTAGTTCTGCCACTTTGATGTCACCTTTTTTTTGTAACTTTGGTTTTCACCCTCGATTTTCTTCAGGGCAGGTGGAGCCTTCTGCCTGCCCAGGTGTTGACACTGTGTTGGAGAGAATGCACCAGATCTGGGACCAAGTGGTGGATAAGTTATCTCTCTCCCAGGAAAAGGCCCAGTGGTTTTCCAATCGACATAGGACCATTGGTCCCCAGTTTAAGATTGGTGATATGGTGTGGTTATCATCAAAAAATATTGCTATGAAGGTGGCATCCCCTAAGTTTAAGCCTAGATTTATTGGACCTTACAAGATTTTGGAGATTATTAATCCGGTCTCTTTTCGTTTGGCTCTTCCTGTCACATTTAAGATCCATAATGTGTTCCATAAGTCCTTGTTGAAGAGGTTTGTTGAGCCAGTTGTGCCTGAGGTGGCACCTCCGGACCCTGTATTGGTTGAAGGTAACTTGGAATATGAGGTAGAGAAAATTCTGGATTCCCGTCTGGCTAGACGGAGACTCCAGTATTTGGTTAAGTGGAAGGGTTATGGTCAGGAGGATAATTCCTGGGTCTCTGCCTCTGATATTCATGCCAAAAGATTGGTGCGTGCCTTTCATCGGGCTCACCCTGATCGCCCTGGTAGCGTTGTTGAGGGTTCGGTGACCCCTCCTCAAGGGGGGGGTACTGTTGTGAGTTCATTTTCCCCTCCGTCACTGAGGCCTGGTGAACTCCCTATTCTAGTGAAGGAAGGTAGTGAGCCTGATTATCAGACACCTGGGACTAATGAAGACGATTGGCTGAGTGGAGTCACTGACTGGATTTAAGGCAGCCTACGCCCTTTCTGCCCTGCGGGTGATTTCTCTGTGGACTCTTGGACACCAGTCTGATTCCTGCTCTCCTAAAGCTAAGTTTTCTGTTTTGCCTTTTGCATCTAAGATTTGTTTTTGTTTTTCTTGCTTTTTGGATTCTGCCACTCCCTGCTGGAGTGTGCAGTGTTCCGTAAGCTCTGTCTTTTGAAGGTACCTGAGTGCTGATTTAGTTTTTGAAGCATAGTTGCTTCAGGGCCATTTTGATATCAGCTTGTTGGCTTTTGTCTCTGATAGGGTTTTGGCAGATTGCAGACAGCAGCTTTCCTATCCGTTCCTATCTAGGTAGTTTTTGGGCCCCGTCTTTGCTCAGCCTGTCTTTCTGTCTGTGTAAGTGTTTTCATCTTGCTTCACCGTCATTATATGTGGGGGGCTGCCTATTGCTTTGGGGTCTGCTCTGGGGCAGTTAGATTTCCCCTTTCCTTCTTTAGGCCTATGTAGCTCTCCGGCTGTGATCGAGGGGTCTAGGTCATTGTAGGAACCCCCCACGGCTACTGCTAGTTGCGTTGATAGGTTCAGGGGTCTGCAATCTGATAGTTGCCAACTTCTCTGGTTTTCAGGACTTAGCTAGCATTTCTGTTTTTGCCTCCTACGGTGACTCAATCATAACAAGTATCATAGTAGTTATATTCTTGTACATAGGGGGCAGTATTATAGTAGTTATATTCTTGAACATAGGAGGAGGCAGTATTATAGTAGCTATATTCTTATACATAGGGGCAGTATTATAGTAGTTATATTCTTGTACATAGGAGGAGGCAGTATTATAGTAGTTATATTCTTGTACATAGGGGGCAGTATTATAGTAATTATATCCTTGTGCATAGAACACAGTATTATAGTAGTTATATTCCTGTGCTTAGGGGCAGAATTTTAATGGTTATATTCTTGTACATAGGGAGCAGTATTATAGTTGTTATACTCTTGTACATAGGAGCAGTATTATAGTAGTTATATTCTTGTGCATAAAGCACAGTATTATAGTAGTTATATTCTTGTACATAGGGGCAGTATTATAGTGGTTATATTCTTGTACATGGGGCAGTATTGTAGTAGTTATATTCTTGTGCATAGGGTGCAGTATTATAATAGTTATATTCTTGTACATAGGGGGCAGTATTATAGTAGTTATATTCTTGTACATAGGGAGCAGTATCATAGTAGTTATATTCTTGTACATAGGGGTCAGTATTATAGTAGTTTTATTCTTGAACATAGGAGGAGGCAGTATTATAGTAGTTATATTCTTATACATAAGGGACAGTATTATAGTAGTTATATTCTTGTACATAGGAGGAGGCAGTATTATAGTAGTTATATTCTTGTACATAGGGGGCAGTATTATAGTAATTATATCCTTGTGCATAGAACACAGTATTATAGTAGTTATATTCCTGTACTTAGGGGCAGAATTATAATGGTTATATTCTTGTACATAGGGAGCAGTATTATAGTTGTTATACTCTTGTACATAGGAGCAGTATGATAGTTGTTATACTCTTGTACATAGGAGCAGTATGATAGTAGTTATATTCTTGTGCATAAAGCACAGTATTATAGTAGTTATATTCTTGTACATAGGGGCAGTATTGTAGTAGTTATATTCTTGTACATAGGGGCAGTATTATAGTAGTTATATTCTTGTGCATAGAACACAGTATTATAGTAGTTATATTCTTGTAGATAGGGGCAGTATTATAGTAGTTATATTCTTGTACATAGGGGCAGTATTATAGTGCTTATATTCTTGTACATAGGGGCAGTATTGTAGTATATTCTTGTATATAGGGGCAGGATTATAGTAGTTATATTCTTGTACATGGGGGCAGTATTATGGTCCTTATATTCTTGTACATAGAGGCAGTATTATAGCAATTTTATTCGTAGGTTTCTGGGTAGGCATCTTAGTAAGTTCAGTGAATATACAGATGTGTACGCGAATTCTTGGTACTTTCTGTGGAATTTCTTTTAAAACACAATTGTTTTTCATTTGATAAATGTTTTTTTCTACAGAAGCGAGGAGCCTCTATTGGCGCAGGTTTCTCACCAGTGATTGCTAACCTGTATATGTCAGCATGGGAAAGTGATTTCATCTATTCTGACGTGAGTCCCTTCTCCTCCCATATCAGGTGGTATGGCCGCTATTTGGATGACCTGCTCCTGATATGGGATGGATTGAGGGACTCTGCGTCAGATTTTCTCAGCTATGTGAATAATAACAATATGAATTTGAAATTTACTTTGAATATGGGAAATCCTGAAGTTAATTTTCTAGATGTCTCCCTTAAATTTGATCCTGTACAGGGAGTAGTTTTCTCTCCTTTTCGTAGAACAACGGCTACTATTTTTTATCGGACTCTTGTCACTTAAAACAAACTATAAAAAGTGTCCCAGTAGGGGAATTTATCCGTTGTAAACGAAATTCTAGTTTGGACAGTGGCTACAAAGAGGAGAAAAAAGCTATTAGAATTAGATTATCAAAACGAAAGTACAAAAAATGGATGCTTGACCGAGCGGAGATTATTGCGGATGAGAAGGATAGGGATGACATGCTACGCACAACAAAAAATAGTAGAAGTCAAGAAAACAATATAATTACCTTTGTCACTACTCATAGTTCAGAAGTGCAAAAGGTAAACCAGATTATTAAAAATAGACTACCAATGTTACAACAGGATAAAACACTGAGTGTGGTCTTGAAGGACTCCATTAGATTCACAGCCAAGAGAGCCCCTTCCCTGGGTGATATTCTGGCCCCAAGTTTATTTCTGAGCGATACGGGTAGTAGAGAGGAGAATTGGCTTTCAGTGAAAGGATCATATAAATGTGACCATACAGTCTGCACTTGCTTTAAATTTATGGTAAACGCATGTCATCTGTAACTAATAAAAAAATATGATATTGATAGTTTTACAAACTGCAATACCTGTAATCTGGTATACCTTATCACCTGTATATCATGTAACATACAATATGTGGGGTTCACTAGTGGACCTCTTAAAAAGACACTTATCTGAAGCCACTAGTAAAATTATATCCAAAAGTTCTGCTATTAGCAAGCACTTCATACATACACATAATGGCGATACTAAGGATTTCAGAGTGGTAGGAATTGAAAGGGTTAAAAATTTGGTTAGATGTAGCAATATGAGACATAAACTGATGAATCGTGAAACCTGGTGGATGTTTGTCCTTAAGACAAGATTCCCTTTAGGGGTTAACATCCGCCAGGACCTTATTTGTCATTACTGACTTTCCACCGCTTGAAGTTTCTTGATCTACATATACTCCTACTATATAATGTGTTTTTTTTTCCTCCTCTTCCTTATCCTAGTGTGAACACTCTCATGTCTTGACACCCTTTAATAGCTGAGACTTAATTAAGCTGTGCTGGTTTATATTGTCTGCAGCTGTTTGCTTTGTAAGGGGATGTCTGAACTGGACTATATGAGAAGCTCAGATTTTAAATGTGTGAGTGTTCAATGACTAAGGCTACTTGTAGCTGAAACGCGTATGAAGATGTTTTTAATGATTTTTATCAGATAGCTGCGACTAGAGTTGAGCGACTTTTGGTTTTTTAGGGTTGAGTTTCGTTTCATGAAACCCAACTTTTCCAAAAGTCGGGTCGAGCAAAATCGGCCGACTATAGGGAAAAGTCGGGGGTCCGACCGAAACACGAAACCCAATGTAAGTGAATGGGGAATTAAAGTCGGCAGTGAGAGGAGGACAGGAAACACACCTACAGCGCCCATTTGAATGCCAAAAGCATCAATTCTTATTACTTAAGCTTGTCAACCTTAATTTACTTTATAATAATAGTAACGCACCGAAAAATGGGGGTTATTTGGCTACAGTTGTGGGGGGGTAGGGCTGGCTCCAGGTTTTCGTGGGCCCAGGGCCAAAGAGCGCCCCTTGAACACATACCACAACTCATGATGCTCCGATACGGCAGAGAAATAGCGGTATAGTACAATGAAAAATACTTCACTTCTTACATCTCATGACTGATATCCATTTTAAATTCTCCAATACCTCCAGAAACGGACAGTATATAACTCCATACAGTATTATGGCCAGCGCTTAGTGCGCTATACAGAGTAATGAGGCCCATATATTTCTCCATATGGAATCATTGATCCCATATAATGTTTCAAACCGTATATGATGAGCTCCACATAATGCTATAGTATATGTTGGTCCCAATGGATGAAGCTCCACTGTCTTATGGGCCCAAATAATGCTCCATATATAATGGGCCCCATTTCTACTGCTCTAGTGTATAATGGGCCCTGTAAATGCTGCTCCAGTGTCTGATGTCCACCTTTGGAATGCTCCAGTGTATGGTGGGCCCCATATATCATTCACCAGAGTATAGTGCTCCCCAAAAATTGCTGTCTCAACATTGAAAACAATTACATAAGTCTCCTTGCTAGGGAATCCCTGCACTACTCTGAACTCCTTGTCGTCCCCATCTTCCATCTCACTGCACTTGGCTGTTTAGGCCCTCCCACCGGCAGAGACACTTTTGCGTACTATGCGGTGCCCTGTGCCAGTGCCATCGCCCATGAGTATGCCCCCCCACCTGCTCAAGGAACCTGCACTTTCATCTGCACCTTCCTCTTTGTCACCGTGCAAGGTGGTATAGTATGTAGGAAGGGGAACCTGAGTTTCCTCTGGGTCAGATTCTGGCAGTGTAGAGTGCGAGGGGAATGTAGTGGTCTGGGTCAATGTACCAGCAGCATCATCCAGCAGTGGCTGGGCCTCAGTGCACTTGTGGCGTCCCCAAGAGTACGGTCGCCACTGTGGCATTACCTTCCTCCTAGGGAGTGTGTTGTCTGGGTCAATGTACCAGCAGCATCATCCAGCAGTGGCTTGGCCTCAGTGCACTTGTGGCGTCCCCAAGAGTACGGTCGCCACTGTGGCATTACCTTCCTCCTAGGGAGTGTGTTGTCAAGCTTGGGAGCAATGAAGGATCTCTCTAGAAGTGAAACCAACACACAACACATTTCCCACTCCAGGCTAGCAGGGAGACCTCTGAACCTGACTGCTGAGGAGCTGCTCTCTGTGGTCGGGAGGAAGTAAGTTAGGGCACTCTGTGCAGGGAAGGGGAAGTGTGTGGACATGAGAAGGGGAGCTGGAGGATGAGCAGAGTTAAGGCTCACTCCTAGCTGGAGCGCATGGTCCCGATTCCGGTCTCCGAGTTTGTAGGGACACTGACGTTCCTGCAGCAGAAACCGGGGGAAGTAGCAGCTATAAATGCTCTGTACCCAACTAAGGCTCGGAGGCCCCTGCATCGACGTGTAGGAGCCAGAAGGAAAAGGCTACAGCTGTCTGCCATACAAGTAAAGTCTGAGGAACATCTGTTAGACAGGAGGCGCTTCAGTGAACCACGGTCCTGTGAGTGCTTCCCCCACAAGCGCTAGAAAGGAGACGTTCAGGAAGGTACATGTTGGCGAAGTGTTGGAAGGGAGCTTTCCATTTTGGTCCCGGAGGTTGGCTGAGGTCCTGACCCAGAGGACACAGCACGGAGGCAGGCATCTGTGTAACCTGCAGACTGTGAGTAAAGCTTTGGAACTGCACGCTCTGGTGTCCTACAGTTATTCCAGAACGCTACATCTGGGTACCAGCACCTACACCGCCTGTGCCTTTCCCCCATCACTACATCTACACTTAACTGAGACTCCAGCTCCACCTGTGGGGAGCTTCTCCATCTTTGCTGCCCAACACCATCAGTCCCAGAGGATCTGCATGCAGCGTCGGCCTAACATCTATGTTGCCGAACACCACAGGTGGCGTCAAACTATCTATATAAACTCTTTACCATTATACCACGCCATTTACATGGGCGCCCAGGGCCACCATCCGGGTCACCGCTGCTGTGACACATCCCACTGACACCAGCCCGATACCGAGTACCCCACAGCCCTGGGAGGGCGACCCATATGCCGACTGCTGATCGGGCGGCGTTATTCCCACGACCCTCCAAACAGCGTCCATGAAGGCAAAGTTTTTGGTTTCCGGGGGCAGTATGATTGCAAAGCTGAACCTTAAAGGAATGTCCAAAAGGGCACCACCAGGAGTGGAGCCTGTGGCTTAATTGGACTCCACCCGGGAAACCACAACCATGCCACCTAAAGAAAAGATGCACACTTTAAAAGCTTTGTCGATTCTGTGTGTGGTGTGGTATGTGTGTTTGTAGGTGTGCTAGCGATTTCTCAGCTTTATTCCGTTAACAACCGAGACTCCGGCATGCCCCTGCAGTACGCGTCAAGTTTACTAGAGGGATAAGCGAGGCTCTGGCACGTGAGATCGAGCAATAACAGGTCTAGCATTCCCGTACATGTCCAGGGCTGCATGCACGCTACACTGAAAGGAACAGCTTTTGTCACTTACAGGTGCAGATAACCTGCTGAACTGCGTTAGTGATGGGGATCTGGGATTCAGATTATTCCCCGTGAACGATGATTTCCCAGTAAGTTCAGGTCAACCGCAATTCCGGAGTTAGGCGTAACCGTCATTCCTGAAAAAATTACGTGTCCAAACCACAGGTGCTGTAGCTTGCTTAATAGCTCAGCAGCCGTTCTCAGGCCCATGTGGATTCAACAACATTGTAGAAAGTTGATAAAGGGTTCAGTTTCACCGGATAACACGTACATATGTAGCCTAGTTTACAAGTTAAAAATATATGTCTATAGATCAGGAGGCAGACTCAGATGTTCTCAGGCCCAGTATGGATTTGACCAGATTGTACAAAGTTGAGAAAGGGTACTTTATCACTGGATAGCAGGTATATATAGCATAGCTTAAACATGTAAAATCTCCGTGTTCTCAGTATGGATTACACAGCAATCTAAAAAGTGGAAAAAAGGAAATGCATTTGAGGCGTACACAACTATATACTTTTGGTGTTATTTTTAAATCTTCATATATATTTCTGTCTCAGTAATACAGTCCAGCCTCTCCGCAATAGGAAATGAAATGTATACAATTACTGACATAAAGGCTAGTGATTGCAGAAATCTAGGAATTACTATTCACAGGAAAAACTTCCGTCACAATTCACATAGGCGATGCTGACCCTCAATTAATTTGTGTGCTGAGACAGTGAAAACATTTTTTTCATTTTTTTGTGAATAAAGTCTTGCTGTATCGCACTTCCGTTGATTCCATCACTGTTACTCATCTCAATCAAATTTTTATCACAGGGAGCGATGTAAACATGGTGCTCACTGCCTATCATGATCTGTCACGTAACTTTGGAGTGCAAAAGACAGAAGCCACGGGCCGTAGGTGATTCTATTTGGCATGAGAGGGCACATTTTAAAATGTGCGCCGGAATGTCACATGTTTGTGAGTAGGAAAACTGTGAAAGCTGATGATAAACCACCACTGCATGTCATTGTGAGTCGACGTCCATAAGAAATGGAAGCCATTGATCATCTGGAGCTAGAGCCCGGCCAGCAGGACAGGGCATAGCTACATCTTAACCATCATCTTTCAGTTTAATCAATTTGTAGTGGCACTCCCAGTGAAGGATTTGACAGCCCAGACTACACAGCGGAGGAGCAGGGAGAGGTAAACATTGCAAATGCTGGGGCCCTGCCCAAGCAAGGGGGGCACACTCGTGGGCGTCGGTACTGGCACTGGGCCCCTCATAGTACGGCGGTGTGTCTGACAGCAGGTGTGCCCCCCCACTGTCAGAGACACTTGATTGCATTATGAGGGACCCTGTGCCAGTGCCCGCGCCCAAGAGTCGGCCTACCCACCTGTCCAGGGCATCGGCACTCGCACGGTTTCGTGCGCTAGGTGGTGACCCCGGCCATGGGGGGGGGGAGCCCAGTTAGGGTGGTTTACAAAGTGGCATATGCTGATTTGGGACATTCAGCTGCTGTAAAAGGCGAAATAGGTCAAGTTCGCGGAATAGGAGGAGGACCAAAGCTAGCCATTTTTCTGGCAACCTATGTGTTATCATGGGAAGGTGGGACAAAATCCTTGGAAACCCATGCATGGTTCATTTTAATGAAGGTTAGATCATCCACATTTTGGGTTGACAGACGGGTCCTTTTTCTGTCAGGATTGATCCAGCTGCACTGAAGACTCTTTCCGATAGCACACTTGCAGCTGGGCAAGCGAGCTCCTGTAAGACATATTGTGCCAATACAGGCCAGGTGTCAAGTTTAGCGGCCCAATAGTCAAAGGGGAATGACCTGTGCGGGAGAACATCGATATGGGGGGAAAAGTAGTTTGTAACCATAGTTGACAACTGCTGTCTCCTGTCACTTTCCATCGATGCAGTATTACCAGTTGTGTGAGCGGTACTTGAAAAATCAGTCCACAATATTGTCATGAAACCCCTGTCTCCAACGCCACTTCTGCTGTGTGCACCACGAACACCTCTGCCAAGCTGCCTCCGGCCCGTGCGGCTCGTGTGAGAACCATCACCGCTGCTGTGTGCTGGGAATGCCTCAACCAACCGGTTTACCAGAGTTGCTTGTTTATTAGCCAATATTAGGTCAAGGTTCTCCTGTGGCATGATGTTTTGTAATTTGCCTTTATAGCGTGGATCCAGGATGCTGGCCAACCAGTAGTCGTCATCGTTCATCATTTTGGCAATGTGGGCGTCCCTTTTTAGGATCTGCAAGGCATAATCTGACATGTGGGCCACTGTTCCCGGTGTCAATGATGCACTGCGAGTGCTGGGTGGAGGAGCACTTTCCGGCAAATCAACATCCCTCCAGTCACGCACAAACCCTGTACCTGACCTTGTCACGCCAACATTTTCTCTTGCCCCCTGAGAAGCATCCTCCTCCCCTAAATAATCATCCCCATCATCATCCTCCTCCTCCTCTTCTTCCTCCACCTCGTCCAGGAGAGGTCCCTGAGCAGACAATGTCTGAATGTCATCAAGGATTCCCTCCTCCTCTTCCTCCTCGTCAACATTGGCTGCAGACGCCTGCTCCTTAAGGTGCGTCAAAGTTTGCATGAGCAGACGCATAAGTGGGATGCTCATGCTTAGGATGGCGTCGTCTGCGCTTACCAGCCATGTTGACTGAAAAAAAAAACACTGAAGGACTTTACAGAGGTCTTTCAGCTTCGACCACTGCACACCTGTCAACTCCATGCCTGCTCTCAAAGTGCCTGGCCGTGTAAACTCCCACAAATGCATTATGGCCTGCCTCTGTTCGCACAGCCACTCAACCATGTGCAGGGTGAAGTTCCACCTTGTTGCAATGTCGATAATGAGGCGGTGGTTGGGAAGGTGGAGCAATCGCTGCAGCTTCTGCATACGAATGGAGTGTACAGGCGACCGGCGGATGTGCGCGCGCAGTCTTCGCACCTTATGGAGCAGGGCTGTTAACTCCGGATAATTGTTGTGGGAGCACTGCACCACCAGGTTCAAGGTGTGAGCCAAGCAAGGTATGTGGCTGAGTTTTGAAAGGGCTATGGCTGCCACAAAATTATGGCCGTTATCACTAACTACCTTGCCTGCCTCAAGATGTATACTGCCCAGCCATGACTCAGTTTGTTGCTGAAAGTACTCGGCCAGCACCTCCGCGGTGTGTCTGTCGCCCAAACACATCATCTGCAACACAGCCTGCTGACGCTTTCCACTAGCTGCTCGATAGGGGGACACCTCTTGTGCAACAGTGGCAGCTGCAGATGGAGTGCTCGTACGACTGCGCTCTGTGGACGAGCTTTCGCTTCTGGAGGAGGAGTAGGGTCGAACGCCTACAGCCAACTGTTTTCTATACCGTGGGCTAGGCAGCACTGTCCCACCACCGCTGTCTCCTGTGGACCCTGTATCCACCACATTAACCCAGTGCGCAGTGATGGACACGTAACGGCCCTGGCCATGCCGACTGGACCATGCATCTGTTGTGAGGTGCATCTTTCCACTCACTGACTGCTTGAGTGCATGGACAATGCGGTCTTTCACATGATGGTGGAGGGCTGGGATGGCTTTGCGAGAGAAGAAGTGGTGACTGGGTAGGTCATAGCGTGGTACTGCATAGGCCATGAGTTCGCGGAAAGCTGCGCTTTCCACCAACCGATAAGGCATCATCTCTAACGAGATTAGTTTGGCAATGTGGGCGTTCAAACTCAGTGTACGCGGATGAGAGACTGAGTACTTTCTTGACCTACTCATAGTCTCTGGGAGGGTGAGCTGGACTTGAGAGCTGCATATGGTGGAAGTAGCGGTGGACAGGGCGGACTGAGAGAGGGTTGATGATGGTGATGGAGTTGGTGTTCTTTCTGATGGCCTAGATTCAGTCTTTCGTTGATATAACAGTGGGATTCCCTGACTGCTTTGGCCTTGCATTGACACCTCAACATTTGCTGCTGTGCTAACCGGTGGGCTTACAGTGGGGGAAACAATGTAGCGTTGCTGACTACCTTCTTTGTGATCAGTTGCACATGTGGTACTTGAGGTTTGGTGTTGTGTCCACGCTTGCAAGGTCATGCTGGTTAAATGTCTAAGCATGCAACTGGTATTCAAATTTTTCAGATTTTTCCCTCGGCTAAAGGTCTTTGCGCACTTCTTACAGATAACCTTGGCCTGATCATTAGGATTTTGTTCAAAAAAGTGCCACACTGCACTCTTCCTACTTTGGAAGACATTTTGCGGCCTAGCACGCTGTGCTATTTTGACCGTCTGGACAAGCTGTCCAGCAACTCTTTTGATTTTTGGAACCTGTCTTTGGAGTGCTCTGGGCCTGCCAGATAACAGCTGTTGCGATGTCGATGTCTGCTGTGGATGCTCCTCCTCCTCATCTGAGCTATTGGAAGCAGCACCCTCTTCCCCCAATGGATGCCAATCTGGGTCAACAACTGGGTCATCCATCACCTCCTCTTCAATGTCATGTGCACCTTCCTCTGTGTCACCGTGCATGGTGGTATAGTATGCGGGAAGGGGCACCTGAGTCTCATCAGGGTCAGAATCTGGCTCATTACACTGCGAGGACAATGTAGTGCTCTGAGTGAATGTACCAGCAGAATCATCTATCAGTGGCTGTGCATCAGTGCACTCCATGTCAGATTCATCTTGGCCTGGGTAATTCACCATTTCACTTGATAACCCAGGCATGGTATGTGAAAACAGCTCCATGGAGTAATCAGTTGGCCTGCGTCATCCTTCAATCTTGGTTGGGGTGAAGGACACAAGGAAAGGTGTGGTTCATGAACATGAGCCTCCAATGACAACTCAGTGCTTTTATTTTTTACAACTTCAGAAGAGGAGGCGATAGAGCTGGAGGCTGAGTCAGCAATGCAAGCCAAAACTTTTTCCTGAAGCTCTGGCTTTAAAAGCGGTTTACCAACTCCTAGAAAACTAAGCCTTCGAGGCCTTGTGGAGCCAGACGATGACGCAGGCTCAACACCTCCTGCATTCGGTCCTATTTTGCTTTTGCCACTACCATCAGATCCACCACCAACACCATTATTACCAGCTGGCAACCCCCGCCCAATTCCACGGCCTCTTCCACCAGCCTTCCTCATTTTTGGTAAAAATGTACACAAAATCCCACAAACTATATAGTAATGTAAAACAAGGTACAAGGTGTATATAGGACAGGGGAGATGTAGAATTTCTGAACACACTTGTGGACACTGTTGGATTGTGTGAGGCCCAGTGAATATCACACTGCTATGTCACAGGCTCAATGTCGCAGGTGTGAAAAATGTCACTATAGGACAGGGGAGATGTAGAATTTCTGAACACACTTGTGGACACTGTTGGATTGTGTGAGGCCCAGTGAATATCACACCGCTATGTCACAGGCTCAATTTCGTAGGTGTGAAAAATGTCACTCTAGGACAGGGGAGATGTAGAATTTCTGAACACACTTGTGGACACTGTTGGATTGTGTGAGGCCCAGTGAATATCACACCGCTATGTCACAGGCAGAAATTGGCTAGTGTATGACAAACTACAAGGTGTATATAGAATTGGGCAGATTAGGAATCTCCCTAGAGTGTAGGTCTGTAAGAACGGAACAAGTCCTCGACTTATCGTTACAGAGTCACACACAGATAGCTTCACTGTGGCCGTGATAACCGTTACACGGTACTGAGAGAGGAGCGTGCACGTACACTGCTGTCCGGTGTCCATAAAATTGTCAAGCTCCGTGTTTTTTAATTATACGGACTGACACACGCTGTCTCTCTATAGTTTTGAATGTGATCAAACAGCAAATATACTTAACTGTTTGAAAACCAGACAAAACTAGAAGGTGGAGGTCTGTAAGAACGGAACATGTCCTCGACTTATCCTTACAGAGTCACACACAGATAGCTTCACTGTGGCTGTGATAACAGCCGTTACACGGTACTGTGTGAGAAGCGTACACCGCTGTATGGTGTGAAAAAATGCACGCTCAGTACCTCACCAGGGCAAAAAAAAAATTTGGATTGCTTTTAAAAAAGCAGTTTGCAGAGCAGTGGGAAAACAGCAATGCAGCTATCAGGAAGCCTTATAAGGCAGCCTAACAACCAACACAGCTGATCCAGCAAAATATAGCCTCCACTTGCACTGCACACACAGTGACTGGTGTGTTGTACAGGCAAAATCGCTAGCAGCAAAAGCAGTTTTTGGTGTCTTCTTCCCTGCCTAACGCTCTCCCTACAGAATCAGCAGCAGCAGCAGCTCTCCCTATTCTGAGATCAACATGAGTAACATGGCGGTCGGCGTGCACGCCCTTTTATACCCCCTGTGACGCCCCCCAAAGCAAGCCAATCACTTGCATGCCCTTCTCAAAGATGGTGGTGACCCCTGCCTATGTCATCACGTTGCCCACAGTGTCCGTGGATCCTGATTGGCTGAAAAAGGGCGGAAAACAAACTTTTGAAACGCGACTTTGGCGCTAAAGTCGCGGAGCTCATGGCCGACCTCACCCTAGGGTCGGGTTTCGTTTCATGAAACCCGACTTTACCAAAAGTCGGCGACTTCTGAAATTTTTCGACCCGTTTCGCTCAACTCTAGCTGCGACTATCTAGATGTTTTTAATTTTGCTCTACGTACCGTGATCCAAATAAAGGTATTTCCTCAAAGCTTATGTGCTGGATTTTCTGGCTTCTTTCACTAGGGGGCAGTATTATAGTTGTTATATTCTTGTACATAGGAGGAGGCAGTATTATAGTAGTTATATTCTTGTACATGGGGGGCAGTATTATAGTAGATACATTCCTGTACATAGGGGGCAGTATTATAGTAGTTTTATTCTTGTACATAGGAGCAGTATTATAGTAGTTATATTCTTGTACATAGGGGCAGTATTATAGTGATTATAATCTTGTACATAGGGGCAGTATTGTAGTAGTTATATTCTTGTACTTAGGGGCAGTATTATAGTAGTTATATTCTTGTACATAGGGGCAGTATTATAGTAGTTATATTTTTGTACATAGGGGCAGTATTATAGTAGTTATATTCTTGTACATAGGAGCAGTATTATAGTAGTTATATTCTTGTACATAGGAGCAGTGTTATAGTGATTATATTCTTGTGCATAGAACACAGTATTATAGTAGTTATATTCTTGTACATAGGGGCAGTATTATAGTGGTTATATTCTTGTACATAGGAGCAGTATTGTAGTAGTTATATTCTTGTACATAGGGGCAGTATTGTAGTAGTTATATTCTTGTACATAGGGGCAGTATTATAGTAGTTATATTCTTGTACATTGGGGTAGTATTATAGTAGTTATATTCTTGTACATAGGGGCAGTATTATAGTAGTTATATTCTTGTACATGGGGGCAGGATTATAGTAGTTATATTCTTGTACATAGGGAGCAGTATTATAGTAGTTATATTCTTGTACATGGTGGCAGGATTATAGTAGTTATATTTTTGTACATAGAGGCAGTATTATAGCAGTTTTATTCTTGTACATAGGAGGTAGTATTATATATAAATCTAGGTAACCTCTAGGTAATTATATATAGGTATATGTGATAGAGGAATAAAAATGAACTTTTATTGATTCAATATAATGAAACCTTTTAAAAGTGTACCAAAGATAATAATATGTTGAAAACTTGTAGCAGCACAAAAAGTAACTGGGTCTTAGAAAAGATCAATTGACACAGACAATTAGACCACATCAAGCAATCATAGGGTCCAAAGAAATGAAACCAATTGCAATTCCTATAGAGTTAAATATTGTGAACCCCAATCACATAACTGCAAGAAAAAGAGGGGTTTTTCCTGAAGTTACTCACAGATTTTTAGGTCAAGTGTGAAAAGCATAAACAGGGAAAAGTTGTTTTTCAGAAAATATACATTTCGCCATCCCAGAGAGATCCAATCCCTGTAGCACCCAAACTCTGACCTATGAAATACAGTACATCCGGTATGAGAACATAGCTACTATATTAGAAATTAATCCGCATAACAGCCAAGGCAGAAACCATAAAGGTCAACTAGGATTCCGTCATAAATAAAAAAGGAACGATCTCACTCCTTCAGTGCGACTTTTTTCATATATCCATATTCTTAGCCAAACTTATAGGTCAATCATGGTTCCTTTTGCACAAATTAATTATAAGTGTGATAACACTCACATTACTTTATAAAAACAATGCATTTATGTACCTTTAAAGGGGATGTCCATTACTTGGACACTCCCATTCTTAAACAAAACAATCCCGGATATAATATAAAAACACCTTATACTGACCTCCCATAATGGCTCTGTTCCAATGACGTTGGTGACGAATCTCCCAAGGCTCACGTAATTTTGACCAGCCTCCCTATATACTACATGAGCCCCACGCAGCCTCCCTATATACTCCATGAAGCCACCACACAGCCTCGCAATATACTGCATGAAATCCCCATAGCCACCCATAAGCCTTCTCATGTGCAGCATGCCACCCCCATAGCCTACCCATGTGCAGCATGACCCCCATAGCCTCCCCATGCACAGGATGTCATCCCCATAGCATCCCCATGTGCTGCATGACACACTCATAGCCTCCCCATGCACAGGATGTCATCCCCATAGCCTCCCCATTTGCTGCATGACACACTCATAGCCTCCCTATGTGCTACATGTCACCCCCATAGAATCCTGTTGTCCAGGATAAGGCCCAGCCTCCCCATGTGCAGCATGTCACCCCCATAGTCTCCTCATGTGCTGCATGTCACCCTATAGCCTTCACCATGTGCTGAATGTCACCCCCATAGCCTCCCCATATGCTGCATGTCACCCCCCCATAGCCACCCCATGTTCTGTATGTCACCCCCAGAGAATCCCTATGTGCTGCATGACATCCCCATAGCCTCCCAATGTGCTGCATGTCGCCCCCATAAAATCCCTATGTGCTGTATGTCACCCCCAGAGAATCCCTATGTGCTGCATGTCACCCCTATAGCCACCCCATGTGCTGCATGTCACCCCCATAAAATCCCTATGTGCTGTATGTCACCCCCAGCGAATCCCTATGTGCTGCATGTCACCCCTATAGCCACCCCATGTGCTGCATGTCGCCCCCATAAAATCCCTATGTGCTGTATGTCACCCCCAGAGAATCCCTATGTGCTGCATGACATCCCCATAGCCTCCCCATGAGCTGCATGTCGCCCCCATAAAATCCCTATGTGCTGTATGTCACCCCCAGAGAATCCCTATGTGCTGCATGACATCCCCATAGCCTCCCCATGTGCTGCATGTCACCCCCATAAAATCCCTATGTGCTGTATGTCACCCCCAGAGAATCCCTATGTGCTGCATGTCACCCCCATAGTCTCCCCATGCGCAGCATGACACCCCCATAGCTTCCCCCTGGCAGCATGACAGCCCCACAGCCTCCCCCTGGCAGCATGTCACTCCCATAGCCTTGCCCCTGGCAGCATGTCACCCCCATAGCATCCCCATGCCACCCAAATATCCCATAGATATGAAAAAAAAACACATGCTCACCTCGGTCGCACTCCCCGTTGCTCTGCTTCTGTTCCTGTCTTCAGTGCGCTGACTCTCCGCAGTACACAGCTGACGCAATGAGATGACGTCATCGCGTCAGCTATTTCACACGCTGATTGGTGGAGGAAGTGGCCAGAGGCCCCTCCTCCACCAATGCTGGCATGGCGCACTTTGCCCAGGTCTGTTATAGAGTATTCAAACAATAGCTATTCGACATCTGACAACATTACTGGTTTTCCAAGAAGATGTTTTTAAAAAAAATCACTGTGTGATTTAATGAAGTTTAGCGGTGCTCTGCTCCATGAGTGTCAAATAATTGTTGCAATATAGAATAATATAAATAATAATAGAAAAAGCGGTACTCCATCCTCAATAATAATCCTTTATTCTTGCTCAAAAGACTTGTCTGTGTAAACCACACAGAGACATGTCTGCTTTCTACCGTCCGCAAGGATGACAAGGGCCAATACAAGTCGTAGGGTATGTGCACATGCTGCGGATTCTGCTGCGGATTCTGCTGCGGATTTGGCCTCTGCGGATCCGCAGCAGTTCCGCAGACAGTGTACAGTACAATGTAAGTCTATGGGATTTACATTCTGCTGTGCACATGCTGCGGTTTTTTCACTGTGGAAAAGCTGCGGTTTTAAATCCGCAGAAAGAAATGACATGTCAATTCTTTCTGCAGATTCCGCTGCGGTTTGCTACCTATTCCATTGTCCAGGTGTCAAACCGCAGGGGAAAACCACAGGCCAATCCGCAGGTAAAACCGCAGGTCAATATACCTGTGGTTTTACCTGCGGATCCACACGGAAAAATCCGCTGTTGAATCCGCAGCGTGTGCACATAGCCTTAGGCTGTGTGCACACGCTGCGGATTAGGTGCGGATTGATCCGCGCAGATTTTGTAAAATCCGCAGGTGAAACCGCAGGTCAAAAGACCTGCGGTTTTACCTGCGGATTGCTCTGCGGTTTTGCTCTGCGGTTTTTCATCTCCTCAATGGAGGAGATAGCAAACCGCAGCGGAATCCGCAGAAAGAATTGACATGTCAATTCTTTCTGCGGATTGAAAACCGCAGATAATCCGCGCGGAAAATTCCGCACCTTCTGCATTGCGGTTTTTGATTCCCATAGGGAATCATGCTACTGTACACCGCAGCAAAAACTGCTGCGGGTCCGCAGCGGCCAAAACCGCTGCGGAACCGCAGCAAAATCCGCAGCGTGTGCACACAGCCTAAGGGTCTGTGTAAAATGCTGACAGCATACAAATGGCAAAGTATAGGAGACGCTTTGTAATTTCTTTTTTTATGCTATACCAGAAAAACACTGATGGCACACTAATGACTCATTGATCCAAAACACTGATGACACTGGTACTGTTTTTTTCTGGTACTGGTTTATATGGATTTGTGAAGGAGAACTAAAAAAAATGGCCAGTATTATGGAATTGACAATCTGTGGCAGGAGATTTGGTTTGGATAAGAATGTGTTTTTTTTTCGAGGAGTTTGAATGAACTTTTCATAGATGGTTTCCATAAGGATATGATATATACTACAGTTTTCTCTCAGATAACCTGGACCAGATTTTTCTTACACATTAGATAGCTTCACTTCCTATTGCATGACTTTGATAATTTTATAAGATCTTCATGCATTATGCTTAAGAGTATTGACTATTCAGAATTTTTAGAAAAACTCAATGTTGATGACTATTTTTGCAGCATGCATTGACATCTTTTGGCACCAGAACTTCTATGGCACATTGTAGGAGGTATCAGGTGGCAGTACCTGTTTGTGAATACCTCATTAATCATCTTAACAGAAACAACGCATGAGCAAAAATAAAATGTATCATCTGTCAGTTCATTGAAATTATGCTAAACTGATCAAATCCGATTCGGAGCTGAGCCCTCATTATTTGGAAAAGGTCACTGCATGATGGAAGCGCATACCATCAATGGCTATCTTTGATGGTTCTCGTTCGTCTTATGCAAATGTCGAATTATAACCTTTAATTTGCTTGTGAAAAGGAAGGAACCTTTGAACTTTCATAGTCCCTAAATGAGGAAGGAAAGTATATTCATGCAGCTTCCAATCAGTCTTATATAACGATACCGCACACATTACAGCTAATTGTTTCTAGAAATAGACTATATAAATGTGTCAAAATGGTGTCAGTTCCTGAGTCGTCCTCATGTAGGACACATTTATCCTAGCTTTTTTTGCTAATTTTCAGTCATTTTTGACATGGGTGATAGTTGGGAGACAAATATTGTCATGTCCCATAACTTGGGAATCATACATTGTTTTAGTGTATTGTTGCTGTTGTGTTGCTGTGCAATAAAATTTGCCTTTTAGAAGTTTGTCTCTCTCCCCATAGCTCTGATGTCAGCAGCCCCCTTCTTCCTCATTGTGAGTATGGCAGCCATCTTAAGAAGCCACATGTCTTGTAGTTCTGGTTCAGAATAGTCTTTTTACCTTTTGCAGCTGCTGCTATTGTAATTGTGCATAACTACAAGAATTCAACTTGAAAATAAACTTTCTTCTGGAATCTTCATATATGCCTCCACAGTAGAGTTCAAGCTAGTTGATGACATCTCTTTTATGCGAGTACTAGTACATCGAGACAGCCATAGAAATGGTGTCTCAAGCGCACTATACTCACAACCTAGTTATGAAGTCAGAATATGCCCATAAGTTTTCTCATAACATTATCCAGAGTTTGATTGGCCACATTCCCATTAGTTAGAATATTCTCTTGTTTAATGATTTCTCTAGCTCCTGGTCATTTTTTCTGGTGTGTGACAGAGTAAGCATGACTACATCTCCACAGCAGAAAAAGAATGGCATTGGTTCACTCAAGATCAGTGGAAGTCTCACTTTATAGACCTCAAACTGTCTGCCTTCAAGAACTGAATGATGTTACGAAAATCTCTATTCCTCTTTAAGATGATATTATTTCATTTTTATTTAGTATTTGTTATGACTTGAAGCATTTACTATCATGCAGGGAAATTTACTGACAAAATTAAGGGTTTATCAACTGGACAACCTCTTGTTAATGGCCTTAGTGTGCTGCCTAAATTTAAAAAAAAAGTATACTTACCTCCTGGATGGGTGCTTCTGCCCTGCTATCAGCACTGTGCCCCCCGCTAGTTTCCTGAAATAAACAACATGATGATACCAATACAGTCAATCAATGGCTGCATTCTGTCCAAGCAGAAGAAACACTTTTTCCACACCGATGGAATCGAGATTGCTGAATTGTGAAAGTGGCTAAAACATTAATTCAACCAACAATTATTCCTCCTGACAGCCCACATGAACAGACAAAGTTGGCTTTCTAGTGTGTATGAACTTTATTGTAGTCCAGGTTATCTGAGAAGATCCATTAAACTATTGGACACAAGCTACAGGATACAACATATTCTTATAGAAACCATCTATGTAAAGTGCAGCCAAACCTCTATCGTTGAAGACCACATCCTTATCCAGACCAGATCTTCTGTCACAGGTTTTCACTTTCATTATATTGGCCATTTTCTTTGATCAGTCTATTTCTTAGAAGACCAGTTTTTTAAGTATTTTGTGCAGCACAATTATTGCTTTCAATTGATGAATAGGTACAACTGGCTAACGGACTTCTATGATAGAAGCTTATCTCATACAAGAACAATGGAATGGACATGTTGTATTTCCACAAGCCTGATCTTGTTTTCTCTGACATCTGCAGGGACAGATGGTCCATGTACACATTGGATAGTCTGCCCATCCAGAAGAAATCAGTGGGTTCAGTAAGACATGTACCTAACATATATGACCTACTATGCCAGTACAAAGGATTTTTCAGACATCAGATTTCTAATTCATCATGAAACTCAAGTAAGAATAGAAGTTAGCTACTTCTTCCCTCAGAAATTTTACCAATGATCTCCAAAATGTGTTTCCTTTTTAACCAAATCCTACATGCTTATAGGTTATAAATTAGGATGATGTCTTTGATCTGTGGGACACATCACAAAGGGATAAAAAAAACATTTAGTTATGTTGAACATCTTTAATTCTTAGAATCAGTGAGGTAAATTGTTGGGAGCGAGAAGTGTTTCTCACTGTGTGAGACCACCAGATAATGCTTAAAAGGTGAATGGGAGGACGATTAGATGACCATGTCACAGAAAAAGCAGCACCGTGGCAAATAATATGGCTGACTATAATAACTTGTCAGCTACTTAGGGTCCCGTTACACTAAACGACGCACCAGCGATCCTGACAACGATACGACCTGGTCAGGATCGCTGGTGCGCCGCTACATGATCGCTGGTGAGCTGTCAAACAGGCAGACTCACCAGCGATCAGGACCAGCAAGGAGACGTGTGTCGCTTAGTTACCCGCTGTTTACCCTGGATACCAGCGTGCTCGTGCTGGGAGCTGGTATTCAGGGAAAACAGCGGATAACTAAATTCAACCAAAAAAGAAGAGAAGTACATACCATTTGAATAGAAAAGACATTTTATTTTATTAAAACAAACATCTTATTTAATAGTAAAAGTAATACTCATTAAAAAGTCAAGAGCAGAGATACACATATGCAAAAATTAGCTACTGTACCAGCACCGTACATGGTGGAACAGAACATCCTTAGAAAAATATCTGGCGAAAGGTCTTATACTGAGAGGACTCCGAGTGAGGATTATGCCATCTTTTCCGATTGATGACAGTATTTTTAAATCTAAATGGGAGAAAATTTTAACCACTGCTCAAAATCCCTTATTATGGAACTACTTATAAGTGGGGGGGTAGGGCTGGCTCCAGATTTTCGTGGGCTCAGGGCCAAAGAGTGTCAATGGGCTCCTTTAACACATGCCACAATTCATGATCCCTCTGATGCAGCAGAGAAATAGCAGTATAGTACAATGAAAAATACTTAACTTCTTACATCACATGACTGTTATCCATTTTAAATTCTCCAATAGCTCCAAAAACAGACAGTATATTACTCCATACAGTATTATGGCCACCGCATAGTGCGCTATACAGAGTAATGAGGCCCATATATTTCTCCATACAGAATCATTGGTCCCATATAATGTTCGATACAGTATATGATGAGCTCCACATAATGCTACAGTATATGTTGGTCCCCATGGATGAAGCTCCACTGTCTTATCGGCTCAAATAATGATCCATATATAATGGGCCCCATTTCTAATGCTCCAGTGTATAATGGTCCCTATAAATGCTGCTCCAGTGTCTGATGTCCACCTTTGGAATACTCCAGTGTATGGTGGGCCCCATATATCATTCTCCAGAGTATAGTGCTCCCCAAAAATTGCTCCCAACCTTTAAAACAATTAAATAAGTATCCTCGCTAGGGAATCCCTGTACTAGTCTGGACTCCTCGTCGTCCCCATCTTCCATCTCTCTGCACTTGGACTGTTTAGGCAGAGGGCGTACAGACGTGATGTCATCGCGCTCTCTGACCAGAATGTCACTGTCAGGAAACACGGAAGACGTCACGGCGGTGGAGCAGGGAGAGGTAAGTATTTCAACTTTGCAAGTGCTGTGATCCTGAGCAAGAAGGGGGGGCCCACTCGTTGGCGACGGCACTGGCACAGGGCCCCTGATAGTACGGCAGTGTGTCTGACGGCGGGTGGGCTCTCCCACCGGCAGAGACACTTTTGCGTACTATAAGGGGCCCTGTGCCAGTGCCGTCGCCCATGAGTATGCCCCCCCACCTGCTCAAGGAACCTGCACTTTCATCTGCACCTTCCTCTTTGTCACCGTGTAAGGTGGTATAGTATGCGGGAAGGGGAACCTGAGTTTCATCAGGGTCAGTTTCTGGATGTGTAGAGTGCGAGGGGAATGTAGTGGTCTGGGTCAATGTACCAGCAGAATCATCTAGCAGTGGCTGGGCATCAGTGCACTTGTGGCGCCCCCCAGAGTACGGTCGCCACAGTGGCATTACCTTCCTCCTAGGGAGTGTGATGTCATGCTTGGGAGCAACGAAGGATCTCTCTAGCAGTTAAACCAACACGCAACACAGTTCCCACTCCAGGCCAGCAGGGAGAGCTCTGAACCAGACTGCTGAGGAGCTGCTCTGTAGTCGGGAGGAGGGAAGTTAGGGCAGTCTGTGAAGGGAAGGGGAAGTGTGTGGATGTGAGAAGGGGAGCTGAAAGTTGAGCAGAGTTAAGGCTCACTCCTAGCTGGAGCGCATGGTCCAGATTCCGGTCTCCGAGCTTGTAGGGACACTGACGGTCCTGCAGCAGAAACCGGAGGAAGCAGCAGCTGTAAATGCTCTGTTCCCAAATAAGGCTCGGAGGCCCCCAGCAGCGACTTGTGTGAGCCAGAAGGAAAAGGCTACGGCTGCCTGCCATACGAGAAAGTTTCAAAAGAGAGTCAACAGGGGGAATTTCAGTGAACTCAGTACTGCGAGTACCTCAGATAAGCACTAGAACGGAGGCCACACTACCTATCTGCAGAGAGAAAATTCCTAATTTGCTTCCAGGCTGACCAACTCCTTCTCCATCTGTACTCTGGGTTATGGACGGCACTTGCCAAGTACAGGTAAAGGAACTGCACGACTGTGTCTGTCATCTTTCTCCTGCACCTGGTGCACGGCTCTGCTACATCCTGCACTGCACACCATCTACCAACTCTTTCATCTGCCCTGCGACTATGGCCCTACCTGTGCAGGGCTTCTACATCTTAGCTGCACCACATCTGTCCCAGAGAAGCGACACTGCAGCGCTGGTCAATCTGATCAGAAACCACAGGTGGCGTCACGTATCATTCACCTATAAACGTTATTCACCCCTTTGCATGGATGCCCAGGGCCACGGACCGGGTTACCACCACCGTGACACATCCCTGTGAGACACCGGCCCGGTACCGATTAACCCCACTGCCCTGGCTGGCCACCCACACTCCATGTCAGATTCATCTTGGACTGGGGAATTCACAATTTGACTTGATAACCCAGGCATGGTATGATAGAAAGAGCTACATGTACTAATGTGAAGTGTGGCCTGCTGAATCATTCGCTTTTGGTGGGGTGAAGGACACAAGGAAAGGGGTTCTTCCTGACCAGGAGCCAGCACTTGACGACTCAGTGCTTGCATTTTTTGAAACTTCAGAAGAGGAGGGCATATTTGCTGGAGTCTGTTTCAGCAATGTAAGCCAAAACCAGTTCCTGATGCTCCGGCTTTAAAAGCGGTTGACCTACTCCCAGAAAAGGTAGCCTTCCAGGCGTTCCGGAGCCAGACCATGACACAGGCTCAACACCTCCTGCCTTAGCTGCTATTGTGCTTTTTCCGCTACCAGCAGATGCACCACCACCATCAGTACCAGCTGGCCCCCCCACGCTCACGTCCGCGGCCTCTTCCACCATACTTCCAAATTTTGGAGAAAATGTATCCAAAATAACATCAGATATATGGTACTGTATCAGAAGCGTACAGCTCTGTACAGTCAAAGGATAATTATATATATTTGATGAGTCACACAGAGACGCTCACAGGCTCAGTATGGATTAGACAAGAATATAAAAAGTAGAAAAAGGGTACAGTATCATCAGATACCAGGTATATATAGTATAGTTTAAACATTCTAAATCTCCGTATAAATTTCAGGAGGGAGACACAGACGCTCTCAGGCTCAGTATGGATTACACAATATAAAAAGCCGTAAAATGGTAATGGATCTGAAGCGTACAGCTGTACACAGTGTAGGGGTCATTGTTGTCAATCTCAGTATTTATTTCCACAGTCAGAAAAAGACTCTCACTTGGTCAATTTGGATTAGACCAGAATATAAAAAGCAGTAAATGGGTAATGTATCACAAGCGTAGAGCTGTATACAGTGTTGGGGTAATTTTTAAATCTACATATAAATTGCAGGAGTAACCCACAGACTCTCACACGCTCAGGATGGATCACACCACAATATAAAAAGAAGATCCGCAAGAAATAATCACACATGTGGATCAATGTTCCAGGTGTCAATGATACACTTAGAGTGGAGGGTGGAGGAGGACTTCCTGACAGAAAGGGTACAGTATCACCAGATACCAGGTATATATAGCATAGTTTAAACATTAAAAATGTACATCTATATATCAGGATTAAAAACACATGTGACATGCATAAATGTGAACAAGTCGGTCAGACAGTGTTCACACCACCCACTGACTGAAACACAAAAAGAAAGCACTGAATAACAAATGTGCAAAAATGCCCTGCAGTAAAAAATATGACAGTAATCAGCATGTGCTGGTAAAAAGATGACAACAAATACAGGGTATTTAGTCGATACGTTTTTTTTGCAAAAAAGTGTATACCAAGCCACTCCACCTCGTCAAGGTAACCCTTAATGGAGCAGTCCCTATCTAATGTATTTAAAACCTGAACATATGAACAGTATCTAAATGAACAGGATTAAGACAGGCGCTTCCTAGTGTGGGCACATGGTGTAAGACGGCTCTTTATGTGCATGTCACACAAGAGAGGGGTGGAGTGTCTCAAACCATGCATAAGCAAGGAAAAATGGATTAAAAACACATGTGACATGCACAAATGTGAACAAGTCGGTTGGACAGTGTTCACACCACCCACTGACTGAAACACAAAAAGAAAGCACAGAATAACAAATGTGCAAAAATACCCTGCAGTAAAAAATATGACAGTAATCAGCAAGTGCTGGTAAAAAGATGACAACAAATACAGGGTATTTAGTCGATACTTTTTTTGCATAAAAAGAAAAAAAGAAGATCCGCAAGAAATAATCACACATGTGGACCAATGTTCCAGGTGTCAATGATACACTTAGAGTGGTGGGTGGAGGAGGACTTCCTGGCAGAAAGGGCACAGTATCACCAGATACCAGGCATATATAGCATAGTTTAAACATTAAAAATGTACATCTACATATCAGGAGTAGTGTTGAGCCACCCCACTAGTGTTCGAGTTCGGTTCTGTCCGTCGAACAGGAGGCAAGTTCGTCGAATGTTCGTCGAACGTTCGACGAACACCGTCGAACCCCATTGAAAACAATGGCAGGCAAATACAAACACATAGAAAAAAATTACAAAACACCTTAAAAGGTGTACCAAAGCAGACA
This sequence comes from Dendrobates tinctorius, assembly GCF_039654945.1. Lineage (NCBI taxonomy): Eukaryota > Metazoa > Chordata > Amphibia > Anura > Dendrobatidae > Dendrobates > Dendrobates tinctorius. Next base: position 34,086,689 of record NW_027361733.1, read on the forward strand.
AAATGCTCAGAAGACAAAAACAACTTATGGAAAAGGGCAACTACATATAGAAAAGAGGTGGAGGAGTAAAAGGAGGAGGAGGAGACACCGATATAGGCATGTCATGCCCTTCTAAAGTCAAGAAAGGCTGGACTAAAAATCTAAAATAAAAAAAAATCTAAAATTCTTAAATCGAAGACGATCATATACCGTCGGACTTCCCACCATAAATTATGCCACTGCCGATCAGGCAGCGTAATTCCCACGACCCTCCGAACAGCAGCCATGAAGGCAAAGTGTTTGGTTTCCGGGGGCAGTATGGTTGCAAAGCTGAACCTTAAAGGAATGTCCAGAAGGGCACCACCAGGAGTGGAGCCTGTGGCTTAATTGGGCTCCACACGGGCAACCTCAACCATGCCAGCCACGGAAAAGATGGACAGATTGCAAGCTTTGTCGATTCTGTGGGTGGTGGTGCATGGCCGTTTTTAGTTGTGCTAGCGATTTGTCAGCTTAATTCCGTTAACGAACGAGACTTCGGCATGCCCCCGCGGTCCGTGTCCAGCTTACTAGAGGGACACGCGAGGCTCTGGCATGCGAGATCAAGCAATAACAGGTCTGTCATGCCCTTACATGTCCCGGGCTGCATGCGCGCTACACTGAAAGGACCAGCGTGTGTCGCTTACTGGTGCGGATAACCCGCTGAACCCCGTTAGTGATGGGGATCTGGGATTCCAATTCTTCCCCGCGAACGAGGATTTCCCAGTAAGTGCAGGTCAACCGGAATTCCGGAATTAGGCCTAACCGGCATTCCAGAAAGAATTTGAAAAAATTAAGTATCCAAACCACAGGTGCTGTAGCTTGCTTAACAGCTGGGCTCCTCTGCTGATTAGCACGCAGTTCTTACATAAACAGGCGGCATAGCTTGTTTCACGGGTGGGAAACTCTGCTGAGTAGCAGACAGGGCTTACATAAACAGGCGGCATAGCTAGTTTCACGGGTGGGCTCCTCTGCTGAGCAGTTAGACACAGGTACTAGGCCCAAAGTATTCACTGGGCTAAATGGAGTTAAAAAATGGTTTCTACATAAACAGGCAGCACAGTTTGGTTCACGGGTGGGCTCCTCTGCTGAGTAGCAGACACAGTTACTAGGCCCAAAGTATTAACTGGGCTAAATGCAGTCAAAAACTGGTTCTTTCATAAACAGTCGGCATAGCTAGGTTCATGGGTGGGCTCCTCTGCTGAGTAGCAGACAGTGCTACAAGGCCCAAAAGGATTTTCTGGACAAGATGCGGTAAAAAATTATTAGAAACACACGGTGTAGCTCCTTGACAGGTGTACTACACCGCTGGCTACCAGACACCACTACTATGCCATGAAACTATCTATTAACATCGAAAACCATTATTAATGTGAAAATAAAGTTTCGCTTTTGGTGAACGAACCGTTCTCGAACGGAACATCAAACAGCCGAATTTTAATCAAAGTGTTCGAGTTCGACGAACGGCTTGAACACCGCCCAAAACAGCTCAAATTTGAACTTGGCGAACAGGTCGACTCGAACACCACTCATCTCTAATCAGGAGGCAGACTCAGACGTTCTCAGGCCCAGTATGGATTCTACAAGATTGTAGAAAGTTGAGAAAGGGTACAGTATCACCGGATAACAGGTATATATGTAGCATAGTTTACACATTAAAAATCTATGTCTATATATCAGGAGGCAGACTCAGATGGTCTCAGGCCCAGTATGGATACGACAAGACTGAAGAATGTTGAGAAAGGGTACAGTATCACTAGATACCAGGTATATATAGCATAGTTTAAACATTAAAAATCTCCGTGTATATTTCCGGAGTCCGATAAAGACACTCACAGCCTCAGTATGGATTAGACAAGAATCTAAAAAGTAGAAAAAGGGTAATGTATTCGAAGCGTACACCAGTATACACTGTTGGGATATTTTTCAATCTTTATATATATTTCATTCTCAGTAAGACAGTCCAGACTCTCCGCAAGAGGAAAGGAGATGGATACTAGTACAGACGGAAAGTCGAGTGATTGCAGAAATTTTGGAATTACTAATCATGGGAAAAACTCCCGGGAGAATTCTCAGAGGTGATGCTGACCCTCAATTACTTTGTCTGTGGAGACAGCAAAAACAGTTCTTGTGAATAAAGGTTTGCTGTATCGCAGTACCGTGGATCCCATCACCGTTACTCATCTCCTTCAAATTGTGATCACAGGGAGAGATGTAGACATTGTCCTCACTGCCTATCATGATCTGTCAGGTAACTTTGGAGTGCAAAAGACAGAAGCCACAGGCCATAGGCGATTCTATTGGATAGGCATGAGAGGACAAATTTGAGTAGGAAACCCGTGAAAGCTGATGATAAACCACCACTGCATCTCATTGTGAGTCGACGTCCATAACAAATGGAAGCTATTGGTCATCTGAAGATAGAGCCCAGCAGGACAGGGCATAGCTACGTCTTAACCATCATCTATCAGTTCACCAAATTTGTATTGGCAGTCCCAGTGAAGGATTTAACAGCCCAGACTACACAGCGGTGGAGCAGGGAGAGGTAAGTATTGCAAGTGCTGGTGCCCTGAGCAAGCAGGGGGATCCCACTCATGGGCGGCGGTACTGGCACAGGGCCCCTCATAGTACGCCGGTGTGTCTGACGGCGGGTGTGCACCCCCACAGTCAGAGACACTTGATTGTACTATGAGGGAACTTTGTGCCAGTGCCGTCGCCCAAGAGTGGGCCCACCCACCTGTCCAGGGCAACGGCACTCACACGGGTGCGTGCGCCAGGTGGTGACCCCGGCCCTGGAGGGGGAGGCAGCCCAGTTAGGGAGGTTGAAAAAATGGCATATGTTGATGTTGGACATTCAGCAGTTGCAAATGGAGGAATTGGAGAAGTCCAAGGAAGAGGAGGACAAAAGCAAGCCATTATTCTTGCAACCAACGTGTCAGCAGGGGAAGGTGGGACAAAATCCTTTGAAACCCATGCATGGTTAATTTTAGTGAAGGTTAGATCATCAACATTTTCGGTCGACAGACGGGTCCTTTTTTCTAGTCCAGCAGCACTGAAGACTATGGGCACTAGCAGCAGGGCAAGCAAGCTCCTGTAAGGCATATTGTGCCAATTCAGGCCAGGTGTCCAGTTAACAGGCCCAATAATCAAAGGGGAATGACCTGTGAGGGAGAACATCGATATGGGAGGAGAAATAGTTTGTAACCATCGTTGACAACTGCTATCTCTGTCACTTTCAATCGATGCAGTATTATCAGTCGTGTGAGCGGTACTTGAAAAATCAGTCCACAACATGGTCATGAAACCCCTGTGTCTAACGCCACTTCGGCTGTGTGCACTACGAAAACCTCTTCCATGTTGCCCCCTACAGCTCGTGGGAGAACCATCACCGCCGCTGTGTGCTGGGAATGCCTCAAACAAACAGTTTACCAGAGTTGCTTGTTTGTTAGCCAATATTAGCTCTAGGTTCTCCTGCGGCTTGATGTTTTGGAATTTGTCTTTACAGCGTGGATCAAGGAAGCTGGCCAACCAGTAGTCGTCATCGTTCATCATTTTGGCAATGCGGGGGTCCCTTTTTAGGATCTGCAAGGCATAATCACACATGTGGGCCAATGTTCCAGGTGTCAATGATGCACTGCGAGTGCTGGGTGGAGGAGCACTTTCTGGCAAATCAACATCCCTCCAGTCACGCACAAACCTGGACCTGACCTTGCCACGCCAACATTTTCTCTTGCCCCCTGAGAAGCATCCTCATCCCCTAAATAATCATCCCCATCATCCTCCTCCTCTTCTTCCTCTTCTTCCTCCACCACCTCGTCCAGGAGAGTTCCCTGAGCAGACAATGGCTGACTGTCATCAAGGCTTCCCTCCTCCTCTTCCTCCTCGGCTGCAGATGCCTGCTCCATCATGTGCATCAAAGTTTGCATGAGCAGACGCATAAGTGGGATGCTCATGCTTATGATGGCGTCGTCTGCGCTTACCAGCCATGTGCATTCCTCAAAACACTGAAGGACTTTACAGAGGTCTTTCAGCTTCGATCACTGCACACCAGACAACTCCATGTCTGCCGTCAAACTGCCTGCCCGTTTATCCTCCCACAAATGCATTACAGCCTGCCTCTGTTCGCACAGCCTCTGAACCATGTGCAGGGTGGAGTTCCACCTTGTTGCAACGTCGATAATTAGGCGGTGCTTGGGAAGGTGGAGCAATCGCTGCAGCTTCTGCATACAACTGGAGTGTGCGGGCGACCGGCGGATGTGCGAGCACAGTCTTCACACCTTATGGAGCAGGGCTGTTACCTTCGGATAATTATTGAGGAAGCACTGCACAACCAGGTTCAAGGTGTGAGCCAGGCAAGGTATGTGTCTGAGTTTTGAAAGGGCTATGGCTGTCACAAAATTCTGGCCTTTATCACTAACTACCTTGCCTGCCTCAAGATGTAGACTGCCCAGCCATGACTCAGTTTGTCACTGCAAATAGTCGGCCAGTACCTCCGTGGTGTGTCTGTTGTCACCCAAACACATCATCTTCAACACAGCCTGCTGACGCTTACCACAAGCTGTTCGATAGTGGGACACTTCTTGTGCAACACTGGCAGCTGCAGATGGAGTGCTCGTGTGACTTCACTCTGTGGATGAGCTTTCGCTTCTGGAGGAGGAGGATCGAATGCCTACAGCCAACTGTTTCCTATACCGTGGGCTAGGCAGCACTGTCCCACCGCCGCTGTCCCCTGTGGACCCTGCATCCACCACATTAACCCAGTGCGCAGTGATGGACACGTAATGGCCCTGGCCATGCCTACTGGACCATGCATCTGTTGTGAGGTGCACCTTTCCACTCACTGATTGCTTGAGTGCATGGACAATGCGGTCTTTCACATGCAGGTGGAGGGCTGGGATGGCTTTTCGAGAAAAGAAGTGCCGACTGGGTAGGTCATAGCGTGATACTGCGTAGGCCATGAGCTCGCAGAAAGCTTTGCTTTCAACCAATCGGTAGGGCATCATCTCTAACGCGATTAGTTTGGCACTGTGGGCGTTCAAACACTGTGTACGCGGATGAGAGGATGAGCACTTTCTTGTCCTACTGAGAGTCTCTGGTAGGGTGAGCTGGACTTGAGAGCTGCATATGGTGGAACTAGCGGTGGACATGGCGGACTGAGAGAGGGTTGGTGATGGTGATGGTGTTGGTGGTCTTGTTGATGGTCTAGATTCAGTCTTTCGTAGCTATAACATTGTGATTTCCTGACTGCTTTGGCCTTGCGACGATACCGCAACATTTGCTGCTGGTGGTGTGCTAACCGGTGAGCTTACAGTGGGGGAAGCGATGTAACGTTGCTGACTACCTTCATTTGGAGCAGGTGCACATGTGGTACGTGAGGTTTGGCAGTCCGTCCACGCTTGCAAGTACATGGTGGTTAAATGTCTAAGCATGCAGCTGGTATTCAAATTTCTCAGATTTTTCCCTCAGCTAAAGGTCTTTGCGCACTTCTTACAGATAACCTTTGCCTGATCATTTGGATTTTGTTCAAAAAAGTGCCACACTGCACTCTTCCTACTATGGAAGACATTTTGAGGCTTTGCACGCTGTGCTAATTTGACCATCTGGGCAAGCTGTCCTGCAACTCTTTGGGTTTTTGTAAACCGTTTTTGGACTGCTACGGGCCTGCCAGATAACAGCTGTCGCGATGTCGATGCCTGCTGCACCCTCTTCCCCCAATGGATGCCAATCTGGGTCAACAACTGGGTCATTCATCACCTCCTCTTCAATTTCATGTGCACCTTCCTCTGTGTCACCGAGTAAGGTGGTATAGTATGCGGGAAGGGGCACCTGAGTTTCATCAGGGTCTGATTCTGCCTCAGTACACTGCAAGGACAATGTAGTGCTCTGAGTGAATGTACCAGCAGAAAAATCTAGCAGTGGCTGAACATCAGTGAACTCCATGTCCGATTCATCTTGGACGGGGGAATTCACGATTTGACTTGATAACCCAGGCATGGTATGTGAAAAGAGCTCCATGGAGTAATCTGTAGTGTGGCCTGCCGCATCCTTCACTTTTGGTAGGTGTGAAGGACACAAGGAAAGGTGTTGTTCCTGACCAGGAGCCTCCACTGATGACTCAGTGCTTTTATTTTTTGAAACTTCAGAAGAGGAGGCGATAGAGCTGGAGGCTGTGTCAGCAATGTAAGCCAAACCTTGCTCCTGAAGCTCCGGCTTTAAAAGCGGTTTATGTTGTGAGTTCATTTTCCCCTTCGTCACTGAGGTCTGGTGAACTCCCTATTCTGGTAAAGGAAGGTAATGAGCCTGATTATCAGGCACCTGAGCCTAATGAGGATGACTGGCTGAGTGGAGTCACGGACTGGATATAAGGCTGCCGACGCCCTTCTGCCCTGCGGGTGATTTCTCTGTGGACTTCTAGGACACCAGTCTGATTCCTGCTACTCTAAAGCTAAGTTTTCTGCTTTGCCTGTTAGCATTTGTGTTTTGTTTTTGTTTTCCTTGCTTTTCTGGATTCTGCCATTCCCTCCTGGGGTGAGCTGAATCTCCTTTTGCCGGTTGCTCTGTCTTCAGAATATTCCTGAGTACTGACATAGCTTTTTTGAAGCCTAGCGTCTTCAGGGCCTTTTTCACTGTCAGTCTGTTGGCTCTTATTTTCATAGGGTTTTTCACGGATTGCAGACAGCAGCCTTCCTGTCCTTTCCTATCTAGTTAGCTTGGGCCCCATCTTTGCTCAGTCTATCTTTCTGTCTGTGTTAGTGTTTTCATCTTGCTTCACCGTCATTATATGTTGGGGGCTGCCTATTGCTTTGGGGTCTGCTCTGGGGCAGTTTAGATTTCCCCTTTCTTTCTTTAGGCCTATTTAATTCTCCGGCTATGATCGAGGGGTCTAGGGCATCGTAGGAACCCCCCACGGCTACTGTTAGTTGTTGTGGATAGGATCAGGGGTCTGCAATCCGATAGCTGCCAACCTCTCTGGTTTTCTGGACTTAGCTAGCATTTCTGTTTTTGCCTCCTACGGTGACTCAATCATAACAGAATCACCCGCCATACCGCAGATCCTAGGGTACTCAATAGCAGGAAAGAATTGTGTTTAAAAAAAAAAAAAAATGTGTGTGTATATTCTTTCCTCTATATCTCTGAGGCCGTAGGGGGAATTTTTTTTCTCTCAATGGAGAAAAAGCAATTGTCTGATCGTGTGGAGCAGCTAGCTGCGGAAGTGCGGGGAATTTCCGCCTACCTTGCTCGTTCGCATGCTGTTGAATCAAAGATCCCTACACCTGATGTATTTTTTGGGGATCGATCTAAATTTTTGAGTTTCAAAAATAATTGTAAATTATTTTTTGCCTTGAAGCCTAACTCGTCAGGGAGCTCCGCGCAGCAGGTTAAAATTGTCATCTCTTTGCTGCGTGGCGATCCCCAGGATTGGGCGTTTTCTTTGAAACCAGATGATCCTATTCTGACTAATGTGAACGCATTCTTTCAAGCTTTGGGGTTGTTGTATGACGAACCTAATGCTATTGATCAGGCTGAAAAGACCCTGTTGGCATTGAACAAGGGTCGAGATTCTGCAGAGTTGTACTGTCAAAAGTTCCGAAAGTGGGCGGTCCTTACTACCTGGAATGATAATGCCTTGGCTGCTCTCTTTCGGAAGGGTTTGTCAGAAGCCGTAAAAGATACTATGGTGGGATTTCCTGTTCCCTCTGGTCTGGACGATTCTATGTCATTAGCCATTCAGGTTGATCGCCGTTTACGTGAACACAGGATTGCAAGAGAGGTGTTGCCACCGGTTGAACAGACGTCTGAACCTATGCAATGTGATAGAGTTTTGTCTAAGGCGCAACGTCAGGAGTTCAGAAGGCGTAATAAGCTGTGTTTTTTCTGTGGAGATGCCTCGCATATTATTTCTGTTTGTCCTAAACGAGAGAAAAGCTTTGCACACACGTTTTCTGTTGGTGGTGTTCAACCTAAGTTTCTTCTGGCAATTACTCTGATCTGCTCCCTGTCCACATTTTCCGCCAAGGCTTTTGTGGATTCGGGAGCAGCGCAAAACCTAATGGACTTGGATTTTGCTAAACGTTGTGGATTTCCGATGACACCTCTGCAGATGCCTATCCCTTTGAGGGGGATTGATGCTACTCCTTTGGCTAAAAATAAACCTCAGTTTTGGACCCAGGTGGTCATGCGGGTCGCCCCAGACCATCAAGAAAATTGCAGATTTTTGGTGTTGCATGGTCTGCATGATGCCGTTGTTCTGGGGTTTCCCTGGTTGCAAATTCATAATCCAGTTTTGGATTGGAAATCTGTGTCTGTGGTGAGTTGGGGTTGTCGGTGTGCCTTTAGTGAGGCTCCAGTTTTTTCCACCTCTCCTCAGTCGCATGATGTTCCTGACTATTTGGCGGACTTTTATGATGTATTTAGTGAGAATGAGTCTGCGTCCTTGCCTCCTCATAGGAGTTATGACTGTGCAATTGAACTAAGCCCGGGGTGTAAATTTCCCAAGGGTCGGCTCTTCAATTTATCTGTACCCGAGCACGAGGCTATGCGGTCCTATATTAAGGAGGCGTTGGAGAAGGGTCATATTAGACCATCCTCTTCACCCTTAGGTGCCGTTTTTTTTTTTTGTGGCCAAAAAGGATGGTTCTTTAAGGCCTTGTATTGATTATCGTGCCCTCAATAAAATTACTATTAAATATCAGTATCCGTTACCCCTGATTTCGGATCTATTCTCTAGAGTTAGAGGTGCTTGCTGGTTTACCAAGCTTGACCTCAGGGGGGCGTATAATCTTATCCGCATTAAGCAGGGGGATGAATGGAAGACGGCGTTTAATACTCCGAAGGGACATTTTGAGTACCTGGTGATGCCTTTTGGGCTCACTAATGCCCCTTCTGTCTTCCAGTGCTTCATGAACGATATTTTCCGAGACTTTGTCGATAAATTTTTGATTATCTATCTGGATGATATTTTGATCTTCTCCAAGGATTGGGATTCTCATGTGGAACATATTCGGACTGTGTTCCGGATCTTGAGGGAGAATTCCCTGTATGTCAAAGGATCGAAATGCCTTTTTGGAGTACAAAGGATTTCATTTTTGGGATTTATTTTGTCTCCGTCAACTATTGAAATGGACCCGGCCAAGGTACAGGCCATTTATGATTGGGTTCAGCCCACTTCTTTGAAGGCCCTCCAGAAGTTTTTGGGTTTTGCTAATTCTTATCGGAAATTTATAGCAAAATTTTCTAGTATTGCCAAGCCATTGACTGATCTGACTAAGGAGGGTGCTGATGTGTTGAATTGGTCTCCGGAGGCTGTTGCTTCCTTTCAGGAGCTGAAGCGAAGATTTACCTCCGTCCCGGTTTTGCGGCAACCTGATGTCTCACTCCCGTTCCAGGTAGAGGTGGATGCTTCTGAGATTGGTGCAGGAGCTGTTTTGTCCCGAAAGTTCTCTCCATCTGAACGTAACTATGATGTGGGGAATCGGGAACTGTTGGCCATGAAATGGGCATTTGAGGAGTGGAGACATTGGTTGGAGGGAGCTAAACATCAAGTTGTGGTCCTCACTGACCACAAGAATTTGATTTACCTAGAGTCGGCTAAACGCTTGAACCCTAGACAGGCTAGGTGGGCCTTGTTTTTTACACGTTTTGATTTTGTGGTCTCTTTTCTTCCTGGAACTAAGAATGTCAAGGCAGACGCCCTCTCTAGGAGTTTCTTTGCTGATTCTCCTGTGGTGACCAAGCCTGCTACCATCTTAGGCGAAGGGGTAGTTCTTTCTGCCATCTCGCCCGATTTGAGACTTGCTCTGCAAGAGTTCCAGGAGGACAAACCTGAGCGTTGTCCCAGTGGAAAGTTGTATGTTCCTGACCAGTGGAAGAAGAGAGTGATGTCTGAAGTTCATTGCTCTGCATTGGCTGGTCATCCAGGTATTTTTGGTACTAGAGATCTGGTGAGTCGCTCTTTTTGGTGGCCCACCTTGTCTCATGATGTCAGGAATTTTGTGCAGTCCTGTGGGACTTGCTCCCGGTCTAAATCTTGTTCTCGCTCTAGTGGGTTGTTGATGCTTTTGCCGGTCCCCAGGAGGCCATGGACCCATATTTCAATGGATTTCATCTCTGATATGCCGGTCTCTCAAAGAATGACTGCTATTTGGGTGATTTGTGATAGGTTCTCTAAGATGGTTCATCTTGTACCACTCCCTAAGTTGCCATCTTCCTCTGAGTTGGTGCCCCTGTTTTTGCAACAGGTGGTTCGCTTACACGGGATTCCTGAGAACATTGTATCTAACAGAGGAGTTCAGTTTGTGTCTAGATTTTGGAGGACCTTCTGTTCCAAGCTGGGAATTCAGATGTCCTTCTCCTCTGCTTTTCACCCTCAGACCAATGGGCAGACAGAGAGAACAAACCAGACCTTGGAGTCGTATTTGAGATGTTTTATTTCCGCTGATCAGGATGATTGGGTTTCATTTTTGCCCTTGGCCGAATTTGCTTTAAATAATAGAGCTAGTTCTGCCACTTTGATGTCACCTTTTTTTTGTAACTTTGGGTTTCATCCTCGATTTTCTTCAGGGCAGGTGGAGCCTTCTGCCTGCCCAGGTGTTGACACTGTGGTGGAGAGAATGCACCAGATCTGGGACCAAGTGGTGGATAAGTTATCTCTCTCCCAGGAAAAGGCCCAGCGGTTTTCCAATCGACATAGGACCATTGGTCCCCAGTTTAAGATTGGTGATATGGTGTGGTTATCATCAAAAAATATTGCTATGAAGGTGGCTTCTCCTAAGTTTAAGCCTAGATTTATTGGACCTTACAAGATTTTGGAGATTATTAATCCGGTCTCTTTTCGTTTGGCTCTTCCTGTCACATTTAAAATCCATAATGTGTTCCATAAGTCCTTGTTGAAGAGGTTTGTTGAACCAATTGTTCCTGGGGTGGCACCTCCAGACCCTTGTATTGGTTGAAGGTAACATGGAATATGAGGTAGAGAAAATACTGGATTCCCGTCTGGCTAGACGGAGACTCCAGTATTTGGTTAAGTGGAAGGGTTATGGTCAGGAGGATAATTCCTGGGTCTCTGCCTCTGATATTCATGCCAAAAGATTGGTTCGTGCCTTTCATCGGGCTCACCCTGATCGCCCTGGTGGCTTGGTTGAGGGTTCGGTGACCCCTCCTCAAGGGGGAGGTACTGTTGTGAGTTCATTTTCCCCTTCATCACTGAGGTCTGGTGAACTCCCTATTCTGGTAAAGGAAGGTAATGAGCCTGATTATCAGGCACCTGAGCCTAATGAGGATGACTGGCTGTGTGGAGTCACGGACTGGATATAAGGCTGCCGACGCCCTTCTGCCCTGTGGGTGATTTCTCTGTGGACTTCTAGGACACCAGTCTGATTCCTGCTACTCTAAAGCTAAGTTTTCTGCTTTGCCTGTTAGCATTTGTGTTTTGTTTTTGTTTTCCTTGCTTTTCTGGATTCTGCCATTCCCTGCTGGGGTGAGCTGAATCTCCTTTTGCCGGTTGCTCTGTCTTCAGAATATTCCTGAGTACTGACATAGCTTTTTTGAAGCCTAGCGTCTTCAGGGCCTTTTTCACTGTCAGTCTGTTGGCTCTTATTTTCATAGGGTTTTTCACGGATTGCAGACAGCAGCCTTCCTGTCCTTTCCTATCTAGTTAGCTTGGGCCCCGTCTTTGCTCAGTCTATCTTTCTGTCTGTGTTAGTGTTTTCATCTTGCTTCACCGTCATTATATGTTGGGGGCTGCCTATTGCTTTGGGGTCTGCTCTGGGGCAGTTTAGATTTCCCCTTGCTTTCTTTAGGCCTATTTAATTCTCCGGCTGTGATCGAGGGGTCTAGGGCATCATAGGAACCCCCCACGGCTACTGTTAGTTGTTGTGGATAGGATCAGGGGTCTGCAATCCGATAGCTGCCAACCTCTCTGGTTTTCTGGACTTAGCTAGCATTTCTGTTTTTGCCTCCTACGGTGACTCAATCATAACAGGTTTACCTTCTCCCAGAAAAGGGAGCCTTCGAGGCCTTGTGGAGCCAGACGATGATGCAGGCTCAACACCTCCTGCCTTAGGTGCTATTGTGCTTTTGCCACTACCAGCAGATGCACCACCACCCCCACCACCATGAGTACCAGCTGGCAACCCCCGCCCAGTTCCACGGCCTCTTCCACCATACTTCCTCATTTTTGGAAAAATGTACCCAAAATACCACCAGCTATATGGTACTGTAAAACAAGGTACAAGGTGTATATAGTATTGGGGAGAATTGGAAGTTCCCCAGAGATTTTAGGATGCTGAACTATTATCTCAGGCCCACTATTAGAGTTGAGCGATACCGTCCGATACTTCAAAGTATCGTATCGGATGGTATCGGCCGATCTTTAAAAAAAGTATCGGTATCGCCAATTCCGATACCGGAAGTCCCATTCAAGTCTATGGGACTTCCGGTATCGGAATAAGAAAAACCCTTTCCTGCCCTTGTACAGCCTCTCTGGGGTCTGTACGGGCCTTTCGGGGGGCTGTGCCGGCCTGCCAGGGGGTCTGTGCAGGCTCCGGTGGTCTGTGCCGGCCTGCCGGTGGTCTGTGCAGGCTCCGGGGGGGCTGTGCCGGCCTGCCGGGGGGCTGTGCCGGCCTGCCGGTGGTCTGTGCAGGCTCCGGGGGTCTGTGCAGGCATCGTCCGATGGGACTACAAGTCCCATCGGGCGATGCCTGCTACCATGACAGTGATTGACACATACTTACCAATACTTGTCACATTGTTCCCCGAAGCCATTGTCTTTTCCGGAATAAATATTAACATAACAAACCACAAAAATACTCACCCACGATCCAAAGCAGTCCACGAGTGTGTCCCACGACGATCTTGGGTAGAGAACTGCAGCATCAGCTGTTGCTGCCGTTCTCTACGGGCTGCAGGAATCCAATGACGGAAGGTAGGTATCCTTCCGCACTGTATTCCTCCGCCACTTAAAAAAAAAAAGTCCCTAGTCTCACTTTATGCCATTGCTGTGTGGGAAAGTATAATAGTATGTATGTAGCATGTAGTATGTATGTAGTATGTATGTAGTATGTATGTGGTATGTATGTAGCATGTAGTATGTATGTAGCATGCATGTAGTATATATGTAGTATGTAGTATGTATGTAGTATGTATGTGGTATGTATGTAGCATGTAGTATGTATGTAGCATGCATGTAGCATGCATGTAGTATGTATGTAGCATGCATGTAGTATGTATGTAGCATGCATGTAGTATGTATGTAGTATGTATGTAGTATGTATGTAGCATGCAGTATGTATGTAGCATGTATGTAGTATGTATGTAGTATATATGTAGTATGTATGTAGCATGTAGTATGTATGTAGCATGCATGTAGTATATATGTAGTATGTATGTAGCATGCATGTAGTATGTATGTAGTATGTATGTAGTATGTATGTAGCATGCAGTATGTATGTAGCATGTATGTAGTATGTATGTAGTATATATGTAGTATGTATGTAGCATGCATGTAGTATGTATGTAGCATGTAGTATATATGTAGCATGCATGTAGTATGTATGTAGCATGTATGTAGTATGTATGTAGTATATATGTAGTATGTATGTAGCATGTAGTATGTATGTAGCATGCATGTAGTATGTATGTAGTATTTTTTTTTTTTTTTAACATTTAACACATTAGCCGGATGATGGGACTACTACTGTCCCATCATTGGCTAATGTGTCAATCACTGTCATGGTAGCAGGCATCGCCCGATGGGACTTGTAGTCCCATCGGACGATGCTTGCACAGACCCCCGGACATCAGCACAGCCCCCCGGCAGGCCGGCACAGCCCCCCGGCAGGCCGGTACAGACCCCCACAGGGTGCACAGACCACCGGCAGGCCGGCACAGCCCCCCGGCAGGCCGGTACAGACCCCGGGCAGTCCACACAGCCCCCCGGCAGGCCGGCACAGCCCCCCGGCAGGCCGGCAGAGACCCCCGGAAGGCCCGAAATGACGGCGCATCATGATGCGCACACACCGCGCATCATGATGACGTCAGGCCGTCAATCAACTGAACTTCCGATTCCGATGCCGAATTCCGATATTGAAAAAATATCGGAAGTCGGTATCGGAATTCCGATACAGCAAGTATCGGCCGATACCCGATACTTGCGGTATCGGAATGCTCAACACTACCCACTATAGATTACACCTCAATTTAACAGGCTGAAATAGGCAGGTGTATGACCAGGTACAAGGTGTGAAAATAGTATTGGGGAGAATTGGAAGCTACCTAGAGATTTTAGGAGGCTGACAATGATGCTCTCAGTCCAAGTATGGCAGCAGGCAGCCTAATAAGCAGGACTGCTGCAAACAAAAGTGTGGAAAAATGAACGTTTGGTAACTGCAGAAAAGAGGAAGAAAACTATTTTTGCTTTTAAAAAAGCAGTTTGCACAGCAGTGTGCAAACAGCAATGCAGCTATCAGGGAGCCTTATAAGGCAGCCTAATAACCAACAGAGCTGATGCACAAAAATATAGCCTCCCTAGGCACTGCACACAAACTGTTGTGTTGTACAATGGAAATCGCTACCAGCAGAAACAGTTTTTTTGTTCTTCTTCCCTGCCTAACGCTCTCCCTTATTCAGAATCAGCAGCTGAAACCTCTCCCTAATGCTAAGATCGGCAGAAGAAGGCGGTCGGCGTGCACGCCCTTTTATAGCCCCTGTGATGCCACACAAAGCAAGCCAATCAATTGCATGCCCTTCTCAAAGATGGTTGTGACCGATGCCCATGTCATCGCGTTGCCCACAGTGTGCGTCCTCCATCATTGGCTGAAAAAGGGCGCTGGAAGCATAATTTGAAACGTGACTTTGGCGCTCTGGTCGCTGACCTCGTGGCCGACCTCACGCTATGGTCGGGTTTCATTTCATGAAACCCAACTTCAGCGAATGTCGGCGACTTATGAATTTGACCGATCCATTTCGCTCAACTCTATTCTCAACGGTTTTAAGAATGGTAATGTTTATCGATGGCTGAGTGTTCCAAATCAAGAACATGACCAAACTAGATCATCATCAATCTCCTCTATGTCATCACGAGACGAGGAAGGTGAACATAGTGTTGGTAATCGATTTTACAACTTGAGAGGGAATAATTATAGAAGAAGAGGAGGTAATTCCAATAGGGAAGATAGGAGGAAGAACAACCCTTCATCTAGATTACAGGTGATTAACCTTTCAGATGTAAATCTGACAGAAACCCAATTGGATATCCTTGGGTTTAGGTCTAACCTTTTCACCTACTTCTTCTTTTGACCTTTTCGCAGCCGTGAAGAACCTTTATCTATTCGCAAGAAAATTGGTCCTAAAAAAACTCCATGAAAAACCAACAATGGGAGATGTTTGGAGCACTCAAGAATTAGAGGCAATTGCAACTCTGCAGGAACTTGACAATGATCAACAGGTAACTACAACTACCACTTTAAAATATATGCCTCCCATCCCTAAAAAATTTCCACCCCTAAATTTGTACCCCAACATAGAATTGTTTGTCAAACTCGTAACCAGAGAATTTGAAAAAATCTCTAGAAGAATTTCCAATGACAATCTGTCTAATACCCAGAGGAAAGCCCTCAGGGAATTACAAGATCTTAAAGGGGTTACAATTAAACCAGCTGATAAAGGGGGCAATATTGTTGTGTGGCCAACAGGACAATATGAAAAAGAAGCACTAAGACAGCTTAGGGATACTAAGTGCTATAAAAAACTGACCTATAATCCCACTCTAACCTTTCAAAATGAGTTACAACTTATGTTGGATCAGGCGTTCCAGGAAGGAACGATAACTAAAGATCTGAGGGACAATTTGATACCCAAATTCCCAAAAACAGCTTGCGTATATTTTATCCCTAAAATTCACAAAAGTGTATCCAACCATCCTGGGCGACCAATTGTCTCGGGCAGAGACAGTCTTTGTGAACAAGTATGTAAATACCTGGATTTTCATCTAAAACCACTAGCCCAAGCTCTGCCCTCATACATCAGAGACACAGGAGATGTCCTATCCAAGGTAGAGGGTATACCTAAGGACAAGTGGTCTACTCTATAAAATACAATAGGCATTGTTATTTGTTACATCCAGGCTAGGTTTGTTACAAATAAGTCCTTTATTTGTTCCCCTCCCACTTGTGGAACGCTGCAGTATGCATTAATCGGCTACTGGAGTGCTCACAGGACTACTTCCTGCCTGTGGAACACAAACAGTAGCGTCTTCCTGTCTTTGGAACGCACGCTATCATCACTTCCTGTCCAGTCACTCGAGACACATGCATCATTAGTCCCGCCCCATCCTTATTTAGTTTCCAGCATTCTGGCTTCACACTGTGATGAGACAAGCGGTGGAAACCGAGTCCAGCCTGACACCCATCACCACTGACCTTCCATGGTAAGGATCTTTGATATTACTATGCCCACATATCCTTCACCTGACATAGCACAGGCAATACAATAGTTTTTGGTACCTTTGTTTTTTGCCTCATAAGGACCTGCTATACTGTCACACGGCAACTAATATAACTACAGGTAAAAGCGCTCCCTGATTTACATAACTCTCTTTATATGTTTGTTTCACTTTATACTCACCATATTCATTTATCTATATGAAATTCCAACAGAGAAACTGGTAACAAGCCTCCTTTTCAACGTAACAGGTATCCTCATAGTATCACTTTTCACTCTCACAAACCAGTCACTTCCTGATTTTGGGGTTCTAATATTGACTATCTTTTTTGTGGCCTCACAAGGTTCTTTCTACAACTATTCTGAATTAATATATGATACTAGGGAGCTGGGTAGCTCACCTACAAGTCTTCCATTACAGATATTTTTGCTTATATATATATACTGTATATATATTTTTTTTTTACATTTATCATCTTACATACTTACGTGATCCTACATTGCATTCCAGTAGGAACTCACGCTTGTTCCCCATTTCCCCACAATACTTTTAAGCAGTCGGGTTGGTTCATTATTCGTTTTCTTTTTCGTGTACTTTTTTCAGTCTTCCCATCTGGTTCTCCGCACATATGGTTATTCCACTGCATTTATATTTTTTTGTCATTATTTTTTTGTCTTTATAATGTTTTTTACCATACTATTGTAATTATTATCACGTTCGTGAGTTATATGATTTCTACATATTATGAGCAGGACTTATTCACTGTATGCTTATGTTTATGGTTTATCGCAGACTGATGAAGGCCATGTAGGCTGAAACGTTTTGCAGACTGCATAATAAAATTTTCTTCTATGGACCCTTAAGTTGAGTGCCAAGTTACTTTTCACTATTGAGTTTTGGTTTGGGTAACCTACTTGCGCACCCTGCAGTAGTGCCACGCTACAGTATATTATACACGATTCTTTTCCCTTTTCGTGAGCACACTGTCCGTAATGTCGTCTAATACGTTTTCATATAATGATGATGAAACATCTAATATTCTTTCAAAGTTGAATCTTCCTAGTGAGTTTCTCAGATTGTCACCAAGGGAGGCTAGAGAGAGAGACCTGGAGAGTGAACTCCGCTGCCAGATTGATTATGAGTTACACTACATTACTTTAAGCGAGTACCCACACGTGCAGAGGATCCCAAGGGGCCTTAGAGTCCAATTTCGTCCAACCTTGTTTTGCGATTTCACGGAGTTTTGTCAGAAATTCGAATACATACTGAACAAATGTTCATTCGACTTAATGACTTTAACAATTTAACATTTACAAAAAGCAATAGCTACGTCTAAGTAAACAATCAGCAACATTGAGTCGCAATTATCCACAATAGGGACTGCTGAGGAGCTGTCCGAACTGAAAGCTCATATTAAAACAGTGACTGATCAGTACAAAAGGGATACGGAGAGTAGAAAGAGGGTCAAGTTCCAGAGGGACGCCGACGACTACGAGCAGGGTCATGTCTATAGGTGGAAATTTAATTCTAACCCCCGTCCTTTTCGCAACAGGTCTGATTTCAGATCTTCTACTGAACCATCAACTTCAGGCTCTGAGACTGAACATCGGGATCCATATATCAGTCAGGGCCTTTTTTTTAGAGCAACAAAGGAGAAGACCAAGAGGAAGAGGATACGCAGGGGGCGGGGAAAGAAGAGATCCCGACCTGAACAGAGTCACTCGGTCTCAGGTATAAGCCCACTTGTCATAAAAATTTCTTCTAGAGCCTTAAGTATAGCTGAACATTGCTTGTTACAGAAGGGCCTGTCATTTTGTCCGTCATATAATTTGAATACATTTAAGATGGTCATGGAGTTACAATGGTTCTACTGCTCCCTAAGACTAAAAGTCTATTTCTCAAAAAATAGTACAGTAGAACCGAGGTATCCATCTCCTCATATTGACCAGTGTCTTATATCTGCAGCTAGTTTAGATCTTCGCACAAAAAGCTCATTTATTCCCCCACGTGGGTCACACGCATTAGAGACCTTCATTAATTTTGTGAATAAATCATTCAACAAACTGAGACAAGATATTAATAACCACAAACTCCACTGTCCATCCAATCTGGACTCAACTGACTTTCAGGCTCTACAATCACTACAATCAGACAGGAATATAATTATCAAACCCGCTGATAAGGACGGAGCCACTGTGGTGATGGATAGATCCCACTACACAAAAGAGATTTATCAACAGCTAAACGACTCAACGGTCTATACTTAATTAGAAAGTGACCCTCTTCCAGCCACCAGAGACCTGATACAGGATATTCTAACTGACTTCCTCCACTGCAAAATCATTGACACCAAGACGGTTGAGTTTTTAACGAAATCTAATCCTATTACTCCTGTCTTTTACATTTTACTGAAAGTCCACAAAAATTTGGAGAACCCCCCGGGTCGTTCCATAGTGGCGTCTGCGGACTTGATTTTGTCCCCGATATCTATTTTTTATTGAAAAAATTCTTACACCTTTGATCAAGAATACACCTTCATTCCTTTTAGATACAGGCGACTTTCTCAGTAAAATCAGGGAATTGGGCCCTCTACCTGAAGGAGCTATACTGGCCTCCTTTGATGTAAAGGACCTGTATAACTCCATTCTGCATGACAGAGGTATACGTTGTCTACAAGATTTACTGACCCGGATAGACACACATGTCGACATTGTGGATTTGGTTCTGCAATTACTTAGAGTGGTCTTAACAAGGAATTACTTTATGTTCGAAGATAATTTTTATCTTCAAACTAGAGGTACAGCAATGGGATCCAATATAGCGCCTCCTTACGCCAATAGCTACATGGCTATCTTTGAAGAAGAAATAGTCTACACCAACCCACTTTTCCGCGCACATTGTTCCATATGGAAACGATACATCGATGATGTATTCTGCATTTGGACGGGTCCCCCGATGACCCTAACATCCTTTTTTTAATTCCTTAACACGGCCTGGACAGGTCTTTCCTTCACCATAACCAGTAGCGAACAACAAGTTAGTTTCTTAGATACCATGGTCACAAAAGTCGACAGAGGTATATTAAGCACTGACCTATTCACCAAAGCTACAGATCGCAACAGCCTTCTGCTTTTTACCAGTCTACACCCACCAGCCATCAAGAAAGCTATTCCCAAATCACAGTTCAAAAGAGTATGTCAATGTTCTACACAAAACTATAATGAAATATTGGGGCTTATTATCATCTGCTCACCCGAACATTCCAGAATTCCGCAACTCATTTCTTCCCTGTTACAAAAGACCAAATAACATAAAGGATTCACTCATTAGGGCTGACATTGGTCCGGTCAAAAAGTCCACTATGCAGAGATTTCTACATACTCCCAAAACAGGTACTTACCCCTGTCTTCAATGCCATCAATGTAACAATGATCAGAAAGGCAGTTCATTCTTCCATCCACATTCGGGTAAAAAGTATCCGATTAAGGATTTCGCTACTTGTGATACCTGCTATGTAATCTATTGGATCAAGTGCCCCTGCGGACTTCTCTATGTAGGCGAGACTACCCAGGCCATCAAGGACAGGATAAGCAAACACAAGTCCACAATTAGGTGCAAAAATTTTCTTCTTCCTTTGCCCCATCATTTTCATGAATTTGGACATAATGTGTCCCAATTAGAGTTGAGCGATACCGTCCGATACTTCAAAGTATCGTATCGGATGGTATCGGCCGATCTTTAAAAAAAGTATCGGTATCGCCGATTCCGATACCGGAAGTCCCATTCAAGTCTATGGGACTTCCGGTATCGGAATAAGAAAAACCCTTTCCTGCCCTTGTACAGCCTCTCTGGGGTCTGTACGGGCCTTTCGGGGGGCTGTGCCGGCCTGCCAGGGGGTCTGTGCAGGCTCCGGTGGTCTGTGCCGGCCTGCCGGTGGTCTGTGCAGGCTCCGGGGGGCTGTGCCGGCCTGCCGGGGGGCTGTGCCGGCCTGCCGGGGGGCTGTGCAGGCTCCGGGGGGCTGTGCCGGCCTGCCGGGGGGCTGTGCCGGCCTGCCGGGGGGCTGTGCAGGCTCCGGGGGTCTGTGCAGGCATCGTCCGATGGGACTACAAGTCCCATCGGGCGATGCCTGCTACCATGACAGTGATTGACACATTAGCCAATGATGGGACAGTAGTAGTCCCATCATCCGGCTAATGTGTTAAATGTAAAAAAAAAAAAAAAAAAAAAAAAATTACATGCTACATACATACAACATGCATACTACATACATGCTACATTCATACTACATAAATACTACATGCAACATACATACTACATATATACTACATGCATGCTACATACATACTGCATGCTACATACATACCACATATATACTACATACATACTACATGCATGCTACATGCATGCTACATGCTACATACATAACACATACATACTACATGCTACATGCTACATACTACATATATACTATATGCATGCTACATACTACATGCTACATACATACTACATATATACTACATGCATGCTACATACATACTGCATGCTACATGCATGCTACATACATACTACATACATACTACATGCTACATACATACTACATATATACTACATGCTACATACATACTACATATATACTACATGCATGCTACATACATACTACATACATACTACATGCTACATACATACTACATATATACTACATGCATGCTACATACATACTACATACATGCTACATACATACCACATACATAACACATATATACTACATGCATGCTACATACATACTACATGCTACATACATACTACATATATACTACATGCATGCTACATACATACTGCATGCTACATGCATGCTACATACATACTACATACATACTACATGCTACATACATACTACATATATACTACATGCATGCTACATGCATGCTACATACATACCACATACATAACACATATATACTACATGCATGCTACATACATACTACATGCTACATACATACCATATACATACTACATGCATGCTACATACATACTACATGCATGCTACATACATACTACATGCTACATACATACTACATATATACTACATGCATGCTACATACATACTACATGCTACATACATACTACATATATACTACATGCATGCTACATACTACATACATACTACATATATACTACATGCATGCTACATACATACTACATGCATGCTACATACATACTACATGCTACATACATACCACATACATACTACATGCATGCTACATACATACTACATATATACTACATGCATGCTACATACATACTACATGCATGCTACATACATACTACATGCTACATACATACCACATACATGCTACATATATACTACATATATACTACATGCATGCTACATACATACTGCATGCTACGTGCATGCTACATACATACTACATGCTACATACATGCTACATACATACTACATATATACTACATGCATGCTACATACATACTGCATGCTACATGCATGCTACATACATACTACATACAGACTACATGCTACATACATACCACATATATACTACATACATACTACATACAATACATTCATACAATACATACATAGACATACAGTACATATAACATAGAGTAACATACTTACCAATACTTGTCACATTGTTCCCCGAAGCCATTGTCGTCTACGGAATAAATATTAACATAACAAACCACAAAAATACTCACCCACGATCCGAAGCAGTCCACGAGTGTGTCCCACGACGATCTTGGGTAGAGAACTGCAGCATCAGCTGTTGCTGCCGTTCTCTACGGGCTGCAGGAATCCAATGACGGAAGGTAGGTATCCTTCCGCACTGTATTCCTCCGCCACTTAAAAAAAAAAAAAGTCCCTAGTCTCACTTTATGCCATTGCTGTGTGGGAAGCACGCCCACCGAGGTCTGAATCGTTTTTTGTTTAGTAATGTGAAAGGTACTCAACGAGCAACGAGGTCGCTATGCAGATCGCTGATCTCTCTAGAGTCGTTGACGAGAGTGGACTGTTTGAAAGCTATCTAGCGATCACGTAACGACACAACAGCGATCTATGCCTGGTCGGATCGCTATCGTTATCGCTGGTGCGTTGTTTAGTGTAAAAGGCCCTTTAGAGTCTGACGGCTGTTGTAACCTGTTCAGAAGTTAGTGGCATTTAGGTGGTAAAAATACACATTTTCATTTCTGTCATGCCACTTTGCATTAATTCCTGAAAATCACCTGAAGGGTTAATAAACTACCTGACTTTCAATATGTCAGGGGGTGCTGTTTTTAAAATGGTGTCACTTTTAGGGGTTTTCCAATATATAGGACCCCCCAAAGGCACTTCAAACCTGGATGGGTCACTAAGAAAATAAATTTAGTAAATTTCCTTGATAAAATGGAAAATTACTGCTCCATTTTTAAACCTCCTAAAATGCTAACAAAATAAAAAATTTTTTTACAGATGATGCTGATGTAAAGCAGGCATGTGGAAAATGTTATTTATGAATGTTTTTGTGTGGTATGACTGTCTGGATTAGGCTGGTTTCACATTAGCGCTTTTGTGCGCAGCGCATCGTGCGCACCCGTGCGCATGCGCACTGCGCACCTATACTTAACATGACGTGCGCATGGTCTTGCGCATACTTGCGTTTTCGTGCGCATGCGTTTTTTTGTCTTTTGCGCCAGGCGCGCCAGACGCAACATGTTGCATTTTTGGTTCCGCCCTGTCTCGTCAAAAAAACGCATGCGCACGCTTGCGCACGGAATGCGCAAAAACACCACATTGGAGCCTATGGGAACGCATGCGTGCGCATGGTCTTGCGCACGCTTGCGTTTTTTTGCGCATGCGTTTTTGAGTTAAACAAGTCTAGAATGTTCTCTAGACAATGGAAAAAACGTCACACTTAAAAACGCATGCGCATAAAAAACGCCAACGCATGCAAAAAACGCATGTAAAACGCAAACAACGCTGCGTTTTTTTTACACATCAGCGTGCGCATGACGTTAAAAAAACGCGCGTTTGTTTTGCGTTTTTCTTTGCGTTTTTTATGCGCCCGATGCGCTGCGCAAAAAAACGCTAATGTGAAACTAGCCTTAAAGGGATAATCATTCAAAGTTTGAAAATTGCAAATTTTTTAACATTTTTCTCAAATTTCTGATATTTTTTATAAATAAAAACCAAACATATTGACCTAAATTTACCATTATCATAAAGTACAATGTGTCACGAAAAAACAATCTCAAAATCACTGGGATTTGTTGAAGCATTCCAGAGTTATCATCACATAAAGTGACACTGGTCAGATTTAAAAAATTTGGCTCTGTCACTAAAGGGATAAAGTTAATAAAAATAACGAAAAGATCCATGAAAGTGCAAGCGTAAATGTTTTTTGTTCGTTTATACTTTAAACGGGGAAACGAAATTTCGCTTAGTAACAGGAGCTCTATGGCAGACAGTAGACTGTTAGCTGATCGTGTGGAGTCGCGCCAGGCGGTGACTCAGCCAATAGTTCAGGCAGCTGCCGCGACGTGACGTCCACTGACACTGAGGTCTTGTTTACCCCAACTGCTGAACTGCTCATTGGCCATTGCTCATCGGTCAGCGGCCAGTGTCGGATCGTCAGTGCAGTCTGTGTCGCATATAGTAGTTGTTGTGCGTGTGTAGGTAGATAGTATTTAGTATTACCGTATTTTCCGGCGTATAAGACGACTGGGCGTATAAGACGACCCCCAACTTTTCCAGTTAAAATATAGAGTTTGGAATATACTCGCTGTATAAGACTACCCCTCTTCTACGGTATGATTCCCATTGTGAACCCCACACAGCCCTTCATACAGTATAATGGCCCCTACATCTCTTCACACTGTATTATGGCCCCCACACAGCCTTAAAGGGACACTGTCACCAGGATTTTGCCATCCCATCTGATAGCAGCATAATGTAGAGATAGAGACCCGGATTCCAGCGATGTGTCACTTACTGAGCTGCTTGCTGTAATTTTAATATAATTACCGTTTTCCCTGCTTCATATTTAGCAGTAAATGAATGTGCTGGACTATTTGATTAGTCCTACAATGTTAATCTCAAACTGATTGAACAGTGATTTTATGAAAACTACACTGAGCGGCCCAGTAAGTGACACTGGTGACAGTGTCCCTTTAAATCGCCCTCCATAAAGTATAAAGGCTTCCTCATAGTCCTTTAAGTATTATCATGCCCCCCATAGAACCCTCCCAGTATTATAATGGCTTCCACATAGTATAATTGGCTCCGTATATTATTGTTAGGGTCGGCGGAACGCACCAGATATAAATAATAGGGGGTGCGTTCGCCGCCCGGGGGCCACCGTGCGGTAGATGGCAAGACCGCTGCTGGACAATGGCAGATACGCTGGAAGTGCGATACAGCGCTCAGGTTAACGTCACCCGAGAGCCTGAAGGCGGACTCTGTTTAGTCACAGAGATGCCTGAACATAAAGTAGAAGTGAAGGCTGAACCTGTTAGCTGCACAGGTCAGCCGGCGTGTGGCGTCGCAGCCGCGAACACCAAAGGCTGCTGCTGCTACTGCAGCGCGGCCGTAACTGAAGCCACTAAGCGACAGTGCCGGAGGAGCCGGACACCGACGGACGCTAGTGTAGGTGCGGTAAGCACAGTGGCGTGTAGCTTGCCACAACCTGGTGCTGACTAAGCCAACACTCTGTCACCATTCGTATTATCAGAGGGAAGGGGTTTCTTAATGAGTCAGTCACCAGTCCATGCATCCATCACCATACACACATAGCATTCTTAGTCTACACTAGCGCATGGCCGAGACGCCATGCGGGCTTTCTATAGCCATGCGCTTCCGGGACCTTCCAGTACTTTGGGAAGGACCAATCAGATCTGACGCAGGACCTGAGCATGTGACCCCTGCTCTCCACTGAGAGGTCACCTTGCGGGCATGCCCAGTAGCATGGCACGAGGACTTAGCCTCTGGAGCGGTTCCCTGCAGAGCAGGTTGCGCTACCATTGCTGCACCAGAGGTGGCAGCAACATCCAGGCTCACAGAATGAGTCTGAGCAGAACGCCTGGCTCACCGTAATTGCTGAGCAGCTTCTGGAGCGGTCAGAGGAGAATGGGAGACTGCTGGATGTCTGGCTTTGGATTCCTGCTGTGCAGCGTCAGGAATCCAATGCCTAACATTACGCCCCCTCCACTCTGCACCTCACTGTGCTCAAAAGCCGCGATCAGGAGCGGTGCGTGGACGTTCTCCATCGGCTCCCAGGTCCGAGCCTCGGGACCGTGACCCTTCCAATCCACCAAGTAGAATTTTTTGCTGCGCACAAACCTGCACCCCACGATGGCATTAACTAGAGTTGAGCGACTTTTGCTTTTTTAGGGTCGCGTTTCGTTTCGTGAAACCCGACTTTTCCAAAAGTCGGGTCGAGCAAGATCGTCCGATTATAGGGAAAAGTCGGGGTCGTCCCGAAACACGAAACCCAATGTAAGTCAATGGGGAATAAAAGTCGGCAGTGAGAGGAGGACAGGAAACACACCTACAGTGCCCATTTGAATGCCAAAAGCATCAATTCTTCTTACTTAAGCTTGTCAACCTTAATTAACTTCATAATACAAGTTACGCACTGAAAAATGGGGGTTATTTGGCTAAATTTGTGGGGGGGGAGGGCTGGCTGCAGGTTTTCATGTGCCCTGGGCGAAAGAGCGCCCCTTTAACACATACCACAACTCATCATGCTCCGATACGGCAGAGAAATAGCGGTATAGTACAATGAAAAATACCTCACTTTTTACATCTCATGACGAGGCCCATCTATTTCTCCATACAAAATCATTGGTCCCATATAATGTTTGAAACAGTATATGATGAGCTCCACATAATGCTACAGTATATGTTGGTCCCCATGGATGAAGCTCCACTGTCTTATGGGCCCAAATAATGCTCCAAACATAATGGGCCCCATTTCTAATGCTCTAGTGTATAATGGGCCCTGTAAATGCTGCTCCAGTGTCTGATGTCCACCTTTGGAATGTTCCAGTGTATGGTGGGCCCCATCTATCATTCTCCAGAGTATAGTGCTCCCCAAAAATTGCTGTCCCAACATAGAAAACAATCAAATAAGTCTCCTCGCTAGGGAATCCCTGTACTTGTCTGGACAGGTGCTGTAGCTTGCTTAA
Source organism: Dendrobates tinctorius (assembly GCF_039654945.1). Taxonomy (NCBI): domain Eukaryota; kingdom Metazoa; phylum Chordata; class Amphibia; order Anura; family Dendrobatidae; genus Dendrobates; species Dendrobates tinctorius. Next base: position 34,113,324 of record NW_027361733.1, read on the forward strand.
CAGCTCGCCAGCCGTTCTCACGCCCAGTATGGATTGCACATGATTGCACAAAGGTTAGAAAGGGTACCGTATCCCTGGATAACATGTATGGATAGCGTACACATTCAAAATATATGTCTATACAGCATGAGGCAGGCTCAGACGGTGTTAGGCCCAGAATGGATTGCACGTCATTGCACAAAGGTTAGAAGGGGTACCGTATCCACGGATAACATGTATGGATAGCGTACACATTCAAAATATATGTCTATACAGCATGAGGCAGGCTCAGACGGTGTTAGGCCCAGTATGGATTGCACGTCATTGCACAAAGGTTAGAAAGGGTACCGTATCCCTGGATAACATGTATGGATAGCGTACACATTCAAAATATATGTCTATACAGCATGAGGCAGGCTCAGACGGTGTTAGGCCCAGTATGGATTGCACGTCATTGCACAAAGGTTAGAAGGGGTACCGTATCCCCGGATAACATGTATGGATAGCGTACACATTCAAAATATATGTCTATACAGCATGAGACAGGCTCAGACGGTGTTAGGCCCAGTATGGATTGCACGTCATTGCACAAAGGTTAGAAGGGGTACCGTATCCCCGGATAACATGTATGGATAGCGTACACATTCAAAATATATGTCTATACAGCATGAGGCAGGCTCAGACGGTGTTAGGCCCAGTATGGATTGCACGTCATTGCACAAAGGTTAGAAGGGGTACCGTATCCCCGGATAACATGTATGGATAGCGTACACATTCAAAATATATGTCTATACAGCATGAGGCAGGCTCAGACGGTGTTAGGCCCAGTATGGATTGCACGTCATTGCACAAAGGTTAGAAGGGGTACCGTATCCACGGATAACATGTATGGATAGCGTACACATTCAAAATATATGTCTATACAGCATGAGGCAGGCTCAGACGGTGTTAGGCCCAGTATGGATTGCACGTCATTGCACAAAGGTTAGAAAGGGTACCGTATCCCTGGATAACATGTATGGATAGCGTACACATTCAAAATATATGTCTATACAGCATGAGGCAGGCTCAGACGGTGTTAGGCCCAGTATGGATTGCACGTCATTGCACAAAGGTTAGAAGGGGTACCGTATCCCCGGATAACATGTATGGATAGCGTACACATTCAAAATATATGTCTATACAGCATGAGGCAGGCTCAGACGGTGTTAGGCCCAGTATGGATTGCACGTCATTGCACAAAGGTTAGAAGGGGTACCGTATCCCCGGATAACATGTATGGATAGCGTACACATTCAAAATATATGTCTATACAGCATGAGGCAGGCTCAGACGGTGTTAGGCCCAGTATGGATTGCACGTCATTGCACAAAGGTTAGAAGGGGTACCGTATCCCCGGATAACATGTATGGATAGCGTACACATTCAAAATATATGTCTATACAGCATGAGGCAGGCTCAGACGGTGTTAGGCCCAGTATGGATTGCACGTCATTGCACAAAGTTTAGAAGGGGTAACGTATCCCCGGATAACATGTATGGATAGCGTACACATTCAAAATATATGTCTATACATCAGGAGGCAGGCTCAGACGGTGTCAGGCACAGTATGGATTTGACGGCCCAGATTACACAGCGGAGGAGCAGGGAGAGGTAAAGATTGCAAATGCTGGGGCCCTGGCCAAGCAAGGGGGGCCCACTCGTGGGCGTCGGTACTGGCACTGGGCCCCTCATAGTACAGCGGTGTGCTGACGGCGGGTGTGCACCACCACCGTCAGAGACACTTGATTGCACTATGAGGGACCCTGTGCCAGTGCCCGCGCCCAAGAGTCGGCCTACCCACCTGTCCAGGTCAACGGCACTCGCACGGTGTCGTGCGCTAGGTGGTGACCCCGGCCATGGGGGGGGAGGCAGCACAGTTAGGGACTTTTAGAAAGTGGCATATGTTGATGTTGGACATTCAACTGATGCAAAAGGCGAAATAGGTGAAGTACCAGGAAGAGGTGGACCAAAGCAAGCCATTTTTCTGTCACCCTATGTGTCATCAGGGGAAGGTGGGACAAAATCCTTGGAAACCCATGCGTGGTTCATTTTAATGAAGGTTAGATCATCCACATTTTGGGTTGACAGACGGGTCCTTTTTTCTGTCAGGATTGATCCAGCTGCACTGAAGACTCTTTCCGATAGCACACTTGCAGCTGGGCAAGCGAGCTCCTGTAAGGCATATTGGGCCAATTCAGGCCAGGTGTCCAGTTTAGCGGCCCAATAGTCAAAGGGGAATGACCTGTGTGGGAGAACATCGATATGGGAGGAAAAGTAGTTTGTAACCATAGTTGACAACTGCTGTCTCCTGTCACTTTCCATCGATGCAGTATTACCAGTTGTGTGAGCAGTATTTGAAAAATCAGTCCACAACATTGTCATGAAACCCCTGTCTCCAACGCCACTTCTGCTGTGTGCACCACGAACACCTCTGCCAAGCTGCCCCCGGCCCGTACGGCTCGTGTGAGAACCATCACCGCTGCTGTGTGCTGGGAATGCCTCAAGCAACCGATTTACCAGAGTTGCTTGTTTATTAGCCAATATTAGGTCAAGGTTCTCCTGTGGCATGATGTTTTGTAATTTGCCTTTATAGCGTGGATCCAGGATGCTGGCCAACCAGTAGTCGTCATCGTTCATCATTTTGGCAATGCGGGGGTCCCTTTTTAGGATCCGCAAGGCATAATCTGACATGTGGGCCAATGTTCCCGGTGTCAATGATGCACTGCGAGTGCTGGGTGGAGGAGCACTTTCTGGCAAATCCACATCCCTCCAGTCACGCACAAACCCTGTACCAGACCTTGCCACGCCAACACTTTCACTTGCCCCACGAGATGCATCCTCCTCCCCTAAGTAATCATCCCCATCATCCTCCTCCTCCTCCTCCTCTTCTTCCTTCACCTCGTCCAGGAGAGGTCCCTGAGCAGACAATGGCTGAATGTCATCAAGGATTCCCTCCTCCTCTTCCTCCTCATCAACATTGGCTGCAGACGCCTGCTCCTTAAGGTGCGTCAAAGTTTGCATGAGCAGACGCATAAGTGGGATGCTCATGCTTAGGATGGCGTCGTCTGCGCTTACCAGCCGTGTGCATTCCTCAAAACACTGAAGGACTTTACAAAGGTCTTTCAGCTTCGACCACTGCACGCCTGTCAACTCCATGTCTGCTCTCAAAGTGCCTGGCCGTGTATCCTCCCACAAATGCATTATGGCCTGCCTCTGCTCGCACAGCCGCTCCACCATGTGCAGGGTGGAGTTCCACCTTGTTGCAATGTCGATAATGAGGCGGTGGTTGGGAAGGTGGAGCAATCGCTGCAGCTTCTGCATACGAACGGAGTGTACAGGCGACCGGCGGATGTGCGCGCACAGTCTTCGCACCTTCTGGAGCAGGGCTGTTAACTCCGGATAATTTTTGAGGAAGCACTGCACCACCAGGTTCAAGGTGTGAGCCAAGCAAGGTATGTGGCTGAGTTTTGAAAGGGCTATGGCTGCCACAAAATTACGGCCGTTATCACTAACTACCTTGCCTGCCTCAAGATGTACACTGCCCAGCCATGACTCAGTTTGTCGCTTCAAGTACTCGGCCAGCACCTCGGCGGTGTGTCTGTCGCCCAAACACATCATCTGCAACACAGCCTGCTGACGCTTTCCACTAGCTGCTCGATAGGGGGACACATCGTGTGCAACAGTGGCAGCTGCAGATGGAGTGCTCGTACGACTGCGCTCTGTGGACGAGATGTCGCTTCTGGAGGAGGAGGAGGAGGGTCGAACGCCTACAGCCAACTGTTTCCTATACCGTGGGCTAGGCAGCACTGTCCCACCACCGCTGTCCCCTGTGGACCCTGCATCCACCACATTAACCCAGTGCGCAGTGATGGACACGTAACGGCCCTGGCCATGCCGACTGGACCATGCACAGTTGTGAGGTGCACCTTTCCGCTCACTGACTGCTTGAGTGCATGGACAATGCGGTCTTTCACATGATGGTGGAGGGCTGGGATGGCTTTGCGAGAGAAGAAGTGGCGACTGGGTAGGTCATAGCGTGGTACTGCATAGGCCATGAGTTCGCAGAAAGCTGTGCTTTCCACCAACCGAAAGGGCATCAACTCAAACGAGATTAGTTTGGCAATGTGGGCGTTCAAACCCAGTGTACGCGGATGAGAGACTGAGTACTTTCTTGACCTACTCATAGTGTCTGGGAGGGTGAGCTGGACTTGAGAGCTGCATATGGTGGAAGTAGCGGTGGACAGGGCGGACTGAGAGAGGGTTGATGATGGTGATGGAGTTGGTGTTCTTTCTGATGGCCTAGAATCAGTCTTTCGTTGATATAACAGTGGGATTCCCTGACTGCTGTGGCCTTGCAACGACACCTCAACATTTGCTGCTGTGCTAACCGGTGTGCTTACAGTGGGGGAAACAATGTAGCATTGCTGACTACCTTCGTTGTGATCAGTTGCACATGTGGCACTTGAGGTTTGGTGTTGTGTCCACGCTTGCAAGTGCATGCTGGTTAAATGTCTAAGCATGCAACTGGTATTCAAATTTTTCAGATTTTTCCCTCGGCTAAAGGTCTTTGCGCACTTCTTACAGATAACCTTGGCCTGATCATGAGGATTTTGTTCAAAAAACTGCCACACTGCACTCTTCCTACTTTGGCAGACATTTTGCGGCCTAGCACGCTGTGATCTTTTGACCCTCTGGACAAGCTGTCCAGCAACTCTTTTGATGTTTGGAACCTGTCTTTGGAGTGCTCTGGGCCTGCCAGATAACAGCTGTTGCGATGTCGATGTCTGCTGTGGATGCTCCTCATCTGAGCTATTGGAAGCAGCACCCTCTTCCCCCAATGGATGCCAATCTGGGTCAACAACTGGGTCATCCATCACCTCCTCTTCTATGTCATGTGCACCTTTCTCTGTGTCACCGTGTATGGTGGTATAGTGTGCGGGAAGGGGCACCTGAGTCTCATCAGGGTCAAAATCTGGCTCTGTACACTGCGAGGACAATGTAGTGCTCTGAGTGAATGTACCAGCAGAATCATCCATCAGCGGCTGTGCATCAGTGCACTCCATGTCAGATTCATCTTGGCCTGGGTAATTCACCATTTGACTTGATAATCCAGGCATGGTATGTGAAAACAGCTCCATGGAGTAATCAGTAGTATGGCCTGCGTCATCCTTCAATCTTGGTTGGGGTGAAGGACACAAGGAAAGGTGTGGTTCATGAACATGAGCCTCCAATGACGACTCAGTGCTTTTACTTTTTACAACTGAAGAAGAGGAGGCGATAGAGCTGGAGGCTGAGTCAGCAATGTAAGACAAAACTTTTTCCTGATGCTCTGCCTTTAAAAGCGGTTTGCCAACTCCTAGAAAACTAAGCGTTCGAGGCCTTATGTAGACAGACGATGACGCAGGGTCAGCACCTCCTGCATTTGGTCCTATTTTGCTCTTGCCACTACCATCAGATCCACCACCAACACCATCATTACCAGCTGCCAACCCCCGCCCAATTCCACGGCCTCTTCCACCAGCCTTCCTCATTTTTGGTAGAAATGTAGACAAAATCCAACAAACTATATAGTAATGTAAAACAAGGTACAAGGTGTCTATAGGACAGGGGAGTTTTAGAATTTCTGCACACACTTTTGGACAGTGGACACTTGTGGATTGTGTGCGGCCCACTGATATCTGAGCGCTATGTGACACGCTCGATGGCACAGCTGCCTGTGTCCAAAGTGACGAGAGGATAATGGAGATTTTGAATCTCTGCGTACACTTGTGGACAGTGGACACTTGTGGATTGTGTGCGGCCCACTGATATCTGAGCGCTATGTGACACGCTCGATGGCACAGCTGCCTGTGACCAAAGTGACGAGAGGATAATGGAGATTTTGAATCTCTGCGTACACTTGTGGACAGTGGACACTTGTGGATTGTGTGCGGCCCACTGATATCTGAGCGCTATGTGACACGCTCGATGGCACAGCTGCCTGTGACCAAAGTGACGAGAGGATAATGGAGATTTTGAATCTCTGCGTACACTTGTGGACAGTGGACACTTGTGGATTGTGTGCGGCCCACTGATATCTGAGCGCTATGTGACACGCTCGATGGCACAGCTGCCTGTGACCAAAGTGACGAGAGGATAATGGAGATTTTGAATCTCTGCGTACACTTTTGGACACTGGACACTTGTGGATTGTGTGCGGCCCACTGATATCTGAGCGCTATGTGACACGCTCGATGGCACAGCTGCCTGTGACCAAAGTGACGAGAGGATAATGGAGATTTTGAATCTCTGCGTACACTTGTGGACAGTGGACACTTGTGGATTGTGTGCGGCCCACTGATATCTGAGCGCTATGTGACACGCTCGATGGCACAGCTGCCTGTGACCAAAGTGACGAGAGGATAATAAAGATTTTGAATCTCTGCGTACACTTGTGGACAGTGGACACTTGTGGATTGTGTGCGGCCCACTGATATCTGAGCGCTATGTGACACGCTCGATGGCACAGCTGCCTGTGACCAAAGTGACGAGAGGATAATGGAGATTTTGAATCTCTGCTTACACTTTTGGACACTGGACACTTGTGGATTGTGTGCGGCCCACTGATATCTGAGCGCTATGTGACACGCTCGATGGCACAGCTGCCTGTGACCAAAGTGACGAGAGGATAATGGAGATTTTGAATCTCTGCGTACACTTTTGGACACTGGACACTTGTGGATTGTGTGCGGCCCACTGATATCTGAGCGCTATGTGACACGCTCGATGGCACAGCTGCCTGTGACCAAAGTGACGAGAGGATAATGGAGATTTTGAATCTCTGCGTACACTTTTGGACACTGGACACTTGTGGATTGTGTGCGGCCCACTGATATCTGAGCGCTATGTGACACACTCGATGGCACAGCTGCTTGTGACCAAAGTGACGAGAGGATAATGGAGATTTTGAATCTCTGCGTACACTTGTGGACAGTGGACACTTGTGGATTGTGTGCGGCCCACTGATATCTGAGCGCTATGTGACACGCTCGATGGCACAGCTGCCTGTGACCAAAGTGACGAGAGGATAATGGAGATTTTGAATCTCTGCGTACACTTGTGGACAGTGGACACTTGTGGATTGTGTGCAGCCCACTGATATCTGAGCGCTATGTGACACGCTCGATGGCACAGCTGCCTGTGACCAAAGTGACGAGAGGATAATGGAGATTTTGAATCTCTGCGTACACTTTTGGACACTGGACACTTGTGGATTGTGTGCGGCCCACTGATATCTGAGCGCTATGTGACACGCTCGATGGCACAGCTGCCTGTGACCAAAGTGACGAGAGGATAATGGAGATTTTGAATCTCTGCGTATACTTTTGGACACTGGACACTTGTGGATTGTGTGCGGCCCACTGATATCTGAGCGCTATGTGACACGCTCGATGGCACAGCTGCCTGTGACCAAAGTGACGAGAGGATAATGGAGATTTTGAATCTCTGCGTACACTTGTGGACAGTGGACACTTGTGGATTGTGTGCGGCCCACTGATATCTGAGCGCTATGTGACACGCTCGATGGCACAGCTGCCTGTGACCAAAGTGACGAGAGGATAATGGAGATTTTGAATCTCTGCGTACACTTTTGGACACTGGACACTTGTGGATTGTGTGCGGCCCACTGATATCTGAGCGCTATGTGACACACTCGATGGCACAGCTGCTTGTGACCAAAGTGACGAGAGGATAATGGAGATTTTGAATCTCTGCGTACACTTGTGGACAGTGGACACTTGTGGATTGTGTGCGGCCCACTGATATCTGAGCGCTATGTGACACGCTCGATGGCACAGCTGCCTGTGACCAAAGTGACGAGAGGATAATGGAGATTTTGAATCTCTGCGTACACTTGTGGACAGTGGACACTTGTGGATTGTGTGCAGCCCACTGATATCTGAGCGCTATGTGACACGCTCGATGGCACAGCTGCCTGTGACCAAAGTGACGAGAGGATAATGGAGATTTTGAATCTCTGCGTACACTTGTGGACAGTGGACACTTGTGGATTGTGTGCGGCCCACTGATATCTGAGCGCTATGTGACACGCTCGATGGCACAGCTGCCTGTGACCAAAGTGACGAGAGGATAATGGAGATTTTGAATCTCTGCGTACACTTGTGGACAGTGGACACTTGTGGATTGTGTGCGGCCCACTGATATCTGAGCGCTATGTGACACGCTCGATGGCACAGCTGCCTGTGACCAAAGTGACGAGAGGATAATGGAGATTTTGAATCTCTGCGTACACTTGTGGACAGTGGACACTTGTGGATTGTGTGCGGCCCACTGATATCTGAGCGCTATGTGACACGCTCGATGGCACAGCTGCCTGTGACCAAAGTGACGAGAGGATAATGGAGATTTTGAATCTCTGCGTACACTTTTGGACACTGGACACTTGTGGATTGTGTGCGGCCCACTGATATCTGAGCGCTATGTGACACGCTCGATGGCACAGCTGCCTGTGACCAAAGTGACGAGAGGATAATGGAGATTTTGAATCTCTGCGTACACTTTTGGACACTGGACACTTGTGGATTGTGTGCGGCCCACTGATATCTGAGCGCTATGTGACACGCTCGATGGCACAGCTGCCTGTGACCAAAGTGACGAGAGGATAATGGAGATTTTGAATCTCTGCGTACACTTGTGGACAGTGGACACTTGTGGATTGTGTGCGGCCCACTGATATCTGAGCGCTATGTGACACGCTCGATGGCACAGCTGCCTGTGACCAAAGTGACGAGAGGATAATAAAGATTTTGAATCTCTGCGTACACTTGTGGACAGTGGACACTTGTGGATTGTGTGCGGCCCACTGATATCTGAGCGCTATGTGACACGCTCGATGGCACAGCTGCCTGTGACCAAAGTGACGAGAGGATAATGGAGATTTTGAATCTCTGCTTACACTTTTGGACACTGGACACTTGTGGATTGTGTGCGGCCCACTGATATCTGAGCGCTATGTGACACGCTCGATGGCACAGCTGCCTGTGACCAAAGTGACGAGAGGATAATGGAGATTTTGAATCTCTGCGTACACTTTTGGACACTGGACACTTGTGGATTGTGTGCGGCCCACTGATATCTGAGCGCTATGTGACACGCTCGATGGCACAGCTGCCTGTGACCAAAGTGACGAGAGGATAATGGAGATTTTGAATCTCTGCGTACACTTTTGGACACTGGACACTTGTGGATTGTGTGCGGCCCACTGATATCTGAGCGCTATGTGACACACTCGATGGCACAGCTGCTTGTGACCAAAGTGACGAGAGGATAATGGAGATTTTGAATCTCTGCGTACACTTGTGGACAGTGGACACTTGTGGATTGTGTGCGGCCCACTGATATCTGAGCGCTATGTGACACGCTCGATGGCACAGCTGCCTGTGACCAAAGTGACGAGAGGATAATGGAGATTTTGAATCTCTGCGTACACTTGTGGACAGTGGACACTTGTGGATTGTGTGCAGCCCACTGATATCTGAGCGCTATGTGACACGCTCGATGGCACAGCTGCCTGTGACCAAAGTGACGAGAGGATAATGGAGATTTTGAATCTCTGCGTACACTTTTGGACACTGGACACTTGTGGATTGAGTGCGGCCCACTGATATCTGAGCGCTATGTGACACGCTCGATGGCACAGCTGCCTGTGACCAAAGTGACGAGAGGATAATGGAGATTTTGAATCTCTGCGTACACTTTTGGACACTGGACACTTGTGGATTGTGTGCGGCCCACTGATATCTGAGCGCTATGTGACACGCTCGATGGCACAGCTGCCTGTGACCAAAGTGACGAGAGGATAATGGAGATTTTGAATCTCTGCGTACACTTTTGGACACTGGACACTTGTGGATTGTGTGCGGCCCACTGATATCTGAGCGCTATGTGACACGCTCGATGGCACAGCTGCCTGTGACCAAAGTGACGAGAGGATAATGGAGATTTTGAATCTCTGCGTACACTTGTGGACAGTGGACACTTGTGGATTGTGTGCGGCCCACTGATATCTGAGCGCTATGTGACACGCTCGATGGCACAGCTGCCTGTGACCAAAGTGACGAGAGGATAATGGAGATTTTGAATCTCTGCGTACACTTGTGGACAGTGGACACTTGTGGATTGTGTGCGGCCCACTGATATCTGAGCGCTATGTGACACGCTCGATGGCACAGCTGCCTGTGACCAAAGTGACGAGAGGATAATGGAGATTTTGAATCTCTGCGTACACTTGTGGACACTGGACACTTGTGGATTGTGTGCGGCCCACTGATATCTGAGCGCTATGTGACACGCTCGATGGCACAGCTGCCTGTGACCAAAGTGACGAGAGGATAATGGAGATTTTGAATCTCTGCGTACACTTTTGGACACTGGACACTTGTGGATTGTGTGCGGCCCACTGATATCTGAGCGCTATGTGACACGCTCGATGGCACAGCTGCCTGTGACCAAAGTGACGAGAGGATAATGGAGATTTTGAATCTCTGCGTACACTTTTGGACACTGGACACTTGTGGATTGTGTGCGGCCCACTGATATCTGAGCGCTATGTGACACGCTCGATGGCACAGCTGCCTGTGACCAAAGTGACGAGAGGATAATGGAGATTTTGAATCTCTGCGTACACTTGTGGACAGTGGACACTTGTGGATTGTGTGCGGCCCACTGATATCTGAGCGCTATGTGACACGCTCGATGGCACAGCTGCCTGTGACCAAAGTGACGAGAGGATAATGGAGATTTTGAATCTCTGCGTACACTTTTGGACACTGGACACTTGTGGATTGTGTGCGGCCCACTGATATCTGAGCGCTATGTGACACGCTCGATGGCACAGCTGCCTGTGACCAAAGTGACGAGAGGATAATGGAGATTTTGAATCTCTGCGTACACTTGTGGACAGTGGACACTTGTGGATTGTGTGCGGCCCACTGATATCTGAGCGCTATGTGACACGCTCGATGGCACAGCTGCCTGTGACCAAAGTGACGAGAGGATAATGGAGATTTTGAATCTCTGCGTACACTTTTGGACACTGGACACTTGTGGATTGTGTGCGGCCCACTGATATCTGAGCGCTATGTGACACGCTCGATGGCACAGCTGCCTGTGACCAAAGTGACGAGAGGATAATGGAGATTTTGAATCTCTGCGTACACTTTTGGACACTGGACACTTGTGGATTGTGTGCGGCCCACTGATATCTGAGCGCTATGTGACACGCTCGATGGCACAGCTGCCTGTGACCAAAGTGACGAGAGGATAATGGAGATTTTGAATCTCTGCGTACACTTTTGGACACTGGACACTTGTGGATTGTGTGCGGCCCACTGATATCTGAGCGCTATGTGACACGCTCGATGGCACAGCTGCCTGTGACCAAAGTGACGAGAGGATAATGGAGATTTTGAATCTCTGCGTACACTTGTGGACAGTGGACACTTGTGGATTGTGTGCGGCCCACTGATATCTGAGCGCTATGTGACACGCTCGATGGCACAGCTGCCTGTGACCAAAGTGACGAGAGGATAATGGAGATTTTGAATCTCTGCGTACACTTGTGGACAGTGGACACTTGTGGATTGTGTGCGGCCCACTGATATCTGAGCGCTATGTGACACGCTCGATGGCACAGCTGCCTGTGACCAAAGTGACGAGAGGATAATGGAGATTTTGAATCTCTGCGTACACTTTTGGACACTGGACACTTGTGGATTGTGTGCGGCCCACTGATATCTGAGCGCTATGTGACACGCTCGATGGCACAGCTGCCTGTGACCAAAGTGACGAGAGGATAATGGAGATTTTGAATCTCTGCGTACACTTTTGGACACTGGACACTTGTGGATTGTGTGCGGCCCACTGATATCTGAGCGCTATGTGACACGCTCGATGGCACAGCTGCCTGTGACCAAAGTGACGAGAGGATAAGGGAGATTGGATTGCTTTTAAAAAAGCAGTTTGTGGAGCAGTGGGTAAACAGCAATGCCAGCGTGTCAGGAAGCCTTAGAAGGCAGCCCAACAACCAACACCACTGATACACCACAATATAGCCTCCCCTTGCACTGCACACACAGTGACTTGTGTGTTGTGCAGGCCAAATCGCTAGCAGCAGAAGCAGTTTTTTTGTCTTCTTCCCTGCCTAACGCTCTCCCTACAGAATCAGCAGCAACCTCTCCCTATACTAAGATCGGCAGAAGTAAGATGGCGGTCGGCGTGCAAGCCCTTTTATACCCCCTGTGACGCCCACCAAAGCAAGCCAATCACTTGCATGCCCTTCTGAAAGATGGTGGTGACCCGTGCCTATGTCATCACGTTGCCCACAGTGTCCGTGGATCCTGATTGGCTGAAAAAGAGCGCAAAACAAACTTTTGAAACGCGACTTTGGCGCATAAGTCGCCGACCTCGTGGCCGACCTCATCCTAGGGTCGGGTTTCGTTTCATGAAACCCGACTTTGCCAAAAGTCGGCGACTTTTGAATTTTTTCCACCTGTTTCGCTCAACTCTAGCATTAACCTTAAATTCGTCAGATGACAAGTCTGACGACCCGGCCGATGACTCGGAAAACCAGGCCATGTGAACTGGTTTGAGGAGGGACACATGGAAAACATCTGAAATGGCTAAATGTGGAGGAAGAGCCAGGCGGTAGACCACCAAGCTAATTCGCTCAAGGACCTTGAATGGTCCAATATATCGCGGCGCGAACTTGCGGGACTCGACCCGTAGTTTGATATTTTGGGTGGAGGGCCACACCATGTCGCCAGGGAAGAAGCTTGGAGCGGGTCGCCGATGCGTGTCGGCGGACGCCCTCATCCTTTCCTTAGAGGCACGGATAGCATCCTGAGTGCGATCCAAGATGTCCCGGGCCTCCACTGCCCAGTCTGCCACCCTGGAGTCATTGGAGGACGCTGGCATCGGGACAGGGACGCGAGGATGTTGGCCATAGTTTAGGAGAAAGGGCGTCTGTCCAGTGGAATCAGCCACCGCATTGTTTAGAGCAAATTCAGCCCAAGGTAGCAATGATGTCCAGTCATCCTGCCTGGTAGAGACAAAATGCCGTAGGTAGGTGACCATGGTCTGATTGGCTCTCTCGACCAAGCCGTTCGTCTCGGGATGTTAAGCGGAGGACAGATTGAGCTCGTTGCTAAGTAAGCTGCAGAGCTCCCTCCAAAACCGAGTCGCAAACTGGGGACCTCGGTCACTCACGATTTTGTCCAGCATACCATGTAACCGGAATACGTGCTTTATGAACAAAGTGTCAAGACCACGAGCGGAAGGCAACCATGCGAGTGGCACCAGATGCACCATTTTGGAAAAATGGTCGGTGACCACCCAGATGACCGTACTGCCACCAGACTTGTGCAGGCCAACCTCGAAGTCCATGCCAACCATCTCCCAAGGTCTATCCGCCACTGGCAGGGGATACAACAGCCCCGCCGGCCTCTGTCTAGAGGGTTTGTTCCGAGCACATGAGACGCATGTTTGCACGTATTCCTTAACATCTCGAGCCATATGTGGCCACCAATATGACCTTGCCAGGAGTTCGGTGGTCCGTTTATTGCCAAAATGACCACCCACCCTGGAGGCATGTGCCCAGGCGAGGACCTCCGGCAGTAGCTGAGGAGGCACCAAGGTCTTGCCTGGTGGCACTGACTCGAGAGCGACTGGAACCACGGTCGTAAAACTCTCCGGCGGGAGAATTAACCAAGGCTCAGCCTCTCCTTCCTCCGCTGAAACCACCGAGCGTGAGAGAGCATCCGCACGGACGTTCTTCTCTCCTGAGAGGTAGTGCAGGGTGAAGCGAAAGCGAGAAAAGAAAAGCGACCACCTAGCCTGACGGGAGTTCAGGCGCTGGGCCGTCTGCAAATAGACCAGATTTTTATGGTCTGTGTATACCTGGAAGGGAAATCGAGCCCCCTCCAGGAGATGTCTCCACTCTGAAAAGGCCAACTTCATGGCTAGCAGCTCCCTGTCCCCGATGGAGTAATTCTTCTCCGCCGGTGAGAAGGTCTTTGAGAAGAAGAAGCATGGATGCTTCCGACCTTGAGCATCCTTCTGGAAATGGACTGCTCCTGCACCGACGGAAGAGGCATCTACCTCCAGAATAAACGGTTTATTCACATCGGGACGATGTAATATGGGAGCACCAGCAAAATGCGATTTTATAGCCGAGAAGGCCTTGGAGACCTGTTCCGACCAAGCGTTGAGGTTAGCTCCTTTCTTGTTGAGAGCAACCAAAGGAGCCACCAGTGTGGAAAAGTGTGGTATAAACTGGCGGTAGTAATTCACGAACCCCGAAAAGCGCTGCACCGCTTTGAGGGAATGGGGTTCCTGGCAGTCCATTACCGGTTGTAGTTTGGCAGGATCCATGGCCAGCCCCTGGGTCGAGATGATATAGCCCAGGAACGGCAAGGACTCCTGCTCAAACTGGCACTTTTCCAGCTTGGCAAATAGAGAGTTCGCCCGCAGACGGTCGAAGACCCAGCAGACGTCTCTCCGGTGGGTGGTCAAATCTGGCGAAAAGATGAGTATGTCATCCAGATAGACCACCACCGAGGTAGAGAGCATGTCGCGGAAGACGTCGTTGACAAAATCCTGGAAGACAGCTGGCGCATTACAAAGGCTAAACGGCACAACCAGGTATTCGTAATGGCCATCCCTGGTATTAAAAGCTGTCTTCCATTCGTCTCCTTCGTGAATGCGGATCAGGTTGTATGCCCCCCGCAGATCTAATTTTGTAAAGATTCGGGCCCCTCGCAACCTGTCAAATAACTCAGAGATCAACGGTAGAGGATATTTGTTTTTAACCGTGATAGCATTGAGACCTCTGTAGTCAATGCAGGGACGTAACTCTCCTTTCTTCTTCTGTACGAAGAAGAACCCTGCACCAGCAGGTGACACCGATTTTCTGATAAAACCCCTAGCCAGGTTCTCCCGGATATATTGAGACATAGCCTCTGTCTCAGGGACTGATAATGGATACACACAGCCTCTAGGAGGTTCTGTGCCTGGCAGGAGATCAATCGGGCAATCATAGGGACGGTGCGGCGGGAGCGTCTCCGCAGACTTCTTAGAGAAGACGTCCGCGTACTGGTGGTAGGGCTTGGGGAGCGCGGAGAGATCCGCTGGTACTTCAGTGGAAGCCACCTGAACACTGCCCCTCAGGCACCTTCCCTCACAGTCCTTGCTCCATGCCAGTATATTCCCCGAAGCCCAATCAATATGAGGGGAATGGCAAAGGAGCCAGGGAACCCCGAGAAGCACCTGTCGATGCCATCTGGCAAGATGAGCAGGGACAGAATCTCACGATGAGAGGGTGAGATAGAGAGAACAAGTGGCGCTGTCTGATGGGTCACCTGAGAGGGTAACGGGGCACTGTTAACCACCCTGATGGTCAGAGGCTGTGGTAATAATACCAGGGGGATAGCGTGTTTCTGGGCGAAGGTAGAGGACATAAGATTCCCCTCTGCCCTGGAATCCACGGTAACCTCTGCCTCCCAGGTGGAAGACCCACTGTCTAAGATACCCCGGAATACCGGTTTGGGTGAGAAGGGTTTCATATTGGACTGCCCACCACCTACGGCCACTGGTCGTGGACGTTTTTTTGCCCGCAGAGGACATGTGCTGGCCGGGTGACCAAACTGGCGGCACTGATAACAACGTACCGAGCTTCGCATCGGCCGTGGCTTAGAGGCGGTGCGAGACACCTCCATAGGTTCGGAGGGCGAAAGCTCCTGAGCTGGATAAATTAGCGGCTCGGAGAATGTGGGAGCCAAATTAACCCTTCGTCTGGATAGTGCACGCTCCAACCCGCGCTCCGTAAACCGGAGGTCAATGCGGGTGGAAACTGCAATCAATTCCTCCAGACTTGTGAGAACTTCTCTAGTGGCTAGAGCATCTTTCACGTGCTCAGCTAACCCACTCCGAAACACCGGGACTAATGCTTTGTCCGGCCACTCTAATTCGGAAGCCAGTGTCCAGAACCGGACGGCAAAATGGCTAACTGAGAGCGAGCCCTGTGTTAGGGATAGTAGTTGGAGTGAGGTATCGTGCGTGATCCATGGTCCCAAAAAGACCTGCTTCATGGCCGCAAGGAACTGAGCAACACCCTGAACCACAGGATCATCACGTTCTCACAATGGCGTGGCCCCCTGTAATGCCCGGCCAGACAACAAGGAGACAATAAACCCCACCTTAGCCCGCTCTGTAGGAAACCTTGCAGCCAGCAACTCCAGCTGAATAAAGCACTGGCTGACGAATCCCCTACAGGTGGTGCTGTCACCCGAAAACTTGTCAGGGAGCGGGAGGCGAGAAATTGTCGGTGTGGGCATAAGTGTGGGCACACGTGAGACAGCCTCAGCGACTGTCTGAGCAGCAGCTAGCGCAGTATTCGCAGCTGAGTTGGCGCTCTCAATAGCCGCCAACCTGCTCTCCAGCTGCCGAATATAGCGCTGCAACTGCTGCATGTCTGCATTACCAGCCAGACCCTGGCGCTAGTGTAATGTTAGGGTCGGCGGAATGCACCAGATATAAATAATAGGGGGTGTGTTCGCTGCCCAGGGTCCACTGTTCGGTAGATGGCAAGACCGCTGCTGGACAATGGCAGATACACTGGAAGTGCGATACAGCGCTCGGGTTAACGTCACCCGAGAGCCTGAAGGCGGACTCTGTTTAGTCACAGAGACGCCTGAACATAAAGTAGAAGTGAAGGCTGAACCTGTTAGCTGCACAGGTCAGCCGGCGTGTGGCGTCGCAGCCGCGAACACCAAAGGCTGCTGCTACTGCAGCGCGGCCGTAACTGAAGTCGCTAAGCGACAGTGCCGGAGGAGCCGGACACCGACGGATGCTAGTGTAGGTGCGGTAAGCACAGTGGCGTGTAGCTTGCCACAACCTGGCGCTGACTAAGCCAACACTCTGTCACCATTCGTATTATCAGAGGCAAGGGGTTTCTTAATGAGTCAGTCACCAGTCCATGCATCCATCACCATACACACATAGCATTCTTAGTCTACACTAGCGCATGGCCGAGTCGCCATGCAGGCTTTTTATAGCCATGCGCTACCGGGACCTTCCAGTACTTTGGGAAGGACCAATCAGATCTGACGCAGGACCTGAGCATGTGACCCCTGCTCTCCACTAAGAGGTCACCTTGCGGGCACGCCCAGTAGCACGGCACAAGGACTTAGCCTCTGGAGCGATTCCCTGCAGAGCAGGTTGCGCTACCATTGCTGCACCAGAGGTGGCAGCAACATCCAGGCTCACAGAATGAGTCTGAGCAGAACGCCTGGCTCACCGTAATTACTAAGCAGCACCTGGAGCGGTCAGAGGAGAATGGGAGACCGCTGCATGTCTGGCTCTGGATTCCTGCTGTGCAGCGTCAGGAATCCGATGCCTAACAATTATACTGCATCATCTATAGTCACCCATTATAATGCTCCATATAGTATACTGCACCCCCATATACTATAAATATGGAGAGGGGTGATGTGCCAGCATCATGTGGAGGGGGGTGGAATATGGGGATTGGGATGTGCCAGCACTGTGAGGGGGTAGGTGACATGGAGAGGGGTTTGTGCCTGTGTCAAGATGGGGGGGGTTGGGGGAGTACAGGGGGCAAACTTTCCTGTCAGACAATGTCACCCAGAGGACAGGAGACTCTCATTTCAATAATTTCCAGGAGCTCTGCCAGCTGTCAATGAATGGAAACCTGCTCTGGCCTGGAGAGTCTCATAGCACAAGATTTGTAACAATATGTTAGTCTGGAGATCATAAAGAGTTGTCAAGGCAGGCACAGTGCACATTGTAACAAACTCTCAGCATTGAGAGGAGACAGTCTCAGCAGACACAAATATCTCTGTGACAAACTGTGAGAAGCCCTGCCCCTCTCCAGTCTGCAGGTCTATACTGCTGCGAGGGGGAGGGGAGGAGGTCAGGAAGAAGTCTCCATAATCACACATTCCTCCCGACTTCGGGTCATGCAGTATCTATCTTCTCAGTGAGTCATCTGCCTCTTGTTTTTAAGGCCTGTTTCACACTTCCGTTTTTGTGTCCGCCAAACGGATCCGTTTCCGTTTTTTTGACGGAAACGGATGCCAACGGATCAGTTTTTAAAAAACCGGATCCGTTTTTTTGACGGATCCGCGGTAACCGTAATGGAAGTCTATGGGACAAAAAAACGGATCCTGCAAAAAATGGCGGATCCGTTTTTTTACGGAAAACAACGGATTTTGATGGATTTGAAAAAACGGAAGTGTGAAACAGGCCTTATAATCAGAGCTGTGTACAACCCCCACTCTGTCTCTCCTCACAACCGGGAGGCAGCAATAGTGTCTGCGGTACCTGTGGTCGGGGGTTGTAGTATTTGATGTCTGACATCTGTTGGGGGAGGCAGAAATGTCAGCTCCAGTCTCTCTCCTCCTGGAGAGAGTGGCTGGACACAGTGCACATATCCTGGGCAGCCGCACTGTCTCTTTGCCAGTAGGTGGCGCCCTGCACCTGGCGTATTATACGACCCCTGACTTCTGAGAAGATTTTCAGGGGTTAAAAAGTAGTCTTAAATACTGGAAAAGGAAAATATAGTACTGTGATTGTGTGTGTTAATAAAACCGTTTATTATGAAACGAATTTGGCACCAGCCAAGTGGAAATAAAAAAAGACAGACTGCGAAAAGAAGAAACTTGGAGGCTGAAAAAAGTTTGAAAAACATAGCAGCATGGCTGGATGTTGGAATCCACTCACAGGGAATGATATTGAAATCTCACAAAAATTAAATTCAGATACTTCGGAACAAGACAACCTTAACCCCTTCATGACCCAGCCTATTTTGACCTTAATGACCTGGCCATTTTTGGCAATTCTGACCAGTGTCCCTTTATGAGGTAATAACTCAGGAACGCTTCAACGGATCCTAGCGATTCTGAGATTGTTTTTTCGTGACACATTGGGCTTCATGTTAGTGGTAAATTTAGGTCAATAATGTTTGCATTTATTTGTGAAAAAAACGGAAATTTGGCGAAAATTTTGACAATTTCGCACTTTTCACATTTTGAATTTTTATTCTGTTAAACCAGAGAGTTATGTGACACAAAATAGTTAATAAATAACATTTCCTACATGTCTACTTTACATCAGCACAATGTTGGAAACAAAATTTTTTTTGTTAGGAAGTTATAAGGGTTAAAATTTGACCAACGATTTCTCATTTTTACAACAAAATTTACAAAACCATTTTTTTTAGGGACCACCTCACATTTGAAGGCACTTTGAGGGGTCTATATGGCAGAAAATACCCAAGTTGACACCATTTTAAAAACTGCACCCCTCAAGCTACTCAAAAACTACATTCAAGAAGATTATTAACCATTCAGGTGCTTCACAGCAACTAAAGCAATGTGGAAGGAAAAAATGGGCATTTTAATTTTTCCAACAAAAATTTTCTTTTAGCCTCAATTTTTTCATTTTCACATGGGTAACAGGATAAAATGGATCCTATAATTTGTTTGGCAATTTCTCCTGAGTACACAGATACCTCATATGTGGTTATAAAACACTGTTTGGGCGCAAGGCAGGGCCCGAAAGGGAAGGAGCACCATTTGACTTTTTGAATGGAAAATATGCTGGAATATTTAGCGGTTGCAATTTTGAGTTTGGAGAGTCCCTGTGTGCCTAAACATTGGAGCTCCCCCACAAGTGACCCCACTTTGGAAACTAGATCCTCCAAGGAACTTATCTAGATGCATAGTGAGCACTTTGAACCCCCAGGTTCTTCACAAATTGATCCGTAAAAAAAAAAAGAACTTTATTTTCACAAAAAATTTTTTTAGCATCAGTTTTTTCATTTTCTCATGGGCAACAGAATAAAATGGATCCTAAAATTTGCTGGGCAATTTCTCCTGAGTACACCGATACCTCATATGTGGTCATAAACCACTGTTTGGGCGCACGGCAGGGCCCAGAAGGGAATGAGCACCATTTGACTTTTTGAATGGAAAATTAGCTCCAATTGTTAGCGGACGCCATGTCGTGTTTGTAGAGCCCCGTGTACCTAAACATTGGAGCTCCCCCACAAGTGACCCCATTTTGGAAACAGAAGTTTATAACGCAGAGCAGTGAAAACAAAAATCATTTTTTTTCCTCAAAAATGATATTTTAGCCCGTTATTTTTTATTTTCTCAAGGCTAACAGGAGAAATTGACCACAAAAGTTATTGTGCGATTTGTCCTGAGTACGCTGGTACCCTATATGTGGGGGGGAAACCACTGTTTTGGTGCATGGGAGCGCTCAGAAGGGAAGGAGCACAATTTTGGAATGCAGACTGATGGAATGTCATCATGTTGCGTTTGCAGAGCCCCTGATGTGCCTAAACAGTAGAAACCCCCCACAAGTGACCTCATTTTGGAAACTAGACCCCCCAAGGAGCTTATCTAGATGTGTAGTGAGCACTTTGAACCCCCAAGTGCTTCACAGAAGTTTATGAACGCAGAGCCATGAAAATATAAAATCATTTTTTTCCTCAAAAATGATATTTTTGCCCGCTATTTTTTATTTTCACAAGGGTAACATGATAAATTGGACCCCTAAAGTTGTTGTTCAGTTTGTTCTGAGTACGTTGGTATGCCATATGTGGGGGGGAACCTGTTATGATTGAGTCACCGAGGAGGAAAAAACAAAACACAAGCTCAGCCCAGAAAATCAGAGAGGTTGGAAATTAGCGGATTGCAGACCCCTAATCCTATCACACAACTAGCAGTAGCCGTGGAGTGTTCCTACGGTGATCCTAGACACCTTGTCACAGCCAGAGGTCTAAATAAGCCTAAAGAGAGAAAAGAGTAAAACTAACTGCCCCAGAGCAGACCCCAAAGCAATAGGCAGCCCCCAACATATAATGACGGTGAAACAAGATGAAAACACTAACACAGATAGAAAGATAGGTTGAGCAAATGATGGGGCCCAAGCTAACTAAAAAAGACAGGACAGAAAGGCTGCTGTCTGCAATCCGAGAAAACCCTGCTAAAAATATTACCAACACAACTGATAAGCAAAAAGGACCCTGAAGTCACTAGACTTCAAACCCTATATCAGCACTCAGAATATTCTGAAAGCAGAGCAAAAGAGAACACTGATCAAGGTATAAGTATCCAGAACACCCCCGGCCAGGGATGGCTGAAATAAAAAAAAACAAGGTAAACAAAAACAAAACTAATAAGTTCAATAGCAGAGCAAAAACTTATCTTTGGGAAGCAGGAATCAGACTGGTCTCCAAGAATCCAGCAGAGAAATCACCAGCCACTCAGAAGGGGGTCGGCTGCCTTATATCCAGTCTGAAGTTCCTGTTACCCAGTCACAATCCACCTGATCAGGTGTTTGGTTTCTTTCATCCAAATCAGCCTCACTACCTTCCTTCACCAGAAGAGGGAGATCCTCGGACACAAAAGGTGAATGAACAGATGAGCTCACAACAGTACCTCCCCCTTGAGGAGGGGTCACCGAACCCTCATCCAAGCCACCAGGCTGATCAGGATAAGCCCGATGAAAAGCACGCACCAATCTTTCGGCATGAATATCAGAGGCATGGACCCAGGAATTATCCTCCTGACCATAACCCTTCCACTTAACCAAATACTGGAGTCTCCGTCTAGCCAGACGGGAATCCAGTATCTTCTCTACCTCATATTTCATGTTACCTTCAACCAACACAGGGTCAGGAGGTGCCGCATTAGGAACCACTGGTTCAACAAACCTCTTCAACAAGGACTTATGAAACACATTATGAATCTTAAATGTGACAGGAAGAGTCAACCGAAAAGAGACCGGATTAATAATCTCCAAAATCTTGTAAGGTCCAATAAATCTAGGTTTAAACTTTGGAGAAGCCACTTTCATAGAGATATTCTTTGATGACAACCAGACCATATCACCCACCTTAAACCGGGGACCAATGGTCCTATGCCGGTTAGAAAACCGCTGGGCCTTTTCCTGGGAAAGAGACAACTTATCCACCACTTGGTCCCAAATCTGCTGCATTCTTTCCACCACAGTGTCAACCCCTGGACAGGCAGAAGACTCCACCTGCCCTGAAGAAAATCAAGGATGAATCCCAAAGTTACAGAAAAAGGGTGACATCAAAGTGGCAGAACTAGCTCTATTATTTAAAGCAAATTCGGCCAAGGGTAAAAATGAGACCCAATCATCCTGATCAGCAGATATAAAATATCCTAACCTAAATGAATTCAAGTCTCCAGGTCCAGATGAATTACACCCCAGAGAACTGAAGGAGATAGCAGAAGAAATTTTAGAACCCCTCTCCATAATCTTTGAAAATTCTTGGAGAACAGGAGAAGTCCCAGAAGACTGGAGAAGAGCAAATGTTGTTCCTATCTTCAAAAAGGGGAAGAAGGTGGACCCAGGCAACTATAGGCCGGTGAGTCTGACTTCTATACCAGGAAAGATCTTTGAACAAATTATTAAACAACATGTATGTCAGTACCTGGATAAGAATGAAGTGATTAAACAGAGTCAGCATGGGTTTGTAACTAATAAGTCATGTCAGACTAACTTAATTTCCTTCTATGACGGAATCACTGATTGGGTGGATCAAGGAAACGCTGTAGATATAGTATATCTTGACTTCAGCAAAGCATTTGACAAAGTATCTCATACAATCCTTATTGAAAAAATGACTAAGTATGGAATGGACAAGGCAACTGTTAGGTGGATTCATAACTGGCTTAGTGATCGGACCCAAAGAGTGGTCGTAAATGGCTGCACATCCAGTTGGAAGAATGTCTCAAGTGGGGTACCACAGGGCTCTGTCCTGGGCCCTGTATTGTTCAACATCTTTATCCACGATTTAGATGAAGGAATTGAGGGTAAACTGATTAAATTTGCTGATGACACAAAGCTAGGAGGGATAGCTAATACTAGAGAAGAAAGAGAGAGGATTCAAAAAGATTTAAATAAACTGGAGAAGTGGGCACCAACTAACAGAATGGTTTTTAATAGGGAAAAATGCAAAGTACTACATCTGGGCAATAAAAATGAAAAAAGCATATACAGAGTGGGAGGAATAGGCCTAAGCAACAGCACATGTGAAAAAGACTTGGGTATACTAATAGATCACAGACTGAATATGAGTCAACAGCAGCAAAAAAGGCAGATGCAATTCTAGGATGTATTAACAGTAGCATACAGTCTAGATCACGTGAAGTCATTATTTCCCTCTACTCCTCTTTGGTCAGACCTCATCTGGAATATTGTGTCCAGTTTTGGGCACCACATTTTAAAAAAGACATCAACAAACTGGAGCAAGTTCAGAAAAGAGCAACCAGAATGGTGACCGGTCTGCAAACCCGGTCTTATGAGGAAAGGTTGCAGGATTTGGGATTGTTTAGTTTGCAAAAGAGAAGACTGAGAGGAGACTTAATAGCTGTCTACAAATATCTAAAGGGCTGTCACATTGTAGAAGGATCAACTTTATTCTCATTTGCACAAGGAAAGACTAGAAGCAATGGGATGAAACTGAATGGGAGGAGACACAGATTAGATATTAGAAAAAACTTTTTGACAGTTAGAGTGATCAATGAGTGGAACAAGCTGCCACGAGAAGTGGTGAGTTCTCCTTCAATGGAAGTCTTCAAACAGAGGCTGGACAGACATCTGACTGGGATGATTTAGCGAATCCTGCTTTGAGCAGGGGGTTGGACCAGATGGCCCAGGAGGTCCCTTCCAACTCTATGATTCTATCTCAAATAAGCCTTCAAAGTCTAGTTTGTTCTCTCCGTCTGCCCATTGGTCTGAGGGTGAAATGCAGAGGAGAAGGACAACTGAATTCCCAACTTGGAACAAAAGGTCCTCCAGAATCTAGAGAAAAACTGAACTCCTCTGTCCGATACAATGTTCTCAGAAATCCCGTGCAAGCGAACCACCTGCTGCAAAAACAAGGGCACCAACTCTGAGGAAGATGGCAACTTAGGGAGTGGTACAAGATGGACCATCTTACAGAATCTATTACAAATCACCCAGATAACAGTCATCCTCTGAGAGACAGGCAGATCAGAAATAAAATCCATTGAAATATGGGTCCATGGCCTCCTGGGCACCGGCAAAGGCATCAACAACCCACTAGAACGAGAACAAGGCTTAGATCGGGAGCAAGTCCCACAGGACTGCACAAAATTTCTGACATCACGAGACAAGGCAGGCCACCAAAAAGACCGACTCACCAAATCTCTAGTACCAAAAATACCTGGATGACCAGCCAACGTGGAGCAATGAACCTCAGACATCACTTTCCTCCTCCACTGGTCAGGAACATACAACCTACCACTGGGACAACGCTCAGGCTTATCCTCCTGAAACTTCTCCAGGGCACGTCTCAAATCAGGCGAGACGGCAGAAAGAACCACCCCCTCACCTAAGATGGTAGCAGGCTTGGTCACAATAGGAGAATCAGCCAAAAAACTCCTAGAGAGGGCATCAGCCTTACCGTTCTTAGTGCCCGGAAGAAAGGAGACCACAAAATCAAAACGTGTGAAAAACAAGGCCCACCTGGCCTGTCTCGGATTCAAGCGTTTAGCCGACTCAAGGTAGATCAAATTCTTGTGGTCAGTGAGGACCACAACTTGATGTCTAGCTCCCTCCAACCAATGTCTCCACTCTTCAAATGCCCACTTCATGGCCAACAGTTCTCGATTCCCAACATCATAGTTGCGTTCCGAAGGAGAGAACTTTCGGGAAAAGAAGGCACAGGGGTTTATTTTAGATGTTACAGGATCTTTTCGGGACAAAACAGCTCCTGCACCAGTCTCTGAAGCATCCACCTCCACCTGAAATGGAAGTGAGACATCGGGTTGTCGCAAAACCGGAGAAGAAGTGAACCTCTGCTTCAGCTCCTGAAAAGAAGAAACAGCCTCTGGAGACCAATTCAGCAAATCAGCGCCCTTCTTAGTCAAATCAGTCAATGGTTTGGCAATAACAGAAAAATTAGCTATAAACTTCCGATAAAAATTAGCAAAACCCAAAAACTTCTGGAGAGCCTTCAAAGAAGTGGGCTGCACCCAATCATAAATGGCCTGTACCTTGGCCGGGTCCATTTCAATAGTTGACGGAGACAAAATAAATCCCAAAAATGAAATCCTCTGTACACTAAAAAGACATTTCGATCCCTTAACATACAGGGAGTTTTCCCTCAAAATCCGGAACACAGTCCGAACATGTTCCACATAAGAGTCCCTAACCCTGGAAAAGATCAAAATATCATCCAAATAGATGATCAGAAACTTATCTACAAAGTCCCAGAAAATATAATTCATGAAGCACTGGAAGACAGAAGGGGCGTTAGTGAGCCCAAAAGGCATCACCAGGTACTCAAAATGTCCCTCCGGAGTATTAAACGCTGTCTTCCATTCATCCCCATGCTTAATGCGAATAAGATTATACGCCCCCCTGAGGTCAAGCTTGGTAAACCAGCAAGCACCTTCAACTCTAGAAAATAGGTCAGAAATCAGGGGTAACGGATACTGATATTTAACAGTAATTTTGATAAGGGAGCGATAGTCAATACAGGGCCTTAATGAAACATCCTTCCTGGCCACAAAAAAAACCCAGCACCCAAGGGTGAAGAGGTAAGTTTAATATGACCCTTCTCCAACGACTCCTTAATATAAGAACGCATAGCCTC
Organism: Dendrobates tinctorius; assembly: GCF_039654945.1. Lineage (NCBI taxonomy): Eukaryota > Metazoa > Chordata > Amphibia > Anura > Dendrobatidae > Dendrobates > Dendrobates tinctorius. Next base: position 34,139,083 of record NW_027361733.1, read on the forward strand.
CTGTTCGGGTACAGATAAATTAAAAAGTCGACACTTGGGAAATTTACACCCCGGACTCAACTCAATTGCACAGTCATAACTCCTATGAGGAGGCAAAGACGCAGACTTATTCTCACTAAACACATCATAAAAATCAGCCAAATAGTCAGGAACCTCATGCGACTGGGGAGAGGTGGAGAAAACAGGAGTGTCACTAAGAGCACACCGACAACCTCAACTCACCACAGACACAGATTTCCAATGCAAAACTGGATTATGGATTTGCAACCAGGGGAATCCCAGCACGATGGTATCATGCAAATTATGCAACACCAAAATCTGCAATTTTCTTGATGGTCTGGGGCGACCCGCATTACCACCTGGGTCCAAAACTGAGGTTTATTCTTCGCCAAAGGAGTAGCATCAATACCCCTCAAAGGAATAGGTGTCCGCAGGGGTGTCATAGGGAAACCACAACGTTTAGCAAAATCCAAATCCATTAGGTTCAAGGCCGCTCCTGAATCCACAAAGGCTTTAGCAGAAAATGTGGACAGGGAGCAGATCAGAGTAATTGCCAGAGGAAACTTAGGTTGTACACCACCTACTGCAAATGTGTGTGCAAAACGTTTCTCTCGTTTAGGGCAGACAGAAATAATATGAGAGGCATCTCCACAGAAAAAACATAGCGTATTACGCCTTCTAAACTCCTGACGTTGCGCCCTAGACAAAACTCTATCACATTGCATAGGTTCAGACATTTGTTCAACAGGTGGCAGCATTTCCCGTGTAATTTTACGTTCACGTAAACGCCGATCAACCTGAATGGCTAATTACATAGAATCGTCAAGACCAGAGGGAACAGGAAATCCCACCATAGTATCTTTTACAGTTTCTGACAAACCCTTCTGAAAGAGAGCTGCCAAGGCACCATCATTCCAAGTGGTGAGGACCGCTCACTTTCGGAATTTTTGACAGTACAGTTCTGCAGAATCTTGACCCGGGCTCAATGCCAACAGGGTCTTTTCAGCTTGATCATCCGCATTAGGTTCATCATACAACAACCCCAAGGCCTGAAAAAATGCGTCCACATTAGTTAGAATAGGATCATCTGGTACTAAAGAAAATGCCCAATCCTGGGGATCGCCGTGCAGCAAGGAGATGACAATTTTTACCTGCTGCGCAGAGCTCCCCGATGAGTTAGGCTTCAAGGCAAGAAATAATTTACAATTATTCTTAAAATTCAAAAACTTAGACCGATCCCCAAAAAACACATTAGGAGTGGGGATTTTTGGTTCAGCAGCGTGTGAATAAGCAAGATAGGCGGAAATTCCTCACACTTCAGCAGCAAGCTGCTCCACACGATCAGACAATTGCTTAAACTCCATCAGAAAAAAAAAAAATATTCCTCCTACGGCCTCAGAGAAAAAGAGGAAAAAATATACACACAAAAAAAAAAAATTCTGACACTTTTTTTTTAACAAATCCTTCCTGCTTTTGAGTACCCTAGAATCTGCGGTTTGGCTGGTGATTCTGCTATGATTGAGTCACCGAGGAGGAAAAAACAAAACACAAGCTCAGCCCAGAAAATCAGAGAGGTTGGAAACCAGCGGATTGCAGACCCCTAATCCTATCACACAACTAGCAGTAGCCGTGGAGTGTTCCTACGGTGATCCTAGACACTTCGTCACAGCCGGAGATCTAAATAAGCCTAAGAGAGAAAAGAGGAAACTGACTGCCCCAGAGCAGTCCCCAAAGCAATAGGCAGCCCCCAACATATAATGACGGTGAAACAAGATGAAAACACTAACACAGATAGAAAGATAGGTTGAGCAAATGATGGGGCCCAAGCTAACTAAAAAGGACAGGACAGAAAAGCTGCTGTCTGCAATCCGAGAAAACCCTGCTAAAAATATTACCAACACAACTGATAAGCAAAAAGGACCCCGAAGTCACTAGACTTCAAACCCTATATCAGCACTCAGAATATTCTGAAAGCAGAGCAAAAGAGAACACTGATCAAGGAATAAGTATCCAGCACACCCCCGGCCGGGGATGGCTGAACTAAAAAAAAACAAGGTAAACAAAAACAAAACTAATAAGTTCAATAGCAGAGCAAAAACTTATCTTTGGGAAGCAGGAATCAGACTGGTCTCCAAGAATCCAGCAGAGAAATCACCAGCCACTCAGAAGGGCGTCGGCTGCCTTATATCCAGTCTGAAGTTCCTGTTACCCAGTCACAATCCACCTGATCAGGTGTTTGGTTTCTTTCATCCAAATCAGCCTCACTACCTTCCTTCACCAGAAGAGGGAGATCCTCGGACACAAAAGGTGAATGAACAGATGAGCTCACAACAGGAACCACTGTTTGGGCGCATGGCAGGGCTCAGAAGGGAAGGAGCGCCATTTGACTTTTTGAATGGAAAATTAGCTCCAATTGTTAGCGGACACCATGTTTGGAGAGGCCCTGTCTGCCTACACTTTGGAGCTCCCCTACAAGTTACCCCATTTTGGAAACTAGACCCCCTAAAGAACTTATCTATATGCATAGTGAGCACTTTGAACCACCAGGTGCTTTACAGACATGTATAACGCAGAGCCATGAAAACAAAAAATCATTTTTTTTCCTCAAAAATGATATTTTAGCCCACAATTTTTTATTTTCACAAGGGTAACATGATAAATTCGACCCCAAAAGCTGTTGTCCAGTTAGTTCTGAGCACGCTGGTACCCCATATGTGGGGGGACCACTGTTTGGGCACACATCGGGGCTCGGAAGGGAAGTAGTGACGTTTTGAAATACCGACTTGATGGAATAGTCTGCGGGCGTCATGTTACGTTTGCAGAGCCTCTGATGTGCCTAAACAGTGGAAACTCCCCACAAGTGACCCCATTTTGGAAACTAGACCCCCCAAGGAGCTAATCTAGATGTGTAGTGAGCACTTTGAACCCCCAAGTGCTTCACAGAAGTTTATAAATGCAGAGCCATGAAAATAAAAAATCATTTTTTCTCCTCAAAAATAATATTTTAGCCCCAATTTTTTTTTCACAAGGGTAACAGGATAAATTCAACCCCAAAAGCTGTTGTCCAGTTTGTCCTGAGTATGCTGGTACCCCATATGTGGGGGGGGACCACTGTTTGGGCACACATTGGGGCTCGGAAGGGAAGTAGTGATGTTTTGAAATACTGACTTGATGGAATAGTCTGCGGGCGTCATGTTACGTTTGCAGAGCCTCTGATGTGCCTAAACAGTGGAAACCCCCCCACAAGTGACCCCATTTTGGAAACTAGACCACCCAAGGAACTTATCTAGATGTGTGGTGAGCACTTTGAACCCCTAAGTGCGTCACAGAAGTTTATAACGCAGAGCCGTGAAAATAAAAAAAAACATTTTTTTTCACAAAAATCATTTTTTTTTAGCCCCAATTTTTTATTTTCCCAAGGATAACAGGAGAAATTAGACCCCCAAAGTTGTTGTGCAATTTTTCCTGAGTACGCTGATACCCCATATGTGGGGGTAAACCACTGCTTAGGCACACGTCGGGGCACAGAATGGAGGGAGTGCTGTTTGACATTTGGAACGCAAAATTGGCTGGAATAAATCGTGGCACCATGTCGCGTTCGAAGACCCCGTGATGTGCCTAAACAGTCGATACCCCTCAATTCTAACTCCAACTCTAACCCCAACACACCCCTAACCCAACCCTAATCATAACCCTAACCACAACCCTAACCCCAACACACCCCTAAACCTAATCCCAACTCTAACCCTAACCACAAGCCTAACCCTAATCCCAACCACAACCCACCCCTAACCCTAATCTTAACCATAATTCCAGCCCTAACCCTAATTCCAGCCATAACCCTAATCCACCCCTAACCCTAATTCCAACCCTAACCCTATCTATAACCCTAATTCCAACCCTAACCCTAATTTCAACCCTAACCATAATTCTAACCCTAAATGGAAAAAAAATATATATTTTTTTATTTTATTATTTGTGCCTGGCTATGGGGGTCATAAACGGGGGGTGTATTTACTTTTTTTTAATTTTGATCACTGTGAGAGTTTATCACAGTGATCAAAATGAAAAATGAATAGGCAGCCAGCAAATTCATGGGTGCCGCCATCTTGGACAATGGCAGGCGCACTGTGCATGCGCCCACCATTTTGCAAGATGGCAGCGCCCATGATCCGGACGGCAGGACACAGGGAGCCACAGCAGGACATCGGAGGTACCGGGGGGGAATCGGAAGGTGGGGGGGAATCGGAAGGTGGGGGGAGCGATCGGAAGGGGAGGGGGAGCAGATGATGATGCCGGCGACCGATCGCCGCCGTCCATCGGTGGCGGGGGCCGATTGGCCCCGCCAGTCGGTGTGGGGGGGTCGGGGAGCAGTGCCCAGCCATGGCCGATGCTATTGCAGCATCGGCCATGGCTGGAATGTAATATTTCACCAAATTTCATTGGTGAAATATTACAAATCGCTCTGATTGGCTGTTTCACATTTAACAGCCAATCAGAGCGATCATAGGCATGTGGGGGCTAAGCCATGCCCCCTGGTATTAACCCTAGAGTGTCCTCTGTGTGCGGGTCGAGTGACCTTTCAGTGACCCGACCTGCAGGAACGATATTTATAGCATGACGCCTACGGGGGCGTCATGGGTCGTTTGGGCACGACTTTTCATGATGCTTACATAGGCGTCATGGGTCGTGAAGGGGTTAATAATGATAATGACTCGAAAAAACTAAAATTTATAGGAGAAGAAGATATAACAGACCCAACCAATCATACACCAAATTTTTTGGAAGATGGAGATTCTGCCTACTACAACGCCTTTCCTACTGTGATTGAAAATAAAAGATAAGAAACGTAGGCTGATAGCGCCTGTTCCGATACAGCCTGACGGACCATTTCCCAAGGATATCAATCAACAAGGTCGATCTTTTTCAAGTAACTATTATTTTATCAACACAAAGTCAGGGTTGAAGCTTAAAAGAAGTTGGTTATGTTACGCAACAAAATTAGATTGTGTTTACTGCTTGACATGTTGGCTATTCCCTCAGTCACAGTCAGAAGCACTTGAATACAGAAATTGTGTATTACCGTTTTCAACAACCGGAGTTCTAGACTGGAAGCATATTTCAGAACATATTTCAGTTCATGAAGCATCCAAAAGCCATACACACTCTTGTGTAGTTTATGAGCAATGGTGGAAACGTGGTACTTTAGAAGACATTTTCGACAAAAATGTGGAGAGTGAAAGAAGCTTTTGGTGTAAAGTTCTTGAAAGCATCCTGAATGTGACATTAACACTTGCAACATGTAATCTTGCATTTTGTGGATCTATTGAAAAGTTAGAATATAGTAACAAAGGAAACTTTCTCTCGATAGTTGAGCTTTTGTCAAAATATGACCCAGTACTACAAGAATGGCTTCAGCGTCCGCAAGGGACTGTGAAATACCTCAGTCCTAAAATTCAGAATGGGCTTATTAATCTATTAGATTTACAAATCAAAGATGAAATTGTAGTTGAGCTTCAAAATTCCTTGTTTTTTCATTGATCCTAGATACCACCCAGGACATAGCTAAAATTGATCAGATGAGTGAAGTTTACCGGTATGTCAAAATAGTTAATGATGAAGAGGGGAAACCTATTGAAATCAAAATATGTGCAACTTTTGTATCCTTTAGAGAGATAAAAGATCAGTCTGCGCAAGGTCTTGCAGAAGAAATAATAACTTCATTGAAAGAGAAAAACTTGGATTTGACCAAATGTCGGGGACAAGGCTATGATGGTGCTGCAGTCATGAGTGGGGTATACAATGGAGTGCAGAAAAAGCCCCACACGCATACTAAGCTCATAACCTTAATTTAGTTTTGAAGGATGCTGTGGAAGAGAACCGAGTGGTGAGCCTGTTTTTTGAAACAATTCAAAGTGTATATTGCTTTTTTGGTAATAGTATTGTTCGCTGGCAAGATTTGAAATCAGTGTACTGCATCGAAGCTCAGTCCAATTCACTGAATTCAAAATCGAAAGTAATACTGAAAACTCTTAATCCAACTCGTTGGTCTGGCAGACATGATGCAGTGTACAGTATACACTGAAACACAGGTTTTGTGACGTGATGAAAAGTCTTACTCGCATAACTTTGACTTCCAAAAAAAGCAAGGAAAGAAATGAAGCACAGCAGCTAAAGAACACACTTGAAAGTTTTGATTTTGTATTACTTTTGGTTGTGCAGTGTGAAGTCTTAGAGACTCTCAACCTCGTATCGAAATCCTTACAATCTGAAACCATGGACCTCTTGTCTGCATATGAGTTATTGGGTAATGCATTGTTAAAGATAACCGAAATGCGTGAAAGGTTCGAAGCACTTGTTTCTGAAGCATCAGATGTGTGTAGTCGATGGGGAATAAAAAATGAATTTCACCAGAACAGAGTAAGGAAAGTGAAGAAACACTTTGATGAGTTGTGTGAAGACGAGAGATTAGCAGACACAAAAACTTGTTTCCGAGTTATTGTGTTCTATCCAATGGTAGACACACTTTGTACTCAACTTCATCGCCGCTTTGAAGGGATGAAAGCTGTTCTTGACTCTTATGAAGTAATACAACCTGATTTTTTGGCCAGTGCAAGTGAAAGAGATATTCACAAAAAAGCTGTTGATTTTGTTAACAAGTTTGCAGATGATGTAACTCCAGCCTGTCCTTCACAGTTATGTTCAGTAAAAAATTTGTTTCAAAAGCAACTGGAAAAAATGAAAAGTGTTAAGGAATTTGCTGATTTCCTAATAGTCGAGCATTCTTCACTTTCATCAAGCTATCCAGACGTTTTCATAGCGTGCATCATGTATTTGACTGTTCCTGTGACTGTGTCTAAGGCTGAACGATCCTTCTCTAAGCTTAAACGCATAAAAAACTATTTGAGAAGTACTATGGCTCAAGAAAGACTCAGCAGCTTAGCTTTACTTTCAGTTGAGAATAATCGAGCTCTAGTAATTGAAATGTTGAGGGGCCCCACTATGAAGTTTTGCCCCAGGGCCCCAAAGTTTATAGTTACGGCACTGCTATTAGAGATGGGCGAACCCTATCAGTAATGTTCAGTGTCTGTACCGAACACCTACTGTTCGGGCACGGACACCGAAAACGGACTTGACCAGGAAATCTATGTTAGGCTACTTTCACACATCAGGTTTTCGCCATCAGGCGCGTTCCGGCGTCGTGCCGGAGCGCCGGATCCGGCAAATGTTTTGTAAAACTGGATGTGACGGATCCGGTTTTCTGACGGATCCGTCTTGCGCATGACAGCCAAAACCGGATCCGTCTCATCCAGTTCATCCGGTTTTCGATCCGTTTTTCGACGGATTACGCCGGATCCGGTTTTTAAAAACGCCCCTTGTGGCCTTCCGAACGGGATTGGCTACTGAAAAACTATATATACCGTGTTCCTACAGCCCTTCTTTGACAGGTTGTAGAGGAGAAAGTGCAGGTTGGAGAGAAGAGCAAGTGACTGGCGAAGATGGATGTTGTGATTGGAAATATTTTGAAGAATTTGGCGGATTTTACAGCGGAGGCGAATCGTTTGAGGGTGATTGTTCTGGAGAAGGAGAGAACGAGACAGCAGCACATCAGGCATCGTAGACGACGTTTGTGGATCCACCCCATCACAGCCAAGAGAATGACGCCTGGGGTCTATTCTACACTCTGCATGGACCTTAGACGAAACCCGGAGAAATTTTTTGGCTATGTTCGGATGAAAATGGATAATTTTGATTACTTGGTGGAGCGCATTGCACACCTCATAAGAAAATTGGACACCTATTGCCGCTTCTCTGTTTCACCCGCAGAGCGTCTGATGGTGACTTTAAGGTAAGCCACATTTATTGGATATGCTCGCATCAGAGCACACTTTCACTGCAATCTTGTTGGTGGTAGTTTGTATCTCCAAGTGTTATAGCTGAGTTTTGGTATGTAATGCTGTTATTTTAAACTAATTGATTGTTTTTTAATTCCCCACAGATTTCTTGCAACTGGAGAATCCCTTTCGTCACTGCATTTCCAGTACAGACTCTGGATTTCCACCATATCTGGAATAGTGAAGCACACATGCCGTGCACTGTGGGACTCCTTAGCTGAAGAGTTTTTACCAGAGCCCACAACAGAGAGGTGGATTGAAATTTCTGAAAAGTTTCTACAGATATGTCAGTTTCTGAACTGCTTGGGCGCTGTGGACGGGAAACATATCCGCATTGTAAAGCCAGCTGGATCGGGATCAGAATATTTCAATTACAAGAAATATTTTTCAGTTGTCATCATGGCCATCGCTGACGCGGAATACAAATTTATTGCTGTTGATATTGGGGCCTATGGTCGCTCAAATGACTCTCAAGTTTTCAAACTGTCTGCCATGGGGCGTAAACTGTATGGAAACACCTTCAGTTCCCATCCCCTAGACTGCTGCCGCAAACATCTGGTCCACCTATGCCATTTGTCTGTGTAGGGGATGAAGCCTTCCAGCTGTCAGAACACCTTTTGAAACCGTACGGTAGCAGAGGATTGTCAAGAACAAAACGCATTTTTAATTACCGCCTCATAAGTGCAAGAAGAATGGTTGAATGTACCTTTGGTATTCTGACAGCCAAATGGCGGGTCCTATTGACTGCGATCAACCTCAAGACAGAAACTGTGGACGAGGTGATCAAAGCTTGCGTGGTACTCCACAATTTTGTAATCTGCAAGGAACCCATTTCCATTGAGGACACCTCTGAAGAAACTACCTTCCAAGATTACCAGAACATTACCACTAGAAGTTCTGTGACGGTTTCAGTAATGAGGGACAATTTTGCACTATACTTTATGTCACCTCAAGGCAGAGTACACTGGCAGGATGACAGAGTGTGAAAGATTTGTGCCCTTAACCAAACTTGTGTACCTTCTGTACCAACAGTATATACCTTTGCCAACCAAAGTTGGCTATCTTGTCATGGTCTTACTATTTTTACCTTTAGGCCACAGGTGTGTACCTGGTTGTGTTTTATGCAAAGTATTTCACCTTTTAACAAAAGTTGTGTACATTGTTAGGAAATCACCAACAATAAACACAACTTTTTAGGTGAAATACTTTGCTTCAAACACAACCAGGAACACAACTGTGGCAAAAAGCTAAAATTTATTTACCTTTTACCCACAGTTATATACCTGGTTTTGAATACCATTTTACCTTTTTAAATACCCTGTATTTAACCTTTTTTTTAACATATTTCGCCGCAGAAAGAAATGACAGACAACCAGTGTAAACAATAATTTAACTTTTATTGAATACATTTTTTTTGAGTAAACTGTTTTTAAATTGAAATAAACTTTTTTAATAAAGCTTTGAAACCATAAAACTGGTCATTTTTATTAAAATACACACATATTATAAATTTGGGTAGTGTGGGGTGGAAATACTGCAGGAGGGGCTGCGGGACACTTCGACACTGGGAGTGTGGAGAGAGGACTGGGATCGTGGTGGGGAAGGAACAGTTAGAGGTGAAGGTGTGGAAAAAGCTAGAGAATGGGTGGACATGTGGGAGGCAGAAGAGGTGGTGGGTGGTGGAGTGGAGGGTTGGGCAGGGACTGTAGGAGCAGATGATGTTGATGGAAAGTTGTACGGGGAAGGAGTTTGGTACGGGGAAGGAGTTTGGTACGGGGCAGGTTGCTGGAAGTGGGGAGATGTCTGGTAATGGGGAGGTTGCTGGTACTGGGGAGGTGGCTGGTATGTAATAGGAGGGGGAGGATGGAAAGTGGCTGGAGGGGGTGCAGGTGGAGGAACTACTGGGGTGGGAGGAGGAGGTTGGGCGGTAACGTGCTGGAGAGCACCGTGGCACAAATGCATTACATGCATCTGCTGGCTAGGAGAGAGAGTTTCCATGCGCTCCACAACAGACCTGAAAAAGGTGTGGTTTGGCGAAGATCTTGCTTCTGAGTGCATGGTTTGCAGAAGTGTCTTCACCTCCAGAATGCTGGAGTTGATCTGCTGAAAGCCTGCGGAGATTTGCTCTGACAAGACTTTTAGACAGTTCTGGAAAGATCATAGAATCATAGAATCATAGAATCGAAGAGTTGGAAGGGACCTCCTGGGCCATCTGGTCCAACCCCCTGCTCAAAGCAGGATTCGCTAAATCATCCCAGTCAGATGTCTGTCCAGCCTCTGTTTGAAGACTTCCATTGAAGGAGAACTCACCACTTCTCGTGGCAGCCTGTTCCACTCATTGATCACTCTAACTGTCAAAAAGTTTTTTCTAATATCTAATCTGTGTCTCCTCCTATTCAGTTTCATCCCATTGCTTCTAGTCTTTCCTTGTGCAAATGAGAATAAAGTTGATCCTTCTACAATGTGACAGCCCTTTAGATATTTGTAGACAGCTATTAAGTCTCCTCTCAGTCTTCTCTTTTGCAAACTAAACATTCCCAAATCCTGCAACCTTTCCTCATAAGACCGGGTTTGCAGACCGGTCACCATTCTGGTCGCTCTTTTCTGAACTTGCTCCAGTTTGTTGATGTCTTTTTTAAAATGTGGTGCCCAAAACTGGACACAATATTCCAGATGAGGTCTGACCAAAGAGGAGTAGAGGGAAATAATGACTTCATGTGATCTAGACTGTATGCTTCTGTTAATACATCCTAGAATTGCATTTGCCTTTTTTGCTGCTGCATCACACTGTTGACTCATATTCAGTCTGTGATCTATTAGTATACCCAAGTCTTTTTCACATGTGCTGTCACTTAGCCCTATTCCTCCCATTCTATATATGCTTTTTTCATTTTTATTGCCCAGATGTAGTACTTTGCATTTCTCCCTGTTAAAAACCATTCTGTTAGTTGCTGCCCACTTCTCCAGTTTATTTAAATCTTTTTGAATCCTCTCTCTCTCTTCTCTAGTATTAGCTATCCCTCCTAGCTTTGTGTCATCAGCAAATTTAATCAGTTTACCCTCAATTCCTTCATCTAAATCGTTGATAAAGATGTTGAACAATACAGGGCCCAAGACAGAGCCCTGTGGTACCCCACTTGAGACATTCTTCCAACTGGATGTGCAGCCATTTTCGACCACTCTTTGGGTCCGATCACTAAGCCAGTTATGAATCCACCTAACAGTTGCCTTGTCCATTCCATACTTAGTCATTTTTTCAGTAAGGATTGTATGAGAGACTTTTTCAAATGCTTTGCTGAAGTCAAGATATACTATATCTACAGCATTTCCTTGATCCACCCAATCAGTGATACCGTCATAGAAGGAAATTAAGTTAGTCTGACATGACTTATTAGTTACAAACCCATGCTGACTCTGATTAATCACTTCATTCTTATCCAGGTATTGACATACATGTTGTTTAATAATTTGTTCAAAGATCTTTCCTGGTATAGAAGTCAGACTCACCGGCCTATAGTTCCCTGGGTCCACCTTCTTCCCCTTTTTGAAGATAGGAACAACATTTGCTCTTCTCCAGTCTTCTGGCACTTCTCCTGTTCTCCAAGAATTTTCAAAGATTATGGAGAGGGGTTCAAAAATTTCTTCTGCTATCTCCTTCAGTACTCTGGGGTGTAATTCATCTGGACCTGGAGACTTGAATTCATTTAGGTTAGCTAAGTGTTTCCTCACTATCTTTCTGTTTATAGATATCCTGGATTCTTCTATTCCCTTAATAGGACAGTGAATAACAGTTGATGTTACATTTCCTTTCTGAGAGAAAACAGATGCAAAATAGGAATTTAAAAGTTCAGCCTTCTCAACATCCTGTCTTACCATTTCATCATTTTCATCCTGTAAAAATCCTATAGCATCTTTGACTTTTCTTTTACTTTTGACATATCCCCAAAATCCTTTATTATTGTTTTTGACATCTCTTGCAAGCCTCAATTAATTTTCAGCTTTAGCAATCTGATTTGTGCCCTGCAGGTTCTGCAGACAGCATTATATTCTTCTTTAGATATGCCTCCCTCTTTCCATTTTATAAACATTTTTTTCTTCCTTTTTAGCATGTGCTTAAGTTCTGTGTTCATCCATCCTGGTTTCCTTAAATGCTTCCTATTCTTCCCTCTTTTCGGAATTGTTAACAACTGTGCTTTGAGAATTTCATTTTTCAAGATTTCCCATCCCTCCTGGACATTTTTGTCTTTAAGGATATCCAGCCATTGGATCCCTCCAATTCTCTTTCTGAATCCCTTAAAATCTGCCTTTCTGAAATCTAACCTTGACGTCTGAGTCTTCACAGGTCTTCCGCCTCTAGTTATCCAAAATTCTAAAATAGCATGGTCACTACCTCCTAGGGTCCCAGCCACTTTTACCTCCTCAACCATTTCCTCCCTGTTTATAAGGATTAGATCCAAGGTAGCAGTTCCCCTTGTTTTCTCCCTTACCTTTTGGAAGATAAAGTTGTCAGCAAGAGAGGATAAGAATTTCCTTGACCTGTTAGTTTTGCCTGAGAGAGATTCCCAACAAATGTCTGGATAGTTGAAATCTCCCATGACAACTATGTCATATTTTTTGGAGAACTTGGCCATTTGATGCATAAAGAGTTCATCCATATCTTCAGCTTGCACAGGCGGCCTGTAGTAAATGCCTACAATGGTGTCCTTTCCATTGTTCTGTCCTTGTATTCTTACCCAAACAGTTTCCACAGAACTCCCAGTCTCTGAAGCTTCAATCTCTGTGCAGATATACGTGTTTCTAACATACAATGCGACACCCCCTCCTCGTTTATCAAGTCTGTTTCTTGCAAATAAGTTGTATCCTTCTAGTCTTGTATTCCAATCATGTGTATTGTCCCACCAAGTTTCAGTGATTCCAATGACATCATATTTCTTTTCCTGTGTTAGTAGTTCCAATTCTCCTTGTTTGTTGCCCATGCTTTGTGCATTAGTATAGAAACATTTTAGTTTGTGATTGGTTTCTCTTTCTCCAATATTTTTATTAATTAGATTCTTTCGTCTTTGTTCTTCCTTTCCACTTCTAATAGCGGAGTTCTCAATAGCATTTGTCAGGTGTATGGCTTTTTGTGGTCTTTTGCTTCCCTTCCCATGTTGTTCTAGTTTAAAGCTCTCCTTACAAGTGTAGCAAGGCGACTTCCAAATACATGCTTTCCAGTCTTCAGATGCAAGAACTCTGGCGCATAAGTCTTTTCCTGACCCCTCTGCCGCTGCCGCCCAGTACCCGCAGGTGGACTAGAGGTGGCAGGGGCAGAAGGGTGGGGTAAAGGGAAAGCGATCTCCTCACCAGCAGCTTCATGTAATGTTGTCGGCCACGATGCTCCTGCGCTGGTGGATGGGACAGATGGGTGTAATGTGTGGGAAGGTGCAGATGTACCGGGACGGTCGAAGTGTCCCTCGGTGCCGGTCTCCTCAGGGATCGCCTCAGAAGGGTCCAACCATGCAGGCTCCCGAGTGCTGCTCACCATGCTGTGGAATAAAGAGAAAAAAAACAATTAAAATAGTGACATGGCATGGCCCTGGCTGAAAAAATTTTTTTACATCTAAACATTTTTTTTTTACATGTGGTGTGTAATATTTACCTTCTGGTGACCATTGTATCCCGGAGGAATGACAGGGCTCGTGCGTACTTGTACTTGCTCCTGCGTCCTACAGATCCACTCGGGGCCCGCATCTCTTTATTGAACTCCTTCTTGAAACGATCCCTCACAGACCGCCACCGCTTCACAATTCTGTCCCCTGAAACGAGAAAGGACGAAGTGGTTAGTATACAACATCAGTGTTTCCCAAACTCCAGTCCTCATGGTCCCCAGGGGTCATGTTTTCAGGATTTCCATAGTAAATAGAAATCCTGAACACATGATCCGTGGGGACCACGAGGACTGGAGTTCGGGAAACACTGGTTTACATCAAGCAACCGGTACTGTATATACTTACGCTCTTTAATCTGGGCCCGAGCATCGAGGTCCTCCCAGCGGTCCACAAGGAGCCAACAGATTTCCTCCCAGAGCCGTCGGGTAACTATCAGGTCAGCATGGTGGCGGTCAACCATATTCCATAGCGGCTCCCTTTCTCTGACGAGATCGATGAGGTGGTCCACATCTATTCCTCCATCCTCACCGTCAGAGTCGGGAGCACGCTGTGAAGGCTGTTAAAGTAAAAGAGAAAAATAGCAAAATTAGGCACCACACGTTAAGACATGAAATAAAAAGTGTACCAAAATTTTACTTAAATATTATACTTACACGCTGGTGACTGCCGCACTGCTGTCGCCGACGACCCTGGGAGGCACTGCGAGGACCTCTTGGCTGAGCACCAGATTGGGAAGACTAGAGAAGAAAAGAAAAAAATTTATGTGTTTGGATGTTGGCATATTTGTTTGCTGTGTGATGTCTGCGGTACATTGTTTTCTATGTGTTGTGTGTAGTGTGATGTTGTGTTTCTGCGTTTGATGAAAAAATCCTACCAATTGTGAGCCCACTCCAGGTGTCTGTCCACCCCTTCCTTCTTCTTCTGGGAGCTCCTCTTCAGCTTGTGATTCCTGTTTTGAAATAAAAGCCAATGAATAGACATATATTACAGAGATGATGGATTTTGGAAATAAAAACTTACCATCAAATGCTGGCGATGCGAGGGAGGGCTCCCAGAAGAAGATGTGGTGTCCTCTTGCTGGCCAGACTCCATGGCTGTGGGTGGTGCTGCTGCTGCTGCCAGTGCTGCTGCTGCTGCATCTCTTGGGCGGGTGTTGAATAAAGAGAAACAAAGTGCCAATGAATATCTTGATATTCCATGGTCCTAGTTTTGAGGAATGGGGGATTTGATAATTACCGTCTCTCATCTGCTGGTGGACTCCCCTCCCGTTGTTCAGCATGTTCTCTTTGCTGCTCCATTTGGGGTGGTGGTGGTGCTGATGGTGCTGCAGTGGTCTCCTGCCTTCTCCTGCGCCTGGTTCCTGTCTTGGGTGGCATGTTGGGTGTGGCTGAGGATCCCACTGTCATGGTTTTATATATGTGCGCTGTGGGCAGAGCTACTGAGCATGCTCAGACCCAAAAAAACGGATCCGGCCACCGGATCCGGCTTTAGCCGGATCCGGCGCATTGCGGCGCTCATAGACTTTCATTGTGTGAAAAAGCCGGATGCGCCGGATCCGGGGGGTCCGGCTTTTTCGCCGGAGACAAAAAACGTTACAGTTGCCGTTTTTTCCAGATGCCGGATTGCGACACATTGCCGGATCCGGTGAAAACCGGACGAAACGCGTGGCCATCTGGCGCGATCCAGCGCAAATGCAAGTCAATGGGGGGGAAACCGGATCCGGCATTGCATTTCGCCGGATCCGGTTTTTGTCAAAAGAGCCGGATAGCGCCTGACGGCGAAAACCTGATGTGTGAAAGAGGCCTTACTGTTTGGGTTCAGCTGCTCGAACACTTGGTGATTGTTGCGCTGTCATGTGCATGACAGCACGGCAAACACCGCTTCTGATCGGCGGTGAAATCATCCCCGCCAGTCAGAGAGCCACGGTTCCCACGCTGTCAAAAGAAAGAGTTTGCGCTCAGCTGTGATCAGAGGTATAAAGTCTGAATAATCATTTCTCTTAAGAATCGGCACACGTGACAGCCAGTAGCAGCAGGAAGGGAATGGAATGGGGCCAATCATACCAGGATGCCAAAAGAAAAGAAAATTCATTGCCCTCCAAGCCCATGAGCGTGGAATGCAGTGAATATTCATTTCTCCCTGGCTGAGATCTTTGACACCCACGTGCACAATGTCCCCAGAAAAGCTCTTTTTAGCAATGAGTTTTAGGGTATGTTCGTGCTGCTATAGATGCCAACAGGTCTGAATTTGCTTCAACTTTCCAGAAACAATCTTGGAAAATCAGAATTCAGGGAGGGCCTACAAGGTCCATCCACCAGGTAACATTCCTATTTAGTTTTGGGGTATTCTAGGGCAAGGTTGGTGGGTTTCCCAGGCCCAACAAATACATGGACCTCGAGAGACAGGAAACTATTACAATTTTTCCACTGAGCTTCTTTAGCTTCAAATTACATATCTGATTTAACATTTATAAAGATATTACATTGCTAATCCACATGAGTCAGTGATATGGCCAATTATTTATTTTTTGGCTAAGGGTAATAGTTGGGCCATGTATTTCAACAGAATATTGAAACTCTTTCTACCATCATGATGAAAATGTGGATGGACACTATTTTGGCTTACTCAGATCCGTAGATCCTTACCACATCTATTGGCTGCGCATCAAACAGGCCCAGACTGCAGCTCATGAGGCATTTGAGTCAAAGATCTGAAGAGGATTCATCACTTTAAGAGTATTCAGTAAATTGAAGAGGCAATCTCCAAGTTCAAGTGAGATGTAAAGTCCATTTACATGTCAACACACATGGCCTCTTCACAGAGGGGGGAAGTAAAAAGAGGATTATTATCAAAGGCACTTTAGAAGACGCTCAATCTGCTCGTGTGCCATAGTAACACATAACATATAACTATCAAAATAAATTGCTGTATCTCAGATCTCCATTTCAGGTGAAGGAGGATTTTATGTTACCATAAAAGCTGTCTGTGTTTTATCTATTTCTGTCACAGAATTATCTATGTCCTCAACTGCAAAACGCTAAATGGAAAAATAATAATTTCCTCCATTTCAGAAGATCAGTCTTTACTAATCTTTGAAGAAAATCCAATATTAGATAAAGAAATATTATGTAAACATAATGCAATGTTATCCAATATCGATATGGACCTGAAATATGCAATAATAGGGAGACATTATGGGGGCTACCACTTTTTCATATAAGAATATATTTTTCATATAACCCTGTCCTGTTCTTGTAATCTTTTCTTTTAATTTTGTGTGCTGCAACCTAATACCGTATGATAGCTTGTTCAATTTTCTCTGGCTTCTACTGCTTGTGTCTGAGTGGGATAGTCCTGAAACAAGTCTGTGTAACATAGAGAGTCAGTTTCTTGTACAGCAGATCATACAACATCCATTCACTTAGCTGTATTCAGTGTGGAGAGAATGAAAAGAGTGTCCCTCTCCTGTCACTATATAAGCGGCACAAGTAGAATCACAGACCCCCATTCTGGAGATTGCAGCTGGTACCAGAGGTTGGATCAACAACTATTATTATTATTATTATTATTATTATTATTATTATTATTTATTGTTATAGCGCCATTTATTCCATGGTGCTTTACAGGTAAGGAGGGGTATACATAAAAACAAGTACAATAATCTTAAACAATACAAATCATAACTGGTACAGGAGGAGAGAGGACCCTGCCCGCGAGGGCTCACAATCTACTATCAAACTTTTTTAACATATCCTATGTCTGTTATAACGCAACACTGTGCCTACATATGTAGTCATTCTTCCACCGCGTTTTCTGTGGTCTTCCACATACCTTCCTTTAATTCACCCATGTATGTTTTGTTGAAGGGTGTCATTGAGATTGAAATGACACGACACTATGTATTGGACGATATGACGATACGAGTTTTCTACATTATCAGAGTGCCAGATTCTTCTCTATACCGTAATAACACAACACTTTGAAAGCCTATATCCACTTTTTATATTAGTTCAATGCATAAACATTAAAAAAAAATATGTTGCTGTTATGACTGAGCCTATAGCCGGTGGTTGGCTCTCATAGCAAGTGAGCATTTATGAGGCATACAGGCAATCTGATCATCGCCTGTATGTAGCAGAGCCAATTGGGCAAGTGCAGTTTCTAGTCTCTCATGGATACTATTGAAGCATGCAAAAAGTAAAAAAAAATATTTTTAAAAACATTAAAAAATTTTAAAAAATAAAACGTTCAAATCACCTCTCTTTTGTCCCATTCAAAATAGAACAGTAAAAAAATCAAATATACACATATTTGGTATCGCAGCGTTCATAATCGCCCGATCTATCAATATAAAAAAAGACTTAACCCGATCGTTAAGGCCTGTTTCACACTTCCATTTGTCTCCATCAGTCAAGATCCACCGTTTTGCAAAAAAAAGAATCCGCCATTTTCTTGGCGGATCCGTTTTTTCCCCATAGACTTGCATTACTGGCGGATCATGACGGATGGCCATCCGTTGGATCCGTTTTTTGCGAATCCGCCAAGATTTTGACGTCCGCTGACTAGACTGGACGGACAATGCAATGTTTTTCTGGCTAGCCGGATCTGCACTTTACACTGCGCATGCCCAGCAGAATCGCCTTTGCAGTAAATTTAAGTCTAAATCCCGATCTGGCGGCTGAGAAAAAATTCTCTCTCTCTCTCCCCCCCCTTTTCCAGGCATGGTTTCCTTTAAATTTCTGCCTTATCCGGATCCGTCAAAATAACAGTCCCGTGACACCCGTTTGTTTCAATCTGCCAACGGATCAGTTTTCCTCCATTTTGGCGGATTTCAGCTGACCTAAAAAAACGGATGTGTGAAACAGGCCTAAACGATGTAACGAGAAAAAAAGTCAAAACCCAGCATTGCATTAAAATGCAATAACGGGTGAAGATTGTATATGCACCGAAATTATATCATTTAAAATGTCAGCTCGGCACCCAAAAAATAAGCCCTCACCCAACCCGAGAAAATGAAAAATGGAAACGCTACGGGTATCGGATAATGGCAAAATTTTATTTATTTTTTTAATTTTTTTTCACCCTATATCACAGTGATCAAAAGCCAATAATTAGTATGTCATCCTCCCTTGTCATCCCCTTTATTTTTATTTTTTTATTTTTTTTCATTGTTTGTCATTAGGGTTAGGGTTAAGGTGGGGCTTATAGGGTTAGGGTTGGGTGTATAAAGTTACTGTTGGGCTTAGGGTTAGGGTTGGGTTTAGGGTTAGTGGTGGGCTTAGGGTTAACATTGGGGTTGGGCTTAGGTTTGGATTTGGAATTGGGATAGGGCTTAGAGTTGGGGTTAAGCTTAGGGTTGGGGTTGGCATTACAGCAATCTCCGCATGTTTTTTTGGAGTGTGTAACTGGAGCGCCCCACAGGGCCATGGGGTACTTGGTACTGGGCCGGACGGTTCTTAAAGGGTAATGTCACAGCAGCAGTGACCCGGTCTGTGGCCCTGGGCATCCAGTAAAATTAATAAATCATGATGATAGGGTAGTTTGTAGAGAAAATAGTTTGTGATGCCACCTGTGGTATTTGGCAAGGGTAGCCGAGGCTGCAATGCAGATCCTCTGGGATGATGTTAGGGCAGCAAAGATGGTTAAGTTCGCCACGCATAGAACTGTGTCCCAGAGCAGTTAGGATGCTAAAAGTGATGATAGTGGCTGTTGTGGTGAGAGCAGTGCTGGGCAGGTGAGATGTAAATGACTCAGATGACACAGCAGGGTGCAGTTTCCAATGCTTTACTCACAGTTCACTTGTGCACAGATGCCCACGTAGTGCCGTGTCCTCCAGGTGAGGGGTCCAGCAAACTCCCAGATAGATTGGGATACACCTTTCCAGGACTCCCTTCTGTGTGTTTCTCTCCTGGCCATCTCACTGTGCTGGTTCCTGCCCTCCAGCCCAGCACCTTCACAAACAGTGTCCCAAGCCAGCAGCCGCGGACCTTGTCGGGCGAAGTCCTCTGAGTCCCCTTGCTCCTATATATGGCTGCCTTTTTGCCAATGAATGTTGTTGTGGCTGAGGCCCGTACAACTACCTCAGCCTCCGGCTTGCTAGCTGAACCTTGTAGTCTTCCACTAGTCTTAAGGGAACGGCTCCCCCACTGCGACTTGGTCCCTCCACTTCTGGATATGGGCCCCACGGGTGGCCTACGCACTTCCCGTGCCCCAAGGACCCCTTCTGTCATCCTGGGAGCTTCCTTCAGGCTTCCCTCACAACTCGCTCTCCAGCTCTTCCTACTGCACTCCTTCTCTGTTTCCTCACATTCTCACTAATTTTCCTCAGACTCTGTCAGCCCTCACTCCTTCTCTCACTCCCTTCTGACTGACTCTTTTCAGAACAATCTTCTTACCTCAGCACTAACTGCTCCCACCAACTGTCACTCCCTTAAGAAGTGCCCCTTCTTCCTACCTTCGCACTCATTCCCCAACATCCTTTCCTAGCCAGCCTGGGATGAAGCCATCCTCCCTAAGGGTACACCCAGATGCCCTGACTGAACTGGTGTGTGTTGGGTGCAAGTGTTAGAGTCCTGGGTAGTTTTCCCTCCTTACTTGAGAATGGGATACCACACCTCTGGATGAGGTGCAGTACCTCTGTGGCGACTGGATCCTCATGTGCACCACATTCCCCCTGTTAAACACAGCACGTCCGTGGGCTGGAACAAGGTAAAACAGATGTTACAGAGAAACAAGCAAATTTTTCTGGAAAGTGTTCCAACAGGTAAAACAACTAAACTAATCTTCCCTTTATGGAAGGCACTTTTTCTTTAAAGTTGCATAACAAACAGTATATAAAACATCCAACATTGACATTACTTTAAATAAAACTTTTTGGTATTTACTCCAGGTAAAATATTCACTTTAAAGTGCAATTAAAACTTTTTTTTTCATTTAAGTGCAAAACAACATTAAGTTCTACAAGTTTCAATAGGGTCCAGCAAAATCCTGAACCAAGGTAGTTTTCCCTTTCCTGAATACAATATGAAGGAGGTGTTGGCATATGCAACAGAAATGGACTTATTGTGTTATGTAAAGGAGGACTTTACCCTAGCCTGACAGTAGATGGCGATAGTGTGATGTTATATGTTTGCTGTATTGTGGGGAGGGAAGCTCTCTATTGTTGCTGTTACTTTTACTTTCGCTTTTGAGTGTATTATGCCAGCAGCACGGACTGTGTGCTACTGAATTCTCTTATCTCATGTTTACCCATTGTGGTGTAGTGACCACTGTGTCCGCTAGGGGGCGCTGTGTGGGTGTCCCAGGACAGGCGTATAAGCATTTCCAGTGTCCTGATAGGAGTAGGATGCTGAATGATTGTAATGTATCTCAAGGTGGGTGGCCTTGAGATGAAGGCTTGCTTATGTGCTGATCAGCAGAGCTGATCTTTCATTCCAATGTGTCAGGGAGAAGTCTTCAAGTAGCTGGAGAGACGGGCGAGGCCAGCTACCGACAAATCCACCCAGGGGTGTGTCTAGAACGCCATACTAAAGAATGTATGAATGCTTGTAGGACCTGTGATGAGGTCATAGCCATGTGACCTGGTGGGCGTGGCTACGGACCATATAAGGTGGCCAGGGTAGGTCACATGAGTGAATGCTGGGACCCAGTTGGTCCGTTGTGGAAGGTCCCACTGGGAGATGGGGCTTCCTGCCTGACAGCACGTGGAGTGGCTGTGTTTAATGGCTGCAAGTGCCTGATAGTTTCCTGGAGGGAATGGACATCTGAAGTGTGGAGTATGAAGCTGCCATGAGGTAACCCTGAGAGGGGATATAACTGTGAGGCTGAAGAGCCTGTGTGCTGGACATTGCACAACCTGTATGACTACAGGATAGACAGAGTGAAGCTCTGTCATGGACGCTATGCTGTTTAAATGAACCTTATGTTGCTGCTGCTTTGGTTTATGCTGCATAATAAACCAAATGGACTGAGTTATGTTGAGAACCCTGTGCCGGATGTGATTTATCGGCTGCCTAGTGAGTATCCCCTACTTGAATGACAGCGCTATCTTACAATTGGTGGAGAATGCTATGGGCAGTGTTGCAGCCTTGTTGCTAGGAGCAACAGACGAAGACTGCAAAATTCGGTTGCTAAGGGCAATGGTTTCCAAAAGCACATGGTGCATTGCTGGCAACGCTGAGCCAGGAGGGCTGGAAAGCCGTGTGATATACTGACCGGGGTCAGTGGAAAAGACTTATAGGACACCTCTGCTGTAGAGGGGTCCGAGAACCTGCGCGGCCGGCAGGTGACGGTCGTGAAAGCCGTGTGATATGCTGACCGGGGTCAGAGAAAGATACTGTGGATTGTGATAGGGTGCCTCTGTGGATATGAGTTACCTGAGGACCTGTGTGGCCGACACAGGTAACAGACAGGTGTTCGTGTTGTACTGACCTGGGTCAGTGAGAAAGACTGTGTACCTGGAGGGTTCAGTGAGCAAGGTCCTGGAGGGTCAGTGTTGGGAGGTTCTGGGAGAATAATTGGATCCCTGGAGCATGTGGTATGACCTTGGAGCTGGTGAGGCGTAAGTGATGGACAGTCTCAGGCGGAGACGGATGTCCTGAATAGCACCCTGGACCTGGTGAGGCCGATGTGTTGGGAAACTCTGGGAGAAGCAGCTCCCTGAATAGCACCCGGTGCGCCATGTGTGTTGGATGGTCACAGGAGAGGAGACGGACGTCCTGAAGAGCACACAGACAGGACACATGCGTTTTCTATTGCATGTGTGTTATTTTTCTTTTCCCTTTCAAGTCAGCCTGCGGTGGCTCAGTGGGGGTCAAGAAGGTGACAAGCGGCTTGCTGTAACTCGGCGGGGTTATAAAGGTGACAAGCAGCTTGTGGTAACTCGGCGGGGTTACGAAGGGGACAAGCGACTTCCTGTAACGAAGGTGACACCAGCAGCTGTGTGTGAACGGCAGCCGGTGGTGTCGGAGATCGGTGACAGCAGGAGTTGAGGTGGTGCCAGCAAGGACTTGTGTGGTATCCTAAAAGAGACATAAACTGTGTTGTGTGAACTGTGGTCTAAGAAGACCTGTAGAACGGACATGGGAAAATACAGAAAGGGGCCGGTGGCCCAAATCGGGGTGGTAGCCCAAAAGGGGTGAAGTCCCAGAGGGGGCGGTGACCCAAACCGGGGTGGTAGCCCAACAGGGGTGGAGTCCCAGAGCGGGGCGGTGACCCCAATCGGGGTGGTTCAGGAAATGGTAGCACTGGTTGCCTCAGTGGGTATGTCTGGGGAACCGCAGTGTGTGTATGACTTTTGAAGAATCGGGGACAGTCTTTCCGTATAATGATGGGCCGCTGGTGTGTACCGTGATGTTGCACAGAAAAGGAGTCTCTGGACGATTGGACTCAAAGAGTCAAGTGACTCTGACAGGAACTCCTCTCGCTTTCTCTCTGACCGAGAAAAACATCAGGGTTCACTGTAAACACGGGGTCACGGTGGACTATGCAGTAGACAGATCAAACACGATCGCAGTGTACCGGGGGTTTAGGGAAGCATCGGCAAGGAGGGGGCTCCCTCCGTGCTTCCCTGGGCCCCCCGGAGCAGCGCAATGTGCTGCGCTGCTCCAGGGGTCTCCTTCCCTGCAGGTCCCCACATCCAATATGGCGACGGGACCTTCGGGGGCCTGCAGGGAGTTGGCTTCCTCACTGCCTGCACAGCGCAGGCATGAGGAAGCGATCTGTCACATGACAATTATATCCCCCTTGGGACAATGTAATAAAGTTAAAAAAAAGTAAAAATAATTTATAAAAAATCGCTAAATAAATTAAAAAAAATATTCCCTAATAAATTCATTTTTGGAAATAAAAAAAAAAACTATAAAAGTACACATATTTGGTATCGCCACATCTGTAACGACCCGCCGTATAAAACTGTCCAATTAGTTAACCCCATTTAGCAAACCCCTTAAAAAATAAAAATAAAAAACAAAGCAAAAAATAATGCTTTATCATCATACCGCCGAACAAAAAGTGCAATAACGTGCGATCAAAAAGACGGATATAAATATCCATGGTACCACTGAAAATGTCATCTTGTCCCGAAAAAACGAGCCGCCGCACAGCGTCATCAGAGAAAAAATAAAAAAGTTATAGCTTGCAGAATAAAGTGATGCAAAAATAATTATTTTTTATATAAAATTGTTTTCATTGCATAGAAGCGCCAAAACATAAAAAAAGACATAAATGAGGTGTTGCTGTAATCGTACTGACCCGAAGAATTAAACCGCCAATTTTTTAATTGTACGGCTGTACGTTATAAACTTCTGTGAAGCCCTTGGGGGTTCAAAGTTCTCACCACATATCTAGATAAGTTCCCTGGGGGGTTTAGTTTCCAAAATGGTGTCATTTGTGGGGGGTTTCCACTGTTTTGGTATATCAGGGGCTTTCCAAACGCGACATGGTGTCCGATCTCAATTACAGCCAAAAAAGTCAAATGGTGCTGCTTCCCTTCCGAGCTCTGCCATGGGCCCTAATAGTTGTTTACACCCACATATGGGGTATCAGCGTACTCAGGACAAATTGCACAATAACATTTAGGGTCCTGTTACCCTTGGGAAAATAAAAATTGGGGGTGAAAAGATCATCTTTGTGGAAAAAATATGATTTTTTAATTGTACGGCTGTACGTTATAAACTTCTGTGAAGCCCTTGTGGGTTCAAAGTTCTCACCACATATCTAGATAAGTTCCTTAGGGGGTCTAGTTTCCAAAATGGGGTAACTTGTGTGGGGTTTCCACTGTTTTGGTACATCAGGGGCTCTTCAAACATGACATGGCGTCCGATCTGAATTCCAGCCAATTTTGCATTGAAAAAGTCAAATGGCGCTCCTTCCTTTCTGAGCTCTGCCATGCGCCGAAACAGTGGTTCCCCCCCACATATCAGGTATCAGCGTACTCAGGACAAATTGCACAATAGCTTTTGCAGTCCAATTTCTCCTGATACCCTTGGTAAAATAAAAAAATTGGACCTGAAGTAATTTTTTTGTGAAAAAAAGTTAAATGTTCATTTTTTTAACCACTCAAAAAATTCCTGTGATGCACCTGAAGGGTTAATAAACTTCTTGAATTTGGTTTTGAGCACCTTGAGGGGTGCAGTTTTTAGAATGGTGTCACTTTTGGGTATTTTCTATCATATAGACCCCGCAAAGTGACTTCAAATGTGATGTGGTCCATAAAAATAAAATGGTGTTGCAAAAATGAGAAATCGCTGGTCAACTTTTAACCCATATAACTTCCTAACAAAAAAAAATTTTGGCTCTAAAATTGTGCTGATGTAAAGTAAACATATGTGAAATGTTACTTATTAAGTTTTTCGTGTGCCATATCTCTGTGATTTAAGAGCATAAAAATTCAAAGTTGGAAAATTGTGAAATTTTCAAAATATTCGCCAAATTTCCATTTTTTTCACAAATAAACGCAAGTTATTTGAATGAAATTTCACCACTAACATGAAGTACAATATGTCACGAGTAGAGTTGAGCGATACCGTCCGATACTTCAAAGTATCGTATCGGATGGTATCGGCCGATCTTTAAAAAAAGTATCGGTATCGCCGATTCCGATACCGGAAGTCCCATTCAAGTCTATGGGACTTCCGGTATCGGAATAAGAAAAACCCTTTCCTGCCCTTGTACAGCCTCTCTGGGGTCTGTACGGGCCTTTCGGGGGGCTGTGCCGGCCTGCCAGGGGGTCTGTGCAGGCTCCGGTGGTCTGTGCCGGCCTGCCGGTGGTCTGTGCAGGCTCCGGGGGGCTGTGCAGGCCTGCCGGGGGGCTGTGCCGGCCTGCCGGGGGGCTGTGCCGGCTCCGGGGGGCTGTGCCGGCCTGCCGGGGGGCTGTGCAGGCTCCGGGGGTCTGTGCAGGCATCGTCCGATGGGACTACAAGTCCCATCTGGCGATGCCTGCTACCATGACAGTGATTGACACATTAGCCAATGATGGGACAGTAGTAGTCCCATCATCCGGCTAATGTGTTAAATGTAAAAAAAAAAAAAAAAAAAAAAAAATTTACATGCTACATACATACAACATGCATACTACATACATGCTACATTCATACTACATACTACATACATGCTACATTCATACTACATGCATGCTACATACATACTGCATGCTACATACATACTGCATGCTACATACATACTACATATATACTACATACATACTACATGCATCATACATAACACATATATACTACATGCATGCTACATACATACTACATGCTACATACTACATATATACTACATGCATGCTACATACTACATGCTACATATATACTACATGCATGCTACATACATACTGCATGCTACATGCATGCTACATACATACTACATACATACTACATGCTACATACATACTACATATATACTACATACATACTACATGCATGCTACATACATGCTACATACATACCACATACATAACACATATATACTACATGCATGCTACATACATACTACATACATACCATATACATACTACATGCATGCTACATATATACTACATGCATGCTACATACATACTACATGCTACATACATACTACATATATACTACATGCATGCTACATACATACTACATGCTACATACATACTACATATATACTACATGCATGCTACATACATACTACATATATACTACATGCATGCTACATACATACCACATATATACTACATACATACAATACATTCATACAATACATACATAGACATACAGTACATATAACATAGAGTAACATACTTACCAATACTTGTCACATTGTTCCCCGAAGCCATTGTCTTTCCGGAATAAATATTAACATAACAAACCACAAAAATACTCACCCACGATCCGAAGCAGTCCACGAGTGTGTCCCACGACGATCTTGGGTAGAGAACTGCAGCATCAGCTGTTGCTGCCGTTCTCTACTGGCTGCAGGAATCCAATGACGGAAGGTAGGTATCCTTCCGCACTGTATTCCTCCGCCACTTAAAAAAAAAAAAAGTCCCTAGTCTCACTTTATGCCATTGCTGTGTGGGAAATTCCCACGCAGCAATGGCATAAAGTGAGACTAGGGACTTTTTTTTTTTAAGTGGCGGAGGAATACAGTGCGGAAGGATACCTACCTTCCGTCATTGGATTCCTGCAGCCCGTAGAGAACGGCAGCATCATCTGATGCTGCAGTTCTCTACCCAAGATCGTCGTGGGACACACTCGTGGACTGCTTCGGATCGTGGGTGAGTATTTTTGTGGTTTGTTATGTTAATATTTATTCCGGAAAGACAATGGCTTCGGGGAACAATGTGACAAGTATTGGTAAGTATGTTACTCTATGTTATATGTACTGTATGTCTATGTATGTATTGTATGAATGTATTGTATGTATGTAGTATATATGTGGTATGTATGTAGCATGTAGTATGTATGTAGTATGTATGTAGTATATATGTGGTATGTATGTAGTATGTATGTAGCATGCATGTAGTATATATGTAGTATGTATGTAGCATGCATGTAGTATATATGTAGCATGTATGTAGTATGTATGTGGTATGTATGTAGCATGTAGTATGTATGTAGCATGCATGTAGTATGTATGTGGTATGTATGTAGCATGTAGTATGTATGTAGCATGCATGCAGTATGTATGTAGCATGCAGTATGTATGTAGTATATATGTAGTATGTATGTAGTATGTATGTAGCATGCATGTAGTATGTATGTAGCATGTAGTATGTATGTAGTATGTATGTAGCATGCATGTAGTATGTATGTAGTATGTATGTAGTATGTATGTAGCATGCATGTAGTATGTATGTAGCATGTAGTATGTATGTAGCATGCATGTAGTATGTATGTAGTATATATGTAGTATGTATGTAGTATTTTTTTTTTTTTTTTTTAACATTTAACACATTAGCCGGATGATGGGACTACTACTGTCCCATCATTGGCTAATGTGTCAATCACTGTCATGGTAGCAGGCATCGCCCGATGGGACTTGTAGTCCCATCGGACGATGCTTGCACAGACCCCCGGACATCAGCACAGCCCCCCGGCAGGCCGGCACAGCCCCCCGGCAGGCCGGTACAGACCCCCACAGGGTGCACAGCCCCCCGGCAGGCCGGCACAGCCCCCCGGCAGGCCGGCAGAGACCCCGGGCAGTCCACACAGCCCCCCGGCAGGCCGGCACAGCCCCCCGGCAGGCCGGCAGAGACCCCCGGAAGGCCCGAAATGACGGCGCATCATGATGCGCACACACCGCGCATCATGATGACGTCAGGCCGTCAATCAACTGAACTTCCGATTCCGATGCCGAATTCCGATATTGAAAAAATATCGGAAGTCGGTATCGGAATTCCGATACAGCAAGTATCGGCCGATACCCGATACTTGCGGTATCGGAATGCTCAACACTAGTCACGAGAAAACAATGTCAAAATCACTGGGATCTATGCAAGCGTTTCAGAGTTATTACCTCATAAAGGGACAGTGGTCAGAATTGTAAAAATTGGCCCGGTCATGAACGTGCAAACCACCCTTGGGGGGTTAAGGGGTTAAGGAAAGTCATGTAGCAGCAATATTATTGTGCAGTTTACCAGATTCGCATACAGCTTTAATAAATGCCCTAGAGAAAAGACCTGAAAAAGACATCACAGTAGAATTTTTGAAGACGAGACTCATAGATGAATATCAGAGAAGAAAAGAACAAACAAATGATTCTTCTACTGAAAAAGACAGTGTAAACGCTCTTAAAGCTACAGAATTTATAAAACCCTATAATAAAGAGACAAGAGAATGTTTCAGATGTAAGAAAAAAGGTCACTTAAAGAAAGACTGTACCATATGGAAAGCAGAACAACAAAAATTGCAACATAAAGAGCATACACAGAAAGTGAAAAACACGATTCATGTGAAAAAAATTGGAATGGCACATTTAAAGTAACAGACAAGAAATCATCACTTGGTTGGTTTATTGATTCAGGAGCAACGAGTCATATGACAAGTGACAAGAATTTCTTCACTGATCTTGATTTAGATAAGAAAGAAGCCATTTATCTTCCAGATGGATGCAAAATAACCACATCAGGTATCGGACAAGGTATGCTAAACTATTCAAACAAGTTTGGACAAGATTCAAAGATACTTGTACAGGATGTGTTGCATGTTCCAAAATTGGAAGGTGGATTGTTATCTGTGAAGCGTTTAACAGCCAATGGACTCACTGTAAAATTCAAAGACAATGAGTGTGCAATTCTAGCAGGAAACAAGGTGATAACCAATGTCAAGGCAGATGAACAATTAGATCATCTTGACACACCAAAGGAACAGATGAAGGTATGTACACATGATCACAAGAACTGTATTCATGTGTGGCATAGACGTCTAGGACACAGAAACCCTGACAGTATAAGGCTACTTTCAGACTAGCATTACCAGGCACAGCGCTTGGCCACCACTAAGCTCCGGCCCCGGCTGCACCCCCTCTGGTCAGCTCCTCCTATGGTCGCATGACGCTGCATGAGATCAGCGTACCCTATATTTAGCGTTGGGTACGCTGGCCGTGCGTTGGTATGATTTTGCCTGCGCCCTTTTTGCGCTGCGCCGAGTGCACAAAAATGCAACAAGGTGCGTTTGGCACACGTCAACGCGGCGCAAAAAGGGCGCATGCGCCGGCAAAATCATACCAGCACACAGCCAGCGTACCCAATGCTAAATATAGGGTACGCTGATCTCATGCAGCGTCATGCGACCATAGGAGGAGCTGACCGGAGGGGGCGCAGCCAGGGGCGGAGCTTAGCAGCTGCTGAGCGCTGCGCCTGATAACGCTAGTCTGAAAGTAGCCTAAGGGAACTACAAAGAAAAGAATCGACAAAAGATCTAAAGATATCTGATTGCTCAATTACTGTAATATGTGATTGTTGTATAAAATCTAAAACCACAAGAATATCTATTCCAAAAGAAAGTGAGATGAAAAGCAAAAGACCACTTGATTTGGTGCATACTGACATATGTGGATCCATGCAAGTGACTACATCTGGAGGAAATGGATACATGGTGACATTCATAGATGACTACTCAAGATATACAGTCACATACTTAATTAAGAACAAAAGTGAAGTTTTTGATAAACTTGTAGACATAACAAGGTCGAGTAACAAATTTCAAAGGAAGCCAATTGTCATCAGAAGTGATAATGGAGGTGAATTTACAGGTCACAAAATAGAAAACTACTTAAGACAAAATGAAATAGAACATCAAAAGACTGTTCCATACACACCTAAACAAAATGGAGTATCAGAAAGGAAAAACAGAACTCTGACAGAAATGATGAGATGTATGCTGACAGATTTCAAACTACCAGAGAAATATTGGGGTGAGGCAGCAATGACAGCTACATATCTACAGAACAGACTTTTTTTGCCAGAAAACTGAAGAAAGCTCCATATGAACTGTGGCAAGGTATGAAACCAAGTGTCAATCATTTAAAAGTTTTTGGATGTAAGGTTTTTATATTCATTCCAACAGAAAAACGTTCCAAACTTCAAAACAGATCCATGGAGGGAATATTTGTTGGATATAGTGAAAATTGCAAGGAATGCAGAATCCTAGATCCCAAAACAGACAGCGTCACGGTGAGTAACAGTGTGACATTCATTGAGGATCTAAATGAAGACACTATGATTTCACTGGAAACAAAAAATGAGAAAAACAGCATTGATATAGCTGAAGAGGTATCTGATGAGAATGTAGTTGAAATTGATGAAGAACAAAATACTGAAAATGAAGAAATACAACTACAAACAGACACAGAACCAAGACATTCAAAGAGAGAAAACAAAGGTACACCACCAAAACGTCTCTCATACAAGACAAGCACAAGTAAAATTTATGAACCTACTTCTTGGGAAGACATATCTAAACTCCATAAAGAAGAAGCTAATAAATGGATAGAAGCAACAGAAACAGAAATGAAATTCATGCATGACTCAAATATATGGACACTGACAGATTTACCAGAAGGAAGAAAAGCCATAGGATGTAAATGGATTTTTAAAGTAAAATACGAAACAGATGGCACACCTGAAAGATACCGAGCAAGACTCGTAGCTAAAGGGTATTCTCAAAAACATAGAGAAGACTATGATGAGACATTTGCTCCAGTTGTTAAACTTACTACAATAAGAACTTTACTTACAGTTGCAGAAATGAAACAGATGGAACTGATACATCTGGATGTAAAGACAGCATTTTTGAATGGAGATATAACAGAAGACATCTACATGGAACAACCTCCAGGATTCAAGATGAAAGAAACCCAAACAAAGTTTGCAAACTACAGAAGAGCATATATGGTTTAAAGCAAGCCGCTAAAGCGTGGAATGACAAAATCATGGAAGTGTTTACAAATGAAAAATTTCAAAGAAGCAAAGCTGATCCATGCTTGTACACAAAAAGATTGATGAATAGATGGATTTATGTACTCATATATGTAGATGACATTTTGATTTGTTCTGAACAAGAAAGGGATAAAGAAAACATTCTAAAAAACCATGACGTGACATTTCAAAATCAAAGACTTGGGAAATGTGAAGTATAATTTCTTGAAGGATTATCCTACTGAAGAAATGACAGCAGACATCTTCACGAAGGCGTTGAATGCTGATAAACACCAAAGACTAACAAAAAAGTTGGGTTTGACTGAATAAGTCCTTACTGTTGAGAAAGGGTGTTGGCATATGCAACAGAAATGGACTTATTGTTTATGTAAAGGAGGACTTTACACTAGCCTGACAGCAGATGGCTATAGTGTGAAGTTATATGTTTGCTGTATTGTGGGGAGGGAAGCTCTCTATTGTTGTTACTTTTGCTGTCACTTTTGAGTGTATTATGCCAGCAGCACAGGCTGTGTCCTACTGAATTCTCTTATCTCATGTTTACCCATATAAAGTAAATACTGTTTACTTAACATAACTTGCTCAGTGAAGTTCTCTTATGTGTATGGTGGATTCTCAGAAGATTCACTCTGTTACAGGGGGGACCCATCTGAAACCCCTAACTTAGGCCTTGGGTGTGGCTACAATGCATTGTCAGTCTCCAGGTTGGACCACTTCTTCGGCTACACCAGACGGTTTTAGTTCCTTGATCCCACAGTGCAATAAATAGAGTGCTATACACATTTTAAGGTTTTATGTCAAACCACAAGGGAGCACATTAAGAAGTGCTAACTTTTTATAACAGTTTGGATCATACATTGTTCATGACCTCACAGTTATTTTAAACAGAGGTAAAACATATCTTACCAGGTATTATAACTACGCACACCTAACCAGGTAATATAACTATTTACAATTATTTTAATGCGATCTTAATTCTTTATTTCTTTTTCCAGGGCAGCTCCTGGTGTCTGCCACTCCCTGGTAGGGGAAGTTCATGTAAAAAGGTCACTCCCAGTGACACAAAGAGGTCATGGCCAAGGCAGTCATGCTCTGTCAAGTTATGTCCTGCTACTGGTGTCTGAGTAGCTTGGGACCATACTGCAATTTGCATTGTGTGAGCAGTAGGGGCTGGTGTAGTGCTATGTGGCAAGGCAGGAGTCGCTTTGGCCTCAGGTGGTGTTGACACTGGCCATTGTTCCATGCTGGTGTCTGCTGAGCCAGGGGCAGTGGGCCTGTACTTTTTCACATTCAGGGCATACCAGCCTTTCTCACCCCAATGACGGGTGTATGTCACGCAGTCCCCTGGGTACAGGTCCCTATCTGGATGTCCCTCCAGGAGGTGAGATTCCACATCCCTGCGGTTGACAAACACTTCTGCCAGCAAGTCAAGCTCTTTTACAAAACTCCAGCCCCTGCCGAGCCAAAAAGCCACCACAGTGCCAAGTTTCAGCGGCCCTTGGTCTGCTCTTCTTGCCTTGGGGGCATCTTTCTTAGCAAGTAGGTCTCTTTTTTCCATAGCCCTGTGCTGGGCATTGCGCTCTTCATTTTCCTTTTCCTACTTAAAAGCTATCTGCTGTTGATACTCCTCCCAGCTAAGGACTTCCACCTCTCCTCCTTCATTCTGTTCTTGCTCAGGGAACCCAATTAAATCTGTTCCCGGGTTTACCCAGCAGTATACTACTCTCTCAGTGTATATTTCCCCTGGTAGACTGGGGGGCTGAAGCGGAGCCTTTAGGTGACTACTGTATCTGTGCCTGTAGACTGGTCCCAGTCCAGAGAAGTAAGAACTCAGCCGGGTTTACGGACTGGTGGAGCAGCTAGCAGGCCCGCTAAGAGCTCCTCGGATACTGGGGCATGGTCGGTGACATTACTTGCCTGTGGTGTTTTTCCGCTGCCTGTTCTTTCCTCCTCCTCTGCAGGGATAGGGTCACTGGCCGCCGGATGGAACGCTGCTCCTCCGGCATTTTCTTTTCTGGTAGGGCCGACTTCCACCTGTCCTCCGGGGTCAGCGGCATGCCCAGCAGCTGGCAGCTCAGCTCCTCCACTTGTACTTCTAAGAACTCCGGGTCCATGGTTGTCGATGGGTCTGGGTCCTCACTCCGTTGGCTGTAGAAGTCCTCTCCTGCTCCCCCAAGCCCCAGTCATCATCACTCTCCCTGGTGTCTCCCGGGTATTTTGCTGCCATGCCAGCAGCTCATCATTTGCACGCCACTCCACGTGCTGCCTTTTCTCCACTGACCCCTTCCGGGGGCAGGCCTTCCTCCTTTCGCTATTCCCACCATAGCAAAGCAGGAGGTGGGTCTCCCTTTCTGACGGACACCTTCGCATCACATAGTAATGTTGGCAGTGGGCGGGCCTGGTCTTTTCACTTCACTGGGAGGCCCACCACAGCTCGCCTCTCTCTGCTCACGCTGACTGTGTGGCACAGCTGTGGTGGTTATTTTGAAAATTAAATTGCACGCACCATGTGGAGCAGTTATGGCGGTATTTTGACAGCTCATTAAAATCTCTGGCATACAATGTCATAATGTCTCTGGCACACAGTACCCGGTTATGCCGGGCTTCGGATCCTGTTCATGATTGCCCCATAGGGCCAAGGGGTACTTGGTACCGGGCTGGATGGTTCTTAACGGGGAATGTCATGGCAGCAGTGACACAGTCCGTGGCCCTGGGCATCCAATAAAATTAATAAATGATGATGATAGGGTAGTTTGTAGAGGAAATAGTTTGTGATGTCACCTGTGGAATTCGGCAAGGATAGCCGACGCTGCAATGCAGATCCTCTGGGATGGTGTTAGGGCAGCAAAGATGGTTAAGCTCTCCATGGGTAGAGCTATGTCCCAGGGCAGTTAGGATGTTAAAGGTAATGATAGTGGCTGTTGTGGTGAGTGCGGTGCAGGGCAGGTGAGATGTAAATGACACAGCAGGGTTCAGTTTCCAATGCTTTACTCACAGTTCTTGTGTACACAGGTGCCCGCTTAGTGCTGTGTCCTCCAGGTGAGGGGTCCAGCAAACTCCCAGATAGATTGAGATACACCTTTCCAAGACTCCCTTTTGTGTGTTTCTCTCCTGGCCGGCTCACTGTGCTGGTTTCCACCCTACAGCCCAGCACTTTCACAAACAGTGTCCCAAGCCAGCAGTCACAGACCTTGTTGGGCGTCATTCTCTGAGTCCCCTTGCTCCTATATATGACTGCCTTTTTGGTGAATGAATGTGGTTGTGGCTGAGGCATGTACAGCTACCTCAGCCTCCGGCTTGCTAGCTGAGCCTTGTAGTCCTCCACTAGTCTTAGGGGATGGCTCCCCCACTGCAACCTGGTCCCTCCACTTCTGGATACGGGTGGCTCCCGCACTTCCCGTGCCCCAAGGACCCCTTCTGTCATCCCGGGAGCTTCCTTCAGGCTCACCTCACAACTCTCTCCAGCTCTTCCTACTGCACTCATTATCTGTCTCCTCACATTCTCACTAATTCTCCTCAGACTCTGTCAGATCTCACTCCTTCTCTCACTCCCTTCTGATTGACTGACTAACTCTTTCCAGAGCAATCTTCTTACCTCAGCACTATCTCCTCCCACCAACTGCCACTCCCTTAAGCTCCGCCCCTTCTTCCTATCTTTCCCACTCATTCCCCAACACCCTTTCCTAGCCAGCCTGGGATGAGCCCATCCTCACTAAGGGTACACCCAGATGCTCTGACTGAACTAGTGTGTTTTGGGTGTGAGTGTTAGAGTCCTGGGTAGTGCTCCCTCCTTACCTGAGAGTGGGATACCACACCTCTGGATGAGGTGCAGTACCTCTGTGGCGACTGGACCCTCAGAGGCGCCACATAACAACCGCAAAACAAGGGGGCGGAGACTCGAGCATGTTACTTGAGCACCTGCAATACTTGGTGCATGCCCAAGCAGACAATACAAACTTGAGTAGCAAGCACTTGCTCTTAACATTAATGACAACATATTCAATATGATGGCCTAATGTTATCAAATTCTGCGTAGTACCTTTGGGTTCAAAATCCTCATAATACCCCTGGATAAAATAGTTGAGGGGTGTAGTTTCCAAATTGGGGTCAGTTGTGGGGGGTTTCTGCTGTTTGGGTGCTTTAGGGGCCCTGCAAATGTGACGTGTCACATGCAATCTATTTCAGTCAATTTTTGTTTCAAAATTCAGATATTGCTCCTTTTGCTCCAAGCCCTGCTGTTTGTCCAAACAGAACTTTTTGACTACATGTTGGGTATCACAGCACTCATAAGAAAGTAACAAACTGTGGGGTCCTCTTTTTGGTGTTATCTCTTGCAAATGTGATAAATTTGGGGCTAAAGCAAGAGGTAAAATTTAATAAAAATGTTTAATTCTACTTTGCATTAATTCCTGTGTAGCAACTTTTAAAATATTTCTCTACAACAGTTTTAACTCCTTCATGACCGGAGTTTTTTTCGGTTTTGCATTTTCTTTTTTTGCTCACCTTCTTCTCAGAGCCATAACTTTTTTATTTTTCCTTCAATATGGCCGTGTGAGGGCTTGTTTACTGCATTATGAGTTGTACTTTTGAATGACATCATTGGTTTTACCATGTTGTGTACGAGAAAACGGGAAAAAAAATCCAACTGCAGTGAAATTCCAAAAAAGTGCAATCCCACACTTGTTTTTTCACTTGGCTTCTTTACTAGGTTCATTAAATGCTAAATCTAACCTGCCACTATGATTCTCCAGGTCATTATGAGTTCATAGACACCAAACATGTCTAGGTTCTTTTTTATTTACGTAATGAAAACAAATTCAAAACTTTGTTAAAAAAAAATTGCACCATTTTCTGGTACCCGTAGCATCTCCATTTTTCGTGATTTCGGGTTGGTTGAGGGCTTATATTTTGCATGCTGAGCTGACTTTTTTAATTATACTATTTTCGTGCAGATGCGATTTTTTGATCGCCCGTTATTACATTTTAATGCAATGTAACGGAGACCAAAAAAACGTAATTCTGGCGTTTTGACTTTTTTTTTTCTATGCCATTTAGCAATCAGGCTAATCCTTTTTTTAATTGACAGATCGGGTGATTATGAACGTGTCGATACCAAATATGTGTATGTTTGATTTTTTTTAATTGTTTTATTTTGAATGGGGAGAAAGGGGGTGATTTGAAGTTTTATATTTTTTTATTTTTAAAAACTTTTTCTTTACTTTTGGCATGTTTAAATAGTCTCCATGGGAGACTAGAAGCTGCCATAACCTCATCGGCTCTGCTAAATGGAGGCGATAAGCCGACCACCGGCAACCAGGAGACCTCTGGCTGTCATGCCAGCGAACTGTTGACCCACAATCACGTGATGGGGGTCACCGGTGGGTGGGTTTCTGGCCCGATGGCTGGAAGAGCGAGTTAAATGCCGCTGTCAGCAGTATTTAACTAGTTAACAGCTGACATGTCCTGGGTAAAATGTTGGCTCAGCGTCGGAGCCCTCATCAAAGGGAGGGAGTCCGATGTCGGCGTACTATTATGCCTGACGTCAGAAAGGGGTTAAAGTATGTGAGGAGTGCCTTTTTTTTAAATGGTATCACTTGTGGGGACTTTCAAATATATAGGCCCCACAAAGTTTACACTCCCCAGTGGGTCACACAAACCATAACATTAAAATCTGCACTACAATATGGCGCTCCTTCTCTTCTGAGTTTTGCATTGTGCACTGTCCATTTTTTCCTATTATTTCCTATTATTTATTAAAAATTAAAAATTTGTGGCTAAAACAACATTTTAGTGGTAAAAATATAATTATTCTTTCTTCAACGCCCAATGGTTTAAATGAGGCATAGGTGTCAACAACACTTCACTTAACCCTTAGCTGAATTAATTGAGAGGTGTAGTTTGTAAAATGACCACACTTATGGGCGGTTTGTGTTGTTCTGACATCGCAGGGCTCTGCCAATGTCACCCTTATACCATTCCAGCAAAATCTAAACTCCAATAGGGCGCTTCTTCCCTTCCGAGCTTTTCACTGTACCTCAAAAGTACTTTTCAACCACATATGGGTATGGGAAATTGCACAACAAATTGTATGGTCTGTTTTGCTCAGTTTTCATTCTGAAGGGGTCATGGCAATAAAGGCTTTTTTCTCCATTGCTCTTTGATAGGCAGTGATTTAAGACGTTTATCATTCCCTGGGGTAAGTGGTCAGATTTTATTATTTGATGGTGTGTGGCATTCAGTGGGCAATAGACTTTTATACTGAGTATCATGGTTATTGGTGGGTATGGCATTTGGTGGTCAGTCGTAGGTTCTTTTATTTGACGATAGTCTATGTTAGTCAGTAGGGAACAAGCCTTTTTTTTCCCTGGTGGTCAGTGGTAGACTCTCACTTTCCAGTTCTAGCTCATAATTCCTAGTCAGTGGATTAATTTCTTTTCTTACCTGGTGTTAAGTAGTATTCCCTGGTGATAAGTAGTAGTCACACTCAATTTTCATTTCTTGATGATCATGGGCATTCAATGAACATGTTTTTATTACCTTGTGGTTAATATTAAATAATGCATTCATCACCTGTCAGTAAACAGCTGATAAAGCTTTTATTCCCTGGTGGTTAGTGGTAGTCAGTTATAGACTCATATTACATTACATGATACTTTCTGGTATTTTATATAGAACATATATTTTGTTACGTTGATATTATTGAATAACACTTTTTGTTGGACTAATTTTATTACTTATTTCTTGCACTAATATTAGTCTTCTATTATTTCTTCTAGTGGTAGTTAGTGGAGAACATATCGTTCATTAACATTGTGTATAGTGAAGGGAGAGCTGGATACATTTTGCTTTGTCGAATAGTTAGGGGTATAAGAGGTTGATGTGTTTATAATTCCTTTATTTTATTCCATGTTAACCATTTGTGGATGCGTTTACTTCCTAGTGGTCAGTGATAATCCTTGATGGATATTCCCACTGGTAGTCAATGATGAACATAGTGTTAACTGCTTGACGGTCACTTGTAATTATTCATAGATAAGGTTTGTATTTTTGGTTAATCCATAGTAGTTCTTATTCTCTAGTGTTGGTAGATGACAGATTAATTCTATCAATTCACTTGTATAATTTATCCTATGGTGTCCACATGTAGTCAATTCTGGTGGTCAGTTGGCAAAAAAAATTTACAGATTGATTGTGCAGCCACCATGTAGTCAGGAGAGTGCACCACCATCTGAGCTAATGGTTAATACAGCTATGACAATAAGTCACCTTGGAGCCAATTAACAGTTATGAACTAAGGGGCCCACATACTGTCTCTGCCCAAGGACACTGCGCAAATAAAAGTTCCAAAACACAAGATAATTGAGGTCCACTGCCTTCCATGAGTTCTCACCCCTAGTAAACATAATGATATATGGTAGATTACATTTCCTGACGTAAGATCAAGAACAGAACATTCAATGTGTCATGAAGAGATAAATTACATTCCGCAATCTTCTGAAAATGATGTTTTTTCCTGGAATTTAATGGTAAAAGGGGACGCCCACGATAATCTTTACATGATGGAAATGTTGATTTGACGCTGAGCTGTAATCTTACAGGAAATAATATTCTGGATGATAGTGCATTATTCTCTAGCAGCTGGTAGGCCTCATGCACATGGTTCAGTTTTTTAATGTGTTTTCCTGGAGTTACGAGTGTCTGTCAGTGGTTGCTTGCAGCTTTAAAAAGGGGTAACACAGACAGACTTTGCAATGGCAACTCCACCAGGTTCCTGGAGAGCCCTGGCCTTCACCCTTTAACTCCTGTGCACAGCAGTGGGCTCATGCAGGGGCCCTGGTGTGAGTCCTGGGAGTAAGCTGGCCATTAGTGCTACTGACAGTAATAGTCAGGCCACCAGGTCAGAACCAGGAGGACACAGAAGGTGAAAAATTGAAATACAGAAGGCTAGTCAGGAAAAGTGCCAAGATCAGAACAGGAATAATATAGGATGAACAAGTGTAGGGGGTGTACTGACCTATGTACCTGTCTGAGGTGGGAAGAACATGTAGAAGATGATGTACACTATACTTTATTATATGTGTGTGGATAACAGCGGGAAATTAGTACAGGACGACGTAGTGCCGGGTTTTGGCTACAAGATGGAGACAGAGAGCAGTGAGAAAAGGACTCAACAGCAGGCCTTAGGCTAGGGAAACTGTATAGTCATGGTGGGCTGAGTTATGGGACTTGAAAGGGGATTTCCAGAAGGAGGAGATATAAGGAAGGAGAGTCCCTGGGGTAGGGCAGACACCCAGGAGGAAGAGAGAAGAGGGAAGAGCTCAGGAGAGGACAGAAAAAGGAGAAGCTCAGGAAATACAGAGGAGAGCAAGAGACGGTTACTCGGAGAGGGGGGTTGCCCTGAGAAGACAGCCGCAGGACAGGAAGGTAGTGACTAACGAATGGTCTGGGGTACTGTTTGGCTGGACACTGAAGAGTGAGTAAGTGTTACAGCGGGCAGTGTTGTGAGTTTATTTTCCCCTTCACCTTTGATGTCTGATGAACTCCCTCTGCTGGTGAAGAGAGGTAGTGAAATTGAGTGGGATGGGAAGAACCTGTTATCTGAACAGGCGGAGTGTGATTGGACATCTGGAATTTCTGAGTGGATATAAGGCAGCCGACGCCCTGCAGGGTTTGCTGGTGATCCTTTCTGCTCTGAGCTCTGGCATCCAGTTTCAGTTCCTGTCTACTAAAAGCTAAGTTTTTGCCCTACTATTATTCCATGAGATTTTGTCTGGTTTCCTTAGTGTTTGTATTCAGCCAGTCCTGGTTGGGACTGGCTGAATTCCATTTTTGTCTCTGATCAGTTGATCTCTTTGCTCTGTTTTCAGAATATACCTGAGTGCTGATATAGTGATTTTGAAGTCTAGCGACTTCAGGGCCTTTTTTCCTATCAGACGGTTGGGACATTTTTGTAGGGTTTTTTGCGGATTGCAGCCAGCATCTTTTCTGTCCTGTCCTATCTAGTTAGTTGGGCCCCATCGTTTGCTCAGCCTGTCTTTCTGTCTGTGTTTTCATCTGTTTTTCACCGACAATACATGTTGGGGGCTGTCTATTGCTTTGGGGTCTGCTCTGGGGCAGTTTAGATTTCCCCTTTCTTTCTTTAGGCTTATGTAGTTCTCCGGCTGTGACGAGGGGTCTAGGGCACCGTAGGAACCCCCCACGGCTACTGCTAGTTGTGATGAATAGGATCAGGGGTCTGCAATCCGATAGCTACCAACCTCTCCGGTTTTCTGGACTTAGCTTGTATTTTTGTTTTCTCCTCCTCCGGTGACTCATTCATAACAGGGCAGACTCAGCCAGGGGGAAGTGCTGTGGCCGTGGACATTATGGCAGCCACGGTGAAGGAACCCGGAGGGGCTTTGCCAATAGGAACAGCAGGAAGTGATGGGTACCCGGGCCTAGGGGCAGAAGCTGTCATGCATGCCGTGGATGTCAGGAGGACACCCAATAAAGTTTGGACCTGATTTAAAAGTTACCTGCATCTGTCTCCAGTCTGTTCCACAGCCAAAAGGGACCAACCCCCCAGTCGGCACACGTACTACAAAGTGGCATAGTCGGCAGGATCATTACCGCCAATACACCAGCGACAGCGGTGAGACCGCGCCGAAGATTTAAAGGACCTGAGCTGAACAGGTTGAAGATTTATTGGAGT
This sequence comes from Dendrobates tinctorius, assembly GCF_039654945.1. NCBI lineage: Eukaryota > Metazoa > Chordata > Amphibia > Anura > Dendrobatidae > Dendrobates > Dendrobates tinctorius. Next base: position 34,179,730 of record NW_027361733.1, read on the forward strand.
GGATTACAAATTAGGACCTGAGATGAACAGGTCGAAGATTGTGCCTGAGTGGATTACAATTTAGGACTGTGATTGGGATTGTCAGATTTGACCCAGAGTAACACTGACTGGAAAAGCTGGGTGCCGTTGCAGAAAAGCTGGGTACTCGTCTACATTAACAGACTACAGACCGGATTTGACAAAAAAAAAAAGAGAGAAAAAGAAGGAATCCTGAAAGAGACTTTGCGCACCTCCAGAGATGGTGACTGTCGGGAAGGAGGATGTTGGCGCTAAATTGGACTACCAAGGGCAGCTAAGCCGAGCCCGCCCCTGGGGGGAGTGATGCACATCGAGTGACAATCGCCCCGTTGGGAAAGCTGGGTGACGCCACAGGAAAGCTATGATGTGCACTATGCTTTATTATATGTGTATGGATAACAGCTGGAAATTAGTACAGGATGGCATAGTACTGGGTTTTGGCCACAAGATAGAGACAGAGAGCAGTGAGAAAAGGACTCAGCAGCAGGCCTTAGGCTAGGGAAACTGCATCATCATGGTGGGCAGAGTTACGGGCCTGGAAATGGGATTTCCAGAAGGAGGAGATATAAGGAAGGAGAGTCCCAGGGGTAGGGCAGACACCCAGGAGGAAGAGAGAAGTGGGAAGAGCTCAGGAGATGATGGAAAAAGGAGAAGCTCAGGAAAGACAGAGGAGAGCAAAATACGGTTACTCGGAGAGGGGGGTGGCCCTGAGAAGACAGCCGCAGGACAAGACAGCAGTGACTAACGAAAGGTCTGGGATACTGGACGGCTGGACACCGAAGAGTGAGTAAGTGTTACAGCAGGCAGACTCAGCCAGGGGAGAAGCACTGTGGCCGTGGGCCTTACAACAGCCACAGTAAAAGAACCCGGAGGGGCTTTGCCAATAGGAACAGCAGGAGATGATGGGTACCTGGGCCTAGGGGCAGAAGCTGTCATGCATGCCGTGGATGTCAGGACACGCAATTAAGTTTGGACCTGATTGAACGGATACCCGCGTCTGTCTCCAGTCTGTTCCACAGCCGAAAGGGACCACCACCCAGTGGGCACACGTACTACACAAGTAAAAAACAAGCTGCAGTTAACCAATGTTCACTGTAACTGGCACAGGAAACCAACTCTCAGAAGTTTAAAGGGAGTCTGTCACTTCCAAAATGCAAACTAGACTATACAGTATTGTAAGGTATTTAAACCACACTAGAGGGGTACCTGTTACTAGTACAATTTTTGAGAAAATAACTTTTAATGTGAATGCAAATGAGGGTACTATGGTACACCATTGGCATAGCTAAAAGTTTGGTATACTGTTACACCTTCTGACTTACATATTGGAGTCTTCCCTGCTTCTGATTGACAGTGCTCGATTCCCAGAGCAATCACTGTCTGAATGCTGCCAGTGTGTGTGTGCATGTGTAAGCAGGTGACCGGATGCAACGCACAGACAAAGCACTAGGCGGAAGTAACCTGATATGGTGGGAAGGATGGTAACTATAGCAATGACAAATAATGCTAAATAGGATAACTACAGCAAGAAATATACATTCACAAATATACTATGAGTCCTCAGATTCTCCCTCTAGTCACTATAATAGTCCATTGTTAAATGTTTTTATAAACTCTGACTAAAGCGAAGATATCTGAAACAGGAAAAGTCACTGTATTATCTCTTCTTCTACATAAGTCCTAGCGGGGGCCTCTGATTCTACACGCTAGGCCGCAAGTCCTCCCGAAAAAATCTAACAGGGCTCACTGGAACAACCTTACTTCAGCCAGCCACTGCCTAGTCTGCCTCATTAGCCCAGATCAACCTCTGTACTGTATATCAATGCATGAGCAACGCTTTGTCTCACTCGCGTCTCCTGTATGTCCTCACTAGAATGGAGTCTTCTCATAGATCTTTGGTGCTTGACCGATGGCGAATATTTCTGGTACCCGGTGGGAAAAGGACCGGGCCTCGGCTCTTGGCTGCAGTAGTCTGGAATCTGGATGTTGACCAGCATTGTCTTGGCTCCTGAACTTCACTTGCGTGGATTCGGTCTTCAGGTCTTGACCAGCATCGTCGGGATTCTGGAACTCACTTGGCGTCACCCGGGTTCTGCTTACAGGCGCAATACAGCCTACTGCAACGGTCTGTCACCCCGACTTCAGCGTCTTCCTTGACAAACGTCCTGCACATACCTTTACATGGTGCCAAATCGTCTCCTGTTTTGTTGCACTAAACTTTTAAATCCGGGAACTGTGTTATCGGGGTCACCTGACCAGGTGCTTAATTCTAACTCTTCTTCCCTGAAAGTCTCCCTAAGTTGGTTGGTTCCACAGGATCTCTCTTGGACATTAGGTGGCAGTCTTCTAGCACAAATGCCTCTTAGTGCTGGGGATTCTTATCTCTTATGACGCACCCTCTTACTCATGTACTGTATCCTGTCATTGCCTGTCTTCTTCTTGCTGATGCCACACACTACAATATTATATCTAGAAGTATAGAACATGACTTCAGAGAAAAGATGAGAGAGTTCCCTGAAGGTGCTCAATACACTGCTAGGTGTATTAGTGTAGTGAGCGGCATCAACAGAAAGAAGACGGGGAGGAAAATGCATTCAGCCACTGTGTGCATGCGTGGCAAGGCTCAGGCACTGCGTATGCACACACACGTCAGCAGCATTCAGTCAGTGCTTGCTCTGATGTAAAGGTGACCAGGGTGATAGCCTTAGGTGAGTGTCATGAGCCCGACACCCCGACATGTTACAGGAAACAGACATCACAGTTTAAACGCTGCTAAATAACATTATCAATTCCTTGGATATCCTTTTGTATCCCTTTCCAGTTTTATGCAGTTTGACTACCTTTTCCCATAGATCCGTTGACAATTCTTTTGCTTTCCACATGACTCACAATCCAGAAATGTCAGTGGCTGGATGAATGATGCAAGAGTCTGTCTAGATCACAAAAACTCACTCAGATTTTATGCACACACACTGATTACAAGCAAACAGGTCACAGGTGAGGATGTTACCTTTAGTAGCAATTCAAAGCCATTTGTGTCAACTTCTGTGCATGTTATCAGGCTCAAATCACCAGGGTATGTGATCTTTTGATCAGGGTCATTTGGATGTTTAGGGTTGTCATTAGGATTTAAAAAGAGAAGACACAGTAGTTTGACAATAAATGGCTTCACCCAACCACTAACCATGAGTGGAGAAAAAGTTTTGGTGTTATCATTCATATTCTATGAAAAAAGGCCTAGAAAGCAAAAATTCTGCTGGGGTATGTAAACTTTTGAGCACAACTGTATATTGCAAAAAGAAATTTAAGTGCAGTTCCTAGGATAGATCTAATAGCTGAACCTCACAGTGATTTAAAATTAATAAGTGTTGATGTTATTTCAAGTATGTTAATTTATTTCAGTTCTTCAATACAAAAGGTTAATTTATTTCAGTTCCTACAAAAAGTGAAACTCATATATGATATAGAGTCATTACAAACAGAGTGATCTATTTCAAGTGTTTATTTCTGATAATGTTAATTATCATAGCTTACAGCCAATAAAAACCCCAAAGTCATTATCTCAGTAAATTGGAATAATTAACAAAAAACACCTGCAAAGGCTTCCTAAGTGTTTAAAAATATCCCTTAGTCTGTTTCAGTAGGTTCCACATGGAGAAGACTGCTGACTTGACAGATGTCCATAAGGCAGTCATTGACACACTCCACAGGGAGGGTAAGCCACAAAAGGTCATTGCTAAAGAAGCTGGCTGTTCACAAAGTGATGTATCCAAGCATATTGATGGAAGGTTGAGTGGAAGGAAAAAGTGTGGTAGAAAAAGGTGCACAAGCAACAGGGATAACCGCAGCCTTGAAAGAATTGTTAAGAAAAGGCCATTCAAAAATTTGGGAGAGATTTACAAGGAGTGGACTGCTGCTGGAGTCATTGCTTCAAGAGCCATCACAGACAGACGTATCCAAGACACGGGCTACAAGTGTTGCATTCCTTGTGTCAAGCCACTCATGATCAATAGACAATGCCAGAAGCATCTTACCTGAGTCAAGGAGAAAAAGAACTTGATTGTTGCTCAGTAGTGAAAGGTGTTCTTTTCAGATGAAAGTACATTTTGCATTTCATTTGGAAATCAAGGTCCCAGAGTCTGGAGGAAGAGTGGAGAGGCACACAATCCAAGCTGATTGAGGTCTAGTGTGTTCAGCACATTTAACTCTCTCCTCTGCTCACCACTGCCACCTCCAACTCCCCTCATTTCTGCCTAGGACTTTGCCACCTACTTCAAAAACAAGATCGACCAAGCAAGTCAAACCTTTACTGTTCCACCATCCCAACCACTCCACATACCAGACCTCTTCCCTACCCTAATAACCTCCCTCTCCAACATCACTGAAGGATCTTACTCATCTCCTTTCCAAATCACACCTCACCACCTGTGCACTTGACCCCATCCATTCCCACCTGCTCCCCAACCAACCCTAAACCATCTCTTCAACCTATCGCTATCTTCTGGTACCTTCCCCTCTGCCTTCAAACATGCCACCGTCACACCCATCCTCAAAAAAGCAAACTTTGACCCAACTGCTATGCCCAGCTATCGCCCCATATCACTAATCCCGTTTGCTTCCAAACTCCTTGAACAGCATGACCATGCTCAACTTTCCTCCCACATCTCATCTAACTCCCTCCTTGACATCCTTCATTCTGGCTTCCACCCCCACCACTCCACCACTCCACTGAAACTGCCATGACCAAAATTACTAATGACTTACTCACAGCCAAATCTAACAGACAGTTCTCCATCCTTCTTCTTCTCGACCTGTCCTCTGCCTTCGACACAGTCGACCACTGCCTACTGCTACAGATTCTTTCTTCCCTTGGCATCAAAGTCCTTGCCCTGTCCTGGATTGCCTCATACCTTTCTGACCGCACAGTTAGCATTTTCCACTCCCACACTACCTCCTCATCATGCCCTCTCTCTGTTGGAGTCCCCCAGGGCTCTGTCCTGGGGCCCCTACTTTTTTCCATCTATACCCTTGGCCTAGGACAACTCATAAAGTCCCAAGGCTTCCAGTACCACCTGTATGCGGATGACACTCAGATCTATCTCTATGGTCCAGATGTCACCTCTCTGCTGTCCAGAATCCCGGAGTGTCTGTCAGCCATATCCTCCTTTTTCACCTCTCACATTCTAAATCTCAATGTAGACAAAACTGAACTCATTATCTTTCCTCCATCTCACGTATCCACCCTACCCGATCTATATATTATAGCAAATGGCATTACGCTCTCTCCCGCACATGAAATTCGCTGCCTCGGAGTAACTCTCGACTCTGCCTTGTCCTTCAAACCACACTTCCAAACTCTTGCCACCTCCTGTCGCCTCCAACTCAAAAATATTTCCAGAATCTGTCCCTTCCTCTGCCCTCAATCTACTAAAACTCTTGCACATGCCCTCATCATCTCCCGCCTTGACTACTGAAACACTCTCCTCTGTGGCCTCCCTGCTTTCTTGCACCACTCCAGTCTGTCCTCAACTCTGCTGCCTGACTAATCCACCTCTCTCTTCGCTACTCCCCTGTCTCTCCCCTCTGCAAATCCCTCCACTGGCTCCCAATTCCCCAACGAATCCAGTTCAAACTACTAACACTGACCTACAAAGCCAACCACAACCGATCCCCTTCCTATATCTCTGAACTAATCTTCCAATATCTTCCCTCACGTAATCTTTGATCCTCCCAAGACCTCCTACTCTCCCTCCACACTTATTCGTTCCTCACACAACCGTCTCCAAGATTTCTCCCGAATATCCCCCATCCTCTGGAACTCCATGCCTCAACATGTCCGGTTATCTACCACCCTCGGATCCTTCAAAGGAACCTGAAAACCCATCTTTTCAGGAAAGCTTACAACCTGCAATAACCATTCTGCCACCTCATCACCACCAGAGCTGCTGCATCCCGACCTTCTGTCTCTTCCCCACTATCCCATAGAATGTAAGTTCGCAAGGACAGGGTCCTCTCTCCTCTGCACCAGTCTGTCATTGTAAATTTGTTTACTGTTAACGATATCTATAATTTTGTATGTAACCCCCTTCTCATGTACAGCACCATGGAATTAATGGTGCTATATAGATAAATAATAATAAAGTTGGGGCCCTGCATACCAAGATAGGGATGGGGCCATGCATACTAGGATGAGATGGGGGCCATGCATACCAGGATAAGGATGGGGGACATGCATACTAGGATTAGATGAGGCCCTGCATACCAGGATAAGGATGGGGGCCATATACTAGGACTAGATGGGTGCCCTGTTTACTAGGATAGGGATGGGGCCATGCATACTAGGACAAGATGGGTGCCCTGCATACCAGGATAGGGATGGGGTCATGCATATTTGGACGAGATGGGGGCCTGCATGCTAGGATAGGGATGAGGGTACATGCATATCAGGATAAGGATGTGGGGCCATGTGCATCAGGATGAGGATGAGGAGCCATACATACCAGGATAGGGATGAGAAGCCATGCATACCAGGAAAGGGATGAGAAGCCATGCTTACCAAGATAGGGATGAGGAGCCATGCTTACCAGGATGGGGATGAGGAGCCATGCATACCAGGATAGGGATAAGGGCAGTCATTCCTGCCAGGGATGCATGTATACTAGGATAGGGATGAGGGATCCATGCATACCAGGGTAGGGATGAGGGGGCAATGTGTATCAGGATGGGCATGAGGAGACCATATATACCAGTATAGGGGATATTAAGTACAGAATTGACCACATATTTTGCCTCAATTTTTTTCCCTAATTTCCTCCTCTAAAATGTAGGTGTGTCTTAAGGTCCGGTGCGTCTTATAGTCCAAAAATACGATCTTCTAATTTACTTAGATAATGACTCTTGGGTTTTCATTGGCTGTAAGCCATAATCATCAACATCAACAGAAAAATGTATAAAGTGCTCTCAGTGAGAGAAACAAAATAGGAATCTTGTGGGTATGATACCTTTTAAATGGCTAACAAATAATAGTGAATGATGTTACAAAGCAAGCTTTGGAGACAACTTACATCTCTTCAACAGGCTGATATAACAAAATATTTGAAGAAACCTTATTTATATACAGTGGAGAGCACATGCATGGTGTGATACATGGACATTTCAATAAACAAACAAACAAAGCTCAGTGTTTGCTTATTGAAATGTCCATGTATCACACCATGCATGTGCTCTCCACTGTATATAAATAAGGTTTCTTCAAATATTTTGTTATATCAGCCTGTTGAAGCGATGTAAGTTGTCTCCAAAGCTTGCTTTGTAACATCATTCACTATTATTTGTTAGCCATTTAAAAGGTATCATACCCACAAGATTCCTATATTGTTTCTCTCACTGAGAGCACTTTACGCATTTTTTTCTACAGGCTAAGGATGGTTTCACACTTGCGTTTTTTTGCGCTGCTTTTTAGCACAAAAAAACACATGCGTTTTTTTCCCCTATACTTTAACATGGGTGCGCATATGTGCGCATTAGAATCATAGAATCATAGAATCGTAGAGTTGGAAGGGACCTCCTGGGCTATCTGGTCCAACCCCCTGCTCAAAGCAGGATTCGCTAAATCATCCCAGTCAGATGTCTGTCCAGCCTCTGTTTGAAGACTTCCAATGAAGGAGAACTCACTACTTCTCGTGTCAGCCTGTTCCTCTCATTGATCACTCTAACTGTCAAAAAGTTTTTTCTAATATCTAATCTGTGTCTCCTCCCATTCAGTTTCATCCCATTGCTTCTAGTCTTTCCTTGTGCAAATGAGAATAAAGTTGATCCTTCTACAATGTGACAGCCCTTTAGATATTTGTAGACAGCTATTAAGTCTCCTCTCAGTCTTCTCTTTTGCAAACTAAACATTCCCAAATCCTGCAACCTTTCCTCATAAGACAGGGTTTGCAGACCGGTCACCATTCTGGTCGCTCTTTTCTGAACTTGCTCCAGTTTGTTGATGTCTTCTTTAAAATGTGGTGCCCAAAACTGGACACAATATTCCAGATGAGGTCTGACCAAAGAGGAGTAGAGGGAAATAATGACTTCACGTGATCTAGACTGTATGCTTCTGTTAATACATCCTAGAATTGCATTTGCCTTTTTTGCTGCTGCATCACACTGTTGACTCATATTCAGTCTGTGATCTATTAGTATACCCAAGTCTTTTTCACATGTGCTGTCACTTAGCCCTATTCCTCCCATTCTATATATGCTTTTTTCATTTTTATTGCCCAGATGTAGTACTTTGCATTTCTCCCTGTTAAAAACCATTCTGTTAGTTGCTGCCCACTTCTCCAGTTTATTTAAATCTTTTTGAATCCTCTCTCTCTCTTCTCTAGTATTAGCTATCCCTCCTAGCTTTGTGTCATCAGCAAATTTAATCAGTTTACCCTCAATTCCTTCATCTAAATCATTGATAAAGATGTTGAACAATACAGGGCCCAGGACAGAGCCCTGTGGTACCCCACTTGAGACATTCTTCCAACTGGATGTGCAGCCATTTACGACCACTCTTTGGGTCCGATCACTAAGCCAGTTATGAATCCACCTAACAGTTGCCTTGTCCATTCCATACATAGTCATTTTTTCAATAAGGATTGTATGAGAGACTTTGTCAAATGCTTTGCTGAAGTCAAGATATACTATATCTACAGCATTTCCTTGATCCACCCAATCAGTAATACCTTCATAGAAGGAAATTAAATTAGTCTGACATGACTTATTAGTTACAAACCCATGCTGACTCTGTATAATCACTTCATTCTTATCCAGGTATTGACATACATGTTGTTTAATAATTTGTTCAAAGATCTTTCCTGGTATAGAAGTCAGACTCACCGGCCTATAGTTGCCTGGGTCCACCTTCTTCCCCTTTTTGAAGATAGGAACAACATTTGCTCTTCTCCAGTCTTCTGGCACTTCTCCTGTTCTCCAAGAATTTTCAAAGATTATGGAGAGGGGTTCAAAAATTTCTTCTGCTATGTCCTTCAGTACTCTGGGGTGTAATTCATCTGGACCTGGAGACTTGAATTGATTTAGGTTAGCTAAGTGTTTCCTCACTATCTTTCTGTTTATAGATATCCTGGATTCTTCTATTCCCTTAATAGGACAGTGAATAACAGTTGATGTTACATTTCCTTTCTGAGAGAAAACAGATGCAAAATAGGAATTTAAAAGTTCAGCCTTCTCAACATCCTGTCTTACCATTTCATCATTTTCATCCTGTAAAAATCCTATAGCATCTTTGACTTTTCTTTTACTTTTGACATATCCCCAAAATCCTTTATTATTGTTTTTGACATCTCTTGCAAGCCTCAATTCATTTTCAGCTTTAGCTAATCTGATTTGTGCCCTGCAGGTTCTGCAAACAGCATTATATTCTTCTTTAGATATGCCTCCCTCTTTCCATTTTATAAACATTTTTTTCTTCCTTTTTAGCATGTGCTTAAGTTCTGTGTTCATCCATCCTGGTTTCCTTAAATGCTTCCTATTCTTCCCTCTTTTCGGAATTGTTAACAACTGTGCTTTGAGAATTTCATTTTTCAAGATTTCCCATCCTCCCTTGACATTTTTGTCTTTAAGGATATCCAGCCATTGGATCTCTCCAATTCTCTTTCTGAATCCCTTAAAATCTGCCTTTCTGAAATCTAACCTTGACGTCTGAGTCTTCACAGGTCTTCCGCCTCTAGTTATCCAAAATTCTAAAATAGCATGGTCACTACCTCCTAGGGTCCCAGCCACTTTTACCTCCTCAACCATTTCCTCCCTGTTTATAAGGATTAGGGTGACCGGATCTCATATGGGGGGAAAAAATGTCAGAATCTTGTTCATCTGGACCCCACAAAACGATTCCCCTTTCCAGATATTGAGAGAGCCAAAATTTGAGCTCGATCAAACGACGTTAACCCGTGCCGCTCGTCGCTCAAAGTTTGAAAAAATCCAAATTGAGGTATTTTAAGATTTAGGTATTTTGCATAGTCTGTTAGGCTATAAAGAATGTGACAACAACATTGCAGAAATAGCCCTGACCAAATTTTCGAACCATTTGTGGTATTTGAATGCAGAGTTGGTGGGATTATCGTTTTTTGATCCCACCATTACAGACAATGAAAAGTTGTTAATGGCTAATAAATTGCTCAGCAGCACAGATGAACCATCAGAGCACGCTAACCTACATGAGTTGATAATTTTACATAGTTATCTAATCTATTCTAGAGCTTTTGTTAAAGTAGTTTTTGAAACGTCAGAATATAATGCTCAGCATTTGCTTACAACTTGCAGGACATATTGCTTTTGTTCTTCATCTTTTGTCAGAAGGTCGTTAAAGTCGGTTACTTCCTACCTCTTTTAATTTTTCTTTCCTAACTTTTGGATTTACAACCCTAGTGTGCTCTGATGGTTCATCTGTGCTACTGAGCAATTTATTAGCCATTAACAACTTTTCATTGTCTGTAATGGTGGGATCAAAAAACGATAATCCCACCAACTCTGCATTCAAATACCACAAATGGTTCGAAAATTTGGTCAGGGCTATTTCTGCAATGTTGTTGTCACATTCTTTATAGTCTAACAGACTATGCAAAATACCAAAATCTTAAAATACCTCAATTTGGATTTTTTCAAACTTTGAGCGACGAGCGGCACGGGTTAACGTCGTTTGATCGAGCTCAAATTTTGGCTATCTCAATATCTGGAAAGGGAAATCGTTTTGTGGGGTCCAGACGGACAAAATTCCGACATCGATTTTTTGCGGTCACCCTAGTGCGCATACATATGCGCACGTACGCGTTTGTATGCGCATGCATTTTTTTGCAGTCTGCGCTCGGGTGCACAAAATGCATCCTGTTGCATTTTTTGTGCGTCCGACTTGCCCCAAAAAAACTCATGCGCAAGCAATGCGTTTTTTTTTTACAGCAAAACACCCATTAAAGTCTATGGGTGCGCATACGTGCGCATTGTAATGCTCACGTATGCGCAAAAAAAGCATACGTTTTTTTAAAAAATGCACCAAAACCAGCAAAAAACACACACAAATGCATGATGCATTTTTTTCATGCGTTTGTGTGCGTAAAAAACGCGCAGCAAAAAAACGCAAGTGTGAAAGTAGCCTAACACGGTACCAAACCACTTTTTTTGTTTTCATCAACAGAAATAAACACTTGAAATAGATCACTCTGTAATGAATGTATATAATATATGTGTTTCACCTTTTGTAGGAACTGAAATAAATTAATTTTTTTATTGCTATTCTAATTTTGTGAGAAGCACCTGTACATTACATTGAAGTTGGCTAAACCTGCAAATTTTAAATGGAGCCTGTTGACTTTCCCCAACAGATGACTTGTTCTCATAGGAGATAAGTATCGCCTAGTCATGTCTGCCAGTGGTTTTCTCTCTCTTGCCAAAAAAACACACAAACACTTTTTTGAGTCGAACATTTTTGTGAATTCGCAACAGCTATACAGCTATACTGTATAAGGTGTACTTAAAACCTTAAAATCTCCATTATCGCTCCTTACTAGGATCTTCAGGCTGCAGCTGCACTTTGTGAGGATATCTTTATTCGTCTAAACACAATGGATTCTCACATCAATATTTCTGCTGCTATTAATCTTCCATTTTTTGCGTTTACGTATTTGTTCATAGAAAGGAGAATATTCATTCATCCTAACCCTCAGATCGCAGTTGGGCTGTCACATTTCTCATTCTCTATACTTATCTCCAATTCACATTCTTGGCATCTAGGTGCAGGGGCAAGAAATATCGACTATGAAGACAGTCTTTGCATATGATTCATTATTACTGTGAATGTGCCATTTTATTTATTTATTTATTTTAAAGTTTCTTTTATGGTTGAAATGAAAAAGTGGTCTGAGCAGTATAGCAAAGAAGCAAATGGAGTCTGGCATCTTCCAGCAAGGCAATTGTTAAAAGTAGAATTATAGCAAAGAAGCAAATGCAGTTTGCTATCTTGCAGCAGTGAAATGGTTGATAGCAACAATGTTACAGAAAAATAAAGTCTGGTATGTGCTAGCAGGGCAATGTATAATAGCAGGGATGTAACATAGAATTAAATACAGCAGGGGAAAAGGTTAAAGGAGTTATGCAGTCTAAGGCCGGGGTCACACTGGCGGGGAATACGGCCGAGTAAGAGGCGCTAAAAGCACGCATTAGAAACGGACCAATGATTCTCTATGGGGTCACTCGCACCAGCCGTATATTTCTCATCCGTATTCTAGGCTCCGTGCCAATTGCAGCATGCTGCGATTGTCAGGGTACTACGCCCGTAGTACGCCAATGCAAGTCTATGGGCGCGCAAAAAATACGGATTACACACGGACCACACATGTGACTTGCAAGAAATATGCACCCGGTGTCTTTTAGCAAAGCCGGCAATTCAGTGCGCTATACAGTAAACTCACACTGACAGGTTTAATAAAGAAAGAAAGAATAGATATATACACATAGAATACATACACAGTATATATATATATGTATTCTATGAGTCTATATCTATTCTTTGGTTTGTGTTATAAAACCTGCCATAGGGCTCCATTATATGTCCATTTTGCAAGGTGACGAGAAAATCTCGCCATACGGATGCCATACGGATTACATACGGATGTTTACATGCGCAAAATACGCGACCACACCTTGATTACGGATGACATACGGAGCACTGTTTAGGGGCCATTCATCCGTATTACGCATGTAAAATACTGACCGTATTTTGCGTTGGTTAGTGTGACCCCGGCCTTAAGCTACAAGTCTGCAGTCATTCTACGTGACTTCAGACTTGTGAATCCTCACATTGCCACTGCTGGTAGCGAGCAGTCATGTGACTGCAAATATACAATTTGCATCCTTTCGGCTACATTCTGAATACACTGTACATTGAGCAAGGTCAGATACAGTCTAGTCAGCATGTGACTGCATGTATGCAGATTGCAAAATTGCAGTCCCGTCTGCTGTTCTGGCGCCAGCACCAGAAAATCATTACAGCGCACAGTGCACAAATTGTGAGGATTGCCAAGTCTGTAGTCACATAGAGTGACTGCAGACTTAGACCAGACAACCCCTTTCATTAGGAATGCAATGGTGTATAGGTGGGCAAATTGGAAATTCACTTGAAGAGATGAGTTACCTTGACCGCAAAGGCCAGTAGTGAACAGTCATGAAAAGATGGTGTGGATAACACCTAAAAAAACTGGACTAAGCTCAGAAACATTTATGGTTGTGGCTTGGAAGCTAAGAAAAGCTGAAGAAGGCTGGAGTGGGACCATGTGACGTAGCAGCAAACTCCTAACAAAGTTGAGGCAGCTGAAACAATGCTACTCAATACCTATGCACCTGGTCGTTGTCAAAGTCTTAAAATACCTAAGGTGATGATTTCAGTGGAGTTCATTGGTTACCTGACAAATTGACTTACTCTATCGATTATAAAGAAGACTTCAAAAACGTCTAACAAAAATTCCCCTTAAAAAACTCTTTATTAAATATGTTTAAAAAATACCCAATTCACCCAAATTTGAAACAGTGAGTACTATAAAACACAATGAATATCCTATTCTGAGGATTTAATTAGAATAATATTATGGTTAACTCTGTGGGGTCTATGTGTAGGATCTCAACCTAGTATTCAACCCTGCTTAGGACACAGATGTTGACGCCCTAGGGTCACAACAGTGGTGCACCTGCTCAACATTGACTTACACTAGTAATCCCTTACCTGTTCACTACAAGTGAATCTAGTTATCACAACATATGGGGATCTACTAACCAAATAATATAGACACCAAAACAGGTGTAATTATTATTTATTATTATCATAGCACCATTTATTCCATAGTGCTTTACATGCGAATAACCCCAGTTTATCAACCCAGCTGATGCATCTCTTAGCTAGTCATAGACATATAGATCAATGTCAGATTCAAATTAGTAGATAACAGTCACTTATCATGTCTGATATTGTATCTCACAGGACTGTGCTTTACAATGGTCACTCTATCAGTGATGGAGGTGGGGTCTTACCCTTCTGTTGGCTCCTACCCATCAGCGGAGGTTGGCACTCTAGGGCAATCGACAGTGGTGCCCTCGCTCCTCGTCGGCTCACCCTGAAAAGCTCTCACATGTACAATATTGAGGATAAACAATCCAAAGGGATTTAATACACTTTTTGGAACACCTTTAAAGTGACCATTCCAAAATTCAAAACTAACATGATATCTGGAGCTTATCTAAATCTCTGCATCATTGCAGTAAAGACAATAAAGCAGCCATAACCTACTGAACATGTGTCCCATCAATATCACATGCATAAGCTTAGATAAACAATTCTTCAATTTTTTTTAAATATAAATAGCATGTACAGTTGTGGCCAAAAGTATTGACACCCCTGCAATTTTGTCAGATTATACTCAGTTTCTTCCTGACAATGATTGCAAACACAAATTCTTTGGTATTAATATCGTCATTTAATTTGTCTTAAATGAAAAACACAAAAGAGAATGAAGCAAAAAGCAAAACAATGATCATTTCACACAAAACTCCAAAAATGGGCCAGACAAAAGTATTGGCACCCTCAGCCTAATACTTGGTTGCACAACCTTTAGCCAAAATAACTGTGACCAACCACTTCCAGTAACCATCAATGAGTTTCTTATAATGCTCTGCTGGAATTTTAGACCATTCTTCTTTGGCAAACTGCTCCAGGTCCCTGATATTTGAAGGGTGCCTTCTCCAAACTGCCATTTTTAGATCTCTCCACAGGTGTTCTATGGGATTCAGGTCTGGACTCATTGCTGGCCACCTTAGAAGTCTCCAGTGCTTTCTCTCAAGCCATTTTCTAGTGCTTTTTGAAGTGTGTTTTGGGTCATTGTCCTGCTGGAAGACCCATGACCTCTGAGGGAGACCCAGCTTTCTCACACTGGGCCCTACATTATGCTGCAAAATTTGTTGGTAGTCTTCAGACTTCATAAAGCCATGCACACGGTCAAGCAGTCCAGTGCCAGAGGCAGCAAAGCAACCCCAAAACATCAGGGAACCTCCGCCATGTTTGACTGTAGAGACCGTGTTTTTTTCTTTGAATGCCTCTTTTTTCTCCTGTAAACTCTATGTTGATGCCTTTGCCCAAAAAGCTCTACTTTTGTCTCATCTGACCAGAGAACATTCTTCCAAAACGTTTTAGGCTTTTTCAGGTAAGTTTTGACAAACTCCAGCCTGGCTTTTTTATGTCTTGGGGTAAGAAGTGGGTCTCCTACCATACAGTCCCTTTTCATTCAGACGCCGAAGGATAGTACGGGTTGACACTGTTGTACCCTCGGACTGCAGGGCAGCTTGAACTTGTTTGGATGTTAGTCGACATTTAAACTTCTTCATGACACTGCGCACGGTAGACACAGGAGCATTCAGGTCTTTGGAGATGGACTTGTAGCCTTGAGATTGCTCATGCTTCCTCACAATTTGGTTTCTCAAGTCCTCAGACAGTTCTTTGGTCTTCTTTCTTTTCTCCATGCTCAATGGACAGGACAGAGGTTGAGTCAACTTTAATCCATGTCAACTGCCTGCAAGTGTGATTTAGTTATTGCCAACACCTGTTAGGTGCCACAGGTAAGTTAGAGGTGCTGTTAATTACACAAATTAGAGAAGCATCACATGATTTTTCGAACAGTGCCAATACTTTTGTCCACCCTCTTTTTTATGTTTGGTGTGGAATTATATCCAATTTGGCTTTAGGACAATTCTTTTTGTGTTTTTTCATTTAAGACAAATTAAATGAAGATAATAATAACAAAGAATTTGTGTTTGCAATCATTTTCAGGAAGAAACTGAGTATTATCTGACAGAATTGCAGGGGTGTCAATACTTTTGGCCACAACTGTATAAGTATCCACTTATCTGTATACCTGCTACACCTGTAGGTTTGGATTTCTTTTTCCCTTAATAAAGACCTTCATTTAAAAACTGCATTTTGTGATTACTTGTGTTATCTTTGTCTAATATTTAAAATTGTTTGGCGATCTGAAACATTTAGGTGTGACAAACATGCAAAAGAATAGGAAATAATCAGGAAGGGGCAAACACTTTTTCATACCACTATATATTACAAAGTTGCTTTTTTTATGTGTACAATTGATTTAGGAAATACAAATTAAAACAATGGTTTCGCTTTAATTTCCGATCACTCAAGCATTTTGTTTGCAATAAACATTACATTAAAACATGGCACCAAGTAAAAGATCAAATAAGGGCTCCAGAATAATACATCTTAATGTTGTCATTTCCAAAGTCCAAACTGAATAATTATACTATTTAGGAGAAATAAGAATACAAAAAAATAAAATTGTGTCTGACAGTTCTGTCAATGTCGCATTCATAGTCCTCACTCGCCTGCCACCAATCACGTCAGAGACAACAAATATATCTCCACAAATACACACAGCACTTAACCTTTCACATAATGCACTAAATGTTTCCATGGTGATAAATCTCTAACCTGACCAAATAAAATCATAGGTTGTGAGTGTGTGTGTGTGTGTGTGTGTGTGTAGGGGGGAATAATTCCGTAGAATAGCTGGCAAGTGAATAT
This sequence comes from Dendrobates tinctorius, assembly GCF_039654945.1. Classification (NCBI taxonomy): domain Eukaryota; kingdom Metazoa; phylum Chordata; class Amphibia; order Anura; family Dendrobatidae; genus Dendrobates; species Dendrobates tinctorius. The sequence continues at coordinate 34,196,372 of NW_027361733.1, forward strand.
GTTCCTGTTTCAGAAAAATTACCAAACTTCCTGGTACATTTAGAATAAGTACAGATTAGAAAGTGCTTCAGGAACCAAGCTTGTCTGGCACAAGCTTAAAGCTTTACTTTTGTGCATCCTACAAATTTATAAAAGAAAATATTTTGTTTCATCATTGTTCTACAGTTTTATGGTTGAAAAATTTTTTAAAAAAATTAAAAAGAGGCAAAACAGGAGTAGGCAACTAGGATGCCTAAAAACATGGGCCCAATTCATCAGAGCTTTAACGTCAGAATTCTGCCATAAAAAGCTTTGAAAACTTGCAAAGCTTTGGCGCACTGAGAAGTTGCACCAAAATTTTTAAACTTTTGACATTCTATACCAATTTCTCCCCTCTCCAATAAATTGGCAGAGGTGGTGGCGGGACAGTAGTGACTTGGCAACTCTTGCTTGTCAAATTCATGGCATGTGGTGGCGTCTGCTATACCATAAATTTTACTCCAGTTGGAAGATTTGTGGCAAGGCGAACTACATTTTTCAGATGTTCCTGATCCATTCAGAAGCATTGTGCCTCTAAAGGCCTAAGCAGGCTCTGACTGGCCCAGGGGAATCCCCGGGTGGGCCCCTGTGCAGTTCTGGGCCCTCAACCCCACTGTATGGGCAGTTCTTGGCATAATTCACTTTATTCACTCTGTACAGAAAAAAGCAGCATCTCAGCATTCATTAACCAAACTACCCAGTTTATTATTATATAGAGATATGCAGGTGAAAAGTGGGCCCCCCAAAGTCAATATTACTGGTGGGCCCTTGGCACCCCAGTCCGACACTAGGTCTAAGGAGTGTCTGACTCAAGGAAGCCTTCTCATCAAGAATGGTGTGAAAACTGCCAGACTTGGTGAATCAGGACCATGGACTCATGTTCTCTCTGATTTCGCCAGAACAAGGACTAAGCTGCATAGAAAAATAAATGTAAAATTCCATAAAAAAAAGTATTACAACAGCATCATCTGTCAAGCCAAAAGATCACATCAGAGGAGATTGTTCACTGCAACCATTATAGGGATGGCACAAGGAGCACTTGCCCCTTGCCTTCCATCAACTTGAGTATCCCCACCATTGCTTGTTCATCCAATGTTGCTTTGCATTTTCAAGTTGTTATTTGGGTAGTGTATAAATGTAATGTGGCATGGAGCAGTATCTGTAAGTGAGATACTGGTCTGTGTCCCCTTGGCACGTTAAATTAAATTGGAGGTCCTGACTGGGTGTGTGCATGTGTGAGGTGAGCATGTTATACTAGGCAGCATGAAACCAGTGTTGCTGGTTTGCCAGGATCGGATTTTTCACAGTTCAATGATGGAGAACACATCCAAAAATAAGCTCTTCACTGAACCAGTAATTGAAGCTTGAAGAGGACAATTTGCTTATTCCAGGTGCCTTCAGGGAGAATTGAAGAGTCTCCCTCAGCAAGAAGATTGGTGGTACAACCTGAACCAGCTGCTTGGAAAGCATTGCTAAACTGGGGATTGAAACTTGAATAGGACAATTTGCATATTCCAGGTGCCTTTCGGAAAAAGCAAAGAGTCTCCCTCAGGAAGAAGATCGTTGGGTACAGCCGTGACCATCTGCTTGGAAAGCATCGCCAAACCAGGGATTGAATCTGGAAGAGGACAATTTGCATATTCCAGGTGCCTTCTGGGATAAGCGAAGAGTCTCCCTCAGCAAGAAGATTGTTGGGAATTGTTGCCTCTAGGACATTATTGTAAGAAAGCTTGGATGATTGAGTAGATTACACAAGAAGGTTACACACAGTTGATTACACAAGAAGGAAGACACACAGCAAGTCAGAATTATCTAGGAACAACATGGCAGATGTGACAACCTACATGGTGAGCTGCAACATGTGCTACATGTTCACAGATCAACCAGAGGAAGAATCCAACTTCACCTGCCAGAAGTGAAGACTACTGGCGCTTTTAGAAGAAAAGGTGCAGGGTCTGGAAGAAAGAATTGCAACTTTGAAACTCAAAGAAAATGAAGACTTCCTAGACAGAACAGAAGTATCTCTACTTGTCACAGAAGGTGAAGAATGTGTCAGAGAACCTCCAAAAGCAGACGAGTAGAAGCATGTGACCAAAAGGAGCAAGAAGACCATGGAGACATCACCAACCACACAACTGAGAAACTGATACCAAGGCCTTGTGGAGGACGAAGATGGCACATCTAAGGTTGAGGCAGTACCAGCAAGCAAAGAAGAAAATGGCACATAGAAACACCCAGACGTGACAATAAAAAGTACAGCCAAGAAGTGAAGAAGAGTGGTAGTAGTGGGAGATTCACTACTGAGAGGCACAGACGCAGCCATCTGCAGACCAGATATAACTGCAAGAGAAGTATGCTGCCTCTCAGGTGTGAAGAACAAGGATGTGACCGATAGGATACCAAAGCTCATCAATACCAAGGACGTTCACCCATTTCTTCTGATGCATGTTTGCACCAATGACACTGCAAGGAAGGACCTACCGACAATCTGCAAGGACTTTGAAGAGTTGGGGAAGAAAGTAAAGGAACTGGATGCACAGGTAGTTTTCTTTTTCTATCCTTCCAGATGAAAGGCATGGTACAAGGAGATGGAACAGGATCCTTGATGCGAACAACTGGCTAAGACGATGGTGTAGTCAACAAGGATTTAGATTCCTGGACCACGGTGTGAATTACCTGTACGACGGACTCCTCGTCAGAGACAGAGTACACCTCAACAAACCAGGGAAACACATTCGCCAGACGACTCGCTACACTCATCAGGAGGGCATTAAACTAGAACAAGAGGGGAAAGGAAGAAAAACATTAGACTCGAACATGAAGTAAGAAAATATACTGATGAAGGATATGAGGTGCGGCAAAGAAGACCCACGACAACATACCCAGAAGGGAGGTAAGAAAATTTCTAAAACAATTCACAGGGAGGAGACTAGAAGAAAACAAAATCCTCTAAACTGCATGCTCACAAACGTCAGAAGCCTGAAAAACAAGATGGATGAACTAGAAGCACATATTTTCCCCTATCCTCATTGTTCTCCTTTTGTGTGGCACCATATCAAAAGCTTTTGAAAAGTCCATGTACACCATATCCACTTCATTTCCTTGGTCCAGTCCAGAACTTACCTCTTCATAAAAGCTCATCAGATTAGTCTGACAGGAATGGTCCCTTGTAAACCCTTGTTGATACTGGGTCATGAGGTAATTTTTCTTCAGATACTCCAGGATTTTACCCACAGTAGAGGTTAAGCTTACTGGCCTATAATTTTCAAGTTCAGTTTTTGGCCCAATTTTCAAGTTCAGTTTTTGGCCCCTTTTTGGCACCACATTTGCTATATGCCAGTCCTGTGGTACCGACCCTGTTATTATGGAATCGTTAAAGATTAAAAATAATGGTCTATCTATGACTGTACTTAATTCCTGCAGTACTCGGGGGTGTATCCCATCCAGGCCCAGGGATTTGTCAATTTGTGATTTTTAGGGTTCTTTTACACTTGCCGTGTTTTTGCGGGCCGTTTTTGCAGCCCCTATAGATTTCTATGGGGTCGCAAAAACTGTCCCCAAAAATTCATCAGAGCGCCGTGTGCCGTATGGCCGTGAGGGCCGTATACACGGCCATGAAAAAATATCGAGCTTGCTCGATATTTTTCACAGCTCACGGACACGGCAGCAATACATTTCAATGGTACCGCAAAAACAACTAGCTTCTTTTTGCGGTACACGGAGGTTTTTGCGGCCTGTTTTTGTGGGAGACCGGAAAAATCATGGCAATACAGTCTGCAAAAAACGGGCCACGAAAAAAACGGGAAGTGTAAAAGAAGCCTTAGACACCGCCGTACTTCCTGCTGGGTTAGGCAGGTGACTAGAGTTGAGCGACTTTTGGTTTTTTAGGGTCGCGTTTCGTTTAGTGAAACCCGACTTTTCCAAAAGTCGGGTCGAGCAAGATCGTCCGATTATAGGGAAAAGTCGGGGTCGTCCCGAAACACGAAACCCAATGTAAGTCAATGGGGAACAAAAGTCGGCAGTGAGAGGAGGACAGGAAACACACCTACAGTGCCCATGTGAATGCCAAAAGCATCAATTCTTCTTACTTAAGCTTGTCAACCTTAATTAACTTCATAATACAAGTTACGCACTGAAAAATGGGGGTTATTTGGCTAAAGTTGTGGGGGGAGGGCTGGCTGCAGGTTTTCATGTGCCCTGGGCGAAAGAGCGCCCCTTTAACACATACCACAACTCATCATGCTCCGATACGGCAGAGAAATAGCGGTATAGTACAATGAAAAATACCTCACTTTTTACATCTCATGACGAGGCCCATCTATTTCTCCATACAGAATCATTGGTCCCATATAATGTTTGAAACAGTATATGATGAGCTCCACATAATGCTACAGTATATGTTGGTCCCCATGGATGAAGCTCCAGTGTCTTATGGGCCCAAATAATGCTCCAAACATAATGGGCCCCATTTCTAATGCTCTAGTGTATAATGGGCCCTGTAAATGCTGCTCCAGTGTCTGATGTCCACCTTTGGAATGTTTCAGTGTATGGTGGGCCCCATCTATCATTCTCCAGAGTATAGTGCTCCCCAAAAATTGCTGTCCCAACATTGAAAACAATCAAATAAGTCTCCTCGCTAGGGAATCCCTGTACTGGTCTAGACTCCTCATCGTCCCCATCTTCCATCTCACTGTACAGTATTTCAACTTTGCAAGTGCTGTGATCCTGGGCAAGCAGGGGGGGCCCACTCGTTGGCGACGGCACTGGCACAGGGCCCCTGATAGTACGGTGGTGTGTCAGATGGCGGGTGGGCCGAACCTGCACTTTCATCTGCAGCTTCCTCTTTGTCACCGTGTAAGATGGAACTGTATATGGGAAGGGTAACCTGAGTTTCATCAGGGTCAGATTCAGGCCGGGTAGCGTGCGAGGGGAATGTAGTGGTCTGGGTCAATGTACCAGCAGATTCATCGAGCAGTGGCTGGGCATCAGTACACTTGTGTCGCCCCCAGGAGTACGGTCGCCACAGTGGCATTACCTTCTTCCTAGGGAGTGTGATGTCATGCTTGGGAGCAACGAAGGATCTCTCTAGCAGGTTAACTGATTGGGCGGCGTTATTCCCACGAGTCATGACCCTCCAAACAGCGTTCATGAAGGCAAAGTGTTTGTTTTACATGGGCAGTATGGTTGCAAAGCTGAACCTTAAAGGAATGTCCAGAAGGGCACCACCAGGAGTGGAGCCTACGGTTAAATTCGACTCCACCTGGGAAACCTCAACCATGCCAGCTACAGAACAGATGCACACATTGCAAGCTTAATTCCGTTAACGAACGAGACTCCGTCATGCCCCGCGGTCCGTGTCCGGCTTACTAGAGGGACACGTAAGGCTCTGGCACATGAGATTGGCCAATAACTGGTGTGTCATGCCCTTACATGTCCGTGGCTGCATGTGCGCTACACTGAAAAGGCCAGCGTTTGTCGCTTACAGGTGCAGATAACCTGCTGAACAACGTTAGTGATGGGGATCACTGATTACAATTATTACCCGTGAACAATGATTTCCCAGTAAGCGCAGGTCAACCGCAGTTCCGGAATTAGGCCTAACCGTCATTCCTGAAAAAATGAAAAACTTACGTGTGCAAACCACAGGTGCTGTAGCTTGTTTAACAGCTCGCCAGCCGTTCTCACGCCCAGTATGGATTACACGTGATTGCACAAAGGTGAGAAAGGGTACCGTATCCCCAGATAACATGTATGGATAGCGTACACATTCAAAATATATGTCTATACATCAGGAGGCAGGCTCAGACGGTGTTAGGCCCAGTATGGATTGCACGTGATTGCACAAAGGTTAGAAAGGGTACCGTATCCCCAGATAACATGTATGGATAGCGTACACATTCAAAATATATGTCTATACATCAGGAGGCAGGCTCAGACGGTGTTAGGCCCAGTATGGATTGCACGTGATTGCACAAAGGTTAGAAAGGGTACCGTATCCCCGGATAACATGTATGGATAGCGTACACATTCACAATATATGTCTATACAGCAGGAGGCAGGCTCAGACGGTGTTAGGCCCAGTATGGATTGCACGTGATTGCACAAAGGTTAGAAAGGGTACCGTATCCCTGGATAACATGTATGGATAGCGTACACATTCAAAATATATGTCTCAGGAGGCAGGCTCAGACGGTGTTAGGCCCAGTATGGATTGCACGTGATTGCACAAAGGTTAGAAAGGGAACCGTATCCCCGGATAACATGTATGGATAGCGTACACATTCACAATATATGTCTATACAGCAGGAGGCAGGCTCAGACGGTGTTAGGCCCAGTATGGATTGCACGTGATTGCACAAAGGTTAGAAAGGGTACCGTATCCCTGGATAACATGTATGGATAGCGTACACATTCAAAATATATGTCTCAGGAGGCAGGCTCAGACGGTGTTAGGCCCAGTATGGATTGCACGTGATTGCACAAAGGTTAGAAAGGGTACCGTTTCCCCGGATAACATGTATGGATAGCGTACACATTCAAAATATATGTCTATACATCAGGAGGCAGGCTCAGATGGTGTCAGGCCCAGTATGGATTGCACGTGATTGCACAAAGGTTAGAAAGGGTACCGCATCCCCGGATAACATGTATGGATAGCGTACACATTCAAAATATATGTCTCAGGAGGCAGGCTCAGACGTTGTTAGGCCCAGTATGGATTGCACGTGATTGCACAAAGGTTAGAAAGGGTACCGTATCCCTGGATAACATGTATGGATAGCGTACACATTCAAAATATATGTCTCAGGAGGCAGGCTCAGACGGTGTTAGGCCCAGTATGGATTGCACGTGATTGCACAAAGGTTAGAAAGGGTACCGTTTCCCCGGATAACATGTATGGATAGCGTACACATTCAAAATATATGTCTATACATCAGGAGGCAGGCTCAGACGGTGTCAGGCCCAGTATGGATTGCACGTGATTGCACAAAGGTTAGAAAGGGTACCGTATCCCCGGATAACATGTATGGATAGCATACACATTCAAAATATATGTATCAGGAGGCAGGCTCAGACGGTGTTAGGCCCAGTATGGATTGCACGTGATTGCACAAAGGTTAGAAAAGGTACCGTTTCCCCGGATAACATGTATGGATAGCGTACACATTCAAAATATATGTCTATACATCAGGAGGCAGGCTCAGACGGTGTTAGGCCCAGTATGGATTGCACGTGATTGCACAAAGGTTAGAAAGGGTACCGTATCCCCGGATAACATGTATGGATAGCGTACACATTCAAAATATATGTCTACACATCAGGAGGCAGGCTCAGACGGTGTCAGGCACAGTATGGATTTGACGGCCCAGATTACACAGCGGAGGAGCAGGGAGAGGTAAAGATTGCAAATGCTGGGGCCCTGCCCAAGCAAGGGGGGCCAACTCGTGGGCGTCGGTACTGGCACTGGGCCCCTCATAGTACAGCGGTGTGTCTGACGGCGGGTGTGCACCACCATCGTCAGAGACACTTGATTGCACTATGAGGGACCCTGTGCCAGTGCCCGCGCCCAAGAGTCGGCCTACCCACCTGTGCAGGGCAACGGCACTCGCACGGTGTCGTGCGCTAGGTGGTGACCCCGGCCATGGGGGGGGAGGCAGCACAGTTAGGGAGTTTTAGAAAGTGGCATATGTTGATGTTGGACATTCAGCTGATGCAAAAGGCGAAATAGGTGAAGTCCCAGGAAGAGGTGGAAAAAAGCAAGCCATTTTTCTGTCACCCTATGTGTCATCAGGGGAAGGTGGGACAAAATCCTTGGAAACCCATGCATGGTTCATTTTAATGAAGGTTAGATCATCCACATTTTGGGTTGACAGACGGGTCCTTTTTTCTGTCAGGATTGATCCAGCTGCACTGAAGACTCTTTCCGATAGCACACTTGCAGCTGGGCAAGCGAGCTCCTGTAAGGCATATTGGGCCAATTCAGGCCAGGTGTCCAGTTTAGCGGCCCAATAGTCAAAGGGGAATGACCTGTGTGGGAGAACATCGATATGGGAGGAAAAGTAGTTTGTAACCATAGTTGACAACTGCTGTCTCCTGTCACTTTCCATCGATGCAGTATTACCAGTTGTGTGAGCGGTATTTGAAAAATCAGTCCACAACATTGTCATGAAACCCCTGTCTCCAACGCCACTTCTGCTGTGTGCACCACGAACACCTCTGCCAAGCTGCCCCCGGCCCGTACGGCTCGTGTGAGAACCATCACCGCTGCTGTGTGCTGGGAATGCCTCAAGCAACCGATTTACCAGAGTTGCTTGTTTATTAGCCAATATTACGTCAAGGTTCTCCTGTGGCATGATGTTTTGTAATTTGCCTTTATAGCGTGGATCCAGGATGCTGGCCAACCAGTAGTCGTCATCGTTCATCATTTTGGCAATGCGGGGGTCCCTTTTTAGGATCTGCAAGGCATAATCTGACATGTGGGCCAATGTTCCCGGTGTCAATGATGCACTGCGAGTGCTGGGTGGAGTAGCACTTTCTGGCAAATCCACATCTTTCCAGTCACGCACAAACCCTGTACCAGACCTTGCCACGCCAACATTTTCACTTGCCCCACGAGATGCATCCTCCTCCCCTAAGTAATCATCCCCATCATCATCCTCCTCCTCTTCTTCTTCCTCCACCTCGTCCAGGAGAGGTCCCTGAGCAGACAATGGCTGAATGTCATCAAGGATTCCCTCCTCCTCTTCCTCCTCATCAACATTGGCTGCAGACGCCTGCTCCTTAAGGTGCGTCAAAGTTTGCATGAGCAGATGCATAAGTGGGATGCTCATGCTTAGGATGGTGTCGTCTGCGCTTACCAGCCGTGTGCATTCCTCAAAACACTGAAGGACTTTACAGAGGTCTTTCAGCTTCGACCACTGCACACCTGTCAACTCCATGTCTGCTCTCAAAGTGCCTGGCCGTGTATCCTCCCACAAATGCATTATGGCCTGCCTCTGCTCGCACAGCCGCTCCACCATGTGCAGGGTGGAGTTCCACCTTGTTGCAATGTCGATAATGAGGCGGTGGTTGGGAAGGTGGAGCAATCGCTGCATCTTCTGCATACGAACGGAGTGTACAGGCGACCGGCGGATGTGCGCGCACAGTCTTCGCACCTTCTGGAGCAGGGCTGTTAACTCCGGATAATTTTTGAGGAAGCACTGCACCACCAGGTTCAAGGTGTGAGCCAAGCAAGGTATGTGGCTGAGTTTTGAAAGGGCTATGGCTGCCACAAAATTACGGCCGTTATCACTAACTACCTTGCCTGCCTCAAGATATACACTGCCCAGCCATGACTCAGTAGGTCGCTTCAAGTACTCGGCCAGCACCTCGGCGGTGTGTCTGTTGCCCAAACACATCATCTGCAACACAGCCTGCTGACGCTTTCCACTAGCTGCTCGATAGGGGGACACATCGTGTGCAACAGTGGCAGCTGCAGATGGAGTGCTCGTATGACTGCGCTCTGTGGACGAGCTTTCGCTTCTGGAGGAGGAGGAGGAGGAGGAGGGTCGAAGGCCTACAGCCAACTGTTTCCTATACCGTGGGCTAGGCAGCACTGTCCCACCACCGCTGTCCCCTGTGGACCCTGCATCCACCACATTAACCCAGTGCGCAGTGATGGACACGTAACGGCCCTGGCCATGCCGACTGGACCATGCATCAGTTGTGAGGTGCACCTTACCGCTCACTGACTGCTTGAGTGCATGGACAATGCGATCTTTCACATGATGGTGGAGGGCTGGGATGGCTTTGCGAGAGAAGAAGTGGCGACTGGGTAGGTCATAGCGTGGTACTGCATAGGCCATGAGTTCGCGGAAAGCTATGCTTTCCACCAACCGAAAGGGCATCATCTCAAACGAGATTAGTTTGGCAATGTGGGCGTTCAAACCCAGTGTACGCGGATGAGAGACTGAGTACTTTCTTGACCTACTCATAGTGTCTGGGAGGGTGAGCTGGACTTGAGAGCTGCATATGGTGGAAGTAGCAGTGGACAGGGCGGACTGAGAGAGGGTTGATGATGGTGATGGAGTTGGTGTTCTTTCTGATGGCCTAGAATCAGTCTTTCGTTGATATAACAGTGGGATTCCCTGACTGCTGTGGCCTTGCAACGACACCTCAACATTTGCTGCTGTGCTAACCGGTGGGCTTACAGTGGGGGAAACAATGTAGCGTTGCTGACTACCTTCGTTGTGATCAGTTGCACATGTGGCACTTGAGGTTTGGTGTTGTGTCCACGCTTGCAAGTGCATGCTGGTTAAATGTCTAAGCATGCAACTGGTATTCAGATTTTTCAGATTTTTCCCTCGGCTAAACGTCTTTGCGCACTTCTTACAGATAACCTTGGCCTGATCATGAGGATTTTGTTCAAAAAAGTGGCACACTGCACTCTTCCTACTTTGGCAGACATTTTGCGGCCTAGCACGCTGTGATCTTTTGACCCTCTGGACAAGCTGTCCAGCAACTCTTTTGATGTTTGGAACCTGTCTTTGGAGTGCTCCGGACCTGCCAGATAACAGCTGTTGCGATGTCGATGTCTGCTGTGGATGCTCCTCATCTGAGCTATTGGAAGCAGCACCCTCTTCCCCCCAATGGATGCCAATCTGGGTCAACAACTGGGTCATCCATCACCTCCTCTTCTATGTCATGTGCACCTTCCTCTGTGTCACCGTGTATGGTGGTATAGTGTGCGGGAAGGGGCACCTGAGTCTCATCAGGGTCAGAATCTGGCTCTGTACACTGCGAGGACAATGTAGTGCTCTGAGTGAATGTACCAGCAGAATCATCCATCAGCGGCTGTGCATCAGTGCACTCCATGTCAGATTCATCTTGGCCTGGGTAATTCACCATTTGACTTGATAATCCTGGCATGGTATGTGAAAACAGCTCCATGGAGTAATCAGTAGTATGGCCTGCGTCATCCTTCAATCTTGGTTGGGGTGAAGGACACAAGGAAAGGTGTGGTTCATGAACATGAGCCTCCAATGACGACTCAGTGCTTTTACTTTTTACAACTGAAGAAGAGGAGGCGATAGAGCTGGAGGCTGAGTCAGCAATGTAAGACAAAACTTTTTCCTGATGCTCTGGCTTTAAAAGCGGTTTGCCAACTCATAGAAAACTAAGCGTTCGAGGCCTTATGTAGCCAGACGATGACGCAGGCTCAACACCTCCTGCATTCGGTCCTATTTTGCTCTTGCCACTACCATCAGATCCACCACCAACACCATCATTACCAGCTGCCAACCCCCCGCCCAATTCCACGGCCTCTTCCACCAGCCTTCCTCATTTTTGGTAGAAATGTAGACAAAATCCAACAAACTATATAGTAATGTAAAACAAGGTACAAGGTGTCTATAGGACAGGGGAGATTTTGAATTTCTGCAGACACTTGTGGACACTGGACACTTTTGGATTGTGTGAGGCCCACTGATATCTGAGCGCTATGTCACAGGCTCGATGGCACAGCTGTGACCAAAGTGACTAGAGGATAAGGGAGATTTTGAATCTCTGCACACACTTTTGGACACTGGACACTTTTGGATTGTGTGAGGCCCAATGAATATCTGAGCGCTATGTGACAGGCTCGATGGCACAGCTGTGACCAAAGTGACTAGAGGATAAGGGAGATTTTGAATCTCTGCACACACTTTTGGACACTGGACACTTTTGGATTGTGTGAGGCCCAATGAATCTCTGAGCGCTATGTGACAGGCTCGATGGCACAGCTGTGACCAAAGTGACTAGAGGATAAGGGAGATTTTCAATCTCTGCACACACTTTTGGACACTGGACACTTTTGGATTGTGTGAGGCCCACTGATATCTGAGCGCTATGTCACAGGCTCGATGGCACAGCTGTGACCAAAGTGACTAGAGGATAAGGGAGATTTTGAATCTCTGCACACACTTTTGGACACTGGACACTTTTGGATTGTGTGAGGCCCAATGAATATCTGAGCGCTATGTGACAGGCTCGATGGCACAGCTGTGACCAAAGTGACTAGAGGATAAGGGAGATTTTGAATCTCTGCACACACTTTTGGACACTGGACACTTTTGGATTGTGTGAGGCCCAATGAATATCTGAGCGCTATGTGACAGGCTCGATGGCACAGCTGTGACCAAAGTGACTAGAGGATAAGGGAGATTTTGAATCTCTGCACACACTTTTGGACACTGGACACTTTTGGATTGTGTGAGGCCCACTGATATCTGAGCGCTATGTGACAGGCTCGATGGCACAGCTGTGACCAAAGTGAAGAGAGGATAAGGGAGATTTTGAATCTCTGCACACACTTTTGGACACTGGACACTTTTGGATTGTGTGAGGCCCAATGAATATCTGAGCGCTATGTGACAGGCTCGATGGCACAGCTGTGACCAAAGTGACTAGAGGATAAGGGAGACTTTGAATCTCTGCACACACTTTTGGACACTGGACACTTTTGGATTGTGTGAGGCCCACTGATATCTGAGCGCTATGTAACAGGCTCGATAGCACAGCTGTGACCAAAGTGACTAGAGGATAAGGGAGATTTTGAATCTCTGCACACACTTTTGGACACTGGACACTTTTGGATTGTGTGAGGCCCACTGATATCTGAGCGCTATGTCACAGGCTCGATGGCACAGCTGTGACCAAAGTGACTAGAGGATAAGGGAGATTTTGAATCTCTGCACACACTTTTGGACACTGGACACTTTTGGATTGTGTGAGGCCCAATGAATATCTGAGCGCTATGTGACAGGCTCGATGGCACAGCTGTGACCAAAGTGACTAGAGGATAAGGGAGATTTTGAATCTCTGCACACACTTTTGGACACTGGACACTTTTGGATTGTGTGAGGCCCACTGATATCTGAGCGCTATGTGACAGGCTCGATGGCACAGATGTGACCAAAGTGACTAGAGGATAAGGGAGATTTTGAATCTCTGCACACACTTTTGGACACTGGACACTTTTGGATTGTGTGGGGCCCACTGATATCTGAGCGCTATGTGACAGGCTCGATGGCACAGCTGTGACCAAAGTGACTAGAGGATAAGGGAGATTTTGAATCTCTGCACACACTTTTGGACACTGGACACTTTTGGATTGTGTGAGGCCCAATAAATATCTGAGCGCTATGTGACAGGCTCGATGGCACAGCTGTGACCAAAGTGACTAGAGGATAAGGGAGATTTTCAATCTCTGCACACACTTTTGGACACTGGACACTTTTGGATTGTGTGAGGCCCAATGAATATCTGAGCGCTATGTGACAGGCTCGATGGCACAGCTGTGACCAAAGTGACTAGAGGATAAGGGAGATTTTGAATCTCTGCACACACTTTTGGACACTGGACACTTTTGGATTGTGTGAGGCCCAATGAATATCTGAGCGCTATGTGACAGGCTCGATGGCACAGCTGTGACCAAAGTGACTAGAGGATAAGGGAGATTTTGAATCTCTGCACACACTTTTGGACACTGGACACTTTTGGATTGTGTGAGGCCCAATGAATATCTGAGCGCTATGTGACAGGCTTGATGTCACAGCTGTGACCAAAGTGACTAGAGGATAAGGGAGATTTTGAATCTCTGCACACACTTTTGGACACTGGACACTTTTGGATTGTGTGAGGCCCACTGATATCTGAGCGCTATGTGACAGGCTCGATGGCACAGCTGTGACAAAAGTGACTAGAGGATAAGGGAGATTGGATTGCTTTTAAAAAAGCAGTTTGCGGAGCAGTGGGTAAACAGCAATGCAGGAATGTCAGGAAGCCTTAGAAGGCAGCCCAGCAACCAACACCACTGATACACCACTATATAGCCTCCCCTTGCACTGCACACACAGTGACTGGTGTATTGTGCAGGCCAAATTGCTAGCAGCAGAAGCAGTTTTTTTTCTTCTCAGCAGGACAAAAAAAAAATTGGGATTGCTTTTAAAAAAGCAGTTTGCGGAGCAGTGGGTAAACAGCAATGCCGGAATGTCAGGAAGCCTTAGAAGGCAGCCCAACAACCAACACCACTGATACACCACTATAAAGCCTCCCCTTGCACTGCACACACAGTGACTGGTGTGTTGTGCAGGCCAAATCGCTAGCAGCAGAAGCAGTTTTTTTGTCTTCTTCCCTGCCTAACACTCTCCCTACAGAATCAGCAACCTCTCCCTATACTGAGATCGGCAGAAGTAAGATGGCGGTCGGCGTGCACGCCCTTTTATACCCCCTGTGACGCCCACCAAAGCAAGCCAATCACTTGCATGCCCTTCTGAAAGATGGTGGTGACCCCTGCCTATGTCATCACGTTGCCCACAGTGTCCGTGGATCCTGATTGGCTGAAAAAGAGCGCAAAACAAACTTTTGAAACGCGACTTTGGCGCGTAAGTCGCCGACCTCGTGGCCGACCTCATCCTAGGGTCGGGTTTCGTTTCATGAAACCCGACTTTGCCAAAAGTCGGCGACTTTTGAATTTTTTCGACCCGTTTCGCTCAACTCTACAGGTGACATTTAATGGAGATTTTTTTTATCACTGATCATATTGTCCGTCATGGGACGTCTTGTGTAAATACTGTTGAATAAAGTCATTTAGCATATTGGCTTTTTCCTTATCCTCATCCAATGTTTCACCCAGACTATTTTTAAGAAGACCAACACTATCATTTTTTAATTTCTTATTATTTATGTAGTTAAAGAAATTTTGGGATTATTTTTTACTTTCTCTGACAATGAGTCTCTCTGTCTCAATCTTTGCTGCTTTGGTTTGCTTTTTACAGAATTTATTTAATTTTCTGTATTTATTTAATGACTCATCACTACCTACTTGCTTTAATTCTCAAAATGCTTTATTTGTATCTCTTATTGCACCCCTTACAGCTCTATTTCGCCATAGTGGTTTCCTCCTATTTCTAGCATGTTTATTCCCATACGGTATATATTGTGCACAGGTCCTATTCAGAATGCTAATAAACGTCTCCCATTTTCTTTGTATATTTTTATGTCTCAGAATATTGTCCCAGTTAATTGCACCAAGATCATCTCTCAGCCGTTGGAAATTTGCCTTCCTGAAGTTTAGTGTCCTTGTAACCCCTCTATTACACATCTTATTAAAGGATACATGAAAACTTATTATTTTGTGATCACTGTCAGGAATAGGGGTTGTTGACCTTTGACCACACAGGGCTATCACATGTGCAGGGGGGCTTATCTTAAGTTATCCGACCACTACCATAATGTGATGAAAAACAGCAAGCTAGTCTTGACCTAACAATTTACCGCAGGGGCTTATTTTAGTTATCCCACTGCTGCCACAATGTGTTACAAACTGCGGGGATTTATGTATATCCCACTTTCCAGTTCTGCTTTGGAACTTGCAGCTCTCCGTCGCCCCCTTACCCTCAGGTCAGTCAGGGAACTAGGTTAATTAGTCACCGGATGGGCCACTCGTGTGCTGGCTTTTACACACGCTGCAGCGAGGGAATTATAAAGGCTCTGGCCACAGCCAATCAGCTTATTAAACCCCTTCCGTCACTGCCAGCTAGCCCACCTAGCCCAGGGCACACTTTGCTGCCACCAGCTTCCGATTTCCCTATTAATATTTAAAATTAATAAAGGGGTACGTAGCCAACCCAAATAAGTAGCGTATTTACTTCAGGCACGTAAAAGTTCGGTATAGAACATGGAGATGGAACTAATATTTTTATATTTTACTCCCAAAAGATAGGCAGTGTTTACAGAAGACATAAAAAATTTTACAATATGAGACAATTTTGTTGGTGAGGCTTCTGGCATTAGTATACATGCACTTTATGTATCTCTCTGTACCTCTATTCTTTCTTAAATTACTAATTGTTCTATCCCCACCCCCAATTTCATTATTTGTATCCAGGTCTCTATCTGCACTGTCTTCCCCTCCTATAAAATGAATACCCTCCACTCCAGTCCCTAGTTTAAATACTTCTCCAACCTTCTAGCCATTTTCTCCCCCAGCACAGCTGCACCCTCCCAATTGAGGTGCAGCCCGTCCTTGCGTAGAACCTGTAGACAACTGAGAAGTCAGCCCAGTTCTCCAGGAGCCCAAACCCCTCCTTCCTACACCAATTCTTGAGCCACCTCCCTAATCTCCCCTTGCCTTCCACCTACTTCTAACTTTGTCATTTGCGCCAATGTGCACCATGACCGCTGGGTCCTCACCAGTCCCTCCTAGTAATGTCAACCTGATCAGCTATGAGTCGGACTCGAGCGCCAGGTAGGCAGCACACCATTTGACGATCCCTGTCTTTGTGACAGATTGTCCTATCTGTTCCCCTAATAATTGAGTCCCCACTACCAGCACCTGTCTGGTCTGCCCTGCTCTCCTATTTCCCCCTTACTGGAGCAGAGGACATGCCTTGCTGCAGCTGTGCTACCCCTGTACTGACACACCCCTCATCTGCCAACTTAGTAAACTTATTGGGGTGTGCCAGATCAGGACTAGCCTCCCTGGCGCTGTTCCCTCTACCCCGCCTTCTGTTACCCAGCTTGCTGCTTCACTGTCCTGCAGCTCCATCCTAGCATCCCCCATCTATCCCATTGTGCTTCTGCTCAGTGAGCAGAAGACTCCTTTCCATATTGTCTGGATCTCAGTGTTGCCAGCTGCACATTTAGATCCAGTATCTGGGCTTCCAAATGCACAATGTGCTCACATCTCGCACAGCAGTATACACCCTCGACGTACATTGGATGGCATCGGCAATAGTGGAGCACATTCCTAATGGGGATTGCACTAGACAGAAAAGATAAGTAAAAATAATTAAAAAGTATTAATAAAATATAACCACAATTCAGTAATTCCTCCCATGGAAACTTTCTGAATCCAATGTCACTGAATCACAAGTCACATACTTATCACTGTTCGCACTTACGCTCCGGTCACACTCAGCTCGCTCACACT
Source organism: Dendrobates tinctorius (assembly GCF_039654945.1). Taxonomy (NCBI): domain Eukaryota; kingdom Metazoa; phylum Chordata; class Amphibia; order Anura; family Dendrobatidae; genus Dendrobates; species Dendrobates tinctorius. The sequence goes on from NW_027361733.1 coordinate 34,213,344, forward strand.
CAGTGAAGCAGAAGATTTAAAGAGATTTTTTTGTTTCCTTCACCAGCAAACCACCCTGCTGCTCAATGCACTTCCAAAAGTTCGGGACACTTCACTTGTCCTAACTACTCAGTCCTGTTTAGGCCCTTTACCTTCCAGCTTTACAAGCTCCGGGTCTCCTGACTCTTCTAAGATCAGTCTCCAAAAGGCCACTATGTCTCTTCATTGCTTATGTTCAGAATCTCACTGTCCTTCCACTATGGTCTCTTCTCATTTAGTGTCACCTTCGAATATGGCCCTATTCACCTATTCAGTCCGCTCACTAGTAATGTAGCTAACAGGGGAAGAGGGCAGAGGGGGCACCCCTACTCTCTGGGGGGGGCGCACGAGGAGCTACGCTACTGCTAGCTGTATGGGTGTGAGCAGAGCGCCCATACAGTTAAACTCTGTGACAGAGCAGGGAGTCTCGATATCCCTGCAAAGCCACCCAGCTGCTATGAGGTTTGTGAGCCAAGGGGAGCCAGCACCGGGTCCCCCGCCAGTCAGTGCAAGTTCAATTGTATCGGCTGAATGCCAATACAGTTGAAAGCAATGATGAGAGAGGAAGCGTCATGCTCCCACTCCCATCATTCCCCCTCTGCATCTGATATCACTGACGTAGACACAGACAGCAGGCACGATTACGTAATTACTGTCCTGAGACATGCGAGTGCTCGGAGCAGCGGGGGAATGAAGAAGAGAGGTGAGTATTGTATTTTTTGGTTATAGGAAGTTTCGCCCCCAGCAATTTGGCCCCAGCAGTTCGCCCCCAGGTACATTTCACCCCCACACATTTCGCCTCTATCATTTCGCCCCAGGTGGATTCGCCCCCGCACATTTCGCCCCCCGCACATTTTGGCCCCTAGCAGTTCGCTTCAAGCAGTTCGCCCCCAGCAGTTTGCCCCCGGATGTTTCGCCCCCGGATTTTTCGCCTCCCGCAGTTCGCCCCCAGATGTTTCGCCCCCAGCAATGCGCCCCTGGATGTTTCGCCCCCAACAGTTCACCCCCGGATGTTTCGCCCCCTGTAGTTCGCCCTCGGATGTTTCACCCCCAGCAGTTCGCCCCTGGATTTTTCGCCCCCAGCAGTTGGCCCCCGGTTCTTTTGCCCCCGGTAGTTCACCCCCGGATGTTTCACCCCGGATTTTTCATCTCCCGCAGTTCGCCCCCAGATGTTTCGCCCAAAGCAGTTCGCCCCTGGATGTTTCGCCCCCAACAGTTCGCCCCCGGATGTTTTGCCCCCAGTAGTTCGCCCTTGGATGTTTCGCCCCCCAGCAGTTCGCCCCCGGATTTTTCGCCTCCCGCAGTTCGCCCCAAGATGTTTCGCCCCCAGCAGTTCGCCACTGGATGTTTCACCCCCAGCAGTTCGCCCCCGGTAGTTCGCCCCCGGATGTTTCGCCCCCAGAAGTTCGCCCCCAGATGTTTCGCCCCAGATTTTTCATCTCCCGCAGTTCAGCCCCAGATGTTTCGCCCCCAACAGTTCGCCCCTGGATGATTCGCCCCAAGTAGTTCGCCCTCGGATGTTTCGCCCCTGGCAGTTCGCCCCTGGATGTTTCGCCCCCAGCATTTTGCCCCCATATTTTTTGTCCCTGGATGTTTCCTCCCCCAGCAGTTCATCCGCTGATGTTTTGCCCCCAGCAGTTCACCACCCGCAGTTTGCCTCCCGAGGTTTCACCCCCAGCAGTTCGCCCCCGGATGTTTCACCCCAGCAGTTCGCCCCTGGCAGTTCGCCCCCACAGTTCGCCCCCGGTAGTTTGCCCCCGATGTTTGTACCCTGTTTGGCCCCCAGAATTTTGTGTTTGGATGTTTTGCCAGTTTGTCCTTGTGGTTCATGAATTCCCATCCGTCATCAATCCACATGTCACAAAAGTACTGTACAGAGTGCTGCACTTTTGTGACATTTTAAATCAACTGTTTCCATCTGTAAACCTCACAACTGGTTGCATTATAGCGTCAGAGCATTTTGCCCGCAATTTTAACAAGACATTTTCCAAAACATTTCTAAAACATTTTTGTGTTACAAAAACATAACATGAAAAAAATAAACTGATTCAAAAGATGCAGTGTGAATAAGGCCTGATTAGGTGGGGAATGTAAACCACTCTAAAACTCAAAACATTTTGTGAACTTTTACCTAACCCAGCACTGAGCTGCTTTTTTGCAAGTTTTGTTGCAGATGTAACAATTTTCATGTCAGGTGTCCTGCAAGTTACATTAGACTAGCTCTTATTCCATCTTTACATCAGAATATAGCAGTGTCTAAAATCTCTACAAAGACAGAGGTGTGCTAGCACAAAACATCAGTCAGCTTCTACATCAATTCACTTTCTACAAGTATGAATTCAGTTCTATCCAAACGTGGGAAGAAGTTGGTCTACGAGAATCACATTTACGTATTTTCCAAACGAACCGCTGACGATGTCCATTCCATCTGGGTGTGTGAAAAATGGTCGACTTGCAAGGGACGTGTTTGGATCAATGAAGCATCTGGTGAAGTGGTGAAAGTAACCAATCCCCACAAACCACGCAGCACAAGCAGCAAGACCTGAAGCTATCCGACTTGTCAATGAGGCGGTCACTAGGGCAAGGACAACACAGGAGACAACACGACAGATTCTCACAGAAGTCATTTCAGGAGCCCATTCTAATGTTGTAGCTCTTATTCCAAGGAAAGCATCACTGAAGAGAACAATGCGATTATCAAGGCAACTTGGCAATATTCCAAGGTTGCCCCAAACTCTTGATCAACTTGTTATTCCCCAGGAGTTCCAGGGGATCAATATTTATGGTATCCAGCAGCAGTTCCTTCAGCATGACTCTGGTAAGCATTTAACAGTTCTATTATGCAGAATTATTGCAAAGTTTATGTTGCACAAATGTGAAAAATTATATATTACAAAGTGCTGATATAGAATACTATGTGATTATTTTGCCTTAAAGGGAAACTTTGAGGATAGTATAATGTAGGGTGAGGCCTACTGATTCCAACTATGCTTCACTTGTTTAGTTGCAGTCTGATTCTCTGCTCAGCTTCAAAGTAGAAGTCCTGCCTTTGAGATACAGTGGTCTGCCATGTTCATAAGCAGAGTGGTAACCTTGTCCACCAACCATGATTTGCAGGTATCCAGCCATTGTCAATCACAGCCAGAGGACAAGGTTGTCGCATCAAACCCGCATCACTAGATGTCAATTTTAGTGTAGAATTTTATGCTATAAATTAGCTGCAGATTGTCTGCTGCAACCACTTAGTGCATGTGAATGGACCTTAAGGATTCATTAACATGTCTCCTAACCTCTGTGGATAGTCCACAACTGTAGATCTATTGCTATTCTGGTGTAGATAATTCTACACCAAAATCTCTATTTAGCTCTATAGATTTAGGTGCAGGTTTTAGGCTGATTTCACACTTGCGTTTTCTTGCGCTGTGTTTTTGCGCAAAAAACGCATGTGCTTTTTTCCCCTATACTTAACATGGGCGCGCATAGACATGCATTTGTACGTGTTTGTATGCGCATGCATTTTTTTGTAGTGTGCGCCCAGGCGCACAAAATACATCCTGTTGCACTTTTTGTGCGTCCAACCTGTCTCATAAAAACGCATGCGCACGCAATGCGCACAAAATTCACCCAACAGCACATTATAGTCTATGGGAGTGCTGACGTGCGCATGGTAATGCGCACGTCTGCGCAAAAAAAAGCTTGCATTTTTTTAAAAAAAACCATGCGCAAAAACACAAAAAAGCTTAAAAATGCATGATGCGCTTTTTATGTACGTTTACACTGCGCACGCAGAGCAGCGCAAAAAAAGCAAGTGTGAAAGTAGCCTTAGTGCAGAATTTTAACCACTTGTCTGAATGGCTGGAATCTTTTTTGCATAATGGCAGGATACATTCACATGCAGGGACATAAGTAGCTTGACCCTGGCCCCATTGTAAAGTTTTGAATGGGTCTGGGCCCCCCTTCCTCTGCGATGGCCTGCCCCTTTAGCCGTGCCCCCTGCCAACAGCCTGAAATGAAGTTCCAATGCTGACTTAGTGCTGGGAAGAGGGTACACCATGCTCCGTTAGGTGCCTGTCACCTACCGGAGCTTGGCAGGGGGTAAATTAATATTCACCACCTGCTGCCACATGCTGCGTTCCTCTGCTTTGATACAGGACCTGCAATGATGTATGCAATCATGTGATCGCTCACGTCTCAGGATCTGCATCGAAGCAGAGTGAGGAAAGCAGCGCAGCAGCAGGCGGTGAGTATTAGTTTATCCTGCTGTGCTCCAGTAGGTGACAGGCACCTACCAGAGCATGATAGATCCAGGGTGCCCGCTGTTCATGGGCACATTACACCCCTCGGCGGCAGGCCCCCTGACGGCCCGGGGCAGTGGCGTCCCCTGCCTACATGGTAGGTACGCCACTGCTGCACTGCATGTCATTTTTTTTAACTGTGCATTTTTTCATCAGCATGTGGATGGGATTTAGACATTTATGCTGCATATGACCCCGACCTAATGAAAAATTGAGTTAGTATGCTTTTTTTTCACAAATACTTCTTACATGTTTGCTCGTTTTTCCTGATGTAAACCTTTTATTATCTGCATTTTGCTAGTTTCTGCTGCCGTTAATCCTTTCATGACTTTGAAAATGTGACATTTTTTAAGCTTGGAAGCATTTTTAAACAGGAATATATCATTTTCCACTGGGACAATACATGTCGTAGAAAAAGCTATTGTTTAGCCCCATCACACCAGATTTTGCTTCAGTTTTACGTTTCTGTTATAAAATCAGAAAATCTGAAGCAAAATGTGAGTTTTTAATGTGAGATATGAACAACGGATGCTTCTGATTAGGAAAATTTATTGTGAATTCATCCCGAAATTCTCTGTCTGCTACTTGTTAGTTTTTATTTTGTCTCTCATTATTTCCTGTACTAATACTTTCACTTTTAATTAGGAAGTGGACTCAGCCATATCTTTATATTTGGAACAGGAGACAATCTCCATCTACTGGCCCAAAGTAAAGAGTGGTTTGCTGATGGCATGTTTTCCACTACACCATCCCTGTTCAAGCAACTTTATACAATCCATGTAGTCCACAGCAGCCTTGTTGTTCCTATAGTGTATGCCTTGCTGACGGACAAGAGCCATTCAACATACCAGAGATTGCTACAAGAGCTGAAGAACATGCAACCTGTATTGCAGCCACACAACCTTATGTTGGATTTTGAACTTGCTGCAATCCAGGCATTTGAGAAGTAATTCCCCAACCTCGAGAAGACCGGTTGCTTCTTCCACCTATCACAGTCAGTTTGGTGTAAAGTTCAAAATGAAGGACTCAAGGTGCAATATCAAGGTGACCATGAATTTGCTCGTTGGATACGCATGATACCTGCCCTTGCCTTTCTACCAACACAGAATGTTGTGCCTTCATTTGAAGAGTTAGTGGAAAATCCTGACTTTCCACAAGAAGCCATACCCATTGCCAACTATTTTGAAGATACCTATATTGGTCGAATGACTCGCAGAGGACGTCAGGCACCTTTGTTTCCAGTTCAACTTTGGAATATGTATGAAAGAACATTAAATGATCAACAGCGAACAAATAATGAAGTTGAAGGATGGCACCGTAGCCTTCAAGAAACATGTGGTACTCTTTTCCCAAATATATACCGGTTCATTAACTGTTTGAAACATCAGCAAGAGCTCCACAGTTTAGAAATTATTCAGATAATAGCAGGAAATCCCACCACTGCAAGAAACAAAAAATACGCTGCAATTTCAGCAAGGGTTAAACGTATTGTGCAAGATTTCAACAATGGAAGCTTGATAGATTATCTGAGAGGCATCGCCTACAGCTTTGAATTTTAGTTGATGGTCACATATTTAGCTGTAAAATAATTCAAACATTAACACCTGCAATTTTTCTTTTCTTTCCTCTTTTTCTCTAACCCTTCCTCCTCTATACCCTTTATTAGAGATGAGAGACTTTGCCTCTTTTCGGGTCGAGTCGGGATTCATGAAACCCGACTTTCTCAAAAGTCGGGTCGAATGAAATCGGCCGATTATCGTGAAAAGTCGAAGGCCGACTGAAACACGAAACCAAATGCAAGTCAATGGGGAAGAAAAAATGGCAGTGAGTGGAGAACAGGAAACACATCTACAGTGCCCATTTTAATGCCAAAAACATCAATTCTTATTACTTAAGCTTGTCAACCTTAATTTACTTTATAATAATAGTTAGGCATTGAAAACTGGGGGTTATTTGGCTAAAGTTGTGGGGGGTAGGGCTGGCTCCAGATTTTCGTGGGCCCAGGGCCAAAGAATGTCAATGGGCTCCTTTAACACATGCCACAATTCATGATGCTCCGATACGGTAGAGAAATAGCGGTATAGTACAATGAAAAATGCTTCACTTCTTACATCTCATGACTGATATCCATTTTAAACTCTCCAATAGCTCCAAAAACGGACAGTATATTACTCCATACAGTATTATGGCCACCGCATAGTGCGCTATACAGAGTAGTGAGGCCCATATATTTCTCCATACAGAATCATTGGTCCCATATAATGTTTGAAACAGTATATGATGAGCTCCACATAATGCTACAGTATATGTTGGTCCCCATGGATGAAGCTCCGCTGTGTTATGGGCCCAAATAATGCTACATATATAATGGGCCCCATTTCTAATGCTCCAGTGCATAATGGGCCCTGTAAATGCTGCTCCTGTGTCTGATGTCCACCTTTGGAATGCTCCAGTGTATGGTGGGCCTCATATATCATTCTCCAGAGTATAGTGTTCCCCAAAAATAGCTGTCGCAACATTGAAAACAATGAAATAAATCTCCTCGCTAGGGAATCCCTGTACTATTCTGGACTCCTCGTCATCCCCATCTTCCATCTCACTGCACTTGGACTGTTTAGGCAGAGGGCGTACAGACGTGATGTCATCGCTCTCTCTGACCGGAATCTCACTGTCAGGAAACGTGGAAGACGTCACGGCGGTGGAGCAGGGAGAGGTAAGTATTTCAACTTTGCAAGTGCTGTGATCCTGAGCAAGCAGGGGGGGCCCACTCATTGGCGACGGCACTGGCACAGGGCCCCTCATAGTATGCTGGTGTGTCTGACGGTGGGTGCGCACTAGAGTGTACGGGCGACCGGCGGATGTGCGAGCATAGTCTTCGCACCTTATGGAGCAGGGGTGTTAACTCCGGATAATTATGGAGGAAGCACTGCACCACCAGGTTCAAGGTGTGAGCCAGGCAAGGTATGTGAGTTTTGAAAGGGCTATGGCTGCCACAAAATTCCGGCCATTATCACTAACTACCTTGCCTGCCTCAAGATGTAGACTGCCCAGCCATGACTCAGTTTGTCGCTGCAAGTAGTCAGCCAGTACCTCCGTGGTGTGTCTGTTGTCGCCCAAACACATCATCTTCAACACAGCCTGCTGACGCTTACCACTAGCTGTTCGATAGTGGGACACTTCGTGTGCAACACTGGCAGCTGCAGATGGAGTGCTCGTGCGACTGCGCTCTGTGGACGAGCTCTCGCTTCTGGAGGAGGGTCGAACGCCTACAGCCAAATGTTTCCTATACCATGGGCTAGGCAGCACTGTCCCACCACTGCTGTCCCCCATGGACCCTGCATCCACCACATTAACACATTAACCCAGTGCACAGTGATGGACACGTAACGGCCCTGGCCATGCCTACTGGACCATGCATCTGTTGTGAGGTGCACCTTTCCCCTCACTGATTGCTTGAGTGCATGGACAATGCGGTCTTTCACATGCACGTGGAGGGCTGGGATGGCTTTTCGCGAAAAGAAGTGCCGACTGGGTAGGTCATAGCGTGGTACTGCATAGGCCATGAGCTCGTGGAATGCTTTGTGTTGTGAGTTCATTTTCCCCTTCACCATTGAGGTCTGATGAACTCCCTCTTCTGGTGAAGGAAGGTAGTGAGGCTGATTACAAAGCACCTGAGCAGAATGATGATGACTGGGTGACTGGGATTGCTGACTGGATATAAGGCAGCCGACTCCCTTCTGCCTTGCGGGTGATTACTCTGAGGGATTCTTGGAGACCAGTCTGATTCCTGCTCCTCAAAAGCTAAGTTTTCTGCTCTACTTTTTGCATTTGTGTTTTGGTTTTGTTTTGCCTTGTTTTTCTGGATTTCTGCCTTTCCCTGCTGGGTGAGCTGAATTCCTTTTTGCTCTGTCCAGATAATACCTGAGTACTGATATAGTCTTTTTGAAGCCTAGCGTCTTCAGGGCTTTTTTCCCTATCAGTCTGTTGGCTCTTGTTTTTGAGAGGGTTTTGGCGGATTGCAGACAGCAGCTTTTCTATTCTTCTATTTAGTTAGCTTGGGCCCCATCATTTGCTCAGCCTATCTTTCTATCTGTGTGAGTGTTTTTTCATCTTGCTTCACCGTCATTATATGTTGGGGGCTGCCTATTGCTTTGGGGTCTGCTCTGGGGCAGTTTAGATTTCCCTTTCTGTCTTTAGGCTATGTAGTTCTCCGGCTGTGATCGAGGGGTCTAGGGCACCGTAGGAACCCCCACGGCTATTTGCTAGTTGTTGTTGTTAGGTTCAGGGGTCTGCAATCTGATAGCTGCCAACTTCTCTGGTTTTCTGGACTTAGCTAGTATTTCTGTTTTTGCCTCCTACGATGACTCATTCATAACAGCTTTGCTTTCAACCAACCGGTAGGGCATCATCTCTAACGAGATTATATTGGCAATGTGTGCGTTCTAACACAGTGTACGCAGATGAGAGGATGAGTACTTTCTTGTCCTACTCAGAGTCTCTCGTAGGGTGAGCTGGACTTGAGAGCTGCATATGGTGGAACTAGCGGTGGACATGGCGGACTGAGAGACGGTTGATGATGGTGATGGAGTTGTTCTTTCTGATGGCCTGGATTCAGTCTCTCGTTGATATAACATTGTGATTCCCTGACTGCTTTGGCCTTGCGACGACACCTCAACATTTGCTGCTGGTGGTGTGCTAACCGGTGGGCTTAAATTGGGGGAAGCGATGTAGCGTTGCTGACTACCTTCATTTGGAGCAGGTGCACATGTGGTATGTGAGGTTTGGTGGTCCGTCCACGCTTGCAAGTGCATGGTGGTTAAATGTCTAGGCATGCAACTGGTATTCAAATTTCTCAGATTTTTCCCTCGGCTAAAGGTCTTTGCACACTTCTTACAGATAACTTTTGCTTAATCATTAGGATTTTGTTCAAAAAAGTGCCACACTGCACTCTTCCTACTATGGAAGACATTTTGAGACCTTGCACGCTGTGCTAATTTGACTGTCTCGCCAAGCTGTCCTGCAACTCTTTTGATTTTTGTAACATGTTTTTGGACTGCTACGGTCCTGCCAGATAACAGCTGTTGCGATGTCGTTGCCTGCTGCGGATCCTCCTCCTCCTCTTCTGAGCTATTGGCAGCAGCACCCTCTTCTCCCAATGGATGCCAATCTGGGTCAACAACTGGGTCATCCATCACCTCCTCTTCAATTTCATGTGCACCTTCCTCTGTGTCACCGTGTAAGGTAGTATAGTACGCAGGAAGGGGCACCTGAGTTTCATCAGGGTCTGATTCTGCCTCAGTACACTGCGAGGACAATGAAGTGCTCTGAGTGAATGTACCAGCAGAAAAATCTAGCAATGGCTGTGCTTCAGTGCACTCCATGTCAGATTCATCTTGGACTGGGGAATTCACGATTTGTCTTGCTAACCCAGGCATCGTATGTGAAAAGAGCTCCATGGAGTAATCGGTAGTGTGACCTGCCACATCCTTCACTTTTGGTAGGGGTGAAGGACACAAGGAAAGGTGTTGTTCCTGACCAGGAGCCTCCAATGACGACTCCTCAGTGCTTTTATTTTTTGAAACTTCAGAAGAGGAGGTCAGAGAGCTGTGTCAACAATGTAAGCCAAAACTTGTTCCTGAAGCTCCAGCTTTAAAAGTGGTTTACCTACTCCCTGAAAAGAGAGCCTTCGAGACCTTGTGGAGCCAGACGATGACGCAGGCTCAACACCTCCTGCCTTCGGTGCTATTGTGCTTTTGCCACTACCAACAAATGCAACACCACCACCACCATCGGGACCAGCTGGCAACCCCCGCCCACTAACATGGCGTCTTCCACCATACTTGCTCATTTTTGTGAAAATGTACCCAAAATACCACCAGCTATATGGTACTGTAAAACAAGGTAGAAGGTGTATCTACTATTGGTGAGAATTTGAATCTCACTAGAGATTTGAGGACGCAGAACTATTGTCTCTGGCCCAGTAGAGATTACACCTCAATGTAACAGACTGAAATTTGATGGTGTATGACAAGGTGGAGGGTGTATATAGGATTGGTGAGATTTTGGATCTCACTAGAGATTTGAGGACGCTGACAATGATGCTCTCAGTCCAAGTATGGATGCAGGCAGCCTAATAAGCAGGACTGCTGCACACACAAAAGGGTGGAAAAATGAACCCTTGGTGACTGTGCAGAAAAGAAGAAGAAAAGTATTTTTGCTTTTAAAAAAGCAGTTTGCACAGCAGTGTGCAAACAGCAATGCAGCTATCAGGGAGCCTTATAAAGCAGCCTAATAACCAACAGAGCTGATGCACAAAAATAGAGCCTCCCCTGTCACTGCACACAAAGCGTTGTGTTGTAAGTGGAAATCGCTAACAGCAGAAGCAGTTTTTTGGTTCTTCTTCCCTGCCTAACGCCCCCCCTACAGAATCAGCAGCAGCAGCTCTCCCTATGCTAAGATCGGCATAAGTAAGAAGGCGGTCGGCGTTCACGCCCTATTATAGCCCCTGTGATGCCACACAAAGTGAGCCAATCACTTGCCCTTCTCAAAGATGGTAGTGACCGATGCCTATGTCATCGTGTTGCCCACAGTGTGCGTCCTCCATCATTGGCTGAAAAAGGGCGCTGGAAGCATCTTTTGAAACGCGACTTTGGCGCTCTGGTCGCCGACCTCGTGGCTGACCTCACGCTATGGTCGGGTTTCGTTTCATGAAACCCGACTTCAGCGAAAGTCGGCGACTTTTGAATATGACCGACCCGTTTCGCTCAACTCTACCCTTTATGTTTCTTGTTTACCAGTTTTAATTTTTACAGTTAAAGCGTAACTCTAAAAAAAAAAAAAAATCAAGTTTTGCTAAGTTATAGTACCTGTGGCACTGATCTTCTTTTCCAATGGAGACCCCCTTCCAGCAACTTTACTTCTGTGTGAAAAGTCCCATCAAGTTCCAGCAGCAGGCTCCATGTGATGCAAGATTTCAGTGGCTACTAAGGAGGTCGTTTAGACTTAGTAGCAGAACTTGTGGACGGACTCTAGGGGGCGTGGCTACACAGGACGTGCAACTATCAGGCCTCTTTTAGACTAGTGGTTTTGCCGGCGATTATCGCAGTAGTTTAAAACCGCTGTGGTAATTGCCGGTAAAACCACTAGATAGCACTCGATTTGCCCAATGCAAGTCAATGGGCTCAAATCCCGGGAAAACTGTGCAGCAGAAAGTGGTTTTCCATTTTAAAACATGTTCTTCCTGGCGATTACCGCCGCGGTTTTAAACTGCCACGGTATTCACCAGGAAAACAGCAATTCTGAAAGAGGCATCAACGTGCTCCCTATGATGTATACAGGGCTGCTGGTTCACAGCCCTCTGCAAAGCTCCCCAACTCCCCATGTGCTCAGTCCTTTACTGGCTTTACACAGGGGGGAAGCCCTCCTCTTGTCCAGGATAAAGCACATGAGGGGAGGGGGAAGGGGAACTTTCCAGAGGGCTGTGAACGAGCAGCCCTGAATGTATCACAGGAAGCCTGAATCCGTCCACAATTTCTGTTACCAAGGGGGCCCAACTTCCTTAGTAACCACTGAAATCCTGCAGCACATAGAGCCTGCTGCTGTAACTTGGATGGGACTTTTCACATAAAACTAAATAACATTTAGAAAAAAATTATATTTAAAAAAAAACTAAAGCTACTGGAAGGGGGTCTCCATTGGAAAAGATCAGTGCCACAGGTTTTATAACATATCAAAAGTTTTTTGTTTTTTTTTGAGTTACGCTTTAAATATATTGTTCTGCAATGTTGGTTGGTTTGACCAATTGTTAATATTTTTCTGTCTGTTTGTAAAGTTACTTATCTAAAAAAGTCAAAGTTTTGGAATTAAACAAATCATAACTTGATTTCATTTATACATCTTAGGCTGTGTTCACACGTAGCGTTTTTTTTGCGGTTTTACCAAATAAACCGCATCAAAAGCACTTAAAAGAAGCTTACCATTCATTTAAAGGAATTCTGCAATTTTTGTGCAGATGTATGCATTTTTTACCGCAAAAAAAAAACCGGTTCACGGTAAAAAACGCAGCATTCTCGCTAATTCGCGAAAAATTCCGCATTTTCAGCTATTTTCTATGGGTCTGGAACCGCGTGGAAATAAACTGCAAAAAAGAGTGTTTTTTGTGCAAAAAAAAGCAATTCAGGAAGGATTCAGGATTTTATGCAAACATTTTCTGCATACGTGTGCACATAGCCTTAGACCCAAAATAAGATTAGTGAGAAGTGAACCCGCCGAAGTTCAGTTCGGGCAGTTCTGTCCCAAACATACAAGAAAATCCGGGTTCTGGTTCAGTACCTCCAAACTATCATCTCCATTGAACTCAATGGGTATGGAGACTCAGAGGAGTGACCAGATAGTAAAAATAAAATATATATATATTGTTACTTACCCCTTTGCTGAGGTACCGGCAGACGCGGAGGGTCCTCTTCAGTCCTCTTTCATGCACTTCCACATTGTGTGAATATGTCATCGCACCCGAGGGACTACCTTTCAGAATTCCTAGCTAGGCATTCTCTTGGTCAAGAAGACTCTCTACACAGGTCGGGACCTCGGCAAAGGGGAGAGAAGCGATTTTTATTTTCTGATGAGCAAACTCCGAACATTGCCTGTTTGGGGTCAGTGTGGTTGAACCCGAGTAGGCAATGTTCGATACGAACCCTGAACTTTCCAGATCGGGTTTGCTCATCACTAGCTACAGTATGATATATAATCGATGACAAAAAGAAGCCATTAAGTGTAACACCACTAGTACATGACAGTAAAATGATGGTCACTTCTCTTAGATCAGGGGTGTCAAACTCATTCACCAAGGGCCACACCAAATTAATGGCTATCCCCAAAGGGCCGTTTGTTACTGAAAGACCGGATGCACACAACTGAGTCCCTTCCAGAACATGCATTTCTCTGCACAGAGCAGTGCATGCCCCTGTATAAGGCATGTCATGGTGGATCAGCTCTTTACCAGGCGCTGTCACATCTTCCCTGGATCTCACTGAAATCATGGAGAGCTATGGCTGCAGCTTCCAGTCACTTGTCCTTGTCGTTGGTGCTGAAAGCTGCTGATAAACAGCAATAAATACCCTATTCTTGGCCTAATCTGAGGAATGGGCATCAATAGAAAAAGGGATCCTGAAGTGAGAATACCACTTTTATCTGCTGCTCCATTCTTTGGTATACTGGCAGAGTGTTCTGTGAGGGCTAATCCCAAAGCCCCCCTTCTGAAGACCTGATAAAGAGGTTTTGTAGAAGCTGGTTAACCACCACCTTAGTTCAGCAAAGCCAATATCTCAGTTCTGCAGAGATGGTTGGTGGGATTAACCCTGTAGTCAGTCAACAGTCCCCCTGCTTCCATACATAACCTGCATTAAAAGGGTATTCTCATGCCAAACAGCAAAATAAGGCAGCATGCTTTCAGCAATCATGTTGCGGTAAGCATGATGCCGACCTTCCCCTCCTGGTACGTACCTAGAAGTCTTCTGCTCATCTTTGCCTGATCTTCTCCTGACTGTGTGGGCTAGCGATCGCCATGCTGGATCCAGAGGCCACCACAAGTCCTCTCCTTCTTCCCAGCGTCCTCTTCTTCTGCCTGATCTTATCGCGGCACTATGCATTCGCAACAGTGTTTTGGTGACAGGAGAGGCATCCTGCCCCCTAGATTGACTGATGAATGGGGCAGGAGTGACATGTCATGTCAGTGAGCAGCCAGGAGACATTCGGCCTCACTGCCGCGGCATTCATCATGCTTCATGGATCAGTGATCCAGGCAAGATGAAAAGACAGCCAGAAACAGGAGAAGATGTCACGGGGAACCGCTAAACTGCACTCTGGGACCCAAGGAGCTGCAGCTGCGACAGGTAAGTATGTCAGTTTTTTTGTGTTCTAGGGTGATAATACTCCTTTAAGGCCAGTTAGTAGAGCTGCTGAAAAGGCAGCCACAAGAATCCCCAGCAATTGGGGTCCTGTATATTTTATGCCAGGTGTGTTCAGCCCTAGATGTTTAGTTCCCTGCATGTTGACCCCAAAAGCTTAGGGTGAAACATCTGGGGTCAAAATGCTAGGGGCAAAACAGATGGTGACACATCCAGGGACAAAATGCTGTAGGTGGAACATCTGGGGGCGAACTGCTGGGGGTGAAACATCCGGGGGGTGAACTGCTGGGGGGTGAAACATCCGGGGGTGAACTGCTGGGGGGAAACATCCGGGGGCGAAACATCCGGGGGTGAACTGCCGGGGGCGAAAAATCCGGGGGCAAAACATCCGGGGGCGAACTGTGGGCGCAACATCCGGGGGTGAACTGCCGGGGGCGAAACATCCAGGGGCGAACTACTGGGGGCGAAAAATCTGGGGGCGAAACACCCGGGGGCGAACCGCTGGGGGCGAAACATCAGGGGGCGAACTGCTGGGGGTGAAACATCCAGGGGCAAACTGCTGGGGGCGAAACAACCGGGGGCGAACTGCTGGGGACTGCTGGGGATGAAATGTGTGGGGGCAAAATATCCTGGGGTCCAAATGCTGGGGACGAAATCTGCGGGGGCGAAATGTACGCGGGGGCGAAATGTACCCGGGGGCGAACTGCTGGGGTCGAAACATCCAAATCCCGTATTTTTTATGGGCATTATACAGGACAGTATGGAAGCCTATGGGAGTGCATTATACTATAGAGTCTGCATTATATTAGAGTCTTCCGATGGGGAGTGCATTATACTATATAGAGTCTTCCTATGGGGCATTCATTATACTATATAGAGTCTGACTATAGGGAATGAATTATACTATATAGAGTCTGCCTATGGGGAGTGCATTATAGTATACAGAGTCTGCCTATCAGGAGTGCATTACACTATAGAGGCCTATGAGGAGTGCATTATACTATATAGAGTTTGCCTATGGGGAGTGCATTATACTGTATAGATTCTGTTTGTGAGGAGTACATTATACTATACAAAGGCCTACGGGGAGTGCACTATACAGTATGTGCAGTAATAGGGAACAGATATGGCAGCAGCAGCTCAGTATTGGGGTATCAGCAGGATGAGGAGTTTGTGCAGGTTGGGAATAGATGGGGATGGTGCAGGAAATGTGAGAAGTCAATTGTGTCTTTGTTGTCATCTCTGTAGGTGAGCCCTGGCTAGAAGAAGTTGTCTTGTCAGTCTGAGCCAAATGGAAAAGACGGTAAAAGTGAACAATTCCATCATAAAGACCATAAGCTGTAAGTCACTATCTATTACATGTTCTGTAGGACTGGTATCTAACACTATATGGGCAGCATAGGCCGGTAATATCAATGTTGGTCTTTGTATAGAGATTATTTTCAGTAACAGTCCATCTATCCACTATGAGGATGCACCACCATAGTTGTAATCAGAGTTACTTGGTTAGGGGCAAACTGAGAAGTTTCCAAACTGCTCCTGAACCAAAACCCTAGCTACTCCTCTGACGCTCACTCACTCAGCACTTCAGGCCCTATCTGTCTTCCTAGCAGGAAGCAGTTACCTTCACTTATTCTAGCCCCTCTCACCCTGGGCTAGTGACAACTATTAACTCTCAACTTTCTCTACAGTATAATCAAACAAAGATATTTCAAGGTCATTAACATATCCAATGTATTACACTATTGACACTTCACAATATTTACAAAAGACACAGGAATAAATTCACTCGACATTATATACATTACACTTTACATTATATCACATAGCATTCAAACTTATTTATTCAAGAGGGAAACATAGGCAGCATGTCCATATCCTTACATGGACAGAATTGCCCTTTCCATTCATTACTTGGAAAAATGGGGATTCCTTGATAGCTTTTTCAAAACCTTACATTGCTGAGAATAGAAAGATAGAATAAAGGAAGCTGAAGGAGATCTTAAAGGCATTGCTGCTTACTATAGTGCCACACCTGTCTATGGGTTGTGTCTGGTAGTATAATTCATCTCCATTTAAGTGAATAGGTCTAAACTACAATACTACAGACAACTTGTGGGCAGGTGTGGCACTATCATTGGAAGGTGCCTTGATTTCCAGTCTTGTACTACTACTTAAAGGGAATCTGTCACCAGAAAAAAAGCTATTAACCTGCAGATATGCGGTTAATCTGCATGTTAACCCCCTAATGACAGCCAATACGTCTTTTTACTGACCTGAGATATAAGAGAATAGCATCCCCATACAGGTGACAATCCAGCAGCTGATAGCTGTACACTATAGCTGACAACTTGCTGTATCACAAATGATTAGTGTTGGCACCATCTAGATCTGTTTAACCCCTTAGTTGCTGCTGTCAAAAGTGACTACATCTAATAAATGGTTAATACATTGTGTGGGCTTCTGCTTTAATCTAATTTACACACTGAGATCATGATTGTGTGGTCCTGATGTTTTCCATAGCACTTCATGGCCAAATAGTGGCTTTAGAGTCTATGGGCTATAGCAGTCAGTTCAGAAGTCAGCGACATTTAGGTGGTAAACAAACACTTTTTCATTCCTGCTATACCACTTTGCATTAATTCCTGAAAATCACCTGAAGGGTTAATAAACTATTTGACAGCAGTTTTCAATATGTCGAGGGGTGCTGTTTTTAAAATGGTATCACATTTGGGGCCTTTCAATATATAGGACCCCCAAAGTCACTTCAAACCTGGACAGGTCCCTCAAAAAAAATAAAATTTTGTACATTTCCTTGAAAAACTGAAAAATTGCTGCTACATTATTAAACCTCCGAAAAGGCTAATAAAATAAATTAGCATTTTAAAAATGGTGCTGATGTAAAGCAGACATGTGGGAAATGTTATTTATTAATGTTTTTATGTGATATGACTATCTGGATTAAAGGGATAATCATTCAACTTTTGAAAATTGCAATTTTTTTTATATTTTTGTCAAATTTCTGAAACTTTTTAGAAATAAACACAAAACTTATCGACCTAAATTTCCCAGTATCATAAATTATAATGTGCCATGAAAGAACAACCTCAAAATCAATGGGATCTGTTGAAGCGTTCCAGAGTTATAACCACACTAGCTGAAGAGCCCAGCGATGCCTGGGCATAGTAACCAACTGTGGTTAGTTATAACAAATTATAATGATTATATTGTACATAAAAACCGTGCATCTAATCCTATCCTGTGTGATACTGACTGCTGAGCCGTGTGTCTAATCCTATTCTGTGTGATACTGTCTGCTGAGCCGTGCATCTAATCCTATCCTGTGTGATACTGACTGCTGAGCCGTGTGTCTAATCCTATTCTGTTTGATAATGTCTGCTGAGCCGTGCATCTAATCCTATCCTGTGTGATACTGACTGCTGAGCCGTGCATCTAATCCTATCCTGTGTGATACTGACTGCTGAGCCGTGTGTCTAATCCTATTCTGTGTGATACTGTCTGCTGAGCCGTGCATCTTATCCTATCCTGTGTGATACTGACTGCTGAGCCGTGCATCTATTCCTATCCTGTGTGATACTGACTGCTGAGCTGCGTATCTAATCCTATTCTGTGTGATACTGTCTGCTGAGCCGTGCATCTAATCCTATCCTGTGTCATACTGACTGCTGAGCCGTGTATCTAATCCTATTCTGTGTGATACTGTCAGCTGAGCCGTGTATCTAATACTATTCTGTGTGATACTGTGTGCTGAGCTGCGTATCTAATCCTATCCTGTGTGATACTGTCTGCTGAGCCGTGTATCTATTCCTATCCTGTGTGATACTCACTGCTGAGCTGTGTATCTAATCCTATCCTGTGTGATACTGACTGCTGAGCCGTGTGTCTAATCCTATTCTGTTTGATACTGTCTGCTGAGCCGTGCATCTAATCCTATCCTGTGTGATACTGACTGCTGAGCCGTGCATCTATTCCTATCCTGTGTGATACTGACTGCTGAGCCGTGTATCTAATCCTATCCTGTATGATACTGACTGCTGAGCCATGTTTCTAATCCTCTCCTGTGTGATACTGACTGCTGAGCTGTGTATCTAATCCTATCCTGTGTGATACTGGGCTCCCCCTGCAGTCTGTGTCAGAGGGTGGTCTGTGTTGGCACGGTAATAAATTGTGTTATTTCCAGCTTTACAGAAGGACGATAACACCATAGAAATGATAAGAATAATAGGCCTCAGTTACCACAACTGTCTACAAAGAAAACAGTTACTGACAGCAACCAATTACAGCTCATTTTTCATCTTTTAAACAGCTCTGGGACAGCGTGGTGAGTTTTGAGTGGCGACTTTTGTGCTTCGACTTTTATGTGGCGAGGTTGGTGTATGTGTGGTGAAATGTGTGCTGGGGGTGGTATATGTGTTGAAGCAGGTGGTAGTGTGTGGCGCATTTTGTGTGTGTGTTCATATCCCCGTGTGTGGTGAGTATCCCATGTCAGGGCCCCACCTTTGCAACTGTATGGTATATACTATTTGGCGCCATCGCTCTCATTCTTTCAGTCCCCCTTGTTCACATCTGGCAGCTGTCAATTTGCCTCCAACACTTTTCCTTTCACTTTTTCCCCATTATGTAGATAGGGGCAAAATTATTTGGTGAATTGGAACACGCGGGGTTAAAATTTCACCTCACAACATAGCCTATGACGCTCTCGGGGTCCAGACGTGTGACTGTGCCAAATTTTGTGGCTGTAGCTGCGATGGTGCGGATGCCAATCCCGGACATACACACATATCCCCATTGAGCTTTATATATTAGATAAAGTGACATTGGTCAGAATTTAAAAAACTGGCTCCGTCACTAAGGGGTTAATAGTGTTATTAACCTGCCCGGTGCCCGCGCTTAGCTGAACACTGCAGGGAGAAAATGAACTTTTTTCGCCACCTGCAGAGTTCCGGTTTCAGTTACGGGGGCGCCCCCAGCTCTCGTTCAGTCACCACTCTGAATAAATAGTATACATTAGGGCATGGGGGAGGAGTGGAGCATATGGGTCAGTAGTTGATGAGGATGTGGACCTGGGATGCTAGGGATATTGCAGTGACGTACAATTGTAGTTCTAATGATGATTCATGCATGGAAAAGGGAGTTCCTCTTTCTACATAGGATATAGAAGGATTAGTCTGTTTTTACTTATATGATGTCATAAACCTAATGGCAAATAGAAGAATTAACTGCGCAGAAAGTCAAAATACGCAATTGTAAGTACACAGCGCTATATAATATGGCGCCGTGTATAATATGACTACAATATATTAAGAATATAAAAACTTTTAAGGGAGGAGGAGTGCTTCTTTAAAGTAAGCAACAACATTGTATAAGACAAGGGAATTTTTTTTTAGGGGCAAGTTATACCTATACTTAACCACGAAAAAATGGTGAAAATCCAGCGTAGTAAAAATACAAGTCTTCATTGAAAATGTTCCATTAAAAGTCGCCGGATTGGCATATTTTTTGTCTTATTCATGCATATCAGTGTGACTTTTAATGGAACATTTTCAATAAAGACTTGTATTTTTACTACGTTGGATTTTCACCATTATTTCATGGTTCTCTTCCTTGCGTGGCATCCTCTGTGAAGGTGAGCTGACTTTTTTCTTCTTTTATAGTTAACCACAATCCTAAAAACTTACTTTTGGCCAGACGTTCTCCCAGCTATTTCATTAGCATTTCAGCCTGACAAGCTATGGATAGAAGATGAAAAAAGCGCTTGACATTGTAATTTTACTTCCAGGGGTATGAACGTTCGATTGGGTGAGGAATGTACATTTGTCTGGTGCTGGTTAAGGTGGCCTGGCCAGCTTGTTATATAAGGATGGGTAGCTTTGCAGTCAGCGCCATGCTTCACGCTCCTTAGGCAGGCATGCCTGTAAGACATTTGTTTACATGCCAAGTGTAAAGTTATAGCGCTGTGTAGCAATTTAATTACATTGCAAAGCGGGCTTATGAAACCTGGCACCTGTAATGAGCCTCATCCTCTGTTAATGGAGGAAATGTTCTACTAATATGACTAGAGTTTTAGGCTGTGTGCACGCGTTGTGTTTTTTTGTGTTTTCCTGCTGCGGAATTGCCGCGAAAACGCAAAAAAAAACCACATCCCATGCAATCCTATGGGATTCCACAATGCTGTGCTAATGCTGTGAATTTTTCCGCTGCGGAATCGCATAGCGGAAAAATCTGCAGCATGCCCATTCTTTGTGCGGAATCGCAGCGATTCCACACCCATAGGAATGCATTGATCCACTTTCTTTCCGCATGTGGCTATGCCCACCATGTGCAAAGAAGCGGATCATGTGCGGAAGGTACCCAGGGTCTGGAGGAGAGGAGACTGTCCTCCAAGCCCTGGGGACCATAATCCTGTAAAAAATTGAATAAAAATAAAAAATAGTGATATACTCACCCTCCGGCGGCACCCTGAGTCCTTCCCGCCTCTCACCACGCTGCCGGCATCTTCTGGTCCCAGTAATGCTTTGCGCGAGTGACCGTGATGACGTCGCGCTCTTCTTGAGTGTGTTGTCATCTCAGGTCTTTCGCACAAAGCATTACTGGGTCCGGAAGATGCCGGGAGCGCCGCAGAGCAGATCGGGGGCTGTCGGAAGGTGAGAATAACAATATTTTTTATTTTTTTATTATTTTAACATCCTACCTATCACATTCCAAGCGATGCTAATCGCTTGGAATGAGCAAGCATTCTGCAAGCGAAAAACGCTTGCAAACCGCTTGTTTTGCGTGAGAAAAACGCATGCGAATTCACATTCATGTTACCCGCGGTGGGAGTGCAGGACTGTTGTGGAAATTTCCGCAGCATTTCTGCAACCTGGGTACATAGCCTTATGCCTTCAGGCGACTTTTAGAAAGGAGCTGTTGTGCTCAGGCTGGGGATGGAAAGGTGGTGAATGTATCCTTATGCAGGATGTTACCTGGTTTCTTGGTCATACATCATAAAGCCGCTATCTCAATCCACGGCTCATTTTCCAGAAGTCATTTATAAAAACACGCACCAAAGACAACAGAAATATAATGGGATCAGATTAAATGTAGGGACACACTCATTCATTTTATATTAACATAATGCTTTATCTCCTGATGGAGGCACATTGATTTGCTTTCAGTCTCCAAATGGGCTTTTCATTATTCAACAGAATATGAGAAGTGTGAACAATCGTTAGGCAAAAGTGCAACATTTACATCACTTATTCTTCATCTGAATCTTATTGGCCATATAACATATATCTCTACCTTGACATTATTATTACTTCCATTCTTCTACATTTATTTATGTTGCTTGCTTATATAGCACCATTATTTCCATGGAAATTCACAGACATCATCATCACTGTCCCCATTTGGGCTCAAATGCCAATTTTCTCCTCAGTATATCTCTGGAGTGTGGGAGGAACCCGGAGGAAACCCACACAAACATGGGGAGAACATGCAAACTCCTAGGGACAATATAAAAGCAGAAGGATACTGTCTGGTTACTTGATCATGCAAATTATTACCTTATTTATTATTATAGTGAAGCGATAACTGGGGGACCACCACAATGCAGGGAGACTACGGTACACAAGTTGAGGTGCAAACAACAAAGGGTTAATTTATTTACAGGCAAGGAATTCAGTGTTTAGGAAAATGCAGAAACAGGGGTATGCAATGAAAACAGACAATTTACAAGGATAATATTCTTTAGCTGGGCCGTCAAACAGCACATTCTCTATCTATTGCAGCCTATCCTAAACCCTAGCATGTGCACAGAAGAGGTTAACACTCACAGTAACATTGGTATCTCAGTCCATTTCCGGGGGCCTGCAGCTTTGCAAGATGGTGCGCACTTCTTCCTGGAAGCTCTGTGCAACGTGGTCTTTTCCTTGTGTGCAGGTCCAGTGATGCTCCTAGAAATGGTGGATTCCCTCCTCTGGATTCCTTTCTTGTCTTTTCTTTGTGGCTCCTCATGGCAACATAGGAAAGTCACCTTGTTTTCCACAGAAGAGTTTACAAAGTCTTTCCTTCACAGTTAAGGCACGTGTCGTTCCTGCAGAAATCTTGGCTCTCTCTTCACACACAGAAAAGCAGCCCCTCCCCTCCCCTCTCCAGTGCTGGCAGAAGAGACCAAAACAGTCTTTACAGCAGGGAAGCGCAGAATGTCCCACTGCTCTAACCAAGGGGGTGCTGTCTCTTAAAGTGGCAGCTTGTCTGTTATGAGCTCATTTTCTGCTCCACCAGTTGAGAGTTCCCCTTCCATTCTCCCTCTGGTGCTGACGGGAGGTGGTGAGGTTGGTTTGAGTGGTAGTGATCTGCCACCTGGTGAGGAAGATAGTGATTGGATCTCTGGAGTATCAGACTGGATATAAGACAGCCGACGCCCTATCCTGTTGCTGGTGATTCAGTCTGCTTCTCAGGTCTAGGACTCACCTCTGTTCCAGTCTTCTCAGATAAGTTTGCTTTTTGCTAATGATCACACTTGCTCTTGTTGGTCTTTTCAGTTTTTTGTGTGGTCAGCCAGCACGGCTGGGCTGTGCTGAATTTCCACTCTTATTTGCCAAATTGCCTTTTTTTTGTCCCTTATTAGATTGGCCTCTTTTTGCTCTGTCTCAGAATATTTCAGAGTGCTGATATAGTGGGAGAAGTCTAGCGACTTCAGGGTTAATTTTGCTATCAGTTGTGTTGGACATTTTGTAGGGTTTTTTGGCAGACTGCAGACAGTGTCTTTCCTTTCCTGTCCTTTCTAGTTAGTTAGGCCCCATCGTTTGCTAAGCCTATTTTCCTGCCTTTGTTTGTGTTTTCATCTTTTTTCACCGTCAATACATGTGGGGGGCTGTCTCTTCTTTGGGGTCTGCTCTGGGGAAGTTAGTTTTCCTCTTTTCCTGCTTTAGGCTTATTTAGCTCTCCGGTTGTGACGAGGTGTCTAGGACCACCGTAGGAACGCTCCACGACTGCTGCTAGTTGCGTGTTAGGATCAGGGGTCTGCAGTCTGCATAGTTACCAACCTCTTTGGTTTTCTGAGACTTAGCTTTGCTGTTTTTTATTTCCTCCTCGGCTACCCGTCTACCAGTCTAAAAAGACGCGCCGCATGTCCGGTTTAGCAGATGTGTCACCCGCGTATTAGGATACTTAGTGGAGACGGGATTTCATAAAATCCCCTCCACTATGCTGTAACATCTGGACGCTGCAGATTAAACACTGCGGCTGTACGCAGCTTTCAATCCGCAGCAAATCCTGATGCAATCCGCCTTGTGGAAACTCACCCTCATAGTAGATTTATTCATGTACTTAGGGATTAGTATTATAGTAGTTAGATTCTTGTACATAGGGGGCAGTATTATTTTAGTTATACTCTTTGCATACATAGGAGTCAGTGCAGCATGCTCTGCTTTGTGTCATACTGTATATATTTATGTTTTGTGTAATAGAATTGTACAATTGTACGTTCTGCTGATGACCTGAGGTTAGCATCCTCAATAGTCAGAACCTCCCACTCCCGTCTCCAAGACTTTACACGTGCCGCTCCAATTCTTTTGGAATGCACTTCCCAGGTCAATACGATTAGTCCCCAATCCCCACAATTTTAAGCGTGTCCTGAAAACGCATTTATTCAGACTGGCCTACCACCTCAACACATTAACCTAATCTATCCCTGTGTGGCAGAGCCAAAAGTTTTACCATAACCAGGTTCCCCGCATCATTTTCCCACATGCTTTATGCATCCATTAGCCCTCTGTGTCCGTACTGTCACACACCTAACATTATGGCTGGTCCATACAATCAGGGCAACTGTTACCACCCATCTTTCGTGTCTACCTCCTTCCTCATAGACTGTAAGCTTGCGAGCAGGGCCCTCTTTCCTCTTGGTATTTGCTATAATCTACTGTATGTGATTATTGTTATGCTGTAATGTCTATTGTCTGTACAAATCCCCTCTGAAATGTAAAGTGCTGCGGAATATGTCGGCGCTATAAAAATAAAATTTATTATTATTACATATAATGTGTTGTGTACATTTCCTGTGTCTCATTAGTTTTCTTTTTCCTGTTTACTCTATTAGTGATGACAGGTATCTTGGATCCATCTCTTCCATATACTACATTACACAGAAAACCTGCTGTCATCTTTACTAAGAAACATATATAATCAATGCCAACTTCTCAACTATATACAATCTTACTGCTTCCCTTATGTGATTTCTTCAATTAAAAAACATGGTTCACATAGGCCTTTAAGCTATAATTTACTCTTCAAAGTAATTTGAAAAAAAAAATATGTATTCTGCTAAATCAATGTATCTAATCCTATCACATGTGATTATGGCTAGCATTAGGGGAAGGACAAAACTGGGTAATTGCCCATGACACCCACAGTCATAATGGCCCCCACCTTTATCTGCAGAAACGGCACTCATAATGGCAGTACTGCATTATAGTGTAGTTTCTGATACTAAAAATGCAGCAAGAACTTTGGTTACATCACGGTCATGAAAGTTGGATTATCCTGAATTTTGGAGGCCCGATAGCAGGGTTGTATGTAGAACTCATGGGGCCCCATAAGTCCTAATTGGGCCACACCCCCATAAAACAAACAAACTTTAGGCTGTGTGCCCACATAAGCGTTTTTCCATGCAAAAGCACTTAAAAAACGCATACTTTAAGCATCCCATTCTTATAATGCATTCTGCAATTTTTGTGCACAAGATGCATTTTTTTCTGCATAAAAAATGCATCGCGTTTAAAACGCAGCATGTTCATTAATTTTGCGGTAAAAAATGCATTTCCAACTATATTCTATGAGACTGGGGATGCTGCAGAAAAAAACGCATAAAAACGCGCGAAAAATGCGTGGAAAAAAAACCTTGTTTTTCCTGGGAAGGAGTCCGGTTTTTAGTCAGGAATTTTCTGCATACGTGGGTACATAGCCTTAATATTTGGCTGGGCTACAAAAGAGCATATCTCACAACTTTGCAGCCCTTACAAAGTAATTTTCCTCCTATTGAAGCCCATAGATTGTCCTTTCATTGCCCCAATACAGTAGTGTTCCCCCCAAAAAACAGTTTGTATCATACCCCACAATGAATTCTTCCACAGTGCCCTCCACAAACATTGTATGATGACCCTACTGTACCCCCCACCCCTGGCAAAGTATTGTGACCCCCAACACAGTATAGTGCCTCAACTGTGATCACCACACAGCCCTCCATACAGTATAATTAGTCTTCTTACAGTATAATGAAACCCATACCTCTCTATTCAATATAATGGGCCAAGCACAACCATTCACCCTGTAAAATGGCCCCCACTAGCCCTTATGAACCCCATATAGTCTTATATACCGTACATTATTATGGGTCCCATTTAATTCTCCATACAGTGTCATGCGTCCCATATAATCCTCCATACAGTATTATGGGCCCCATATAGACCTCCATGCAGTATTATGGGTCCCACATAGTCCTCCATACAGTATTATTGGACCCATATAGTCCTCCATACATAGAATCATAGAATGTTAGAGTTGGAAGGGACCTCAAGGGTCAACGTGTACAACCCCCTGCTCAATGTAGGATTCACTTAACCATCTCAGACACATGTCTGTCGAGTCTCTGTTTGAAGACTTCCATTGGAGGAGAACTCACCACCTCTGGTGGCAGCCTGTTCCACTCATTGATCACCCTCCCTGTCAAAAAAAATTTTCTAATCTGCATCTTCTCCCTTTCAGTTTCATTACATTGCTTCTCGCATTTCCATGTGCAAATGAGAATAATGATGATCCCTCTACACTGTGACATCCCTTCAGATATTTGTAGACAGTTATTAAGTCTCCTCTTAGCCTTTTTTATTTTGCAAGCTAAACATTCTCTGATCCTTTAATTGTTCTTCGTAGGACATACTTTGCAGTCCGCTTACCATCCTGGTAGCTCTTCTCTAAAGTTGCCCCAGTTTTTCATTATCTTTTTTAAAACGTGGTGCACAGAACTGAACACAGTATTCCAGATGAGGCCTGACTAAGGAGGAGTAGAGGGGGATAATTAACTAACGTGATCTAGACTTCTATGCTTCTCTTCATACATCCTAGAACTGTGTTTGCCTTTTTTGCTGCTGCATCACGCTGTTGACTCATGTGCAGTCTGTGATCTATTAGTATACTAAAGTCTTTTTCACACTTTTAGTATTACAGTATTATGGGTCCCATATAGTCCTCCATATAGTATTATGGGCCCCATGTAGTCTTCCATTCAGGATACCAATACAGTTGAAGGTACAATGCTGGGCTAGGGGGCGGTGGTGGTGCAGGCACCAGACCCCCATGACTCACGGGCCCCATAGCAGCCACATAGACTGCCGCCACTGGCAGTACACGACGGTCAGGACAGTACCACTAACCCTCTTCTCCATTGATTCTGGAACTAAAAGTGACAGCATCTCTTGTTTTCTTCAAATGGGGCATTTTTGGAATTGTAGTTCAACAACTAAAGATTTACCTAATGACTCCAGTCTTATATACACTTCTCAAAACTGCAATTGCAACACCAAGTAAGAAAAGACGTGAAATTATAGGATAAGGCTGAGCCATAGATTGTTCATCCATAAAGTTCCCATGTCTTGAGATCAAGCCGAAGGTCACTGAAAAAAATTATAAAAAATTGTAATAATAAGCAAATAATGAAAAAATTGAAAAACAATTAAAAACCTCTTGATTTATTCAGTATGAAGTATGAGTGCCATGTGTAGAAATGCCAGCATTTTAATGCCTTGGCTGCTAAAAGTGAGGTTATTAAAGGTAGCCAGCAACACTGGAAACCGGAGAAAACAGCGATGGATGAGTATATTACTGCACATACACTATAATCCATTTACACAGGTTTAGGCTATAAAAAGTTTTAAGCAAGAGTTTTTTTTAAGGAGAATATGCAGTGAGGAAAATAAGTATTTGATACACTGCCGATTTTGCGAGTTTCCCACCTACAAAGAATGGAGATGTCGTAATTTTTATCGTAGGTATGCTAAAAATAAAAACCAGAGAATCACAAATTATTTTTACATAATTAAATTGCATTTTATTGCATGAAATAAGTATTTGATCACCTAGCAACCAGCAAGAATTCTGGCTCTCACAGACCTGTTAGTTTTTCTTTAAGAAGCCCTCTTACTCTGCACTCATTATCTGCATTATTCGCACCTGTTTGAACTTCTTACCTACATAAAAGACACCTGTCCATGCACTCAATCAATCACACTCCAATCTCTCCACCTTGGCCAAGACCAAACAGCTGTCTAAAGACAGCAGGGACAAAATAGTAGACCTGAACAAGGCTGGGATAGGCTACAGGACAGCAGGCAAGTAGCTTGGTGAGAAGGCAACAACTGTTGGCACAATTATTAGAAAATGGAAGAAGCACAAGATGACTGTCAACCTTCTTCAGTATGGAGCTCCAAGCAAGATCACGTCTCATGGGGTAAGGATGGAGGACCTTGTCACTGACCTGAAGAGAGCTGAGGCCACAGTCTCAAACATTACCATTATTAACACACTACGCCGTAATAGACCCCCCTGCTCACGCCAGCACATGTCCAAGCCTGTTTGATGTTTGCCAATGCCCTTCTGGATGATCCAGAAAAGGCATGGGAGAAGGTCATGAGACCAAAATAGAACTTTTTAGTATCAACTCCACTCACCATGTTTGGAGGAAGAATGATGAGTACAACCCCAAAAGACAGTCACAAATGTGGAGCATGGTGGGTTAAACATCATACTTTGTGGGTGCTTTTCTGCAAAGGGGGCAGGGCGATGGCGCCGTATTGAAGGATAGATGGGGTCATGTATCGTGAGATTTGGGCAACCTCAGTAAGAGCATTGAAGATGGGTAATAGCTGCTTCTTCCAGCATGACAGTGACCTGAATTACACATCAAGGACAACTAAGGAGTGGCTCCGTAAGAAGCATTTCAAGGTCCTGTAGTGGTCTAGCCAGTCTCCGGACCTGAATCCAATAGAAAATCTTTGGACGACACTGAAAACCACGACAACCTCAAAACCTGAAAGATCTGAAGAAGATCTTTATGGGAAATGGGCCAAAATTCCTACTGCAGTGTGTGCAAACTTAGTCAAGAACTACATGAAACGTCTGACATTTGTTATTACAAACCAAAGTTTAAATATTAAGTTCTGTTTTGCTATTGTATCAAATAGTTATATCATGCAATAAAATGCAAATTAATTATGTAAAAATTAAACAGTGTGATTTTCTGTTTTTTATTTAGATTCTGTCTCACAGTTGAAGTGTACCTACAATAAAAATTACAGACCACTCCATTTTTTTGTAGGTGGTAAACTTGCAAAACCGGCAGTGTAGCAAATGTTTATTTTACCCACTATGTAATTATGATTATTAACCATTGCTCAACCTCTGGCTGCAGATTATGGGGGCTCCTAGATAACATCACAGGAAATAGATTTCAGTTTTGGAAAAAATTAAGATAAGTGATTTTGCAGCATCATTCACGCTTTACTGCAGTGACTGATGATGCAGCCAACAATCCAGATGCATGACTGCTAATTTTATTGCTTACGTTATTATCTTAAAGCGCAAGTGACACAACTGCCAGTTGATGAAAAGTTAATGCAGTATCAACATAGCAGGCACCAATTAATGTGTGTGGGTGCAGTAACAAGTGATGGTGCGGAGACAACTTCTCGCTGTGCCCCGTCTGTTAATGTGCGATGTGGTAAATGGGTAACATTTCAAGTAGAAACCCAAGAGGTCTAATAGAAAACGAGACTGGCAATGATTATGCACTAATAATCTGATAACGAGCCCGGCGGAGGAGCGGGTAAGACGTGCGCAGTGAATTCAGATGCACGGACTGACAGAGGCAGATCATGTTTCTAGGTAACAGCTTTCAGCCAAAGCCGTTCGCACTAAGATGAATAGTGATCGCTCCGTCTATGTATGGCATTATTGCCAGAAATCATTGTTTTTGACGCCTGCCTTAGGCTGGTGTCAGTATTTACGCATTTCAGGTTCACACCATTCACAGCTCATAACATTCATGGTTCAGTACCCGTCTCTAGGTGAAGTAATAATAGTTTTTACTTATATACCCTGAGCATATTCTGCAGCACTTTACAATTCATATACTACATGAATGCACAGAATAAGACATTCAAATAATTCAAATAAAAAGTCTAAAGGCCCTGCTCACAAGAGCTTACACCCTATGTAGAAAGTAGCACCTGCAGAAAAGGTAAAATGTGCTTGTGTGGTATAATGGTCCAGACATCTTTTATAGAAAACAGAAAAGTTTCATGAACGTTGCACTAAGTACATTAGGCACAAGGAGTGAGGGGGCTACTGTACAAGAAAGAATTAATCTCTGAGTAATAATATGTAAGAAAATGAGTCAGATTAGAGAATGTGAAATTCACAAGGAAATAATTATAACTACAATAATAGTATCTAGAATTGAGCAAATTTGTTCGGATTCGGTCACCGTATCTCAATTTGCCATATTCATGCCATATTGGTACCCTATTTGTGCCGAATGTATGTTTGATGATCGGTTCCGAACATATTTGGCAATTTCCACTCCCATTGACTCTAATAACGTTCAGCTGTGTTCGACAAATATTGCAAAAACAAGATTCGTTGCCGATCGTATTTGGAAACAAATCCAAACAAATTTGCTCAAATCTAATAGTAACCCTTATGTTGAGGAATATACCTACTATAATACTGCCTCTCCTTTATACAAGCATACAACTACTACAATACTGTCCCTTATGTACAAGAATATAACTACTATAATACTGCCCCATGTACAAAAATATATCTACTATAATACTACACCTATATACAAAACTATAACTACTATAATAGCGCCCCCTATGTACAAGAATATAACTACTCTAATACTGCCCCCTTATGTACAAGAATATAACTACTATAATACTGCCCTCTATTTACAAGAATATAACAACTATAATACTGCCCCTATGTACAAGAATATAACTACTATAATAATAATATTATTTCTATAGCGCCGACATATTCCGCAGCACTTTACATTTACTATAATTCTGTCCCCTATATACAAGAATATAACTACTATAATACTGGCCCTATGTACAAGAATATAACTACTATAGTACTGTCCGTATCTACAAGAATACAACTACTATAATACTGCTCATATGTACAAGAATATAACTACTAAAATCATAGAATGGTAGAGTTGGAAGGGACCTCCTGGGCCATCTGGTCCAACCCCCTGCTCAAAAGAGGATTCAGTAAATCATCCCAGACAGATTTGTGTCAAGCCTCTGTTTGAAGACTTCTATTAAAGGAGAACTCGCTACCTCTCGGGGCAGCCTGTTCCACTCATTGATCACTCTGTCAAAAAGTTTTTTCTAATATCTAATCTGTGTCTCCTCCCATTCAGTTTCATCCCATTGCTTCTAGTCTTTCCTTGTGCAAATGAGAATAAAGATGATCCTTCTACAATGTGACAGCCCTTCAGATATTTGTAGACAGCTATTAAGTCTCCTCTCAATCTTCTTTTTTGCAAGCTAAACATTCCCAAATCCTGCAACCATTCCTCATAGGACATGGTTTGCAGACCGGTCACCATTCGGGTCGCTCTTCTCTGAACTTGCTCTAGTTTGTTGATGTCTTTTTTAAAATGTGGTGCCCAAAACTGGACACAGTATTCCACATGAGGTCTGACCAAAGAGGAGCAGAGGGCAATAATGACTTCATGTGATCTAGACTGTATGCTTCTGTTACTACATCCTAGAATTGTATTTGCCTTTTTTGCTGCTGTATCACACTGTTGATTCATGTTCAGTCTGTGATCTATTAGTGTACCCAAGTCTTTTTCACATGTACTGTTGCTTAGCCCTATTCCTCTAATTCTGTATATGCTTTTTTCATTTTTGTTGCCCAGATGTAGTACTTTGTAGTTTTCCCTGTTAAAAAACATTTTGTTAGGTGCTGCCAACTGCTTCAGTTTATGTGCAGCCATTTATGACCACTCTTTGGGTCCGATCACTAAGGCTGGTTTCACATTTGCGTTAAAACAACGCTGCGCCCTGCGTCGTTAAGCCCCGCCCTGAGCCGGCTCCCTGCCCGCCCCATCCGGGATCACCGCCTACTTTCGCATTTGCACGCATGCGATCGGCGCACCCTATCTTTAGCATAGGGTGCGCAGATCATGCGCTGCCAGTGTGAAAGTAGCGTGCTGCGCACTTTTGACGGTGCGCCGTGCGCGCCAAAATGCAGCATGTTGCATTTCGGCGCGCACGGCGCACCGTCGAAAGTGCGCAGCACGCTACTTTCACACTGGCAGCGCATGATCTGCGCACCCTATGCTAAAGATAGGGTGCGCCGATCGCATGCGTGCAAATGCGAAAGTAGGCGGTGATCCCAGATGGGGCGGGCAGGGAGCCGGCTCGGGGCGGGGCTTAACGACGCAGGGCGCAGCGTTGTTTTAACGCAAATGTGAAACCAGCCTTAGTGATCGGACCCAAAGAGTGGTCATAAATGGCTGCACATAAACTGAAGCAGTTGGCAGCACCTAACAAAATGTTTTTTAACAGGGAAAACTACAAAGTACTACATCTGGGCGCAGCGTTGTTTTAACGCAAATGTGAAACCAGCCTAAGCCAGTTATGAATCCACCTAACAGTTGCCTTGTCCATTCCGTACCTAGTCATTTTTTTCAATAAGGATTGTGTGAGATACTTTGTCAAATGCTTTGCTGAAGTCAAGATATACTATATCTACAGCATTTCCCTGATCCACCCAACCAGTGATTCCGTCATAGAAGGAAATTAAGTTAGTCTGACATGACTTATTAGTTACTTTGTCAAATGCTTTGCTGAATGCGGTCACTTGTGGGGGTTTCTACTGTTTATGCACATCAGAGGCTCTGTAAACGGAACATTACACCCACAAACCATTTCATCAATGTCTGCATTCCAAAACGTCACTACTTCCCTTCTGAGCCCCGACATGTGCCCAAACAGTAGTTTTCTCCCACATATGGGGTACCAGCGTACTCAGGACAAATTGGAAAATAACTTTTGAGGTCCAGTTTTTCCTGTTACCCCTGGAAAAACAAAAAATTGGGGACTAAAATTCATGTTTGTGGAAAAAATATGATTTTATATTTTCACGCCTGGGCGTTGTAAACTTCTGTGAAGAACTTGGGAGTTCAAAATGCTTACCAAACATATAGATAAGTTCCCTGGGGGGTCTAGTTTCCAAAATGGGGTCACTTGTTTCCACTGTTTAGGCACATCAGAGGCTCTCCAAACACGACATGATGTCAGATCTCAATTCCAACCAATTTTGGTTTGAAAAAGTCAAACGGCGCTCCTTCCCTTCCGAGCTCTGCTGTGCGCCCAAACAGTGGTCCCCCCCACATGGGTATCAGCATACTCAGGACAAATTGGAAACTTCAGTTTCTCCTGTTACCGTTGGGAAAGTAAAAAATTGGGGGCTAAAAGATCATGTTGGTGGAAATATATGATTTTTTTTATTTTTATGGCACTACGTTATAAACTTGTGTGATGCACTTGGGGGTTTCAAAGTGCTCAGCACACATCCAGATAAGTTCCTTGGGGGGGTCTAGTTTACAAAATGGGGTCACTTGTGAAAAAGTCAAACGGTGCTCCTTCCCTTCCGAGACCTGCCGTGTGCCCAAACAGTGGTTTTCCCCCACATATGGGGTATTGGCGTAATCAGGAGAAACTTCACAACCACTTTGTCTGTCCATTTTCTTCTTTTACCCTTAAGAAAATAAAAAAATTGTTGCTAAAACATCATTTTTGTGAATAAAAAGTTAAGAGTTCATTATTTCCTTCCACTTTGCTTCTGCTCCTGTGAAACACCTGAAGGGTTAATAAACTTTTTGAATGTGGTTTTGATCAGCTTGAGGGGTGCAGTTTTTACAATGGTGTCACTTTTGGGAATTTTCTGCCATATAGACCCCTTCAAATGTGACTTCAAATGTGATGTGGTCCCTAAAAAAATGGTTTTGTAAATTTTGTTGTAAAAATGAGAAATCGCTGGTCAACTTTTAACCCTTATAACTTCCTAATGAAAAAAAATGTTGTTTCCAAAATTATGCTGATGTAAAGTAGACATGTGGGAAATGTTATTTATTATCTTGTGTGACATATTTCTCTGTTTTAAGGGTATAAAAATCAAAGTTTGAAAATTGCAGAAGTCATGTGGAAGAAATTTTACCATTAACATGAAGAACAAACAGTCTCAGAATCGCCAAGATCCATGGTAGCGTTCCAGAGTTATTACCTCATAAAGGGACAGTGGTCAGAATTGTAAAAATTGGCCTGGTCATTAACGTGCAAACCACCCTCGGAGGTAAAGGGGTTAAAAATGAGTCGTGTGGCTGGGTCTTCCAGCAAAACAATGATCCAAAACATACAGCCAAGGCAACAAAGGAGTGGCTCAAAAAAAAGCACATTAAGGTCATGGCGTGGCCTAGCCAGTCTTCAGACCTTAATCCCATAGAAAACGTATGGATTAAGTTGAAGCTCCAAGTTGCCAAGTGACAGCCTCAAAAATCTTAAAGATTTAGAGATGATCTGCAAAGAGGAGTGGACCAAAATTGCTCCTGATTTTTATACTTGATTTATAAACATCCTTATTAGCAGCAGATAATTTTGCGCAAACAAGACAAATGCTGCCGAGAACAACGATATTCTATAAGCACATAAAGATTGTATTAGACATGTGCCAAACTCAGTTGACACATACACACAAAATGCAGGACTCATACAAACCACTCACACACTAGACCCAAGATTAGAGATGGACGGACCAATGAAAGTTCATGTTCATGTAGCAGAACAGTACCTGGACCCAATTTACTTGAATGAGGGGACTGAACATCCAGTGTTTGCCATGCTGTCGTATGCATGACAGCGCGGCAAAGGCCTCTTTCATACATCAGTTTCTTTGTATCAGTCGAAATCCGTTGTTTTTAGAAAAAAACAGATACTGCGTTTGTTGACGCTGGATCCATTTTATTCTCATAGACTTTAATTAGTGACGGATGGCCCACATTTCATCCGTCGTGCGCTGGATTTGTCGGAATTTGTTTGTCCATCGTCTGGAGAGGACAGACAAAGTAACGATTTTTGTCTGCGTCCAAAAGACGAACAGCGACAGATCCTGCCCCGTCCATCGTTGGCTATAATGGAAGCCTATGGGCGCAGGATCCGTCGCTGTCCGTCAAATGACGGAATCCAGCTAAAGATTCCATTTTTTTATCTGAGCATGCTCCAAATTGTTGCTAATTGGCCAGACAGCCCCAAATCTATATAAACCTGCCAGGTAGGACTTCACTCCTCAATGTGCCAGCAAGACTACTGCCAGCAAGACTACTGCACGCATCCTGACTGCCTGCCAGCCAGCCAGCCAGCAAGAGAGTCCTGCCTGCCAGCCAGCCAGCAAGAGCGTCCTGCCTGCCAGCCAGCAATAGAGTCCTGCCTGCCAGCGTGAGTCCTGCCAGCGTGTATACTGTATGTGAGTGCGGCGTGTGTGTGTGTGTGTCCAGCCATGCTTTTTTTTTCTTTTTATACTGTACTTGTATTTCCAACAAAGTGCTGCGGCGTGTGTGTGTGTGTGTGACTATGGGGTGTGTGTGAGTGTGGGGTGTGTGACTGTGGGGCGTGTGTGTGTGTCCAGCCATGCGTTTTTTTTATTTTTTCATTTACTGTACTTGTATTTAAAATAAAGCGCAGTGTAGCTCCTACTTGCTTTCACCAAAAGTAAAAAAAAGAAAGTTAAAAAAAACTTGTTCCCAAAACTGTCCGTAGTATCATTTAACTTTAAGGTCACTTTAAAATTGTGGGTATGTCACACAGGAAAGCAGAACATGCAATACAGAAGTGTCTAAAGTTTCATTTAAAAAAAAAAAAAAATGGTGTATACAAATGGGGAATGCCGAAATTGGGTATTTCAAATTTTATCTGGACTTTTAAAACATTGCATCTGTGGCCAATAGATTTTCAAGTGGGGGTTTAGGTATTTAAAGTTGGAAGGAGGGTAGGTGTTTGCAAGGTATAGGTTGCTTTTTTTTTTCAAAAATACAGGAAGTGGAGAGTTTGCCAGCTTGCGCATCACGCATATCAAGTAGGAAGGATGGTATCACCGTTAAATTACAGAGGGGGGTGGTTTAGAAAGCTACTGAAGCACGTTGCATTTTTGTTTTGGGGGGGAAGGGGTTGAAATCCTAATAATAGCTCTGGAGCTAACTTTTTTTTTCCTAAAAGCAGACCACACATAAATAATTAGTATAATAGCTAACAAGTGTCTTTATTCTTTCAGATACTACAAGAAACAGTGTGCAGTACCGAAGCAAGGGAACGTGTGCAAGTTGTGATGTAAGTATTAAAGGCCGGAAAGCTTAATATATAATTTGTATATTAGCAAACAATTGTCTTTCTGCTTGCAGATCCTTCAAGTTTACTGACAATGTCTTCTTCTGGTAGCCCCCTCACAGCGTCGGCGAACTGAGGTAATTAAAATTTTTATTTTTATTTTTTCTGATGGTAACAGTTTTTGTAACCCTATATGCATTAAGGAGACGAACGGGGTGGAGAAATGCTAGGAGCAGGCACGCAGAGTGTAAATTTCGCACAGACAGATCCTCACAAACATCACACTACACCCAACACATAACAAACAGACATCACAGTACACACAATACATATGCCTCCATCCAAACACATAATTTTTTTTTGTTTTTATAGCCTTCACATTCTGGGGCTTGGCCTAGAGGTCCTCCAAGCACCTCCCAGGGTCGTCGAAGTGAGCGTCACCGCGGTCAGTATACAGCAAGTACCCTTCTTTTCTTTTTGGGCTGTTTTATTTTTTTTTTAGCTCATGGGGATGATTTGAGTTTAATGTTTTTTTTTCTTTTTTCACAGGCTTCACAGCATGCTTCCGAATCGGACAGTGAGGAGGAGGCTGGAATGGATGTTGACCTCCTCATCAACGAGGTCCAAAAGCAGGAGCCACGGTGGATCATGATGGACCACGGCCATGCTGACAGTGTCATCACCAGTTGGCTCTGGGAGGAAGTTTGTGCCACACTTGTGGACTACTGGGAGGGCCTTGGACCTCGGGCCTGGGATCAAGGGCGTACATATTCACAGTTCAGTAATTTATGTTGCAGGATGTAATGTGTTGTATACTAACCAATTTGTGCTTATTTACAGGTGAAAGGGTTGTCAAGCGGTGGCAGTCACTCAGGGATTGCTTCAAGAGGGGGTTCAACAAGGAGATGCAGGCCCCGAGTGGATCGGGAGGAGGCAGGAGCAAATACAAGTACGCAAGAGCCCTGTCGCTCCTCCGATCGACAATGGTGACCAGAAGGTAAATATTCCCCACACCATTTATTAAGTAAAAATGTTTCCATGTCTAACATTATTTTTGGATTTCAGCCAGGGCATTGCAATATCAATCTATTAATTTTTTTTTCTTTGACAGCACCGTCTGCAGCACTCTGGGACCTGCTGCTGAGCTGGACCCTTCTGGAGCGATCCCACAAGAGTCCGCCACTGGTGGACCACGTCGGGAGACCCGACCCCTTTACACCTTCCCTCATGTCTGGTCCCTCGGCCCCAACCACCAGAGCTCGAGCATCATGACAGACTTCGTCACATGAAGCTGCTGGTGACGAGATATCGTTCCCTTTACCCCACCCCTCTGACACTGCTGCCACCCCTAGAACACCTTTGGGTTCTGGACAGCAGCACCACAGAGGTCAGGAAAGGAGATATGCGCCTGAGTTCTTGCATCTGAATGCAGCCTTCCAGAACTCGATCAAACTTTTGACCGAGCAAATGACTGCTGGGTTCAACCTGCTGAACAACAGTATCCTTGAACTCAGCAGTCGTCTGGATAGGATGCATTCAGATTCAAGCAAGCCGCCGAAACATTGCTTTTTTCAGGCAGTACTCGAGCGCATGGAAAAGCTAACTCCTGACCAGCAGATACATGTAATGCAAGGCTGCCAGGTTTCTCTAGTGCAGGTCACCGCCCAAGCCCCTGCATCTGCCCCAGTATTTCCTCCCACACCTACCCCCCTCCAGCCACTGTCCCTCCTCCTCCCACTCCTTCGCCGCTCCTGCTTTCCCCGTATCAGCTTTCCATGTACCTTACTTCCCTGTTATCTTCACAGTACCAGATCCCACCAACACCTTCACCGTACCTGGTCCCACAAACATCTGTACCTCCACTCCCTGCCCAACCTGTACCCCCTGCCCAACCTCATGTTTACACCATCCCTTCCACTTCTGATCCCCACCAACCCGGTCTCCAGTCCCCCACTATGGACGTGGTCCACCCTGTCAGCCCCTCCCCTAATATCTCCACCCCACACTATACACAATTGTAAATAGTTTGTAAATAAAAATAGTTTGTTTCAAAACACATTTATTGTCTTTTATTTTTTTAATGCAAAGTTACAACACTTTGGGTAAAAAGTACAAAACTTACTAAACTTGGTGTAAAGGTACAAAAATAGGGGTAGCAGTATAAAACAAGGTTCAAACGTTTGTTAATACACAAAAATCATGGTATAATCACAACTATGACAACAGTAATAATTTCGGTGCTCCAATATACATTATATCAAAAGCCAAAGAAATCAAACCATGTCATCCTGCCATTCAACTCTTCCTTGAGGTGACAAAGTTCTCAACAAACTTGTCCCTCATTCTGGAAACTGCAACAGCACTCCGAAAAGTCATATTTTGATAATCATGCAAGACGGTTTCAAATACATTGTCATCCATGGCAACCTGTTCCTTGCATATGACAAAATTGTGCAGGACCACACAAGCTTTCACCACCTCATCCACAGTCTCAGTCTTCAGTTTTATAGCGGTCAACAGAACTCGCCATTTGGATGTTAGAATGCCAAAAGCACACTCCACCACTCTTTGAGCTCGTGTTATCCGATAATTAAAGACTCTTTTTGTTGGCGTCAAACCACTACTTCCGTATGGCTTGAGAAGAGGTTCCAAGGAGTGGTCTTGGAGGTGGAAAATGGAATGTGTCTCCATATAAATGACACCCCATTGCAGACATTTTAAAAACCTGCGAATCACTGGAGCGGCCATAGGCACCAATATCCACCGCTATAAACTTGCATTGGGCGTCTGCAATGGCCATCAGCACAATTAATAATAATAATAAATTTTATTTTTATAGCGCCGACATATTCCGCAGCACTTTACATTTCAGAGGGGATTTGTACAGACAATAGACATTACAGCATAACAATAATCACATACAGTAGATTATAACAAATACCAAGAGGAGTGAGGGCCCTGCTCGCAAGCTTACAGTCTATGAGGAAAGAGGTAGACACGAAAGGTGGGTGGTAACAGTTGCCCTGATTGTATGGACCAGCCATAATGTTAAGTGTGTAACAGTACAGACACAGAGGGCTAATGGATGCATAAAGCATGTGGGAACATGATGCTGGGAACCTGGTTATGGTAAAACTTTTGGCTCTGCCACACAGGGATAGGTTAGGTTAATGTGTTGAGGCGATAGGCCAGTCTGAATAAATGCATTTTCAGGACACGCTTAAAATTGTGGGGATTGGGGACTAATCGTATTGACCTGGGAAGTGCATTCCAAAGAATTGGCGCGGCACGTGTAAAGTCTTGGAGACGGGAGTGGGAGGTTCTGACTATTGAGGATACTAACCTCAGGTCATCAGCAGAACGGAGGGCGCGGGTAGGGTGGTATACTGAAACAAGGGAGGAGATGTAGGGTGGTGCTGAGCCATGGAGGACTTTGTGGGTGAGGGTAATAAGTTTATACTGAATTCTGGAGTGGATGGGTAGCCAGTGTAATGACTGGCACAAGGTAGAGGCATCGGTGTAACGATTGGTGAGGAATATGATCCTGGCTGCAGCATTCAAGACAGATTGGAGAGGGGAGAGTTTGGTAAGAGGAAGACCGATTAGAAGAGAGTTACAATAGTCGAGACGAGAATGAATAAGAGAAACAGTAAGAGTTTTTGCAGAGTCAAAAGTAAGAAAAGGTCGAATTCTAGAAATGTTTTTGAGGTGCAGATGACAAGAGCGAGCCAGTGATCGAATGTGGGGGGCAAAGAAAAGCTCGGAATCAAGTATGACCCCAAGACAGCGGGCATGTTGCTGGGGAGTAATAGTGGAACCACACACGGAAATGGCAATGTCGGGTGTAGGTACATTAGTAGCGGGAGGAAACACAAGGAGTTCAGTCTTTGACAGGTTCAGTTTCAGATATAGTGAGGACATGATATTAGACACAGCGTTTAGACAATCGCCAGTGTTTTCTAGAAAGGCTGGCGTGATGTCAGGAGAAGAAGCGTATAATTGGGTGTCATCAGCATAGAGATGGTACTGGAAACCAAATCTACTGATTGTTTGACCAATAGGGGCAGTGTACAAGGAGAAGAGGAGGGGGCCTAGAACCGATCCTTGAGGAACCCCAACAGTAAGGGGAAGGTGAGAAGAGGAGGAACCGGCAAAAGAAACAGTAAAGGAGCGGTCGGAGAGATAGGAGGAGAACCAGGAGAGAACGGTGTCCTTGAGGCCAATGGAATGGAGCATAGTGAGGAGGAGCTGATGATCCACAGTGTCGAATGCTGCAGAGAGATCCAAGAGAATTAGCATGGAGTAATGACCATTTGATTTAGCTGTTAGCAGATCATTAGAGACTTTAGTGAGGGCAGTTTCAGTGGAGTGTAAAGAGCGGAAACCGGATTGGAGAGGGTCGAGAACAGAGTTTTCTGAGAGATAGCAGATAAGACGGGAGTGGACCAGGCGTTCCAGGAATTTAGAGATGAAGGGAAGATTAGAGACAGGTCTATAGTTAGCGGCACAGTTTTGGTCGAGGGATGGTTTTTTAAGTAGTGGATGTATGGTGGCATGCTTAAATGAGGAGGGAAAAATACCAGAAGAGAGAGAGAGGTTAAATATTTTAGTTAGGTGAGGGGTGACAGCAGGGGAAAGGGACTGGAGGAGATGTGACGGAAATGGGTCACTGGTGCAAGTAGTTGGGCGAGAAGATGCAAGGAGCCTGCTTACTTCTTCTTCTGTGACTGGTTCAAAATCAGAGAGTGAGTTAGATGCAGTGGGGGAGGGAGGACAGTGCATGGTATGAGGGGATTTGGAGATAATTTCCTGTCGGATCTGGTCAATTTTTTCTTTGAAGTAATTGGCCAGATCGTCAGCTCGGAGCTCCGTGGTTGGGGCCTGTACTCTTGGATTGAGTAGAGAATGAAAAGTGTCAAAGAGACGTTTCGGGTTATTGGACAGTGAGATGATGAGGGTGTTGAAATAGGTTTGTTTGGAGAGGTGAAGGGCAGTGTTGTATGTTCTAAGCATAAACTTAAAATGGATGAAATCTTCGTGTAGATTGGATTTTCTCCACAGACGTTCGGCGCACCTGGAGCACCGCTGCAGGAAACGTGTTTGCACCGTGTGCCAGGGTTGTCACCGTCTGCGTTGTGGTGTTCTATTTATAGGGGGTGCAAATTCATCCAGGGCACTTTGAAGTGTTTCATTGTAATGCTTCAATGCAGAATCAGGACATGAGAGGGAGGAGATAGGGGCCAATGAAGACTGCAAGTTCTTCAGAAGTTTCTGGGTGTTAATGGCCTGTATGTTTCTATAAGTCTGGACAGTGGGGGTGACCTGAGCAGCCTGGCAGTTCTTTATAGAGAATGAAAGAAGATTGTGGTCAGAGAGCGGGAGAGGGGAGTTTGCAAAATCATCCACTGCACAAAGCCGAGAGAAGACCAAGTCGAGGGAGTTTCCGTCTTCATGCGTTGGAGAATTAGTAAGCTGCGAAAGGCCAAATGAGGAGGTTAGAGATAAAAGGTGAGTAGCAGATGGGGAGAGGGGAAGAGCAATGGGGATGTTGAAATCTCCCATGATGAGGGTAGGGATGTCACAGGAGAGAAAATGTGGAAGCCAAGTGGCAAAATGATCCAGGAACTGATGGGAGGGGCCGGGAGGACGATACACCACCGCCACTCGCATGGAGAAGGGGGTGTAGAGTCTGACGGCATGGACCTCAAAAGAAGGGAAGACAAGTGAGGGTACTTGAGGGATAACCTGAAAGGTACATTTTGGTGATAGGAGCAGACCAACTCCTCCACCAGCTCTATTGCCTGATCTTGGGGTATGAGAGAAGTGTAGCCCCCCGTATGAAAGAGCAGCAGCAGCGGTAGTATCTGACTGCTGGATCCAGGTTTCAGTAAGAGCCAGGAGGTTAAGAGAATTAGAAAGGAAGAAGTCATGAATGAAGGAGAGTTTGTTACACACTGAGCGAGAATTCCAAAGTGCACAATTAAGAGAGACAGATGGCATGCAGGGAATATTAATAAGATTAGAGGGGTTTCTGAGTGTAGCAGTGGGGGGGTTTGACTTTCTATAACATGGGGGACCAGGGTTGGGAGCAATGTCTCCTGCAACTAGGAGAAGGAGGATAGAAAGAGTGAGCAGATGGTTAAGTGATTTGTGAGAGCGTCTCTGGTGTTGAATGGTGGGACTGGCTGGATCTGTGCAATTTAACAATGTGAAAAGAGCATGAGTGCTATACATAGGAGAGGAAAGAAGCGAGGGGCCAATATGGATGGAGTGTGGAGAGTTAATGCCAGGGCGGTGGATGTGTGTGAATGCAGCGGCCAGGATATAAATTACACAAATGCATATGGTATATATTTGTTGTACTCCAAATGTACAGAGAGTAGATGTATATAAATGTCTTACCTGTCTCCTGCCCTGTCTAACTGCCTATAACTGCCAGAAGTACTTTGATACATGTACTTAGATTACATGTGCATAAATGCCACCCCTGCATAAATGCTCCCCCTAGCTAGGTCTAGTGGTCAATTGAAAAATATTTTTTATAATTAAAAAATTCTGAGCCAGATGCAGCTGGTTTGACAATCTTTATATGTTTCCCATCCA
The DNA here is from genome assembly GCF_039654945.1 of Dendrobates tinctorius. Taxonomy (NCBI): domain Eukaryota; kingdom Metazoa; phylum Chordata; class Amphibia; order Anura; family Dendrobatidae; genus Dendrobates; species Dendrobates tinctorius. Next base: position 34,255,626 of record NW_027361733.1, read on the forward strand.
CTGCACCCACGCAATTAGGAAACTGGCAAATATTTTCAAAGTTTTCTGCAATCTCCAGCCACCTCTCTGTTGTTGGATGTGGGATATACTCCTCCTGTAAACTGTCCCTCAATGCCCGGCAGGTCTGTTTTACTATCCCCGATATAGTTGAAATCCCAAGCCTGAATTGATAATGTAGTGAGGAAAGGGATTCGCAAGGAATCTGTTCAAAAAGGCAAAGACAATATTTAATACAAACTACCAGCAACAACATTACAGTTATAAGTCTGCAGGAGGAGAAACAAAAAAAAAAAGGCTTACCGAAGAGTCACAATCAGACGCTCCGCTGGTGATATGGAGAAGCAGCAATAGGTGTCATTTCTCCTGATTAGTTCTCCAACACATTCAACCAAAATATCAAAATTTTCCACTCTCATGTGTACATAGTTGAAGAACTTCTCAGGATTTACCCTCAATTCCATGTACAGCGTTGAATAGACACGACATGTCATTCGCTGTGCAGTGATCAGGTTGATCCAAAGACGTCGCAGCCGCCGCAGACGCAGGATGCGCTGTCTTGCTTCCTCCTTTTCCCGAACGATCACTGCCAACCGACTAGCCTCAAGAGCAAAATCCACATAGATGTTCACCATCTTTGCTAGAACTCCTTCCATTTCTGCCACTTTTTCTACAACCTTTCTGTCATGATCCAGGACGGGATTTCGCTTTGACTCGTCCTGGTTATACTATGGGTTAATTGTGCTGCCTCTCTCTGGCAGCAGGAGGCTATTTAGTGCTCACTGGACCTGGGTCCGGTGTCAGTTATACTCCTGCCCTCGGCTGAGTTAAGTGACCTCTTGTATACGTGTCCCTTGTGCCTGATATCTTGCTTGCTTGTGTGGTTTTGATTTGGTTCTGTCCCTGTTACGAGTTCTGCCTGACCCTCTTGTACTGCGCTACCTCTCGTGTATGACTCTCTGCTTGTGACCCGACTCCTCTCTGCTCGTCCACTTGGTACCACGTCGCCCTCTTGTGTATGACCTTTGGCTCTGTCTGACTACCCGTCTGTTTGTCCCTCCTGTACCTCGTTTGCCCGTACTGCTGTGACCTCTGTTTTGCCTGACTCTGAGTTGTTGTATGGTGTCCTGTCCTATCTGAATACAGGACGCTAAGCCCCACCCCCTTGCAGTCACATGACCATAGGTTCCGTGCAAGCTTACTCATTTTCAGTGTCCGCAGGTCCTATGCCTCTTTACTTTCCAGCGCTGACTGGACCCTGACACTATTAGCCTGAAGCACGCATGGTCACCTCTGCTGCCCTGCTCCCCAGGTAACTTTCAGCACTGCTTCTGTACTCAGGACACGCGCACTGGCTCTATGAGCAAGTGCAGTGCGGTGTCTCTGACACTTTCAAAGATGGGGTGACAAAGGGAATCTGTCACCCCTTTTTTCAAATATGAGCTGCCAGCACCGACATCAGGGGCTTATCTACAGCATTCTGTAATAATGATAATTCACAGTGTCCCCCATGAGATGACGCCAACTTTGACCGTCTGTTCAAAGTTCGGCCGGTAATATATGATATATATGGAAATATATGATTTTTTATTTTCACAGCTGTACGTTATAAACTTGTGTGAAGCATTTGGGGGTTCAAAGTGCCCACCACACATCTAGATAAGTTCCTTGGGGGGGTTTAGTTTCCAAAATGGGGTCACTTGTGGGAGTTTCCAGTGTTTAGGCACATCAGGAGCTCTCCAAATGTGAAATGGCGTCCGATCACAATTCCAGCCAATTTTGGTTTGAAAAAGTCAAATGGCGCTCCTTCCCTTCCGAGCCGTCGTACGCACAAACAGTGGTTTTCCCCCACATATGGGGTATCAGTGTACTCAGGAGAAATTGCACAGCAACTCTGTTTGTCCATTTTCTCCTTTAACCATTGAGAAAATAAAAAAATTGTTGCTAAAAGATTATTTTTGTGACTAAAAAGTTAAATGTTCATTTTTTCCTTCCACGCTGCTTCTCTGCTCCTGTGAAGCACCTGAAGATTTAATAAACTTCTTGAATATGGTTTTGATCAGCTTGAGGGGTGCAGTTTTTAGAATGGTGTCACTTTTGGGTATTTTCTGCCATATAGACCCCTCAAAGTGACGTCAAATGTGATGTGGTCTCTAAAAAAATGGTCTTGTAAATTTTGTTGTACAAATGAGAAATCGCTGGTCAAATTTTAACCCTTATAACTTCCTAACGAAAAAAAATTTTGTTTCCAAAATTGTGCTGATGTAAAGTAGACATGTGGGAAATGATATTTATTAACTATCTGGTGTGACATATTTCTCTGTTTTAAGGGCATAAAAATTCAAAGTTTGAAAATTGCAGAAGTCATGTCGAAGAAATGTTACCACTATCAAGAGTAGCAATATGTGACAAAAAAAAGTCTCAGTATCGCCAAGATCCATTTAAGCGTTACAGAGTTATTATCTCATAAAGGGACAGTGGTCAGAATTGTAAAAATTGGCCCGGTCATTAATGTGCAAACCAACTTCGGGGGTAAAGGGGTTAAAAATGAGTGGTGTGGCTGGGTCTAACCGCAAGAAAATGACCCAAAATACACAGCCAAGGCAACAAAGGAGTGGCTCATGAAGAAGCACTTTAAGGTCATTTAGTGGGTTAGCCAGTCTCCAGACCTTAATCCCATAGAAAACTTATGGAGGAAGCTCCAAGTTGCCAAGCAACAGCCTCAAAATCTTAAAGATTTAGAGATGATCTGCAAAGAGGAGTGGACCAAAATTCCTCCTGACATGTGCGCATACCTCATCATCAACTACAAAAAAAGCCTCACTGCTGTGCTTGCCAAGAGGGGTTTTCTTACCAAGTAATAAGTCTTGTTTGCCAGAGGGATCAAATACTTATTATCCCTACAAAATGCAAATAATTTTATACTAGCTTGGCCCTTGCGAAATTTTCACACATTGGTCGTCGGGGGTGCAGGCAATTTCAGAAAAAGCAAGCTGGTCAAATATAAATGTATTTCATGAGATGATCAACACAGATAGGTATTTATATACAATATGTAGATTGGTAATCCAATAAATTGGTTTGCTAAGTAGAGGCCAAATAATGTCTTCTGGTTGAGGTGCCACCTGCAGGTCTTTGTGTCTTTCTGCAGGTTTATGAAAATAATTGTTTAAACTGTATTTAGTGATAAAATCATGAATGTGTGGTTTGTTTGGCTCTTTTCTTGCTGAAGGGAGCAAGTTTACCTTTCAATTGGTGTATTATTTGTGTGTGTGGGGCAAAGTAATCAGCAAAAAAGCAGTGCATGTTTACAAATGTGTTTGCATATGTGACTCACCATTTTTCGTGTCTGTGGCGTAGTGATCACCGAAAAAGCAGTGCATGAATACAAATGTGTTTGCATATGTGACTCACCTGCAGAGAAGTGTGCAATCCTCCAATGTGCCTGAAATAGGCTGGGCAAGCACTTGAGCAAGCTGGAAAGACCCCAAGGCAAATGTTTGGATTTTTTTGTGATGTCTGTAAGCAGCTTTGTGGTAGTGTGCTTTGGGGTACTGTGGTGCCACCTGCAGGTCATTTTTCCTTACTGTAGTTTTAAGAAAGTTAATGTTTAAACTGTATTTTGTGATCAGATCATGGATGCGTGGTTTGTTTGGCTATTTTCTTGCTGAAGGGGGCAAGTTTTCCTTTCAAATGGCGTATCATTTGTGTGTGTGGGTGCAGTATGAACGGAGAAACAAAGTAATCAGCGAAAAACAGTGGTTAGAAATAATAGAATAGATAATTTGTACAATGTAATTTTCTGGATTTTATTTTTGATATTCTATCTCTCAATGTTAAAATTAACCTACCCTTAAAATTATAGACTGTTTATGTCTTTGTTAGTGGTCAATCTTATAAAATTAGCACGGGATCAAATACTTATTTCCCCCACTGTAAATGCTGCAAAAAAAGCATCCAGCTAAATGCCACTATCTAAAGCTGGAACCAAGTTGGGAGTAAATAAACTGTATAAAAAAGGTAAGTATTGTTGTTCAATCGGGCAATAAGCGGTACTTAAGTAGTTGATTGAAAGCATATAAAACAAATAAATATAGAGTCATATGAAAGCTGCTATATAAGCATATCTAGATAATCACAGTAAAAATGCAGTCTGGTGAAGTGCCATACTGCCATATGGTAGTAATAAAAAATGAAAACCATTCTTCTTCTGGTAATCCAGAATTGCGATTACTATTAAACTATCTAAATAGAGAAGTGTAGGAAATTACCATACATACAAACCAAGCAACAGTCACAGATTTAACTCCTCCAACTCTCCTTTCATATAAACTCCTCTCCCTCCGATAGCCATGTAGCAAATGCTGTCTCTGACAAGGATTGTAACAGAGTCCAGATTATAAAGGGGAAAGGAGTGGCTAACCAAGCTCAGCTGTGAGCACAGGGATATCCAACATGGCTGATTAACCCCTGTTCTGCCAGAAGAAATAAACACATTTAAAATGAAGTAGAAGTGCTTCTTCTCAGCACCGGAATAAGAGCAATCAGAAGCTGCGGTAACCCTTTGACACCCCGCCTGTGAGGATACTTGGCCCAATGCTCTGTGGGTGAAATTTGTTATCAGCTTCTGTGGGGTAAATGTGAAAACATGCTCAAAAACATGTTTCTTCTCAGTAAAAACACTGCACATTTTTGCATGCGTTTTGATATTTTTTTTTTATCTGTTTCTTCCAGTCATTAAAATGGGTGAAAAACACTGCAAAAGCACTAAAAAAATGAACATCTTGCCAATTTGAAGCCGTTTGCAGGAAAAAAAAAGCTACATTTGCATGAGATTTCAAAAATCGAATTCACTTTGCTGGAACAATGAAATTCTGAGTTTAGCACAGTAAAAATGTATTGGAAAATATGGGGGAAAGAGAACATACCCTTAGGAGGTAGATGTTTTTCAACAACTCTGTTCTAAAGGAGAAGATGCCCGGAAATTCATCATACAATGACCAAGCTGAGAATTCTCTTCACATAACTTGAGCTTCTGCTAAAATTTGCTTTATTTTACTCAAAGTGTCATTGTGTCCACAAGTACCACTGACATTATAGCAATAAATGAAATCTAACACCCCGCTAAGATTAAATCAACAAGACGAAGATGACACATAAAGATGATATAGACTGGCGCAGTTATACAAGAGGAAAGTAGCTCCATGATGAGTCATAGCTCTAAAGCTGCATGGAAAAAGTCAAGGCCATGCGAAAACATCACAGTGTGTGCAATACATGGAGACACAATAGAACAGTGGCACAGACACCACCCCCATTACCAGAGAAACTAGAGAATCCTCAGCTCCTAGCAACATATAAAGAATATATAAAGTTCTGATTTAGAGAAGTTTATTCACACAAAGACTATAAAGAAGGAAGTGCATTCTATACAACAATATTGCTACCATAATGCTTCACCCTATGTACAAAAATATAACTACTATAATACTACCCCCTAGCTACAAAAATATAAAGTAATTACTATATTAATGCTTCCTCCGTACAAGAATATAGTTAATAAAACTATTACCTTGGATGTACAACAATAGAACTACTATAACTACTACTGTATATCATTACTTTAATACTGTCCCTATGTACAAGAATATAACTACTATAATACTGCACCCTATGTACAATAATATACCGTAACTACTATAAGACTGTCCCCTATGTACAAAATATAACCACTATAATACTACACCCTACCTACAAAAATATATAGTAATTACTATAATAATGCTTCCTCGGTTCAAGAATATAGTTACTAAAACACTTACCTTGTATGTACAACAATAGAACAACTATAACTCTTATATCATTACTATAGTATAATTCTGCCTCATATTTACAAGAATATAACTATTATAATACTGTCCTATGTACAGGAATAAAACGATAATACTGTTCCCCATGTACAAGAAAATAACTACTATAATTCTGCCCTTTGTGTTCGGGACAATAACTACAATACTGCTCTTATATACAAGACTATAACTACTAAAATACTGCCCCTTAAGTACAAGTACATAACTACTATATTACAGTACTCCATGAATAATAATTTAATTACTATAGCACTTGAGAGGAGTTTATTCACACAAAGTCTATAAAGAAGGATGTGCAATCCATATAAGAATATTGATACTATAATACCTCGCCCTATGTACTGTACAAGGATATAACTAATGGAATACTGCCCCTATGTACAAGAATATAACTGCTATAATACTGCCCCTATGTACAAGAATATAACTACTATAATACTGCCCCTATGTCCAAGACTATAACTACTATAATACTGACCCCCACGTACAAGAATATAATTGCTATAATACTGACCTCTATGTACAAGAATATAACTGCTATAATACTGCATCCCATGTACCAGACTATACCTATTATGATGCTGCCCCTTGTTTACTGGAATACTACTACTATGATCCTCTTGTATATCTACAATAATATTTACAGTATGTACAGTATATACACACACAGTATATATGTGTATGTGTCAGCCATATACCCTCATCAGTAAAATGTTACATAAAGAGTTAAGTAAAAGATACACACACACAAAATTTATGTGAAACACAATATCTGTTTATTTTTCAAAAAATGTTTAAAAAAAATTGTGTGTCCTCCCACGTAATTTTCATAACCAGCAGAGGGAAAGCTGACGGTTGAGGGCTGATGTTAATATTTTGGGTAGTAGTCAATATCCATTGCCCCTTCCCAGGTTATTAATGTCAGCTCACAGATGTTTGCTTAGGCTTTACTGGCTAATTTACAGGGGAACCCCCAAAAAATTGATATGGGGTTCCCCTATAAAATCGAACCAGCAAAGGCTAGGCAGATAGCAGGCTGATATTAATAGCCTGTGAAGGGGCGTTGTATATTGGCACCCCCCAGGCTAAAAACATCAGCTCTCTGCCACCTCATAAATGGCGCATCTTATAGATGTGCCAATTTTGGCACTTAGCCATGCTCTTGCCACTTGCCCTAGGAGTGGCAAGTGGGATAATATTTGTGGGGTTGATGTGACCTGTGTATTGTCCAGTGGCATCAAGCCCATGGATTAGTAATGGAGAAGCGTCTATAAGATACCTATCCATTACTAATCCTATAGTTGTATGGTAAATAAAGACACAACCAGAATGCATTGCCTAATCCCTGAATCCCTTGATCTCCTGCAACAAAAATAAAATAATAAACCAACACAAACACTCCCTGTCCGATGTAGTCCATTTACCGAGTGTACCACGACAATCTCACGTGTAGAACAGTCACATCGGGAGATGTGACTGCTCTACACGTCCTCCAGTGATACACTGATAAGAGCTAATCACTCCTGCAGTGCATCACTGAGAGTTCACCTGAGTTCATGCTGTCATTTACGGCACCACTGCATGAGAAAATTCTCACTCAGTGGTGCCGTACTTGACAGCACGAACTCCAGTGACCTCTGATGGCAGCGCAGTGATACACTGTGGGAGGATACCTCCTGTCAGTGTATCACCAGGGTCGGGTAGAGCAGTTGCATCTCCCGATGTGACTTCTAAACGTGAGATCATCTTGGCACACTTGTTATTAAATGGACTACGGTGGAAAGGTAAGTATATGTTGGTTTATTATATTATTTTTGCTGCAGGAGATCAAGGGCGTCGGGGGTTAGGTGTTTGATGAGTATGAGTGTGGGTTTTTTTGCCATTAAACACAGTCGATGGATGATGAGACTACAATCCCATTATCGGCTCATGCTGTCACTGTTATATGTGACAGCAGACATAGCTGGAAGGGAGTAGTAGTCCCATCAGATGATGCCTGGTTACACACAGACACCCACAGACAGACACACACAGACACCCGCAGACACAGACACCTGCAGACAGACACCTGCAGACACACAGACATACATGCACATATTCTCCACTCAAACATATTCGCCACTCACACATAGTTTCCGCGCAAACACTCTTTTTCGTTCCTTTTGGCAAGCAAATCCACAGCTAATCCACAGACCTTTTGACGTTTTTACACCTGTGGTTTAGCTGCGGATTTGACTGACTCACTGTTAGTCAATGGGTGCAGAATTTCAGCAGATCCGCAAAAAGAATTGACATGCTGTGGAAAATAAAAGGCAGCACGTAAACATAAATTCTGTATTCCATTGATTAACATTTCTTGAGCTACCCTTTGTGGATTTGGTGCAAATCCGTGAAGAAAAAGCCCTGCGGATCCGCAGCAAAATCCGCAACGTGTGCACATAGTGGGTCGCTCTCCCAGGGCAGCGGGGTACTCGGTACCGGGCCCATTGATTTCAATGGGAGATGTCACGGTAGCTGTGACCCTGGGCGTCCATTGTAAATGGCGAATGTTGAGCCTGTGGACGATGATTAAAGTTTATAAGTGGATGATTCGTGACGCCACCTGTGGTATTCGGCAATGGAGAAGTTAAGCCGACACTGCAGACAGATCCTCTGGGACAGATGGTGTGGTGCAGCAATGATGTTGTGTTGTAGTGTTAAGCATAGAGATGTAGCAGTGCTGAGTGGGTTGGCGCAGGAATAAGCGGAGGACACCAGGGCATGTAGTTCCAAAGCTTTACTCACAATCTGTTGTGCATACAGGTGCCCACATCCGTGCCATGTCCTCCAGGTCAGGGGCTCAGCCAACCTCCAGGCAAGATGAAGTATTCTGTTCCAACACTCCACCAACATATGCCATTCCTGAACGTCTCCCTTCTAGCGCCTATTTGAAGTACTCACAGTACTGAGTTACACTGGAGTTCCTCCTTTCAGATGTTCTTAGAACTCTACTTGTAGGGAAGACAGCTGTAGCCTGCTTCGGGGACTCCTTGCTACTAAGTCCTGGCTCACTCTCATTGCTGTTGTGCCCCCAAGTCTTGTGTGGGAATAAAGTGGTGACAACTACAGATGAGCGAAACGGGTCGGTCATATTCAAAAGTCGGCGACTTTCGCTGAAGTCGGGTTTCATGAAACGAAAGCCGACCATAGCGTGAGGTCAGTCACGAGGTCGGAGACCAGAGCGCCAAAGTCGCGTTTCAAAAGATGCTTCCAGCGCCTTTTTCAGCCAATGATGGAGGACGCACACTGTGGGCAATGCGATGACATAGGCATAGGTCACCACCTTCTTTGAGAAGGGCAAGCAAGTGATTGGCTGGCTTTCTGTGGCATCACAGGGACTATAAAAGGGCGTGAACGCCGACCGCCATCTTACTTATGGCGATCTTAGCATAGGGAGAGCTGCTGCTGCTGCTGATTCTGTAGGGAGAGTGTTAGGCAGGGAAGAACAACCAAAAAACTGCTTCTGCTATTAGCGATTTCCACTTACAACACAACACTTTGTGTGCAGTGACAGGGGAGGCTCTATTTTTGTGCATCATCTCTGTTGGTTATTAGGCTGCCTTATAAGGCTCCCTGAGAGCTGCATTGCTGTTTGCACACTGCTGTGCAAACTGCTTTTTTAAAAGCAAAAATGCTTTTCTTCCTCTTTTCTGCACAGTTACCAAGGGTTAATTTTTCCACCCTTTTGTGTGTGCACTGTGCAGCAGTCCTGCTTATTAGGCTGCCTGCACCCATACTTGGACTGAGAGCATCATTGTCAGTGTCCTCAATTCTGTAGTGAGATCTAAAATCTCACCAATCCTATAGACACCCTCCATCTTGTCATTCACCATCCAATTTCAGCCTGTTACATTGAGGTGTAATCTCTCCTGGGCAAGAGACAATAGTTCTGCGTCCTCAAATCTATAGTGAGCTTCAAATTCTCACCAATCCTATAGACACCCTCCACCTTGTCATTCACCATCCAATTTCAGCCTGTTACATTGAGGTGTAATCTCTACTGGGCCAGAGACAATAGTTCTGTGTCCTCAAATCTATAGTGCGATTCAAATTCTCACCAATCCTATAGACATCCTACACCTTGTCATGCACCATCCAATTTCAGTCTGTTACATTGAGGTGTAATCTCTACTGGGCCAGAGACAATAGTTCTGTGTCCTCAAATCTATAGTGCGATTCAAATTCTCACCAATCCTATAGACATCCTACACCTTGTCGTGCACCATCCAATTTCAGTCTGTTACATTGAGGTGTAATCTCTACTGGGCAAGAGACAATAGTTCTGCGTCCTCAAATCTATAGTGAGATTCAAAATCTCATCAATAGTAGATACACCTTCTACCTTGTTTTACAGTACCATATAGCTGGTGGTATTTTGGATACATTTTCACGATGTGTCCCACTATAGAACAGCTAGTGGTAAGCGTCAGCAGGCTGTGTTGAAGATGATGTATTTGGGCGACAACAGACACACCGCGGAGGTACTGGCCGACTACTTGCAGCGACAAACTAAGTCATGGCTGGGCAGTCTACATCTTGAGGCAGGAAAGATAGTTAGTGATAACGGCTGGAATTTTGTGGCAGCCATAGCCCTTTCCAAACTCAGACACATACCTTGCCTGGCTCACACCTTGAACCTGGTGGTGTAGTGCTACCTCAATAATTATCCTGAGTTACCCCTGCTCCATAAGGTGCGAAGACTGTGCTCGCACATCCGCCGGTCGCCCGTACACTCCAGTCGTATGCAGAAGCTGCAGTGATTGCTCCACCTTTCAAGCACCGCCTAATTATCGACGTTGCAACAAGGTGGAACTCCACCCTGCACATGGTTCAGAGGCTGTGCAAACAGAGGCAGGCTGTAATTCATTTGTGGGAGGATACATGGGCAGGCAGTTTGCAGGAAGACATGGAGTTGTCTGGTATGCAGTGGTCGAAGCTGAAAGACCTCTGAAAAGTCCTTCAGTGTTTTGAGGAATGCACATGGCTGGTAAGCGCAGACGACGCCATTATAAGCATGAGCATCCCACTTATGCGTCTGCTCATGCAAACTTTGATGCACATTAAGGAGCAGGCGTCTGCAGCCGAGGAGGAGGGAAGCCTTGAAGACAGTCAGCCATTTTCTGGTCAGGGAAGTCTCATGGACGAGGTGGAGGAAGAAGAGGAAGAGGAGGAGGATGATGGGGATGATTATTTTGGGGAGGAGGATGCTTCTCAGGGGGCAAGAAAAAATGTTGGCGTGGCAAGGTCAGGTACAGGGTTTGTGTGAGACTGGAGGGATGTGGATTTGCCAGAAAGTGCTCCTCCACCCAGCACTCGCAGTGCATCATTTACACCTGGAACATTGGCCCACATGTCTGATTATGCCTTGCAGATCCTAAAAAGGGACCCCCGCATTGCCAAAATGATGAACGATGACGACTACTGGTTGGCCAGCATCCTGGATCCACGCTATAAAGGCAAATTCCAAAATATCATGCCACAGGAGAACCTTGACCTAATATTGGCTAACAAACAAGCAACTCTGGTAAACTGTTTGTTTGAGGCATTCCCAGCACACAGCAGCGGTGATGTTTTTCCAACAAGCCGTAGGGGGCAACATGGAAGAGTTGTTCGTGGTGCACGCAGCTGAAGTGGCGTTGGACACAGGGGTTTCATGACCATGTTGTGGACTGATTTTTCAAGTACCACTCACACAACTGGTAATACTGCATCGATCGAAAGTGACAGGAGACAGCAGTTGTCAACTATGGTAACAAACTACTTCTTCTCCCATATCGATGTTCTCCCTCACTGATCATTCCCCTTTGACTATTGGGCCAGTAAACTTGACACCTGGCCTGAATTGGCACAATATGCCTTACAGGAGCTTGCTTGCTCTGCTGTTAGTGTGTTATCTGAACGAGTCTTCAGTGCTGCTGGATCAATCCTGACAGAAAAAAGGACCCGTCTGTCAACCCAAAATGTTGATGATCTAACCTTCATTAAAATGAACCATGCATGGGTTTTATAGGATTTTGTCCCACCCTCCCCTGCTGACATGTAGGTTGCCAGAAAAATGGCTTGCTTTTGTCCTCCTCTTCCACGGACTTCTCCATTTACTCCATTTGCAGCTGCTGAATGTCCAACATCAACATATGCCAATTTTTCCACTGTCCTAACTGGGCTGCCTCCCCCCACAGAGCCGGGGACACCACCTGGTGCACGCACCCGTGCGAGTGCCGCTGCCCTAGACAGGTGGGTGGGCACACTGTTTGACAACGGCACTGGCACAAGGTCCCTCATAGTAAAATCAAGTGTCTCTGACGGTGGGGGTGCACACCCGCCGTCAGACACACCGGCGTACTATGAGGGGCCCTGTGCCAGTGCCGTCGCCAATGAGTGGGCCCCCCCCTGCTTGCTCAGTATCACAGCACTTGCAAAGTTGAAATACTTACCTCTCCCTGCTCCACCACCGTGACGTCTTCTGCGTTTCCTGACAGTGACATTCTGGTCAGAGAGCGTGATGACATCACGTCTGTACGCCCTCTGCCTAAACAATCCAAGTGCAGTGAGATGGAAGATGGGGACGATGAGGAGTCCAGACTAATACAGGGATTCACTAGCGAGGAGACTTATTTAATTGTTTTCAATGGTGGGACAGCTATTTTTGGGGAGCACTATACTCTGGAGAATGATATATGAGGCCCACCATACACTGGAGCATCCCAAAGCTGGACATCAGAAACTGGAGCAGCATTTACAGGGCCCATTATGCACTGGAGCATTAGAAATGGGGCCCATTATATATGGAGCATTATTTGGGCCCATAACACAGTAGAGCTTCATCCATGGGGACCAACATATACTGTAGCATTATATGGAGCTCATCATATACTGTTTCAAACATTATATGGGACAAATTATTCTGTATGGAGAAATATATGGGCCTCATTACTCTGTATGGTGCACTATGCGGTGGCCATAATACTGTATGGAGTAATATACTGTCCATTTTTGGAGAAATTGGAGAATTTAAAATGGATATCAGTCATGAGTAGTGTTGAGCGATACCTTCCGATATCGGGAAATATCGAATCGGATTGGATCGGACCGACACCTCAAAAATATCGGGTATCGCCGATTCCGATGCCAGAAACCCATGCAAGTCAATGGGGCGCAAATATCGGAATGAAAATAAACCCTTTCTTTCCTTGCACATCCAGTTCAGGAGGGGGGAAGAGTGTGGGTGGTGCGTGGGCGGAGACTGTGCGTGTGTGTGTGCGGGCGGGGTCTGTACGGGCCTCTCGGGGGTCTGCGGGCTGCCGGGGGTCTGTGCGGGCCTGCCGGGGGTATGTACGGGCATGCTGGGGGTCTGTGCGGGCTGCCGGGGGTCTGTGCGGGCCTGCCGGGGGTTGTGTGTGTGTGCAGGCTTCGTCCGATGGGACTACAAGTACCATCGGGCTATGCCTGCTACAATGACAGTGATTGACACATTAGCCAATGATGGGACAGTAGTAGTCCCATCATCCGACTAATGTGTTGAATGTAAAAAAAAAAAACATACATACTACATACATACAACATACATACTACATACTGCATACATACTTCATATATACTACATTCATACAACATACATGCTACATATATATTACATTCATACAACATACATACATACTACATAATACATACATACTACATATATACTACATTCATACAACATACATACATACTACATATATACTACATACATACTACATATATACTACATTCATACAACATACATACATACTACATACATACTACATTCATACAACATACTTACATACTACATACATACTACATATATACTACATTCATACAACATACATACATACTACATATATACTACATTCATACAACATACATACTACATACATACTACATATATACTACATTCATACAACATGCATACATACTACAAATATACTTCGTTCATACAGCATACATACATACTACATACATACTACATACATACAACATACATGCAACATACTACATACATACTACATACTACATATAATACATTCATACATTCATACAATACATACATATAGACATACAGTACATATAACATAGAGTACATACTCACCATAACTTGTCACTTTGATCCCCGAAGCCAGTGTCATCTTTAAAAAATATTAAAATAACAAACAACCAATATACTCCCTGATCCGCAGAAATCCACGAGTGTCCCACGACGATCTCCTGTGGAGAACAGCAGCATCAGCTGATGCGACCACTCTCTAGGGGCTCCAGGAATACAATGACGGGAGGTAGGTATCCTTCCGCACTGTATTCCTCCGCCACTGTAAAAAAATAGTCCCTAGTCTCACTTTTGGCATTGCTGTGTGAAGTTCCCACGCAGCTTTTGCCATAAAGTGAGAACAGTGAACTATGGTAACCTTTCAGTGATGACCTGCAGGAGATCGTCGTGGGACACTCGTGGATTTCTGCGGATCAGGGAGTATATTGGTTGTTTGTTATTTTAATATTTTTTACAGATGACACTGGCTTCGGGGATCAAAGTGACTAGTGATGGTGAGTATGTATTCTATGTTATATGTACTGTATGTCTATATGTATGTATTGTATGAATGTATTGTATGTAGTATGTATGTAGCATGTTGTATGCATGTTGTATGTATGTAGTATGTATGTATTATGTATGTATGTTGTATGAATGTAGTATATATGTAGTATGTATGTATTACGCAGTATGTATGTATGTTGTATGAATGTAGTATGTATGTAGTATGTATGAATGTAGTATATATGTAGTATGTATGTATTATGTAGTATGTATGTATGTTGCATGAATGTTGTATATATGTAGTATGTATGTAGTATGTATGTTTTTTTTTTTACATTCAACACATTAGCCGGATGATGGGACTACTACTGTCCCATCATTGGCTAAGGCCTCTTTCACACTTCCGTTTTTGACCATCAGTCAAAATCCGCCAGGTTTTGAAAAAAACGGATCTGCAATTTTTTTTGCGGATCCGTTTTTTCCCCCATTGAGTTGCATTACTTACGGATCTTGACGGATGGCCATCCGTTGGATCTGTTTTTTTGCGGATCCGTGAAATTTTTCACGTCCGCCGGCATGCCTGGACAGACCTTGCAACGTTTTTTTTGTTGTTGGATCCGCATTTTGCAGTGCGCATGCCCGGAGAAAGGAAGTCAGGGAGAAAATTAACCCTGAAATCCTTTCTGGCGGACAACAAAAAATCAATCTCTCGCAGGCCTGCACAGACCCCCGGCAGGCCCGCACAGACCCCCGGCAGGCCTGCACAGACCGCGCATCATGATGACATCATTTCAGCAGCCAATCACAGCCATGTCATTAGTTAACATGGCTAACACAACTGGCTCATTGCATTATGGGAACTTCCGATTCCAGTATTTGATATTGTAAAAATATCGGAACTCGGTATAGGAACTCCGATACAGCGAATATTGGCCGATACTCGATATTTGCAGTATCGGAATGCTCAACACTAGTCATGAGATGTAAGAAGTGAAGTATTTTTCATTGTACTATACCGCTATTTTACCGCTATCATGAATTGTGGCATGTGTTAAAGGAGCCCATTGACACTGTTTGGCCCTGTGCCCACGAAAATCTGGAGCCAGCCCTACCCCCCCACAACTTTAGCCTAATAACCCCCAGTTTTCAATGCCTAACTATTATTATAAAGTAAATTAAGGTTGACAAGCTTAAGTAATAAGAATTGATGTTTTTGGCATTAAAATGGGCACTGTAGGTGTGTTTCCTGTCCTCCACTCTCTGCTGACTTTTTCTTTCCCATTGACTTGCATTGGGTTTTGTGTTTCAGTCGGCCTTCGACTTTTCACAATAATCGGCAGATTTCGTTCGACCCGACTTTTGAGAAAGTCGGGTTTCATGAAACCCGACTCGACCCCAAAAAAGGCAAAGTCGCTCATCTCTAGTGACAACTTCTATTCCTCCGGCGTCTGCTGCAGGACCATTAGTATCCATACAACCTCGGGGACCGGACCCCGGCCATGCGCTGAGAACTTGAGGAAGGGCTCTGCTCTAACCCTAATCCTTAGTTCTCTTCTCCTTATGTTCCGTACAAAACTATCTTTCTTATGGAGAATTAGGCTTTCTACATATCTCTTTCCTGTGCCAGAAGACCCAGGTCACTGAGGTCTGCTGCAGCACTTCCTTCAATCCATCCCACTCAGGGGATCTTCTCTCACAGACTGACCTAGTCCTCATAATCTCCCACTCACTTGTGCAGACTAAGCTCCACCCACCTCCCATCAGTCTTCGTGTTCCAAGCAGGGAGCCACCAAAGGTGCTTTGCTACACTACTATGTTGTGTGGGATGCAGGTGTTGGAGTGTGGTCAGGTGTCTCCACCTTACCTTGGATGGTGGGGCACCACACCTCAGGAGGAGATGCAGTAACTCTGTGGCGACTGAACCCTCAGGGGAACCACATACCCCCCGTTAAACACAGCACATCCACGAGCTGCAAGTGAAACAAAGATATTACAAATAAGGAACATACAAAATTTTTGAAATGCTTGATAAACAGTTCTTAAACTAAACTTCCCAATATGGGAGGCATTGACTCTTGAACGTTGCAAACAATTTAACAGACTATCTATAACTTAACATATTACTTAATTTAAAGTTATATTACCTAATTTAAAGTGCTATGGAAGTAAACGCACTACCAGTTCAAGTATTATCATCAACACATTTTTCTTCTTCCTTTTGTCTTTCACATTTTCACTGTCTCTGCTAGACTATGGGTGACAACCGCTGCTGCCTGGTTCATCACTTGCATTCAAATCTTTATTCAAATTTTACCTCTTTATTAAAGTACTACCATTTAGTCTAAATTCTGCACAATATTCACTCCTAATCAAATACCTAGATACTACTATCAGGTAAACTCTATATAAAATCTTTTCTATTATTATCAACACTTTTATAAGGCATATTACATCAATACTTCACATTAAGACATCGGGGGCGGAGCCTGAACGTTGGTGGAGCAAGAAGCAGGAAACCTGAGCTCCCGGACAAATGCACCAAAAGGGGCTCTAATATCACCAGAGCCTTCTTTTTATACCATCCCCGCATTACAACCCAAACCAGGACCCCACTGGATCGCATAGACCCTGGGTGGCAAGTCACGTTCGGGATAAAGAAGGGATTCATATAACTGTGGCCCTGCAGGCGGGAGATTGCCGGAGTGGCGGAAGGATATACTGCTAACAGCACCATCGCCTCGGGTAGAGGACTTCACCCCTGACCCAAGGCTGTCAGATAAGAGAGACCCCGGAGCTAACCCTCCCCTGCAAATAAGGTACCATTGCGAAACCCCCTGACCAGGACACATAAAATCGCTACTATTCTCATAGCTGGGGGACGGCTACAGAGAGTGTGTATCACGCCGCAGCATTGAAAATAGTCCCGTCGGGCTTGCAGAAGACACGCGGCCCGGGACCTAGAATAGACGTGCAGCGGCACGCTTCAGCCTCCTCCCCTCTCTGCAATCAGTGAGAGAGATCTGAGGAATTCAAGCGTCTCCTGGAGCTGAGGTAACATTGAAATAACAGAAGCAAGGTGACGGAGTGTCTTAAGCAGAGGGGTCTGATTCAGGGGACAGAGGACCAGGAGAGCATGGTCATTCTCCCTAACTCCGTAGCAATAAAGGAGATAATCAATTAATCAAGTGGGGGCCTGAGACTGTCTGACCCGAGGGGTGCGAGGAGAGAAGGGAGTAATATAAGGAGCCTTAGATCTGTATTAAGCGCTCCCCCCCCACCAGTGCTGTCCCTACATCTTTCATCCCCCCCTTATTTGCTTTCTAATTAACCCATGTTATACCTAGCTGAACGAATATAAGAGAGGATTCTCTGGAAAACCAGCAGAAAGTGGTTATAGACTGCCATCTAGTGACCAGAGCCAGAACGACATCTCTTTCCATTGTTTATCACTTATAAGATTGGGCATAAAATGGAACATTAGCTAAATTCATAGCCAGCGAGAGGAATTCTAATCTTCAAACTGCTCTATTATTCTCTGCTTTAGATAACTGCAAAAATGGGGAGATCCAGCGTAAAAACGCAAAAGAGCATGCCCAAACCTACAAAGTCCACTACGCAAACAGACATGGATGACTTTCTTACAAAACAAACGGTTCCGTCAGATTCTCTTAAACCATCCAAGCTTCGTGATTTGACCTCATTAGGAGATTCAGATTCTGAACCGGAGAGTGACTCTGACACGGGCAGCACAGCGAGAGAGGCCTTAGTCACTCGTTCGTTCATCAAACGTATATTGTCTAAAGCTCTTGAGCCAATAGGACAAGAACTTGCAGAGATAAAACACGACCTAAAACTTCAAGGCCACAGACTTGAGACATTGGAAAATTCGCAAGTTGCCATGACGCAAAGTTCGAACGCTGTACTAGACTCTTTAAAAGTCCATGAAATCCAACTACATACAATTCACACGGTGCTAGAAGATCATGAGAACAGAGAACGTCGTAACAACATAAGAGTTAAAGGCCTTTCTGAAACGGTGGCCTTTGAGGCGTTATGGAAAGCAACACAAGAGATATTCAAAGAACTACTTAATGAATCAGATCCGCAGGAAATCGAACTGGTGAGAGTACACAGAGCATTGCGTCCGAGGCCTTCTCAAGGGGAAACTCCACGAGATGTGATCTGTCGCTTCCTCGATTATCGAGCAAAAGACTTAGTTCTTCGCAGAGCGCGGGAGGCGCAGGAGATCTCGTATGAAGGCTCACAAATTAAACTTTTCCAGGATTTATCGGCTAGCACTCTCAGGAAGCGGAGGATCTTGAAACCGTTCACTGAAGCATTGATAAAAAAAGGCGTCCGTTTTAGATGGTTGTTCCCGTTTGGAGTACATATCACAAATGGAGACAAAGGTATCTCAGCAAGAACATCACAAGACATCAAAGAGGCATGTGAGTCCTTGGGGATTGAGCTGGAGGCCTACCCGGACCTGGAGTCCTTCCATTCGGCGACCCTATTGCATCCGCTGCCAGATGACCCGGCGTGGCAGATAGCCCTGACGCCAAAATCACAAAGGCTGAAAAGGAAGCTGACAAAGACCTCGCTTCCTAAGGACTCCAGAGACAATACTTGATCTTTGGGTTAGACCCAGATTTTGCAGTTAAGTTTTCTTGGTGTCTACCCCAGTTGGGGTATTGAATGTGGTTGAAGCAAATCTGATGGGGTTGGCGTGCTTTTCCAAATATGGGTAAGCACTGCTGCCACATCTATCCAATAATTCGTTGTAAGGTTTCAACCTAGATTTAGTTACAGCCCAAACTGGGCATTCTCCTAGAATGGAGCATTTCATATTTCATATTTAGTTTATAAGGTTGATTGGAATTTTCCTCAAGCTGGCATTCTATGAAACAATGTCAGTAGGTAACTATGGTACGTTGGCATATTGGTCAATGATATTGTGCAACTTAATAACATGGATAATGTTAATATTGTGTTCTCCCCCTCTTTACCTTTTTGTTTTCTCTACCCTTTTCTTTCTTTCGTCTGGTCTACTTGTCCTAGACCCCCTCCCCACACCTATAGGCACAAGGATTCGTCTCCGTCGTGAGCTGCAAGGATGCTGCTGTGTACAGAAACATGATGGATTCGGATAAGGTACACACATTCATCTCTTTTAACGCACATGGGCTGAACTCTCCAAACACTAGACGCCACACATTACAACTATTCAAAAAACAGCAGGCAGCAGTATTGCTTATTCAGGAAACGCACTTCAAACCGGATAAATTGCCCTCCTTTGAAAGCTCGATTTATGATAAATGGTTTCATGCGACAACCACCCAGTCCGGTTCCAGAGGAGTGTCAATAGCAGTGGCAAGGGGAGTGCCCTTCCAGCTAAGAGAAACTATGGCGGACCCTCAGGGTCGTTACATCTTTGTCAAAGGTCTACTAAACGGTGCCCTGGTAACATTGTGCAGTTTATACGCACCAAATAAAAAACTATTGAGATGGGTACTCTCAACACTGAAAAAAATTGATGGCTTTAGAGAGGGTGCATTGATAGTGGGTGGGGACTTGAATGTTGCATTAGAGCCTTTGCTAGACACGACTAAACAGAAAAGTTCGCTCTCACCTAAAGATCTTTACAGAATAAAGTCACAACTGGGATCTCTACAATTGATTGACACATGGAGATATCTAAACCCCTCTGACCGAGACTACACCTTCTACTCCCACCCTCATAAATCTTACCACCGTTTAGACTATATTTTTATATCCAGTAAAATGCTTGCCAATATACAACAGGCGAAAATAATTCCGAATATTTATTCCGATCACTCTTCGGTTTTGTTAAAATTCTCATTATCTAAAGCCTTTCCCCGACATAGAGTATGGCGGCTCAATGAGTCAGTACTTGGAAGTACCGAGGTACAGACACGTATAAACAAAGTGCTTTCCCAATATTTTGAGCAAAATGCTTCACCAGAAATTTCCTCACAGATACTATGGGAAGCACATAAGTCAGTTGTCAGAGGGGAGTTGATATCTATCACTTCCTTTCTAAATAAACTGCAACAAAAAGAAATCCAGGATCTTTATGATAGTATATCACAGCTGGAGCTTACACATAAACATAAAATAGATCAACATAGCTTAGAGAAGCTGCAACAAAAAAGACAGCAACTTAAAGACATATTAAACTCGAGATCTGCTAAGCTATATGCAACATGGAAAAACAGAATGTACGTCCATGGAGACAAAGCATCCAAATTAATGTTATCGCAACTAAGGAAGCGGCAGTCACGTACGCTGATTAACTCAATTAAGAATGAACAAGGGTTCAGCTCGCAAGCTCCTGAGCACATGGAGCGGGCATTCCTTGACTACTATAAGAAATTATATAATCTCCGTCCGGAAGATAACGCCGATTCCGCACTTAAAAGAAGCATGGACACTAGGTCCTTCCTAAGCACTTTAGATCTGCCTGTCTTGTCTGATTCCCAAAAACAATATCTTACTAGACCTTTTTCACTGGGGGAGTTGCAGTCCGCCCTGTCAAAGTGCCCGAAGGGGAAAGCGCCCGGTCCAGATGGATTCTCAGCACTTTACTATAAATCCTTCTCTGGCCTCCTACTCCCACATTTATTGAACGTTTGCAACGCAGTTTTACAAGGCCACCCATTGCCAAACCAAATGCTTACAGCCAGAATATCCCTAATACACAAAGAGGGGAAGGATCCTGAACAATGTAGTAGCTATAGGCCAATCTCTCTCCTTAATGTGGACCTAAAAATCCTAGCAGGGCTGATGGCAAAAAGAATGGCCAAGTCATTGCCAAATTTGATTTCCTTAAATCAGACCGGGTTTGTGGGTGGAAGGGAGGGAAGGGATAATGTCCATAAAGTATTGCACCTTCTTCAATACGCAAAAAATCGTAAACTACCATTGATGCTTCTTGGAACAGATGCAGAGAAGGCCTTTGACAGGGTGGACTGGGTATACCTACGGGAAGTGCTGATCAAGTTTGAGATACCCGAAGCGTTTATAGCAGCCGTAATGGCAATGTACGATAAGCCCACAGCACATATTAGGATTAACGATTTTACAACAGATGCATTTACTATAAAGAACGGAACAAGACAGGGCTGTCCCCTATCCCCGTTGTTATTTGTGCTAGCAATGGAACCTCTCTTAAAGGCCATACAAGTACATGAGGGAATAGAGGGTATTCGCATCAATAAGACACACTATAAAATAGCGGCATTTGCGGACGATCTCTTAGTCTTGATGACTAATCCTTTGCTGGGACTCCCAACATTGATGGCTCTTATAGATCAATATAGCAAAATTTCCAATTTTAAAGTAAATATGTCTAAGTCGGAAGCGCTAGACATACATATATCCCCGAATACCTTAGCTAAACTAAAAAGTACATACCCATTCACCTGGCCAAAACAATATATCAAATATTTAGGTGTAAAGATAGGAAGATCGGATAGAGACCTTTTTCAACAGAATATTCCCCCCCTAATTGCCTCAGTAGAAACCATCATGAAATCATGGAGGGACTCGTATGTGTCGTGGATGGGAAGGAAAAATTTACTGAAGAGCCTAATCTTACCCAAGTTCATATATATTTTCCAAATGCTCCCTATAACCATCCCCAAATCGTATCTTTTTAAAATTAATACATTATTCCGCAGATATGTTTGGAAAAAGCAAAAGCCCCGATTAGCATACAGGACATTAACATTAAACAAATCGAGGGGTGGGATGGGTGCACCAGACATAATGAGGTACTACCAAGCGACAATGCTTACCAGAGTGGTAGACCTGTTGCGGTCTCCTAACAATAAGCAGTGGATTGAGGTGGAGGAAGCCCTAGCACCTTATCCCCTGAGATCCATCCTTTTGGCATATCCTTGTAAAAACATAAACAAAAATCTACCTAATATACACACCAAAGCTACCTTAAAATTATGGAAGGGATTGGTGAAAACTCTAGTTCCCCCTTTGTCCCCCTTACTCAAGTTGGCAGATATAATGCCACATGCATCTTATTCCCGAGACAATGATGTAATCAAACCCGGTTCCCTGGCAAATGTAGCGGTTGATGACCTCTTGGCGGACGGGGCACTCCCCTCCTTTCAGGAACTGAAGAAGCAACCAGGGCTTTCCAACTTGACCTTTATACAATTCGGCTCTATAAGAGACTCCTTGGCACGGTATCTTTTAGGAGCAGACGTTACCCGCCCACTGACTGCATTTGAGACTCTCTGTGCAACAAAGGATAAACCCAAAAAGATAATGTCGTCTATTTACCAGATTTTAAATATAACTGACTGTTGTCTCAAAAGAGCTTATATAACACATTGGGAAAAGGATTTGGGATTCAAGTTTACCCCAAATCAAATATCACACATTTATAATTCATCTCATGGCCCATCACAATGTGTTAGAGCACAAGAGAATTCCTTTAAAATAGTCGCCAGATGGTATATTACACCACAGCAGAACACTTATTGGCGGACGGGGTCTTCTGCTAGATGCTGGAGATGCTGTGATTCGGAGGGAACATACTTACATATGTGGTGGTCCTGTCCACCCCTGCTGCAGTTCTGGCGACTAGTAGAGGATTATATCGGGGAAATTGTGGGCAAAAAGCTTACATTGACACCGGAGATAGTGCTTTTAAATTTTCTGTCACCGACTGGACATAAAAATACTGCTCTGTTGACTCAACACATTCTTTCAGCAGCGAAACTTTTGATACCTATGAACTGGAAGTCAACTACCATTCCATCTATATCCCAATTGCAAGAGAAGGTAGATATGCTATATCAAGTAGCCAAACTGGCTGCCTTGGTGAATGGCTCACTTTCAGCTTTTGAAAGAGTATGGCACCCATGGACCCGATTCAGATCCATTAGTAGAAGTTGATAAGGCTATGGTGGCCTCCTTGCTTGGCTTTATCAGAGTGGACGAAATCCTTGTTGCCTAGTGTTCCCCCCCCCCCTCCCCTTATCTCCCTTATATTCCACCCCTATATCCCAACTTCTTCCTCTAATTACTTGACCTCCTGTCCCTTTACTCCCTATACTGTTTTTTTTTTCTCTTCTCTTTTCTTCTTTTTTTTGGTCTTCTTCATCTTTGTTTGAAATCATGGCATATGTGATGTAGCAGGGGCGTGTGGAAGGGAAGAACCCAGATTTGAACCCAGACAATCCTGCTGCTGGAAGTTCCTTTAAGGCTGTTGGTGTTCTTAAACCTCTATATATCAATAGTTTTTGCCATGAATTGATATTTCAAACTATCTGTTTAACTCCCGAAAAGTGGAATTTGTAGGTTATATAATAATTTTGTAAGCTACCCTGTTGATTGCTTTCTTTCGGATGTAACTTGCAGATTTCAATAAATAAAACATTAAAACAAACACACACACACATTAAGACATCAATAATTCTTGCACGTGCAAGAATCCGTCGGGATTTCTTGCAGCGTCCTCGGGTTGGAGCAATGCTCCATGATGAGGTAGTTCTTATTTATAGAAGACCTATGTAAAACCTAGAGAGGGCACCTCAAGAGGCGCAACTATTTGCAAACACAGTTTGTGGATGACTCATTGTCCATGATCTCTGCAGTTCAGAATTTCATAATACTGATTCTAAGGTAAACAATGCCAAAAACTAGGCGAAAACTTGAAAAACCCAAAAAAAACATGATAAACGAGAAGGCACAACGGTGCCAATACCCTCCTGGGTAACAGTTTAGTTAGGTTTGGGAAATGTTCTTTATTGTTGGTCTCATCCTGGGTTGGTGGAAGCTGATTTCTTTAGCTGCTTCCAGGGAAGAACTTCAGATTTTCCTCTTCCTGTTGGTTGTTGCACAAAGGATTAGGTGGTAGCTGATGGAGCTGCTGCCTGAGGTACAGCAGGGCTGGTAACGTGTACCAGTGGGTGTTGTTCTTCAGCTTCAGGTGGTATCTCTGCTGCCTTGGCTTTTGGTCTGACCGCTGGTGAAATTTTTGCCTGTGGCAGCTTGTAGGGTGAAACGCGGGGATCATGAATCTCTGGAAGGGGGAACCCATGATGCATAGTAACACCCATCAGCTGCTCAGACTCCTCTGCTGAGATCAGAAGATGTCGAATGGGACGCGCTTGCTCCAGCCTTACTCTTTTCACCAGGGACTTCTTCCATTTCCTCATCGCAGCCAGCTTAATGCCTTGGAATTGAGAACACAGCTCTTCCATTTGTCCCATGCGGGGTACCGGCCCGTTGCACGTGGTGTACGCTAATTCAGGGGGCAACCCGGTTGCAGGGGTGGCGGTCATACCTGATGCTTCCCGGTGGTGTCTTAGCTCCAGTGCCGGTAATGGACAGCAGCCGGTGGCAGCGGTGGTGACTTGAGCTGCCTGGTCAGAGGAGGGAGATGGTGGTGGAGCGGATGGCGTCTCCGGGTCCGCAAGGGCCTTCAGTGGGACCTGCACAGCCGTGCTAGGTCCAGGCGGGAGTCCAGCGTCTTCCTGCTCAGCTCCTGGGCCCTACGGTAACTCCTCCTGGCAGGCAGCACTCAGCGGTGGTTGCAGCGGAGAGATGGTAACAGGCCCTGCTGTTGGCATCACAGCGGTCGCCGGTTCCACAGATGCTGCCTGAGGGAGAACCAGTGCAGCGGCGGTGGGTAGCGGTGGTGAAGGTGCCGTTGATGTAGGCCTCACCTGGGCGTGCTGCAGGTTCAGGGTCCAGAGAGCCTCTTGTTTTAGCCGCAGTTGGTGGGTCAGCCTGGCAATTTCGTCCTCCAGCTGCTGGCGTTCCATTGTGGAAGCAGGGTCGGAGCTTTTAGCTATTGCGCTGGGGAAGTTCAGCTCAACCTCCTCGCGCTCTTCGGGCCTCCTTCCTTCTTCCATCATGGTGTCCTGGCATTCTTTCTCCTTCCCGGGCTCCTTTCCTGCCACAGGGCTTCGCTCATCCTTCTGGGGGCGGCGTCTTCTTCCTACTCCTCCATACCAGGCCAGTATATGAACCCCTCTGGGGGTGGGCCATATCGCTGTAGCATAGAAGTTTAGGCAGGGGAGGCCCAGGACAGTTCGCACTATTTTCTTAGGACCACCCATGTTGTCACGCCCTTCTTCACCGTGTCGGGCGCCAGTTTGAGAGTCCATTTTACAGTCTATAATTTTGGTTATTTTGCACATTCTCAGCAATTAAGTCCAATAAATCTTCGGCACACAGAACCCGGTGGCACCGGGCTTCGTCATCCTGTTCGTGATGCAAAAATGGGTCGCCCTCCCAGGGCAGCGGGGTACTCGGTACCGAGCCCGTTGATTTCAATGGGAGATGTCACGGTAGCTGTGACCCGGTCCATGGCCCTGGGTGCCCATTGTAAAAGGGGAATGTTGAGCGTGTGGACGATGATTAAAGTTTATAAGTTGATGATTCGTGACGCCACCTGTGGTATTCGGCAATGAAGATGTTAAGCCGACGCTGCAGACAGATCCTCTGGGACAGATGGTGTGGTGCAGCAATGATGTTGTGGCCCTCCACAGGTAGGGCTGTAGTCCCAGGGCAGTGTAGATGGAGAGGTAGTTAGGAGATGAGAACGGTGTAGTATTAAGCACAGAGATGTAGCAGTGCTGAGTGGGTTGGCGCAGGAATAAGCGGAGGACACCAGGGCATGTAGTTCCAAAGCTTTACTCACAGTCTGTTGTGCATACAGGTGCCCACATCCGTGCCGTGTCCTCCAGGTCAGGGGCTCAGCCAACCTCCAGGCAAGATGAAGTACTCCGTTCCAACACTCCACCAACATATGCCTTTCCTGAACGTCTCCCTTCTAGCGCCTATTTGAAGTACTCACAGTACTGAGTTACACTGGAGTTCCTCCTTTCAGATGTTCTTAGAACTCTACTTGTAGGGCAGACAGCTGTAGCCTGCTTCGGGGACTCCTTGCTACTAAGTCCCGTATCACTCTCGTTGCTGTTGTGCCCCCAAGTCTTGTGTGGGAATAATGTGGTGACAATTTCTATTCCTCCGGTGTCTGCTGCAGGACCATTAGTATCCATACAACCTCGGGTACTGGACCCCGGCCATGCGCTGAGAACTTGAGGAAGGGCTCTGCTCTAACCCTAAACCTTAGTTCTCTTCTCCTTACGTTCCGTACAAAACTATCTTTCTTATGGAGAATTAGGCTTTCTACATATCTCTTTCCTGTACCAGCAGACCCAGGTTACTGAGGTCTGCTGCAGCACTTCCTTCAATCCATCCCACTCAGGGGATCTCCTCTCACAGACTGTCCTAGTCCTCATAATCTCCCACTCACTTGTGCAGACTAAGCTCCACCCACCTCCCAGCACTCTTCGTGTTCCAAGCAGGGAGCCACCAAAGGTGCTTTGCTACACTATTATGTTGTGTGGGATGCAGGTGTTGGAGTGTGGTCAGGTGTCTCCACCTTACCTGGATGGTGGGGCACCACACCTCAGGAGGAGGTGCAGTACCTCTGTGGCGACTGAACCCTCAGGGGCACCACAGTAGCCTAATACTTCCCCTATGTACAAGAATATAACTACTATAATACAGCCTCTATGAACAAGAATATAACTACTATAATACTGCCTCCTAGCTGTGAGATTGTGTGTTTGTTACTCTCCTGATGTCTGGAGAAAGCCCAGGTGTGGGACCACCCTGGGTAGGGAAGCTCCCTAAGCAAGGCCCAGGCTCCAAGGCCTACACTGGGAACTAACTCCCAGGTTTGTGGATGAACATCTTAAAGTTTATTTGGAAAGACGGGAGAACATTATGGCAATGGTTCCTGTGTAATGAGTGAAAAGAAAATTACCATATATACTCGTGTATAAGCCAACTTTTTTTGCGCTGAAAACGCCCCCCTCAGCTTATACATGAGACAGACATCAATACTCACCCTCCGTTGCTAGATCTACATCCTTGTATCTTCGTTGTCCGGCGCCGGCAGCTTCTTCCTGTGCAGAGCAGTCACGTGGTACCACTCATTAAGGTAATGAATATGCATGCTGTTGTGAGTTCATTTTCTGGTCTACCAGTTGTGAGTTCTCCTTCTAGGCTCCCTCTGGTGGTAACAGGAGGTAGTGAGGCTGATTTAATCAGTAGAGATCTGCCACCTGATAATGAGGATGACGATTGGACCTCAGGAATTTCAGACTGGATTTAAGTCAGCCGACGCCCTATTCTGGTGCTGGTGATTCTTTCTGGCTTTTCAGCTCTTGGTATTCAGCTCTGTTCCAGTCAGCTCAAGCTAAATTTTTCTGCAAATGTTCACACTTGATTTTGCTGGTCTATTCAGTCTTTTGTGTGGTCAGCCAGCCCCGGCTGGGGCTGTGCTGAATTTCCACTCTTATTTATCTGTATTTGCCAATCTGCTTTTTGTCCCCTATTAAATTGGCCTCTTTTTGCTCTGTCTCAGAATATTTCAGAGTGCTGATATAGTGGGAGAAGTCTAGTGACTTCAGGGTTAATTTTGTTATCACAAGTGTTGGACATTATTTTTGTAGGGTTTTTGGCAGATTGCAGACAGTGTCTTTCCTTTCCTGTCCTTTCTAGTTATTTAGGGCCCCATCGCTTGCTCAGCCTATTTTCCTGCCTGTGTTTGTGTTTTGATCTTGTTTCACCGTCAATACATGTGTGGGGGCTGTCTTTCCTTTGGGGTCTGCCCTGGGGCAGTTAGTTTTCCCCTTTCTTGCTTTAGGATTATTTAGTCCTCCGGCGGTGACGAGGCGTCTAGGATCATCGTAGGAACGCTCCACTGCTGCTGCTAGTTTTGTGGTTAGGATCAGGGATCTGCAATCTGCATAGTTACCAACCTCTCTGGTTTTTCTGGGACTTGGCTTGTTTTGTTTTTTCCTCCTCGGTGACCCATTCATAACAGAATCACCAGCCATACCGCAGATCCTAGGGTACTCAAAAGCAGGAAAAGGTTGGTAAAGAAAAAGGGTCAGAATTTTTTTTTTTATTATTTATTTTTTCCTCTTTTTCTCTGGGGCCGTAGAAGGATTTTTTTTCCCTAATGGAGATTAAGCAATTGTCTGATCGTGTGGCGCAACTTGCTGCTGAAGTGATTTCCACCTACCTCATTCAGTCACATGCTGCTGAACCTAAGATCCCTACTCCTGATGTGTTTTCTGGGGATCAGTCTAAATTTCTGAATTTTAAGAATAATTGTAAATTATTTCTTGCTTTGAAGCCTAACTCAGCGGGGAGCTCTGCGCAGCAGGTTAAAATTGTCATCTCCTTGCTGCGCGGCGATCCCCAGGATTGGGCTTTTTCTCTGACACCTTAAAATCCTATTCTGACTAATGTGGATGTATTTTTTCAAGCCTTGGGGTTGTTGTATGTTGAACCTAATGCTGTTAATCAAGCTGAGAGAACCCTGTTGGCATTAAACCAGGGTCAGGATTCTGCAGAGTTATACTGTCAAAAATTCCGAAAGTGGGAGGTCCTTACTACATGGAATGATAGTGCATTGGCAGCTCTCTTTCGGAAGGGTTTATCAGAGACCGTAAAAGATGTTATGGTGGGATTTCCTGTTCCCTCTGGTCTGGATGATTCTATGTCATTAGCCATTCAAGTTGATCGGCGTTTACGTGTACGTAAATCTACACGGGAGGCGCTGCCACCTTTTGAACAAACGTCTGAACCTATGCAATGTGATGGGGTTTTGTCTAGGGCGCAACGTCAGGAGTTTAGAAGGCGTAATAAGCTGTGTTTTTTCTGTGGAGACACCTCTCATACTATTTCTGTCTGCCCTAAACGAGAGAAACGTTTTGCACACACATTTGCTGTGGGCAGTGTACACACTAAGTTCCTTTAGGCAATTACTCTGATCTGCTCCTTATCCACATTTTCCACTAAGGCTTTTGTGGATTCAGGAGCAGCGTTGAATCTGATGGATTTGGACTTTGCTAAACGATGTGGTTTTTCTATGACGCCTCTGCGGACGCCTATTCCTTTGAGGGGTATTGATGCTACTCCTTTGGCGGAGAATAAACCTCAGTTTTGGACCCAGGTGATAATGCGAGTTGCCCCAGACCACCAAGAAAATTGTAAATTTTTGTGCTGCATAATTTGCATGATACTATTGCTCTGGGTTTTCCCTGGTTGCAAACTCATAATCCAGTTTTGGATTGGAAATCTGGGACTGTGGTGAGTTGGGGTTGTCAGTGTGTTCTTAGGGACTCTCCTGTTTTCTCCACCTCTCCTCAGTCTCAAGATATTCCTGATTATCTGGCAGATTTTTCTGATGTATTTAGTGAGAGTAAGTCTGCGTCTTTGCCTCCTCATAGGAGTTATGACTGTGCAATTGAGTTGATGCCTGGGTGTAAATTTCCCAAGCGTCGGCTTTTCAACTTATCAGTACCCGAACATGAAGCTATGCGATCCTATATTAAGGAGTCGTTGGAGAAGGGTGATATTAGACCATCCTCGTCACCTTTAGGTGCTGGGTTTTTTTGTGGCCAAGAAAGATGGTTCATTAAGACCGTGTATTGATTATCGTTCCCTTAACAAGATGACGGTTAAATATCAGTACCCGTTACCTCTGATGTCTGATTTATTCTCCAGAGTTAAGGTTGCCTGCTGGTTTACTAAGCTTGACCTCAGGGGGGCGTATAATCTTATTCGCATCAAGCACGGGGATGAATGGAAGATGGCGCTTAATACTCCGGAGGGACATTTTGAGTACCTGGTGATGCCTTTTGGGCTCACTAATGCCCCTTCTGTCTTCCAGTCCTTTATGAATGATATTTTCCGTGACTTTGTGGATAAGATTTTGATCATCTATCTGGATGATATTTTGATCTTTTCTAGTGATTGGGATTCTCATGTGGAACACGTCCGGACTGTGTTCCAGATTTTGAGGGAGAATTCCCTGTTTGTTAAGGGATTGAAATGCGTCTTTGGTGTACAGAGGATTTCATTTTTGGGATTTATCTTGTCTCCGTCGACTATTGAAATGGACCCGGCCAAGGTACAGGCCATTTCTGATTGGGTTCAGCCCACTTCTTTGAAGGCCCTCCAGAAGTTTTTGGGTTTTGCTAATTTCTATTGTAAATTTATGGGTAATTTTTCTGGTATTGTCAAACCACTGACTGATCTGACCAAGAAGGGCGCTGATGTGCTGAATTGGTCTCCTGAGGCTGTCTCAGCATTTCAGGAGCTTAAGCGGAGATTTACTTCAGCTCCAGTTTTACGGCAACCTGATGTCTCACTTCCATTTCAGGAGGAGGTAGATGCTTCTGAGATTGGTGCAGGAGCTGTTTTGTCCCAAAAAGACCCTGTGACTTCTAAGATGAATCCCTGTGCCTTCTTTTCTCGAAAGTTCTCCCCAACTGAATGCAACTATGACGTGGGGAATCGGGAATTGTTGGCCATGAAATGGGCATTTGAGGAGTGGAGACATTGGTTGGAGGGAGCTAGACATCAAGTTGTGGTCCTCACCGATCACAAGAATTTGATTTATCTGGAGTCGGCCAAACGCTTGAATCCTAGACAGGCTAGATGGGCCTTGTTTTTCACGCGTTTTAATTTTGTGGTCTCTTTTCTTCCGGGCACTAAGAATGATAAGGCAGACGCCCTATCTAGGAGTTTCTTTGCCGATTCTCTTAATGTGACCGAGCCTACTACCATCCTAGGTGAGGGGGTAGTTCTTTCTGCCATTTCGCCCGATTTGAGACACGCCCTGGAGGAATTTCAGGAGGATAAACCTGAGTGTTGCCCTATGGAAAAATTGCATGTTCCTGACCAGTGGAGAAAGAGAGTGATGTCTGAAATTCATTGCTCTCCATTGGCTGGTCATCCAGGTATTTTTGGTACCAGAGATTTGGTGAGTCTGTCTTTTTGGTGGCCCGCCTTATCTCGTGATGTCAGGAATTTTGTACAGTCCTGTGGGACCTGTTCTCGGTCTAAACCCTGTTCTCGTTCTAGTGGGTTGCTGATACCCCT
The DNA here is from genome assembly GCF_039654945.1 of Dendrobates tinctorius. Lineage (NCBI taxonomy): Eukaryota > Metazoa > Chordata > Amphibia > Anura > Dendrobatidae > Dendrobates > Dendrobates tinctorius. The sequence goes on from NW_027361733.1 coordinate 34,287,045, forward strand.
GCTGGTGCCCAAGAGGCCATGGATCCATATCTCAATGGATTTTATTTCTGATCTTCCTGTCTCTCAGAGAATGACTGTTATCTGGGTGATTTGTGATACATTTTCGAAGATGGTCCTTCTTGTACCACTCCCAAAGTTGCCATCTTCCGCTGAGTTGGTACCCTTGTTTTTACAACAGGTGGTTCGGTTACATGGGATTCCTGAGAACATTGTGTCCGACAGAGGAGTCAAGTTTGTTTCCAGATTCTGAAAAGCCTTTTGTTCCAATCTGGGAATTCAGTTATCCTTCTCCTCCGCGTTTCTTCCCCAGACCAATGGACAGACTAAGAGAACAAACCATACTTTGGAGTCTTATTTAAAGATGTTTTATATCTGCTGATCAGGATGATTGGGTCTCATTTTTGCCCTTGACCGAATTCGCGCTGAACAATAGAGCTAGTTCTGCCACTTTGATGTCACCCTTTTTCTGTAATTTTGGGTTTCATCCTCGATTCTCTTCAGGGCAAGTGGAATCTTCGTCCTGCCCAGGTGTGGACACTGTGGATGAGAGAATGCAGCAGATATGGGACCAAGTAGTGGATAAGTTGTCACTCTCTCAGGATAAGGCCCAGCGATTTTCCAACCGGCATAGGACCATTGGTCCAGGGTTTAAAGTGGGTGATATGGTTTGGTTGTCGTCTAAGAATATTCCTATGAAGGTTGCATCTCCAAAATTTAAGCCAAAATTTATTGGTCCTTATAACATTTTGGAAATTCTTTATCCTGTTTCGTTTCGATTGGCTCTTCCAGTTACGTTCAATACCCATAACGTATTTCACAAATCTCTGTTGAAGTGGTTTGTTGAGCCAGTGGTTCCTATGGCAGCACCTCCTGACCCTGTGTTGGTTGAAGGCAATGTGGAATATGAGGTAGAGAAAATATTGGATTCTCGTTTGGTTAGATGGAGACTCCAGTATTTGAATCATAGAATCATAGAGTTGGAAGGGACCTCCTGGGCCATCTGGTCCAACTCCCTGCTCAAAGCAGGATTCGCTAAATCATCCCAGTCAGATGTCTGTCCAGCCTCTGTTTGAAGACTTCCATTGAAGGAGAACTCACCACTTCTCGTGGCAGCCTGTTCCACTCATTGATCACTCTAACTGTCAAAAAGTTTTTTCTAATATCTAATCTGTGTCTCTTCCCATTCAGTTTCATCCCATTGCTTCTAGTCTTTCCTTGTGCAAATGAGAATAAAGTTGATCCTTCTACAATGTGACAGCCCTTTAGATATTTGTAGACAGCTATTAAGTCTCCTCTCAGTCTTCTCTTTTGCAAACTAAACATTCCCAAATCCTGCAACCTTTCCTCATAAGACAGGGTTTGCAGACCGGTCACCATTCTGGTCGCTCTTTTCTGAACTTGCTCCAGTTTGTTGATGTCTTTTTTAAAATGTGGTGCCCAAAACTGGACACAATATTCCAGATGAGGTCTGACCAAAGAGGAGTAGAGGGAAATAATGACTTCACGTGATCTAGACTGTATGCTTCTGTTAATACATCCTAGAATTGCATTTGCCTTTTTTGCTGCTGCATCACACTGTTGACTCATATTCAGTCTGTGATCTATTAGTATACCCAAGTCTTTTTCACATGTGCTGTCACTTAGCCCTATTCCTCCCATTCTATATATGCTTTTTTCATTTTTATTGCCCAGATGTAGTACTTTGCATTTCTCCCTGTTAAAAACCATTCTGTTAGTTGCTGCCCACTTCTCCAGTTTATTTAAATCTTTTTGAATCCTCTCTCTCTTCTCTAGTATTAGCTATTCCTCCTAGCTTTGTGTCATCAGCAAATTTAATCAGTTTACCCTCAATTCCTTCATCTAAATCGTTGATAAAGATGTTGAACAATACAGGGCCCAGGACAGAGCCCTGTGGTACCCCACTTGAGACATTCTTCCAACTGGATGTGCAGCCATTTACGACCACTCTCTGGGTCCGATCACTAAGCCAGTTATGAATCCACCTAACAGTTGCCTTGTCCATTCCATACATAGTCATTTTTTCAATAAGGATTGTATGAGAGACTTTGTCAAATGCTTTGCTGAAGTCAAGATATACTATATCTACAGCATTTCCTTGATCCACCCAATCAGTGATACCGTCATAGAAGGAAATTAAGTTAGTCTGACATGACTTATTAGTTACAAACCCATGCTGACTCTGTTTAATCACTTCATTCTTATCCAGGTATTGACATACATGTTGTTTAATAATTTGTTCAAAGATCTTTCCTGGTATAGAAGTCAGACTCACCGGCCTATAGTTGCCTGGGTCCACCTTCTTCCCCTTTTTGAAGATAGGAACAACATTTGCTCTTCTCCAGTCTTCTGGCACTTCTCCTGTTCTCCAAGAATTTTCAAAGATTATGGAGAGGGGTTCAAAAATTTCTTCTGCTATCTCCTTCAGTACTCTGGGGTGTAATTCATCTGGACCTGGAGACTTGAATTCATTTAGGTTAGCTAAGTGTTTCCTCACTATCTTTCGGTTTATAGATATCCTGGATTCTTCTATTCCTTTAATAGGACAGTGAATAACAGTTGATGTTGCATTTCCTTTCTGAGAGAAAACAGATGCAAAATAGGAATTTAAACGTTCAGCCTTCTCAACATCCTGTCTTACCATTTCATCATTTTCATCCTGTAAAAATCCTATAGCATCTTTGACTTTTCTTTTACTTTTGACATATCCCCAAAATCCTTTATTATTGCTTTTGACATCTCTTGCAAGCCTCAGTTCATTTTCAGCTTTAGATAATCTGATTTGTGCCCTGCAGGTTCTGCAGACAGCATTATATTCTTCTTTAGATATGCCTCCCTCTTTCCATTTTATAAACATTTTTTTCTTCCTTTTTAGCATGTGCTTAAGTTCTGTGTTCATCCATCCTGGTTTCCTTAAATGCTTCCTATTCTTCCCTCTTTTCGGAATTGTTAACAACTGTGCTTTGAGAATTTCATTTTTCAAGATTTCCCATCCTTCCTGGACATTTTTGTCTTTAAGGATATCCAGCCATTGGATCCCTCCAATTCTCTTTCTGAATCCCTTAAAATCTGCCTTTCTGAAATCTAACCTTGACATCTGAGTCTTCACAGGTCTTCCACCTCTAGTTATCCAAAATTCTAAAATAGCATGGTCGCTACCTCCTAGGGTCCCAGCCACTTTTACCTCCTCAACCATTTCCTCCCTGTTTATAAGGATTAGATCCAAGGTAGCAGTTCCCCTTGTTTTCTCCCTTACCTTTTGGAAGATAAAGTTGTCAGCAAGAGAGGATAAGAATTTCCTTGACCTGTTAGTTTTGCCTGAGAGAGATTCCCAACAAATGTCTGGATAGTTGAAATCTCCCATGACAACTATGTCATATTTTTTGGAGAACTTGGCCATCTGATGCATAAAGAGTTCATCCATATCTTCGGCTTGCACAGGTGGCCTGTAGTAAATGCCTACAATGGTGTCCTTTCCATTGTTCTGTCCTTGTATTCTTACCCAAACAGTTTCCACAGAACTCCCAGTCTCTGAAGCTTCAATCTCTGTGCAGATATACGCGTTTCGAACATACAATGCGACACCCCCTCCTCGTTTATCAAGTCTGTTTCTTGCAAATAAGTTGTATCCTTCTAGTCTTGTATTCCAATCATGTGTATTGTCCCACCAAGTTTCAGTGATTCCAATTACATCATATTTCTTTTCCTGTGTTAGTAGTTCCAATTCTCCTTGTTTGTTGCCCATGCTTTGTGCATTAGTATAGAAACATTTTAGTTTGCGATTGGTTTCTCTTTCTCCAATATTTTTATTAATTAGATTCTTTCGTCTTTGTTCTTCCTTTCCACTTCTAATAGCAGAGTTCTCAATAGCATTTGTCAGGTGTATGGCTTTTTCTGGTCTTTTGCTTCCCTTCCCATGTTGTTCTAGTTTAAAGCTCTCCTTACAAGTGTAGCAAGGCGACTTCCAAATACATGCTTTCCAGTCTTCGTAAGGTGCACCCCATCTCTAGCAAGTAGTCCATCGTATAAGTAGTTCACTCCGTGATCCAGAAATCCAAATCGTTGCTGACGGCACCATCGACGTAGCCAGTTGTTCACCTGCAGAATCTTATTCCACCTCCTTGTTCCATGGCCATCCACTGGGAGGATGGAAGAGAAGACCACCTGCGCTCCCAGTTCTTTCACTTTCTTGCCTAAGTCTTCAAAGTCTCTGCAGATGATTTCCAGGTCGTTTCTTGCGGTGTCATTTGTCCCCACATGTAGTAGCAGGAATGGGTAGTCATCTGTAGGTCTGAAGAGTCCTGATATCCTGTCAGACACATCTTTAATTTTTGCACCTGGAAGACAGCACATTTCTCTTGTAGTTATATCCGGTCTGCAGATAGCGGCCTCTGTTCCTCTCAGCAGGGAATCCCCCATGACCACCACTCTCCGTTTCTTCTTCACAACATTTTTCTTTCTTTCTCCATCCAGGAGGACTCTGAGGGCGTACAAGGTTGCTGTTTGTTGGCAAAGTCTTATCCTGATGTATTTCTTCATCGTTTTCCTGCGTGAGAGCCTGGTACTGGTTTCTGAGCAGTATGGGTGCTGACTGCCTCCTGATCCTCCTGCTTCTCTGGGTCACATGTCTCCATTCCTCTGTTTCTTCAGGAGCACTTCGAATTTCTTCTCTTTCTGTAACATGAAGAGATAATTCTGCTCTGTCCAAGAACTCTTCACCTTCCTTAATGATCTTCAACGTAGCTAACCTCTCTTCGAGATTTTGCAACTTTTCCTCCAACAGGGACACAAGCTTGCATTTGTGGCATGTGAAGTTTGGCTTTTCCACTGGTAAATCTGTGAACATGTAGCAAGAAATGCAGCTCACCAAATGGCTCCTGGCCTCTTCCATCTTGAGATTTCTTAAAAACGATGAAAGATGAGCCAAATTTCTCGCGCCGATAGGCGCGCGGGTTTTCCGATTTCCTCTTTTCAGCTGCAACGGCCAAAACCCAGTGATCGTTGAGCTCGCGGAGACTCTTCACTTATCCCAGAAGGCACTGGGAATATGCAAATGATCTCCTCAAGACTCTTCCCCTGGTTTTCCGATTTCCTCTTTTCAGCTGCAACGGCCAAAACCCAGTGATCGTTGAGCTCGTGGAGACTCTTCACTTATCCCAGAAGGCACTGGGAATATGCAAATGATCTCCTCAAGACTCTTCCCCTGGTTTGGTCAAATGGAAGGATTATGGCCAGGGGGATAATTCTTGGGTCTCTGCCTCTGATATTCATGCCAATAGATTGGATTGTGCTTTTCACCGGGCCCATCCTGATCGGCCTGGTGGCGTGGATGAGGGTTCGGTGACCCCTCCTCAAGGGGGGGGTACTGCTGTGAGTTCATTTTCTGGTCTACCAGCTGTGAGTTCTCCTTCCAGGCTCCCTCTGCTGGTAACAGGAGGTAGTGAGGCTGATTTAAGACAGCCGACGCCCTATTCTGGTGCTGGTGATTCCTTCTGGCTTGTCAGGTCTTGGTTCTCAGCTCTGTTCCATTCAGCTCAAGTTAAGTTTTTCTGCTAATGTTCACACTTGATTTTGTTGCCCGGTGGGAGGGCCCACTCGCCGTCAGACATACCATCATACTATGAGGGGCCCTGTGCCAGTGCCGTCACCCACGACATGGTATGTGTTAAAAGGGCGCACTGACACTTTGGCCCAGGGCATACGAAAACATGGCGCCAGCCCTACCCCCCACAACTTTAGCCAAATAACCCCCAGTTTTCAATGTAGAACTATTATTATAAAGTAAATTAAGGTTGACAAGTTTAAGTAATAATAATTGATGTCGTTGGCATTGAAATGGGCACTGTAGGTGTGTTTACTGTCCTCCATTCCCTGCCGACTTTGCTTCCCCATTGACTTGCATTAGGTTTCGTGTTTCAGTCGGACCCCGACTTTTCCCTATAGTCGGCCGATTTCTTTCGACCCGACTTTTAAGAAAGTCGGGTTTCATGAAACCCGACTCGACCCGAAAAAAGGCAAAGTCGCTCATCTCTACACATTACATCCACAGTTGGCACATCATGACATTTGCTTGCTTTCTCCTCTTTCTCATTCTGGCTGTCGCTTCTGTGCAGTACACGCCTGGACTGGATCATTTTAGACTGCTTCCCAGTTCCTTCCTGGCCTGACCTCACCATAATGACATTTCGTTCAGCCAGTTTCGCCCCAGACACGAATTCATCAGTTACTAGGTTTGGCTGCCTCTGGTAAAGCATCTGGCTCGTCTGTACCGATCTCGTCAAACCTCCAACTTCCTTCATCTCTTCCATCCAACCAACTTCTGCCCTAAAAGCATCTGCCCAGGCGATAAGATGCCACATCTTTCCTTTCTTATTCTGGCCCACTGCTATAACACACAGTGGCCATGGGCAACGTGGGCTACAACGACTTAACGTTTCATGGCTGCCGAGCCATCTGGGCCTATAGCCCATGTGGACACTTGGGCACCCTGGCCCCGTCTAACTAAACTTCCCTTCTGCACTAACCTTAACACCCTGACAGAGTCTTCTTCCTCCTTTCAGTTAAATATAAAGTGTCTTAAGCACCTTATCACCTCCTCTTTCACTCCCCAATAAATTTTAAGTCTCCATTAGCATCACAGTGTATTGTGGGATGGAGGAGGACACTATCACGGGCTTACCACCACCCAATTAATTTTACATCCATATCTAACGTCTTCCCCTATTCGTAAGTTCATTATAAGTCCCCCTTCCTCGCATCCTAATCTCCCACATCCCTCATTGTCCTCCTCCCCCCACATTCCATCATTGTCGCCTCCCACCTCCATCATTGCCCTCTCCACCACCTTCATCATTGCCCTCTCCATCACCTCCAACATTGCCTTCTCCACCACCACATCATTGCCCTCTCCACCACCCTCATCATTGCCCTCTTCATCACCCCATAATTGCCTCTTCCACCACCCCATCTTGCCCTCTCCATCACCTCCATCATCGCCTTCTCCCCCACCTCAATCATTGCCCTCTCCACTACCCCAATCATTGTTCTCCCCCACCACCTCCATCATTGCCTTCTCCTGCACCTCCATCACCACCCACAACATTACCTCCACACATATGTGACACCCCAGAGTCCGGTTGTCACAATGAAATTGCCTCCCTCTATGAGGTGAAGTCATGCTTGGAGGCAGAAAGGGGACCCCCATGCCAGGTAACATAGATTAAATCACAATTCCTGCTGCAGGTCAGAAAAGGGAGCTGCCTTATAAATTCTGGCCAGCAGAGGTGGTTGGTGAGTCAGCTACAAGTGAGCTGAGGGAGTTGTCATGGAACCGAGAGGAGCTGTGAGCTGTGAGGAAATGACAGGACAGTTAAATGTGAGGTAAAGAGATCTTTCTGGATGATCCTCTCAGTTAGAGATGGAGAGCTGATCTGACAGGAGGGGAAGGATGATAGCAGAGAGAAGGGGCTTTGGGGAAGCTAAAAACTGCATAAGAAAATCAGAACGACAAATGGCATGTGTGAGAAGATGAACCAGGTGGTAATTGACTTATTGAAGACCTTACCTCTGGAAGAACGAAACCAGTGGCCAGAGAAGTTGCCAGACCTGGTAGATCTATATAATCATATACTGGTAAACTCTACAAATTGCACTCTGGCCTACTTGATGAGAGCACGACCTGGCAAGTTACCCATTCATTTAGATATGGGAGTCTTAACACCAGAGACAACATCACCAGATGCAGACTGGGATACAGAGAGGCAGCAACAATACCGCAAAGTGCAAGAATGTGTGGAGAAAAGTTTGCCCCAAGCAAGACAGAGGCAGGAAAGAAATTGCAACCAACATGCCCCTGCAGTTCCCTGGACACCAGGAGAACAAGTACTCAAAAGAAAGAGACGTGTTTAGAAACTAGATGACCAGTGGGAGGCAGAGCCATACACCGTGACACCTTCAGAATTTAATAACACCAAAGTATGTATCATCAGTAAAGATGGAGGAGAACCCTTAGAAGCAGTCTCAAGAGATCATCTAAAGATGTGCTCAATTGAAGGACAAGAAGGAAGTCCAAGATACTCCACAACCCATAGTAGAGGTGGAAGAAAAGATTCAAACTATACTTGGAGAATTTCCTCGGACGTGGACACAAGTAAATCAGGCAATAGTAGTACCAGTTCTAACCTTTCATCAACCTACTGCACCAGATGAAGTAGAGACTCTAAATGAAATGGCTCCAGTAACAGATACCACATCTGCAGTGGAATACTGAAATATGTCCCCTGCTAACAGCGAATCTCATGGTGAGTCTAGGAGTAGAGGGAAGGCAGTCTAAAATACCTATCTTACACAAGTCTACTTATAGCATAGTGACTAGTGCACCAACAGTAGACATCAGAGAACAGGTCAGGTCATCAGAAATACCTATACTGTGTAGATCCACTCGTAGTACCAGAGGTCAGATCCCTGCCCGTTACAGAGATTACAAAATGTAAATAAAGTAATAAGAATGTATAGTTGTAACCGTTAAGCATGAGAGCCTACAGAGACTTACTGTATGAACCCTTTTTAAGCATTCGTAATAACCAGTTAAAGGACAATTGGGCCACAGGACTACGTGTGGTCAGAACTGTATTTGTAAATAGTTACTCCAAAAAGGCCTTGAAAATAAGCCGTCGGTGTGGCCGAAAAACAGACCTATCTACAGAGTGCCCTGTAGCCACGCCCAGGGACAACATACAAAGTGGGTAAAGGCGGTTCACACCAACCATACTCCAGGTACAAGCACAAAGACAATTCCTGGACAGCAGCGTAAGGACTGGTCACTGCAGTAACTGTGCTATTGTTTCTTTTTCTTGTCTGGTTTTGATAATTTTTACATTTTTAAGACTTTGTAGATTTTCATTAATTGTTGTTGTTAACAATTCTTGTTATGATTTCCTCAGCCGAGGAGTACTGAACTTAACTGGAGGGGAATGTGACACCCCAGAGTCCGGTTGTCACAATGACATTGCCTCCCTCTATGAGGTGAAGTCATGCTTGGAGGCAGAAAAGGGACCCACATGCCAGGTAGCATAGATTAAATCACAATTCCTGCTGCAGGTCAGAAAAGGGAGCTGCCTTATAAATTCTGGCCAGCAGAGGTGGTTGGTGAGTCAGCTACAAGTGAGCTGAGGGAGTTGTCATGGAAACGAGAGGAGCTGTGAGCTGTGAGGAAATGACAGGACATTTAAATGTGAGGTAAAGAGATCTTTCTGGATATTCCTGTCAGTTAGAGATGGAGAGCTGATCTGACAGGAGGGGAAGGACGATAGCAGAGAGAAGGGGCTTTGGGGAAGCTAAAACTGCATATAGCAGACCCCAGAGTGAAGCGCTAATAGAAGAGAAAAGGGACGCCAGAGTCCTTGGTGGTCAGGAGCTGTATGTCCTGATCGCCGAATCTGAAAGTACAGGGGATTGTAAACTCCTGTGCGACATTGAGCACCTGAGGGCACGGCAGCAGATAAGGAGCCCGGGGCTGACGGTGAAAAGGATGGTACCCATGGAATAGGTTCATGCTGACAGCCGTACAGGTTAGTGAAATCATCATGCAATTGAGGGTCACAGCATAGTTATAAACAGCAGAGACCCACACACAAAGCGCAGAAAGGAAGGTCCAAAATCCCCACCTGGCAAGGTGGATCCCCTGAATGCCTCCAGGCATCATCTGTATGTGGTACTCCGGATTGCAACCAATTACCAGTAAAAGGTAAAGAAACTACACCTCTCTGTGTCCTTTTCTCATTTCTCTGCACCCCAACGTTCACAGCCATTTTGACTATTAATCTAACATCTTTGCCCTGGCACGATTGCTGTACCTGTGGAGAGCTATTTTCACCTCAGCTGCGCCACATCAACAGTCTCAGGGGAACAACACCGCAGCGCTGGTCACCTCTGACCAGAATACCACAGGTGGCGTCACGTATTTAATCATCTATAAACTTTATCTTCATTTTTACCACACTTCAACAATAAACAACTTTTCCCCATCCCCTTTCATCATTTTATTTAATGGACTCCCCAGTGCCACGGACTGGGTCGCCGCCACCGTGACACTGTCCCCCGTTGAAGTCGACGGGCCCGGTACCGAGTACCCCACGGTCCTCTCTGCACAGCGCGCGCGCCCTCACGCCGCCGCGTGTGCCCCGGACACTCCAACTGGCATCACGAACAGGATTTAGTGAGCCTAGCAAAGCTGGGTAAAGGAGCCTGGAAAAGCTGGGTACTGTGCGCCATAGACTTTATTAAATTGAGTGCTAAAGATTTGACTGAGCTTTCAAGTAACCGCCAAAACTGCGTCACACAGTGCGTGCAAGCAGAGAGGGGCATGCCAGTGAACCTGGAGCTGCACTCTATTGAGAGCAAGTGAAAAACAGGAAGAAAAATGCCCAGCTCGGGTGAAGATTCAGCGGCGGTTGCAGCCACAGCCTCCATAATGCCACTATCAATGCCATATATACCAGGAGCAGCCTGGTTACCTCAGTACTCAGAGGAGTCGCACACTCTGAGCGATTTTAAAGAAATACTATGTAGTTTGTTCAAAGTGTACCCCCTGTCAGAAAGCCAAAAAGTCAGTATCCTCATTGGCCAGTTAACTGGTGCAGCCCAGAGGGAAGTAAAGTCCTGGCCCCGACACTGATAAAGGGACTGTCCAACAAATCTTGGCCAGACTGAAAAACACTTTTGATACCCGCACTGCAACAGAGATAAAAATGAGATTCTTTGGGTGCAAACAGAGAGTGCAGGACAGTATATGGGACTATGCCCTTAATCTTCAGGAGGCACTACGGGCCATAAAGCAGGTTGACCCTGAGAGCGTGCAAGATGAAGATAGATTACTAACAGAGCAGTTCATATAGGGACTCCAGTCTAACAACCAAAGGACACAGCTGCGCATAATGGCCCTACAAAATCCTGAATTGGACTTTGGACACTTTAAGGATAGAGCCATACGGGTGCCACGTGAACGGAATCCTAGCAGCACAGAGCCCTCTAAGCATCCTGCAATTACATACCAGCAGGAGACAGCATCCTTACCAAAGACCCCTATTGAGACTGACACGCCGTCCCAAGATGATGATTCTGCTGCAGACTTACGTCTCCAAGTCAAGGAACTAACCAAAAGTGTGGCTGCACTCACAAAAACTGTGCAGTCCCTGCAAGTGACTCCAAAGAAGATCCAGCTGGCCTCCAGTCCAGAAGACGTCCCGTGACGACAGCAGAAGAGGATCCCACCGACCAGAGGGAGAGAGAGCGATCGTTACGACGAGGACGGACAGCCAATCTGTCACCGCTGCAACAAGGCGGGACACCTAGCCAGATCCTGTCATTGAAACAAGCAACCCCTGGGGCAAAGGGCCAACCCCCAGAGTAAGACGACCAGGCCCACCAAATTGGCGAGACAAGTACATAGGAGGAGGATGACCAGTCTTGCCTGTTGTGATTGATGGTTTTCCGATGAACGCTTTACTGGACACCGGCTCCCAGGTGACAACGATGCCATATGTTCTTTTTAAGCAGTGCTGGGCAGATCCAGACATTACCCATAGCCCAGATAAAGACCTTACCATTTTTGCCAGCAATGGTCAGCCCTTGCCTCAGGTGGGATATAAAGAGGTGACCATCAAGATTGGCCGAGTAGAATTGCAATCGCAAGGTTTGTTAATTAGTGTTGAGCGATACCATCCAATACCGTGAAGTATCGGATCGGATTGGATCGGACCAATACCCAAAAAGTATCGGGTATCGCCGATTCCGATACCGGAAGTCCCATTCAAGTCAATGGGACAGAAATATCGGAATTAAAAAAACCCACTTTCTTTACTTGCACATCCTGTTCGGGAGGGGGGGAAGAGTGTGGGCAGTGCGTGGGCGGACACTGTGCGTGTCTGTGTGTGCGGGTGGGGTCTGTGCGGGCCTGCCGGGGGTCTGTGCGGGCCTGTCGGGGGTCTGTGCGGGCCTGCCGGGGGTCTGTGCGGGCCTGCCGGGGGTCTGTGCGGGCCTGCCGGGGGTCTGTGCGGGCCTGCCGGGGGTCTGTGTCGGCTGCCGGGGGTCTGTGCGGACTGCCGGGGGTTGTGTGTGTGCAGGCATCGTCTGATGGGACTACAAGTCCCATCGGGCTATGCCTGCTACAATGACAGCGATTGACACATTAGCTAATGATGGGACAGTAGTAGTCCCATCATCCGGCTAATGTGTTGAATGTAAAAAAAAAACAAAAACATACATACTACATACATACTACATACATAAAACATTCATACAACATACATACATTCTACATACTACATACATACTTCATATATACTACATTCATACAACATACATACATACTACATAATACATACATAGTACATATATACTACATTCATACAACATACATACTTCATATATACTACATTCATACAACATACATGCATACTACATACATACTACACATATACTACATTCATACAACATACATACATGCATACTACATACATACTTCATATATACTACATTCATACAACATACATACATAGTACATACTAAAGTGACAAGTGATGGTGAGTATGTAGTCTATGTTATATGTACTGTATGTCTATATGTATGTATTGTATGAATGTATCAATGTATGGTATGTTGTATGTATGTAGTATGTATGTAGTATGTCTGTAGCATGTTGCATGCATGTTGTATGTATGTAGGATGAATGTAGTATATATGTAGTATGTATGTACTATGTATGTATGTTGTATGAATGTAGTATATATGTAGTATGTATGTAGTATGAATGTTGTATATATGTAGTATGCATGTATTATGTAGTATGTATGTATGTATGTTGTATGAATGTAGTATATATGTAGTATGTATGTATGTATGGTGTATGACTGTAGTATATATGAAGTATGTATGTAGTATGTTGTATGTATGTATGTTGTATGAATGTAGTATATATGTAGTATGTATGTATGTTGTATGAATGTAGTATATATGTAGTATGTATGGAGTATGTAGTATGCATGTATTATGTAGTATGTATGTATGTAGTATGTACAGTATGTATGCTGTATGAATGTAGTATATATGAAGTATGTATGTATGTATGTTGTATGAATGTAGTATATATGTAGTATGTAGTATGAATGTTGTATATATGTAGTATGCATGTATTATGTAGCATGTATGTATGTATGCTGTATGAATGTAGTATATATGTAGCATGTATGTATGTAGGTTGTATGAATGTAGTATATATGAAGTATGTATGTAGTATGTATCTTGTATGAATGTAGTATATATGTAGTATGTATGTATGTTGTATGAATGTAGTATATATGAAGTATGTATGTAGTACGTAGTATGTATATATGTTGTATGAATGTAGTATATATGTAGTATGTATGTAGTATGTATGTATGCTGTATGAATGTAGTATATATGTAGTATGTATGTAGTATGAATGTTGTATATACAGTCATGGCCAAAAGTATTGACACCCCTGCAATTCTGTCAGATAATATTCAGTTTCTTCCTGAAAATGATTGCAAACACAAATTCTTTGGTATTATTATCTTCATTTAATTTGTCTTAAATGAAAAAACACAAAAGAGAATGAAGCAAAAAGCAAAACATTGATCATTTCACACAAAACTCCAAAAATGGGCCGGACAAAAGTATTGGCACCCTCAGCCTAATACTTGGTTGCACAACCTTTAGCCAAAATAACTGCGACCAACCGCTTCTGGTAACCATCAATGAGTTTCTTACAATGCTCTGCTGGAATTTTAGACCATTCTTCTTTGGCAAACTACTCCAGGTCCCTGATATTTGAAGGGTGCCTTCTCCAAACTGCCATTTTTAGATCTCTCCACAGGTGTTCTATGGGATTCAGGTCTGGACTCATTGCTGGCCACCTTAAAAGTCTCCAGTGCTTTCTCTCAAACCATTTTCTAGTGCTTTTTGAAGTGTGTTTTGGGTTATTGTCCTGCTGGAAGACCCATGACCTCTGAGGTAGACCCAGCTTTCTCACACTGGGCCCTAAATTTGTTGGTAGTCTTCTGACTTCATAATGCCATGCACACGGTCAAGCAGTCCAGTGCCAGAGGCAGCAAAGCAACCTCAAAACATCAGGGAACCTCCGCCATGTTTGACTGTAGGGACCATGTTTTTTTCTTTGAATGCCTCTTTTTTCTCCTGTAAATTCTATGTTGATACTTTTGCCCTAAAAGCTCTACTTTTGTCTCATCTGACCAGAGAACATTCTTCCAAAATGTTTTAGGCTTTTTTAGGTAAGTTTTGGCAAACTCCAGCCTGGCTTTTTTATGTCTCGGGGTAAGAAGTGGAGTCTTCCTGGGTCTCCTACCACACAGTCCCTTTTCATTCAGACGCCGACGGATAGTACGGATTGACACCGTTGTACCCTCGGACTGCAGGGCAGCTTGAACTTGTTTGGATGTTAGTGGAGGTTCTTTATCCAACATCCGCACAATCTTGCGTTGAAATCTCATGTCAATTTTTCATTTCCGGCCACATCTAGGGAGGTTAGCCACAGTGCCATGGGCTTTAAACTTCTTGATGACGCTGCGCACGGTAGACACAGGAACATTCAGATCTTTGGAGATGGACTTGTAGCCTTGAGATTGCTCATGCTTCCTCACAATTTGGTTTCTCAAGTCCTCAGACAATTCTTTGGTCTTCTTTCTTTTCTCCATGCTCAATGTGGTACACACAAGGACACAGGACAGAGGTTGAGTCAACTTTAATCCATGTCAACTGGCTGCAAGTGTGATTTAGTTATTGGAAAAAATCAATAAAAAAATCATCATTTGAAAGGTAACTCACCAAACCCTGACTGATGCACTGGCAGGACGCAGCAGAACCCCATTGATAAAGGTTTAGGCAGCACAGGTGCACTCCACTGATGAGGACAGCCAGTAACCATTTGTGGTCCGGCTGCCCAGTGGCAATGCACACAGATGAGGCTTGCATAAGGCATAAGTCACACTGATAAATGTGATGCAAAAGTGTCTGAGCAGCCTATTGATCACGCCCCTAGTAAATTAGCAGGCGGGCTGCTTTGCACTATAGATACATGCATCACACAAGGAACCACGCCAAATATAAAGGGTTCTGGCTGCGTCCTGCTGAAAAGTGCAAAAAAAAAAAAAAAGAAAGATAATAGATATGGGGTATTGGTTACTATTTTGGCCAAAGCAGATAAGCTCACAACCCAACGTCAAGGGTCCCCAGATATTGTGAGTCCCTAACACTAAATATAAACAAACACTAATCAGAAAAAATCAATAAAAAAATCATCATTTGAAAGGTAACTCACCAAACCCTGACTGATGCACTGGCAGGACGCAGCAGAACCCCATTGATAAAGGTTTAGGCAGCACAGGTGCACTCCACTGATGAGGACAGCCAGTAACCATTTGTGGTCCGGCTGCCCAGTGGCAATGCACACAGATGAGGCTTGCATAAGGCATAAGTCACACTGATAAATGTGATGCAAAAGTGTCTGAGCAGCCTATTGATCACGCCCCTAGTAAATTAGCAGGCGGGCTGCTTTGCACTATAGATACATGCATCACACAAGGAACCACGCCAAATATAAAGGGTTCTGGCTGCGTCCTGCTGAAAAGTGCAAAAAAAAAAAAGATAATAGATATGGGGTATTGGTTACTATTTTGGCCAAAGCAGATAAGCTCACAACCCAACGTCAAGGGTCCCCAGATATTGTGAGTCCCTAACACTAAATATAAACAAACACTAATCAGAAAAAATCAATAAAAAAATCATCATTTGAAAGGTAACTCACCAAACCCTGACTGATGCACTGGCAGGACGCAGCAGAACCCCATTGATAAAGGTTTAGGCAGCACAGGTGCACTCCACTGATGAGGACAGCCAGTAACCATTTGTGGTCCGGCTGCCCAGTGGCAATGCACACAGATGAGGCTTGCATAAGGCATAAGTCACACTGATAAATGTGATGCAAAAGTGTCTGAGCAGCCTATTGATCACGCCCCTAGTAAATTAGCAGGCGGGCTGCTTTGCACTATAGATACATGCATCACACAAGGAACCACGCCAAATATAAAGGGTTCTGGCTGCGTCCTGCTGAAAAGTGCAAAAAAAAAAAAGATAATAGATATGGGGTATTGGTTACTATTTTGGCCAAAGCAGATAAGCTCACAACCCAACGTCAAGGGTCCCCAGATATTGTGAGTCCCTAACACTAAATATAAACAAACACTAATCAGAAAAAATCAATAAAAAAATCATCATTTGAAAGGTAACTCACCAAACCCTGACTGATGCACTGGCAGGACGCAGCAGAACCCCATTGATAAAGGTTTAGGCAGCACAGGTGCACTCCACTGATGAGGACAGCCAGTAACCATTTGTGGTCCGGCTGCCCAGTGGCAATGCACACAGATGAGGCTTGCATAAGGCATAAGTCACACTGATAAATGTGATGCAAAAGTGTCTGAGCAGCCTATTGATCACGCCCCTAGTAAATTAGCAGGCGGGCTGCTTTGCACTATAGATACATGCATCACACAAGGAACCACGCCAAATATAAAGGGTTCTGGCTGCGTCCTGCTGAAAAGTGCAAAAAAAAAAAAAAAGATAATAGATATGGGGTATTGGTTACTATTTTGGCCAAAGCAGATAAGCTCACAACCCAACGTCAAGGGTCCCCAGATATTGTGAGTCCCTAACACTAAATATAAACAAACACTAATCAGAAAAAATCAATAAAAAAATCATCATTTGAAAGGTAACTCACCAAACCCTGACTGATGCACTGGCAGGACGCAGCAGAACCCCATTGATAAAGGTTTAGGCAGCACAGGTGCACTCCACTGATGAGGACAGCCAGTAACCATTTGTGGTCCGGCTGCCCAGTGGCAATGCACACAGATGAGGCTTGCATAAGGCATAAGTCACACTGATAAATGTGATGCAAAAGTGTCTGAGCAGCCTATTGATCACGCCCCTAGTAAATTAGCAGGCGGGCTGCTTTGCACTATAGATACATGCATCACACAAGGAACCACGCCAAATATAAAGGGTTCTGGCTGCGTCCTGCTGAAAAGTGCAAAAAAAAAAAAGATAATAGATATGGGGTATTGGTTACTATTTTGGCCAAAGCAGATAAGCTCACAACCCAACGTCAAGGGTCCCCAGATATTGTGAGTCCCTAACACTAAATATAAACAAACACTAATCAGAAAAAATCAATAAAAAAATCATCATTTGAAAGGTAACTCACCAAACCCTGACTGATGCACTGGCAGGACGCAGCAGAACCCCATTGATAAAGGTTTAGGCAGCACAGGTGCACTCCACTGATGAGGACAGCCAGTAACCATTTGTGGTCCGGCTGCCCAGTGGCAATGCACACAGATGAGGCTTGCATAAGGCATAAGTCACACTGATAAATGTGATGCAAAAGTGTCTGAGCAGCCTATTGATCACGCCCCTAGTAAATTAGCAGGCGGGCTGCTTTGCACTATAGATACATGCATCACACAAGGAACCACGCCAAATATAAAGGGTTCTGGCTGCGTCCTGCTGAAAAGTGCAAAAAAAAAAAAGATAATAGATATGGGGTATTGGTTACTATTTTGGCCAAAGCAGATAAGCTCACAACCCAACGTCAAGGGTCCCCAGATATTGTGAGTCCCTAACACTAAATATAAACAAACACTAATCAGAAAAAATCAATAAAAAAATCATCATTTGAAAGGTAACTCACCAAACCCTGACTGATGCACTGGCAGGACGCAGCAGAACCCCATTGATAAAGGTTTAGGCAGCACAGGTGCACTCCACTGATGAGGACAGCCAGTAACCATTTGTGGTCCGGCTGCCCAGTGGCAATGCACACAGATGAGGCTTGCATAAGGCATAAGTCACACTGATAAATGTGATGCAAAAGTGTCTGAGCAGCCTATTGATCACGCCCCTAGTAAATTAGCAGGCGGGCTGCTTTGCACTATAGATACATGCATCACACAAGGAACCACGCCAAATATAAAGGGTTCTGGCTGCGTCCTGCTGAAAAGTGCAAAAAAAAAAAAAATAGATAATAGATATGGGGTATTGGTTACTATTTTGGCCAAAGCAGATAAGCTCACAACCCAACGTCAAGGGTCCCCAGATATTGTGAGTCCCTAACACTAAATATAAACAAACACTAATCAGAAAAAATCAATAAAAAAATCATCATTTGAAAGGTAACTCACCAAACCCTGACTGATGCACTGGCAGGACGCAGCAGAACCCCATTGATAAAGGTTTAGGCAGCACAGGTTCACTCCACTGATGAGGACAGCCAGTAACCATTTGTGGTCCGGCTGCCCAGTGGCAATGCACACAGATGAGGCTTGCATAAGGCATAAGTCACACTGATAAATGTGATGCAAAAGTGTCTGAGCAGCCTATTGATCACGCCCCTAGTAAATTAGCAGGCGGGCTGCTTTGCACTATAGATACATGCATCACACAAGGAACCACGCCAAATATAAAGGGTTCTGGCTGCGTCCTGCTGAAAAGTGCAAAAAAAAAAAGATAATAGATATGGGGTATTGGTTACTATTTTGGCCAAAGCAGATAAGCTCACAACCCAACGTCAAGGGTCCCCAGATATTGTGAGTCCCTAACACTAATTAGTGTTTGTTTATATTTAGTGTTAGGGACTCACAATATCTGGGGACCCTTGACGTTGGGTTGTGAGCTTATCTGCTTTGGCCAAAATAGTAACCAATACCCCATATCTATTATCTTTTTTTTTTTTGCACTTTTCAGCAGGACGCAGCCAGAACCCTTTATATTTGGCGTGGTTCCTTGTGTGATGCATGTATCTATAGTGCAAAGCAGCCCGCCTGCTAATTTACTAGGGGCGTGATCAATAGGCTGCTCAGACACTTTTGCATCACATTTATCAGTGTGACTTATGCCTTATGCAAGCCTCATCTGTGTGCATTGCCACTGGGCAGCCGGACCACAAATGGTTACTGGCTGTCCTCATCAGTGGAGTGCACCTGTGCTGCCTAAACCTTTATCAATGGGGTTCTGCTGCGTCCTGCCAGTGCATCAGTCAGGGTTTGGTGAGTTACCTTTCAAATGATGATTTTTTTATTGATTTTTTCTGATTAGTGTTTGTTTATATTTAGTGTTAGGGACTCACAATATCTGAGGACCCTTGACATTGGGTTGTGAGCTTATCTGCTTTGGCCAAAATAGTAACCAATACCCCATATCTATTATCTTTTTTTTTTTTGCACTTTTCAGCAGGACGCAGCCAGAACCCTTTATATTTGGCGTGGTTCCTTGTGTGATGCATGTATCTATAGTGCAAAGCAGCCCGCCTGCTAATTTACTAGGGGCGTGATCAATAGGCTGCTCAGACACTTTTGCATCACATTTATCAGTGTGACTTATGCCTTATGCAAGCCTCATCTGTGTGCATTGCCACTGGGCAGCCGGACCACAAATGGTTACTGGCTGTCCTCATCAGTGGAGTGCACCTGTGCTGCCTAAACCTTTATCAATGGGGTTCTGCTGCGTCCTGCCAGTGCATCAGTCAGGGTTTGGTGAGTTACCTTTCAAATGATGATTTTTTTATTGATTTTTTCTGATTAGTGTTTGTTTATATTTAGTGTTAGGGACTCACAATATCTGGGGACCCTTGACGTTGGGTTGTGAGCTTATCTGCTTTGGCCAAAATAGTAACCAATACCCCATATCTATTATCTTTTTTTTTTTTGCACTTTTCAGCAGGACGCAGCCAGAACCCTTTATATTTGGCGTGGTTCCTTGTGTGATGCATGTATCTATAGTGCAAAGCAGCCCGCCTGCTAATTTACTAGGGGCGTGATCAATAGGCTGCTCAGACACTTTTGCATCACATTTATCAGTGTGACTTATGCCTTATGCAAGCCTCATCTGTGTGCATTGCCACTGGGCAGCCGGACCACAAATGGTTACTGGCTGTCCTCATCAGTGGAGTGCACCTGTGCTGCCTAAACCTTTATCAATGGGGTTCTGCTGCGTCCTGCCAGTGCATCAGTCAGGGTTTGGTGAGTTACCTTTCAAATGATGATTTTTTTATTGATTTTTTCTGATTAGTGTTTGTTTATATTTAGTGTTAGGGACTCACAATATCTGGGGACCCTTGACGTTGGGTTGTGAGCTTATCTGCTTTGGCCAAAATAGTAACCAATACCCCATATCTATTATCTTTTTTTTTTTTGCACTTTTCAGCAGGACGCAGCCAGAACCCTTTATATTTGGCGTGGTTCCTTGTGTGATGCATGTATCTATAGTGCAAAGCAGCCCGCCTGCTAATTTACTAGGGGCGTGATCAATAGGCTGCTCAGACACTTTTGCATCACATTTATCAGTGTGACTTATGCCTTATGCAAGCCTCATCTGTGTGCATTGCCACTGGGCAGCCGGACCACAAATGGTTACTGGCTGTCCTCATCAGTGGAGTGCACCTGTGCTGCCTAAACCTTTATCAATGGGGTTCTGCTGCGTCCTGCCAGTGCATCAGTCAGGGTTTGGTGAGTTACCTTTCAAATGATGATTTTTTTATTGATTTTTTCTGATTAGTGTTTGTTTATATTTAGTGTTAGGGACTCACAATATCTGGGGACCCTTGACGTTGGGTTGTGAGCTTATCTGCTTTGGCCAAAATAGTAACCAATACCCCATATCTATTATCTTTTTTTTTTTTTTTGCACTTTTCAGCAGGACGCAGCCAGAACCCTTTATATTTGGCGTGGTTCCTTGTGTGATGCATGTATCTATAGTGCAAAGCAGCCCGCCTGCTAATTTACTAGGGGCGTGATCAATAGGCTGCTCAGACACTTTTGCATCACATTTATCAGTGTGACTTATGCCTTATGCAAGCCTCATCTGTGTGCATTGCCACTGGGCAGCCGGACCACAAATGGTTACTGGCTGTCCTCATCAGTGGAGTGCACCTGTGCTGCCTAAACCTTTATCAATGGGGTTCTGCTGCGTCCTGCCAGTGCATCAGTCAGGGTTTGGTGAGTTACCTTTCAAATGATGATTTTTTTATTGATTTTTTCTGATTAGTGTTTGTTTATATTTAGTGTTAGGGACTCACAATATCTGGGGACCCTTGACGTTGGGTTGTGAGCTTATCTGCTTTGGCCAAAATAGTAACCAATACCCCATATCTATTATCTTTTTTTTTTTTGCACTTTTCAGCAGGACGCAGCCAGAACCCTTTATATTTGGCGTGGTTCCTTGTGTGATGCATGTATCTATAGTGCAAAGCAGCCCGCCTGCTAATTTACTAGGGGCGTGATCAATAGGCTGCTCAGACACTTTTGCATCACATTTATCAGTGTGACTTATGCCTTATGCAAGCCTCATCTGTGTGCATTGCCACTGGGCAGCCGGACCACAAATGGTTACTGGCTGTCCTCATCAGTGGAGTGCACCTGTGCTGCCTAAACCTTTATCAATGGGGTTCTGCTGCGTCCTGCCAGTGCATCAGTCAGGGTTTGGTGAGTTACCTTTCAAATGATGATTTTTTTATTGATTTTTTCTGATTAGTGTTTGTTTATATTTAGTGTTAGGGACTCACAATATCTGGGGACCCTTGACGTTGGGTTGTGAGCTTATCTGCTTTGGCCAAAATAGTAACCAATACCCCATATCTATTATCTTTTTTTTTTTTTTTGCACTTTTCAGCAGGACGCAGCCAGAACCCTTTATATTTGGCGTGGTTCCTTGTGTGATGCATGTATCTATAGTGCAAAGCAGCCCGCCTGCTAATTTACTAGGGGCGTGATCAATAGGCTGCTCAGACACTTTTGCATCACATTTATCAGTGTGACTTATGCCTTATGCAAGCCTCATCTGTGTGCATTGCCACTGGGCAGCCGGACCACAAATGGTTACTGGCTGTCCTCATCAGTGGAGTGCACCTGTGCTGCCTAAACCTTTATCAATGGGGTTCTGCTGCGTCCTGCCAGTGCATCAGTCAGGGTTTGGTGAGTTACCTTTCAAATGATGATTTTTTTATTGATTTTTTCTGATTAGTGTTTGTTTATATTTAGTGTTAGGGACTCACAATATCTGGGGACCCTTGACGTTGGGTTGTGAGCTTATCTGCTTTGGCCAAAATAGTAACCAATACCCCATATCTATTATCTTTTTTTTTTTTTTTTGCACTTTTCAGCAGGACGCAGCCAGAACCCTTTATATTTGGCGTGGTTCCTTGTGTGATGCATGTATCTATAGTGCAAAGCAGCCCGCCTGCTAATTTACTAGGGGCGTGATCAATAGGCTGCTCAGACACTTTTGCATCACATTTATCAGTGTGACTTATGCCTTATGCAAGCCTCATCTGTGTGCATTGCCACTGGGCAGCCGGACCACAAATGGTTACTGGCTGTCCTCATCAGTGGAGTGCACCTGTGCTGCCTAAACCTTTATCAATGGGGTTCTGCTGCGTCCTGCCAGTGCATCAGTCAGGGTTTGGTGAGTTACCTTTCAAATGATGATTTTTTTATTGATTTTTTCTGATTAGTGTTTGTTTATATTTAGTGTTAGGGACTCACAATATCTGGGGACCCTTGACGTTGGGTTGTGAGCTTATCTGCTTTGGCCAAAATAGTAACCAATACCCCATATCTATTATCTTTTTTTTTTTTTGCACTTTTCAGCAGGACGCAGCCAGAACCCTTTATATTTGGCGTGGTTCCTTGTGTGATGCATGTATCTATAGTGCAAAGCAGCCCGCCTGCTAATTTACTAGGGGCGTGATCAATAGGCTGCTCAGACACTTTTGCATCACATTTATCAGTGTGACTTATGCCTTATGCAAGCCTCATCTGTGTGCATTGCCACTGGGCAGCCGGACCACAAATGGTTACTGGCTGTCCTCATCAGTGGAGTGCACCTGTGCTGCCTAAACCTTTATCAATGGGGTTCTGCTGCGTCCTGCCAGTGCATCAGTCAGGGTTTGGTGAGTTACCTTTCAAATGATGATTTTTTTATTGATTTTTTCTGATTAGTGTTTGTTTATATTTAGTGTTAGGGACTCACAATATCTGGGGACCCTTGACGTTGGGTTGTGAGCTTATCTGCTTTGGCCAAAATAGTAACCAATACCCCATATCTATTATCTTTTTTTTTTTTTGCACTTTTCAGCAGGACGCAGCCAGAACCCTTTATATTTGGCGTGGTTCCTTGTGTGATGCATGTATCTATAGTGCAAAGCAGCCCGCCTGCTAATTTACTAGGGGCGTGATCAATAGGCTGCTCAGACACTTTTGCATCACATTTATCAGTGTGACTTATGCCTTATGCAAGCCTCATCTGTGTGCATTGCCACTGGGCAGCCGGACCACAAATGGTTACTGGCTGTCCTCATCAGTGGAGTGCACCTGTGCTGCCTAAACCTTTATCAATGGGGTTCTGCTGCGTCCTGCCAGTGCATCAGTCAGGGTTTGGTGAGTTACCTTTCAAATGATGATTTTTTTATTGATTTTTTCTGATTAGTGTTTGTTTATATTTAGTGTTAGGGACTCACAATATCTGGGGACCCTTGACGTTGGGTTGTGAGCTTATCTGCTTTGGCCAAAATAGTAACCAATACCCCATATCTATTATCTTTTTTTTTTTTGCACTTTTCAGCAGGACGCAGCCAGAACCCTTTATATTTGGCGTGGTTCCTTGTGTGATGCATGTATCTATAGTGCAAAGCAGCCCGCCTGCTAATTTACTAGGGGCGTGATCAATAGGCTGCTCAGACACTTTTGCATCACATTTATCAGTGTGACTTATGCCTTATGCAAGCCTCATCTGTGTGCATTGCCACTGGGCAGCCGGACCACAAATGGTTACTGGCTGTCCTCATCAGTGGAGTGCACCTGTGCTGCCTAAACCTTTATCAATGGGGTTCTGCTGCGTCCTGCCAGTGCATCAGTCAGGGTTTGGTGAGTTACCTTTCAAATGATGATTTTTTTATTGATTTTTTCTGATTAGTGTTTGTTTATATTTAGTGTTAGGGACTCACAATATCTGGGGACCCTTGACGTTGGGTTGTGAGCTTATCTGCTTTGGCCAAAATAGTAACCAATACCCCATATCTATTATCTTTTTTTTTTTTTGCACTTTTCAGCAGGACGCAGCCAGAACCCTTTATATTTGGCGTGGTTCCTTGTGTGATGCATGTATCTATAGTGCAAAGCAGCCCGCCTGCTAATTTACTAGGGGCGTGATCAATAGGCTGCTCAGACACTTTTGCATCACATTTATCAGTGTGACTTATGCCTTATGCAAGCCTCATCTGTGTGCATTGCCACTGGGCAGCCGGACCACAAATGGTTACTGGCTGTCCTCATCAGTGGAGTGCACCTGTGCTGCCTAAACCTTTATCAATGGGGTTCTGCTGCGTCCTGCCAGTGCATCAGTCAGGGTTTGGTGAGTTACCTTTCAAATGATGATTTTTTTAGTGATTTAGTTATTGCCAACACCTGTTAGGTGCCACAGGTAAATTACAGGTGCTGTTAATTACACAAATTAGAGAAGCATCACATGATTTTTCAAACAGTGCCAATACTTTTGTCCACCCTCTTTGTTATGTTTGGTGTGGAATTATATCCAATTTGGCTTTAGGACAATTCTTTTAGTGTTTTTTCATTTAAGACAAATTAAATGAAGATAATAATACCAAAGAATTTGTGTTTGCAATCATTTTCAGGAAGAAACTGAGTATTATCTGACAGAATTGCAGGGGTGTCAATACTTTTGGCATGACTGTATGTAGTATGTATGTAGTATGTATGTATGTTGTATGAATGTTGCATATATGCAGTATGTATGTAGTCTGTATGTATGTTGTTTTTTTTTTTACATTCAACACATTAGCCGAATGATGGGACTACTACTGTCCCATCATTGGCTAATGTGTCAATCACTGTCATTGTAGCAGGCATAGTCCGATGGGACTTGTAGTCCCATCGGACGATGCCTGCACACAGACACAAACCCCGGCAGGCCCTTACAGACCCCCGGCAGGCCCGCACAGACCCCCGGCAGTCCGCACAGACCCCCGGCAGCCGTCACAGACCGCCGACAGGCCCGTACAGACCCCCGGCAGCCGGCACAGACCCCCGGCAGGCCTGCACAGACCCCCTGCAGTCCGCACAGACCCCCAGCACAGACCCCCGGCAGGCCCAGACAGACCGCGCATCATGATGCGCACAGACCGCGCATCATGATGACATCATTTCAGCAGCCAATCACAGCCACAACAGTGGCTCATTGCATTATGGGAACTTCCGATTCCGGTATCCGATATTGTAAAAATATCGGTACTCGGTATCGGAATTCCGATACAGCGAATATCGGCCGATACTCGATATTTGCAGTATCGGAATGCTCAACACTATTGATAATAGTTGATATTGACAAACAAGAATGCCATCCTATGATCACTTTAGGCACTAATGTAATTGAAAATTGTCTTGGAGAAATCATTGCTTTGCTACAACAGGTAGCCGAGACCGCCAGCTCCTGTCAGCAACGGGTTCTGCAAAAGGAGATCGGAGCCCTGATGCAGAGACAACAGGTAATATGACCAACCGGGCATTTTCCCGCTGGGCCGCTGTCATGTAGGCCGCGAGCGGCAGCGCCTGCTCATCTTGTCACTTGTCAGCTGATGCGGCCACTGGCCTGGCTGTTGTTCCTGCCGCCGACCCTCTCTGCGGGCACGGCGGTTATAGTTTCCAGCCCTTCTGGGATTTTTCTATCCCTCACTGCAGGGAGATAAGCCGCCACCCCCCCCCCAACGCACCCTATTCTCGCCCTAGCATGAGACATCCCCCCCTCCCCGCAGTCACTCACAGCGTCGTTTGCCTGCTCTCTTCTCTGTACACAGGACGTGTGATGAGGTCACAGGAGGGGAGGAGTCAGGGGGTCACATGATCAGGAGTCTTTGTCCAGACCCCTGACTCCGCCCCTCCTGTGACCTCATCACAGGTCCTGTGCGCACAGCCCTGCCTCTTGGTGTCTGCAGGACTCTGCTGTGCTGGTTGTCATGGTGCTGGATGAGGGAAGTATGTGTGCGGTCAGGATGGGTTTACAGGGTAGATGCAGCAGAGCTGTGTGTGTATGAGGTGTACGGAGCGGAGCCGTGCGTGTACGAGGTCTACGGAGCGGTGCCGGATGTGTACGAGGTGTACGGAGCAAAGCCGCGTGTGTACGAGGTGTACGGAGCGGTGCCGCGCATGTACGAGGTGTACGGAGCGGAGCCGCATGTGTACGAGGTGTACGGAGCGGAGCCGGATGTGTACGAGCTGTACGGAGCAAAGCTGGATGTGTATGAGGTGTTTGGAGTGGAGCCGGATGTGTACAAGGTGTACGGAGAGGAGCCGTGTGTGTACGAGGTGTACGGAGCGGAGCTGCGTGTACGAGGTGTACGGAGCGGAGCTGCGTGTACGAGGTGTACGGAGCGGAGTCATGTGTGTATGAGGTGTGGGGAATGGAGCCGTGTGTGTACGAGGTGTATGGAGCTGAGCCGTGTGTGTACGAGGTGTACGGAGCAGATCCGGATGTGTACGAGGTGTACGGAACGGAGCCGCGTGTATGAGGTGTACGGAGCGGAGCCGTGTGTGTACGAGGTGTACGGAGAGGAGTCGTGTGTGTACGAGGTGTACGGAGCAGAGCCGTGTGTACGAGGTGTACCGAGAGGAGTCGTGTTGTGAGTTCATTTTCCCCTTCGTCACTGGGGTCTGGTGAACTCCCTATTCTGGTAAAGGAAGGTAATGAGCCTGATTATCAGGCACCTGAGTCTAATGAGGATGACTGGCTGAGTGGAGTCACGGGCTGGATATAAGGCTGCCGACGCCCTTCTGCCCTGCGGGTAATTTCTCTGTGGACTTCTAGGACACCAGTCTGATTCCTGCTCCTCTAAAGCTAAGTTTTGCCTGTTACCTTTTTGTTTTGTTTTTTGTTTTTCTTGCTTTTCAGTTTTCTGCCATTCCCTGCTGGGGTGAGCTGAATCTCCTTTTGCCTGTAGCTCTGTCTTCAGTATATTCCTGAGTACTGACATAGCTTTTTTGAAGCCTAGCGTCTTCAGGGCCTTTTTCATTGTCAGTCTGTTGGCTCTTATTTTCATAGGGTTTTTCACGGATTGCAGACAGCAGCCTTCCTGTCCTTTTCTATCTAGTTAGCTTGGGCCCCTCTTTGCTCAGTCTATCTTTCTGTCTGTGTTAGTATTTTCATCTTGCTTCACCGTCATTATATGTTGGGGGCTGCCTATTGCTTTGGGGTCTGCTCTGGGGCAGTTTAGATTTCCCCTTTCTTTCTTTAGGCCTATTTAATTCTCCGGCTGTGATCGAGGGGTCTAGGGCATCGTAGGAACCCCCCACGGCTACTGCTAGTTGTGTTGATAGGTTCAGGGGTCTGTAATCCGATAGCTGCCAACTTCTCTGGTTTTCTGGACTTAGCTAGCATTTCTGTTTTTGCCTCCTACGGTGACTCAATCATAACAGAGTCGTGTGTGTACGGAGTGGAGCCATATGTGTACGGGATGTACGGAGCGGAGCCAAGTGTGTACAAAGCATACAAAGCGGGCTTTTCCCATGGACACAGGAGTACATGTTGGAGCCCCGAGGAACATTTTAAAACTCACACATGACGTTCCACCGGAAGTGATGTGCTGGAAGCTGACCAGAAATGTGATAATTTCATGAGGAAATTGTGACGGAACTAGGAATGCTTCAGATCCATCACCATGTCCTCCTCTGACAGCGCAGACAGCAGGATCGCCTTGGAATCGGGGATGCTGGCCATGTGAAAGGGATCATGATATGTCCTGCATCGGTTGGCTCAGGTGGGCACTACAATGGGAGCCAGGCTGCAATAGTGTCTTTATAGAATCTTTCTTTCTCATTCTCTGTTCTGTCTTTTCCTCATTTCCTTTCTCTCTCTCTGTTCTTTCCTCTCTTTCTTTCTCTGTGTTCTTTCTTTTCTTTACGTCTTTCTTTCTCTCTCTGTTCTTTCTTCTTTCTCTCTCTGTTCTTTCTTTCTCTCTCACTCTCCTTTCTTTCTTTCCCTCTCTCTGTTTTCTTTTTTCTCTCTTTCTGTTTTCTCTTTTCCTTAGTACCAGTCAGTGTGCCCACAGTACCAGCAAATGTGCCCATAATGCCAGCCACTGTGCCCTCAGTACCAGTCAGTGTGATCAGCAGTGCCAAATGGGTGCGGTTGGGCGTGGACATGGGTGTGACTAGTTGCAAAATGGATGTGGCTGGGGCGTGGCCTAAAATTTGCTTTCTTGAAAAGTTGGGAGGTATGATAGGGGCAGCTATGACCAGGGGGTCTGGTTTCCCAATGGATAGCAGTTCTGCCAGGAATTCTGTCACCGTGCGTACAAAAGGGGACAGAGCTTTGGGAGGAGTACTGCAACTAAAAGCAATAAATAGGACTGAGCTGAAATACTGGGCACAGCTGTGACTACATGTTATATAGTCATGTTAATCTCCTCTCACTTCTTGTAACCTACAAGTGTACAAAGATATTATATAGTCACCATGTGACTAGTGGGCCTCTGTAACTTCAAATGCCAGGGCTGAATTTTAGTCCCAGTCCAGCCCTGTAGAGCTGTCTGGTGGAGAAGTCGGCAGTGTCAAGTAAGTGATCCTTTCCCCATTGCAGTACCTCCCAGAAGTGAAACCAGGGGAAGAGTCTTGAGGAGATCATTTGCATATTCCCAGTGCCTTCTGGGATAAGTGAAGAGTCTCCGCGAGCTCAGCGATCACTGGGTTTTGGCCGTTGCAGCTGAAAAGAGGAAATCGGAAAACCAGGGGAAGAGTCTTGAGGACATCATTTGCATATTCCCAGTGCCTTCTGGGATAAGTGAAGAGTCTCCGCGAGCTCAACGATCACTGGGTTTTGGCCGTTGCAGCTGAAAAGAGGAAATCGGAAAACCAGGGGAAGAGTCTTAAGGAGATCATTTGCATATTTCCAGTGCCTTCTGGGATAAGTGAAGAGTCTCCGCGAGCTCAACGATCACTGGATTTTGGCCGTTGCAGCTGAAAAGAGGAAATCGGAAAAACCGATTTTGGCTCATCTTTCATCGATTTTAAGAAATCTCAAGATGGAAGAGGCCAGGAGCCATTTGGTGAGCTGCATTTCTTGCTACATGTTCACAGATTTACCAGTGGAAAAGCCAAACTTCACATGCCACAAATGCAAGCTTGTGTCCCTGTTGGAGGAAAAGTTGCAAAATCTCAAAGAGAGGTTAGCTACGTTGAAGATCATTAAGGAAGGTGAAGAGTTCTTGGACAGAGCAGAATTATCTCTTCATGTTACAGAAAGAGAAGAAATTCGAAGTGCACCTGAAGAAACAAAGGAATGGAGACATGTGACCCAGAGAAGCAGGAGGATCAGGAAGCAGTCAGCACCCATACTGCTCAGAAACCAGTACCAGGCTCTCATGCAGGAAAACGATGAAGAAATACATCAGGATAAGACTTTGCCAACAAACAGCAACCTTGTACGCCTTCAGAGTCCTCCTGGATGGAGAAAGAAAAATGTTGTGAAGAAGAAACTGAGAGTGGTGGTCATGGGGGATTCCCTGTTGAGAGGAACAGAGGCCGCTATCTGCAGACCGGATATAACTACAAGAGAAATGTGCTGTCTTCCAGGTGCAAAAATTAAAGATGTGTCTGACAGGATATCAGGACTCTTCAGACCTACAGATGACTACCCATTCCTGCTACTACATGTGGGGACAAATGACACAGCAAGAAACGACCTGGAAACCATCTGCAGAGACTTTGAAGACTTAGGCAAGAAAGTGAAAGAACTGGGAGCGCAGGTGGTCTTCTCTTCCATCCTCCCAGTGGATGGCCATGGAACAAGGAGGTGGAATAAGATTCTGCAGGTGAACAACTGGCCACGTCGATGGTGCCGTCAGCAACGATTTGGATTTCTGGATCACGGAGTGAACTACTTATATGATGGACTACTTGCTAGAGATGGGGTGCACCTTACGAAGACTGGAAAGCATGTATTTGGAAGTCGCCTTGCTACTCTTGTAAGGAGAGCTTTAAACTAGAACAACATGGGAAGGGAAGCAAAAGACCAGAAAAAGCCATACACCTGACAAATGCTATTGAGAACTCTGCTATTAGAAGTGGAAAGGAAGAACAAAGACGAAAGAATCTAATTAATAAAAATATTGGAGAAAGAGAAACCAATCACAAACTAAAATGTTTCTTTACTAATGCACAAAGCATGGGCAACAAACAAGGAGAATTGGAACTATTAACACAGGAAAAGAAATATGATGTCATTGGAATCACTGAAACTTGGTGGGACAATACACATGATTGGAATACAAGACTAGAAGGATACAACTTATTTGCAAGAAACAGACTTGATAAACGAGGAGGGGGTGTCGCATTGTATGTTAGAAACGCGTATATCTGCACAGAGATTGAAGCTTCAGAGACTGGGAGTTCTGTGGAAACTGTTTGGGTAAGAATACAAGGACAGAACAATGGAAAGGACACCATTGTAGGCATTTACTACAGGCCGCCTGTGCAAGCTGAAGTTATGGATGAACTCTTTATGCATCAAATGGCCAAATTCTCCAAAAAATATGACATAGTTGTCATGGGAGATTTCAACTATCCAGACATTTGTTGGGAATCTCTCTCAGGCAAAACTAACAGGTCAAGGAGATTCTTATCCTCTCTTGCTGACAACTTTATCTTCCAAAAGGTAAGGGAGAAAACAAGGGGAACTGCTACCTTGGATCTAATCCTTATAAACAGGGAGGAAATGGTTGAGGAGGTAAAAGTGGCTGGGACCCTAGGAGGTAGCGACCATGCTATTTTAGAATTTTGGATAACTAGAGGCGGAAGACCTGTGAAGACTCAGACATCAAGGTTAGATTTCAGAAAGGCAGATTTTAAGGGATTCAGAAAGAGAATTGGAGGGATCCAATGGCTGGATATCCTTAAAGACAAAAATGTCCAGGAAGGATGGGAAATCTTGAAAAATGAAATTCTCAAAGCACAGTTGTTAACAATTCCGAAAAGAGGGAAGAATAGGAAGCGTTTAAGGAAGCCAGGATGGATGAACACAGAACTTAAGCACATGCTAAAAAGGAAGAAAAAAATGTTTATAAAATGGAAAGAGGGAGGCATATCTAAAGAAGAATATAATGCTGTCTGCAGAACCTGCAGGGCACAAATCAGATTATCTAAAGCTGAAAATGAATTGAGGCTTGCAAGAGATGTCAAAAGCAATAATAAAGGATTTTGGGGATATGTCAAAAGTAAAAGAAAAGTCAAAGATGCTATAGGATTTTTACAGGATGAAAATGATGACATGGTAAGACAGGATGTTGAGAAGGCTGAACTTTTAAATTCCTATTTTGCATCTGTTTTCTCTCAGAAAGGAAATGTAACATCAACTGTTATTCACTGTCCTATTAAGGGAATAGAAGAATTCAGGATATCTATAAACAGAAAGATAGTGAGGAAACACTTAGCTAACCTAAATGAATTCAAGTCTCCAGGTCCAGATGAATTACACCCCAGAGTACTGAAGGAGATAGCAGAAGAAATTTTTGAACCCCTCTCCATAATCTTTGAAAATTCTTGGAGAACAGGAGAAGTGCCAGAAGACTGGAGAAGAGCAAATGTTGTTCCTATCTTCAAAAAGGGGAAGAAGGTGGACCCAGGCAACTATAGGCCGGTGAGTCTGACTTCTATACCAGGAAAGATCTTTGAACAAATTATTAAACAACATGTATGTCAATACCTGGATAAGAATGAAGTGATTAAACAGAGTCAGCATGGGTTTGTAACTAATAAGTCATGTCAGACTAACTTAATTTCCTTCTATGACGGTATCACTGATTGGGTGGATCAAGGAAATGCTGTAGATATAGTATATCTTGACTTCAGCAAAGCATTTGACAAAGTCTCTCATACAATCCTTGTTGAAAAAATGACTAAGTATGGAATGGACAAGGCAACTGTTAGGTGGATTCATAACTGGCTTAGTGATCGGACCCAAAGAGTGGTCGTAAATGGCTGCACATCCAGTTGGAGGAATGTCTCAAGTGGGGTACCACAGGGCTCTGTCCTGGGCCCTGTATTGTTCAACATCTTTATCAATGATTTAGATGAAGGAATTGAGGGTAAACTGATCAAATTTGCTGATGACACAAAGCTAGGAGGGATAGCTAATACTAGAGAAGAGAGAGAGAGGATTCAAAAAGATTTAAATAAACTGGAGAAGTGGGCAGCAACTAACAGAATGGTTTTTAACAGGGAGAAATGCAAAGTACTACATCTGGGCAATAAAAATGAAAAAAGCATATATAGAATGGGAGGAATAGGGCTAAGTGACAGCACATGTGAAAAAGACTTGGGTATACTAATAGATCACAGACTGAATATGAGTCAACAGTGTGATGCAGCAGCAAAAAAGGAAAATGCAATTCTAGGATGTATTAACAGAAGCATACAGTCTAGATCACGTGAAGTCATTATTTCCCTCTACTCCTCTTTGGTCAGACCTCATCTGGAATATTGTGTCCAGTTTTGGGCACCACATTTTAAAAAAGACGTCAACAAACTGGAGCAAGTTCAGAAAAGAGCGACCAGAATGGTGACCGGTCTGCAAACCCTGTCTTATGAGGAAAGGTTGCAGGATTTGGGAATGTTTAGTTTGCAAAAGAGAAGACTGAGAGGAGACTTAATAGCTGTCTACAAATATCTAAAGGGCTGTCACATTGTAGAAGGAACAACTTTATTCTCATTTGCACAAGGAAAGACTAGAAGCAATGGGATGAAACTGAATAGGAGGAGACACAGATTAGATATTAGAAAAAACTTTTTGACAGTTAGAGTGATCAATGAGTGGAACAGGCTGCCACGAGAAGTGGTGAGTTCTCCTTCAATGGAAGTCTTCAATCAGAGGCTGGACAGGCATCTGACTGGGATGATTTAGCGAAACCTGCTTTGAGCAGGGGGTTGGACCAGATGGCCCAGGAGGTCCCTTCCAACTCTACGATTCTATGATTCTATGATTCTATGAAATGTTAATTTGGCGTCGGGCAGCAATAGGCCTAAGGGGTCAAGATTACCAAGCCATGGTAGAACCCATGTACTCTGATGGTAGGCCCACTATCCTGACAGCCAGAGGGCTAGTTGATGTCCGCAAGGGGAGAGTACCAATACGCATCTTAAATTGTGGGGAGAGGGAGGTCCATTTACCCCGGTATGCCACCCTTGCTAAGCTGTTCACTGTCAGCAACAATGCAGTAGAGGCATTAGAACCCTTGCTTCCGTCTGACAAGGTGGAAGAGAATGGCTTTGAAGGGCAGCAGGAGGATTGGTGTGAGCAGCTACATGTAGGCACTGACTCCACCCCTTCGCACCAAAAACATGGGGCTTACCGGGTGGCTCGAGAATTTGTACGGGTCTTCAGCAAACATCCTCTAGACTTTGGGCAGGCAAAAGGGGTTCAACATCATATCCCCACCGGAGATCATCCACCCATTAAAGAGAGACACCGGCCTGTACCTCCAGCACACTATCAATGTGCCAAGAGTATGTTACGGGAGATGAAGGAGGCTGGGGTAATCAGAGATAGTTGTAGCCCCTGGGCAGCTCCATTAGTCCTCTTTAAGAAGAAAGATGGTACTATGAGAATGTGTGTAGACTACAGGCGGATTAACAGCAGTATACATAAAGATGCTTACCTATTACCTAGAATTGAGGAATCACTAGCTGCACTGAGAACTGCTAATTATTTCTCTACCTTAGATCTCACCGGTGGGTATTGGCAGGTTCCTGTGGCAGAGGCAGACAAAGAGAAGACAGCGTTTACAACACCAATGGGCCTCTGTGGGTTTAACTACATGCCGTTCGGGCTCAGCAGTGCGCCAGGAACATTTCAGCGGTTAATGGAATGCTGCCTTGGACATAAAAACTTTGAAACCGTTCTGCTGTACCTGGACAAAATCATCGTCTTCTCCAAAACCTATGAAGACCATTTGAAGCACCTAGCCGAGGTATTCGAAACCCTGTCACACTTTGGCTGAAAGTAAAGCCGTCAAAATGTCACCTTTTGAAACCCAAGGTGCAGTACCTAGGCCAAATGGTGAGTGCGGAAGGTGTGGCACCCGATCCTGACAAAGTCACCGTTATCCGGGACTGGAAAAGACCCAGCACTATTCATGAAGTGAGGCAATTTCTTGGGTTAGTAGGCTACTACCGAAGATTTATCAAGGACTTCACCAAGATAGCAGCACCGCTGCAAGATTTTCTAGTGGGCCAATCCAAGAAGGCCAAGAACAAGAGTCTTCCGTTCAAGTGGAACAAAAGGATAGAAAGTCCTTCACAAAGTTGAAACTGGCCCTCATGGGAGATGAGGTCCTGGCCTACCCTGACTATGACCAACCATTTGTACTTTACACTGACACCAGCAACGTGGGATTGGGAGCAGTGCATTCACAAGTGCAGAAAGGCAGAGAGAGAGTGATTGCCTACACCAGCAGGAAGCTTCGTCCCACTGAGAGGAACCCCGACAACTACAGTTCCTTTAAGCCGGAGTTCCTGGCCATAGTCTGGGCGGTAACAGAGCGCTTCAAGCACTACTTGGCTTCAGCCAACTTCACATCTACATGGACAATAATCCGCTAACCCACCTTGAATCGGCAAAGCTCGGGGCACTTGAGCAGCGATGGATGGCCCGGCTGTCCAACTATGAGTTCACCATTAAGTACCAAGCAGGACGTAAGAACGCTAATGCGGATGCGTTGTCCAGGATGCCCAATTCACCAGACGGAGGAGAAGATCCAAAAGAACTCAAAGATATCGAGTTACCAGCCTTCCATCGTCCAATTGCAGCCCAGCGCTCTCAAGTAGTGAGGAATAAGCGCTTTGTCATACGAGAGGTAACGTTAGACCCATTACCCCATCAAGAGTGGGCAGAGACACAAGATAGTGACCCAGCTGTTCAACAAATAAAGAAGTGGCTGGCACAAGCTGATGCACACCCTGGTCCAGATGACCCACAGGAAGCACAGCGACTATGGAAGGAGAGAGACAAGCTGTTTATCTACGAGGGTAAACTGTGTCGGAGGAACATCAACTTGCGCACACAAGAACTGGTCTGGCAGGTGGTAGTCCCGAAGAGGGATGCGCCAATGGTCTTAGAGGCGTACCACAATGGAGCAGGACACTTCAGTTGGAAGAAGTTGGAGGTCCTACTTCATGAAAAATTCTACTGGGTTGGCATGAGGAGTTCCATTGAGAAGTGGTGCCGAGAATGTGGCCCATGCAACCTGCGCAGAAAAGACCGTAACAGCCAGCGAGCCCCAAAACAGCCGATCATCACAAAACAGCCGCTTGAACTGGTAGCCTTGGATTACGTGAAGTTAACTCCGAGTAGGAATGGCTACACTTATGCTTTGACTAGAGATGAGCGACTTTGCCTTTTTTCGGGTCGGGTCGGGTTTCATGAAACCCGACTTTCTCAAAAGTCGGATCGAATGAAATCGGCCGATTATCGTGAAAAGTCGAAGGCCGACTGAAACACGAAACCCAATGCAAGTCAATGGGGAACCAAGGTCGGCAGGGAGTGGAGGACAGGAAACACACCTACAGTGCCCATTTTAATGCCAAAAACATCACTTCTTATTACTTAAGCTTGTCAACCTTAATTTACTTTATAATAATAATTAGGCATTGAAAACTGGGGGTTATTTGGCTAAAGTTGTAGGGGGGTTAGGGCTGGCTCCAAATTTTCGTGGGCCCTGGGCCAAAGAGTGTCACTGGGCTCTTTTAACACATGCCACAATTCATGATCCTCTGATACGGCAGAGAAATAGCGGTATAGTACAATCAAAAATACTTCACTTCTTACATCTCATCATGACTGACATCCATTTTATATTCTCCAATAGCTCCAAAAACGGACAGTATATTACTCCATACAGTATTATGGCCACCACATAGTGCACTATACAGAGTAATGAGGCCCATATATTTCTCCATACAGAATCATTGGTCCTATATAATGTTTGAAATAGTATATGATGAGCTCCATATAATGCTACAGTATATGTTGGCCCCCATGGATGAAGCTCCACTGTGTTATGGGCCCAAATAATGCTCCATATATAATGGGCCCAATTTCTAATGCTCCAGTGCATAATAGGCCCTGTAAATGCTGCTCCAGTGTCTGATGTCCACCTTTGGAATGCTCCAGTGTATGGTGGGCCTCATATATCATTCTCCAGAGTATAGTGCTCCCCAAAAATAGCTGTCCCAACATTGAAAACAAATAAATAAGTCTCCTCGCTAGGGAATCCCTGTACTAGTCTGGACTCCTCGTCGTCCCTATCTTCCATCTCACTGCACATGGACTGTTTAGGCAGAGGGCGTACAGATGTGATGTCATCACGCTCTGACCAGAATGTCACTGTCAGGAAACGCGGAAGACGTCACGGCGGTGGAGCAGGGAGAGGTAAGTATTTCAACTTGGCAAGTGCTGTGATATGGAGCAAGCAGGGGGGGCTCACTCGTTGGCGACGTCACTGGCACAGGGCCCTTCATAGTACGGCGGTGTGTCTGACGGCGGGTGGGCCTCCCACCGGCAGAGACACTTTTGCATACTATGAGGGGCCCTGTGCCAGTGCCGTCGCCCATGAGTATGCCCCCCCACCTGCTCAAGGAACCTGCACATTCATCTGCACCTTCCTCTTTGCCACCGTGTAAGGTGGTATAGTATGCGGGAAGGGAAACCTGCGTTTCATCAGTGGCAGATCCTGGCTGTGTAGAGTGTGAGGGGAATGTAGTGGTCTGGGTCAATGTACCAGCAGAATCATCTAGCAGTGGCTGGGCATCAGTGCACTTGTGGCGCCCCCAGGAGTGTGGTCGCCACAGTGGCATTACCTTCCTCCTGGGGAGTATGATGTCATGCTTGGGATCAACGAAGGATCTCTCTAGCAGTTAAACCAACACACAACACAGTTCCCACTCCAGGCCAGCAGGGAGACCTCTGACTGCTGAGGAGCTGCTCTCTGTGGTCGGGAGGAGGGAAGTTAGGGCAGTCTGTGAAGGGAAGGGGAAGTGTGTGGATGTGAGAAGGGGAGCTGGAGGATGAGTAGAGTTAAGGCTCACTCCTAGCTGGAGCGCATGGTCCGGATTCCGGTCTCCGAGTTTGTCGGGACACTGACGGTCCTGCAGCAGAAACCGGAGGAAGTAGCAGATGTAAATGCTCTGTTCCCAACTAAGGCTCGGAGGCCCCAGCAGCGACGTGTGTGAGCCAGAAAGAAAAGGCTATGACTGCCTGCCATACGAGAAAGTTCCAAAAGAGAGTCAACAGGGGGAACTTCAGTGAACTCAGTACTGCGAGTACCTCAGATAAGCGCTAGAACGGAGGTCACACTACCTATCTGCAGAGAGAGAATTCCAAATTTGCTTCCAGGCTGACCAACTCCTTCTCCATCTGTACTCTGGGTCCTGGACGGCACTTACCAAGTACAGGTAAAGGAACTGCACGACTGTGTCTGTCATTCTCCTGCGCCTGGCGCACGGCTCTGCTACATCCTGCACTGCACACCATCTACCAACTCTTTCATCTGCCCTGCGACTACGGCCTACCTGTGCAGGGCTTCTACATCTTAGCTGCACCACATCTGTCCCAGAGAAGCGACACTACAGCGCAGGTCAATGTGATCAGAAACCACAGGTAGCATCACGTATCATTCACCTATAAATGTTATTCACCCCTTTGCATGGACGCCCAGTGCCACGGAACGGGTCATCACCACCAACGTGATACATCCCTCTGAGACACCGGCCCCATACCGATTAACCCCACTGCCCTGGCTGGCCACCCACACTCCATGTCAGATTTATCTTGGACTGGGGAATTCACGATTTGACTTGATAATCCAGGCATGGCATGATAGAAAGAGCTACATGGACTAATGTGAAGTGTGGCCTGCTGCATCATTCACTTTTGGTGGGGGTGAAGGACACAAGGAAAGGGGTTCTTCCTGACCAGGAGCCAGCACTTGATGACTCAATGCTTGCATTTTTTGAAACTTCAGAAGAGGAGGGCATATTTGCTGGAGTCTGTTTCGGCAATGTAAGCTAAAACCAGTTCCTGATGCTCCGGCTTTAAAAGCGGTTAACCTACTCCCAGAAAAGGTAGCCTTCCAGGCGTTCCAGAGCCAGACCATGATGCAGGCTCAGCACCTCCTGCCTTAGCTGCTATTGTGCTTTTGCCACTAACAGCAGATGCACCACCACCATCAGCACCAGCTGGCCCCCCCACGACCACGTCTGCGGCCTCTTCCACCAAACTTCAAAATGTTGCAGAAAATGAACCCAAAATAACATCAGATATATGGTACTGTATCAGAAGCGTACAGCTCTATACAGTCAAAGGATGATTGTCAATCTCCCTATATATACCATCAGTCACACAGAGACACTCACAGGCTCAGTATGGATTAGACAAGAATATAAAAAGTAGAAAAAGTGTACAGTATCATTAGATAGCAGGTATATATAGTATAGTTTAAACATTCTAAATCTCCGTAGTTATTTCAGGAGGCAGACACAGACGCTCTCAGACTCAGTATGGATTACAACACAATATAAAAAGCCGTAAAATGGTAATGGATCTGAAGAGTACAGCTGTACACAGTGTAGGGGTCATTGTTGTCAATCTCAGTATTTATTTCCACAGTCAGAAAATAACTCTCACTTGGTCAGTTTGGATTAGACCAGAATATAAAAAGCAGTAAATGGGTAGTGTATCACAAGCGTAGAGCTGTATACACTAGTGTTGGGGTAATTATTAAATGTACATCTAAATTGCAGGAGTAACCCACAGACTGTCACACGCTCAGGATGGATCACACCACAATATAACAAGAAGATCCACAAGAAATAATCACACATGTGGGACAATGTACCAGGTGTCAATGATACACTTAGAGTGGTGTGTGGAGGAGGACTTCCTGGCAGAAAGGGTACAGTATCACCAGATACCAGGTATATATAGCATAGTTTAAACATTAAAAATGTACGTCTATATATTCAGGAGTAGTGTTGAGCCACCCCGCTAGTGTTCCAGTTCGTTTTGGTTCGTCGAACACGAGGCAAGTTCGTCGAATGTTTGTCGAACATTCGACGAGCAACGTCGAACACCATTGAAAACAATGGCAGGCAAGCACAAACACATAGAAAACAATTACAAAACACCTTAAAAGGTGTCCCAAAGCAGCCAAAATGCTCTGAATACAAAAATAACATATGGAAAAGGGCAACTATATATAGAAAAGAGGTGGAGGAGTAAAAGGAGGAGGAGGAGACACAGATATAGGCATGTCATGCCCTTATGAAGTCAAGAAAGGCTGGAATAAAAATGTAAAATACCAAAAAACAGTAAAAATCTGAAATCGAAGACGATCAAATACCGTCGGACTTCCCACCATAAATTAGGTCAACTGTCGATCGGGCGGCGTTATTCCCACGAACCTCCGAACAGCGTCCATGAAGGCAAAGTATTTGGTTTCCGGGGGCAGTATGCTTGCAAGGCTGAACCTTAAAGGAATGTCCAGAAGGGCACCACCAGGAGGGGAGCCTGCGGCTTAATTCGACTCTACCCGGGAAACCTCAACCATGCCAGCTACAGAAAAGATTGACAGATTGCAAGCTTTGTCGATTCTGTTGGTGGTGGATGTCCGTTTTTAGTTGTGCAAGCGATTTGTCAGCTTAATTCCATTAATGAACGAGACTCCGGCATGCCCCCGCGGTATGCGTCAAGCTTACTAGAGGGACACGCGATGCTCTGTCACGCAGGATCGATCAATAACAGGTCTGTCATGCCCTTACATGTCCGGGGCTGCATGCGCGCCACACTGAAAGGTCCAGCGTGTGTCGCTTACAGGTGCAGATAACCCGCTGAACCCCATTAGTGATGGGGATCTGGGATTCCAATTCTTCCCTGTGAACGAGGATTTCCCAGTAAGTGCAGGTCAACCGGAATTCTGGAATTAGGCCTAACCGGCATTCCAGAAAAAATGAAAAAATTAAGTGTCCAAACCACAGGTGCTGTAGCTTGCTTAACAGCTGGGCTCCTATGCTGAGTAGCACGCAGTTCTTACATAAACAGGCAGCATAGCTTGGTTCACGGGTGGGCAACTCTGCTGAGTAGCAGACAGTGCTTACATAAACAGGCGGCATAGCTAGGTTCACAGGTGGGCTCCTCTGCTGAGCAGTAGACACCGGTACTAGTCCCAAAGTATTCACTGGGCTAAATGGAGTTAAAAAATGTTTCTTACATAAACAGGCGGCATAGTTAGGTTCACTGGTGGGCTCCTCTGCTGAGTAGCAGACAGTGCTACAAGGCCCAAAAGGATTTTCTGGACAAGATGCTGTAAAAAATAATTAGAAACACACACGGTGTAGCTCCTTGACAGGTGTACTACACCTCTTGCTACCACACACTGCCCCTTGATAAAGCTACCGCGAAACGCGCGTCGGGGTCCTCCTGTCCGCACCTCAAGGTAACATGCATTGATTACACCGCTCATTTATCGCATCTTTGCTTTATCACCTGCTTAGGGATATCCATTAGGGTTACTAGCGCTATTTTTGCACAGACATATATTGGCTATAGGATACTCTAACCTTCAATCATCTTTACGTACTTTTCTCTGGCTTGCATTTATGATAAAGGTATTAGCATCCACTTATGCTTCTAGGGATACTCATTAGGGTTTACCATTACATTTTGCACAGACATATATTGATTATATATTTGTTGATATTTGTTGAAATTCTGGGGAAGAAAAAAAAGGAACGGAACGTACAGGTTGTTTTCTCATCAATCCTCCCAGTCGATGGTCATGGCATTAGAAGATGGAATAGGATTCTAGAGGTGAACAACTGGCTATGACGGTGGTGCAGGCAGCAAGGATTTGGATTCTTGGACCATGGAGTGAATTACCTCTACGATGGACTTCTTGCAAGAGATGGGATACACTTCACAAAACCTGGGAAACACACATTTGCCAGAAGACTTGCCACACTCATCAGGAGGGCTTTAAACTAGAAGAGGGGATGGGAGGAAAAACAGCAGACAAGAACATGCAGCAGAAGGACAAACTAATCAAGGATACTAGATGTGGTAAAGAGGACCCAAGACAGGGTACTCAGAAGGAAGCTAAGAAAAAGGAATCAAAACTTCTTTCCTGCATGCTGACCAACGCAAGAAGCCTGACCAATAAGATTGAAGATCTGGAGTTGGTAATGTATGAGGAAAAATATGACATAGTAGGAATAACTGAGACATGGTTAGACGACAGCTATGACTGGGCGGCTAACTTGCAAGGATATGATTTGTTTAGGAGGGATTGTAAAAAAAGGAAAGGGGGTGGAGTCTGTCTATATATAAAGTCCACTTTAAAGCCCACACTAAGAGAAGATATTCAAGAGGGAAATGAAGAGGTGGAGTCTCAATGGGTGGAGATACAAGGAGGGAGAAGTAATAAAATCCTCATAGGGGTTTGTTATAAGCCACCAAATATAACAGAAAATGTATTATTGAAACAAATAGACAAAGAAGCAAATCACAATGAGGTGATTATTATGGGGGACTTCAACTACCCCGACATAGACTGGGAAACTGAAACCTGCGTGTCTCAGAAAGGAAACCAATTTCTGTCAGTGACCAAGGATAATTATCTGTCACAACTTGTGCAGGGCCCAACTAGAGGGACAGCCCTTCTGGACTTAATTTTAAGCAACATGCCAGATAGAATAACAGAAGTACGAGTCGATGGGCACCTAGGGAACAGTGACCACAATATAATACAATTCCACTTGTCCTTCAGTAAGGTGCCCTGGAAAGGGGTTACAAAAACACTGAATTTCAGGAAAGCAAAGTTTGATCAGCTTAGAGAGGACCTTCACCGAACTGATTGGGACAATGTCCTCAAAAATAGGAGCACAGAAAATAAATGTGGTAAAGAGGACCCAAGACAGGGTACTCAGACAGGTACTCAGGTACACACCCACTGCGAGCTAGCCATACCGCACAGAAATAAAAGGGCTAGGAACAGGAGAACACCAATGTGGCTAAGTAAGGATGTAAAAAGGGCAATAAATAACAAGAACAAGGCATTTAAGAAGCTAAAACAAGAAGGCAATGAAGAAGCATTAAAAAGTTATAGAGAAAAAAATAAAATGTGTAAAAAAACAAATACATTTAGCAAAAGTGGAAACTGAGAGACTCATTGCTAAGGAAAGTAAAACAAACCCCAAACTATTCTTTAATTATATAAACAGTAAACTGATTAAAATTGATGGTGTTGGCCCTTTAAAGAACAATGAGGGTGAAATCATAGAGAGCGATGTGGGAAAAGCAAATGTTTTAAATACTTTTTTCTCAACAGTGTTCACACAGGAAAAGGATTTGCCAGGGGAAATGCAGAGTGATAATGTAAACTCCCCATTAAGTATTACCTGCCTAACCCAGGAAGAAGTGCAGAACCGTCTTAGGCTAGTTTCACACTAGCGTTTTTGAGCGCAGCGACGGCCTGCGCACGGCCGCCGCTAAGCCCCGCCCCCTGCCTCGCCTCCGCTGGTAGCTCCGCCTACCGGCGCATGACGCTGCATGCGCCCTGCGTCCCCTATCTTTATCACTGGGGGTGCAGGCCGTGCGCAGTATGCATTTGGCGGCGCATTCGTCCTTTTGACGGTGCGCCGACCTGCGCCAAACGCAACCTGCTGCAGTTTGGTTGCGCCGGCGCACCGTCAAAAAGGCGCATGCGCCGCCAAACGCATACTGCGCACGGCCTGTGCCCCCAGTGATAAAGATAGGGGACGCAGGGCGCATGCAGCGTCATGCGCCGGTAGGCGGAGCTACCAGCGGAGGCGCGGCAGGGGGCGGGGCTTAGCGGCGGCCGTGCGCAGGCCGTCGCTGCGCTCAAAAACGCTAGTGTGAAACTAGCCTTAGTAAGATTAAAATTGACAAATCACCAGGCCTTGATGGCATTCACCCTCGGGTATTAAGGGAGTTAAGTAATGTGATAGACAGGCCTCTATTCCTTATATTTAAAGACTCTTTAGAAACAGGGTCTGTTCCTTTTGATTGGCGGCAAGCAAATGTGGTACCAATATTCAAAAAGGGGTGTAAAAGGGAACCT
The DNA here is from genome assembly GCF_039654945.1 of Dendrobates tinctorius. NCBI lineage: Eukaryota > Metazoa > Chordata > Amphibia > Anura > Dendrobatidae > Dendrobates > Dendrobates tinctorius. The sequence continues at coordinate 34,330,345 of NW_027361733.1, forward strand.
GGAAACTATAGACCGGTAAGCTTAACATCTGTTGTGGGTAAAATTTTTGAAGGGTTTCTAAGGGATACCATTTTGGAATATCTCAATGTTAATAAATGTTTAACTCCATATCAACATGGATTTATGAAGGATCGCTCCTGTCAAACTAACCTGATCAGCTTCTATGAGGATGTAAGCTCTCAAATGGACCAAGGAGAATCATTGGAAGTCATTTATCTCGACCTCTCTAAAGCATTTGACACTGTCCCACATAAAAGATTGGTAAGTAAGATGAGAAAGCTTGGGCTAGGGGAAAATGTGTGTAGATGGGTAGGTAGCTGGCTTAGTGATAGAAAACAAAGAGTGGTTATTAATGGTGCATACTCAGATTGGGCCAGGGTTACTAGTGGGGTACCACAGGGTTCTGTATTGGGCCCCCTACTATTTAATATATTTATTAATGATCTAGTTTGCAGATGATACAAAACTATGTAAGGTAGTTAACACAAAGGAGAACAGTTTGCAACTACAGACAGATTTGAGAAAATTGGAGAAATGGGCTGAAAAATGGCAAATGAGGTTTAACACAGATAAGTGTAAGGTTATGCACATAGGAAGGAGAAACAGATGCTACAATTACTTACTAAATGGGAAACTGCTGGGGAAATCAGACATGGAAAAAGACTTAGGCATCTTAGTCAATAAGAAGCTAAATTGGAGTGCCCAGTGTCAGGCAGCTGCCACCAAAGCAAATAGGGTCATGGGATGCATTAGAAGAGGTCTGGGGACACGAGATGAAAACATAATTCTCTCTCTGTACAAATCACTCGTCAGACCACACTTGGAGTATTGCGTGCAATTTTGGACGCCGGTGCTCAAGAAAGACATTACTGATCTTAAAAGGGTTCAAAGGCGGGCTACTAAAATGATAAATGGAGTTGGTTCACTACAATACCCAGAAAGGTTATCAAAATTAGGTCTATTTACTCTAGAAAAGAGAAGACTTAGGGGAGACCTAATATATATGTACAAGTATATCAGAGGGCAATACAGAGATCTCTCCAATGAACTGTTTGTACCAAGGACTGTGACAAGAACAACGGGGCATTCTCTCCGTTTGGAAGAAAAACAATTTCTGCACCAGCATAGAAGAGGGTTCTTCACGGTAAGAGCAGTGAGGCTCTGGAATTCTCTTCCTGAGGAAATGGTGATGGCCAACTCACTGAATGAATTTAAGAAAGGAATGGATGCTTTTCTTGCGAGTAACAGTATAGAAGGTTATGAATAACATAATATTATAGGTAGATGGTTGACCCAGCTTAGGGGAAGGAATTTTTTTCCCTATGGAGAAAATTGGCTTCTACTCTGTGGGTTTTTTGCCTTCCCCAGGATCAACAATGCAGAACAGCTTCACTAAAAATAGGCTGAACTAGATGGACATAAGGTCTTCCTTCAGCCTTCAAAACTATGTTATGTTATGTTATGATATCCATATATAGTTGCGCACTCTTTTGGCTTGCCTGTAATGATATTTACTACAATAGGAGCACTTTTTGCATTTATTGAAGTATTTGCACATGTAAACCCTATATCAATAGTCTTTGCTGTTTACCCCATGGTGCGGTGATATTTTTGTTGTTGTGTCCTCTTATATTTAAAATGTCATTTTAAAAAATCTTTTTTAACCATGTTTCAATAAAGATTGATACTTTTAGACATAGCTTCCTTTGCTCTTTTTGGATGATTTATCTTTGAAGCTGTCTGTTTCCTAGGCAATTTTCGTTTTTGAATATTGAATCCTTCACTTTTGGTAGGGGTGAAGGACACAAGGAAAGGTGTTGTTCCTGACGAGGAGCCTCCACTGATGACTCAGTGCTTTTATTTTTTGAAACTTCAGAAGAGGAGGCGAGAGAGCTGGAGGCTGTGTCATCAATGTAAGCAAAACTTGATCCTGAAGCTCCGGCCTTAAAAGTGGTTTACCTACTCCCAGAAAAGAGAGCCTTCAAGGCCTTGTGGAGCCAGACGATGTCGCAGACTCACCACCTCCTGCCTTAGGTGCTATAGTGCTTTTGCCACTACCAACAGATGCAACACCACCACCACCACCATCAGGACCAGCTGGCAACCCCCGCTCACTTCCATGGCATCTCCCACCATACTTCCTCTTTTTTGTGAAAATGTACCCAAAATACCACCAGCTATATGGTACTGTAAAACAATGTAAAAGGTGTATCTACTATTGGTGAGAATTTGAATCTCACTATAGATTTGAGGACGCTGAACTATTGTCTCAGGCCCAGTAGAGATTATACCTCAATGTAACAGACTGAAATTGGATGGTGACTGACAAGGTGGAGGGTGTCTATAGGATTGGTGAGATTTTGAATCTCACTATACATTTGAGGACGCAGAACTATTGTCTCAGGCCCAGGAGAGATTACACCTCAATGTAACAGGCTGAAATTGGATGGTGAATGACAAGATGGAGGGTGTCTATAGGATTGGTGAGAATTTGAATCTCACTATAGATTTGAGGATGCAGAACTATTGTCTCAGGCCCAGGAGAGATTACACCTCAATGTAACAGGCTGAAATTGGATGGTGTTTGACAAGATGGAGGATGTCTATAGGATTGGTGAGAATTTGAATCTCACTAGAGATTTGAGGACGCTGAACTATTGTCTCAGGCCCAAGAGAGATGACACCTCAATGTAACAGGCTGAAATTGGATGGTGTATGACAAAGTGGAGGATGTCTATAGGATTGGTGAGAATTTGGATCTCACTAGAGATTTGAGGACGCTGACAATGATGTTCTCAGTCCAAGTATGGACGCAGGCAGCCTTATTAGCAGGACTGCTGCACACAGAAAAGGGTGGAAAAATGAACGCTTGGTAACTGTGCAGAAAAACAGCATTGCAGCTATCATGGAGCCGTATAAGGCAGTCTAATATCCAACAGAGCTGATGCACAAAAATAGAGCCTCCCCTGTCACTGCACACAAAGTGTTGTGTTGTAAGTGGAAATCGCTAACAGCAGAAGCAGTTTTTTGGTTCTTCTTCCCTGCCTAATGCTCTCCCTTATCCTGAATCAGCAGCAGCAACCTCTCCCTAATGCTAAGATCGGCAGAAGTAAGATGGCGGTCAGCGTGCACGCTCTTTATAGCCCCTGTGACGCCACAGAAAGCCAGCCAATCACTTGCATGCCCTTCTCAAAGATGGTGGTAACTGATGCAAATGACAACGTGTTGCCCACAGTGTGCGTCCTCCATCATTGGCTGAAAAAGGGCGCTGGAAGCATCTTTTGAAACCCGACTTTGGCGCTCTGGTCGCTGACCTCACACTATGGTCGGGTTTTGTTTAACCCCTTCCTGACATCAGACGTACTATCCCGTCCATGGGACCCGGGCCCCTATGCCCATGGACGGGATAGTACGTCTACCGCGATCAGCGGCGCCCACGTGGTTAGCGCCGCTGATCGCGGCCGGGTGTCAGCTGATTATCACAGCTGACACCCGGCACAATGTGTCAGGGGCGGTCACAGACCGCCCCCGACGTGTTAACCCCTTGCACACCGCGATCAAATATGATCGCGGTGTACCGGGGGTTAAAGGGAAGCATCGGCAGGGAGGGGGCTCCCTCCGTGCTTCCCTGAGCCCCCCACGGCAGCGCAATGTGCAGCGCTGCTGCGAGGGGCTCCTTTCCTGCAGGCCCCTGAATCCAAGATGGCGACGGGGGCCTTCGGGGGCCTGCAGGAAGCTGGCTTCCTCAGTGCCTGCAAAGCCCAGGCATGAGGAAGCCTTCTGCACTGCCTGTGACAGATCGCTGATCTGTCACAGTGATCTGTGATGTGACAGATCAGCGATCTGTCACAGGACAGTGATGTCCCACCTGGGACTATTTAATAAAGTTAAAAAAAAAAAAAAAAAGTGTTAAAATAAATTTAAAAAAATCGCCAAATAAATTAGAAAAAAAAAAAAAATATTCCCCCAAATAAATCCATTTTTTGGAAATAAAAAAAACAATAAAAGTACACATATTAGGTATCGCCGCATCCGTAACGACCCGCCCTATAAAACTGTCCCATTAGTTAACCCTTTTAGCGAACCCCTTAAAAAATAAAAATAAAAAACAAAGCAAAAAATAATGATTTATGATCATACCGCCAAACAAAAAGTGTAATAACGCGCAATCAAAAAGACGCATATAAATATTCATGGTACCGCTAAAAACGTCATCTTGTCCCGCAAAAAACGAGCCATGACACAGCGTCATCAGCGAAAAAATAAAAAAGTTATAGCTCGCAGAATAAAGCGATGCAAAAATAATTATTTTTTATATAAAATAGTTTTCATTGCATAAAACCGACAAAACATAAAAAACGACCTAAATGAGGTATCACTGTATCCGTACTGACCCAAAGACTAAAACCGCTTTATCAATTTTATCGCACGCGGAACGGTGTAAACGCACTCCCCCAAAAGAAATTCATGAAACGCTGGTTTTTGTTCATTCTGCGCCCCAAAAATCGGAATAAAAAGCGATCAAAAAAGTCACATGCCCGAAAATGGTACCAATAAAAACGTCAACTCGTCCCGCAAAAAATAAGACCTCACATGACTTGGTGGGTCAAAATACGGAAAAATTATAGCTCTCAATATGTGGTGATGCAAAAACTATTTTTACAATAAAAAGCGTCTTTTAGCGTGCGACAGCTGCCAAATATAAAAACCGCCATAAATAGTAAATCAAACCCCCCGTTATCACCCCCTTAGTTAGGGAAAAATAATAAAATAAAAAAAAGGTATTTATTTCCATTTTTCCATTAGGGTTAGGGTTAGGGCTAGGGCTAGGGTTAGGGCTAGGGCTAGAGTTAGGGTTAGGGCTGAGATTAGGGTTAGGGGTGTGTTGGGGTTCGGGTTGGAGTTAGAATTGGGGGTTTCCACTGTTTGGGCACATCAGGGGCTCTCCAAATGCAACATGGCATCTGATCTCAATTCCAGCCAATTCTGAGTTGAAAAAGTCAAATGGTGCTCCATCCCTTCCAAGCTCTGCCATGCGCCCAAACAGAGATTTACCCCCACATGTAGGGTATCAGCCTACTCAGGTCAAATTGCAAAACAATTTTTTGGGTCCAATTTCTCCTGTTACCCTTAGGAAAATAAAAAATTGGGGGCAAAAATATAATTTTTGTGGAAAAAAATGATTTTTTTATTTTCACGTCCGAGCGTTATAAACTTCTGTGAAGCACTTGGGGGTTCAAAGTGCTCACCACACATCTAGATAAGTTCCGTGGGGGGTCTAGTGTCCAAAATGGGGTCACTTGTGGGGAGTTTCAATAGTTTAGGAACATCAGGGGCTCTCCAAACGCACATGACACCCGCAGACCATTCCATCAAAGTCTGCATTCCAAAACATCACTGCTTCCCTTCCGAGCCCCGACGTGTGTCCATACAGTTTTCTCTCACATATGGGGTGTCAGCGTACTCATGACAAATTGGACAACAACTTTTGGGGTCCAATTTCTCCTGTTACTAGTGTTGAGCATTCCGATACCGCAAGTATCGGGTATCGGCCGATACTTGCTGTATCGGAATTCCGATACCGACTTCCGATATTTTTTCAATATCGGAAGTCGGCATCGGAATCGGAAGTTCAAAGTTGATTGACAGCCGAAATGACGTCATCATGATGCGCGGTGTGTGCGCATCATGATGCGCCGTCATTTCGGGCCTTCCGGGGGTCTCTGCCGGCCTGCCGGGGGGCTGTGCCGGCCTGCCGGGGGGCTGTGTGGACTGCCTGGGGTCTGTACTGGCCTGCCGGGGGGGTGTGCCGGCCTGCCGGTGGTCTGTGCACCCTGTGGGGGTCTGTACCGGCCTGCCGGGGGGCTGTGCTGATGTCCGGGGGTCTGTGCAAGAATCGTCCGATGGGACTACAAGTCCCATCTGGCGATGCCTGCTACCATGACAGTGATTGACACATTAGCCAATGATGGGACAGTAGCAGTCCCATCATCCGGCTAATGTGTTAAATGTTAAAAAAAAATATATATATATATATATATACTACATACATACTACATACATACTACATGCATGCTACATACATACTACATGCTACATACATACTACATATATACTACATGCATGCTACATACATACTACATGCTACATGCATACCACATATATACTACATACATACTACATGCATGCTACATACATACTACATGCTACATACATTCTACATATATACTACATGCATGCTACATACATACTACATGCTACATACATACCACATATATACTACATACATACTACATGCATGCTACATGCTACATACATACCACATACATACTACATACATACTACATACATACTACATGCATGCTACATACATACTACATGCATGCTACATACATAACACATATATACTACATGCATGCTACATACATACTACATGCTACATACATACCACATACATACTACATACATACTACATGCATGCTACATACATACTACATGCTACATACATACTACATATATACTACATGCATGCTACATGCATGCTACATACATACTACATACATACTACATGCATGCTACATACATACTACATACATACTACATGCTACATACATACCACATATATACTACATACATACTACATGCATGCTACATACAATACATACATAGACATACAGTACATATAACATAGAGTAACATACTTACCAATACTTGTCACATTGTTCCCCGAAGCCATTGTCTTTTACGGAATAAATATTAACATAACAAACCACAAAAATACTCACCCATGATCCGAAGCAGTCCACGAGTGTGTCCCACGACGATCTTGGGTAGAGAACTGCAGCATCAGCTGATGCTGCCGTTCTCTACGGGCTGCAGGAATCCAATGACGGAAGGTAGGTATCCTTCCGCACTGTATTCCTCCGCCACTTAAAAAAAAAAAAGTCCCTAGTCTCACTTTATGCCATTGCTGTGTCAATGGCATAAAGTGAGACTAGGGACTTTTTTTTTTTAAGTGGCGGAGGAATACAGTGCGGAAGGATACCTACCTTCCGTCATTGGATTCCTGCAGCCCGTAGAGAACGGCAGCATCAGCTGATGCTGCCGTTCTCTACCCAAGATCGTCGTGGGACACACTCGTGGACTGCTTCGGATCATGGGTGAGTATTTTTGTGGTTTGTTATGTTAATATTTATTCCGTAAAAGACAATGGCTTCGGGGAACAATGTGACAAGTATTGGTAAGTATGTTACTCTATGTTATATGTACTGTATGTCTATGTATGTATTGTATGAATGTATTGTATGTAGCATGCATGTAGTATGTATGTAGTATGTATGTAGTATGTATGTAGCATGTAGTATGTATGTAGCATGCATGTAGTATGTATGTAGTATGTATGTAGTATGTATGTAGCATGTAGTATGTATGTAGCATGCATGTAGTATGTAGCATGCATGTAGTATGTATGTAGCATGCATGTAGTATGTATGTAGTATATATGTAGCATGTAGTATGTATGTAGCATGCATGTAGTATGCATGTAGTATGTATGTAGCATGCATGTAGTATGTATGTAGCATGCATGTAGTATGTATGTAGCATGCATGTAGTATGTATGTAGCATGCAAGTAGTATGTATGTAGCATGCATGTAGTATGTATGTAGCATGCATGTAGCATGTAGTATGTATGTAGCATGCATGTAGTATGTATGTAGTTTGTATGTAGCATGTAGTATGTATGTAGCATGCATGTAGTATATATGTAGTATGTATGTAGCATGTAGTATGTATGTAGCATGCATGTAGTATGTATGTAGCATGCATGTAGGATGTATGTAGCATGCATGTAGTATGTATGTAGTATGTATGTAGCATGCATGTAGTATGTATGTAGCATGCATGTAGTATGTAGCATGTATGTAGTATGCATGTAGTATATATGTAGTATGTATGTTACATGTAGTATATATGTAGTATGCATGTTGCATGCATGTAGTATGTAGCATGTATGTAGTATGCATGTAGTATATATGTAGTATGTATGTTACATGTAGTATATATGTAGTATGCATGTTGCATGCATGTAGTATATATGTTGTATGTATGTTGCATGCATGTAGTATATATGTAGTATGTATGTTGCATGTAGTATATATGTAGTATGAATGTAGCATGTATGTAGTATGAATGTAGCATGTATGTAGTATGCATGTTGCATGTAGTATATATGTAGTATGTATGTTACATGTAGTATGCATGTTGTATGTATGTAGCATGTATGTAGCATGTAATTTTTTTTATTTTTTTTTTATTTTTTTTTTACATTCAACACATTAGCCGGATGATGGGACTACTACTGTCCCATCATTGGCTAATGTGTCAATCACTGTCATGGTAGAAGGCATCGCCCGATGGGACTTGTAGTCCCATCGGACGATGCCTGCACAGCCCCCCGGAGCCTGCACAGCCCCCCGGCAGGCCGGCACAGCCCCCTGGCAGGCCGGCACAGCCCCCCCCGGAGCCTGCACAGCCCCCCGGCAGGCCGGCACAGCCCACCGGAGCCTGCACAGACCACCGGCAGGCCGGCACAGCCCCCCGGCAGGCCGGCACAGACCACCGGAGCCTGCACAGACCCCCTGGCAGGCCGGCACAGCCCCCCGAAAGGCCCGTACAGACCCCAGAGAGGCTGTACAAGGCAAAAACAGGGTTTTTCTTATTCCGATACCGGAAGTCCCATAGACTTGAATGGGACTTCCGGTATCGGAATCGGCGATACCGATACTTTTTTTTAAGATCGGCCGATCCATTCCGATCCGATACTTTGAAGTATCGGACGGTATCGCTCAACTCTACCTGTTACCCTTGGGAAAATGAAAAAATTGTGGACTAATTGATCATGTTTGTGGAAAATATACGATTTTTTTATTTTCATGCCCTGGCATTATAAACTTCTGTGAAGCCCTTGGGGGTTCAAAGTGCTCACCACACATCTAGATAAGTTCCTTAGGGGGTCTCGTTTCCAAAATGGGGTCATTTGTGGGGGGTTTCCACTGTTTAGGTACATTAGGGGATCTCCAAAGGCAACATGACACTCGCAGAACATTCCCTCAAAGTCTGCATTCCAAAACGTCACTACTTCCCTTCCGAGCCCCGACGTGTGTCCATACAGTAGTTTTCTCCCACATATGGGGCGTCAGCGTACTCATGACAAATTGGACAACAACTTTTGGGGTCCAATTTCTCCTGTTACCCTTAGGAAAATGAAAAAATTGGGGACTAATTGATCATGTTTGTGGAAAAAATACGATTTTTTTATTTTCATGCCCTGGCATTATAAACTTCTGTGAAGCCCTTGGGGGTTCAAAGTGCTCACCACACATCTAGATAAGTTCCTTAGGGGGTCTCGTTTCCAAAATGGGGTCATTTGTGGGGGGTTTCCACTGTTTAGGTACATTAGGGGATCTCCAAAGGCAACATGACACTCGCAGAACATTCCCTCAAAGTCTGCATTCCAAAACGTCACTACTTCCCTTCCGAGCCCCGACGTGTGTCCATACAGTAGTTTTCTCCCACATATGGGGCGTCAGCGTACTCAGGACAAATTGGACAACAACTTTTGGGGTTCAATTTCCCCTGTTACCCTTGGGAAAATAAAAAAATTGTGGACTAATTGATCATGTTTGTGGAAAATATACGATTTTTTTATTTTCATGCCCTGGCATTATAAACTTCTGTGAAGCCCTTGGGGGTTCAAAGTGCTCACCACACATCTAGATAAGTTCCTTAGGGGGTCTCGTTTCCAACATGGGGTCATTTGTGGGGGTTTCCACTGTTTAGGTACATTAGGGGCTCTCCAAAGGCAACATGACACCCGCAGACCATTCCATCAAAGTCTGCATTCCAAAACGTCACTACTTCCCTTCCGAGCCCTGACGTGTTTCCATACAGTAGTTTTCTCCCACATATGGGGTGTCAGTGTACTCAGGACAAATTGGACAACAACTTTTGGGGTTCAATTTCTCCTGTTACCCTTGGGAAAATAAAAAAATTGGGGACTAATTGATCATGTTTGTGGAAAAAATATGATTTTTTTATTTTCATGCCCTGGCATTATAAACTTCTGTGAAGCCTTTGGGGGTTCAAAGTGCTCACCTCACATCTAGATAAGTTCCTTAGGGGGTCTAGTTTTCAAAATGGGGTCATTTGTGGGGGGTTTCCACTGTTTAGGTACATTAGGGGCTCTCCAAAGGCAACATGACACCCGCAGACCATTCCATCAAAGTCTGCATTCCAAAACGTCACTACTTCCCTTCCGAGCCCCGACGTGTGCCCATACAGTAGTTTTCTCCCACATATGGGGTATCAGCATACTCAGGACAAATTGGACAACAACTTTTCGGGTCCAATTTCTCCTGGTACCCTTGGGAAAATAAAAAAATGGTGACTAAAAGATCACGTTTGTGGAAAAAATACGAATTTTTTATTTTCACGCCCGGGCGTTATAAACTTCTGTGAAGCACTGGGGGGTTCAAAGTGCTCACCACACATCTAGATAAGTTCCTTGGGGGGTCTAGTTTACAAAATGGTGTCATTTTTGGGGGGTTTCCACTGTTTAGGTACATCAGGGGTTTTCCAATCGCGACATGGTGTCCGATCTCAATTCCAGCCAAAAACGTCAAATGGCGCTGCTTCCCTTCCGAGCTCTGCCATGCACACAAATAGTGGTTTACTCCCACATGTGGGGTATCAGCGTACTCAGGACAAATTGCACAATAACTTTTAGGGTCCTGTTACCATTGGGAAAATAAAAACTGGGGTGAAAAGATCATTTTTGTGGAAAAAATATGATTTTTTAATTGTACCGCTGTACGTTATAAACTTCTGTAAAGCCCTTGTGGGTTTAACCCCTTAACGACCAGGGGTATTTTTGGTTTTTGCATTTTCATTTTTCCCTCCCTTCTTTCCAGAGCCATAACTTTTTTATTTTTCCGTTTATATGGCCATGTGAGGGCTTATTTTTTGCGGGACGAGTTGTACTTTTAAATTACATCATTGGTTTTACCATATCATGTACTCGAAAACGGGAAAAAAATTCCAAGTGCGGTGAAATTGCAAAAAAAGTGCAATCCCACACTTGTTTTTTGCTTGGCTTTTTTGTTAGGTTCACTAGATACTAAATCTGACCTGCCATTATGATTCTCCAGGTCATTACGAGTTCATAGACACCAAACATGTGTATGTCCTCTTTTATCTAAGTGGTGAAAAAAAATTCCAAAGTTTGCTAAAAAACAAAAAAAAAAATTGGCGCAATTTTCCGAGACCCGTAGCGTCTCCATTTTTCATGATCTGGGGTCAGGTGAGGGCTTATTTTTTCTGTGCCAGACTGACGTTTTTAATGATACCACATTTGTGCAGATATGTTCTTTTGATCGCCCGTTATTGCATTTTAATGCAATGTCTTCGTGACCAAAAATAGTAATTCTGGCGTTTTTAATTTTTTTCTCGCTACGCCGTTTAGCGATCGGGTTAATGCTTTTTTTTATTGATAGATCGGGCGATTCTGAACGCGGCGATACCTAATATGTGTATGTGGGATTTTTTTTTTACTGTTTTATTTTGATTGGGGCGAAAGGGGGGTGATTTGAACTTTTAGGTTTTTTTAATTTTTTTTATTTTTAAACATTTTTTTTTATACTTTTGGCATGCTTCAATAGCCTCCGTTGGAGATTAGAAGCTTGCGCAACCCGATCGGCTCTGCTACATATGGGCGATGAGCAGAACATTCCCTCAAAGTCTGCATTCCAAAAACGTCACTACTTCCCTTCCGAGCCCCGACGTGTGTCCATACAGTAGTTTTCTCCCACATATGGGGCGTCAGCGTACTCATGACAAATTGGACAACAACTTTTGGGGTCCAATTTCTCCTGTTACCCTTAGGAAAATGAAAAAATTGGGGACTAATTGATCATGTTTGTGGAAAAAATATGATTTTTTTATTTTCATGCCCTGGCATTATAAACTTCTGTGAAGCCTTTGGGGGTTCAAAGTGCTCACCACACATCTAGATAAGTTCCTTAGGGGGTCTCGTTTCCAAAATGGGGTCATTTGTGGGGGGTTTCCACTGTTTAGGTACATTAGGGGCTCTCCAAAGGCAACATGACACCCGCAGACCATTCCATCAAAGTCTGCATTCCAAAACGTCACTACTTCCCTTCCGAGCCCCGACGTGTGCCCATACAGTAGTTTTCTCCCACATATGGGGTATCAGCATACTCAGGACAAATTGGACAACAACTTTTCGGGTCCAATTTCTCCTGGTACCCTTGGGAAAATAAAAAAATGGTGACTAAAAGATCACGTTTGTGGAAAAAATACGAATTTTTTATTTTCACGCCCGGGCGTTATAAACTTCTGTGAAGCACTGGGGGGTTCAAAGTACTCACCACACATCTAGATAAGTTCCTTGGGGGGTCTAGTTTACAAAATGGTGTCATTTTTGGGGGGTTTCCACTGTTTAGGTACATCAGGGGTTTTCCAATCGCGACATGGTGTCCGATCTCAATTCCAGCCAAAAACGTCAAATGGCGCTGCTTCCCTTCCGAGCTCTGCCATGCACACAAATAGTGGTTTACTCCCACATGTGGGGTATCAGCGTACTCAGGACAAATTGCACAATAACTTTTAGGGTCCTGTTACCATTGGGAAAATAAAAACTGGGGTGAAAAGATCATTTTTGTGGAAAAAATATGATTTTTTAATTGTACCGCTGTACGTTATAAACTTCTGTAAAGCCCTTGTGGGTTTAACCCCTTAACGACCAGGGGTATTTTTGGTTTTTGCATTTTCATTTTTCCCTCCCTTCTTTCCAGAGCCATAACTTTTTTATTTTTCCGTTTATATGGCCATGTGAGGGCTTATTTTTTGCGGGACGAGTTGTACTTTTAAATTACATCATTGGTTTTACCATATCATGTACTCGAAAACGGGAAAAAAATTCCAAGTGCGGTGAAATTGCAAAAAAAGTGCAATCCCACACTTGTTTTTTGCTTGGCTTTTTTGTTAGGTTCACTAGATACTAAATCTGACCTGCCATTATGATTCTCCAGGTCATTACGAGTTCATAGACACCAAACATGTGTATGTCCTCTTTTATCTAAGTGGTGAAAAAAAATTCCAAAGTTTGCTAAAAAAAAAAAAAAAAAATTGGCGCAATTTTCCGAGACCCGTAGCGTCTCCATTTTTCATGATCTGGGGTCAGGTGAGGGCTTATTTTTTCTGTGCCAGACTGACGTTTTTAATGATACCACATTTGTGCAGATATGTTCTTTTGATCGCCCGTTATTGCATTTTAATGCAATGTCTTCGTGACCAAAAAAAGTAATTCTGGCGTTTTTAATTTTTTTCTCGCTACGCCGTTTAGCGATCGGGTTAATGCTTTTTTTTATTGATAGATCGGGCGATTCTGAACGCGGCGATACCTAATATGTGTATGTGGGATTTTTTTTTTACTGTTTTATTTTGATTGGGGCGAAAGGGGGGTGATTTGAACTTTTAGGTTTTTTTAATTTTTTTTATTTTTAAACATTTTTTTTTATACTTTTGGCATGCTTCAATAGCCTCCGTTGGAGATTAGAAGCTTGCGCAACCCGATCGGCTCTGCTACATATGGGCGATGAGCAGATCGCCCATATGTAGCAGATTTACTGCTGTGCTTTCAGTGCCGACCACCGGGTGGCGCTGAAAGCCATATGCCTGGAACAACCATAGAGGTCTCACAGAGACCTCTGGTTGTCCAGGCAACATGACGCTGACCCCCGATCACATTTAACACAGCGGCATTTAACTAGTTAATAGGCGTGGGCGGACGGCGATTCCGCTCGCGCCTATTGCAGGCACATGTCAGCTGTTCATAACAGCTGACATGTCCCGGCTTTGATGCGGGTTCAGCGCCGGAGCCCTCATCAAAGCAGGGGAAATGTCTGATGACGGACTGTGTCCGTCATTGGACATTAAGGGGTTAAAGTTCTCACCACATATCTAGATAAGTTCCTTGGGGGGGTCTAGTTTCCAAAATGGGGTCTCTTGTAGGGGGTTTCCACTGTTTAGGTACATCAGGGACTCTCCAAACGTGACATGGCGTCCGATCTGAATTCCAGCCAATTTTGCATTGAAAAAGTCAAACGGCGCTCCTTCCATTCTGAGCTCTGCCATGCACCGAAACAGTTGTTCCCCCCCACATATCAGGTATCAGCGTACTCAGGACAAATTGCACAATAACTTTTGAAGTCCAATTTCTCCTGTTACCCTTGGTAAAATAAAAAAAATTGAACCTGAAGTATTTTTTTTGTGAAAAAAAGTTAGATGTTCATTTTTTTTAAATATTCAAAAAAATTCCTGTGACGCACCTAAAGGGTTAATAAACTTCTTGAATGTGGTTTTGAGCACCTTAAGGGGTGCAGTTTTTAGAATGGTGTCACTTTTGGGTATTTTCTATCATATAGACCCCTCAAAGTGGCTTCAAATGTGATGTGGTCCGTAAAAATAAAATGGTGTTGTAAAAATGAGAAATTGCTGGTCAACTTTTAACCCTTATAACTTCCTAACAAAAAAAAATTTTGGTTCCAAAATTGTGCTGATGTAAAGTAAACATGTGGGAAATGTTAGTTATCAAGTTTTTTGTGTGCCGTATCTCTGTGATTTAAGGGCATAAAAATTCAAAGTTGGAAAATTGCGAAATTTTCAAAATTTTCGCCAAATTTCCATTTTTCTCACAAATAAATGCAAGTTATTTGAATGAAATTTTACCACTAACATGAAGTACAATATGTCACGAGAAAACAATGTTAGAATCACCGGGATCCATGGAAGCTTTCCAGAGTTATGACCTCATAAAGGTACAGTAGTCAGATTTGTAAAAATTGGCCCGGTCATGAACGTGCAAACCATCCTTGGGGGTGAAGGGGTTAATGAAATCCGACTTCAGCGAAAGTCGCCGACTTTTGAATATGACCGACCCGTTTCGCTCAACTCTAGCTTTGACCATCGTGGACCATTACTCAAGGTTCTTGGTAGTCGTACCTGTTAAAGACCAAACAGCGAAGACAGCAGCCAGGGCATTTCAGCAACACTTTTGTCGACCGCACGGATACCCTGAACAAGTGCTCACCGACCAAGGTCCAGCCTTTGAGGCAGAAGTGTTCCAGGAGTTTTGGAACATGTACGGTTGCAAGAAAATCAAAATGACAAATGGCATGTGTGACAAGATGAACCAGGTGGTAATTGACTTATTGAAGACCTTACCTCTGGAAGAACGAAACCAGTAGCCAGAGAAGTTGCCAGACCTGGTAGATCTATATAATCATATACTGGTAAACTCTACAAATTGCACTCCGGCCTACTTGATGAGAGCAAGACATGGCAAGTTACCCATTGATTTAGATATGGGAGTCTTAACACCAGAGACAACATCACCAGATGCAGACTGGGATACAGAGCGGCAGCAACAATACCGCAAAGTGCAAGAATGTGTGTAGAAAAGTTTGTCCCAAGCAAGACAGAGGCAGGAAAGAAATTGCAACCAACATGCCCCTGCAGTTCTCTTGACACCAGGAGAACAAGTACTCAAAAGAAAGAGACGTGTTCACAAACTAGATGAGCAGTGGGAGGCAGAGCCATACACGGTGATACCTTCAGACTTTAATAACACCAAAGTATGTAACATCAGTAAAGATGGAGGAGAAACCTTAGAAGCAGTCTCAAGAGATCATCTAAAGATGTGCCCTGATCAATTGAAGGACAAGAAGGAAGTCCAAGACGCTCCACAACCCATAGTAGAGTTGGAAGAAAAGATTCAAACTATACTTGGAGAATTTCCTCGGACGTGGACACAAGTAAATCAGGCAATAGTAGTACCAGTTCTAACCTTTCATCAACCTGCTGCACCAGATGAAGTAGAGACTCTAAATGAAATGACTCCAGTAACAGATACCACATCTGCAGTGGAATACTGAAATCTGTCCCCTGCTAACAGCGAATCTGACAATCTCATGGTGAGTCTAGGAGTAGAGAGAAGGCAGTCTAAAATACCTATCTTACACAAGTCTACTTATAGCATAGTGACTAGTGCACCAACAGTAGACATCAGAGAACAGGTCAGGTCATCAGAAATATCTATACTGCGTAGATCCACTCATAGTACCAGAGGTCAGATCCCTGCCCGTTACAGAGATTACATAATGTAAATAAAGTAATAAGAATGTATAGTTGTAACCGTTAAGCATGAGAGCCTACAGAGACTTACTGTATGAACCCTTTTTAAGCATTCGTAATAACCAGTTAAAGGACAATTGGGCCACAGGACTACGTGTGGTCAGAACTGTATTTGTAAATAGTTACTTCAAAAAGGCCTTGAAAATAAGCCATCGGTGTGGCCGAAAAACAGGCCCATCTGCAGAGTGCCATGTAGCCATGCCCAGGGACAACATACAAAGTGGGTAAAGGCGGTTCCCACCAACCATACTCCAGGTACAAGCACAAAGACAATTCCTGGACAGCAGCGTATGGACTGGTCGCTGCAGTAACTGTGCTATTGTTTCTTTTTCTTGTCTGGATTTTGATAATTTTTACATTTTTAAGACTTTGTAGATTTTCATTAATTGTTGTTGTTAACAATTCTTGTTATGTTTTCCTCAGTCCAGGAGTACTGAACTTAACTGGGGTGGAATGTGACACCCCAGAGTCTGGTTGTCACAATGACATTGCCTCCCTCTATGAGGTGAAGTCATGCTTGGAGGCAGAAAAGGGACCACATGCCAGGTAGCATAGATTAAATCACAATTCCTGCTAAAGGTCAGAAAAGGGAGCTGCCTTATAAATTCTGGCCAGCAGAGGGGGTTGGTGAGTCAGCTACAAGTGAGCTGAGGGAGTTGTCATGGAAACGAGAGGAGCTGTGAGCTGTGAGGAAATGACAGGACAGTTAAATGTGAGGTAAAGAGATCTTTCTGGAAGATCCTGTCAGTTAGAGACGGAGAGCTGATCTGACAGGAGGGGAAGGACGATAGCAGAGAGAAGGGGCTTTGGGGAAGCTAAAACTGCATATAGCAGGCCCCAGAGTGAAGCGCTAATAGAAGAGAAAAGGGACGCCAGATTCCTTGGTGGTCAGGAGCTGTATGTCCTGATCGCCGAATCTGAAAGTACAGGGGATTGTAAATTCCTGTGCGACATTGAGCACCTGAGAGCACGGCAGCAGATAAGGAGCCTGGGGCTGACGGTGAAAAGGACGGTACCCATGGAATAGGCTCATGCTGACAGCCGTACAGGTTAGTGAAATCATCACGCAATTGAGGGTCACAGCATAGTTATAAACAGCAGAGACCCACACACAAAGCGCAAAAGGAAGGTCCAAAATCCCCACTTGGCAAGGTGGATCCCCTGAATGCCTCCAGGCGAGCCGGACTCATTCCATCACCTGTATGTGGTACTCCAGATTGCAACCAATTACCAGTAAAAGGTAAAGAAACTGCACCTCTCTGTGTCCTCCTCTCATTTCTCTGCACCCCAACGTTCACAGCCATTTTGACTATTAATCTAACATCTCTGACCAGAATACCACAGGTGGCGTCACGTATTTAATCATCTATAAACTTTATCTTCATTTTTACCACACTTCAACAACAAACAACTTTTCCCCATACCCTTTCATCATTTTATTGAATGGACACCTCAGGGCCACAGACCGGGTCACCGCCGCCGTGACACCGTCCCCCGTTGAAGTTGACGGGCCCGGTACCGAGTACCCCACGGTCCTGTCTGCACAGCAAGCGCACGCCCTTGCGCGCCCCAGGCACTCCACATACACAGCACCACTCACCTCTCCATACATTCCCTGCAGCCGCAGCATCTTCATCGCCGGCAACTTTCTCTCTGACACAGCTGTGTGCTTAATGCTGAAGTCATCCAGCTGCGCTGTTGTGTCAGACAGGAAGCACGGGCAGGAAGCAGAGGACAGATCTCTGCAGCTCTACTTCACTTTCATTTTCTTCTGTAGGCAGCAGAGCTGCAGGGATCACTCCCTACCCGCCGCACATAAGGGCAATCTGGCCTGGGGCTCCCCTCCACCTCAAGACCAGAGGTTGCCCCCCAGTGTTAGCCGCCCTGCAGTTTCCCCCCTCCACCTCCAGGCCCCGATGCGGCTGCACATGTTGTATGTCCACCCCTGTATAAGAATATTACTTCTATAATACTGCCCCTATGTACCAGAATATAACTACTATAATATTGCCCATATGTACAAGAATATAACTACTATAATACTGCCCCCTATAAACAAGAATATAGCTTCTACAGTATAATACTGCCCCTCTATATACAAGAATATAATTACTATAATACTGCCCACTGTATACAGTAATATGACTATTTTAATACTGCTCACTGTACTAAAATACAATTAGTAAAATACTGCACCTATGTAGAAGACTATAACTACTATGATACTGTGGCGCCCCTGAGGGTTCAGTCGCCACAGACTTACTGCACCTCCTCCTGAGGTGTGGTACCCCACCATCCAGGTAAGGTGGAGACACCTGACCACACTCCAACACCTGCACCCCACACCACAAAGTAGTGTAGCAAAGCACCTTCGGCGGCTCCCTGCTTGGAGTGTAGTATAGCACCCCTTGGTGGCTCCCTGCTTGGAACACGAAACGTGCAGGGAGGTGGGTGGAGTTTAGTTTACATAAAAGAGCGGGAAGAGTTGAGTCAGTCGTTCAGTCATTCATTCAGTCAGTGAGTGAGGATGTAGAAGGACAGAGAGTGAGACAGAGAAGATCCCCGGGAGAGGGATGGAAGAAGGAAGTGCTGCAGCAGGCCACAGTGATCTGGGTCTGCTGGCACAGGAAAGAGACAGAGAAAGGAAGCTTGATTCTCCATTGGGAAGAAGGATTAGCACGGAACGTGAGGAGAATAGGAGAACTAAGGAACAGGGTTGGAAGAGAGAACCCTTCCCAAGTTCACAGCGCAAGGCTGGGGTCCGGTCCCCGAGGATGTATGGATACTAATGGTCCTGCAGCAGACACCGGAGGAATAGAAGTAGTGACCACTTTATTCCCACACATGACTTGGGGGCACAACAGCAATATAAGAGAGAGCCGGGACTTAGTAGCAAGGAGTCCCGAAGCAGGCTACAGCTGTCTGCCATACAAGTAGAGTTCATAGGAACATCTGACAGAAGGAACTCTAGTGTAACTCAGTACTGAGAGTACTTCATTCAAAGGCGCTATAAGAGGAGACGTTCAGAAAAGGCACATATGTTGGCGGAGTGTTGGAAAGGAGTACTTCATCTTGCCTGGAAGTTGGTTGAGCTCCTGACCTGGAGGACACGGCACGGATGTGGGAACCTGTATCTGCAACAGATTGTGAGTAAAGCTTTGGAACTACATGCCCTGGTGTCCTCCACTTATTCCTGCGCCAACCCGCCCAGCACTGCTACATCCCTTGCGCCTGACCCTACACCATCTAAGTGTCACTTCACTTACTCTGCCCTGGGACTACAGCCCAGCCTGTGGAGGGCTATAACATCACTGCTGCACCACACCATCTGTCCCAGAGGATCTGTCTGCAGCATCGGCTTACATCTTCATTGCCGAACACCACTGGTGGCGTCACGAATCACTTATAAACTTTCATCACCATAAGCACACTACAACAACCCCTTTTACAATGGGCACCCAGGGCCATGGGCCGGGTCCCAGCTGCCGTGACATCTCCCATTGAAGCTCATCGGGCCCGGACCGAGAACCCCCACACAGCCCTGGGAGGGCGACCCAATACTGCCTTTTATGAAGAAGAGGATTTTTCCATAAGACTGTATTGACTACTTTCCATGTGCAAGAAACTTTCACTGTTAAGGGATGAGCCTTTGAACATGATTTAATCAGGATTGGTTGGCAGCATAGTATAACAGACTTCAGCTGTGGAATGTAGGCGACATGAGCGGAAGAACAAGTGAAATGATGCAGAGCTGTCACTGTTATCACATTAATAAGCACTTGTACATCAGTAACCACGGTAACCATGTACCAAGCACATTTTATTTTCCAACAAAGAATTTGCATGGTTGAAAATTACGAGTTGAGATTCCTCTTTGTACAGAATCTTCTTGGTTTACAGCAAATACTTTAAAATCATTAAATAAGTAGAATCTACATGTTAGATTCACTTTATTTATTACATCACAGCATTGCATAAGTATTGGTTCCCCGATGTTATTAGCAGAATTGTTATCTTTACAAGTGAAAGCAATCAGAAGGATATTGTTGCCTATCCTGTTTGTTACAACGTGCCAGTGCTTATCCGAAACGCACTGAAAAACTGTCATACAAAACACCAAAGGGAAACTTGTGGAATTATGGAAATAACAGGATGGATAGATGTGTTAATGATATGGAAATGATGAAAAAATGGAAGCAAAATTTCACATCTGGGAAGGGTCTTATCCCCCTCCCTTGGGTGTTTGTAGCTAATACTCCCAAAACCTATGAAGGATCATAACTTCCCAATGGAAGGTCATTAGGCAGTGGTTTTGGCGCCATTGGATCCAGCCAGGCCCCCGTTACGCTTAGAGACCAAACACGGCTTTGCTACTTGGCTTCTACTCGCCATTCTTCGTTACTTCATACCCTGGGGTGTTAGAACGGATCACAACCGTGGAAAGCATTCAGCCCATTCCAGAGATCTTGAAAATATAACTGGTGTGTGGCTAGAACATACAATAACTCCATATTCTCCTTAAATCTCCTTTTGAAATCCTACCTGACTCGAGGAAATTTGAACGAAGCAGTTGAACAGTGTGGGCTCTATAGATGGACATCCTGTATGAGCCTCAATACTAGCTGTTGGGACTGGACCACGTGCTTAGCCAGGTGTTCTGTTACAGCTACATATTCTGAAGGAAGATACTAAGCTGCCATTAAATCCTCCCATATTCTTCACAGTAATAATATTGCATGGATGACTGTTGTAACCATACTGGATGGAGGAGTGCTGTGACCATACTGAATTGGGAAGCTGTGGTGACCATACTTTATTTGGGGCTGTGGTGACCATAATGTGTGGGGGGATGTGGTAGACATCACAGTTGCTTAGATCAATATAACATAAGTAGTTATAGTTTTCTTACTAGTCCTCTACTGCTACCTTTCCAACTATTCCAAGCTCCCTCACTGGTCTCTGTTTTTCCTTGCAAAGATGTAATTTGTTTACGCAGACATGTGACCACTGCAGTCAATGACAGTCCACAATGGTGCTGACACTGATAATATGTTTATTTTTAGACCAAATTGGTCTTTTTACTTTCACATTAATAACCACCATGCCTCTCCCTTCTTCTTATTTGATGCTTGAATAAACTGTGTTTTGCAACACGGGATGAATGTGAAAATTTTCTGGTTGTTCTATTGCTTGATATATTTTATTTAGCATTTAAATGACTCAGAAAAGTACAACGTGATTGTGGATAAGATGGAGCTAGAAGATCTCTGACAAACACCATAGAAATATTATGACGTGATAGATGAAAAAGGAAGAGGATGTGAATTTTAATGGCGTACATCTGCATCTCTGCTCAACAGCACGTTTTTTTTCCTGGATGGTTTCAATGCATCTGTTTTCTTCATGGAATGGCTTCTTAAAGTAGCATTACTAGAAAGTAACTAATCTTTGCTATTTGAATTTGTCGAAAATTTTCTATCTAGTATGACAAAGCTTCAAATTGCCTTGAAAACATATGTGTAACACTCTGAGGTCTCTCAGGACTGCATTGAACACATTTCATGCTATTTAATGCAAACACATCCTTCATAATATCCAAGTGACCTCCACATATATAGCTATGGGTAAGCAGATGGTAACTGTTTATCATTGCTGTGCTGTCACACTATCTGTAATGATTATGTTTCAAATCTTTCCTCCTAATCTGTATTGCTCAGCTGTAATCTGTGACTTCCTCTCTATCCCGATTCTCTACAAAGTGTCTGGTGCATTCCCTGCCTTGGCTTTTATACAGGTTATGACAGTCCCTCAAAATCTAATAGCTGCAAGTCATCCTGGGGAAGCTCACATGGCCAAACCTGAGGTCAGTTTATTTATATCTTTTTGAATCCTCTCTCTCTTCTTTTGTATTAGCTATCCCTCCTAGCTTTGTGTCATCAGCAAATTTAATCAGTTTACCCTTAATTTCTTCATCTAAATCATTGATAAAGATTTTGAACAATACAGGGACCAGGTCAGAGCAATGTGGTACCCCACTTGAGACATTCTTCAACTGGATGTGCAGCCATTTACGACCACTCTTTGGGTCCGATCACTAAGCCAGTTATGAATCCACCTAACAGTTGCCTTGTCCATTCCATACCTAGTCATTTTTTTCAATAAGGATTGTGTGAGACACTTTGTCAAATGCTTTGCTGAAGTCAAGATATACTATATCTACAGCATTTCCCTGATCCACCCAATCAGTGATTCCGTCATAGAAGGAAATTAAGTTAGTCTGACATGACTTATTAGTTACAAACCCATGCTGACTCTGTTTAAATCACTTCGTTCTTATCCAGGTACTGACACACGTGTTGTTTAATAATTTGTTCAAAGATCTTTCCTGGTATAGAAGTCAGACTCACCGGCCTATAGTTGCCTGGGTCCACTTCTTCCCCTTTTTGAAGATAGGAACAACATTTGCTCTTCTCCAGTCTTCTGGGACTTCTCCTGTTCTCCAAGAATTTTCAAAGATTTATGGAGAGGGGTTCAAAAATTTCTTCTATCTCCTTCAGTACTCTGGGGTGTAATTCATCTGGACCTGGAGACTTGAATTCATTTAGGTTAGCTAAGTGTTTCCTCACTATCTTTCTGTTTATAGATATCCTGGATTCTTCTATTCCCTTAATAGGACAGGGAAGAACAGTTGATGTTACATTTCCTTTCTGAGAGAAAACAGATGCAAAATAGGAATTTAAAAGTTCGGCCTTCTCAACATGCTGTCTTACCATTTCATCATTTTCATCGTGTAAAAATCCTATAGCATCTTTGATTTTTTTTTACTTTTGACATATCCCCAAAATCCTTTATTATTGCTGTTGACGTCTCTTTCAAACCTCAATTCATTGTCAGATTTAGGTAATCTGATTTGTGCCCTGCAGGTCCTGCAGACAGCATTATATTCTTCTTTAGATATGCCTCCCTCTTTCCATTTTATAAACATTTCTTTCTTCCTTTTTAGCATGTGCTTAAGTTCTGTGTTCATCCATCCTGGTTTCCTTAAATGCTTCCTATTCTTCCCTCTTTTCGGAATTGTTAACAACTGTGCTTTGAGAATTTCATTTTTCAAGATTTCCCATCCTTCCTGTACATTTTTGTCTTTATGGATATCCAGCCATTGGATCCCTCCAATTCTCTTTCTGAATCCCTTAAAATCTTTGTCTACTCCCGAGAGGACCGCACGGGTCAATGTGTAACACTACAGCTTCTCCCAGCTACTCTTAGTTCCCAACTGACTAATGAGGACCCCTTGGCCTGAGGTCCGTTGGTACAATTCCTCATTAGAAAGTCCACAGTTCTCCGTAGGAGAGTTTAAGTCCCAGTATGGTGACCATTGCTTCCTTTCACTGTAGATCGCTGCTCAATAAACTCCTTCTGCTACAATCCCTTCTCATTCAATCTCCTTTAAATGGAATTTTTACTTCCCTTGAGATAAGTTCTGTACCATTTAGGTGGCTTCTCTGGCCTAGGTTCCAATCTGTCGAATATCTCCATCAGATTATCTCTTCATGTTTCCTCAGTCCTTAGGACTAGTGATGAGCAAGTATGCTTGTTGCTCGGGTTTCCCTGAGCATGCTTGGGTGGTCTCCAAGTATTTGGAAATGCTCGGAGATTTAGTTTCTGTTGCCGGGCAGCTGCATGATTTGTGGCTACTTGACAGCCTGAATACATGTGGGAATTCCCTAACAAACAGGCAATCCCCACATGTATACAGGCTGTCAAGTAGCTGCAAATCATGCAGCTGCGGCAACAGAAACTAAATCTCCGAGCACTTCCAAATACTCAGAGACCACCCGAGCATGCTTTGGGAAACCCGAGCAACGAGCATACTCGCTCATCACTACTGTGGTCTTCCCTGTTCACACAAAACACACTTTAATGTGTCAGCCTGCCAACTGATAGACTTTAAGACTGTCTGTGCTGAACACTGGGCTCTTACCCACCCACTATCAGGAAGTCATGTTCTGTCTTCCCAAATAGCACCTGCAATTCTGGGCTAGTCCCAACTGTTAACTTTATCTATTCCTCAACTACAGGTGCTTCTCACAAAATTAGAATATCAACAAAAAGTTAATTTATTTCAGTTCTTCAATATAAAAAGTGAAACTCAGATATTATATAGAGTCATTACAAACAGTGATCTATTTCAAGTGTTTATTTCTGTTAATGTTGATGATTATGGCTTACAGCCAATGAAAACCCAAAAGTCATTATCTCAGTAAATTAGAATACTTTGTAACACCAGCTTGAAAAATAATTTTAAAATCTGAAATGTTGACCTACTGAAATGTATGTTCAATAAATGCACTCAATACTTGGTCGGGGCTCCTTTTGCATCAATAAGGCTAGTTTCACACTTGCTTTTTTTTGCAGCGCGTTTTTCCCGCAAAAAAACGCATTGAAAAAACGCATACAAAAGCATACAACTGCTGCGATTTTTTTCAAGCATTTTTATGAGCATGCATGAAAAAAACGCAGCGTTTTTAAGCGTTTGTATGCGTTTTTAGTGCGTTTTTACCGCGTTTGCGTTTTTTTCCAACATTTTTAGGTGGCCCCTCACACTACCCAAACCATGACTTTACTAACCCTAACCCTGACCCTAACCCTAACCCTAACCCTGACCCTAACCCTAACCCTAACCCTGACCCTAACCCTTAACCAAATCATACTTAACCCTAACCCAAACCCTAAACCCTAACTAACCCTAACCCTAACCCTGACCCTAACCCTAACCCTAACCCTGACCCTAACCCTAACCCTAACCCTGACCCTAACCCTAACCCTGACCCTAACCCTTAACCAAATCATACTTAACCCTAACCCAAACCCTAAACCCTAACTAACCCTAACCCTGACCCTAACCCTAACCCTAACCCTGACCCTAACCCTAACCCTAACCCTAACCCTGACCCTAACCCTAACCCTAACCCTGACCCTAACCCTTAACAAAACCATACTTAACCCTAATCCTGACCCTAACCCTGACCCTAACCCTTAACAAAACCATACTTAACCCTAACCCTGACCCTAACCATAACCCTGACCCTAACCCTAACCCTAACCCTGACCCTAACCCTTAAGCAAACCATACTTAACCCTAATCCTGACCCTAACCCTGACCCTAATCCTTAACAAAACCATACTTAACCCTGACCCTAACCCTGACCCTAACCCTAACCCTGACCCTAACCCTAACCCTAACCCTGACCCTAACCCTTAACAAAACCATACTTAACCCTAATCCTGACCCTAACCCTGACCCTAACCCTTAACCAAACCATACTTAACCCTAACCCTGACCCAAAACCCAACCCTAACCCTGACCCTGACCCTAACCCTAACCCTAAACCCCCTTAACTAACCCTAACTCTAACCCAAACCCCTAAATTCCATGGTTAAAAAAAAAAAACGCATATGCAAAAAAAGCTTACATGAGCATGCCAGTGCGCACATATGCGCATCCATAGGCTATAATGGCCATTTTTAGCGCAAAACGTGCGCATATGTGCGCATGCGTTTTTTTGCAGGGCCAAAAAATGCAGCATGATGCGTCTGGAAAATCCAATTGCACACCCCAAAAAAACGCAGCGCATGAAAATCGCATACATGCGCTTACAAGCGCGCAGGTATGCGCACCCATGTTAAATATAGGGGAAAAAACGCATGCGCAGGTTAGCGTTTTTTTCCAGCGCTAAAAAACGCAAATGTGAAACCAGCCTTACTGCATCAATGCGGCGTGTCATGGAGGCGATCAGCCTGTGGCACTGCTGAGGTGTAATGGAAGCCAGGGATGCTATGATAGCAGCCTTCAGCTCTTCTGCATTGTTGGGTCTGGTGTCTCTCATCTTCCTCTTGACAATACCCTAAGGGGGTTAAGGTCATTTCTGGCCAATCAAGCACAGTGATATCAGTTATTGGTACTTTGGGCAGTGTGGAGACGTGCCAAGTCCTGCTGGAGAATGAAATTTCCATCTCCAAAAAGCTTGTCGGCAGAGGGGAGCATAACGTGCTCTAATATTTCCTGGTTGATGGCTGTGCTGACTTTGGTCTTAATAAAACACAGTGGACCTACACCAGCAGATGACATGGCACCCCAAACTATCACTTATTGTGGACACTTCACACTAGACCCCTAGCAGCTTGGATTGTGGCCTCTCCCCTCTTCCTCCAGACTCTGGGACCTAGATTTCTAAATGAAATGTAAAATTTACTTTCATCTGAAAATAACACCTTGGACCACTGAGCAACTGCCCAGTTCTTTTTCGCCTTGGCCCAAGTAAGACGCTTCTGGCGTTGTCTATTGGTCATGAGTGGCTTAACATAAGGAATGCAACATTTGTAGCCCATGTCTTGGATATGTCTGTGTGTGGTTGCTCTTGAATCAATGACTCCAGCAGCCGTCCACTCCTTGTGAATCTCCCCAAATTTTTTTAATGGTCTTTTCTTAACAATCCTTTCAAGGCTGAGGTTATACCGGTTGCTTGTGCACCTTTTTCTACCACACTTTTTCCTTCCCCTCAACTTTACATTAATATGCTTGGATACAGCATTCTGTGAACAGCCAGCTTCTTTAGCAATGACCTTTTGTGGTTTACCCTCCTTGTGGAGTGTGTCAATGTCTGCCTTCTGGACATCTGTCAAGTCAGTAATCTTCCCTATGATTGTAGTGCCTACTGAGACAGACTAACAGACCTTTTTTAAATGCTTTGGAAGCCTTTGCTGGTGTTTTTTGTTAATTATTCTAATTTACTGAGTTAATGACTTTTGGGTTTTCATTGGCTGTAAGCCATAATCGTCAACATTACCAGAAATAAACACCTGAAATAGATCACTCTGTTGGTAATGACTCTATATAATATATGAGTTTAACTTTTTGTATTGAAGATCTGAAATAAATTAACTTTTTGATGATATTCTAATTTTGTGAGAAGCATTTGTAAGTGCAAGGAAACTACAAAACAGATATGATCACATTTATAACAGTGCACTGCATTATATAATAATAACACTTATCTTCAAGGGGGGATTTGGGCAGCACCTCCACTTCCTTACAGAGTTGCACTTTGTTTTATATTTTTGCCATTTTGCAACTTGTTCAGTCACTGATTCTATACACCAAGGACAAGCAAGGAAATTCAAGGATCATACAAAGTACACGTGGGAGTTGGAGCCATAGCAGACAGGTTTCTCTTGTGTTTTATAGAGTTGTGATTTGTAAAAAAAAAATGTTCCTCTCATTGTTTTGTCCTTTTTATCAAGTGTTTCAATGAATTAAAATTAATTTCTTCAAACAGCTTCAAACTCTACATGAAACAAGTCAGCTGCTCAGTCATTTGTAAGCCCTCACATGGGAAGCGAGTAAATGGAAAGAAAAATCATGACTGGCACTGTCTTCTTTCATCTTTCCATTTCAAAAGAAGCAACAAAAAATAGTTTTTGAATTTTATTTTAAATATAACTTTGTGAATGTGAATTTTAATGGATAATCTTATCCAGGTATGTCTGACTCTGAAATGCTGCAATGTTTTAGAGAAAAGCGTGTCCACTCCTTGACATTACCTTTCTGAATCCTGTTCATATAGGTATTGTTCACATGGTCAGGTTTTTACCTTGGTGTTTGGTAGAGCGGCTTAGTATATATTTTTTGCAAAAAAAGTATCAACTAAATAACCTGTTTTGTTGTCATCTTTTTACTAGCACTTGCTGTTTATTGTTAGATTTTTTTTTTACAACAGAGTGGTTTTTTCACATTTGTTGTACTGTGTTTCAATCTCTTGGTGGTGTTAATACTGTTCTACCAACTTATTCACAATGTGCATGGCCCATGCGTTTGTATTCAATTGGTCTCTTGCTTTTGCAAGTTTTTGAGAGGTCTCCACCCCTCTCTTGTGGGCCATGCACATATAAAGCTGTCTCACACAGTGTTTCCACTTCAGACATTACCTTTCTGAATCCTGCTCATATAGGTACTGTTCACATGGTCAGGTTTTAAATACATTGGTTAGGACTGCTCTGAATGGTATACCTTGGCGTCTGGTAGAGTGGCTTAGTATACATGTTTTCCAAAAAATGTATCAGCTAAATACCCTGTTATATTGTCATCTTTTTACTAGCACTTGCTGTTTATTGTTAGATATTTTTTTAAAACAGAGTATTTTTTTCACGTTTGTTGTGCTGTGTTTCTCTGTGTTTTAGTACATAGTGAGCAGAGGCTGTAAGCATACCCCTGACCCTCACTGATAGCCAGTGCATCAGTGCAGAGCCAGCTGTCAGTCAGTGCCAGGGTGTGATAATAGCCACCGTTCCCCATGTACTGAGCAGTGACTAAATCTGCTCTGGCCACCCTTGTATGACTGAAAAGGAGGAATAAAGTTAATTTCCTCCTGATAGCCGAGCTTTCAGTGCAGCAGTCAGGCACCTTTGGAACGCCATTAACCTGCAGATTAACCCCACGCCTGCAGGCTAACAGTGTCTTTAGCCCTGTCTATCTCAGTAAGCCTTACCTTTTGTCAATTTTCTAACCAAAGATGGGGAGGTAATGAGAAAAAATGTTTCTAAACTGAATTTCTTGAAAGAAAATAGTCTACGCGTGGAAGAAAATCTGATAATCACAATGCAGGGGTTTACAATCTTCCGATTCTTTACACAGCTGTACATCCTATATGTCAATTAGCATCATAGGTTTTCAGCAACTATTAAAAATGTTCACGGTCCATGAAGGAGCAGCTGTTATTTGTAAGTCTGTGGGTAAGGTCCTGTCATTCAGCATGGGGCTTGAAAACATGTTGGTTTGTGCACTGACATCCTGTTGCCCCTTTAAAGTTGAACAATTAAGCTGCACATGTCATTTTTCTGTATGAGAGCAGAGCTGTCACTCCAGCACTAAATATGATGTCTCAGCCAGAATTTCTGACTTTTTTCTGCAGAGTGTAGGAGGAAGAAATCATTAGCAGAGTTTACATCTGTCTGTTTCATGTTGTCACATTGTAAATACAAAGCTGCTGCCTGTTCAGTTTACTGAAGAGTTACTTACTTCCTTAGGCAGGAAAGGAAGACCCTTAATGGATCATTAAAATGAATAGTCCTGTATCCCCGATAAAAAGTTCTGAATTGTTCTGCAGATTCATTTATCCTTATAGTAGCATACATCAGCATAGACACAAATAAATAAAGAATATTTCACTTCCCACAGCCACCACTAGAGGGAGCTTACTGTATGCTGCTTATAGCCTGAACTCAACAATAATGCAGTATGCAGTAAGCTCCCTCTAGTGGTGGCTGCAGGCTGACAGAATTTTATCATGGAATTAAATTTGACACTTTGTATCAGATAAAACAAATCTCCAACCACTGTAAAAATACACACATTGTCAAAATTGTTGGTGCCTCTCGATTAATGACAGAAAAACCCACAATGGTCACAGAAATAACTTGAATCTGACAAAAGTAATAATAAATCAAAAATCTATGAAAATGAACAAATGAAAGTCAGACATTGCTTTTCAACCATGCTTCCACAGAATTTTTACAAAAAGAAAATTCATGAAATAGGCCTGGACAGAAGTGATGGTACCCCTGAAAATAGTGTGACAAAAGGGACTTGTTAAATCACGGTGTGTCCACTAATTAGCAGCACAAGTGTCTACAATCTTGGACTCAGTGAGTGACACTGTATAGAGGGCTATAGATACTCACTGTGCTGTTTGGTGACATGGTGTGTATCACACTCAACATGGACCAGAGGAAGCGAAGGAAAGAGCTGTCTCAGGAGATTAGAAAGAAAATTATAGACAAACATGTTAAAGGTAAAAGTTATAAGACCATCTCCAAGCAGCTTGATGTTCCTGTGACTACTGTTACACATATTATACAGAAATTTAAGCTCCATGGGATTATAGCCAACCTCCCTGGATTTGGGCGCAGGAGGAAAATTGATGACAAATCAATGAGACAGATAATACGAATGGTAACAAAAGAGCCCAGAAAAACTTCTAAACAGATTAAAGGTGAACTTCAAGCTCAAGGAGCATCAGTGTCAGATCGCACCATCCGTCATTGTATGAGCCAAAGTGGACTCCATGGGAGATGACCAAGGAGGACATGATTGTTGAAAAAAAAATCATAAAAAGGCCAGACTGGAATTTGCCAAACTACATGTTGACAAGTCACAAAGGCTCTGGGAGAATAGCCTATGGACAGATGAGACAAAAATGGAACTTTTTGACAAGGCACATCAGCTCTATGTTCACAGATGGGAAAAATGAAGCAAATCAAGAAAAGAACACTGTCCCCCTATTGTGAAACATTGAGAAGGCACTGTTATATTCTGGGGCTGCTTTGCTGCATCTGGCACAGGGTGTCTAGCATCTGTGCATGGTACAATGAGATCTCTAGACTATCAAGGGATTCTAGAGAGAAATTTGCTGCCTAGTGTTAGAAAGCTTGGTCTCAGTTGCAGGTCATGGGTCTTGCAACAGGATAATGACCCAAAACACACAGCTAAAAACACCCAAGAATGGCTAACAGGAAATCATTGGACTATTCTGAAGTGGCCTTCTATGAGCCCTGACCTAAATCCTATTGTGCATCTTTGAAAAGAGCTGAAACATGCCATCTGGAAAAGGCAACCTTCAAACACGACACAACTGGAGCAGTTTGCTCTTGAGGAGTGGGCCAAAATACCTGTCGAGAGGTGCGGAAGTCTCACTTACAGGAATAGTTTGATTGTAGTGACTGCCTCAAAAGGATGTGCAACAAAATATTAAGTTAAGGGCACCATCATTTCTGTCCTGGCTTATTTCATAAGTTTATTTTTTTTTTTTAAATTCTGTGGAAACATGGTTGAAAAGCAATGTCTGACTTTCATTTGTTAATTTTCATAGATTTTTTATTTATTATTACTTTTGTCAGATTTAAGTTATTTCTGTCACCTTTGTGGGTTTTTCTGTCAGGCGAGGGGTACCAACAATTTTGACCACGTGTGTATATGAAGAAATTAAGCATGGAATGAAGAACATCAGCATCTAAAAAGGAGAAAGTATTCACTTTAAAATGCACCTCCTCTCAAAACTGAACTCTTAGAAAGCAGCAGAACATTTAAAGACACTATATACAGAAATACATTTTAATGCAACATTACATTGACATATAACTAAAGTAGTTACAAACATATGGCTGCTTTCTTCCCAAAACAGCGCTAGGTGTGTAAACAGGTTGTGCGTGGTATTGCTGAGCTCCAATACCAGAAACAGACCTTGGACATGTGTTATGCTGCTATTGAAAAAAAAAAGCAGCCAACTGTACCCAGAGAACTTCACTGGCTTGTAAGGTACAAGAAAAAAAAAAAAAAAATTATCTCTAGATGGTATAAAAGCCCAGCTGATCTACACAGGATACATCCTTTGGTTTCCATTCTATGTTGGAGATGTGAGAATTCGGATGGTACCATGTTACATATTTTGTGGGAATGTTCCGTAATCCAACAACTTTGGAAGAAAGTCAGGTATTTAAACAAATCTCGAGGAAGACATACCTAATATTCCTCTCATTGGACTTTTTTCCATAATTCCAGGCTCCTATAAACACATGAAACAAGGAATCCTGAAGCACTGTCTGGCTGCTACTCACGCCAGTATTCTGAGACAATGGCCATCTAAGATAGTCCCATCTATCCTAAATTGGGCATCAGAAATGGACTCCATATACAGAATGGAGAGCTTCTCAACACATAATAAATATAATTCTGATGGTTTCTTTTGAACCTAGCAGAGTAGGGTTATATTTAGGGTATCTGACGATTTCTCAGCGATTTTATTGAACTGAATATATTTTTATTTTAGTATTTTGGAGTTTTCTTTCCCGCACTCGTCCTTCTATTCCTGCTCTTTCTCCTCTCTCTTTCTCTATACGTTCTTCTTTCTCACTGAAATATTATAAACATTAAAGAAAGTTTGTATTTCTGAGATATACTTCTGTACAATATTGTGTTAATGTAAGAGATCCTTTTGGTCTCTAAGCATGTGGAAAGTTAATTATTGCATGTTTCTTTCTTTCTGTATCATGACCATTTGTTATTAATAAAAAAAAAAGTTTCTGCAAAAAGAAGCCAAGCTTTTCTATTCCTATGCAACCCCTTTAAACTTGTAATTATAAAATAAAAAATCCAAAATTATATTTCTTATCTGTAGATGGCTATTAGAGTGGAGCGAAACGGGTCGGTCATATTCAAAAGTCGCCGACTTTCGCTGAAGTCGGGTTTCGTGAAACGAAACCCGACCATAGCGTGAGGTCGGCCACGAGGTCGGCGACCAGAGCACCAAAGTCGCGTTTCAAAAGATGCTTCCAGCACCCTTTTTCAGCCAATGATGGAGGATGCACACTGTGGGAATCGCGATGACATAGGCATCGGTCACCACCATCTTTGAGAAGGGCATGCAAGTGATTGGCTGGCTTTGTGTGGTGTCACAGGGGCTATAAAAGGGCGGGAACGCCGACCTCCATCTTACTTATGCCGATCTTAGCATAGGGAGAGCTGCTGCTGCTGCTGCTGCTGATTCTGTAGGGAGAGCGTTAGGCAGGGAAGAAGAACCAAAAAATTGCTTCTGCTGTTAGCGATTTCCACTTACAACACAACACTTTGTGTGCAGTGACAGGGGAAGCTCTATTTTTGTGCATCAGCTCTGTTGGTTATTAGGCTGCCTTATAAGGCTCCCTGATAGCTGCATTGCTGTTTGCACACTGCTGTGCAAACTGCTTTTTAAAAGCAAAAATACTTTTCATCCTCTTTTCTGCAGTTACCAAGGGTTCATTTTTCCACCCTTTTGTGTGTGCACTGTGCAGCAGTCCTGCTTATTAGGCTGCCTGCGTCCATATTTAGCTGAGAGCATCATTGTCAGCATCCTCAAATCTCTAGAGAGATCCAAAATCTCACCAATCCTATAGACACCCTCCACCTTGTCATACACCATCCAATTTCAGCCTGTTACATTGAGGTGTAATCTCTTCTGGGCCTGAGACAATAGTTCTGCGTCCTCAAATCTATAGTGAGATTCAAATTCTCACCAATCCTATAGACACCATCCACCTTGTCATTCACCATCCAATTTCAGCCTGTTACATTGAGGTGCAATCTCTACTGGGCCTGAGACAATACTTCAGCGTCCTCAAATCAATAGTGAGATTCAAATTCTCACCAATCCTATAGACACCCTACACCTTGTCAAACACCATACAATTTCAGCCTGTTACATTGAAGTGTAATCTCTACTGGGCCAGAGACCATAGTTCAGCATCCTCAAATCTCTAGTGAGATTCAAATTCTCACTAATAGTAGATACACCTTCTACCTTGTTTTACAGTACCATATAGCTGGTGGTATTTTGGGTACATTTTCACAAAAACGAGCAAGTATGGTGGAAGACGCCATGGAAGTGGGTGGGGGTTGCCAGCTGGTTCCGATGGTGGTGGTGTTGCAACTGTTGGTAGTGGCAAAAGCACAATAGCACCTAAGCCAGGAGGTGTTGAGCCTGCGTCATCGTCTGGCTCAAGAAGGCCTCGAAGGCTCTCTTTTCTGGGAGTAGGTAAACCACTTTTAAAGCTGGAGCTTCAGGAACAAGTTTTGGCTTACATTGCTGACACAGCCTCCAGCTCTCTCGCCTCCTCTTCAGAAGTTTCAAAAAATAAAAGCACTGAGTCGTCATTGGAGGCTCCTCGTCAGGAACAACACCTTTCCTTGTGTCCTTCACCTCTACCAAAAGTAAAGGATAAAAAACAATAAAAAACAAATAAAAAACAAATCTGAACTGAGAAAAGTAAGTTAATGTGTATGCACAATGTAAGTGCATATTAACACATGACCATTAACCAGAGAAAACAAAAAGCAAAAAACACAAATATAACTAAAAAGTAAAAAATATACTGCAAATAATGCATAAAGGTAATGATAATAATAAGGGTATTTAGTAAACATAGTTTTGATCAAAATAATGTACAAGCCATCCCGCCACGTCACGGCAACCCTTGTGGGACAGTCCCTACTCTAGTATTTAAAACCTTTTCACTTGCCAAGTGGCGTGAATGTGAATAAGGGTCGAGCGACTGAACCACTAGTAACAGCTTAGGCCAGACTGGATGGCTTTCCCAGCTCAGAAAGAGGGCGGTCACACCCATATATGCACTGAATGCACAATGAAATGAATAAAAAACAAATCTGAACTGAGAAAAGTAAGTTAATGTGTATGCACAATGTAAGTGCATATTAACACATGACCATTAACCAGAGAAAACAAAAAGCAAAAAACACAAATATAACTAAAAAGTAAAAAATATACTGCAAATAATGCATAAAGGTAATGATAATAATAAGGGTATTTAGTAAACATAGTTTTGATCAAAATAATGTACAAGCCATCCCGCCACGTCAGTGCATATATGGGTGTGACCGCCCTCTTTCTGAGCTGGGAAAGCCATCCAGTCTGGCCTAAGCTGTTACTAGTGGTTCAGTCGCTTGACCCTTATTCACATTCACTCCACTTGGCAAGTGAAAAGGTTTTAAATACTAGAGTAGGGACTGTCCCACAAGGGTTGCCGTGACGTGGCGGGATGGCTTGTACATTATTTTGATCAAAACTATGTTTACTAAATACCCTTATTATTATCATTACCTTTATGCATTATTTGCAGTATATTTTTTACTTTTTAGTTATATTTGTGTTTTTTGCTTTTTGTTTTCTCTGGTTAATGGTCATGTGTTAATATGCACTTACATTGTGCATACACATTAACTTACTTTTCTCAGTTCAGATTTGTTTTTTATTCATTTCATTGTGCATTCAGTGCATATATGGGTGTGACCGCCCTCTTTCTGAGCTGGGAAAGCCATCCAGTCTGGCCGAAGCTGTTACTAGTGGTTCAGTCGCTCGACCCTTATTCACATTCACGCCACTTGGCAAGTGAAAAGGTTTTAAATACTAGAGTAGGGACTGTCCCACAAGGGTTGCCGTGACGTGGCGGGATGGCTTGTACATTATTTTGATCAAAACTATGTTTACTAAATACCCTTATTATTATCATTACCTTTATGCATTATTTGCAGTATATTTTTTACTTTTTAGTTATATTTGTGTTTTTTGCTTTTTGTTTTCTCTGGTTAATGGTCATGTGTTAATATGCACTTACATTGTGCATACACATTAACTTACTTTTCTCAGTTCAGATTTGTTTTTTATTCATTTCATTGTGCATTCAGTGCATATATGGGTGTGACCGCCCTCTTTCTGAGCTGGGAAAGCCATCCAGTCTGGCCTAAGCTGTTACTAGTGGTTCAGTCGCTCGACCCCTATTCACATTCACGCCACTTGGCAAGTGAAAAGGTTTTAAATACTAGAGTAGGGACTGTCCCACAAGGGTTGCCGTGACGTGGCGGGATGGCTTGTACATTATTTTGATCAAAACTATGTTTACTAAATACCCTTATTATTATCATTACCTTTATGCATTATTTGCAGTATATTTTTTACTTTTTAGTTATATTTGTGTTTTTTGCTTTTTGTTTTCTCTGGTTAATGGTCATGTGTTAATATGCACTTACATTGTGCATACACATTAACTTACTTTTCTCAGTTCAGATTTGTTTTTTATTCATTTCATTGTGCATTCAGTGCATATATGGGTGTGACCGCCCTCTTTCTGAGCTGGGAAAGCCATCCAGTCTGGCCGAAGCTGTTACTAGTGGTTCAGTCGCTCGACCCTTATTCACATTCACGCCACTTGGCAAGTGAAAAGGTTTTAAATACTAGAGTAGGGACTGTCCCACAAGGGTTGCCGTGACGTGGCGGGATGGCTTGTACATTATTTTGATCAAAACTATGTTTACTAAATACCCTTATTATTATCATTACCTTTATGCATTATTTGCAGTATATTTTTTACTTTTTAGTTATATTTGTGTTTTTTGCTTTTTGTTTTCTCTGGTTAATGGTCATGTGTTAATATGCACTTACATTGTGCATACACATTAACTTACTTTTCTCAGTTCAGATTTGTTTTTTATTCATTTCATTGTGCATTCAGTGCATATATGGGTGTGACCGCCCTCTTTCTGAGCTGGGAAAGCCATCCAGTCTGGCCTAAGCTGTTACTAGTGGTTCAGTCGCTCGACCCTTATTCACATTCACGCCACTTGGCAAGTGAAAAGGTTTTAAATACTAGAGTAGGGACTGTCCCACAAGGGTTGCCGTGACGTGGCGGGATGGCTTGTACATTATTTTGATCAAAACTATGTTTACTAAATACCCTTATTATTATCATTACCTTTATGCATTATTTGCAGTATATTTTTTACTTTTTAGTTATATTTGTGTTTTTTGCTTTTTGTTTTCTCTGGTTAATGGTCATGTGTTAATATGCACTTACATTGTGCATACACATTAACTTACTTTTCTCAGTTCAGATTTGTTTTTTATTCATTTCATTGTGCATTCAGTGCATATATGGGTGTGACCGCCCTCTTTCTGAGCTGGGAAAGCCATCCAGTCTGGCCTAAGCTGTTACTAGTGGTTCAGTCGCTCGACCCTTATTCACATTCACGCCACTTGGCAAGTGAAAAGGTTTTAAATACTAGAGTAGGGACTGTCCCACAAGGGTTGCCGTGACGTGGCGGGATGGCTTGTACATTATTTTGATCAAAACTATGTTTACTAAATACCCTTATTATTATCATTACCTTTATGCATTATTTGCAGTATATTTTTTACTTTTTAGTTATATTTGTGTTTTTTGCTTTTTGTTTTCAAAAGTAAAGGATGTGGCAGGCCACACTACCGATTACTCCATGGAGCTCTTTTCACATACCATGTCTGGGTTAGCAAGTCAAATCGTGAATTCCCCAGTCCAAGATGAATCTGACATGGAGTGCACTGATGCACAGCCACTGCTAGATTTTTCTGCTGGTACATTCACTCAGAGCACTACATTATCCTCGCAGTGTACTGAGGCAAAATCAGACCTTGATGAAACTCAGGTGCCCTTTCCCGCATACTATACCACCTTACACGGTGACACAGAGGAAGGTGCACATGAAATTGAAGAGGAGGTGATGGATGACCCAGTTGTTGACCCAGATTGGCATCCATTGGGGGAAGAGGGTGCCGCTGCCAATAGCTCAGAAGAGGAGGAGGAGGATCCGCAGCAGGCAACAACATCGCAACAGCTGTTATCTGGCAGGACCATAGCAGTCCAAAAACGTGTTACAAAAACCAAAAGAGTTGCAGGACAGCTTGGCCAGACGGTCCAATTAACACAGCGTGCAAGGTCTCAAAATGTCTTCTATAGTAGAAAGAGTGCAGTGTGGCACTTTTTTGAACAAATTCTAATGATCAGGCAAAAGTTATCTGTAAGAAGTGCGCAAAGACCTTTAGCCGAGGGAAAAATCTGAGAAATTTGAATATCAGTTGCATGCTTAGACATTTAACCACCATGCATTTGCAAGCGTGGACGGACTACCAAACCTCACGTACCACATGTGCACCTGCTCCGAATGAAGGTAGTCAGCAACGCTACATCGCTTCCCCCACTGAAGGCCCACCAGTTAGCACACCACCAGCAGCAAATGTTGAGGTGTCGTCGCAAGGGCAAAGCAGTCATGGAATCACAATGTTATTGCTACGAAAGACTGAATCTAGGTCATCAGCAACACCACCAACACCATCACCATCACCAACCCTCTCTCAGTCCGCCTTGTCCACCGCTAGTTCCACCATATGCAGCTCTCAAGTCCAGCTCACCCTACCAGAGACTCTGAGTAGGACAAGAAAGTACTCATCCTCTCATCCGCGTACACTGGCTTTGAATGCTCACATTGCCAAACTAATCTCGTTAGAGATGATGCCCTACCGGTTGTTTGAAAGCAAAGCTTTCCGCGAGCTCATGGCCTACGCAGTACCACGCTATGACCTACCCAGTCGGCACTTCTTTTCGTGAAAAGCCACCCCAGCCCACCACAAGCATGTGAAAGACCGCATTGTCCATGCACTCAAGCAATCAGTGAGTGGAAAGGTGCACCTCACAACAGATGCATGGTCCAGTAGGCATGGCCAGGGCCGTTACGTGTCCATCACTGCGCACTGGGTTAATATGGTGGATGCAGGGTACACAGGGGACAGCGGCGGTGGGATGTGCTGCCTAGCCCACGGTATAGGAAACAGTTGGCTGTAGGCGTTCGACCCTCCTCCTCCTCCAGAAGCGAAGGCTCGTCCACAGAGAGCAGTCGTCGAGCACTCCATCCGCAGCTACCAGTGTTGCACACGAGGTGTCCCACTATCGAACAGCTAGTGGTAAGCGTCAGCAGGCTGTGTTGAAGATGATGTGTTTGGGAGACAACAGACTCACCGCGGAGGTACTGGCCGACTACTTGCAGCTAGAGTTGAGCGAAACGGGTCGAAAAAATTCAAAAGTTGCCGACTTTCGCCAAAGTCGGGTTTCATGAAGCGAAAACCGACCTCAGCGTGAGGTCGGCCACGAGGTCGGCGACTTTAGCGCCAAAGTCGCGTTTCAAAACATGCTTCAGCGCCCTATTTCAGCCAATGAGGAAGAACGGACACTGTGGGCAATGTGATGACATAGGCAGCGTTCCCCACCATCTTTGAGAAGGGCATGCAAGTGATTAGCTTGCTTTGGGGGGCGTCACAGGGGGTATAAAAGGGCGTGCACGCCGACCGCCATCTTACTTCTGCTGATCTCAGTATAGGGAGAGATGCTGCTGCTGCAGATTCTGTAGGGAGAGCGCTAGGCAGGGAAGAAGAAAAAAAATCAGCTGCTGCTGCTAGCAATTTTGCCTGTACAACACACCAATCACTGCAGTGCAAGGGGAGGCTATATTTTGGTGGATCAGCTCTGTTGGTTGTTAGGCTGCCTTATAAGGCTACCTGATAGCTGCATTGCTGGTTTCACACTGCTTTGCAAACTGCTTTTTTAAAAGCAATCCTTTTTTTTTGTCCTGGTGAGATACTGAGCGTGCATTTTTTCACACCGTACAGCGGTGTACGCTGCTCTCTCAGTACCGTGTAACGGCTGTTATCACAGCCACAGTGAAGCTAAGGGTGTGACTCTGTAAGGATAAGTCGAGGAGTTGTCCCATTCTTACAGACCTCCACCTTATAGTTTTGTCTGCTTTTCAAATAGTCTAGTCTATTTGCTGTTTGATTACATTCAAAACTATAGAGAGACAACGTGTCAGTCCGTATACTAAAAAAACACAGAGCTTGACAATTTAACATACACCGGACAGCGGTGTACGTGCACGCTGCTCTCTCAGTACCGTGTAATGGCTGTTATCATGGCCACAGTGAAGCTAAGGGTGTGACTCTGTAAGGATAAGTCGAGGAGTTGTTCCGTTCTTACAGACCTCCACCTTATAGTTTTGTCTGTTTTTCAAACAGTCTAGTCTATTTGCTGTTTGATTACATTCAAAACTATAGAGAGACAGCGTGTGTCAGTCCGTATACTAAAAAAACACGGAGCTTAACAATTTAACATACACCGGACAGCGGTGTACGTGCACGCTGCTCTCTCAGTACCGTGTAACGGCTGTTATCACGGCCACAGTGAAGCTAAGGGTGTGACTCTGTAAGGATAAGTCGAGGAGTTGTTCCGTTCTTACAGACCTACACTCTAGGGAGATTCCAATCCTGCCCTGTCCTATATAACATTTTTCAAACCTGCCAATTCATCCTGTCATACAGCGGTGTGATATACACTGGGCCTGACACAATACATCAGTGTCCAGAAGTGTGTAAGGACATTCCATTTCTCCCGTCCTATATAACATTTTTCACACCTGCCAAATTCACCCTGTCATACAGCGGTGTGATATACACTGGGCCTGACACAATACATCGGTGTCCAGAAGTGTGTAAGGACAATCCATTTCTGCCGTCCAATGTCATATTTTTCACACCAGCCTAATTCAGTCTGTCATACAGCAGTGTGATATACATTGAGCCTGACACAATACATCAGTGTCCAGAAGTGTGTAAGGACATTCCATTTCTCCCGTCATATATCACATTTTACACACCAGCCAAATTCAGCCTGTCATACAGCGGTGTGATATACACTGGCCTGACACAATACATCAGTGTCCAGAAGTGTGTAAGGACAATCCATTTCTGCCGTCCTATGTCACATTTTTCACACCAGCCAAATTCAGCCTGTCATACAGCGGTGTGATATACACTGGCCTGACACAATACATCAGTGTCCAGAAGTGTGTAAGGACAATCCATTTCTGCCGTCCTGTCACATTTTTCACACCAGACAAATTCAGCCTTTCATACAGCGGTGTGATATACTTTGGGCCTCACACAATACATCAGTGTCCAGAAGTGTGTAAGGACAATCCATTTCTGCCGTTCTATGTCACATTTTTCACACCAGCCAAATTCAGTCTGTCATACAGCGGTGTGATATACATTGGGCCTCACACAATACATCAGTGTCCAGAAGTGTGTAAGGACATTCCATTTCTCCCATCATATATCACATTTTACACACCAGCCAAATTCAGCCTGTCATACAGCGGTGTGATATACACTGGCCTGACACAATACATCAGTGTCCAGAAGTGTGTAAGGACATTCCATTTCTCCCGTCATATATCACATTTTACACACCAGCCAAATTCAGCCTGTCATACAGCGGTGTGATATACACTGGCCTGACACAATACATCAGTGTCCAGAAGTGGTAGGAGAATTAAATTCTCCCCTGTCCTATATACACCTTGTACCTTGTTTTACAGTTCCATATCGTTGGTGGAATTGTGGGTACATTTTTCAAAAAAATGAGGAAGTGTGGTGTAAGAGGCCGTGTTAGTGGGCGGGGGTTGCCAGCTGTTAATGATGGTGTTGGAGTTGGATCTGCTGGTAGTGGCAAAAGCAAACTAACACCTAATGCAGGAGGTGTTAAGCCTGCGTCATCGTCTGGCTCCACAAGGTCTCGAAGGCTCCCTTTTCTGGGAGTAGGTAAACCGCTTTTAAAGCCGGAGCTTCAGGAACAAGTTTTGGCTTACATTGCTGACTCGGCCTCCAGCTCTATCGCCTCCTCTTCTGAACTTGTAAAAAATAAAAGCACTGAGTCGTCTTTGGAGGCTCATGGTCATGAACCACACCTTTCTTTGTGTCCTTCACCCCAACCAAAATTGAAAGATGCGGCAGGCCACACAACAGATTACTCCATGGAGCTGTTTTCACATACCATGCCTGGGTTATCAAATAGAATCATAGAATCATAGAATCGTAGAGTTGGAAGGGACCTCCTGGGCGATCTGGTCCAACCCCCTGCTCAAAGCAGGATTCGCTAAATCATCCCAGTCAGATGTCTGTCCAGCCTCTGTTTGAAGACTTCCATTGAAGGAGAACTCACCACTTCTCGTGGCAGCCTGTTCCACTCATTGATCACTCTAACTGTCAAAAAGTTTTTTCTAATATCTAATCTGTGTCTCCTTCCATTCAGTTTCATCCCATTGCTTCTAGTCTTTCCTTGCGCAAATGAGAATAAAGATGATCCTTCTACAATGTGACAGCCCTTTAGATATTTGTAGACAGCTATTAAGTCTCCACTCAGTCTTCTCTTTTGCAAACTAAACATTCCCAAATCCTGCAACCTTTCCTCATAAGACAGGGTTTGCAGACCGGTCACCATTCTGGTCGCTCTTTTCTGAACTTGCTCCAGTTTGTTGATGTCTTTTTTAAAATGTGGTGCCCAAAACTGGACACAATATTCCAGATGAGGTCTGACCAAAGAGTAGAGGGCAATAATGACTTCACGTGATCTAGACTGTATGCTTCTGTTAATACATCCTAGAATTGCATTTGCCTTTTTTGCTGCTGCATCACACTGTTGACTCATATTCAGTCTGTGATCTATTAGTATACCCAAGTCTTTTTCACATGTGCTGTTGCTTAGCCCTATTCCTCCCATTCTGTATATGCTTTTTTCATTTTTATTGCCCAGATGTAGTACTTTGCATTTTTCCCTGTTAAAAACCATTCTGTTAGTTGCTGCCCACTGCTCCAGTTTATTTATATCTTTTTGAATCCTCTCTCTCTCTTCTCTAGTATTAGCTATCCCTCCTAGCTTTGTGTCATCGGCAAATTTAATCAGTTTACTCTCAATTCCTTCATCTAAATCGTTGATAAAGATATTGAACAATACAGGGCCCAGGACAGAGCCCTGTGGTACCCCACTTGAGACATTCTTCCAACTGGATGTGCAGCCATTTAAAGGATTTATGTCACCATAGCAATCATGGTAATATAGGAAGTAAATGAATAACATAAAAATTGTAAATGCCCTCACAGAGACTGAGGCTTGCTACTGCCAGCCCATTTAAAAATTTCACCCACAGATCATGTTTCCACATTTTTCCCTGCAGAAGCTGATAACAAATTTCACCCACAGAGCATGTTTTAACATTTCCCCACAGCTTCAAACTTTCACCTCTAGTAGCATACAATCAGCCTCTGACATAATGCTGGTAGTATGATCTTGGATCGTGCTGGCTTTCTTCCGTCAGGCTTGCTACCAGCAGTCCAGTTAAAGATTTCACCCACAAAGCATGGGGTAGAGTACCCCTACAGAATCAGCTTACAAATTTTACCCACAGAGCCAAACTACCATAGCATTTAGTAGAGCAGCCACAGATAAAAAAAAAAAACTTGTAGTTTGATTCTGGATAACCCCCCCCCAAAAAAAATAATAATAATAATAATTCTGTCCAAATATTGCATAGCGCAGGATAAATGCGTGCTAAGCCTTACTGCAATCTTTTGGAGGCAGAATGAACAAATCCACAGCAGGTGAAGAATTGGTTTGATTTATTTTTTACACCCTTCCTCGTGCAGTATTAGTGATTAGGCAACTTTATTCTTTGGGTCTTTGCGATTACAGCAATAACAGATTTATATCCTTTTTTGTGTTTAGCTTCTGTCACACACTAAAAGACGCTTTCTTTTTTTGCAAGAAGACGTTTTTGCTTCGCCATATTTTGAGAGCTATAATTTTTCCATATTTCGTCCCACAGAGTCATGTGAGGGCTTGTTTTTTGCGGGACGAGCTGACGTTTTTATAGGTGCCATTTTCAGGCACATGAAATTAGAAAAAATGAACAATATAAACTAAAAAAATAACAAAACATAAGTTTGTCTATTATTGGCTGCCACCCTGCTGTTGGGCCGCCACATACCTCTCCAGCATCACTCCATGTTAGTGCACAGCTGCCATCAACCGCCTATGTGATGCCAGCAGGTCCTGTAAGGTAGGGATTTCTGTTGAGGGAATGGTAAAAGTTAAACAGGCTAATTCTGTTGCAACATATAACTAACTAAAGTTACATGTTTGTTGTTTAAGGGTCCTGTTACACTAAACGGGCAGACTCACCAGCGATCAGGACCAGCGAGGACGCGGGTAACTAAGTGACACGCGCGCTTAGTTACCCACTGTTTACCATGGATACCAGGTTCCAGCTGATCGTTGGTCTCCCGCTGTCACACGCAGTGATCAAAAAATGGCCCAGGTCATTCCTGCACGATCAGTGATACCCGGCGGGGGGGGCGGTCGCTGATGCGTGCCACACCCAGCGAGATCGCTGTTGCGTCACAAAATCAGTGACGCATCAGCGATATCGCTAGCGATCTCACTTAGTGTGAAGTACCCCTAACACTTACGGTTATGGGGCGCCTCTCTTTCCTCTGATGAGGAGCTGACAACCCACCCGGATCCTGTGGGTTGATCCTGTGAAATGGTGAATTACCCAGGCCAAGATGAATCTGACATGGAGTGCACTGATGCACAGCCACTGATAGATGATTCTGCTGGTACATTCACCCAGAGCACGACATTGTCCTCGCAGTGTACAGAGCCAGATTCTGACCCTGATGAAACTCAGGTGCCCCTTCCCGCATACTA
Source organism: Dendrobates tinctorius (assembly GCF_039654945.1). Taxonomy (NCBI): domain Eukaryota; kingdom Metazoa; phylum Chordata; class Amphibia; order Anura; family Dendrobatidae; genus Dendrobates; species Dendrobates tinctorius. The sequence goes on from NW_027361733.1 coordinate 34,374,623, forward strand.
TACCACCGTACACGGTGACACAGAGGAAGGTGCACATGACATTGAAGAGGAGGTGATGGATGACCCAGTTGTTGACCCAGATTGGCATCCATTGGGGGAAGAGGGTGCCGCTGCCAATAGCTTCGAAGAGGAGGAGGAGCATCCGCAGTAGGTATCGACATCGCAACAGCTGTTATCTGGCAGGCACGGAGCAGTCCAAAAACGGGTTACAAAAATCCAAAAAGTTGCTGGACTGCTTTGCCAGACGGTCAAAATAGCATAGTGTGCAAGGACGCAAAATGTCTTCCATAGTAGGAAGAGTGCAGCGTGGCACTTTTTTGAATAAAATCCTAATGATCAGGCCAAAGCTATCTGTAAGAAGTGCGCAAAGACCTTTAGCCGAGGGAAAAATCTGAAAAATTTGAATACCAGTTGCATGCTTAGACATTTAACCACCATGCACTTGCAAGCGTGGACGGAACACCAAACCTCAAGTACCACATGTGCAAAAGTTCCCAAAGAAGGTAGTCAGCAATGATACATTGTTTCCCCCACTGTAAGGTGTCGTTGCAAGGCCAAAGCTGTCAGGGAATCACAATGTTATATCAACGAAAGACTGAATCTAGGCCATCAGGAAGAACACCAACTCCATCACAATCATCAACCCTCTCTCAGTCCGCCCTGTCCACCGCTAGTTCCACCATAGGCATCTCTCAAGTTCAGCTCACCCTGCCAGAGACTATGAGTAGGACAAGAAAGTACTCATCCTCTCATCTGCGTACACTGGGTTTGAACGCCCACATTGCCAAACTAATCTCGTTAGAGATGATGCCCTATCGGTTGGTGAAAAGCGCAGCTTTCCTCGAACTCATGGCCTATGCAGTACCATGCTATGAACTACCCAGTCGCCACTTCTTTTCTCGCAAAGCCATCCCAGCCCTCCACCTTCATGTGAAGGACCGCATTGTCCATGCACTCAAGCAATCAGTGAGTGGAAAGGTGCACCTCACAACTGATGCATGGTCCAGTAGGCATGGCCAGGGACATTACGTGTCCATCACTGCGCACTGGGTTAATGTGGTGGATGCAGGGTCCACAGGGGACAGCGGTGGTGGGACTGTGCTGCCTAGCCCACGGTATAGGAAACAGTTGGCTGTAGGCGTTCGACCCTCCTCCTCCTACTCCTCTAGAAGCGAAAGCTCGTCCCCAGAGCCCAGTCGCAGCAGCACTCCATCCGCAGCTGCCAGTGTTGCACATGAGGTGTCCCCCTATCAATCAGATAGAGGAAAGCGTCAGCAGGCTGTTTTGAAGATGATGTGTTTGGGCGACAGACACACCGCGGAGGTACTGGCCGACTACTTTCAGCAACAAACTGAGTCATGGCTGGGCAGTTTACATCTTGAGGCAGGCAAGGTAGTCAGCGATAACGAAAACTCAGACACATACCTTGCTTGGCTCACACCTTGAACCTGGTGGTGCAGTGCTTCCTCAATAATTATCCAGAGTTAACAGGCCTTCTCCAGAAGGTTCGAAAACTGTGCTCGCACATCCGCCGGTCGCCCGTACACTCCAGTCGTATGCAGAAGCTGCAGCGATTGCTACACCTTCCCAAGCACCGGCTAATTATCAACGTTGCAACAAGGTGGAACTCCACCCTGCACATGGTTGAGCAGCTGTGCGAACAGAGGCAGGCCGTAATGCATTTGTGGGAGGATACCCGGACAGGCACTTTGAGGGCAGACATGGAGTTGACAGGTGTGCAGTGGACAAAGCTGAAAGACCTCTGTAAAGTCCTTCAGTGTTTTGAGGAATGCACATGGCTGGTAAGCGCAGACGACGCCATCATAAGCATGAGCATCACACTTATGCGTCTGCTCATGCAAACTTTGACGCACATTAAGGAGCAGGCGTCTGCAGCCGAGGTTGACGAAGAGGAAGAGGAGGAGGAAATCCTTGATGACAGTCAGCCATTGTCTGCTACGGGACCTCTCCTGGGCTTAGGTGGAGGAAGAAGTGGAAGAGGAGGAGGAGGGTGATGATGGGGATGATTATTTAGGGGAGGAGGATGCTTCTTGTGTGTCCAGAGAAAATGTTGGCGTGGCAAGATCTGGTACAGGGTTTGTGCGTGACTGGAGGGATGTGGATTTGCCAGAAAGTGCTTCTCCACCAAGCAGTCGCACTGCATCATTGACACCGGGAACATTGGCCCACATGTCAGATTATGCCTTGCAGATCCTAAAAAGGGACCCCCGCATTGCCAAAATGATGAACGATGACGACTACTGGTTGGCCAGCATCCTGGATCCACGCTATAAAGGCAAATTCCAAAACATCATGCCACAGGAGAACCTTGACCTAATATTGGCTAACAAACAAGCTACTCTGGTAAACCGGTTGGTTGAGGCATTCCCAGCACACAGCAGCGGTGATGGTTCTCACACGAGCCGTAGGGGCCAGGGGCAGCTTGGAAGAGGTGTTCGTGGTGCACACATCAGAAGTGGCGTTGGAGACAGGGGTTTCATGACCATGTTGTGGACTGATTTTTCAAGTCCCGCTCACACGACTGGTAATACTGCATCGATGGAAAGTGACAGGAGACAGCACTTGTCAACTATGGTTACAAACTACTTTTCCTCCCATGTCGATGTTCTCCCTCACAGGTCATTCCCCGTTGACTATTGGGCCGCTAAACTGGACACCTGGCCTGAATTGGCACAATATGCGCTACAGGAGCTCGCTTGCCCAGCTGCAAGTGTGCTATCGGAAAGAGTCTTCAGTGCTGCTGGATCAATCCTGACAGAAAAAAGGACCCGTCTGTCGACCCAAAATGTGGATGATCTAACCTTCATTAAAATGAACCATGCATGGGTTTCCAAGGATTTTGTATCACCTTCCCCTGATGACACATAGGTTGACAGAAAAATGGCTTGCTTTCGTCCTCCTCTTCCTGGGACTTGAACAATTTCGCCTTTTGCATCAGCTGAATATCCAACATCAACATATGCCACTTTCTAAAACTCCCTAAATGTGCTGCCTCCCCCCCATGGCCGGGGTCACCACCTAGCGCACGAAACCGTGCGAGTGCCGTTGCCCTGGACAGGTGGGTAGGCCGACTCTTGGGCGCGGGCACTGGCACAGGGTCCCTCATAGTGCAATCAAGTGTCTCTGATGGTGGTGGTGCATACCCGCAGTCAGACACACCGCCGTACTATGAGGGGCCCAGTGCCAGTACCGACGCCCACGAGTGGGCCCCCCTTGCTTGGGCAGGGCCCCAGCGTTTGCAATCTTTACCTCTCCCTGCTCCTCCGCTGTGTAGTCTGGGCCGTCAAATCCATACTGGGCCTGACACCGTCTGAGCCTGCCTCCTGATCTATAGACATATATTTTGAATGTGTACACTATGCTATCCATACATGTTATCTGGTGAAACGGTACCCTTTCTCACCTTTGTGCAATCACGTGTAATCCATACTGGGCCTGACACCATCTGAGCCTGCCTCCTTATCTATAGACATATATTTTGAATGTGTACACTATGCTATCCAAACATGTTATCCGGTGATACGGTACCCTTTCTCACCTTTGTGCAATCACGTGTAATCCATACTGGGCCTGACACCGTCTGAGCCTGCCTCCTGATCTATAGACATATATTTTGAATGTGTACACTATGCTATCCATACATGTTATCCGGTGATACGGTACCCTTTCTCACCTTTGTGCAATAACGTGTAATCCATACTGGGCCTGAGAACGGCTGGTGAGCTGTTAAGCAAGCTACAGCACCTGTGGTTTGCACACGTAAGTTTTTCATTTTTTCAGGAATGACGGTTAGGCCTAATTCCGGAACTGCGGTTGACCTGCACTTACTGGGAAATCATCGTTTGCTGGTAATAATTGTAATCCCCGATCCCCATCACTAACAGTGTTCAGCGGGTTATCTGCACCTATAAGCGACAAACGCTGGCCCTTTCAGTGTAGCGCACATGCAGCCACGGACATGTAAGGGCATGACACACCAGTTATTGGCCAATCTCACGTGCCAGAGCCTCGCGTGTCCCTCTAGTAAGCCGGAGTCGGACCGTGGGGCATGACGGAGTCTCGTTCGTTAACGGAATTAAGCTTGCAATGTGTGCATTTTTTTTGTTGCTGGATGGTTGAGGTTGCCCGTGTTGAGTCAAATTACGCCGCAGGCTCCACTCCTGGTGGTGCCCTTCTGGACATTCCTTTAAGGTTCAGCTTTGCAACCATACTGCCCATGTAAAACAAACACTTTGCCTTCATGAACGCTGTTTGGAGGGTCGTGACTCATGGGAATAACGCCGCCCAATCAGTTAACCTGCTAGAGAGATCCTTCGTTGCTCCCAAGCATGACATCACACTCCCTAGGAGGAAGGTAATGCCACTGTGGAGACCGTACTCCTGGGGGCGACACAAGTGCACTGATGCCCAGCCACTGCTCGATGAATCTGCTGGTACATTGACCCAGACCACTACATTCCCCTCGCACTCTACACGGCCTAAATCTGACCCTGATGAAACTCAGGTTAGAATTCCTATATACTGTTCCATCTTACACGGAAAGAGGAAAGCTGCAGATGAAAGTGCAGGTTCGGCCCACCCGCCGTCAGACACACCACCGTACTATCAGGGGCCCTGTGCCAGTGCCGTCGCCAACGAGTGGGCCCCCCTGCTTGCTCAGGATCACAGCACTTGCAAGGTTGAAATACTGTGCAGTGAGATGGAAGATGGGGACGACGAGGAGTCCAGACTAGTACAGGGATTCCCTAGCGAGGAGACTTATTTCATTGTTTTCAATGTTGGGACAGCAATTTTTGGGGAGCACTATACTCTGGAGAATGATAGATGGGGCCCACCATACACTGGAACATTCCAAAGGTGGACATCAGACACTGGAGCAGCATTTACAGGGCCCATTATACACTAGAGCATTAGAAATGGGGCCCATTATGTATGGAGCATTATTTGGGCCCATAAGACAGTGGAGCTTCATCCATGGGGACCAACATATACTGTAGCATTATGTGGAGCTCATCATATACTGTTTCAAACATTATATGGGAGCAATGATTCTGTATGGAGAAATAGATGGGCCTCGTCATGAGATGTAAAAAGTGAAGTATTTTTCTTTGTAGTATACCACTATTTCTCTGCCGTATCGGAGCAGCATGAGTTGTGGTATGTGTTAAAGGGGCGCTCTTTCGCCCAGGGCACATGAAAACCTGGAGCCAGCCCTACCCCCCACAATTTTAGCCAAATAACCCCCATTTTTCAGTGCGTAACTAGTATTATGAAGTAAATAAAGGGTGACAAGCTTCAGTAATATGAATTTATGCTTTTGGCATTCAAATGGGCACTGTAAGTGTGTTTCCTGTCCTCCTCTCACTGCCGACTTTTCTTCCCCATTGACTTACATTGGGTTTCGTGTTTCAGTCGGACCCCCGACTTTTCCCTATAGTTGGCCGATTTCGTTCAACACAAACATTTGAGACACCTCACAAGGAAGGAGGTTGATCAACTACAGAAGTAGCAGCAAATAAAATCTTTTTGTATAAATATTTATAACAGAACATTAAATGATTTTCCTCCCAGGGTTACAATAATTATAATGAAATCTTTGTTGTTTTCTTCCGATGACGATTTCCTTGTAGACTAATTATTAAGATAACCTGTGATCTTGCTCTGCTGGTTCTCAACAATTAGAAATCACATTTTACCCATTCTCCAACTTCACTGGTAAATTAGGTGGAAGTATGGAGCGGTTGAACAAATTCTCTCTGTTGGAGGCATTAATGGTGCGTATAAACAAATTACCCCTCAGGGTATCACAATGCTTCTATTTACTGAATTTAGGAGAGGAGGAAAGATGAAGAGTGGTGACATAGCAGTTCACAATCTTACATTAATAACTCTTGTTAGCAGCATGAGGTGCACAAACTTTTAACTTAAAAGTGCAGACAAGTTATGGAAAGTTTTTACACATAACATAACTTAAATTCCTCAGAATCAAAGTTCTTTCAAGTTATAATCCTGTACATAAGGGCAGCATTATAGAAGTTACATTGTTGTACATTTGATGCATTATAACGATTATATTCTTGCACATTGGGGAAACAGTATTATAGTAGTTAAATTCTTGTACATAGGGCAGTATTATAGTAGTTACAGTTAGGTCCATATATATTTGGACAGAGACAACATTTTTCTAATTTTGGTTCTAGACATTACCACAATGAATTTAAACAAAACAATTCAGATGCAGTTGAAGTTCAGACTTTCAGCTTTCATTTGAGGGTATCTACATTAAAACTGAATGAAGGGTTTAGGAGTTTCAGCTCCTTAACATGTGCCACCCTGTTTTTAAAGGGACAAAAAATAATTGGACAATTCACTCCAAGGCTATTTCATGGACAGGTGTGGGCAATCCCTTCGTTATGTCATTCTCAATTAAGCAGATAAAAGGCCTGTAGTTGATTTGACGTGTGGTGCTTGCATTTGGAAGGTTTTGCTGTGAAGGAAACATGCGGTCAAAGGAGCTCTCCATGCAGGTGAAACAAGCCATCCTTAAGCAGCAAAAACAGAAAAAACCCATCCGAGAAATTGCTACAACATTAGGAGTGGCAAAATCTATAATTTGGTACATCCTGAGAATGAAAGAAAGCACTGGTGAACTCATCAATGCAAAAAGACCTGAGCGCCCATGGAAGACAACAGTGGTGGATGATCGCAGAATAGTCTCCATGGTGAAGAGAAACCCCTTCACAACAGCCAACCAAGTGAACAACACTCTCCAGGAGGTAGGCGTATCAATATCCAAATCTACCATAAAGAGAAGACTGCATGAAAGTAAATACAGGGGGTTCACTGCACGGTGCAAGCCACTCATAAGCATCAAGAATAAAAAGGCTAGACTGGACTTTGCTAAAAAACATCTAAAAAAGCCAGCACAGTTCTGGAAGAACATTCTTTGGACAGATGAAACCAAGATCAACCTCTACCAGAATTATGGAAAGAAAAAAGTATGGCGAAGGCGTGGTACAGCTCATGATCCAAAGCATACCACATCATCTGTAAAACATGGCGGTGGCAGTATGATGGCTTGGGCATGCATGGCTGTCGGTGGCACTGGGTCACTAGTGTTTATTGATGATGTGACACAGGACAGAAGCAGCCGAATGAATTCTGAGTTATTCAGAGCCATACTGTGTGCTCAGATCCAGCCAAATGCAGCCAAACTGATTGTTCGTCGTTTCATACTACAGATGGACGATGACCCAAAACATAAAGCCAAAGCAACCCAGGAGATTATTAAAACAAAGAAGTGGAATATTCATGAATGGTCAAGTCAGTCACCTGATTTCAACCCAATTGAGCATGCATTTCACTTGTTAAATACTAAACTTCAGACAGAAAGGCCCACAAACAGCAACTGAAAACCACCGCAGTGAAGGCCTGGCAGAGCATCAAAAAGGAGGAAGCACAGCGTCTGGTGATGTCCATGAGTTCAAGACTTCAGGCAGTCATTGCCAACAAAGGGTTTTCAACCAAGTACTAGAAATGAACATTTTATTTACAATTATTTAATTTGTCCAATTTCTTTTGGTCCCTTTAAAAACAGGGTGGCACATGTTAAGGAGATGAAACTCCTAAACCCTTTATTCAATTTTAATGTGGATACCCTCAAATGAAAGCTGAAAGTCTGAACTTCAACTGCATCTGAATTGTTTTGTTTAAAATTCATTGTGGTAATGTCTAGAACCAAAATTAGAAAAATGTTTCTGTCCAAATATATATGGACCTAACTGTATATTCTTGTTCATAGGAGCAGTATTATAGCAGTTATATTCTTGTTCAGAGAGGGCAGTATTATAGTAGTTATATTCTTGTACATAGGAGCAGTAATATAGTAGTTATATTCATGTACATAGAGGCAGTATTATAGTTGTTATATTCTTGTACATAGTGGCAGTATTATAGTTGTTATATTCTTGTACATAGAGGCAGTATTATAGTAGTTATATTCTTGTACTTTGGAGCAGTATTACAGTAGTTATGTTCTTGTACATGGGGACAGTATTATAGCATGACAAAAAGACTGACTGGCACTTCCAAACTAATGTGAACAGGTGCAAACTAGGAGCAGCTACCTCCATATACAATAAACAAAAAAAGTTTCACTGTAGCTCTAAAGCATGTTAATATGAAATATATGAAATATATGAACTATGAACAGCAATACTGCTTCTTGATATTCTGGTATATTGGGGTCCAGTATTATAGTAGTTTTTGTACATATTGTACATAAGGGCAGTGTTATAGTGGTTAGATTCTTGTACATAGGGGCAGTATTATAGTAGTTATATTCTTTTACATAGGAGCAGTATTATAGCAGTTATATTCTTGTACAGAGGGGCAGTATTATAGAAGTAATATTCTTGTACAAAGGCAGTATTATAGAAGTAATATTCTTGTACAAAGGCAGTATTATAGTAGTTATAGTCTTGTACATAGTGGGCAGTATTATAGTAGTTATATTCTTGTACATAGGCAGTATTATAGTACCATATTTTTTGGACCATAAGACGCACCCCAAATTTTGGGGTGGAAAATAGCAGAATTTTTTTTTTTATAAGATGGGGGTCAGTCTTATTGTCTGAATTTAAGGTATCTTACCTGAGGGCCAGCGGTGGTAGAGTGGGGTTACAGGAGACATGGTCCCTTCCTCAGGAAGCTAGTGCCAGTAGAAGTGGGGGCAATGCTGCAATCCCTGGGTGTGATGCTGCGGGTCTGGTGCAGAGCATGGAGCAGGGTCCCTTCCTCAGGATGCCGGCGACAGAAATGTGGCGACGCCGCGGACCAGTTTCCACGGCCAAGGCGAGCAGAGCAGAGTGCATCACCGGTTTCTCGGCGGTTATCCTCCTGAGGCCGCGCGTGCACATATTGAGATCTCAGTGGCCCTTGTCGTCAGGAAAATGGCCGTCGAGATCTCAATCTGCGCATGTGCGGCCTCTAGCGGCCATTTTCCTGAAGCTGAGGTCCGCCGAGATCTCAATTTGTGCACGCAGGGAAACCAACGATGCACTCCACACCGCCAACACTGAGCCTCAGCATCGCCACACCTCTCCCGCCGCCTGTTCCACTGCTACACTACTGCCGCAACCCCCCGGTAAGTCTGTGTTCGGACAATAAGACGCACTCCCCATTTTCCTCCCAATTTATGGGGGGAAAAAGTACGTCTTATAGTCCGAAAAATACGGTAGTTATATTTTGTGCATATGAGGCAGTATTATAGTAGTTATATTCTTGTACATAGGCAGTATAATAGTAATTATATTATTGTGCATAGGGGCAGTATTATAGCAATTATATTCTTGTACATAGGAGCAGTATTATAGTAGTTATTTTCTTGAACATAGGGGCAGTATTATAGTAATTATATTCTTGTACATAGGCAGTATAATAGTAATTATATTATTGTGCATAGGGGCAGTATTATAGCAAATATATTCTTGTACATAGGAGCAGTATTATAGTAGTTATTTTCTTGTACATAGGGGCAATTTTTATTGTATAAAACCAACGAATACAATTAAAATAAACAGAATTCTTCCTTAATACAAAACATAAATTCTCATGAATGCATCAGACAATAATTATATAACTAAATTAATACATTAGGAATAAAGGTAACTTAGAGTTCACTCCTGTGGAAGGAAGAATATGAAATAAACACTTTTAGTAACACGATCATGTTATTATCCCACGGACACATTCCTCCATAGTTTCCCGTTACTCTGACTTTTCTTTATCTCTAACGCTCTTATCCATCTGAGCTTGGACAGTATCTTTGTGGCTGCGGTGATGGGATGGAAGGGCTCGCTGTGGAGGGACACTCGGGTTCTCATGTGCCAGTGGTAATACTTAATGGTGGTAATGATCAGGTACATTGTCCCCCTGTCGATGTTACCGTCAGTGGACGGGACACCATAGATAATGTCATGGTAATTCAGGGACAGCAGTCTGGGGATTTTCAGCTTGGTCGATACTTCCGTCCATATTTCCCTACCACGCCAGCAATCACAAATAAAATGCTCCATGGTTTCCTCCTGCTGACAACCAAGGGGACAGTTCCGATCTGAAACACTTAAATATTTTAAGTTCCCACTCACATAGAGCTTCCCATGTAGCGACAGCCAAGCAATGTCAAAAAACTTTGCTGGAAGTCGCCTCCCGTTGAGGAATCGGAGACTGTCCTGAAGAGTCCTGGTGGCACAATCTCTTAGGGCCAGTGGAGACTAAAAGAAAGTCCTACATATATGAGCACACAGATCTTTCCTCGTATTACTCTCAATGTAGGACTTCTTCAGTCCCCACTTCCTGACACACTTCAGACCATATTCCAGATACTGGGGAAGGTGGTCATCTGTCCATCTCCTCCTCTTGAGACTACCGCCTCGCACCCAAGATTCCGCAAAAGGCAATATCCAATACCTGATACTATTCGCCCACAGGGAGCTACTGTTTGAATCCATGCTCCCAAAATTTACTTTCAGAAACAAGGAGTCAAAGAAAACCCTTGGATTTAACATATCCAGCCCGCCCTCACTCCGCTGTAGGTACGTTATTCTCTCCCCGAGAAGGATTCTGGCAAAGGAAAAACGACAGAGACATACAAGAAGACGGGGACCAGGTAAGTCTTCAACATAGCAACCCTTTCTCTGTAAGTCAGCCTCCAGTTCTTCCATCGCTTAACCTTTGCATTTCCGGTCTCCAATTTTTCCTCCCAATTTAGGCTGGCATTATCTTCCCTCCCAAATTTAACCCCTAAGATCTTAATATGGGTGGAGGCCTTAACAAACTGCGGCAGATCAAAGTCTGGGTCAGATTGCAATGTCCACAGAGCTTGACTCTTCTCAAGGTTGACCAGAGACCCGGAGGCCTCTGAGTAACTTCTGATGACCGCAGACAACATCTGCACCTCATGAGGATTAGATATCACCAGCGTCACATCATCCGCGTAGGCAACCACCTTCAGAGGCAAGCAGTGGGGGACCGGCACCCCCAAAAAGTTACACTCCTACAGTGACCTCAAAAACGGATCTATGGCAAAAACATACAGGAGTGGACTCAGCGGGCAGCCCTGTCTCACCCCCGCCTCAACTCCAAAAGTGCCACCCTGCCAACCATTAATCAGAGGAAAGCTCACCACCTCTCTGTACAAAGTCTTCAGCCAATCAACAAATTGTCCTGGAATACCGTACTTTGACAAAGAAGCCCATAGATAATCATGATCAACTCTGTCAAAGGCTTTAGCCTGGTCCAGACTGACAACATATCTCCCACACCGCAGAGCTTTACATCTCTCAAACATCTCCCGTATCGAGATGACCGCTCCAGAGATGTTCCGCCCTTTTACCGTGCCAAACTGAGAGCCTACCAACAGTGCCGAGGACAAACAGACTAACCTAGAAAACAGGATCTTTGCCAGAATCTTCCTGTCAACATTCAAGAGGGCAATTGGCCTCCAGTTCTTGATGTCGCTCGGCTCCTTACCTTTAGACAGCAGAATTAATGAGGACACTTTCATGGATGGAGGCATCAGGTGATTTTGTAGACAATTTTTGTAAACATCCACAAGAATTGGAGCCAGGAGGTCTCTGAATTTCTTATAAAATTCTGCTGTTATACCATCCGGACCTGGTGCCTTCTTCAGATGTAACTTATCAATGGCCTTCTTAACCTCCTCCACCGTTCTGCTGTCAAAGGAGAAAAGTCCAGATCATTAGTATCAGGCGTTGGAGTTGCCTCCAAGAATTGAGTCATTTTATGTTTATCCAAAGCCTTCCTCTGAAACAAGTCAGTATAATAAGATTTCACAACCCCCAGGATACCCTCCCGAGTTTCCTGCAATACACCCTGGGAATCAATGAGACCTGTGACCAATTTATTGGCCACCCGCTCCTGGCAATTCTCAAAGGGATCAGGTGCCCCTAAGACCCCATAATCCCGTTCAAGAACCAAGGAGGTATACCTGCTGTACTGATACTGCTGTCACGCTCACCTCCTCCCCGGCGCCTGGCACGCTCACCTCCCCGGCTCTGGTCCGCTCTGCAGCATCTGCGGCCACTGTCCCGACCGCCGCTGTCTCTGCTACCTCTGCCCGGGTCTCTCCATCCTCCGATGCCGAGGCTCCACCGCTTGCGGCACCTTCGGTCCCCGCCGCCTCCCGTGCCTCCACGCCATCTGGGCCTCTTCGGCGCGTCCACTCCTCTCGCTCCGCCCCTTCTGCTGGCACCTGTCAATCATCCTTCCTGCGGCCGGCTCCTGCTCCTTCACACAGGCGTACTGCTATATACGCCCCCTAGACCTGGCGTCCTATCTCCTGGTCCCATGGTTCAGCTGCACTCTGACCCGGAAGTTCTCTAGCATGTCCTATATCAGGCAGTCTCACCCTATGCTCACTGCCTGACTATCATTTGTGGTATCGGGTCCATGCGCTCCTGTGTTCCTCTTCGTTCCTGCGCTGTCTACCTCTCCGTGGCTTCCGCTGTTCTTCCTGTTTGTGACTTTCCTGTGTTCCCTCCTAGATCCAGTCCGTTCCTGTTTCCATCCTCCTGCTCCTGTGTCTTGTCCTGTACCGGTTCCTGCCTCCCGCCATTGCCAGTCTCGTCTGCTGTCCACCACCATTCCTGCAGTCTCAGCAGCCATCCCTGTGGCCGTCGTCATCTCTCATCTGGTCGCCTGTATTTCCCTGCCTGCTTACTTACCTGGCTGTTCCCAGGTATCAGCTTCCGCGGCGATAGTCTCCCTTGGGTCTGCCCCTAACGCTCCCTGTATAGGGGGTGGTCCACCTGGTTCAGCTCGCCCGAGGGAGGTTGGTCGTCGCGGTCCTGAGGGTTCACTCCGGAGGTCCCCAATCTCACAACTGCCTTATCGCAGATTTCAGCCGGTCGATCTTCTCTTTGTTACCCCCGCCCTCAGAATAGAGTGACTCCAATTCTTTGCGCAGCCTTAGGTACTGGCTATACTTACTCCTTCCTTTCTTAACTGACAGTCTCTTCAAGAGGTATCTGATATCATCCTTGACGTCCTCCCACCAGTCGGCCATGTTGTCATAGAAGTCCACTCTCTGTAGATGACCCTGCAAAAGGGAGTGGACACAACTCTGGACAGAGACATCATGGAGGAGGCTAGAATTGAGTCTCCATAACCCCTTACCAACATCAGCTCGCTTAGTGGCCCCCAGGCAGAAATATAGGGCAAGATGGTCTGAGTATGGGATGACTCTCTCACTCATGGCACCAATGACTGCCATGAGACTTACAAAATCCAGATCTATTCTATTGCCTCTATTGGAGCAGGAATAGGTTAATTTTGGCTTTCGACCTCCCCGTTTAAAGACGTCACCTAATCCGGCCTGAAGGACTATGTTATTCAAGATCCTACCATCCCTCGTCACGGTTCTACCTGAGGAGCTGTCACCTGATGTCAGTATGGCATTAAAGTCCCCCGCCATTATCACTGGAAGAGAGGTGAACAGATAAGGCTTGACATCATTAAATAACTGTATCCCGTCAGTCACCGTCTGTGACCCATAGATGTTAATAAGCCGGAGTCGCCTTCCACAGACAGTGACTTCCAGGACCAGACACCTTCCAATAACCACCTCCGTCATCCTATGTACTGTCACTTCCCTTGTGTTAAAAAGAATGGCGACCCCGGCGTATGGCTCCACAGCCAGTGACCAAAAGGAGGGACCAGACCGCCATTCCCTCTCAGCCTTCCTCATGAGCCCCTGAATCGTCAGCCACGTCTCCTGCAGAAAAATGACATCTGCTTCCAGGTATCGGAGATGGTCATACACAGCGTGCGTCGTCCTCCTCACCTTAATGCTGTTCACATTACTGGATGTTATTTTTAATGAGAAATCCGCCATCACAATACCACAACAGAGGAGCAGAGATGCAAAAGCCGCCATCATAAGTCTGGATCACAGATGTTCTGACTACCACCGGTCTCCATGTCAGACTGTATCTCAGTGGCAGCAGGTACGGGCTTCCGTTTTGTAGGGGGATGGTCCGCTACGTCCCTGTCATACTCAGTTTCTATTCTTTTTATCTCTTCCTCCAAGTCCCCATCAGACTCAGACAAAACATCAAACTTATTGGACACGACCATCACACCTGCCGAACTCTGGACTTTTTTCCTGCCACCCTGGCTAGTGACATACTCCTCCTCAGGTTTACGGGAGGCCTTGTCCTTTTTTTTCCTTTTTACCTGATTACAGCCACTTTCTTCAGCTAGAGATGGTGATATTGAACTGGTGGCTACATGTGGCTGCTGGACCTGAGGGATGACCTCCATGCTCCCCTCTGTACCCTCTGTGCAAAGCTGCTCTGATGTTACCTGAGCGGACCCTTGGTGGACCTCTGATCTGGTCAGTACTGTCCCTGACATTAAAGCCTCCTCCTCCTGAGCCTCTGTCCCTGTCACTAACTCCTCATCAGGAAGGCATTGCATATATTGTGCCAGGCATCTGGACAGTCCCTGTGAGGGTGGCTGATCTCCCCACAGAGGTTGCACTTGATGTTCTGGCAATCTGCCGCTAAGTGGCCGACTTCCCCGCACAGGCTGCACTTTACCACGGTACAGGTGTTTGCCAGATGACCCATTTTACCACACTTAAAACACTTTCGTGGCTGCCCAGGATAGAAGCAAACCTCCATATAAAGAATGAGTTGGGTAAGTGAGCCGTGATATTGTTGTGCTGGCGCAGTTTCACCAGCACCTTCCATCCACTGGTCCATATACCGTCCTCATCCCTGTTTTTGGTGAGGTCGGAGACAAGGTCACAATGCCTCCGGAGCCACACCACAATGTCCTGCAGGGGAACAGCCTCATTCCAAAAGATTATATTAACCGTGGCGGTATCTGGCTTAGATATTGGAATGAAGCTGAACTTATTCCAGCCATCAGCATCCCTGAATTTGGGGAAATTGGCCCAGAATCTGTCCAGATCAGACATGAGCTTAAAACTGATGTCATAGCCCTGTCTGTCTGGCAGATTGATGACCACCAAGATATTAACCGGTGCAAACCCCATCTGGCGGCACAGGAGCTCCCTGACCACCAGCCTCCTGTCCGGCAGGTCCTCCTTGGCACCTCTGTGTCTGAACCGCACCACATTCCTCCTTTTGAAAGCCTGCCTGGTGTAATTGGCGCCGGAGGTAAAGGACGGAGCGCCGCGGCTCCAAACACTACTGGGAGGGACCTGTGGGGCCACACTGGGCTGACTGACAGGGCGAGGGTCTGCAGCGGAGGGGCCTGTTGCACCTTGTGTGCTGGAAACCAAAGGGGGGAAATCACAGACATTTTGCACATTATTATCATCATCATCATCAATCTCAATAGCGTCATCAGGATGCGCAATGTCCACCACAGACTCTGTACCCCCTTCAGCCCACAACCCCACATGAACAGTATCCATATCCCCAGAATTAGTGCTCTCCCGGACACCAACAGTAGATGTAGTCTCATGTTAACTGTCTTGCTGTTGTGCTGGGTATGCTGGGACTTGTGGTACCGCTGGGATCTGAGCCTCTTGCTCCTGCTTGGGGTCTGCCGCAGGTAGTTGCGGCTGCTGGTGCAGTGTCTGACCCTCCTTGAAACAGAAGCTAGCGGGCTGCAGTACCGGCCGTACCTGCTGCCGGGTCCCACCTGGGAAAATGTCTGTGCAGGACCCAGCAGAGTCCTGCGTGTAGGACCTAAACCGCTCCTGGTTCCTATATGTCTCTGCCAGGGGCCCCATCTTTGCCAGCACACAGTCCATGTCCCGCACCACAGTCGCCAGCTCTACCCCCAGTGCATTCAGTCTCTGGTCATATGCAGAGTGATCCCCAGGATTTGTAGCCTTCACCTTGTAAATGCAGTCAATTTCTATTTGCAGAAGATTCCTCTGCTGCTGCAACTCACCAAACCTTTTGACCAGTCCTGGTATCTCATCTGCCAGCTGTAGCTCCGGGGCACGCGGCAGCTCCTTCTGGGGTCTTGCTTTAGGGGGTGACACCTTGTTTTTTAATGTCGCTGGTTTTGTGGCTCCAGCCTCCGAAACACTTTTACCGCTGCCACCAGCCTGCAATCTCGTGCGTCCCGAGCTCGCCATGCTGGTCACCATATGTCTCAGCTGAAGGTTCTCCTGGAGTGTTTGCTTCTCCTGAGATGTCCGTCTCTGTCTGCCTGGAGTGAGCTGCACACCTGAGGCTGGTAATGGACACTGCCTCACCTTCTGTGCAGCCACCTGCCCTGCAGCACTCAGGTTCTCAGCAGAAGATGCCTTCTGGGATTTCCTTCCAGGCTCTAGACACTGTTTGCCTTGACTGGCCGACTGTTTAACTGCAACATCCTTGCAAACAAACAAAGCTTACTCTTGTTTCTTTCCTGTGCTGAACTTCAACACATGATCTTTCTCCATGCTGCTGGGACTTCCATTCTGAGGTTTATTTTCCCCAGAGGCAACTCTGGGAATTCCATCCACATGAGAAGGTTGGGAGTTTCCTCCCAGTGTAGGCCTGGAAGCCAGGGCCTTGCTTGGGGAGTTTCCTCGCCCAGGGTGGCCCCTCCCTGGGCTTGCTCCAGACATGAGGAGAACCACAGACACACAACCTCACGGCTAGGAAGCAGTATTATAGTAGTTATATTCTTGTACATAGGAGAAGTATTATAGTAGTTATTTTCTTGAACATAGGGGCAGTATTATAGTAATTATATTCTTGTACATAGGCAGTATAATAGTAATTATATTATTGTGCATAGGGGCAGTATTATAGCAATTATATTCTTGTAAATAGGAGCAGTATTCTAGTAGTTATTTTCTTGTACATAGGGGCAGTATTATAGTAGTTATTTTTTTATACATAGGGTCAGTATTATGGTAGTTTTATTCTTGTACATGGAAGCTATAATATAGTAGTTATATTCTTGTACATAAGGGCAGTATTATAGTAGTTATATTCTTGTACAGAGGCATTTTTATAGTAGTTATATTCTTGTACATGGGGCAGTATTATAGTAGTTATATTCTTATACATAGGGGCAGTATTATAGTAGTTACATTATTGTACACAGGGGCCAATATTGTAGTAGTTATATTCCTGTACATAGGGGGCAGTATTACAGTAGCTATATTCTTGTACATAGGGTCAGTAATATAGTAGTTATATATTTGTACATGGGCAGTATTATAGTTGTTATATTATTGTCCATAGAAGCAGTATTATAGTAGTCATACACTTGTTCATAGAGGGAGTATTATAGTAGCTATATTCTTTTACATGGAAGCAGTAGTATAGCAGTTATATTCTTGTACATAGGGCAATAGTTCTATTCTTCTACACAGAGGCTGTAGTATTTTCATGTAAAAAGTAAACAATTATATTTTAGTACATAATGACCGTATTATAGCAGTTACAGTGACATGTAAAAGTTTGGGTATCGCTGTTCAAAATGACTGCTATTGTTGCAGGGGTAGCATTTATGTACATTTAATCGAAGTATATTTATCAAAGTACCTGGCAGTTATACCATGGCAGTTAGACAGGGCAGGAGACAGGTAAGGCTAGTTTCACACTAGCGTTTTTGAGCGCAGCGACGGCCTGCGCACGGCCGCCGCTAAGCCCCGCCCCCCTGCCGCGCCTCCGCCGGTAGCTCTGCCTACCTGCGCATTACGCTGCATGCGCCCTGCGTCCCCTATCTTTATCACTGGGGGCGCAGGCCGTGCGCAGTATGCGTTTGGCGGCGCATGCGTCCTTCTGACGGTGCGCCGACCTGCACCAAACGCAACCTGCTGCAGTTTGGTTGCGCCGGCGCACCGTCAAAAAGGCGCATGCGCCGCCAAACGCATACTGCGCACGGCCTGCGCCCCCAGTGATAAAGTTAGGGGACGCAGGGCGCATGCAGCGGCATGCGCCGGTAGGCGGAGCTACCGGCGGAGGCGTGGTAGGGGGCGGGGCTTAGCGGCGGCCGTGCGCAGGCCGTCGCTGCGCTCAAAAACGCTAGTGTGAAACTAGCCTAAGACAATTAAAGAAAACTATTCCCAGTACATTTGGATCACAACAAATATTTACCATATGCATTTGTATAATTTATATCCTGGCTGCTGCATTCAACCAACACAAGAGATGCTCTCACAAATCACTTAACCATCTGCTTACTCTATCTATCCTCCTTCTCCTAATTGTAGGAGATATCTCTCCCAACTCCGGCCCCCCATGTTATAGTCAAACCCCTCAAATCTCATTAATATTCCCAGCTTTCTGTCTCTTTTAATTGTGCACTTTGGAATTCTCGCTCAGTGTGTAATAAACTCTCTTTCATCCATGACTTCTTCCTTTCTGATTCTCTTAACCTTCTGGCTCTTACTGAAACCTGGATCCAGCAGTCAGACACCACCGCTGCTGCTCTCTCATATTGTGAAATACACTTCTGTCATACCCCGAGATCGGGCAACAGAGCAGGTAGAGGCGTTGGTCTGCTCCTATCACCCAAATGTACCTTTCAGGTTATCCCTCAAGTACTCTCACTTATCTTCCCTTCTTTGAGGTCCATGCTGTCAGACTGTGCATCCCCTTCTTCATGCGAGTGGCAGTGGTGTATCGTCCTCAGGGCCCCTCCCATCAGTTCCTGGATCACTTGGCCTCCTGGCTCCCACATTTTCTCTCCTGTGACATCCCCACCCTCATAATGGGTTATTTCAACATCCCCATTGATTTTCCCCTCTCCCCATCTGCAACTCACCTTTTATCTCTAAACTCCTTTTTCGGCCTTTCGCAGCTTACTACCTCTCCTATGCATGAAGACGGAAACTCCCTCGATTAGGTCTTTTCCCAGCTTTGCTCAGTGGATGATTTCACAAACTCCCCTCTCCCGCTCTCTTACCACAACCTTCTTTCATTCTCTATCAACAACTGCCATCCCGCTTAGGTCACCCCCACTTTCCACACTTATAGAAATATACAGGCCATTAACACCCAGAAACTTATGAAGAACTTGTAGTCATCATTGGCTCCTATCTCCTCCCGCTCATGTCCTGATTCTGCACTGAAGCATTACAATGAAACACTGCAAAGTGCCCTGAATGAAACTGCACCTCCGATACATAGAACAACTCGGCACAGATGGCGACAACCCTGGCACACGCTGCAGACACGTTTCCTACAGCATTGCTACAGGAGCACCGAACATCTGTGGAGAAAATCCAATCTACCCAAAGATTTCATCCATTACAAATTTATGCTTAAGACATGCAACACTGCCCTTCACCTCTCCAAATAAACCTATTTCAACATGCTCATCACCTTACCAATAACCGTAAACGTCTCTTTGACACTTTTCCTTCCCTACTCAACCCAAGAGTGCAGGCTCCAACCACGGATCTCCGCGCAGGTCCGCCACTCACCCAACTAAAATATTCAACCTCTCTTCCGGTATCTTTCCCTCCTCATTTAAGCATGCCATCATACATCCATTGCTTTAAAAACCATCCCTCGACCAAAACTGTGCCGCTAACTATAGACCTGTCTCTAATCTTCCCTTCATCTCTAAACTCCTGGAACGCCTAGTCCACTCCCATCTAATCCACTATCTCTCAGATAACTCTCTTCTCGACCCTCTACAATCCGGTTTCTGCTCTCTTCACTGTACTGAAACTGCTCTCACTAAAGTCTCTATCTACTAACAGCTAAATCTAATGGTCACTACTCCATGCTAATTCTCTTGGATCTCTCTGCAGCATTCGACACTGTGGCTCATCAGCTCCTCCTCACTATGCTCCACTCCATCGGCTTCAAGGACACCGTTCTCTCTTGGTTCTCCTCCTATCTCTCTGACTGCTCCTTTGCTGGCTCCTCCTCCTCTCATCTTCCCCTTACTGTTGGGGTTCCTCAAGGATCAGTCCTAGGCCCCCTCATCTTCTCTTTGTATACTGCCCCTATTGGACAAACAATCAATGGATTTGGTTTCCAGTACCATCTCTATGCTGATGACAACCAATTATACACTTCTTCTCCTGATTTCACACTTGTCTTTTTTAGAAAACACCAATGATTGTCTTACCGCTATCTCTAACATCATGTCTTCTCTCTGAAACTGAACCTGTCAAAAACTGAACTCCTTGTGTTTCCTCCCTCTACTAACCTACCTATGCCTGACATTGCCATTTCTGTGTCTGTTTTCCCCTCCTTTTTATGCCCTGTCTTTTTTATCAACTATTTTACCTGTTTTTTAATCCTTACACTGTGTTCCAAATTATTATGCAAATTGGATTTAAGTGTCCTAAAGATGTAATTTTTTGTTTTTCAAATAAACTCATAGATGGTATTGTGTATCAGGGCTCTTTGGATCACTGAAATCAATCTCAAATGCCTGTGATAATTAGTTTACAAGATGAGCTCAATTAAAGGAAAACTACTTAAGAATGATGTTCCACATTATTAGCAGGGCACAGGTTTCAAGGAATTTAGGAAATAAAAAGGATCTCTCTGCTGCTGAAAAGCATCAAATAGTGCAATGCTTTGGTCAAGAGATGAAAACATTAGATATTTCCCAAAAACTTAAACGTGATCATCGTACTGTTAAGAGATTTGTGGCTGATTCTGAGCACAGACATGTTGTGCTGATAAAGGCAGAATGAGGAAGGTTTCTGCCAGGCAAGTACATCAGATTAAGAGAGTGGCTGCTAAAAAGCCATTACAAACCAGCAAACAGATACTTAAAGCTGCTGGTGCCTCTGGAGTCCCTCGAGCCTCAAGGTGTAGGATCCTTCAAAGGCTTGCTGTGGTGCATAAATCTACTATTCGGCCACCCCTAAACACTGTTCACAAGCAGAAATGGTTACAATGGGCCCAGACATACATAAAGACTAATTTTCAAACAGTCTTGTTTACTAATGAGTGTCGAGCAACCCTGGATGGTCCAAATGGGTGGAGTAGTGGATGGTTGGTGGATGGCCACTATGTCCCAACAAGGCTGCGACGTCAGCAAGGAGGTGGGGGAGTCATGTTTTGGGACGGAATCATGGGGAAACAGCTGGTAGAGCCCTTTAAGGTTCCTGAAGGTGTAAAAATGACCTCTTCAAAGTATATAGAGTTTCTGACTGACAGCTGTCTTCCATGGTATAAAAAGCAGAAACATGCCTTCAGGAACAAAATCATCTTCATGCATGACAATGCACCATCTCATGCTGTAAAGAATACCTTTGAGTCATTGACTGCTATGGGCAAAAAAGGAGATAAACTCATGGTGTAGCCACCATCTTACCCTGACCTCAACCCTATGGAGAACCTATGGAGTATCATCAAGCAAAAGATCTATGATGGTGGGAGGCAGTTCACATCAAGACAGCAGCTCTGGGAGGCTATTCTGACTTCATGCAAAGAAATACAAGCAGAAACTCTCCAAAAACTCACAATTTTAATGGATGCAAGAATTGTGAAGGTGATATCAAAGAAGGGTTCCTATGTTAACATGTAACTTGGCCTGTTAGGAATGTTTTGAAGTTAAATAGCTTTTTTGTTCAGTGAATGTGACCTCCTAATGCTGCAAATTCCACAAATGAGCATTTTCAGTTCTTTAAAACATATCAAATGTTTAGAAATTCTAATGTGCCTAATAATTTGGAACAGTGAAATTTGAGTTTTTATTCATTTTGGAGATTATACTGTTATTATTGGGAGGTTTCTTCAATAAAATTTGATGTATACTCTAACCGGTGATGACCTTTATTAGACTGACTGTCATTTGTACTGACTATTTAGGAAAATCAGAGAAAAATATCATTTGCTTAATAATTTGGAACACAGTGTATATTGAATAAAAATTATTGTGATTTTATCATTGTGAGTTGAAATCACTTCCTATCTAACGACAACAAACCATATTAGATTATGTTGATTTTTTTTTAGGTACTAACCATGCAAAGTGCCCAAACTTTTGCAACAACCCATTTTCTTTTTTGTAATTGTTAAATGTGTCTTCTTTAACTTTAGGCCTTTTAGAGATCATTTCATCTTCAACTTGCTTAACTGTTCCCAATAACAGTAATTTTAATCAAGGGTGCCCAAACTTCTACATGCCACTGTATATTATATATGGTGGCAGTAATATAGTAGTTATATTCTTGTACATAGTACGTTACATTGTCGTACATTCATGACAGTATTACAGCAGTATATTTGTGCAGTATATTCCTCATCAGCACAGCATATTCTTGCACATTGGTAGAGGTTACAGAAGTTGTGGTGTTGCTGTGACGTTAGAAAGCTTGATGACTGTTGATCATGAACTAACTACACATTTTAGACAGTTAGCTGGATACCATTGTGGGAACTGGCTGCAGAACTCATTGGCATTTCTCAACTCATTTCAGGTGAAGGCGTTTTTTACTATCTTTTCGAGAAAAGGCTACAAAGGAATTAGTCGTCTTGGAGATGGTTGCAAGGAGATAGCACATTTTCTTCCCAGCAATCATTATTATAGAAGCTGACAGACGCTGCACTCTTCTCAGTATCACTGCGTTATGTGCTGAGTGCACAATGTTGTGCGGCATAATGCCTTTCCATTTGCGCCTTCAGTGACCTCATTAGACTGGTCACAAAAACTGTGAGACTCAGAAACCCCATCTCAGCAGACAGTGTAACACAAACTTAGATACATCAGTCAACAGACAAGACTAGACACGATAGATTTAGATACACAAGTGGAGGAGGGGGGAAACATTTAAAAGGATGAGATACGCTGGCTTACCACATAGTATCACATATAATGGGTTGCGATACATAACTCAGCAGATAGCGTCAGATATGATTGGCTTGGATACATTAGATCAGCAAACTGTACTATATATGAGTGGCTTAGTTACATCAGCTCTGGAAACAATATCATAAATGAGGCTTAGATACAGCAGCACAAACAATAGTAATACACATGATAGACTTCACTGTACTAGCTCAACATTACAACATCACTCACAGTAGGCTTCGATACATTAGCTTAAAGGTATATGATATATGGCTTCATCTCTATCCACGGTACCCGGCGTGTGCTCCCGAACCCATTCCCATACCTCTGCGGGGCACTTGGCAAGAAATTGTTCTATAAGGAACGCCTGTATAACATCTTCCACAGTAAAGCAGTAAAGATGTTTTCTGCTTCCAGCCGTCTCGGACATGCCTGGGACATTTTATGTGCATACATCCTAAACGATCCCCCTGTGGTGCATGGGAGATCTTGGAACTTGGTCCTATATTAGTCTGGGGTGATAGCATGGTAATCCAGGATAATCTGCCTTACATTGTTATAATCCCAATTCCGCTGTGCGTCAATGGTTCGGTAAGCCTCTGCCATGCTACCATTCAGGAGTCCCACTAACAAACACATCCAGCCAGAGTGGGGCACCTCCATCACAGCACACTGCTGCTCAAAGTCCTTGAAGAACCGCTCCACATCTCTGGAAGCCTCATAAAATGGCTTAAACTCTGTCCGGGTGATCCATACAGGTTCCTGGATCGTTGGGGTCACACTCCACATTGTGTTACTCCCTCTTTCAAGCTCCATTGCTTCTTGTCTCCGCTGTGCCTGGCAGGCAGCCTCCTCCTTGTATTCCTGAGAGACGCCTCCTGGGCCCAGAACCGCCATCTCTTCTTCGTACCACACCAACCACTGGCTTTTTTGGATGGGGATCCCTGTCTTCAGTGCTCATCCTTCAGACATCTGGGAGGAGTTGGCCGGGCTAGCACCCCCTGTAGGTCAATTAAGGCTTCTTTAGTCAGTCCCTGGTAGTTCAGACCCAGGTCTCTGGCTCTCCCCTGTAATCTGGATACAGTCCAATTTTTATACTCACTCTGTGGGTTGTTCTCCATTGCGTTGCACTCTGTTGGTCCCACTGCTGCTACCAGTTGCCACGGGGTCCTTCTCCGGTATCCCACAATCAACAGAGCGAGGGAAGTGTGAACAATCCCAAGACCTTTATTAAAGGCAAAATTAGAAGGTCCATAAACAATCCACCACACTGAGGATACAATAGTCAAGAACACATATGCAGTTCAGTAACAGGATAAAATGTCCAGGGAGATGAGAGTCCAAAAATCCAGCCGCCAGAGGATAAAAGTCCATACGCTTCCCCTTCTCTCTCACGTGCTGTGTTCACACGATGCTCTCTCCACAGGAACTGACTTCCCCCCTCCTGTCCTTTCCAGCCCCCTCCCTATGTCCAGGAGTAGTCAGACACTACAGGGGGTCATCAAGAGAAATAGATACAGTCAGGCTGCAGACATACAAGGCAACAAGAAAAACACTATGAAAATCAGTGAAATAGAAATATACACAAAATGATATCCACATCGCATATCACACCATTACAAAGATCTTATCTGCATTTACTGTATACTGTAAAATTATTATAATTACAGTCATAAGAATCTGTAGAAGTTTCTTCAGCTTCAAAAAAATGATGGCCACATTAACATTTCTTGATGGACAGGGCAAAACAGTGCCTAATTTTTATGAACTGTCCTACAATTTCTGGACGGTTGGCAACCCCGAACGAAATTCATGTGACCACAGGTATGCAATATATATACTCCTGGCCACAATCCGACTAGACTGTTTCAGGCCTCTTTCTATACACTAGCATTGAGCGAGTTTGCGCACGTCTAGTTGGAATGTGGTAGGCGTATACGTGCAGTCACATGACCGCCCGCACCAGAGAATCCTCAGTGCAATGTAAGGATAGCGTGACTGCAGACTTGTTGTTTAAGACTAGACAGACTCTTTCAGGATCAGACGATTGTTCATTTATTTTGCACTTTTTTTTTCCTGTTTCATTCTTGCCAGAGCCATTACTTGATTTCCTGGCCACTTGTTTTTGTAGGACGAGTTGTGGTTTTGAACGACACCATTAATTTTACTATGAATTCCAGATTGGGTGAAAAGACTACATGAAATGCATTTCCATTTGTTTATGGGTTTTGTTTTTCCAACATTGAAACATTTCTGAATTTCATTAAAACAATGTAGTTTGTTTTGCCATTTTTGAGACCTGTGATTATTTTTATTAATTAAGCTGTTCAGTGACTGTAGTTTTAGTGTGTTGAGATGTAGAAATGAAGTGCAGAGTCCAAAAAATGATAATTCTGGAGTTTTTTTTTTTACTTTTTCATTTCGACACGCAACTTAAAGAATAACTATTTTTATATTATATTAGTATATGGGCTTGAGAAAAATTAAGGGGAGGTGGTTAAACTTTTACATTTTTTTTCTTACTTTTTTATATCAGCTCTGCAAATAGTATCACATGTTATAGGCTTAGATATGGCAGTTCACAGCACTGCGTTGCTCATGGCTACGTGTGGAAATATCGTCTGTGGTGGGCTCAGAATATGTTAGGTGTATAATATATTATCAGTGCAGTCTTTTCCTTTCATGCCCGTCCGCTGTAATGTGGAAATTTCTGCCTGCAATGCCACAATAAACCTCCCTCCATCTCAGTGCATTCATCATTTCTTAGGGGTCATCTAGAAGTTTATTATCCACCTTCCCACCCAAGGTCGCTGTTTGGTTTAGGCATAAACAAGGTTGATGTAATCACCAATCCAGTGGCGGCCTGGGGCTGATACTGTTTCCTAAGCCTACTCTGGGGGGGGACATGGGGAGTGTGATATAAAGGCAGCTCCGAGCTTGTCTTCCAGCTACTACCATCAGTGTCTCACTGTAGCAAGAGCACAGGACTCTCTGCACCGCTCAGTAATGTGTACAGTGTGCAACAGCTTAGCGCTGCCCCCAGGACAAGAACAAGGAGGAGGCGGGTACTGCAGACTCATTCTTACTCCATTCAAGTCTCACTGTATCAACCTCTTGTGACTAGTGATGAACGAACACGCTCGGGTGCTAACCGAGTGACTTCGGCGTGCTTGAAAAATTTGTTCGAATTCCCGTGCCTGCATGTCTCATGTGTCATGTTTGACAGCCAAAACCCATGCATGGATTGTCTGTTTGTCAGGCAATCCCTGCATGCGTTTCAGCTGTCGGACAGACGTGAGACATGCAGGCGTGGTGACTCAAACATATTTTTCGAGCACGCAAAAGTCACTCGGTTAGCACCCGAGCGTGCTCGGATAACATCTTATCCGAGCACGTTTGCTCTTCATCACATCATTTGTGATCCTGCAGACATAAGTAATGATAGAGCAGAGCCGTCACATTGATAAACTTATATACACAAGGCCGGATCAAGGACAGTGGATATACCATGGCACTCTATAGGGGTATTCTTAAGTTTGACAGTTATTCCCTATCTACGGGATAGTGGATAACATTCTGATCTCTGGGGTTTTAATCATAGGGTCCATGGAGGAGGGTTATTGCTATGGGGATATTTTACAGTGGATGGCCTAGGCCCCATAGGTCATATAGTCATGATTGGAAGAGTTTGGTGAGGAAGAACATGACTGGCTGCACTAACCACATCCAACAACACTTTTGTGAACAACGAGAACAGAGATTGTGATCCAGGTCCTGTAGAGATTGTGATCCAGGTCCTGTTGTCCGACCTCAACATCTGACTTCACTAATTATTATTTTTTTTACTACAAACAGCTCCAAAATCTTGTACAAAGCTTTGTCCCAGAAGATTGTAAATGGTTATAGCTGCAAAAGAGGGGTCGAACTCCATACTAAAGCCTATGGATATAGACTGGGGTGTGTTAATGGCTCCTGTATCTGTAATGTGTGGGTGTCCCAATAGTTTTGTCCATATAGGGAGCTCATATCACTACCATATAATGTACCATACAGCGTCAAAGAGCCAGAGTTATGCTTTGCCCATGAAATAATGCTGTGTAGTTACCATATTGGAGGCGAATATTGCATGTTTCTGCTCCAGGTCTGGCCAGTGACCATAACTCATGATGAGACAGTAGTCCAGCACTGCCACTGCATGGCATGCCTATGTAATGAGAAACCTGTTAATCACCTGGAGCAGAGCTAGAAGAAGCCAGATGGGCACAGTGCCGGACTAGTTTCATCTCCAGCCTTGGCCCTCAGGTGAATCTTTAACGTATATCTTCTCTGAGATGCTGTGCATGATTGTAGCCAGGCTCTGATTCATGCCCTTGGTTTGGCCTAGAATCAAGTGACAGGTTCCCTTTAAATTCTAAACTGAAATTACAACAGGGATGAAATATTAAAAGGGTAAGATCACCATCTAGTGGACAAATGGGAAAATAAGTTTATAGTAGTAGAAATACACATTTAGGATTTTTCTCAACTGCAATCTGAACCATCCAGGTATACAATAGAACATTTTTCTGGAGAAGAAAAAGTGAGCACTGCCTTGAGTCCTGTGTCATACCAACATTATCCTGAGACTATTCATGTCGGTGGGCTTTTCATCCATGGAGGGGGCTCACTCATAATTTTGTCTAAAAACATGGCCATGAATGAAGAATGGGATCTAAATATCCTCCATGAGCAACTTATCCAAACCATCCAGGAGCAATTTGTTGATGAGCAATACTTTTTCCAGCATGATGGAGACTACAGTATGTCACAAGGAAAAAGTCATAACTAAGTGGCTCGATGAACAAAACATTGAAATTTTGGGTCACAGTCCTCACTTCCTATGGATGTATGACTTGCACACAGGAGGAGATAGTGAAGGGGCCAATGATTGGCTGCAAGGATATGGTACAGCCAGTGCCAATAATGGTGGAACATTGCCGGAGGTGAATATAGGTGTTATTATTGATATTTTTCAACAATTTTGGTTCTCAAATCCTCAGACAGTTGTCTTCTCCTCTTCCTCTTCTCCATGTTTGGTGTGGCACACAGACACACAATGCAAGATTGAGTCAACGTCTCCCCTTTTTATCTGGTTTCAGGTGTGATTTTCATATTGCCCACACCTGCTACTTGCCACAAGTTACTTTGAACGAGCATCACATGCTTGAAACAAAGTGGTTTGCCCACAGTTTTGGAAAGGTGCAAACAGTTTTGTTGGGACCATTTTTGATGTTTTGTGAGAAACTAGATGTGGGCCAGATCGTATCGGGAGGGCAGTGTGTGTGGGGTGCGTGTCCCGCCACTGCCTTCCCACCCACCTCTGTGCAGTCACAGCCGGAAGGAAAGATGGTGGTTTGCGGCCTGTGCTGGAGATGCGGTGCAGCGCCACCAGAGGGCGCCCGCAACCCCTTCTCCAGCACAGGCCGCAAGCCGCGGTCTTTCCTGCTGGCTATGACTGCACGGAGGTGGGTGGACAGGCAGCGGCGGGATCCAGCGTGTGTAGTCAGGAGGCGGCATGTCCTAGCGGGAGTCCAGCGGCGGATCCTGGCGGCAATCTGGCGGCGGGTCATGGAGGGGGTCCGGCGGCAGCAGCGGGAGATCCGCCGTGGGTGTCCCAGCGGTGTCCCATTGGTGGTACTGCGGAAGGGCCTGGTACCACCAGCGGGTGTAATATTGGAATACCCATCACTTGGGTATTCCAATATGGCGGTCGGCGTACTTCCGGTGCGGCGTGGTGGATTGTGAGATTCAAGGACGTCCGGACGGAAGTGGATGACGGACAATTTTAGGTAAGTATATAATACATTTGCCTTTTTTCCTCAGTTTTTTTTTATCTTGTTCCAATAGAAACAAAGGGAATAAACATGTGCATAACACAACGTGTGTAATTGCTTTAATTGTCTGTGAGAAATACTTTCTAGAACAATTTCAAGGGTGTTAACACTTTTGGCCATGATTGTATGAATTGTGACAGAGTCACTGGTGATGCATATGAGGGGAGATATGTGTCACAAAGATTGCTAGTTTTCGTGATGCGAACCCAGACATTTCTCTTCAGCATGTTATGTGCTGAGGGGTTAATCCACCATGACAGGGTTGGGTTTTTTTGTGAGTGGCTGTAAGAGATAGGTGGGATGGCCACTCACCCTATCTCCTCCCCAAAGGTGTGGTTGGTGAAGCTAAATATCCAGCTACTGAGTTTTTTTCTCTGTGTGTTTGGATACAGGAAAGTCTCTAGTCGGTAGCTCTAGAAACAGCTGAAGTTTACTTGATTCTGAGCGGGTAGGCACTGTGTTTTAAGTTATCTTTTGTTTTGCCATTATGCAAGTAAGGCAATGTTTATTTTATTCAATACTGCAATGGTTTTTACTGTGTTTATTAAACCAAAAGAAGATTAACTCAAGAAGCGTTCCTGTGTCTACCTCTGAGAGCAGCTGAGTAAGACAACTTATCAAAGTTGGTGGAGAATGCGGGCAACGTTCCAGGACCACGTGTAGCTGCTACAGAGAATGTTATATCTTCTGGGTAAAGGCTGCCATCCAGCGAGATTTGTCCAGTGCCATAGAGGACATAATCAAACACCTGGTACATAAGCAGCAGAAGCAGCGACGAATACAGCAGATACAACAGCAAGAGCAGTGTCAAAAGTTGCAGCTTCTGGCAAGGGTCATCCAGGGCAGGTCGACCACCCCACCCCAAAGTCCAACTCATGACTCCCACATTTGGAAGGCAGTAAGACATGCCATGCAGAAGATGACCCCCGGGGATGATATGGAGGCTTTTCTCACAGTTTTCTAGAGGGTGGCTGATCGGGAGAAACTTCCGCCAGAGCAGTGGATGGAGATGTTGGCACCATATTTGATGGGTGAACCCAAAAAAGCACATTATGACTTAGCAGTACAGAATGACAAGGAATAAAGAACTGAAAGTCTTGGCATGCCTGGGAGTAACTATGTCGATTAGAGCCCAATGAGTCCACCACTTGGCGTATGCGTGTATGCCTATCAAAAATGATGTTGAGAAGGCTGAAATTTTAAATTCCTATTTTGCATCTGTGTTCTCTAAGAAAGCAATTGTAACATCTATTGATCTTCACGATGCCGTTGAAGGAATAAAAGAATCAAAACTATCTATAAACAGAGGGAGCACTAATATAAATGCATTTAAATCTCCTTGTCCAGATGACTTACATCCTAGGGTACTGAAAGAATTAGCAGAGGAAATTTCAGAACCACTAGCCAGAATCTGTGAAAAATCCTGGAAAGCAAGAGAAGTCCCAGAAGATTGGAGATGGGCAAATGTTGTCCCTATCTTCAAAAACAGAAAGAAGACAGAGCCAGGAAATTACAGGCTAGTGAGCCTTACTTCTATACCAGGAAAGATATTTGAACAAATTATTAAACAGCATGTTTGTAAGTACTTGGATAAGAATAAAGTAATTAACTTGAGCCAGCATGGGTTTGTAACAATCAAGTCATGCCAGACTAATCTAATTTCTTCTCTGAAGGAATCACTGACTGGGTGTATTCGAGAAATGTGGTAGATATAAAATATCTTGACTTCAGCAAATCATTTGATAAAGTGTCTCATACTATTCTTATTGAAAAAATGACCAAGTATGGAATTGACAAAGCTACAGCTAGGTGGATTCATAACTGGCTCAGTGATCGTACTGAAAGAGTGGTAATAAATAGTTGCACATCCAATTGGAAGAGTCTTTCAAATGGGGTAAAACAAGGCTCTGTCGCTCTGTCCTGGCCCCAGTGTTGCTCAACATGTTTATAAATGATCTAGATAAGGGAACTATAGGTAAACTGATCACATTTGCAGAGGAGAGAAAGGATTGAAAAAGATATTGTAGTTAAACCTCCACCAGGGGGAGCCAGTGAGGGAGGAGAGGTTACACACTAAGAATAGCAACACTGAGCAATAGCACAGGTGTGACAGGTAACGAGAGAGAATGGTCAGATGAACCGAGTCAGAAACTAGCAGGAGCAGACGTACCAGAAGGAGCAGCAATACACGTAGTCAAAATACCAAGTCGAGGGTCAGAAAGCCAAAACATGAGCACGGGGTCCAAAAACGTGAGGCGAAATACGTGGTCGGGGTACCAGCCAAGAAGTCAAATGCCAGAGAGGGAGCGTAGCAGCAGAGACGAATACCAAGAGACGGGGTCAGAGATCAGTCCGGGTCATACACGTGGATACTAGTCAAAGGCAGGAGGATCACCAAGGTACAAGGGTCAGAGGCTCTAAACTGGAAGCTTGAGCTATCACTAACACTGGTCAGCAGGCTGTGAGACTGAAATAGCCCAGCTAGCTCCAGAATGAGGCTGAGATTAACCCCCGCATGACCAGTCCAGAGTGAAGACAGCAGAAAATAAACTCCGGACTGGACCATGACAGATATAAACTGGAGCAGTGACTGGAGTCAGGAGCAACAGGGGTCAGGAGCGACAGGAGTCCGGAGTCAGGAGCGACTGGAGTCAGGAGTGACCGGAGTCAGGAGCGACTGGAGACAGGAGTGACCAGACGGGGCCAGAGTACTGTACGGAAGGCACACGATAATCAGGCGCCTCCATGAGGGAGGAGCCGCCTGATGTACCCTGTGCTGGAGCTTGATTGGCAAGTGCTCTACAGGGAAGGTGCAGAAGGGGTTAAGAGAGGGGAAGAGCGAGCGCCCGTGGCCTAAGGCGCATGCCCGGGACAAGAGCAGAGGAAGAGGAGGAAGCCCTGTGCAGAGCTGCAGGACGGAAGACCGGGGGTGCCGTGCGCTGGCTGAAGCGGTGAGCCGGGGGGGGGAGACCCAGGGAGCAGGAGCAGGCAGAGCGGGACCCGGCAAGACAGGTGACGCCGGCCCCGACCTGAGAGGCGGCGCCGGCGTGACACTAATAGATCATAAACTAAACATGAGTCAACAGTGTGATGCAGCAGCAAAGAAGGCAAATACATTTCTGGGATGTATTAACAGAAGCATACAGTCTAAATCACGTGAAGTCATTATCCCCCTCTACTCCTCTTTGGTCAGACCTTATCTGGAATACTGTGTCCAGTTTTGGGCACCACATTTTAAAAAAGACATCAACAGACTGGAGAGAGTTCATAGAAGAGCAACCAGAATGGTGACCGGTCTGCAAGCCATGTCCAATGAGGACCGATTACAGGATTTGGGAATGTTTAGCTTGCAAAAAAATAAGACTGAGAGGAGACTTAACAGCTGTCTACAAATATCACAAGGGCTGTCACATTGTAGAAGGATCATTTTTATTCTCATTTGCAAAAGGAAAGACTAGAAGCAATGGGATGAAACTGAATGGGAGGAGACACAGATTAGATATTAGAAAAAAACATTTTGACAGTGAGGGTGATCAATGAGTGGAACAGGCTGCCAGTAGTGATTCCTCCTTCAGTGGAAATCTACAAACAGAGGCTGGACAAGGCTGGCAGTAGTGATTCCTCCTTCAATGGAAATCTACAAACAGAGGCTGGACAGACATCTGTCTGGGATGATTTAGTGAATCCTGCTTTGAGCATGGGGTTGGACCAGATGACCCAGGAGGTCCCTTCCAACTCTACCATTCTATGATTCAGAAGGATCTAGATAAGCTTGAACAATGGGCAAAGACTAATAGAATGGTATTTAACAGGGAGAAATGCAAGATTCTACATCTGGGCTAAAAAACGAAAATTGCATCTACAGAATGGAAGGAATAGAACTAACCAACATCACATGTGAAAAAGACTAGGGTATATTAATAGATCACAAATCAAAAAACTGACCGTCACATCCAAACATGAATTAAGTGTGAACAGGTGCCTACTTAGAGTCGCCAACTCATATACAATCAAACAAACAAGGCATCACTCTGCAGCGCTATGGTATGCAAACATGAAACATGAAAATTGAATTGCATTACTGCACTAGAAATATGAAAATTTGAGAATGCTTAGCGTATAAATTGGCCAATTCATATGTATCTGGTAGCCAATCCTCTCTTAGACGGTCTGCAACTCTATGGGAACCTAATGTGAATTCTCTCCTAGACTAAAGTCTAATATCTTTCTGGAGTGGTAGTGATTCTGCTGTAATTAAAAATGCCTGAGGCTAAGGGGCAGAGTGCTCATTCAGAAGGCCAGTGCATATAAATCAAAAAATTGAACGTCACATCCAAACATGAATTAGGTGTGAACAGGTGCCTACCCAGAGTCGCCAACTCATATACAATCAAACAAGCAAGGCATCACTCTGCAGCGCTATAGCATGCAAACATGAAAATTGAATTGCATTACTGCACTAGAAATATGAAAAATTGAGAATGCTTAGCGCATAAATTGGCCATAAATTGCTGTTCACAGAATGCTGTATCCAAGCATATTAATGTCCACAAATTGAGAAAATAGATATCCGGCACCGTTGTGTGGAAAAATACCCTGGATGTCTGCACATATATTTTTCACATTAATAAAAAAACACCTTAATCCCACTTGGAAAGGGTGCTCAATCCCATGTTGAAAAAACAGAACATTTCATTGTGAAGAGAAAGAAAAAATAGGATGGCACTCACCGTTCATGTGAATCAAATCACTTTATTTCACATACACAAGGCATCGGCATAGGCACGGGAGCAATGTGCTGGAAGACGGACAACAGCCGTTTCGCGCTCAATACGCTTCAACAGGGCTTGTAGCGGTAACGTCCTCTTCTTTGCTTCCCGTCGCGGCTGCGGCGCAGGTGTACTTTACCTGCCCTGTTAAGGTCAGAGTAAAGTACTGCAGTGTGCAGGCCCCAGACCTCTCTGACCTGGTCCGGCATCTGCGCACTGTAGTACTCTGCTCTGCCCTCAAGACTGGAGCCACAATGGGAAGCAAAGAAGAGGACGTCACCTTTAGAAGATGGGAGGCGCCGGACCGTGACACCCATCGGACAAAACCGGACCTGGACCCATCCTGGGTGAGTATAATATAACTCGTTTTTCTTATCATTCAGGTTACATCTGGGGCTTATCTATAGCATTACAGAATGCTGTAAATAAGCCCCTAATGGTGGTGCCGGCAGCTGATAGTCGAAAAATAGGGTGACAGATTCCCTTTAAGCCATAATCATCAACATAAACAGAAATAAACACTTGAAATAGATCACTCTGTTAGTAATGACTATATATTTATTTTTTATTTATTTCACTCATTTATATAGCGCCATTAATTCCTCAGCGCTTTATATGTGAGTTTCAATTTTCGTATTGAAGAACTGAAATCAATTACCTTTTTGATATTCTAATTTTGTGAGAAGCACATGTATATACAGCATGGATTAATCATTTATGGTAATATAATTGAGATCATTTGATAGCTCAGAAATCAGTATGTGCCTTCACTTGTAGTGAGTAATATGTGTGGAAGTGTGGTTAAGCCTACTGGTTTACTACTATTTTACATGCTTTTAATTCTTTTGGTGGTTAGATTACCAATAAAAATGTGATGCTTGGTTTATAAATATGATTATTTTGTAGTTTTCTATATAATTTTTTATCATAGATACATTTCAACTGTGAGAGACTGAATCTTAAAAAAAACAAAAAAAAAATAGAAAATCATATTGCATGATTTTTACATAATTAATTGGCATTTTTTGTATGAAATAAGTATTTAACACAATAGAAAAACATAGCTTAATATTTGGTACAGAAACCTTTGCTTGCAATTAAAGAGGTCAGACGTTTCCTGTAGCTCTTGACCAAGTTTTAACACGCTGCAGCAGGGATTTTGGCCCACTCCTTCATACAGATCTTCTCCACATCGCTCAGGATTCGTGGGGAACATTGAGTTTCATCTCCCTTCAAAAATGTTCTATTGGGTTCAGGTCTGGAGACTGACTTGGCCACTGCAGGACTTTGAAATGCTTCTTAAGGAGCCACTCTTTATTTGCCCTGGCTGTGTTTCTGGTCAAGGTCATGCTGGAAGACCCAGCCAGGACCCATCTTCAGTGCTCTTACTGAGGGACGGAGGTTGTTGGCCAAAATCTCGTGATACATAACCCCATCCTTCATTCAATACGGTGCAGATGTTCAGTCTCCTTTGAAGAAAAGCAACCCCAAAGTATGATGTTTCCCCCATCATGCTTCATGGTTGAGATGGTGCTCTTGGGATTGTACTCATCCTTCTTCTACCTCCAAACATAGCGAGTGGAGTTGATACCAGAAAGTTCTATGCACACAATCTCTCCAGCATCCTGCTCCTGCGCAGGCATACTTCTCTATCCTGTTCATGAGCAGAGCAAAGTGCTGCAGTGTGCAGGTACTAGGAAAGGTCAAAGAGCCCCGGCGTATGTGCACTGCAGTACTTTATTATGCCCTAGTCAGGGCAGAGAAGTACGCCTGTACAGGAAAGCGATGACGGAGAGACTGTGGATGATGTAGGTACGCATTATCCACACAAAGCAAGTAAGATGGCATCAAAAGAAGAAGGGAGGCGTCGGACCAAGACCAGCAACACCCCTCTGTTGGGACCGCCCTGCAGGTGAGTATAGTAGAAGATATTTTTCTTGTCTTGCAGGCTGGGGGCATATATGTAGCATTATAGTATGCTGTATAAATGGCCTGAAAGGTGGTAGTCTTATCTGATATCGGTAAAAAAAACTGCTAAGAAGAATGAACATACAGTGGTTTACAAAAGTATTCACCCCTTTGGCATTTTCGTGTTTTGCTACTTCACAACCTGGAATTTCAGTTTTGTTTAGCGTTTGCATCAGTTCCTGTAAAGAACATGCCGACAACTGTGACATTTGGTTTTCTTCTTATTGTGAATCAAACAACAAATAGTACAAAATAACTGAAAATTCCACTGTGCATAACTATTCACCCCGTATAAAGTTAGTACTTTGTAGGGCCTCTTTTTGTGGCAATTGCAGCTGCAAATCGCTTTGGATACGTTTCTATGAGCTTTCCACATCTTGCCACTTGGATTTTTGCCCATTCGTCAAGGCAAAACTTCTCCAGCTCCTTCAAATTAGATGGTTTCCTCTGGTGAACAGCAATCTTCAAGTCTGACCCCAGATTCTCCATTGGATTAAGGTCTGGGATTTAAATAGGCCACTGCAAAACATTTACACATTT
Organism: Dendrobates tinctorius; assembly: GCF_039654945.1. NCBI lineage: Eukaryota > Metazoa > Chordata > Amphibia > Anura > Dendrobatidae > Dendrobates > Dendrobates tinctorius. The sequence goes on from NW_027361733.1 coordinate 34,410,564, forward strand.
CATCTTAAACCACTCGAGTGTTGCTTTATCAGTATGCTTTGGGTCATTGTCTTGTTGGAAGCTCCCAGTCTCAAATCATTGACAGAATGAAACCGGTTTTGCTCAAGAATATCCCTGTATTTCATACCATCCATCTTCCCCTCGACCCGGACCATTTTCCTTGTCCCTGCTGCCAAAAAACATTCCCACAGCAGGATGCTTCCACCACCACAGTAACATAGTTAGCAAGGCTAAAAAAAGACATTTGTCCATCCAGTTTAGTCTATATTCCGTCAGAATAAATCCCCAGATCTACGTCTTTCTAAAGAATCTAATAACTGTGAGATACAATATTGTTACGCTCCAGGAAGACATCCAGGCCTCTCTTGAACCCCTCAACTGAGTTCGCCATCACCACCTCCTCAGGCAGGGAATTCCAGATTCTCACAGCCCTAACAGTAAAGAATTCTCTTCTATGTTGGTGGAAAGACTTTCTCTCCTCCAGACGCAGAGAATGCCCCCATGTGACTGTCACCTTCCTTAGTATAAACAGGTCCTCGGAGAGATATTTGTATTGTCCCCTTATATACTTATACATGGTTATTAGATCGCCATGTTTCACTGTGGGAATAGTGTTCTTAGGGTGATGACTGAGCTATGTTGGTTAGGTGTCAATCATAGCATTTACATTGGTGCCCAAAAAGTTAAATTTTGGTCTCATTTGACCACAGCATCTTCCTCCATATGATTGGGGAGTCACCCACATGTCTTTTTGCAGACTCAAAACAAGTCTTACATTTTTGTTTAAGTAAAGGCTTTTTTTCTGCCCATTCTACTATAAAGGCCACATCTATATAGTGTACGGCCTATCGTTGTCCTATAGACAGATACTCCAGTCTTTGGTCTCTGTGCTGCCTCTCTGATTAATGCCCTCCTTACCTGGGCTGAGCGTTTTGGTCGGTGGCCCTCTCTTGGCAGGTTTGTTGTGGTACCATGTTCTTTCCATTTGATGACAGTGGATTGATGGTGGGATTGGGATATTTTCTTTTTTTATTAGCCTACCCTGACTGGTACTTCTCAACAACTTTGTCCCTGACTTGTTTGGAGATCTCCTTGGTCTTTGCGATGTTTGGTTAGTGATGCCTCTTGCTTAATGGTGTTGAAACCTCTGTGGCTTTTCAGAAAAGGTGTGTACACTGACAGACCATGTGACACTTAGGTTGTACACAAGTGGACGTCATTTCACTAAGCATGTGACTTATGAAGGTAATTTGCTTGCACCAGAAATTTTTAGGGGCTTCATAGCAAAAGGGGTGAATACATTTGCACATGCCAATTTTTAGTTATTTGATCCCATTTTTTTTTTTTTATTTCTGCCTAATATTTTTCTCACTTCACTTCAACAACTTAGACAATTTAGTGCTGATGAATGACACAGAAATCAGATTACAAAAATATTTAAATACAGGCTGTAATGGAGAAAAATAGGTAAAAAGACAAAAGGGCTAATACTTGCACAAGCTACTCTATAAAATGCAATGTCAAAACCACTTGCTGTTCAAATGTCCCCGTCTTTTTGAGTATCTTTTAACCTCTTCAGGCTTCAAAACCCATGAAGTGGTTAAAAGAAGTGATCCGCCCATTCTGCAAGTGACTTCCTATTGTGTTCAGAATGTAAAACAAAAAAGAAAAAAAATCACACCAGCGGTGAAACCACAGTAAAAATAAAACACAACAGAGAAGAAAACAAAGATGCTTCAGGGAAAACATCAGAATTTTCCTAAAGGGTTTTCCTCCGGGAAAAACTTGGCGGGCACGCTGACATCTAAAAGACGTCAAGTGCTTAAAAGGGGTGGTCAACTACTTGGGCAAACCCCTTCTGAATTCCTACGCTTGCGCTCAGTAAAATAACAACACTTATATCCACTTCTGGTGCTATTCCAGCGGTGCCTGCACTGGCTTCCCAGAGGTCACATGACATTGTTATGTTACACGATCCCTGCAGCAAATCAGTGGCTTCACTCGCCTCTCCAATTACATAAATGACATCCAGAGAGGTATTGAGAAAATGGAAAACGGTCTTAGGAGCGCAGGAAAGAGACTCAGACAAGAGATGGGTTTAAACCACAACGCGTTTCGACGGAGGATCCGTCTTCATCAGGTGGAAGTTTCCACCTGATGAAGACGGATCCTCCGTTGAAACGCGTTGTGGTTTAAACCATCTCTTGTCTGAGTCTCTTTCCTGCGCTCCTAAGACTGTTTTCCATTTTCTCATTGCTCCTATCCTCCATTGGAGTTTTTCGGCTGGAGCTGCAGTGGAGACCTGACATCCTTGTCTGCCCCTGGGTTGCTTCCTAAGCGCTCCTTTATGACCGCTTATCACTGACTCTTATCCAGAGAGGTATGGTTTTTGAGTGCAATTCTTCCAGGAAAGCCACTTCTGGCCAGTCTTCGAACAGTAGGTGATTTAGCAGGGTCACTGTCACAATGGTTCCTGACAGTTCTGAGCAGATGGCACTGCTGGACATTGAAGGGAAGTAAACATACTGTGTGTCTCATCTGCTGCACTAAATTTTCTGCGTCGATAGTCCTCAACATTGCCCATTTTTTGGTGTCCTCAATGCTGAGAAATACAGGCAGATTCTTATCCATAATGTGATACCATTAGGACTCCAAATTTATTCTGCAGCAGGAAAAAGATCAGACAGCCAATATCATGAAGAACCATCTTCAGGTTAAAAAAGAACAAGGAGTCCTGGAAGTGATGATATGGCCCCACAGAGTCCTGATCTCAACAGCATCGAGTCTATGTGGGTTTAAATGAAGAGACAGAAGAATTTGTATAAAACATCCTACCTGCAGAGTTCCTTCAAAAACAGTACAAGTGTACCTAGGAGAATTGATGCCGTTTTGAAGACAATCACACCAAATTTTGATTTGACTTAGATTTCTCTTTGTTTCATTCACTTAACATTTTGTTAATTGATGACAATATACTATTAATGCCTCTATTTTTGAAAGCATTCTAACTTTGCTGCATTTTTTTACATTTACAAAAAAAATTGTCTAACTTTTGCACAGTAATGTATAGTAGACTGGCTATACGGTCATCTTGTGGATACTTTTTATATTACCTTTATGCACAAGGTAGCTACATCATTTAGCTTTATTCATCAAATGAACAATCAGCAAGTACTTTATAGTCTCTGGGTATTTACCTGACCAATCTCCTGTATCATTTGGCGTTATCTCCTTTGAGAATAAAGCCTCTTATTGCCATCCCTTTCAAATTACCGTATAATTTACTTTTATGTAACTGTCTCCTAGTAAAAATATACTTTTTTGCTGATTTACATTTGGGTATATTGGTCTTTTGTTTTTTTCTTTGCTGATGCCACCAGGGAGGAACCATGGTGTGACGCTAGTCATTACTCATGGATAAGCTGTGAGGCTGGGTAGTCAAGTCTGAGGTCAAAAGCCAGGAGAGTACTCATAGACAGAGGGGTGGGACAAAAGAGTAGTTAGGAAACAGTCCAAGGTCAGAATTCCAAGAAGGTTGCGGATTATGACAAAGGGGCTAGGCAAACGGATGGTCAAGACAAATCCAAGGTCGAGTAGCAAAGAGCATATTTCAGTATATTTATGTAGCAGTTGGGGCAGTTTTTCGAACACAGATCACCAATTTCCCTGCATAGGCTTAGAGTAACACAATATACCTGGCAAGGAGCATAGAGCAAGCACACAGCTCATGAGCAAAGCTACAATTGGCAGCAATTATCAGCAGAGACTTGGTTAAATAGCCAGGTAATTACTCTGGACAAGAGACACATGAATGAAGCCTCGGCACAACCTGATCCTGTTTGTACGGCTAAACAGTCATTCCACACACTGACAGCTCAGCATGCCCCAGCATCCGATTGGACAGCTGAGCTGTCTATCACCAAACTGACAGCTCAGCATGCCCTATTCCTAGATTGGATGGCAGAACTGTCATTCACTGCGTCCTGACACTCTGATAGGAGGAACATGAAGAACATACCAATGATACAAGATGACTACATCAAAGATTTGGGATAAGAAAGGCCCATACTTTTAATTAAAAAACCTTTTAGACAGAAACACAAACACATTTATACAAAAAATACAGAAAGAGAAACACAGAGTCTGTGTAATGGCAGAAACAGCACAGCAAATTCAAGTCATACACCATTACTGATGTGGCATCAATATATTGTGAAGTGTTGTACACACTGTATGTATCACAGATTTCTCATGAGGTCTCACAGATATATACTATCTAGTAAATATCCGCCATTTAACACTTTTTAAGTCAGATAATCTGTTTTGGTTCATTTTGTATTTCGGTATATTTCTGTAGCAGTTTTTCTAACACAGATCTCCAATTTCCCTGCATAGGTTTAGAGTAACACAATATAATTTTTCCTACGTGAAGTCACCACTAGAGGGAGCTTATGCACACTGTTTTGCTATTCAGTTCAATGCATACACTGTATACTGTATGCACCACTAGTGAAAACTGCAGGAATCATTTCTCTCTTCATCTACACAAAGGATTTGGAGCACAGAGTCATAAAATGGAGCTTCCCACTGCTATAAAGATATAATAGAAATTAACCAGCAAAGAATATTAGAGATAATTAGATATTGTATTTTATTATATTTTACTCTTAGGTAGGCACACCATTCTAATAAGCCCCCAGTGTATTAATCCCAGGGATGGTTTATGACATATCCTAGTGGTGCCTTAAAGAAGCACTCCATCAAAGTTTTTATCCTCTTAATATATTGCAATCATCATATTATATCACACTGTACAATTGCTCATTTTGCCTTTCTGCTCAATAATATTTTCTTTTCTCTGCTCTATGCAAAAACAGGAAGTATCTTTTCCCTTCAGAAATCATTCTCATCTTCAACTCCTGACCCAGCTGCTCCCTCCCCCCCCCACCATTGACTTTTGCAGTTACTCATGAGTCATACAGTGAAAATTGACTTCCTGTTTCTACATAGAGCTTATAAGGATTCTGCTAGTCCATTTTTAATCACAAGATGAAGAGAAGAAAAGCGATTAGCTGGGTAGAAAGGCAAAATGAGCAATTGTAAGTGCACAGTGCTATACAATATGACGACTGCAATATATTAAGAGGATAAAAACATTGATGGGAGGAGTGCTTCTTTATATATACTGCTCAAAAAATAAAGGGAACACTGGGCACTCTTACTGAGCAGACACATGGATGATGTTAGTGACCTTCCTATCATTTCTACCTGTTGTTTATTCCATTTGCACAATAGTAGGAGAAACTCAATCACAATCAGTGTTAATTTAACAGAAGTGTGACTGACTTGGAGTTACATTTTATTGTTAAAGTGTTCCCTTTATTTTTCTGAGCAGTATATATGAAACATACCTAAACAATCACAGTACTACAAAGGATTTCCTTGGTCCTGTTGCCGACTCCACTGCTACATGTCAATTTGTAAACATAGGAAATATACAGTATACTAATCTTCTGCTATTTTATTATAACCCTTTGGCATATGAGAACCATCATATATACATATAGTAAACTTAATTGATATAAAACTTCACAAAATGATAAATAAATGAGAAAATCAAAAAGTAAAAAAAAAGTGACTTACCATTCATCACCAAACTGCACATTATATAAATAACATCTACACTATTTATCGTACATTTGGGTAATGCCAGGGGTTCATCGACAATATAATAAGCCAGCTCATCTCTGTACTGTGGATGTACATATGGATATAATGTATGCAAAATGCCGAATCACATTGCAAATACTTTATATTACTCTTGTAGTGACTCCAACTACTGTACTCCAGAGCTGCACTCACTAGTCTGCTGGTGCAGTCACTGTGTACATACATTACTTATCCTGTAATGATCCTGAGTTACATCCTGTATTATATTCCAGAGCTGCACTCACTATTCTGCTGGTGCAATCACTGTGTACATACATTACATTACTTATCCTGAGTTACATCCTGTATTATTCTCCAGAGCTGCACTCACTATTCTGCTGGTGGAGTCACTGTGTACATACATTACTTATCCTGTACTGATCCTGAGTTACATCCTGTATTATATTCCAGAGCTGCACTCACTATTCTGCTGGTGCAGTCACTGTGTACATACATTACATTACTTATCCTGTACTGATCCTGAGTTACATCCTGTATTATATTCCAGAGCTGCACTCACTATTCTGCTGGTGGAGTCACTGTGTACTTACATTACATTACTGATCCTGTACTGATCCTGAGTTAACATCCTGTATTATATTCCAGAGCTGCACTCACTATTCTGCTGGTGGAGTCACTGTGTACGTACATATACTTACTTTCCATAGTCTTTACAGATTCTTAATTACAGTCTGTATTACACTCTAAAGCTGCAAAAACTATTCTAGTGTTGGGGATTACTATTTTCAATGCAAAATTCTGTAATGTATATAGTGTCAATTGTAACTAAGAATCTGTAAAGTATATGGCAAGTAATGTAATATATGTACACAGTGACCCTTTCAGCAGAATAGTGAGTGCAGCTCTGGGGTATGATACAGGATGTAACTCAGGATCAGTACAGGATAAATAATGTAATGTATGTACACAGTGACTCCACCAGCAGAATAGTGAGTGCAGCTCTGGAGTATAATACAGGTTGCAACTCAGGAGCAGTACAGCATAAGTAATGTAATGTATGTACACAGTGACTGCACCAGCAGATAGTGAGTGCAGCTCTGCAGTATAATACAGGATGTAACTCGGGATCAGTACAGGATAAGTAATGTAATATATGTACACAGTGACTGCACCAGCAGAATAGTGAGTGCAGCTCTGGAGTATAATACAGGATGTAACTAAGGATCAGTATTGGATCAGTAATGTAATGTATGTACACAGTGACAGCACCAGCAGAATAGTGAGTGCAGCTCTGGAGTATAATACAGGATATAACTCGGGATCAGTACAGGATAAGTAATGTATGTACACAGTGACCCCAGCAGCAGAATAGTGAGTGCAGCTCTGGAGTATAATACAGGATGCAACTCAGGATCAGTACAGGATAAGTAATGTAATGTATGTAACTCAGGATCAGTATAATACAAGTAAGGCAAAACTGATTTATTTTTTGCACATTAATTCCAGATGTACACATGAATATACTAAAACATGCTTTAAGCTTATAAAGGTAAGCCAGCAGCAATAACCACTATACATATAGAAACATTATATATATATATATATATATATATATATATATATATGTTATGCATACATATATACATACACACTTGTCAACATTGAAATTGTAGCAGCAAGAATGGAACAGACATGGTAATGATATGGAAATAATGTGGAAATAGAAACATTTTCAAACATTTTATTCAGTATGGAGTATGAGCGCCATGTGCAGTTTGGTTAACATATGTCCTTCTGTCAATAACACTCCCTCTGCTCCAAGAGATCAGCACTTCCCCTTTCAGCAACTACGCTCATCCACAGCTTTTGGTCCTGCTATATTTCCTTGGCCCCAGCCGTAATAAAATTTCAGAGATTTTATGGTATTTGTAGATGTCAGAAGTATATTCTAAAATGACAGACAGTACCACTGGCTCCATGATGGATCCATTCTGCACTGCAAATGCTCTTAGACATACCAAGTCTAAGATGTCAGTGTCCACACAATCCATCAGAAGGAATTTGCATTACATTGGGCTACAAGCCATATATCCAGCTAAAGATGACCATTGACCTTGCTCACTGCGCTCAAAGGCTATCATGGTGCAAAGCAAGATGGCAATGGAGCATGGAATGGAGACCTTATCCTCTTCAGCGATGGGTCTAGCAAAGATATCTAGAGACTGGTGTGGAGACCATGTGGAGAACGTCAAGAAGAGGTCTTCACGAGGGAACTTCATGCCAGTTCTACCCCAGAGATTATGGTGACGTGTGGCATAATGTACAGCTCTCTGACCCCTCAACTCTTCATTCCAGATACTCCAACAGCTCCATGTACATTGATTTGGTCATAGAACCAATGGTACGGCAATTTCTCCAAGGTATCCTAGGAGCCATTTTCAACATAACACCAGGCCGCATGTTGCTGTTGCTCCTGTGAGAAGCCTGTGTCCTAAATGTGCTACCATGGCCTGCAGCGTCTCCGGACTTGTGTCCCATAGAGAAAATCTGGGACGTCAATGGTCACAAAATGCAAAGAGAGCTGCCAGCAGCGGTTCTTGATGATTTGCCCAAGTGCATTCAGCATGGCAGAACATTCCTCAGACAAACATTAATAACCTCATTGATAGCAGACAAGGCTGTAAGCACAGGATTTCTGCACAAGTATGGTGCTCATACTTAATACTAGAAGTGGAGATGTTTTGAAAATTGTGTTTCCATTTTAAATCATTTGCATATCATTAACATTTCTATCTATCCTGTGATTTCCATGACTTTTCCTTTTTTGTGTTACCATTTGACTGTTGAGGAGTGCATATATACAGTACTGTGCAAGACTCTTAATCAGGTGTGGAAAAAATGCTGCAGGGTAAGAATGATTTAAAAAAATAGAAGTGTTAAAAAGATATTTTTATCAATTAACAAAATGTAACAACTTCTGTGGATGTCGCCTATACAAATCTTTCTGTTTCCTCATGTAATCCCAGACTGGATGATGTGAGATCAGGGCTCTGTGGGGCCGTATCAGTGCTCCTTGTCCTTAATGACATTGACTGTGTGATTGTTGTTGCCCTGCTGCAGAATAAGGGTATGTGCACACAATGTCCTTTTCAGGCGGATTCCACCAGAAAAAGCGCCGCTAAAAGTGAATATAGTGCACAGCAATGTAAAAAATGACATTGCTGTGAACATGTCCAGTCTTTAGTTACTTCTTTTAAGAGCTTCAGAGTTTGGAAAAGTGGTGTAGGGCTCATGCTTTCAGGTCACTAGAGTTCACACGGGATCTGGATTCTTGTGTCAAACAAGGTAAAGTTTATTGTGTTTCTCTGCACTCCAAATGAAAATGCTTTCTCCAGCAACAGAAAATAAAACAGAAAAGCTTTTCGTCAGCCGAAAACATATAATAAACCAAACAGTTCTTTTGTCAGGGTAGGCACAGGACATTAACACAATTGTACTCACACCACAGCACGGGGCATTGATTGTCAAAGGCAAAGTCTGTAAATCAACACTGGCTTCTCTCCAGATTCACTACTACAGAGAAGGCTTCACCTTCCATACAGTTCACATTTGCTGGTCCTTCACCAGCTCCAACACACAGACTGCTCAGCTTCCCTAGCTGAATGACTAAACTGAACATATGGCCTGTTATTAGTCATAGCTAGCCAGGTTCCCATAATCCAACCTGTAGTGCTAGGTTTGAATTCTTTCCTACAGAAATTAAAAGTAGTAATATGTCCATCCCTAGTTATATTTGAGGCTATATAAAAAAAAAAAATATGCCAGCAGTGGAGCACCACAAAGTTGACAGTAAAGACACCATCCAAACCGCTTAAGAAAAAAGACTGCTGAGTTTTGCCTAAAGTCGCTTTGCCTAGAAAAATCTTGGCAGGATTTGAAGCCAATCAAAGGGACTTTGCTGATGTAGTAAAACTACCTTGTGTCTTGTTGCTGTGTTCTGCGTTGCCATAGTATATTAATTGTTCCAATTAAAGAAGAACATGGAGTCCTGGAAGTAATACGGCCCCACAGAGCCCTGATTTCAATATCTTCCAGTCTATCTGACATTACATGAAGAGACAGAAGGATTTGCACAAGCGACATCCACAGAAGATCTGCGGTTAGTTCTCCAAGATGTTTGGAATAACTTCCCTGTCAAGTTCCTTAAACTGTGTGCAAGTGTAGCTAAAGGATTTTTTTTAAGGAAAAGGGCGGTCACACCAAATATTTATGCGATTTTGATTTCTCTTTTTTCATTCACTTTGCACTCGTTAATGTATAAAAATAAACTACTAACACCTAATTTAAAGCATTTTCACTTTTCAGCACATTTTCTACACCTGCTTAAAACACAGTGCTGAATATGTATAACTTTATTTTTACCATATATATAGAATATTAAATATTCTGAAAATATGGGGAATATAAAATTCTGCATAGATACATTTTGTTGCTTTATACATAGTAATGAAGATAAAACAGATCCCAGATACCGCCTTGTGCTTGTGGATGCATAGATCTCTGTGCTTCTGACTGGCTCTCTCGCAGTCTACAATTATGATCTACGGTATTTTAAAATTGGTTCAAATATTGCATTTATAAACTTAAATAAAGAGAAATGTCACTAAATGATTATACTGTTCCAAAAATCTGATTAATGTGACAGTAAGGGACAAAGAAAAGCCTGGTTTGTGTATATCCAAGCCTTCAGGCCATTTCAATACAGTGTCAGCACTGCCTTAAAGGGAAAGTGTCATTAGAAAAGGATAATTTAATTAATTATATTGTGTATTATTTATGATGTATTTTTATCTTTTTTTTCAGTCTTCCATATTTTTTTAATTGCAATCAGAACTCTTGCAATTTTTCAGTTTTGCCACTTGTCTTTATACTAGACTGTTTAGAACTGATGACTTTTCAGCAGTCTCATTATCATCACAGACAGGAGTAAAATGAAAGATAACACCATTATATACAGCTGATAACATAGGATCTATCATTCTGCAGTTCTTCTGCTCCCCCTCTCTTCTTGATAACCATTTGCCCTGACGAGAACACGCTCATTAAATGCTTCAATACAATTCAGGGCAGTCTGAGTCAGACTATTGCTGCTAATAGTCATGTGCCAAATATGCATTAGAAATATAATACTAGGTCTAGCAGCCAGTGTGAAAACCAAACGATTCTTTTATCTTTTTAATAGATAATGATTTGAAAGTCATCAGTTTTATATAAGAAAAGACATTTCTCAAGATAAATTCCCTTAAAAAAGGTAAAGACCTAAGAAATCAAAGACACTGACTTACGACAGAACAGGCTAAAAACTGTAGTGTAGTTATAATAGGCAAATTCTCAGACATGCCTTACCATGGCACCAGTCTAGCACTGAGTTCAACAGTTGTCAGCAGGGAAGGGAACAGGCAGGTTGTCGGCACCTGGGCCATAGTATTCTTCATCTCAGACTGCTCTATTAATCAGATTTTTTATTAAAAAAAAATACATTTAGGAGGGAAAGTTTATATTTTTAGTTATCTGGCCTGAACTAGATTATTGAAGGTTTGCACATAAATTTGAACAAACCAATCAATTTCAACCACAGCAGACCCCCCCACTGAACAGGTGGTCCATTGATTTGAATGGATTCTGTGTGATGCTGGGTAAGGCCACATTCACACGTTCAGTATTTTAGCTCAGTATCTGTAAGCCAAAACCAGGAGTGGGTGATAAATCCAGAAGCGGTGACGGGTTTCTATTATACTTTTCCTCCGACTGTTCCTCTCATGGTTTTGGCTTACAAATACTGATGAGAAATACTGACTGTGTGAACATGGCCTAAGTTGTTGATTTCCGAACACCCCGGAAGAGTGGCCCTATGTGATCAGACAGCATAGTGATGTCAAAGGAGCTTAGTAAATATCACAGGTACAACCCAGGGCCAGATTTACTGCAGGAGCCTGCCCCCATCCCAGCTTGGCACCAAGTTCAATTAAAGAACCCAATCTTGGCATGTATAACATGTCGGGAAAAGGGTGGCACACCAAGAAATTCTCCTAAGGAATAAACCTAAGGCTGTGTGCACACATAGATTTTTGCCCTGCGGATTTTTACAAATCCGCAGGTAATATCTCAGGTCAAAAGACCTGCAGTTTACCTGCGGATTAGCCTGCGGTTTCACACCTCTACAATGGAGAAGGTGTAAAACCGCTGCGGATTCCGCACAAAGAATTGACATGCTGCGGATCTGAACCCGCAGCAAATCCGCACGGAAAAATCTGCAGCATGTGCACAGCGTTTTTCAGTTTACCATTGAAAACAATGGTACTGTACAATGCACCTAAATCTGCTGCGGAGCCGCAGAGCCTGAAACGCTGCAGATCCGCAGCAGAATCCACAACGTGTGCACATGGCCTTAGGGGTGTACGAGACCAACCACATACTGTAGTTCCACCACTGAAAGATAATCTGCAGCCAATGAATTCTAGCAGATATGCTATAACAATTTACTAAAAGGGTTTTCAGTATTTATCCAAAGCTCTACCGTTCTACAGTAAAAAATGTCTTCCTAATAAAATTTGTATTTCAATTGCTCACCTTGGTCAATATCTCTGCTTGTTGCCAGTGAATGAGAAAAGTCTTGTTTACACCCGTAAACTGTAAACCGGTACAGACCTAATACATCTCAGAGTTGGAGGTCTGTTACAACTTTTTTTTCTTTCTATTTTTACTTTATTCAATATTATATTATACTATATGTGCAGGGAATCGTTTTCCTATCTGGATAACTGATATAAATGTCCACTAGGGGGCGAAACCTGCATAGGGATTCATACATTCACATGGGAACTGTATAACTCTGTGGGTAGTGAGCTCCCTCTAGTGGCACCTGCAGGTACAGTTTATCAGCAGGATGTCAACTTTTGCTTGCTTTAATGAATTGAACAGCATTCAAGAAAAGACCACGGAAATGGATGTTCTGAAGCACAAAGTAAACTAGAGAATTGCAAAAAATTTCGGATCACACAAAATGGGAAAAAAATAAATAATTATAAGCCACATTTTATAAATTATGATCTCAATTAGATGTAATAAAATCCTAGCATAAATTAGGTTTTTAGTGCTTGTCCACATATTATTACAATGACTGTGTTCTAAGTGCTCAGACAAAGAAACAGGAGAGTGCGGATCTGTATCTGCATAAAACACGTACTGTCATGTGTCCTGTGATGTCATCGCAGTGCTCGGAGTAGCCCTTTCATGCGGTCGGTAGTAAAACGTCACCTGTGACAGCAGTCTTGATGACTGGAGGAATGCCATGTGATGCATGAAGGCAGTGGAGGGATTTAAAAATAGGGGGACTCAGGAAGGATTGCCTGATGGGGGCACCAACGTTTCTCCTGGAGAGTCCGTCGCTGAATGCCCATTGGCTGCCTTGTCCACACTACTTGCTGGGGAAATTGGGGGAGGTTTATAAAGTAATAGGGCGAGAAGGAAGAACGCCAACCCTATTAACTGGAAAAGAGAGAGATGAGTGTTATTCTTGTAATGTTTGAAGCTCAAAAATATATTAGGGAATTGCTCAAGCAGCAATTACCCATCATCATGTATTTACTGAAATCGCTCCGCTTACCCGCAATTTCCCTGCAGGTCTGCCATCAGATTAAATACACTTTTAGGACATCTTGTAGCCTAAATCACGTAAGCAGAGTAAAGGCTGCCATTAAAGGGAATCTGTCAGCAGGTTTTTGCTATATAATCTGAGGCCGGCATGAGGTCGAGGTTAAAATACTGAACTCAACAATGTGTCATATGTCAGGCTGTGTGCTGTTGTTTACTTAGACTGAAGGGTTAATCACCTTGTGATTAACATTGCTGTGAGTAGCTTGCCCCTTGAGCCCTGGTCTGACTCCGCCCTCTTCTATGATAGATGGCTCACTATCTATAGAGAAAGCCTGGTGTAGGCGGGGTTAGGTTTCTTAGCTCTGCTGCATTGCTAAATCTAAAAACTCTGATTGTGAGAGAACAGCTGCACCCAGTAAACTAAGTGATACATCGTTGGATTCAGGGTCTCTTTGCCTACATCATGCTGTTCTCAGATGAGGTAGCAAAAACCTCCTGACAGACTCCCTTTAAGTGCAGCCTGTAGTCTGTTGATGCATTTGCAGCTAAGCTCAATTGGAAGTTCTTCAAAGGCTTGCAGAAATTACATCGCCCCCCGGAGCTAAGTGAATAGTGCTATTAGGTCAGGTAAATGGCATTCTCCATGGAAACATTCTGGGACACCTTTTCTTAGAACCTGGGATTGTGCTTTTCCTGTTATTCCTCCTGGAAAGTTCTGGATAAATTGACTGTGGGTATTTGCACAGCACTGATTAGATAGGCTAAGGGCGCAGTCAGATGGCCATATAAATCGGGGAGATGGGAACGCAGTGCATGTCCTGGCTGGCGGCTCTCCCTACCTAGGTGTGACGGCTTCATGTATTTCTATGCAGCTGTCACTCAGGTCGGGAGAGATGCCGGCCTGGCCATGCACTGCGTTCCCATCTCGTTCCTATTTATACGACCGCCTGGCTACGCCGTTAGACTGTGTAGTATCAAATGTAAAAACTATTTAGCCAGACATTTCCAGGAGGAATCACATATATTTACATATACCACATATGCTTTAGAATTGTTATTTTATAGTAAGCACAAAAATATACAAAGAGTGACACGTCAAGAGAGCAGACAAGACGTTACATAACTCTAAAATATGTTTCAGGCCAGGGTGTCACGACTTTTGTGATGGCTTGCAATGGGATCACTAATGAGAAGAATGCAGTTTTAAATCTATACGTAAGGAGCTGACATAAACTGCGCTCACCTTGTAAACGAGACCCGCTATGAGCATATAGCTGCTCATGGCTGAATTTTGGTACATGTAGCACGACCCTCGCTCTCCACTTTGGTTTTGCCAGAGCAGGCATGAAATGTCAATCATGGAGCCAAAGGCGATGGGTCCAGGAATTCCACCTGGGGAAGAAACAGAAGGTGGAACTCAAGTAATGATCCTAATCTGAGCAAGACACATAAAAACAAAACGGAATAATACGAGTGATGAAAATCTTGTATGTATGGCAAAATGGTACCAATGAAAAGTACAGATTGCCCTGCCAAAATAATGCCCACAAACAGCTCCATATGTGTTAAGCACTGTCAAGAAATTACAAAGTTATAAACTATTGTACAAACGTTTTAGGAAGGTGTGGAAAAAATGCAGCACAGTCAGAAGACTTTCAATATAGAAGTGGTAATAGATTATTTTTCTCAATTAACAAAATGCAAAGTAAAAACAAAAAAGAAATCTTAAACAAATTAGTATTTGGTGTCACCACTCATTACCTTCAAAACACATTAAACCATCAATTCTTCTAGGTACACTTGATCAGTTTATGAAGTAAAAGAGGATGTCGCAAACATCTTGGAGAACTAACCGCAGATGCTCACTTGTGCAACACAACAGACAGACTGGATGATGTGACATCAGGGTTCTCTGGCTTAATTTCATCACTTCCAGGAGTCATTGTTTTTCTTTCATGTCTCAGGTCATACACTATGGCAAGACTGAGCACGACAACAATACACAAGGTAGTTATACAGCATCAGCAAGGTCTCTCTAAAGCAAGTAGACTGTGATTTCAAGATGTGCAGTTCAAGATCTTTTGAGAAGAACTAATAAATGGAGGACTGCAAAAATACAGACAAATACTTATCCATTATACAATACCATTAGGGTAGGGAAGCGTCTGATTGACTTCAAATTTATTCTGCAGAAGGACAGTGACTCCAAACGTACAGCCAATGTCTTTAAGAACAATCCTCATCATAAAGACGAACAAGAAGTCCTGGAAGTGATGAGCGCTGATTTCATCATCATCCAGTCTGTCTGGGATTACATGAAGAGACGGAAGGATTTGCACAAGCGACATCCACAGATCTGCGGTTAGTTCTCCAAGATGTTTAGAACAACCTCCTGCTGAGTGCCTTCAAAATCTGTGTACAAGTACAAGTGTACCGAGAAGAACTGATGCTGTTTAGAAGGCAAAGTGCAGTCAGACGAAATATTGATGAGATTTAGATTTCTTATTTGTTCATTCACTTTGCATTTTGTTTATTGATAAAAATAAATTATTAACACTTCTATTTTTTAAAGCATTCTTACTTTTCAGCATTTTTTCCATTTCTGCCTAAGAAATTTTGCACAGTCCTGTGATCTCGGTATACAGAACGACATATCAAGTTTTTAAGAAGTTTTTATATTTGTAAAAATATTAAAACAAAAAACTAAGGCGCCGATTCATCAGTTTGCAAGAAATCTGGAGTAAAACTGGTTTAAAGATTTCAAAATTTTTACACAACGCATATCTGTTTAAAAGCTCTGCAAGTTTTGACGTTTTTCCGGTGGCTCCGACAACTTTTTGGAGCTTAGTAGGAAAGCCATAGCCAAGTGTGGGTAACAAATTCTTCATAATTTACACATCAAAACAGGCAGAAATTAAAGCAGAAATGTGACCCAGTCACTGATTGTAGTACTTTTCTTAATGAGTTTGGCGCATCTTCCTCAAGCGCACTCTTCATTTTGTACGGCGAGTCAGTAAATCTTGCCCTTTACTAGTTCAGCTGAAGATGGAAATGGAGTATTAAAGTCACAGCTGATTACTTCGGAGAAAGCACTTTGCTCTGAGTACAAGGCCGAGCAGATAAAAATCTGAGGCCGAGCAGATAGCAAATGCTGAGTTTATCAGTAGGGTTATTGAGTCCATTAGTGTAAGTGCTTCTTGTTATTCCATACCTAATGTCCGCACTAATATCCACTGGATCCCAAGTGCAAAGGAGCGCTGACTGTCGGAAACACACCTAGAACACAAAAGAATCATGGGAAAATACGCAGTTAACAAGTCACATGTCATGGATCAATAGGGATGGTATATGTGAGATGTAACTTAAAGGCAACCTGCCACTTTCAATAAATATGTATTTTTTTACCTGGCCTAAATGCTGCTGTCCTCCTGAATCCGGCAATTTTTTTCCTTTTGTTCCTGCGCTTCTCTAACCCTGAGAAATGGCCATCTCTTCCCTCCATGGAGATATAGTATGTTTAGACCTCCTAAAGGGTTCTCTCTGGGGGTCTATTTAAGGACATCGCCCACTTGGCTAAAAGAAAGACTCAATTTATATACAGGGAAGAGAGGGCCGTATCCCAGGAATGGAAAGGTGCAAGAATGAAACAAAAAAAAGCTGGATGCAGGAGAACAGTGGGATTTACATATTTATGGCAAGTGACAGTTCCCCTTTAAAGGGACTTTCCACCTTTATCTCACCCCATAATAAAGAGATGGGCCATTTTCTATAATACTTTACATATAATTTCCTCACCATTTTCAATATCCCTGTTTGCCATTACTGAATTAGTAACATTCTAGTTTTGCTAATAAAAAAATAGATCTCCATTGTCACCATTGTATCCGGATTAATTAGCAGCACAAATCTCTCTCCTGCTGTGATATTTTGCTACAATGTATCAGTGCAGGTGCAATGGAGGATTGTCTTCCCTGAAGCCAAGTGCCCGTCATGTGGGAGGGAGACTTAATTTTTACATTTAAAAAATCCCTATTACTATAGAAATTTGGGCTCAATATTAAAAAATAAGATATTTTCATATTCAGCTTTTCATGACAGCATATCAGGCAACCAATGAGACCAAGTGCTGGCAGCAGTGGTGACATATCAGATGTCTACCATGATCACTAGTCTCTCATTATATCCAGCACGTCTACAATCACTGGGGGCAGCACAAGATGGACAGTGGAGGAGCTGTGCTTTGAAAATGCAAATATCGCTTTAAAGGAGTATTCTCATCTTAAAGGTCCTATCCCAATATGTAGTAGGTGTAATAATAGTAATATTAGCAAATATCTGCAAATAGAAATGTAGTATAGTTCTTCTGATTCACAATGTCGCTATCCCCATGTACAGGGCATTGTAGTAGCTTAGGTATCCATGGTTATGACCACTCATATAGTGAATTAGTTAGTTACTTAGTGGTCGTAACCAAGGATATCTAAGCTACTGCAGTGCCTTGCACATGAGGTAAGCGACATAGCTTATCAGAAGAACTATACTCCATTTCTAATTTGAGGTATTTGCTAATATTATTACTATTATGCATACTACAAATTGGGATAGGATCTTGGAGATAGGGATACCCCTTTAAATGCAGCAATTAAGTTGAGAGACCAACTCTGGCCTGACGGAGCGCTCCCAATGATCGGAGAATTAGTGATATGATGGCTAAGTCAGAACATATCCAGCAATTACAGGGCAAGTCATCACTAATTGCACATATTCCCATTAGTGTTTCCAATATACACTCTATGGAGAAAAGTGCTGGTTCACCTCCATGTTACACATGCAGGAACTATTCTGACTAATCTATATCCATAAGCATTAAAGAAGCCTCCCACGGACTTGTTTCCCCTGAATCTGTGTATATGTGCATGTAGTATATCCCCCTACAGCCGCCTTCTCCGGTATCCAGCGCCATCCTGCTCCTTTTCAGACTGACGTCACCATCTGCAGATTCTCCGTATCACTCTATTCTTTATGTGTGACCTAGAAGTGACTTTTACCATGTATGACTATGAAGCGTCAGAACAAGGTTCCTGCACACAGCTTTTGTACTGATGGTAGAAGGGTTGTCCACTACTTGGTAATGCTGTAGTCTGCGGTGTAAAATATGAAACACCTTACACTCACTTCCAGCACTAGCGCCGGGTGTCTCTACACTCACGCGCCATCGTTATACCATGTGAGCACTGCAGCCAGTCACTGGACGCTGATGAGCTGCTTCGTTCCCTCTTCCATTAGACATCCGATTTTAACTCAAGGGTAGTATGAGTAAAGCAGCTCATCAACGACGCGTATTATTAGGTCATGTGAGCGCAACAGCCAATGTTTCGCGAGCGTTGGGAGGATCAGTGCCGGTGGCGCAGCCCCGATGTGGGAGGGGAATATAAGGTTATTTTACATGGGGGACTCCAGAATTTTTCAAGGGGGCTGTCCAAGTGATGAGCAAAAGATAGAGGTTTGGACTCTGCAGTTATGGAGTCAGCAGAGCGAAGGTGACTTTTAAGTGCTCTACTCCTCAGCACTCGGTGACCCCGCTCTGTAACTTTAAGAGGTCTCTACTTCATTGCGGAGTTGCTTTTCCATAATATCAGTGACAGGTGATGGTAGCTTATTTAGGGAGGAAGAAATGTCATGAACTGACTTATTACACCGGTGACATCCTATTACAGGACCTCGCTGAAATCGGTGAGCCCTTTAGAATGAGCCATTCTGTCCCATGTTAGTAAAGTCTGACAGCGAGGGGCCGCATGTTACACACTGGGGGGCAATGGAACTGACCGAAACAAATGTACTAAGTTGCGTGTCCAATACTTTTCTCAATATAATGTATCAGCCTTAGTTATTGGACCGGTAATTTCTAAACACAAGTTCATACAATCTGTCATTCTTCCCCCCATTCATGCAATTTCCGCTTGAACCTCTGCCACCACTTATCCTATAGGGACCATAATATCAGATGAGCCAATATTCAGCCATGCCAACAGTGAGGCTACGCCAATACACACCAGACACGGCTAGATGGATGGTGAGGATACCTTAGTGTTGCAGTCAGTGCAGGAATACTGCAGAGGAATGTAAACAATATGACAGTGAATGTGAACACTAAAAGCAGAGACATCTTCTGGCAGGAAGACGAACATTTCCCCGACACGGCCTGTGCATCCGCCATGGAGATGTTTGATGCAATGCAGCTACAGTTTTGGTAAACCTGGAACAAAAAAGACAAGGCAACCCTAAATTATATACTTAGTGCTAAAAATATATATTGCATATTTTATAAAAGACAGCTGCACCAATGATGCCCCTGCAAGGAGTTATCAGAGCGCCTAATATTGGAGGTCAATCCTCAGGATAGGTCATCAATATCAGATCGGTGGGGGTCTCATACCGAACACCCCTACCGGAACCGCTAAACTTGTAATGGGTGTATACATGTTAGTCCTTCTAACGTAAAAACACCATAGGTCACACTGTGATACATTTATAAACTGAATGCTAAAAAATAAATTGATGGCACAAGGATTGTATAACAAAATATTACAATTGTATTCACAATGAAAGCATATTACATAAAAACATCCTAGTGTGTAAATAATGCCTCAAAAAACTAGAGCTCGCATGCAGCTGGAATGAACAAAACACTACATTATTTAAAATAAATGCTCAATGGTACATGTGATAGCCATACTATACTCATGTTAGACCAATAGGACAACCATTACCTAAGATCCATAATAATATTTGTGCCACAATAGCATCAACTTATAACTAGCAACAGTGCCCGGATCAAAGGGTAATTGTAATGGAATTACCTACTGTACTATAAATCATGAACTATCAAAATGCCACTAAAGGTGCATGGAGAATGAGTGTAGCAGCCGCTGTTAAGTGCTGCAGATCATCTCTACCACTTCTTTATTGTGATCTATGGCAATCCCATAGACAGAGTACAGCACCAGTCTATCTACCTTAGTCCCATACACATTAAATGGAATGACAGTGCACGTGTGACCCAGATTTGGGGCCCCCGAAATCACAGTTATCACCTATCATGTGGATATAGAAAAATACATTTCATTGTCCAGTTTAACCTTGACCACGTCCTCATGTCCCCCAGATCCCTACCACTGATTTGGATGAGCAACTCCCCACATACCTTTTTACCATTGTCGAGCTCCATGTATGTTCCTGAGCACCCCGCATAGCAGGCAGAGTAGTACATGATTCCATCCGCTCCACACACAGGACTGTAATGTTCCTGCGCACAGCCGCAGTCGGCATTACAGGTGGCAGACAGGTTCAGGCTGTTTAACCAGAGGACACTGCACAGAAAGAGCAAAGGGGATCAGGTTCTAGCTCTCCAATCCAACAGATATAGAGCTGCAGTATCATACTCCTGTACGAAAAACACGTCACCTTACATAACAGGGCAGATTTAACATTCAGGAATCTGGAAAAGCTTGGTGGTAATCAATGACATGGCTATAGGACCTGAAGAGGTTGACTAATCTGCCAAATTGAAGGACAAAAGTGATGTTTGGGGGCCAATTACCAATTATTTTTAAGGGTCTCAAGAACTTCACGCCAATGTGGGTGTTTTAAAGGGTTAACCCCATCCTAATAAATAATAATCTTTATTTTTTATATAGCGCTAACATATTCCGCAGCGCTTTACAGTTTGCACACATTTTCATCACTGTCCCCGATGGGGCTCACAATCTAAATTCCCTATCAGTATGTCTTTGGAGTGTGGGAGGAAGCCGGAGTGCCCGGAGGAAACCCACACAAACACGGGGAGAACATACAAACTCCTTGCAGATGTTGTCCTTGGTGGGATTCAAACCCAGGACCCCAGCGCTGCAAGGCTGCAGCGCTAACCACTGAACCACCGTGCTGCCCAACCACCGTGCTGCTAACCACTGAACCACCGTGCTGCCCAATAAATATGTAAGGTTGAATTGCGCTTGTAAATGGAAGCAATTTTGCAATTCACTGCACGTTAAAATTTTCGGCCATTTTTGAGATATTACAAATTTTCTTTTTTAGTTTACAGCTCATTGCCTTGGAAACCAACCACCACTGCTAGACAGTGGAACACGCGCAGTGATTACAAGCTCTTTTCTTCTGACCTTGTCAGCACTGATTGGAATCTGGACATGCTGTTACCTCTTAATTCTGGCTAGCGGCAGAGCAGCGCGTACAAACTAAACAGCAGCGGTGTACACAAAGAAAAAAAAGAAAATGTAACATCTCAAGAATGGCTGCACATTCTAGTACGCAATAAATTGCAAAAGTGCTTGTTTTTGCAAGCACTATCCAACAATATCCATCAATGAAGATGGGAATAACCACTTTAATGGAAGACGTCACCCTGCTTTCCATAGAAACAGATAAGTAATAGCCGAAAAGAGCACATTAGTTTATTGATCGGACACTGCAACTTAAGGGACCTGGATTTACAGACAGTTTGGGGGGTTTAGCAAACAGGACAATTGGCCGGGGTCCCCCATTTCTGTGGACTGGACCCTGGAGAGCAGTAAGAGTGGAGAATGTAACCCTTCACTCCCTGGGCCACTAAGGACTTGACTTTTAACCCATTCACTGACCTGGATTACCATGGAGTTTGTTATAAATTTTTACATACTGTAGACTTTATTATTTAATACTGTAGCAGTATTATTTGGACACTGGTAGTTTTATTTGTGCATCGATTGGCAGCACACTAGTGATGTGACTTGAAGCTCAAGTACCCCAATACAAAAGCTCCAACGGAAACCCCAATTATTGTAGGTCTTTAATTGTAATGGTCTTTTCATATGGGCCAAAGAAATCTTTTGGGCACTGATGTGATAACCCCTGCACCGATAGTTATGCTCCTGCAGCACATATATTGTTGTGTGACTTGGGCACTATATGGTTTTGTTATCGAGATACTATATGGAGGTATTATGGAATTGTGTGATGGTATAATTTAGCAGTATTATGTGAGCACTGTATGACATTATTTGGATAAAAAGTTCATATTTATCATTTCTATAATATCGCTTCTACCTAGATTATATAAAATCCATACCTGTCAGCGTAGGGTTCAGTCACTCCGGCCATAGGCATGTTGGGGCAGCTGATTAGGAATATGAAAATTGACATCAGACTTAGGACAGCGCATAAGACACAGAATCGGATTACTCCTGAGCAATGAAGTTTCAGTTTATTGACTATAAACCCCCCAAGGAAGGTTCCTCCACCCCCGGCAGGGACCACCAGATACCCTGTGCAAACGAGAAGGACAAGGAACACAATTATGACCAGGAATCTTACAAATGTACATATTAAACTGTCATTTTTATAGCACCAACATATACTCTAGTGATGTACAAATAGTGCCTTGACCCCAGGAGCTCACAATCTTACTTCTAATCATGCACACATCTCTATGCATGCATGGAGACAATATTTAATGCGGACATTCGTGCAGACGTTGTCCAAATAATCTGGAGTTGCTGATGATCTGGACGTGGATGTACAGTAACACTGAGCTGCACCAAATAAAGAGTCGATTGTCCTTCCATGGAGTCGCTCACAGGGTTAGGATGCTCGGTCTGGTAAAATAAGTGAATCTCTAACATCAAGACCTTTTTAATGTACAAAATTCTGTGCTAATTTTAAAATATTTCTGCCACTATGAGGAGCTCAGGAGCTTCCAGGAGACGCAGTTAATATGGAGTTCAAAGGATACATTTTTATGAAGGAAGCTACAAAGCTCCCCCTAGTGGAGGCTGTGGGCAGCAAGAATTGTACATTTCAGTTTTATGTCTATGCAAGGAATTTGGAGCTCTGTATCAAAAAATATATTTAATATACAGGTGTGTGAATACATTAAGGCATTTGGCATCCATTCTGGCATTGTCGGTGCTATTACATCAGACTACAAAGATGGACGACATTTGAAAGTAGGTCAAAAAGAGCCTGAAGTTTCGTATTTTGGACAAAGTTTGCCTAACTGAAGTCAATGGCTACATTGCGACTATATCTACATTGTGTTTGAACGAGGCACAGAATCTGGCCTTGGATGGTTTTGCGTCTTTAATTGGACTGATATTAGCTAAAGAAACTCTGTACCTAGATCAGTTTTTCCGCTTTAAGTAACCTCCTTAGTAATATTTCCGGCCGCAGGTTGGTTTCCCCCAGCTGAATCTATTTTGTGGTTTCAGCTCTCAGTATCTGACGACTCCTCTTTAGAAGAAATAACTGAGCACAATGACCATTTATGACCTCTAATTCTTTCTCCATCCCGGGAATTCATGTTAATACACCGAATATAAGACGAGGGTCCGACTTACCAAAAAACGTAGCAGCTTCAGACGCGCTCAAACTAAACTGGGACTCTAGAAACTTTGGCCCAAATGTTGACACTCCTGTGATGAGAGTCGCTTCTGTCGCCCCCGCTAAGCACAGGAAAATAAATGTAGGGTTTCTGAGAAGCATCAATACGGACCTATGGGGTAAAATAGGAGTCCACATGAGAGGATACAGATCCGTATGTATCCCCCACACAGTAAGCGGTGTTATTATCTAGATGATGGATCAATCACATGCCCCAGGACTCTATGTTAAAAAACAGCTTCAAAGGACAGTAGCCAGACCTGTTTAGCTCAATGCCCACCGTACCCAACATAATCTATTTAAAGGGGTGTCCCCCATCCAATCAACAGTATATACCTTACAAAATGTTCCCAGAAATTATTAATTCATATAGCAATATTTAGCAATTTCTAGCGCACCACTTGCTATCAGTGAATTCATACTTTCTCTTGTATGTCTGTTTTTTCTCTCCGAAGAAGAAAGAAAACAATGTCCCTAGTGTAACCTTTCCTGTAAGTCAATGTCTGATCCTTTATCCCCTGTCTGCCGAGGCCATTTTTAGTTTTTCTCACTCTTCTCCAAGAACTATAACTGTTCTATTTTTCCGTTAACAGACGTGAATGCCAGCTGTATAACACAGGCGGTTTCTGCCGTGTAAAGTGTGGGCTCAAATCCTACGCCTGCTCCACACATCGGGTTCTGAAATAGGACCTACTATTAGGTCCTACAGTATGTCGAGAAGGGGTTAGCAAGCCTTGCAACATGGCCAGGGATATTAGCCAAGCCAGAAAAGGTCAGACATCTGTTTGTAAGTTCTTGCCTCTCATCAGTGCAGAACAAGCATGCCTGCCTGACAATTTTAATAACTCTCATAGAAGCCCGAACAGAGAGGCGACGGCCACCTCTACATTTACAGCTGGCAAGAAGCAGCCCCATTCTAGAGACAGACGTGGATCCCAAAGATGGTGTCACCTATCGAATATATCAATCTTATAATTCTCTGTCTGAGGCTGAAGAACGCTCTGGTAACGAGCCAAACTCTTGGGTCAGTAATAGTGATGAGCGAACGTGTTATCCGAGCATGTTCGTGTGCTAACCGAGTGTCTTCGCCGTGCTCGAAAAATATGTTCAAGTCCCCGCAGTTTCATGTCTCGCGGCTGTTAGGCAGTGCCTGCATGTGTTGTGGCTGTCTAACAGCTGCAGGACATGCAGCTGCGGGCACTCGAACATATTTTTTGAGCACACTGAAGACACTCGGTTAGCACCCAAGCATTATCGAATAACACCTTATCTGAGCACGTTCACTCATCAATAGTCAGTAACACTCTCCTATCAGGGGTCCAATACAAGGATGCTAACCCAAGTGAGCGGCTCAGTATAGTAGCAGCATGTTCTAATGAGGTCAGGACCAGTTTTTGACCCCTAAAAGTAAACTCTAAGGGTGAGTGCACACGTTGCGGATTTGGCTGCGAATTTCTCCGCGCGGATTTTGCTGAATCTGCAGGTAAAATGACCTGCGTTTTACTTGTGGATTTTCTGCAGATTTTGTGCGCCTGAGTTTTTACACCTGCGGATTCCTATAATAGAAGAGGTGTAAAAACGCTGTGGAATCCGCACAAATTGAGGAAAATAAACCGCAGCAAATCTGCACGGAATATTCTGCAGCATGTGCACAGTGGTTTTGGTTTTCCATAGGTTTACATGGTACTGTACACCGCATGGAAAACTGCTGCGGATCCACAGCCAAATCAGCAACGTGTGCATATACTCTTAACATTTCCATTCACTGACAACAAGTGGAGATCTTGGCCATTGAGAGAAAGTATTATTTGTTAGACCCTTTTGTCGTGTAATGAATTTGGCTTACACCAGAAACCCTCCTGCACATTCAAAGTGCACCTAAATCTACTGGAGACTATTCCATCAAGGAACAGCTAGATAAGCAATTGTCTATCCATCGTAAAATGAAACTTGGAAGATGGCGTAAAAATCATGGAGCTGTATGAGGAATTATTTGCAGGACTAGGATTATTTAGCCAAATTTCTTACTTTGGCAAATCTTTAATAGTCTTCCCAAAATCAGGGTCCGGCTTACGACCCTCATCTTTCACCTGATGAGCCTCAGACACTCTCATGACCATGTAGCGTTGAGAACCTGAAAGAATACAATACAGTGAGATCAATGGCGCATAATGACATACACTGGTTTATGGCCACATACGTGACTCACGGAGGTCATCTGGTGTTAACAGCCGCTTTATATACGCTCTACTAGAGTAGGATGGGATCCTAGAGTAATGACTCTAGATCTACCACTCCCGAACAGTCACCAGGCAAAATGGCAGCTAGTCAGGGTCTGTGAACATCCCCTTTAAGAGGTTCAAAAGCAGGCATAAATATTTTATATACAGTAACTATGTATAGATGTATTACACTCACTTCCCGTAATCAGTCGTATGATCCCTAGATTTTATGTACCCAGGGAGGGGACGGAGAGATAAAGCCTGGTGAATCCACTGACTCAGACTGCTCCTATCTTATCTATGGCCGGTGATAAGTAACTGTACCTGGCAGCTGCTGTGGATATCCAAGTATAGGGAAAGAGATGAAGAACGCAGCTGCCCCAGCACCCAGAAAGCCGATCCACCAGGCCCCGATCCACAGAGGATTCTCCGGTGTCAGACCAGTGCTGTAATAAACAAATCGGTAGAGAAGAAATATATCAATGGGCTGGAGTAATGGAAATAGACATGTAAAAGTATAGCATCAACAAACTCTGTGGCGCAGTACAATAATGAATGAAAAAGGTCCTGCTTAGTGGAGATGGTTGGGGGACACCACAGCACCCATTCATAGAATATCAGCTACTGGAACATGTGCTACAAGGAGTGTAATGGTCAGGGGCGGCTTGTCCAAGGAAGGGTAATGCTACACCATAGAAAGACATTTCACCCAAATGTCATTTCCTACATCGTAATGCCCCTTCTGTCCAAGATCTTCACCCCTGTACACAAAATGAGCTCCTATAAATACATGGTGGAGGCAAGGATGGTCTGGAGAAACCTGATGGGCTGCAGAGCTCTGACTTAAACCCCATGAAGCACAATTTCTGAGCACCAATATGAAGCTAGACTTTCTCGCAAATGTTCCTCTGCCTGACACTCTGAAAGCTTCCCAAAAGATGGACCCTAACTCCATACTAACACACACAGGTTGGGAAGCTCATAACAGTTTAATGGCCGGGTGTCCACATACATTTAGTCATTTAAGGTTGGTAAAAGAAAATTAGGCCTCAATTGATCAAGACTCGCAATTTTGCAACCCAGTTTTGATCTGGGGGTGGAGTGGAGTTTAGTGCAAGGAACCTAATTCATTAAGAAGTTCACTCCTACTAATGACTTAGGCAGAGAGCTGTACACCTCATTTTGTGTCTAACCCCAAATCTTACTCCAGTCAGTGACTGGAGTCAGATTTATGGTGTAAAGAATGCAGCTGCTCGTCACTACGCCCCTTTACATAGCCAGTTTGACAGAACTGTGCAAAAATGTTGTGAAAATACTAAAAGTTGTAAACTTTTTGCGCAGCTTTGCGCAAACATTTTGCAACTTTTTGAAGCTTTTTAACTGGAGTAAAAGCTTTGATGAATATGCGCCAAAGTTCATTTTCTAAACTAGAAAAAATAACATTACAACCAGCTGCTTAATCTTGTGTAGCTTCCCTCAGGTATCAACAAAAACTAGGACGGCTGTGACCCACGGACACACGGACTCCACAAAACCTCTGAAGGTCTCCTGAGGAATCAGTCACACAGATCATTCCTGGTTGTTGTGTGGTGCGGTCTCCATGGATCTTACTTGTTTCCCAGCACAAGATGCTCAGTCAAAATTGAAATGTAGAGAATTTGGAGACACGTCGTCACCTTGATCTTTGTCATCTTCCTCCTACAAGTCCTGAACAGTTTTTGCATTGTGGCAGGTGCATTTTGGGCTGCTGGTGAATAAACACCTTGGATGAAGCTGTTGTTCTCTTTTTTTTATTGGCGCCATATGAATGACAGGGAGAACATTTCATAGGGTATCACCCTGTCTCTGCTGGCTGGTATTCCTCCAATTAGTAGATCCTGGTGCCGTATCATTTTCACGTAATTGACGCACACAACAAGCTGTCCATATGATATAAAAGAAAACGTAACTCATCAGATCAGGTCGCCTTCTTCCATTGCTCCATAGTCCAGTGCTGATGCTCGAGTGCCCATTGTAGGTCCTTTTGGCAGCGGAATGGGGGCAGTATGGGCACTGATCTTTATATCTACACAGCAAGTTGCCATGCTCTGTGTGATCTGACAACATCTTGTCATTAGTAGAACCTTCTTAGGAAATATAGTAGTTCTTCTGTAGTAGGATTGAGTTAATTGACCTAGCTGTCTCACCCACATGAATCAGTGAGTCTTGGCCGCCCATAACCCTGCTGCCTGGTTGTCCTTCCTTGGACCATTTTTGGTACTATTCCCTAAATATCAGGAACATCCCACAAGACCAGTCGCGTGGGAAACACTCTGACCCAGACACCTAGACATCACAGTTTGGCCCTTACGCTCAGATGCTTTTGTTGTCCCTTCTTTTGGCTCCTAACACAACTAAGAACTGAACGTTCACTTGCTGCCTTTTATATCCCACCTCAGACAGGCGTCATCTTCACCAGATAATCAGATGTACATTATGTCTGGTCGGTGCGAGTTCTTGCTCTTACATAAGACTTTATTCCCATGTAATTGTTAAGTCCCGAGATATTGAGTTACTTACGGACTTCTGAGTTCTGTGTAAATATTCAGGAAAAATCCTCCCAAGAGGTAACCCACCGCTGGTCCCACTACGGCTGCCGTGTAAAATATACCTAAACATGGAAGGGAAGTAACAGGATGGAATATGATGACAGTCAATACATGGTACAGTATTCACAATGCTAAAAAATACACAACATGGAGAAAAGTTATTGCACCCCATTCTAACTAGTGAACTTGGCCATTTTAAAGAAGCACCCTGCCATCAAAGTATTTTCCTTCTTAATATATTGCAGTCATCATATAATATAGCTCTGTGTACTTACTATTACTCATTTTGCCTTTCTACCAGCTAATTATTCTCTTTTCCTTTAGGTCTATGACATCACGTGATGAAAAACTGACTAGCTGAATCCTTCTAAGCAGAAGAAGAAGAAACAGGAGGTCAATTTTCTCTGCACAAGTCATGAGTCATTGCAAAAGTATCTGGAAGGGGAAGGAGGGAGAAGCTGGGTCAGGAGTTGAAGAGGGGATTTGTCCATGCAGAGACAAGAGACTGCCTTTTTCTACATAGAGCAAAGAAAAGAGAAGAATTAACTGGGAAAAAAGGCAAAATTAGCAATTGTAAGCACACAGTGCTAGATCATACGAAGACTGCAATATATTAAGAGGATAAAAACTTTGCTGGGAAGAGGGCTTCTTTATCTACACCTATAGATATCATTTGCTGAACTGACACATAGTAACAAACTATCAGGACAGGAGAGAGATTTGTGCTGCTGATGTTCTTAGCTTAGAGGATTGTCATGGCGCATTCACACAACGCATTGGTCTTGACAGCAATATGTCTTGGATATAGATCTGTCATCCTCAGCCTGATCACATGTCATAGGAATAACCACTATGAACATGTTCCAGCACTGGTTTTTACTACATCTTTCCACCTCTTGCTGTGTGTCACTTCTGGCAATGATGAGTCACATGTAAAGTTCTGCGGTTGAAAACCAGTTACCATACAAGGGCTCAAAGACGAGCAGAAACTTAAGCAACAAAGAGACTTTGTACATGATTACAATGGTTTTACATAATGTTTTATTCTTCACTCACATCCAGAGCTGCAAGCTGAATTCTGCTGGTTTCCTGTTATAAGAGAGCAGTGCATTAGAGGTGCTCCAGATGCCTGCTATGTGACTGCAGGGTGTACACAATATATAGTTTCTTTTCAACTTGCAAAATGATAAATGCAGCTTTAGATGTGAGTGGAGAAAGAGATGTGGCATAATAAACATCAAAAGTTATCACAAGTAAATGCAAAATAAGAGTGAATTTAAACCATTTTAAGGGAATCTGGCACCCGGTTTTTGCTATGTAATCTGAGAAGTGCAAGATATAGGGGCAGAGACCTGGATTCCAGTGATGCGTCACTTACTGGGCTGCATGCTGTCATATTGATGCAATCACTGTACCTCTGCTGCAGATCTTACAGCTCTAAATGATGAGCTCTGTATAACTCCCCTACCACTGATTGGCAACTTTCCTCCTATGCATAGTGTACATGGAAAGTGGTCAATCATTGGTGTGGGTAGGGTTATACAGTCCTGTAGTGATTATCTCCTGCTGATAAAAACACAATCCAGTAAGTGACACATGGCTGGAATCAGGGTTTTTGCCCCTATGTCATGCTGCTCTCAAATTAAATAGCAAAAACCTGCTGAGAGATTCCCTTTTACACCTTGAAATCTGAGACTTTTGTGGATCGGGGCCTCTCAAAAAAAAAAAAAAAAAATCACTTAAAAATGCTTGAAAGACTTTTCCTATTCATTTCCCATATATAATCACTTTGTTGTTCATCTGTTGAGCGTTTTGAAAGTTTTTTTGGCTTCAGGTTTTGAATCTGATGGAAAAAAAGAAAGTGCACAACACAGCTTTCCTTGGTACTGACCAATCAAAAGGCTGCAAATTGACACTTTATGAAAAAAAAGACTTCAAAAACTCTTCAAAATCACTCCAGGAAACAAAAAACTTCTTGAGAAACTAAAGAAAACCCTGTGTGTGCATATAGCCTAAATAGTAGATCATGGTAAATGCAGTTCCTGTGAGTTGTCTTTCTGTTGTGGTCACAGGAGCTGCGCTCGCACCATCACTTGTAGCTGCAAACTAAAAAAAAATCCAATAATTAAAAATCGATATACACCATACAGAAATTTAAAAATATGAAACCCATTTCAGAGCAACATCCTTAATCATTGCCCTTGGAGTGCACTTGTATTAAATAGCTGATATTTCAATCTTAGCTCCGATGTTGGTGATGCTGACAATAGTGACCACAGTGTCTCCGTCAGCTCATCAGTGCCAATGTAAGGGTAAGTTTCCACGGGCCGTGTTACATCCGGATTTGCTGCGGATTGAACCTTGCGTACAGCCGCAGCGTTTAATCCGCAGCATCCAGATGTTACAGCTTAGTGGAGGCGATTTTATGAAATCCCGGTTCCACTATGTGTCCTAATACGCAGGTGACACATCCACGAAACCGGACATGCGGCGCGTCTTTTTAGAACGCAGCATGTCTCAGTCACCGCAAGGTAAACAGCCTACTCTATGGATACGCTGCGGTGATACCGCATGTGTTCAATGAACACATCCGGAATCACCGCGCCTACAGGAGGGGGCGGGGCTTTGGGCGGAGCGTGTTTTCCGCTCCGATCAAAGCGCAGGCAATGCGCTTAGTGGAAACATACCCTTACAGGACTGTGGAGTGCTAATAGATAGCAGGTGGAGTGGTAATATTGGCCCTCACATCTGCCATGCAGAGAAAACCCACAATAAAAAAAATAATTCCTAAAAGAGATCAAAAAGTTAGAATACCCCAAAATAGTACCAAAAAAGCTACTAGTTGTCCCCCTGGAAAAAAATTTTTTTTAAATGTTATTTTTGCTGTGCAAAAAAAAAAATAAATAAATAAATAAAAAACATAAAATTATTCTTATTTGGTATAATAAAATAATGTTATCATGCAATTCATAATTATGCAAATTGTCTCTTCAGAGAGGAAGAGGACTAGAACTCTAGTGCCACCTATTGGAGGTAGCAATCCTAAAAGTCAATGTTGACCCTTTAACGAGCCTAGTTACATGACTTAGGATAAAAGCCAAGCCAGAATCTCCATTTGCAGACACTGTGTTTCGGGGTACTGCCCCTCATCAGTGCAAAGTGGGAGAAGGTCTGGTTTGGCTGTGAGAGAGGCGTCTGACCGATATCCAAGAAGTATCATTTCTCCTTGCGGAGAATAACATTCTAAGCATCAGGGCTGTGGAGTCGGTAAGCCAAACTTGCGACTCCGACTCCTCAATTTCCCTTACACCGACTCCGACTCCAACTCCGACTCCGACTCCGACTCCCACACATATTGCTTATATTTAAGTGAAAAATTTATTGTAGTACAATGTGAACCTCAGACATTTAATCATTTTTATGATCCAATAATCAAGATATTTAGATAGAACAGAATATATATTGGTGTACTACCCGGTTTTCATTCTTTTTGGTACAGATACGATATGGATAGACAGATATGGATAAATGGATAGAGCAGATTTCTAATCTGCTTTTGCTATTGAAAACATTATCTATGAGCTCAAAAACCTTTCAGGTGATGCAGTTTTTTAAAAAGATGATCAGCTTTTGCAGCTGAAAAACGTATCCTCAAAAAACACAGGAAAAACACTGTGTGTGAATGTAGCCTTAGATCAGGAATATAACAGCCATTTATAGGACATTTCATAACTTTCCCAAACTCCTATGAAAAAATATTCAGCACATCCTGCATTGAACTACTGTACCCAATTTATTATATATTTTAGGAGTCGGAGTCGGTCCATTTTATACCGACTCCAACTCCGACTCCACCAAAATGAGCACCGACTCCGACTCCGAGACTCCGACTCCACAGCCCTGCTAAGCATGTCGAGGTGAGGAGACTTAAAGCCGCAATGCTCCTCTGGGAAATATGCTAATTATGCAAATTGTCTCTTCAGAGAGGAAGAGGACTAGAACTCTAGTGACACCTATTGGAGGTAGCAATCCTAAAAGTCAATGTTGACCCTTTAACGAGCCTAGTTACATCGGTCAGACGCCTCTCTCACAGCCAAACCAGATCTTCTCCCACTTTGCACTGATGAGGGGCAGTACCCCGAAACACAGTGTCTGCAAATGGAGATTCTGGCTTGGCTTTTATCCTAAGTCATGTAACTAGGCTCGTTAAAGGGTCAACATTGACTTTTAGGATTGCTATCTCCAATAGGTGGCACTAGAGTTCTAGTCCTCTTCCTCTCTGAAGAGACAATTTGAATAATTAGCATATTTCCCAGAGGAGCATTGCGGCTTTAAGTCTCCTCACCTCGACATGCTTAGCATGTTATTCTCCGCAAGGAGAAATCATGCAATTCATATAACACTTTTTTTTTTTTTAAACCCTTCAAAAAATGATGCCACTAAAAAATACAACTCGTCCGACAGAAAAATAAAAACCACACAGTAACAGGTATGGCTTCAAGGACATAAAAAATTAAAAAGCTTCGGTTTTAAGATTATTAAGATTAGAGTTGGGAAAAAATGCTTGACCTACAAGTTCCAACCTAGGCTGACTTATTAAAGAAGCACGCCCATCAAAGTTTTTATCCTCTTAATATATTGCATTCATCATACTCTATAGCACTGAGTACTTACAATTGATCATTTTGCCTTTCTACCCTGCCAATTCTTCTCTATGTAGAAACAGGAAGTTACTTGTCCCTACAGAAATCATTTCGCTCTTCAACACTTGACCCAGCTACTCCACCCTGCCACTGATGTTTGCACTGACTTATGACTCACACAGGAAAAACTGACCTTCTGTTCCTACATAGAGCTTAGAGAGATTCAGCTAGTCAGTTGTTAATCAAATGACGTCATAAACATAATGGAAAACAAAAGAATTATCTAGGTAGAAAGGCAAAATGAGCAATTGTAAGTACATAGTGCTATATAATATGATCACTGCAATATATTAAGAGGATAAAATTTTAATGGGTGTGCTTCTTTAATAGGTTAAAAGGGTTGTCCACTAAGAGGACAACCCCTTCTTAAACTAAATGATAAGCACCGATAAAATAACGGAGCCTATACTCACCTCCCGTGCCAGCTCCATTCCAGCAGTGTTGGCACTCGTGGTCCTGGGGTCGTGATGCAGTGGAATGACATGTGATGCCCAATCAGTGCTGGTGTCACTTTCTCCGCCTTTGGACAAACTGAACATGAAGAGGAAGTCCGGGATGAGCTGCAGCCCTGTCTTTCTCTCCATGTTCAGTTCATACGAAGGTGGAGACAGTGATGTCAGTGCTGATTTGGCGCCAGCATCATGTGTCACAACACCACACGAGAGCCCTGGTGAAAGAGACTGCTAACACTGCGGGAACGGCGCTTGCACGGGAGTATAAGTTTTACTATTTTATTAGGGCCAAACATTTAGTTTAAGAAGGGGTTGTCCTAGCAGTGGACAACCTCTATAAAGAGTAATACATGCCCCTCTTTCTACACAGTCAGCCAACAGTCCCTTCTTTCCTTTTGCTGGTTGTACTCAAAAACTGCTCGAATCTCTCTACTAATCGATGTTTAGTGAGGGATCAAATTTCACCTGTCGCTTATTAAATCTATGGAAAGAGGGAGACAGACACAAAACAAACTGCTGAGGCTTCTAGTTACTTAGAGCTTGCTATGGGAAACTGCTAAATAATGCAAAATAATGGCCAGAAATACAGTAGTTATTCCTCAAATACACACGTCAGGTGATTCTGAATAGTTAAGAAAGGACAGTGATACGTTAAAGGCGTTGGTCAATGCGGACAACCATATAACAGCTGATCGGCGAGTGTGCAGGGCATCAGACTCCAGTCTGATAACAATGATCTATTCTACAAATTAGTACTGGAAAATCCCTTAAATACTCAATAACCAACTAATGTAGCCCCGATGCTGACTTCTTACTTTGCAGCCACTGCAGACTCTCCATTGCTGGTCCAGTCCATCACCATGAGCATGCAACCAATGCGTGTGCAGAAGTGCAACAATGTATGATCTCCATTTTGGAACTAGCTGGTCGCCAACCCCATAGACTTCAAAATACAGCACATATCAGCAGCACAAATCTCTTCCCTGTCCTGATAGGTGCTACAATGTATTATCGCAGGAGTCCAGACTAGACAAAAGGGTAGCCAACCATCAGGTGTGACAAATATAAGATCTGCCCAGGAATTCAGTCCCTGGATTTAAACAAGCAGAGATGTTAAAAAGATGTTAATAGCCTGATGTCGGTTCCCAGGCATCGCGCACTGCGCATGCCCGAGAACTCTTGTCACAGCGCAGGCGCCGGCATTCAAAACAGGAGGAGGCACCGACGTACAGGGGAATGATGATGGAGGGATGGTAGGCGGCTGATACAGGGGGACACACCATACCTATGGGACACATTACAGGTATGAGGAGCTATTTATAAAAGTTGATATTTCAGAGTTACTAGGGGTCAGAAAAAGAAGAGCCACCTTCACAGAATGCAGCCTTACTGCTGCTGAAGGTATCTCTTTAACTGAAAAACGCACTGGGGGGGGTGACAGATTCCCTTTAAGCTTCACCAACAGAAAATTGTGCATTGGCAGAAAGTGAAGTTTTACTTCCTCGGTTGGAAACATTCCTTTAAGTTGGCCTCAGGAGATGCAACCTAATCTCCTGTGTGAGGAGTGTACACAACCTGTCTATGGCTCATGGCACAGTACTGACATAGATAAAATTCCAAAAGGAACAGCGCTGTAGGCACCGATGGACAAACATCTGCATTGTATAGACATTACATGCTTCATACTCACCAATGTATACAGGGGAGTAGCTAGATTTCACATTCTCATCTAAGTAAGTGACCCCCAGCGTGTAAAGCGGTGTGGCACCAATCCCATGAAGAAACTGTCCCAACATGAAGACGTATCTGTAGTTGGACAGACTCGAGGCACTTTCTGAGACCTGGTAAGTGTGATTGGAGTAACATACCCCATTATCCTCTGCAAGGTTGACGACGTACACATTAGTAGTGAACTGTGGTAGTGCAAATACCAAAGAACCAATGCCCATAATTAATACTCCCCAGCCCAGCCACCGAGGTTTGTGACCGTTCCCCCCAAAGTAGCTGACAAATGTCAAACACAAGCAAGCTGCAATGTCATAGGAACTCGCAATCAGTCCAGTATGGTAGCTGTGCAAGTCGAACCTCCGTTCTATGGAGGTGATGACGGTATTGATGAAACCATTGACCACCATGCCTTGGAGAAAGGAGGCCGCGCACAGGAACACAAGGACTCCTTTGGATGTGTTAAACACCTGTAAAAAGGACGGTTTGAGGGCTCCCCAGCCGCACAGGTTTTCATTCTCTGAAGGGATAAACTTGATCTCGCAGGGGTCATCATCGTACAGCGCTTTCTTTGTGGAGGTCTCCTTGTATAGCGGGTCAATATAGGAGTCTGGGGCGGACTTTGACAGCAGGGCATCAACCTGGTCAGTGCTGTCGGGGGTGCCCAGGTCATAGTCACTGACAGATCGTGAAGCTTCGGAGAAGCAGAGCAGTTCTTGCTTGGAATGGAAGGAACTTTCTGGAGATAGATGTTGGGGCATTTCACAATGAAGCAGCTAGGGAAAGACTTCTACTTTCACCACAGGGAGAACCGTCTGTAAACTTCAGAGGAGATGAAAAGTGTCATCTGTAACAAAACAAATGACAGCAAATATTAGGATACCAGAAAAATATGCACTAGAAATGTCCGACCAAGACTCTGCCCCAGGTTACAGAGTTGAATTGGGATTACCAGCGCTTAACCGGATTGCCCAACAGATAAAGAGTATCTTTCCATGGGCTAAGATTGGTTAAAAAAAATGATGAAAGCAATATTCACCCTTATTGATCTCTTGCAGCTCTCATTCTGATGCTTTCTCCATCCCGCTTCTCTTTACTTCCTACTGCCCTCTAAACACTCCAGAAATGTCAGGAACTGCCTACTCAGCCAATCATTGGCCACATTGGTGACCTGATTCGGAATAACTTGGGGGTTGAGATAGAAACGGAAAAAAGAGACAAGCGGGACCTGGTAAGTATCAGAATGGGAGCAGTAATTTTTTTTGTGGAGTGAAATGGAGAAAAAAAAAACAAAAAACACAATTCTATCATTGTTGCTCAACTTTTGTTTTCACAATGTTCTCTGCAAAATAGACCTGGTAAATTTATATTCTGCATGACAGGTTGATTCAAGGGAAATCGCATTTTAATAATTGTTTAGTGCTTTAAAAAAAAATAATAAAAAAGCAAATTTTATTTTAAACTTTAGTTTGTTTTCTTTGGGATGAACTCTGTTTTTTATTAGTACCACTTTAAGGTACTTGCAACTTTTTGATCGATTTTTAATCCAGTTTTCAGGAGGCAAGAGGACCTAAAAAGGCAATTTTTTTTTATTTATTTACAGGGTTCTCTGAGTGGTGAAAAATATTAATTCGCTAGGTCTCACTTTTACGGATGTAATGATACAATGTTAATTTTTATAATTTTATTACAAATGTGTGTTTTGTTGGACCATTTGATTGCTCTTACAATACACTGCATTACTTCTATATAGCAGTGTATTCTCATTTTAGACATCTGTCTGTATTAGGGCTTGGCAGAGGTACAAAGAAAGGAGACACAGGGGTCTTCTTTATGAATCCAGCTTATATGACTCATTCACCTGATTGCATTGTGGGGTTGATGGAGTGATGGGTTGCTGTGCTGCATAACTTAAAGAGTTAAAATGCCACTCATGTAGCTAGCTCCAGTGGTGGCAATTGAGGCAGGGTGCCAGCTGTAAAAAACATGTGGCGGCTGTATAATACAGCTGGATTATACGATGTATACAACGGGCTCAGCTCCTGAGCTCATATAGTACAACAACACCTGACAACCAATCATTGAATATTGCTAATTGGTTATTATAAATGTCATATGGTTTTGCAAGTAAACCGCCAAAATCACATAACTACTAACAATAAAATAAAATTTAAAAAAGAAAATCACATAATCAATTTTTAGTGATCAATCTGAAAACAGCAATTGGCGATATCCAGAGTTTTCAGCCACACAACAGATAGGTCTCAGCCGCCCTCTACATGTTAGTGTTCCTTGATCACCCATGTAGAAGGGTAAAAAAATCTGCGTTCATAAGAATGTGCGTGCCCAATTATTAACCCATGAGTAAACAAACCATTCATTCACTGAGGAATCAGCCTAAGTGACGTCAGCAATAGTCACTGAGGCTGCGCAGACTCCCCCCGCCTGACCCGCGGTGAACTGACAGCGTGGGAAAATGTTCAGAAACTTTCCAACGCTAATCAGTTCATGTCCGGTCAGGCGGGGAGCTTTTCATTCATTCCCCCGTGGTTTACAACCGGGCTGGTCACATTATTACTGCTCCCGGTTGTAAACTATTTAACCCCTTGAGATGGATTGCAGCGTGGGACATGACTGTACGGCGGATAGGTATGGGATATTGTTGCTTTTTTATTTTGGATTTTTTACAAGAGATCGATGGCTTCGATTGGATTGGGAGTTAAATAAAGAAGGAAAAAATGTGTTTATTTCATTAAAAGTCTTATTTTCTTAATGTGTGTTTTAGGGCCTGCAGAACGCACCAAATAATATGAAAAGAGAGATGAGGTGCGTTCGCAGCCCGGGGTCTACTGTGCAGAGATGGAACCTGCTGCTGAGTAATGGTGGAACTAGATTGTGGGTAAATGCTTGTTCACACGTGGGTTAACTTCACCCAGTGTGAATAGAGGCGAACTCTGTTGCTCCACAGAGCCGCTGAAACAAACGCCGGAGCCTGTTGAACTCACAGAGCTCGGCGGAGTGAGCGCTAATTAGGGGTCACAGAGCCCTGTCCTAGAGACACCGGACTAGAGCTCCTCTAGACATCACCGCTCGGATGCGGTGCCAGAAAAAGGTAACAGTATATAAATCGCACCAAGTGCAAACAGTACCGCTTCGGCGGATGCCACTAACCACCCAGGACGGGGAGGAAAGCGCTAGAGGTGCGCATGGCGTCGCACGGCGGTCACAGCTACCTGGTACGGTACGACAGTGTCCGTAGCAGGGAGGCACAGTCAGACGCTAGTGTTTCAGAGTACTGGGAGCACGGTGGCGTGAGCATAGCCACCCATTGGCGCTGACTCTCACTCTGAAACCCTAACCAACATGCGTATCAAAGGGAGGGGAGTCTTAATGAGTCAGTCACCAGATACATGCATCCATCTTCATACACACAAATAAGCATAAGAGTCTATACTAGCGCATGGCCGAGCGGCCATGCGACTCTTTTATAGTGGCGTCCTTCCGGGACCTTCCCAGTGGTGGATCAATCCAAGCAGGAGCAGGACCTGCGCATGTGACCTCCGACCTCCAATGAGTGGTCGTCCCATGGGCATGCTCAGTACCCAACAGATAGGACTTAGTCCCAGAAGCGTCTACTTGCTGCTGACTCCGGCATGGAGTTATAGCAGAGCCAGAAGGAGCAACCAGACACCTAGCATCAGCCTGGGCAAGACGCCTGGAGCAATGACCCTGCTGAGCAGGAATCGCTGCAGAGGAATGGGAGACCGCAGAGAGCATGGATGGAGATTGCCCCTGTGCAGTGGGGAAAACTCGACGCCTAACAGTATGTGTGTGTTTTAACCCTTTCAGACTAGCGGATTAATAATGGATAGGTATGTTATTGACACCTCTACATTATTAACCACCTTTCAAAAGCAAGGTGACATTATCCACTTAATACCCTATATGCCACCTGTTACAGGGCAAAGGGAAGAGAGATGGTAAGTGCCAGAATTGGCGCATCTTACAGATGTACCTTTGGCTGGAGGCAGATTTTTTTTTAGCCAGGGAGTGTGGGGGGGGGGGGCAAAAAACAAATGGTCCCTCTCTAGGCTATTAATTTCTGCCCTCATTCACTGGCTTGCCCTCTCTGGCAGAGAAAATTACGCGGGGGCCCACGCAAGTTTTTTCCGTGAATTAATCCTTTAATTTAACACCTACAGCTCCAAAATTTTACACATATACAGTACTAACATTATTAGTGAGGGACATATATAAATCTAACGGATATGCAATGGTTTACTGTATGTAAACCATGTCTCACATCTTGTTGGTTCTGTAATGATTTTACAGAAGCCGACAATTGAATTATCGGGCTATTCTGCTATCTACCTCTGTATGAGATATAAATATATATAGATATGTGTGTGTGTCTCACTGACATATATATAGACTGTATATATGTTTTCACGAATATTTGAGGCCATGGATCCATTATATGTTCATTTTGCAAGCCGGCGAGAAAATCTCGCTGTACGGATACCATACAGATGTCACACGGATGCTTAGATGCGAAAAAAATCACATCCTCGCATAGCACAAGGATGACATACAGATCACTGTTCAGGGAACATTTCTGCGATTCTAGTCTGTGTAAAACGGACCGTATTTTTATACGTTGTGTGTGACTCCAGCGTACAAGGTAATGAAATATCTCATATAATTAATTTGTATTTCAATTTGTAGACTTATAATGCTATAAAAGCGACTTTAAGCCAGAATTCTACTGTAATTACCGTATTTTTCGATTATAAAATGCACTTGTTTTCCCCCAAATATCGTCTCTTGAGATCTCAATCTGCGAATGCACCGCCTCCCATGGCCATTTTCCTGAAGTACACTGCTGTGAAAACAGTGGAAAGTGTGGGGACTCTGCCGACATTTACTGAAATCCTGGGGCCTGCCACAGCCTCACACCCCAAAATATCCCCCCTCCCAGGCCTGGGGCTACAGCATCGCCCCACTCCTGCCACAGCCTCCAGCTTCCTGCAGCAGTGATCCTGCCTCCTGTGACCCCATTCTACCGTAGCTTTCTCCCCGTTATGCTACCGGTAAAATCGGATTATAAGACGCACCACTATTTTATTAAAACATTTTTTTTCCTATTTTCCTCCCCAAAATTTGGGGTGCGTCTTATAGTCCGCAAAATACAGTAATTAACTATTAAATATCTCAGAAACTAGAGCCAATCTGGCAAAACCAAAGTCATAGTCGGAATCAGCACCATAAACTTAATTAAAAAAAATGGTCAGACATCGTTGGCACCAAAATCACTGCATCAATGATCGATGTATCAGTTTTCATCGGCACGGGTAGACAGATCATTAAATAAGTGTCAATTAACTTATTTATAGCCATTCACCATTTTGCTAATGGAAATGGACTCATCCAGATAGGCTCCAAATGAGGTAGACTTGTTCTAGATCTTTGGGGGCAATTATCGTGTTGGAGATTAAATAATAATAATGTTTATTTTTATATAGCGCTAACATATTCCACAGCGCTTTACAGTTTGCACACATTATCATCACTGTCCCCGATGGGGCTCACAATCTAAATTCCCCAACAGTATGTCTTTGGAATGTGGGAGGAAACCGGAGTACCCGGAGGAAACCCACGCAAACATGGGGAGAACATACAAGTTCCTTGCAGATTTACTGACTTTAAAGACCCTTCAGACTGTAGATGTTCATGGTGTTGGTAATAGACCATCCACTGATTTTTATGCCCCAGCTATAGCATAGGGAGGTTGTAAGGAATTGTTTTACCAAATCTGATTTCAGTCCATTACTGCTATGACTAAACTAATGAAATTATATTGGGAAAGAGAACAAATCAGAGTTGAAAAGCGGGTTGTTCATTATTTTGTGACATATTTTGAGGCAAAGGGGAAAAAAATATTCAAATGCAGGATTTTGCCAACTTGCATCTTGGTCCTAGATCAGAACCTGTCAGTCCTTAGATTGCTCCATCTACATAGCGAACAATGGATCGAATAAGATTTACTTACTAAAGGATGTGTGAAACACGCCAGCCTGGGATATACATGTGCTTCTCACAAAATTAGAATATAATCAAAAAGTCCATTTATCTCAGTTGTTCAATACAAAAAGTGAAACTCATACTGTACATTAGAGAGAGTCATTACATACAGAGTGATCTATTTGAAGTGTTTATTTCTGTTAATGTTGATGAATATGGCTTACAGCCAATGAAAACCCAAAAGTCATTATCTCAATAAATTAGGATAATTAACAAAATACACCTGTAAGTGTTTAAAAAAGGTCCCTTAGTCTGTTTCAGTAGGCTCCACAATCATGGGAAGACTGCTGACTTGACAGATGTCCAGAAGGCAGTTATTGACACACACCACAAGGAGGGTAAGCAACAAAAGATCATTGCTAAAGAAGCTGGCTGTTCGGCTGTATCTAAGCATATTAATGGAAAGTTGAGTGGAAGGAAAAGTGTGGTAGAAAAAGGTGCACAAGCAACCGGGATAACAAGCAGCCTTCAAAGGATTGTTAAGAAAAGGCCATTCAAAAATTTGGGGGAGATTCACAAGGAGTGGACTACTGGAGGAGTCATTGCTTCAAGAGCCACCACACACAGACGTATCCAGGACATGGGCTACAAGTGTCGCATTCCTTATGTCAAGCCACTCATGATCAATAGAAACTGCCAGAAGCGTCTTACCTGGGCCAAGGAGAAAAAGAACTGGATTGTTGCTCAGTGGTCCAAGGTGATGCTTTCAGATGAAAGTAAATTTTGCATTTAATTTGGAAATCAAGGTCCCAGAGTCTGGAGGAAGAGTGGAGAGGCCACAATCCAAGCTGCTTGAGGTCTAATGTCAAGTTTCCACAATCAGTGATGGTTTGGGGAGCCATGTCATCTGGTGGTGTAGGTCCACTGTGTTTTATCAAGACCAAAGTCAGCGCAGCCATCTAGCAGGAAATTTTAGAGCACTTCATGCTTCCCTTTGCCGACAAGCTTTTGGAGATGGAAATGTAATTCTCCAGCAGGACTAGGCACCTGTCGACACTGCCAAAAGTACCAATACCTGGTTTACAAACAACAGTATCACTGTGCTTGATTGGCCAGCAAACTCGCCTGACCTTAA
This sequence comes from Dendrobates tinctorius, assembly GCF_039654945.1. NCBI lineage: Eukaryota > Metazoa > Chordata > Amphibia > Anura > Dendrobatidae > Dendrobates > Dendrobates tinctorius. The sequence continues at coordinate 34,453,167 of NW_027361733.1, forward strand.
GCCCATAAAGAATCTATGGGGTATTTCTAAGAGGAAGATGAGAGACAACAGACCTAACAATGCAGACGAGCTGAAAGCTACTATCAAAGCAACCTGGGTTTCCATAACACCTCAGCAGTGCCACAGGCTGATCGCCTCCATGCCATGCCGTAATGATGCAGTAATTGATGCAAAAGGAGCCCTGACTAAGTGTCACGCTCAAGCCCTGACTGGTGGGCGTGAGCCAGGGGTTGTGGACCCACTGTACCATAAACCATACTATCCTTTAAGGGGAGTAACTAATGCAGCTAATTTGGTCTTCTCTGGAGCCTCTGATGGTGAGGTCAGGCTTGTGTGGCAGGTAGCTGCCAGGTGCCACTCCAGGGTGGTGTCAGGCTATGGCTGCTGATCCCACTGGGGAACAGAGCATTAGGACAGATGCGACTGACAGACAGGCAAGTGAGGACGGCTGGCACGGCTGATACTCTGACAGGCGGGCATTGCTGAGCACTGGCAGGCGGGCACGGCTTAGACACTGGCAGGTGGGAACTGATGAGACACAGGGACATGGGCAGGAAGGAGTGATGCAGGGTAGGTAGAGGCCTGTTCCCACAGGAGGTGCGGGTACGGGTGCTGACAGCAATGAGTGGAATATGAAGGGACAGGCTTGGACCTGTTTACACAGGAGGTGCAGGTACGGGTACTGAGAGGAAGGAGTGAATTATGAAGGAGCAGATTTGGACCTGTTCACACAGGAGAACCGCAAGGCTGCGGAGAGGAGCTGCCGATAGCAGCAAGATGTTCTGCAGCAGAAGAAGCAGAACCGGAGCACAAGCAGAGCCGCAAGAGTGCGGAGCACAGGCAGAGGCGCAAGAGAGTGCGGAGCACAGGCAGAGCTGCAGGAGTGCGGAGCACAGGCAGAGCCGCAGGAGTGCGGAGCACAGGCAGAGCCGCAGGAGTGCGGAGCACAGGCAGAACCGCAGGAGTGCGGAGCACAGGCAGGACCGCAGGAGTGCGGAGCACAGGCAGAGCTGTAAGGGTGCGGAGCACAGGCAGACAGAGAGGACACAAGTAAAGACACAGCAGGAAAAAGAGCCACAGACAAGACTGATAGACAGAGGTAGGACTGAGTTCAGGCAAGGTAACGGTACGAGACAAGGCACAGGACCAAAGACACAGGGACCAGGACACACTGCCTCCTGGTGGGCAGAGAGGACAGGTACGAGACAAGACAGGGAGAAAAAGCACAGGGACCAGGATATTCTGCCTCTTGGAGTGCGGAAAGACAGGTACAAAGCAAAGCTAAGAATCAAGCCTCCAGAGAAGGCGAAACACAGAACAGGACCTGGCAACTCAGTAGCAAGATACTAACTTAGTTAAGACAATGCATAGGCAGCTTCCACCGGGTGGAGCTGCCATAAATACTAGAGGCCTCTTGGTGATTGGCTGGGAGCACATTGGGCAGTTGCACACTGATTCCATAAGAACCAGTGAGTGTCGGCACCTCCCCCCTATGCACACAGCCAGGAAGCATACAGCGAGCAGGCAGGAAACAAGATGCACACAGCATGGACCCGGCAGCAGACAGAGGTCACAGCATGACCTGGGGCAGTGAGTAAGTTGGTGTGTAGGGAGGCCATGCAGTGATGTCGGCAGAGTTGTTGCACTCAAAACTTAATGTATTTACTGGACACACATTTCAGTAGAAATTAACAAAAAATGTCCTGAAAGAAAATCAATTATTGACACTTCACATCAGTTAAATATCAGCAACACGGATGTCAGTCCATCTGAGATAAAGAAGAGACTCATAAATAAAATAAATACTTTTATTTCAATATATTAAAAATGAAGATATGAGAATAAAAAAGCAATTGTCTCAACTAAGTAGGAAGACGCCACCAACACAATTAATCCTTATTGGTGGATACCAATATCCATAAATAACAATACCAGGCTAGTTGATAAAATGCGCAGAAATAACAAAGATTAAGTATATATTTCCAAAAACTCACTAACAGAAGGATATATATATGATAAAGTGCTCAGTACTATTAATATATTATTAATCTAATAATTATGACAGGGTAGAAAAGACCCTAATCCTAAATGGCTCTATCATACTGTATATACTTACAAGTAACAATAGCTACTTCAGTGTACACGAATATCTGTAAGTTATCCAAAAATACTAAACACAAAAAGCAATAATGTGGAGATAGCAAATTACTGTGTAGCCATGCCCTTATAGGAGTTCACAGAAAAAAATAGGTATAAGAAACTCTATTTTAAATCATAATTGTATAATAATACTGAAATAGGTCTGATTTAGCCCGGTGAAAAAAATGCCATATACCAACAGTGTGGAGGGATACAAGTGCAAAGACCGTCGATATATAGAAGGTTTGAAATATAAAGAGAACCTAGTATACCTTACAAAAGTTGTGGTGGCTTCCCCTCACCCCAACGCGCGTTTGCCGCTGGCTTCTTCCAGGGACGAACCTGCCGCACCTGGATGGGAGTGAGATCATCACCCTGCAGCGTAGGACTACAGGAAGAATAGTCCGACTCCTGCTGCCACCTCGCTAATTGTAAGTATGGTATATTCCGACTATAAGACACCCCCCCGTTTTGCCCCAAATTTTTTTGGGGAAAAATGTGCATCCTATAGTCCGAAAAATACGATAATCTTTGTTATTTCTGCGAATTTTAGGAACTAGCCTGATACTGCTATTTATGGATATTGGTATCCACCCTTAATGATTAATTATGTTGGTGGCGTCTTCCTACTTAGTTGAGACATCTTGCTTTTTTATTAGCATATGTTCATTTTTAATATATTGAAATAAAAGTAAGTATTTTATTTATGAATCTCTTCTTTATCTCAGATGGACTGACCTCCGTGTTGTTGATATATACATGTCAGTAGGCCAACATTTCGTTTTTTAAAATAACTTTTGAAGCTGGTGTTATAAAGTATTCTAATTTACTGAGATAATGACTTTTGGGTTTTCATTGGCTGTAAGCCATAATCATCAACATAAACAGAAATAAACACGTGAAATAGATCATTCTGTAATGACTCTATACAAAATACGAGTATCACTTTTTGTATTGAAGAACTGAAATAAGTTTACTTTTTGATGATATTCTAATTTGGGAGAAGAACCTTCGTAGAAAAAATCCTGCTCACCGCAGTAGAATCTAATGGCCGTGCACGGAAAGAAGTTCATGTTGGGAGCAAACGAGCAGTATCACAGAAGGAAAGGTATCCAGTAACAGATCCATCTGTGAAAAATTATTTAAAAACAAAAATCTTTAATATATAACATGGTTAAAATTATGGTATAAAACCATTAATTTAGAAAAAAGGCAAGCAACCAGGGAAACTCATGGCCTTACGCATTTCAAACCGACTGGTTCTTAAATATAGTTCAGCGTGTTCCCTTAATTTTAGTGACTTAACGCCACTGTTTCTATAGTGATGTCTCAAATGCTAGTGAGCAAATCAGTAGAAATAACTACTTTGAAAGCAGCTAGAAAGTGGTGATAACACACATAGCACAGGGCTGGGATCTAGTATATATAAAATGCTTCTACACTGGTATTTTTCTCATCTGTAAATAGAGTGGTCCCCCAGCAGACCCTTTTATGTTATGATTGAGTCACCGAAGGAGGAAAAAAACAAAAATACAAGCTAAGTCCAGAAAACCGGAGAGGTTGGTAGCTATCGGATTGCAGACCCCTGATCCTATCCACAACAACTAACAGTAGCCGTGGGGGGTTCCTACGATGCCCTAGACCCCTCGAACACAGCCGGAGAACTAAATAGGCCTAAAGAAAGAAAGGGGAAATCTAAACTGTCCCAGAGCAGACCCCAAAGCAATAGGCAGCCCCCAACATATAATGACGATGAAGCAAGATGAAAACACTAACACAGATAGAAAGATAGGTTGAGCAAACGATGGGGCCCAAGCTAACTAAAAAGGACAGGATACAAAAGCTGCTGTCTGCAATCCGTAAAAAACCCTACCAAAAAATGTCCCAACCGTCTGATAGGAAAAACAGGCCCTGAAGTCGCTAGGACTTCAAAAAGACTATATCAGCACTCAGGTAAATTCTGAAGACAGAGCAAAGAGACAAACTGATCAGAGACAAAAATGGAACTCAGCACATCCCCGACCGGGGATGGCTGAACTCCAAAAAACAAGGTAAACAAAACTAAACTAATAAGTTCAATAGCAGAGCAAAACTTATCTTTGGGAAGCAGGAATCAGACTGGTCTCCAAGAATCCAGCAGAGAAATCACCAGCGACTCAGAAGGGCGTCGGCTGCCTTATATCCAGTCAGAATTTCCTGTTACCCAGTCATCATCTACCAGATCAGGTGTTTGGTAATCAGCCTCACTACCTTCCTTCACCAGAAGAGGGAGTTCATCAGACATCGACGGTGAAGGGGAAAATGAACTCACAACACTTTTAGGTACAAGAATATTTATTTTTATCAAGCAGAGGCATCTTAAGCTTAGTGGTTACAGTCACTGTGAGGGGCACAATACACTTGGTGGTTTCTCGCACACCCTTGAAGAGATAACCATTGCAGGTATATACACAGTCCGCTCCTGGGGCCTAGATGAATGGGCACCAAACTACTAGTGCCAAACATTATACTTGCTGTCGGATGAGGGAAGGCTATCCCCTATCAATGCATATCCGCCTGAGAGTTGTTCTCGAGCTTGCACAAACCCCTTGAATGGTGCTAACCTAGCGCCTCTGGGTGTAAGTCACCACTGGGCCGCTACCTTTTTTCAGATTCTCTGCTGACCACTAGAACCTGTTGCATAAACACAAGAAACTAAAAAAGGTATTGTCAAGGTTAGTAGTTATCCCAGTCAGTTGTATATAAGATAACTCTGGGCTTGACAGCTGGGACCCTGACCAATCCTGAAAACCAGTGAACTTCAAAGTAAATAGAGTAAAAAAGCAGAATACTCAGGGGAGCATCGGGAATAAAACAAAAGCAAAAACTGCTCACTTTTGACCAGATTCTCTTCTATGCTTTGTAACTGCAGAACCACAAAACCAGAACAGTAATTCTCTATACATGACTTCATTGCTTTCGTCACTTGAACTACATTATGGTAACAGCACACAATTATTTGCTCCCTATTACAACAGTCTCTGTATCTCTTTATTAATGCAGTCCCGATGTGGGTCTCCAGTTGAGGGACTTGCTTCTCACTCAATTTACCGTCCTCACATTGTGCTCCTCTTCTATTTTCTGTTACTCTCTTTCTCTGCCTTTTTGTCAGCTCACAAGCATGCTTCTTAGTGGCCAACGAGGCTCAAAATATGACATTGTCTCACCTTTGAAAGTGAAAAAAAACACTCATTCTTTTCTGGACTACTGCAACTCTGTACTGATCAGTCTCCCTCTTACCAAACTTTCTTCTTTCCAATTCTTCCCGAATGCAGCAGCCAGCATCATCTGTCCAGATAGTACACTGATACCTCCACCCTGTGCCATTCATTGCTCTGGTTACCCATCCACTGTAGAGTACAATATAAACTTCTCTCTCTCACCCACAAAGCTCTCCTAGTTCTGCACCACACTACATCTACTCCCTCATCTCTGTCTACCCACGCTTTCCATTCTGCAACTGATCTAAAGACTAAAATCCTCCATAAGCCGAACCTCCCATTTCCATCTCCAAGACTTCTCTCATGCTATGCCAGTTTTCTGGAATGTACTACCTTGGATAATCCAATATCTAGCCCCAACATTTTTAAGTGTGCTTTATAAACATCTTTAGTGAATTGGTGTGATAGGCTTGTCTAATCTAACTCTTCACTGTTCCCCCTTTATAAATTTTCCTCAGAATCTGGTCCCTCTTGTCCACCTATCTACACATCATTCATGCACCCAACAGCACTTGGTAACTCTACTTAGACAGATACTGGCTGATGACCGGATCATGCAGATTATCTGAAAACCCTTACATATTATAATGGTGGCTGGACCATACATGAAAAGCACTTTTTACCTATTGTATCCCCCCATTTCCCTATATATTGTAAGCTTGCGAGCAGGGTCCTCTCTCCTTCTGTAACTGTTGAATTATGCATTATTCTGTAGAGTCTGATATTGTCTGTACATGTCGCTCTCAATTGTATAGTGCTGCGGACTATGTTGGTGCAATAGAAAAAATTATTATAATTATGATATGACACCAGAATCTACTACTTATATAGGCGTGTGCAATGTGAGAAACTCGCACAAGTCTCTCACATCAATACCCAGCAGCAGAGAAATACATGGAGCCGCACACTCTGGTCTGAGTGCCGGGTATTGATGCGCGAGTTTCTCGCATTGGACACGCAAGTGTGACCCCGGCCTAAAGGGGTTTTCCCAATTTCAAGATCCTATGCCAATATGTAGAAGGTGTAACAATAATAATATTAGCAAATACTTCCAATTAGAAATATACAGGGTGGGCCATTTATATGGTTAAACCTGGGTGGGCCATTGATATGGATACACCTACATAAAATGGGAATGGTTGGTGATATCAACTTCCAGTTTGTGGCACATTAGTATATGGGGGGGGAACTTTTCAAGATGGGTGGTGACCATGGCGGCCATTTTATAAATGACCCACCCAGGTGTATCCATATAATGGCCCACCCTGTAGTATAACTCTTCTGATTTGATATGTCACCCCATGTGCAGGGCATTGCAGTAACTTAAATGTCCATGATTACTTACGACCACTGATATAGTGACAGTTATTAGTGGTCGTAACCACGGATACCTAAGCTACTGCAATGGAGATGGAATCTGAGAAAGACGTGTGCACAAGGGGGCTTTTTGGGCACCAAGGTGCGACTGTTACCTTTGCTCTCTCTAAGGCCACACATCATTGCGTACCTTTAAGGCATAGTCTCATCATACGCCATTGCTGCTTATTATAGGAATGCCACTTCACGCCATTATCAGACCGATGAGGTTGGGGGTCTGCACCAACGTGTCGCATACAGAAATTCTATGAAAACCAACAAAAATGTCACAGCTGCAGCGACACCATAGGAAATCATTATCTCCAATGTTGCTGCGACCTGTGTCGCTGTATAGCCACGGTCTCAGATTTACGTTTTTTTTAATAACTTCATCAGATAATTATATCTTAGTGCAAAATTAGCAGCCTGTCAGATTTTGGTCAGATCATGGAAATGTCTGATGTCGACCACCAGTTTTGGTCCAGACAGACCACTTCCTCTCCAGCAAGCGCCGAAATACCGTACATACGAAGGAAGGCTGCTACTTGTGGTTCTGTTATGCGTCACTAACAGGAATAGCTAATGGAGGAAGGGAAAATGGTCACAGCGGTAATGACTAAACATCTCGGCCCGTCCAAACACTGTTCTGTTATTACATTATTAGTACATGGAGGTCACAGGGGACAAATTTGGTTTGCAAATATATGGTAAATGACTATAATAATACCGCTTTCATGAACACAGGCGGGTGCGAGCAGACTGTAAGGGCCCATTTACACTGTGCGGACTGGTAAACGAACACTTGATCGATTACATGAAGCCGATCGGTGGTCATTTAACTACCTGTTTAATGTTTATATGGTCAGACTGCATTTATATGAGCATAAAACAATCAATAATAGGGCTCGCTCACGTGAACGTATAACAGGCCCAAGTGCTATGCGATGTTTTATCGGATAAGCCTTGGAACAATTTTATTCTATGGGGCAGATCAGATCAGTATGCTGGAAGTCTCGTAATCACGCACACCCATAAAAGTCTATGGGTGCGTGTGAAACATCGAACTGCACTCGGAGATCAGTGCGATTACCGCTGACCCAGAGAATGGAAAAGATTACTTTCACTATCCCTGTGCTGCAATTCTCTAATTCGCTCATGCTAAAGAATCGGAGTACAGAGCACTAACACTCAGCTCAAACTCTGAAAGACTTTGATCCGAGAGTATTTGCATAATCGGCCCTGATTCTCTGGTATGAGAGAATTGACAGCCGTGTGACTCAAGCCTTACGATCATTCTGTGCACATAAAATATCAGTATTCTCGGCAGCACATGTCATAATCACATAGGATGATGTGCTACCGAAAACACTGATTTTTTTTTCCAGCAAGCTTTAAAATCATTGTGCTCAGCCAAAGAGTGTTTTGCTCACTCATTGGGTGATTGGCAGCCTGCTTGCATTGCACAGTTACAGGGAAAACAGCGTTTCTAGGAATTCTCATTCCCAATATGTGGCCAATGTAAATGTATACTATAGCCAGAGTAACACAAGCGTATGACATTGGATGCGATATGCTAATGACCCTTGGTTCCTGCTCTGCTGCGAGCATGGTCTTAGGGTCAGTACTCTGTGCTCTGATCCTCTCACATGAGAGAATCGCAGCACAGCTGAGGAGGAGAGGGAGAAATTCATTTTTCCATCTAATCCATTGCCGGCGTCCGGGGGAATTACTCAGGTGACATCCGAGTACAGTGCGATGTTCCACACGCACCCATAGACTTATATGAGTGCGTGTGATCCGATTTTCCGAATTGGAATGAGAAAATAATCGCAGATGTGCACTGTCCCATACTTTAAAGTCTTTGACAAAATTTATTATTCTGCTATTCCAACAGAATCCCTTGTTCTCCTGAAAAAAAATAAAAAAACAACAATATACATACCTCTCCGCCGTTCAGTCAGGTCCCCCGCTGCAATCCATCACAAGGGGTTAACTAGCTTACAACGTGGAAAGGTGCTAATGCTACCGGCCCCGCTGTAAACCACTGCAGAATGAATGAATTCATCTCCGCGCAGCCTCCCCGGTTGACCGGAGATGAACTATTAAGCGTGGGAAAGTTTCTGCACTTTTTCCCACGCTGTCAGTTCACCTCAGATTATAGTAAAAACTTGGCACTCAAAAAGGAAAAATTGGATTTTCAGTAGTGACTAATTTTTCATTGACACTTTGTTATAAATGTTGTTTCAAAAATTTTTTTTCACAGAATGGATTTGTCGGAAGTGTCCTGTTGTATGTATTTGGCTACAAAACTGAGAGATTTACTGATTGCAATATTTTGTCTTTCTTGTAACCTCATTTTAGTTAAATCAACTGTGAATTTCCTTTTCTGATGAAGGCTGATTGTATGACTGAAAACGTTCAAGAAGTTTTGGACTGGATGCTTTGTACAAAATAGGAACTGTTAAATCCAATTTTTCCTTTTTGAGTGCCAAGTTTTTACTATAATTTATAGTGGGTTGGATACCTTACATGTGCACCTCCCTCTCATTCATGAAATGCAGTGTTTTTTCTAATTTGCTAATTGTCAGTTCACCTCAGGTCAGCCGGGGACTCCGCGCAGCCTCAGTGATGTCAGTGGTAGTCAGTGAGGCTGGACGGAGTCCCTGCCTGACCTGAGGTGAACTCAGGAGCGTGGGAAAAAGTTCAGAAACTTTCCCACGCTTATTAGTTCATCTCCGGCCAGCCAGGGCATCTGCGCAGAGTTGAATTCATTCATTCTGCAGTGGTTTACAGCGGGGTCAGTAGATCATGATTAAGACCCACAGGTCAAAACGCGTTGAACATTAGTGGCAATAAGCCAGTGTGTGGATTGTGCTGGACATTATTTAAATGGAATTTCAAACATTGTTTGCATTAAAAGTTAAATTTTATCTTTTGACTATTTGCTGGACGTTATTCTTCATTACGGGATTCTGCTGTGGTTGCTTAACCCTTGTCCGTGAGGAGCACTATGAAGCAAGCTGGACATCTAGATGGACTAAAAGTGGAGAGCTGACTTCTCTTATTTTTTCATAGATTAACATTGGGATGAGTGCAATGCGATTTTTTTATCGCATAGCACTCATCCGTTTTTCTCGTTGGTGTGACTCCGGCCTTACTGCAGTGCTCCCTTCATCAAGAATGGAGCGCAAATGACACAGATAGAAAGATTGGACACCACGGTCTAACACATGATAGGCTTAGAGACAGCAGCTTAGCAGCACAGTATCACACAATAGGATTAGATACACAATTTAGTAGTACAGTATACACACAAGAAAGGATCAAGATACAGCACCTCAGCAGCACAGTATCACATGACAGGATCAGACAGTAGTTCAGCAGCACAGTATCATCATAGGATGAGATACACAGTAGTAACAATAGGTTTAGATATAGTATTAAAGCCTTAGATACAGCACAGGAGTATTACACATGATAGAGCAATTCAGCAGCATGTATCTCACATAACAGGCTTAGATACAGCAGCTCAGCCACCCAGTATCACACACTGTAGACTTAGATATTATATTAATAGTATATTGGGCTGAGATGCAGCAGATGAGTATCACACATGGTATGAATTGCTGTATCCAAACCTAAGCATGTATTACACATGACAGGCTTAGATACTGTGGATCAGCAATGCATTATCACACATTATGAGCTTAGATATAGTTCAGTAGCACGACATCACACATAAAGGGATAAGATACAGCAATTCAGCAGCGCAGTGACATCACATTATGCCTAACTACACAGCTCAGCACACAGTATCACACACATAGGCCGGGGTCACACTAGAGAGGAATACGGACGAGTGAGAGGCGTTAAAAGCACGCATTACACACGGACCAAAGATTCTCTATGGGTTTGCTCCCAACAGCCGTATATTTCTCGTCCGTATTCTACGGTCCGTGCCAATCGCAGCATGCTGCGATTGTCAGCGTACTACGCCCGTAGTATGCCAATGCAAGTCTATGGGTGCGCAAAAAATACGGATTACACAAGGACCACACGTGTGACTTGCGAGAAATACGCAGGTCTTTTGGCAGGTGACAGGAAATGGGCCAATCCATCATCAGGAAGCTTAGACATGCAAATCAGCTCAAAAAGCGCTCCAGACATCCAGGAAGTACGCCTCCACGGAGTACAGCAGCGTCATGGCGCCATATTTTCTCAATGTGGAGATGCTGATTGTCTTAGTGCAGGAGCGGCCAGAAATCTGGGACCAACGTGATGCCCATTATGCCAACCGGGCAAGAAAGGAGGCGTCATGGAGGCGCATAAGTCGCCAGATGTTCCATGATTTTGGTGATCGGCCACGTGAGGAGCAGCAGAAACTGAGTAAGTACAACCCAAAAACTGTTTAAAAATACCTCACATCAAAAGATGCATATATAATCAGCCCCCCCCCCCTTCCTGTGCTTGTACTTTTTTCCTCATGAGGCGGGTAGATTTTGATGTGACCCATGGTTTTACACTGCCATCATTTGGCACAGGCCACAAGCTCCTCATCCTCCTAGACAACCAAGTTATTAAGTGTAGTTACTTGATACATGAACTATTGTGACCCTGTGTATCTGGGCTGGATGGGCCAATTACATATGCCACTCTGGGTAGAAAGCACACCCCAGAAGGCCACATGCCTAGGCTACTGGTAGCAAATTAGACCTATCAAATATGTGAAATTGAGAATCTTTCCTGTCACATTGCAGTGGAAGATGTGATGAGACGGTGGCGCAGCATCCGCGACCAATACAGGCGGGAACGTCAGCAGCGGTCCAGGAGTGGGGATGCGGGCCACATAAAGAGGAAATACATATATTATGACCGCCTCTCCTTCCTCGCCCCTATTCTGGATCTGAGACGGTAAGTAGATACCTCACACCACCTTACACAGATACTTTACAGGGCCAAAAATATTGATTTATTTTTGGCTCTGTTCTATTTCATAACAGAACTCAGTCCAACCTTACGGAGAGAGGAACTGGCTCAGATACAGAGCCCATCATTGATCCTGTAGGGGATGAGGTGGCTGGCCCATCTTCTCCCCCTACAAGAAGCATGGGTGAAGAATCCTCTCAGGAAAACCCAGTGCCTGTGCCAGAAACCCCACCACCAGGACCACATCCACAACCAGGACCGTCTGCTGCTGCACCATCAGCCATACAGAAGGAGCCGGGCAACATGAGCAGCAGCCCAACTGCCCAGATTCGGGGCTCCCCACAGCCTGCTGAACCATCCCAGCGAGGAAGAAGAAGGCACCATATCCCTGCCCAAGATACCCGTACCAATGTGGACACAGGGGTCCTCAACTATCTGTCTAGAGTGAATACAGATGATGGCGAGGAGGCATACTCACGTAGCCTGGCCCTTTATCTTCGTGTCCTTTCCCGTGAGGTGAGGCTCCGTATTCGAGGATGTTTTCAGATCCTGCTTGATGCAAGCACACCCCCCAATACCCCATATGAGTTATTTGAATATCTGGAGAGGTGGCAGCTTTCACCCAGGAATCTAATGCGCCTTAGACCACCCACACACATGCTTGCTCAAGCAGGCTCTGAGGATCCTCAAATACGTGGGCCTACACCTCACCCCCTTCCTCCCTCTACCCAACCTTTCCAACAGCAGCCACATATGTCTGGCTCTAGCCAACCCCACCAATATGGCCACTTTTTCCCACCCAGTGTTGGAGGCTGGTCCCAACCTGGTTGGGGACGACATGGCTATATTGGTGGATATGAGACACGGGCCTACCCGACCCAACAAGATGCCCCTGTTCAGTATCACTCTGGCCAGTACCAAGCCCAATCCCAGGAGGCAGTACAATACCCACATCATGGGCAACAGTATGCCCCCCCACGGGGCAATGGGCAAGTTGGGCAAAGTAGCCAGCACCAAATACAGGCTGGTCTTACGCCTTCTCCTCCCCCAACATACCAAACTTTATAATCTTTCCATTTTGTTATTCCCTAATGTTATTTTTGCTATTTTCTATGTTTGAAAATTTTATTGTGACACAATGTTCACATCTGCAAAAAGGCCAAATTGGCCCATTGCCACATTTGTGATATGGCAAGAATATATTTTGCTTTAAAACAAAAAAAAAAGAAAAAAAAGGCAAAAGTAAACATTTGTCTACTACATTTTACGACTCTGTCTCAATTCAAAAAAACTGTGCCAGCATACTAACATACGCTTACCAATGCAATTCAACAGTCATAGAATGAGAAGGGGAAGAAATATATATATTTAGACACACATAAACCAAAATATTATAACATAGACACAGCATGCTCTTGCCAGGAAGTTTCCCCCTCAGGTGACATAAAGTAATTTGTGAAAATATCACGCACTTTGAGGCCAGAGAGCGGTCTACGTTGAGGGTTGCTAGGTGGTCTCACCCTACGCACATTGTCCGGCCTACGCACAACACCAGCAGAGGAGGAACAATCATGTATCCTGGTGAAGTTATGAAGAACCACACAGGCTTTAACTACTTCATTAACATTTTGTTCACTCAGCTGAATGGCAGACTGGAGTACCCGCCATTTTGCACAAAGAATGCCAAAGGAACACTCCACCAGTCGCCGAGCACGTGATAGGTGCAAGTTGAAAATTCTGCGCCGGTGGTCAAGGTTGCGCCGGGGATATGGCCTCATGACATTGCGCGTTAACTGAAACGCCTCATCTGCCACAAGGACATAAGGGACAGATTCTTGAGTGGAGTCTGGTAGCTGGCGTGGTGGTGGTAGATCCAACTGGTTGGTGCGTAGCCGCCGAGCCATAATGGAAGTATTAAAGACTCGAGAGTCTCCCGTCCTTCCATAGGCCCCAATGTCAACAATTATAAACTTGTATTGAGGGTCGGCCAGGGCCAACAATACAACAGAAAAGTATTGTTTATAATTGAAGAATTGGGAGCCAGAGTTCGGCGGCTTACGCACCCAGATATGTTTGCCATCAAGGGCCCCAATACAATTAGGAAACTGGCATTCCTCCTCAAAGTCCCTTGATATCCTCAACCAGTCTTCCATCCTGGGCTCGGGCATGATGAGTTGATGTAGTCTTGACCATATTTCACTATATGTCGACCTCACTATGCCAGAAATGGTACATCTTCCAATCGGAAACTCATGGTGGAGGGCGGCATAAGACAGGCCAGTGGACAGGAAGCTGAAGAACAACAGAAAAGGAACATTTTAGAATGCACAAATTACCCAAAAAACAGGTACATACATACCAAACTTGTTAGGATTTCAGATCTACTAACACACACATATTTGGTCGCACAATGACTAAGTGATATTCAGTACATATTACACATAACATTCTGGTCTGTAAGTTTCAACATATCTGGAATAAGGGCATTAATATTAGTCCATGAAGCAATATATACATACTTTGGGCAACACATCATGAACATAGAGAATGTGGTTGTGTAGTACATACCGTAATGTAAGTCGCTCCTCTGCAGATATAGATTTGCACATCCTTGTGTCCTGAAAGGTTATCCCAGGGCGCACTGTCTCCAAGAGTCGATCAAATGTTGCAAGGCTCATGAGGCAGTATTGGTAGAATTTTGCAGGATGCTCCCGCAGAGAAGAATAGAGGCGGTGAAAATGCCCTCTTGTGAGTCGTTGCCTCAAAAGTGGATGTACCCACATGCGTCTCCTCCTCCGCGGATCCACTATCCTGGGTATGGTTGACCAAAGCGGCGTGACAAAAGCCAGTTGAAGAGAACCTGCTCAGTTGTGTTGAAACTCAGACTGTCTGCCATGTTGCACATACAACACCAACACACCTAGTGAAGGCAAGGTCACAAATGGACAGAATGGAGGCAGCCACCTGTTCCTGAGGCAATAAATAGGGTGCAGGCTAATGATTTAAATAGTTTGCAGGCCTCAAAATCGTTAAATGTCCATTTTGCAAGCCTGTGAGAAAATCTTGCCATATGGATGCCATACGGATTATATACGGATTACATAGGGATGCTGACATGCGCAAAATACGCGACCACACCTTGCTTAGGCTAGTTTCACACTAGCGCTTTTGAGCGCAGCGACGGCCTGCGCACGGCCGCCGCTAAGCCCCACCCCCTGCCGAGCCTCCGCCGGTAGCTCCGCCTACCGGCGCATGACGCTGCATGCGTCCTGCGTCCCCTATCTTTATCACTGGGGGCGCAGGCCGTGCGCAGTATGCGTTTGGCGGCGCATGCGTCCTTTTGACGGTGCGCCGACCTGCGCCAAACGCAACCTGCTGCAGTTTGGTTGGAGCTACCGGCGGAGGCGCGGCAGGCGGCGGGGCTTAGCGGCGGCCGTGCGCAGGCCGTCGCTGCGCTCAAAACCGCTAGTGTGAAACTAGCCTTACGGATAACATACGGAGCACTATTTAGGAGTCATTCATCCGTATTACGCATGTAAACTACGGACCGTATTTTGCGTCGGTTATTGTGACCCCGGCCTCAGGCTTAGATAGACACACTTATCAGAACACTCATTGAAGATTCTGTAAATCAGTAACATGATGGGGGAAGTAGTTCTGTAATAGTCCTTGTGATACGCCTATATGTACAGCTGAGCAGTTAGTATCACACAGGCTTATATACGCATCCCGGCATCACACTGTCTGTAATAGTCATCTTCCGGGTAAAAATTCCATTTGTGAATAATAATCAGGTCTGCACCATATAACGCCAGCGATTGGCTCGTGGTTTTGCTTCACGCTTTTATTCTTTTATGACACATTTAACCTTTCACTAACAATCATCAGTAACAATCCACTTCCTACCAGATCGTGACAGTGGAGGGATCTCACAGCGGCAGGTGCCTGACCGGCAGTAACCCCCAGCCGTCAGACTTCCGGTGTAGGCGGGCGCTGTCTGGCATCATCATACGATGCTCAACTGTCAGGGAGCAGCTAATCAGCGAGCCCACCATCCCCTGGCACAGTCCATCAGACCAGAAGATGATATTAATGAGGACAACAGCAGAAAACGACAGTGCCAGCTCTGGGCAATGTAGTACGCGCCGACCCTCAGCAATGCCATACGGTGTGCATATGAGGGTCCGGCTGCCCTGCCGCACACCATGGAATAAATTTGTTCCATAGGGAATATAATGCAAAACACCAAGTAACATAATAATAGAATTTATAGCCCCTATATAAATAACTGTTGGAAGCCTCAGATCTGCTGTGCCGCCACATACTGCATAGTACAATCAGCACACACCCTGCTCTTATGACCTACATTAGACTCGTACACATAGATTGGTCAGGATAATCAATAACACAACACTATGTGCCTGGCTCCAAGTCCATAAAACCGATTTAGCCAGAAAGAAAGTGAGCAGCGACATGCACAAAAAAATGATGAGCAAGCTATTCCATAATTAATAGGAGAACTGTGCAAAAAAAAAAAAAATAACAACACTGGGCTATCAAGGGTTAACTAGTAATGTTTAAATTGACAGTACGAAATGTGCTTATTGCTGGAGAACAAAGGGAGGCTTTCCCTGCAGCTGGGACCTGTCCCTGAGGATGATGAGATTCCCTCGGCTTTCCCGACACTTAGCCTCAGCAGACGAGCGAGGTCGCTTCATAGGATGAGCACATCTCACACATCACCCCTCGCTCCGGATGGAGAATCCTACTCACGGAGCAGTAATTCCCTTAGGAGCGGCTGTCATTATCAGGATAGTCCCACAGGCAGCAGTCATGATGGGGGAAGATTCCTAATATACAGTCCAATTTCTACTCGGCTTCCTTTTACCCATCATGAGGCAGGATTTGGGGAATTGGGTGAAATGTGAGGTTTCTCTTTCAGGCAGAGGTATCGTATGATCGGGGACACCCATGTTATATACGTAGGCAGGCTTGGACTGGCCCACAGGACAACACGAGAATCCTCCGGTGGGCCCCCATATAGGAGTGGCCACCACCCTTTTATGTGCGCAGTACTCAGCACTATATACTTCAATCATTATGTACTTACAGAGGCAGCATCTTATTCATTAACAATTTATCCAGTTAATTGTTCTATAAATTTGTGATTGAGGATAATGTCACATTTGCATGGAGTTGAAAATAGGGCCCCTGGAGTTGGTTACTGGTGGACCCTTGGCATCCCAGTCCGACACTGTACGTAGGGGAGCAGCTCCTGAGCCAGATTACTTGCCAAATTCTGCAGCTGGACGAATGGGAGGTGCATGCTTGCTGCCATCAGAAATGTTACCCATACTAGTGCCCCTACTACAGACCATGCCCTTTCCAGTCCTTATTTCCTGCCATCTGAATGTGATTGAATGCCGGGACTCCAATGACTGAGCATTTACCCATCAAGCACAAAAAGTATTTGTCAGGGGGTTTCAGGAGGTTTTGGAAACACTTCTGTCAGAAGTTCCTTGAAAGTTCGAGGATCAGATCCTCCGGGAGGACGTTGTGACTGAGCGATCACTAGTGTGGCCATCCCCAGGTAGCAGGAAGGTGGGGTGCTGCCAACAACGATGACTTAATGTCTGGTGACATAGATGACCTGTGCCTCACGGCCTCCATCACCCACCCACCCTGATGGCCATGAAGTGGATCCTATCCAGACAAGTAGGGGTAGACGGGGGTCATGCATGCGTGTAGCTCCTGGGCTGTGAACTTACACAAGCTCGTCACCTATATCTGCCCGTGATACGGAGTCCAAAGGTAGGCTAAAGATCCTCGTTATCACAGAAAGGGTTTTCAGGAAAATAAGAAAATGACAGCCTTCTTTTTGAAGCAGTGCCACACCTGTCCATGGGTTGTGTCTGGCATTACAGCTAGGCTCCATTAGGCTGAGGCAACACAGCGATTATGGCTATGGCACAGATTGTGCAGCCAAAGATCGCTCTATGCAGGTTAGTACAACCACGACAAAAAGGTAAAAAAAAATCAACTAGTTTTGAATTTTTTTGCGACTTGCTTGTTGTGCTTTGAGAATCAAAATGTGATCCGAGTCACAATCCAGAGACCAAAATCATTGCGTAATCCCAGACTTAGGCCACATGCACACATTCAGTATTTGGTGAGTTTTTTACCACAGTAATTGTTAGCCAAAACCAGGAGTGAGTGAAAAATGCAGAAGTGATGAAGCGTTTCTATTATACTTTTCCTCTGATTGTTCCACTCCTGGTTTTGGCTTACAAATACGGAGGTAAAAACGCACCAAATACTGAATGTGTGCATGCGGCCTTAAGAGGGTTCTCCTGTGAAAACAAGTGATGACCTATCCACAGGTGATAACTTACTGGTCTGTTGGGGTTCTACTGCTGGGACTGGCACCGATCGGCAAAATGAGGAACTTATATCCCCGGTAACATGAGGCAGAGGTTTCCGACCGACGCTCCATTCATTACCTATGAGGTTGCTGGAAAAAGCCAGGCGAAGCTCTGAGCAGCCCCAGAGGGAGTGAATGGAGCAGAGCTCGAGCCTGTGCACTGACGCTCCATTCTAACAGGGTAATAAGTCTCCATTCTGCCAATCGGTGCATGTCCCAGAGGTGAAACCCCCACCGAACAATAAAGGTGCTTTCACACTGCGATTTGTCCTACGTTCGTTGTTCTTGTTGGGGCTTAAATCCGAACCCCCCCCAAAAAGGGAATCGGATGTAAGCACCGATGGGGCCATTTCAGGTGTATACGCCTATTGGAGGCGGAAACTCACACGAAGTCTACTACTTCTGTAAGCGTATACGCCTGAAAATGATGGAGGACAAAGCACCCGGTGACTCCGTCAGCACCATTATAGTCAACGGCTCCACTGGCGCATTACGCCCAAATCCCGTTTTACGGGGGGGGGGTTAGGATGTAAGCCCCTGACAGGACCGAAGACTGCAGTGTGAGAGGGCCCTAAGTTTCCACCATATTAAGGCTATGTGCCCACGTTGCGTTTTTGAAGCAGAATATTCCTGAGCGGAAACGCACACCCTCTTCCCGGGAAAACGCATGCTTTTTATCAAGCCCTTTTGTAAGCGTTTTTGACGCTTTTGATAAGCATTTTAGCATGCGTTTTCCTATGAGATTTTGCAATACAATTGTATGTATGCAGAAACGCACCCGTTTCCGCAAAATTAATGAACATGCTGCGATTTTTACCGCTAAGCGTTTCCGCAGCGGAAAAAAACGCACCATTAGCACAACATGTGCGGATTCCATTGTGAATACATTGGATGCTTTTCTTAAATGCATTGGATGCATTTCCGAGGCAAAAATGCGCGTCTAAAAGTGCCGCGGAAACGCTTAAAAAACGCAACGTGGGCACACAGCCTAAAGTGAATAGGGATGAGCTGCAGTACCACTCACATCCTGTGGACAGGTGTGCCACTGTGTTAAGAATAAATTAGCCATGTTTCCGTCATCCTGGATCACTCCTTTAATTTGGCCCTGGATCTTTCTATTGGGAGATCTGATCTGTCCTCATTATCATTGGGTATCCTGCATAGTGATCCCTGGAACAGAAGGTTATTGGGTGATTGACCCTGACGGACGATCCCCCCCAACAACTTCTGATTTTCCAGGGCAACTTAGTGATCTCAGAGATGGGGATAGATTGTACTAATATCCTGCCTCTGATTTTTTTTTTTTTGACAACTGAAAGAGAAACTTCCGCCGGTGTTACATACAGGCACATAGTCACATCACAAGGCATGAGTGACTGATTGGCTGAGTGCACCGTCACCTATAAAGGGGCCGGGACAAGACCATTATATGACATGATTTGCTGGTTTTAGTATCTAACTGTAATATGCTGGGTGTGTACGGATCTCATGGAGCAAAGATCTCTGCCGCTGTCAGTGAATGGGAACATAGAAGAGAAGGATCTGATACTTCCCATAGTGAAGGCAGTCCCATAATCCAGAACAATCCTCTGGAGGCTACTAGGCTCACAGAGCATTGTCTGCACCCAGGGCTGTGAGCTCACAGAGCATTGTCTGCACCCAGGGCTGTGAGCTCACAGAGCATTGTCTGCACCCAGGGCTGTGAGCTCACAGAGCATTGTCTGCACCCAGGGCTGTGAGCTCACAGAGCATTGTCTGCACCCAGGGCTGTGAGCTCACAGAGCATTGTCTGCACCCAGGGCTGTGAGCTCACAGAGCATTGCCTGCACCCAGGGCTGTGAGCTCACAGAGCATTGTCTGCACCCAGGGCTGTGAGCTCACAGAGCATTGTCTGCACCCAGGGCTGTGAGCTCACAGAGCATTGTCTGCACCCAGGGCTGTGAGCTCACAGAGCATTGTCTGCACCCAGGGCTGTGAGCTCACAGAGCATTGCCTGCACCCAGGGCTGTGAGCTCACAGAGCATTGTCTGCACCCAGGGCTGTGAGCTCACAGAGCATTGTCTGCACCCAGGGCTGTGAGCTCACAGAGCATTGTCTGCACCCAGGGCTGTGAGCTCACAGAGCATTGCCTGCACCCGGGGCTGTGCAATGTACTAGGGGAATA
Organism: Dendrobates tinctorius; assembly: GCF_039654945.1. NCBI lineage: Eukaryota > Metazoa > Chordata > Amphibia > Anura > Dendrobatidae > Dendrobates > Dendrobates tinctorius. The sequence continues at coordinate 34,473,433 of NW_027361733.1, forward strand.
AAGGTTCTTCTTTCTCTCTCTCTGCAAGAACAGTTCTATTCTCTGACAGCAAGCAGAGACTCTGCAGATGGAAAGGCACTGATGCAGGGTATGGCACTTGTCATGGGGGGGCACAGGCTGTGAGTATAGGGGGTACAGTTGTAGTCATAGAGACAGACCATCTATAGGTATAAATCGGGCAGCAGACATGAGACACATGCTCCCAGTGTAGTGACATCATTGCTGCACACGGAAGCATACGCGATGCACACGGACAGGTACCTGTATCTGGCGATGGATGCTGGGGACGCCCCTGTAATGATGGATCCGCCTGGTCCACCCCGCTCACCTCTGCTTCTCCTCTGTCTCGCACTCCGTTCCCATTCACACACGGCCGCCCCTCCCTTCATCCCTGATCGACGTCTAATTCAGCCAATCAGCCACGCCGCATTGTCGGCACCTGCCATCTCGCAGCCAATGAGAATCTTGAAGAAGGCGAGCCCCTAACTGCTCAGTGACATTTGGCCAAGCGCCGACGTCGAATGCAGAGAGCGCTCTCAGCTAAACTGCGTGACGTCACCACGCCCCGCCTATCCGCTAGAAATAGACTGAGAAGAGCTGGGGCGGGGGCCAAGGTGCGTGCAGGTGTGAGCTAGAGCGCGACGTCACGTGTGCTAACACGTGTCCACTGACCAAGAGCGCGGAAGCGAGTTGACGAAATGGCGCGCAGGGTTTTCCTGAGGTAATTTGGCGACAACAACGCTGCTGATGAGAGAATTAGTTTCCCAATAGTTCAGTGATTAGATTATTCTTTTCATTTCATTAACAGCTCCCTCTTTTGCTTTTCCCTCTTTAAATTTTGAATGTATTTAGTACAATAAATATATATATATTGCTCAAAAAATAAAGGGTGTTTCCACGTCCATGAAAATTTGAGTTCTGAAAGTAAAATTATTCAACCCCTACCGTAAAAAAAATGGAAATGCTGTTTTTAGGTTTGCCTCACCTCTTTGCAAATAATGCAATAAAACTCCATCAAAATGGTGCATGGACCCCAAAATGGTGGCAATTAAAACTACAGCGTGCAACACAAAAAACAAGCCTTGCTGTTGCACGGCTCTGTCGACGGAGAAAAAAAGACTTTTTTACAAATTGCAGAAAAAAAAAGCTACACATGTTCGAATCGCCAAATTCATACAGGCCTGGAGCGTTTTTATGGTTCCAGGTTATTTTTACCACTCTACGCTGTGAAGCAAAAAACCCTGAAAAGATGGTGGTATTTTTTTTTACCATTTCAATTACATTTTAACATTTTTCAGTAAGTTATATAGTGTCATTCAAAACAGAAAACTCATCCGATTAAAAAAAGAAAACTGTGACATCAAAAAGTTATGACTTAGGCCACGTTCATACTTTCAGTATTTGGTGAGTTTTTTACCTCAGTATTTGTAAGCCAAAACTAGGAGTGGGTGATAAATACAGGAGTGGTGACGTGTTTCTATTATACTTTTCCTCTGATTGTTCCATTCCTGATTTTGCATTACAAATACTGAGGTAAAATACTGACAAAATGCTCAAGGTGTGAACGTGTCCTTCGATGAAAAAGCAAAAGGGTAAAAAGGTAAATGCCCTGTGTCTGCAAGGGTTAACAGCTAATGATATTTATTTACAACTAGAATTGGGAGTCGGTATATTTCTACTAAATTCGACTACTCAAAAGCAAGCTCCTGCCCTGACTCCACCGCTCAGTTCAGGGCCAGCGTCCGCACCCAAGCAAGTGCCGGGGCACTGAGCAGGTGGGGAGACCCATTGGCCTTCGGGAACACTGGTGCGCAGCGTCGGACTGGAACACCTTGGGCCCACCAGAGAAAATCATTCTTGGGGCCCACTATGTAGCTGCATAGAGTTAAATACCAGACCACCAATTATGCGGTAAAACACGCTAATATCCGGGTATAATATAAGGTTGTACATGTCTTAATTATGTAGCAGGAGTTGGGGTAGCCCCCTCATAGAATATAAAGCAGCCCCCTCACATAGTATAATGCAGCCATCTCATAGAATATAATGCAGCCATCTCATAGAATATAATACTGCCCCCCTCATAGGGTATAATGATAGGGTATAATGCACCCCTTCATAGGGTATAATGCACCCCCTCATAGGGTATAATACTGCCCCCCTCATAGGGTATAATGCACCCCCTCATAGGGTATAATGCACCCCCTCATAGGGTATAATGCACCCCCTCATAGGGTATAATACTGCCCCCCTCATAGGGTATAATACTGCCCCCCTCATAGGGTATAATGATAGGGTATAATGCACCCCCTCATAGGGTATAATGCACCCCGTCATAGGGTATAATACTGCCCCCCTCATAGGGAATAATGCACCCCCTCATAGGGTATAATGCACCCCCTCATAGGGTATAATGAACCCCCTCATAGGGTATAATACTGCCCCCCTCATAGGGTATAATACTGCCCCCCTCATAGGGAATAATGCACCCACTCATAGGGAATAATGCACCCCCTCATAGGGTATAATGCTGCCCCCTCATAGGATATAATACTGCCCCCCTCATAAGGTATAATACTGCCCCCCTCATAGGGAATAATGCACCCCGTCATAGGGAATAATGCTGCCCTCCTCATAGGGTATAATGCTGCCTCCTCATACGGTATAATGCTGCCTCCTCATAGGGTATAATGCTGCCCCCTCATAGGGTATAATACTGCCCCCCTCATAGGGAATAATGCACCCCCTCATAGGGTATAATGCTATATAGATATATAGAGTTAGATAGATATAGATAGAAAGATAGATGTAGAAATAGATAGATATAGAGATAGATAGTAGATAATGGATAGAAAGTAGATAATGGATAGATATAGATATAAAGATAGATAGAGATAGATAGAGATAGATAGAGATAGATAGAGATAGATAGAGATAGATAGAGATAGATAGAGATAGATAGAGATAGATATAAAGATAGATATAGAAAGAAATATAGATAGATATAGAGATAGATAGAAAATAGATAATGGATAGATAGATATAGAGATAGATAGAAAATAGATAATGGATAGATAGCTATAGATAGAAAGATATAGAGATATATAGATAGAGATAGATAATAGATAGAGATAGATAATAGACAGAGATATACAGATATAATAATAATAATAATAATAATTATAATAATAATAATATAGACATATATAGATAGATATAGAGATAAATATAGATAGATGGCCATAAATAAAAATAGATATAGAGATAAATAGATATAGAGATAATAGATATAGAGATAGATAGATAGATATAGAGACAGATAGATATAGAAAGATAGATATAGAGATATATATAGAGATAATAGCTAGATATAGAGATATGTATAGAGATAGATAGATATAGAGTTAGAAAGATAGATAGATATAGAGAGATATAGAGATAGATAGAGATAGCTAGATAGATGGATAGATAGATATAGATAATAGAGATAATAGATAGATATATAGATAGATATAGAGATAGATGGATAGATCAATAGATAGATAGATAAAGAGATAGAGATAGATAGATAATGAGATATAGAGATAGATATAGTGTTAGATAGAAATATAGATATAGAGATAGATAGATATGGATATAGAGATAGATATGGATATAGAGATAGATATGGATATAGAGATAACAGATAGATATAGATAGATAGATATAGAGATAGATATAGAGATAATATATAGATAGCTATAGAGAGAGAGATATAGAGATAGATATAGAGAGAAACAGATATAGAGATAGATAGGTAGATAGATATAGAGATAATAGATAGATATAGAGATAGATAGATATAGATATAAAGATAGATAGAGATAGAGAGAGCGGTAGATATAGAGAGAGATAGATATAGAGAGAGATAGATACATAGATCGATAAATAGATAGAGAGATAGATGTAGATAATAGATAGAGATAGATAAAGATAGATAATAAATATAGAGATAACAGATAGATATAGAGATAGGTAGATATAGATAATAGAGATAGCTAGATAGATAGACATAATAGATAGATATAGATATATAGATAGAAAGATAGATATAGAGATAGAGAGAGTGATAGATAGATAGAGATAGATATAGATAATAGATAGAGATAGATAGATAGAGAAAGATAGATATAGAGATAGAAAGATAGATAGATATACAGAGAGATAGATATAGAGATAGAGATAAATAGTTAGATATAGAGAGAGATATAGAGAGAAATAGATATAGATATAGAGATAATAGATATATATATATAGAGATAGATAGATATAGATATAGAGAGAGATAGATATAGAGATAAATAGATAGAGATAGATAGATATATAGATATAGAGATAGAAAGATAGATATAGAGATAGAGCGATAGATAGATATACAGAGAGATAGATATAGAGATAGATAGAGATATATAGATAGATAGCTATAGAGAGAGATATAGAGATAGATATAGAGATAGATATAGAGATAGATATAGAGATAGATATATAGATATAGATATAAAGATAGATATAGAGATAGATATAGAGATAGAGCGATAGATAGCGAGAGAAATAGATATAGAGATAGATAGATACAGAGAAAAGATATAGAGATAGATAACGGATAGATAAATAGATAGGTATAGAGATAGATAGATATTAGCTAGAGATATATATATAGATAAAGATAGATAGATATAGATGGTAGCTAGATAGATAATAAATATAGAGATAATAGATATAGAGATAGATAGAGATAGATAGATAGAGAGATAGATGTAGAGATAGAAAGATAGATATAAAGATAGAGCGATAGATAGAGATAGATATAGAAATAGATAGTTATAGATAATAGATAGAGATAGATATAGAGATAGATAGATATAGATAATAGATAGAGATAGAAAGATAGATAGATATAAGAGAGAGAGAGATATATAGAGATATAGAGATAGATAGATAGAGAGAGACAGATAGAGAGAGCGAGAGAGATATAAAAAACAAAACAAAACACAATACTCACCTCTCCTCCTCGCTCCCACGCTGATTCCGGCAGCCGGCTTCAGTGTCAGGAGCTGCCCCCTCTGCCAGACACACAGCGGGTGCGCGATGTAGTGACGTCATCGCGCACTGGCTGGGAGCCAGGAGCAGAGAGGACTGAGGGCGGCGCCGGCCCTGATTTACAGCTGTAGTCTGCAGAGCAGCTTACTGGGCTGGGGGCGGGGCCTCTGGGGGTGTGGAGTCCTGAAATGATATTCACTGCTTCGCAGTGAATATTCATTTCTCTTTAGCAGCGGGGACAGGGGCTCCTGCCTCCTGACACCCGCTGCTGCTCCGCTGGCAGGGGCCCCCATAGCAGCTGCATGGTGTGCGACACACCACTGGCTGGGGGCCCCTGGAGCAGCGGGGGCCCTAGGCAACTGCTGTCCCTGTATGCAAGCAGGTGCCAGGGTCCACCAGATGCCAGGGCCCACCGGAGAATCCACCGGTTCTCCGGTGGGCCAGTCCGACGCTGCTGGTGCGCTATGGGGGCCTGGTGCCAATGCCGACACCCGCAGGTGGTGCTTGCTTAGGGCCCTCGGCACTTGCAATACTTACCTCTTCCCGCTCCTCTGCTGCGGCGTCTTCTGACTGTGATGTTCAGGTCAGAGGGTGCAATGACGTCACGTCTGTGCGTCCTCTGCCTGAACAGTCAAAGGGCATAGAGCCAGAAGAAGGTGGCGCTGAGTAGTCTGGAGCAAAGCCCCAGCCAGCGACGAGTGGTGGGAATTTCATTTTTTTTTTCTTTTTATGTTTGGAGCATTATATATTGAGCATTATACGGTATATGGGGCCATTATACACTGGAGCATCATATATAGGGCCCATTATATATGGAGCCCATCATATGCTGGAGCATCATATATGGGGGGACATTATATACAAAGTATTATATGAGGCGCATCATATGGGGCCCATTATAGATGCAGCATCATATGGCGTCATATATGGAGCGCCAATGGGACCAATTATATATGGAGCATCATATGTGCCCGTTATATATGGAGAATCATGGGACCCATTAAATATCGAACCCATTATACAGTGGGGCAAAAAAGTATTTAGTCAGTCAGCAATAGTGCAAGTTCCACCACTTAAAAAGATGAGAGGCGTCTGTAATTGACATCATAGGTAGACCTCAACTATGGGAGACAAACTGAGAAAAAAAAATCCAGAAAATCACATTGTCTGTTTTTGTTTCATTTTATTTGCATATTATGGTGGAAAATAAGTATTTGGTCAGAAACAAAATTTCATCTCAATACTTTGTGATATATCCTTTGTTGGCAATGACAGAGGTCAAACGTTTTCTGTAAGTCTTCACAAGTTTGCCACACACTGTTGTTGGTATGTTGGCCCATTCCTCCATGCAGATCTCCTCTAGAGCAGTGATGTTTTTGGCTTTTCGCTTGGCAACACGGACTTTCAACTCCCTCCAAAGGTTTTCTATAGGGTTGAGATCTGGAGACTGGCTAGGCCACTCCAGGACCTTGAAATGCTTCTTACGAAGCCACTCCTTCGTTGCCCTGGCGGTGTGCTTTGGATCATTGTCATGTTGAAAGACCCAGCCACGTTTCATCTTCAATGCCCTTGCTGATGGAAGGAGGTTTGCACTCAAAATTTCACGATACATGGCCCCATTCATTCTTTCATGTACCCGGATCAGTTGTCCTGGCCCCTTTGCAGAGAAACAGCCCCAAAGCATGATGTTTCCACCACCATGCTTTACAGTAGGTATGGTGTTTGATGGATGCAACTCAGTATTCTTTTTCCTCCAAACACGACAAGTTGTGTTTCTACCAAACAGTTCCAGTTTGGTTTCATCAGACCATAGGACATTCTCCCAAAACTCCTCTGGATCATCCAAATGCTCTCTAGCAAACTTCAGACGGGCCCGGACATGTACAGGCTTAAGCAGTGGGACACGTCTGGCACTGTAGGATCTGAGTCCATGGTGGCGTAGTGTGTTACTTATGGTAGGCCTTGTTACATTGGTCCCAGCTCTCTGCAGTTCATTCACTAGGTCCCCCCGCGTGGTTCTGGGATTTTTGCTCACCGCTCTAGTGATCATTCTGACCCCACGGGGTGGGATTTTGGTGGAGCACCAGATCGAGGGAGATTATCAGTGGTCTTGTATGTCTTCCATTTTCTAATTATTGCTCCCACAGTTGATTTCTTCACTCCAAGCTGGTTGGCTATTGCAGATTCAGTCTTCCCAGCCTGGTGCAGGGCTACAATTTTGTTTCTGGTGTCCTTTGACAGCTCTTTGGTCTTCACCATAGTGGAGTTTGGAGTCAGACTGTTTGAGGGTGTGCACAGGTGTCTTTTTATACTGATAACAAGTTTAAACAGGTGCCATTACTACAGGTAATGAGTGGAGGAAAGAGGAGACTCTTAAAGAAGAAGTTACAGGTCTGTGAGAGCCAGAAATCTTGATTGCTTGTTTCTGACCAAATACTTATTTTCCACCATAATATGCAAATAAAATGAAACAAAAACAGACAATGTGATTTTCTGGATTTTTTTTTCTCAGTTTGTCTCCCATAGTTGAGGTCTACCTATGATGTAAATTACAGACGCCTCTCATCTTTTTAAGTGGTGGAACTTGCACTATTGCTGACTGACTAAATACTTTTTTGCCCCACTGTATATGGACCATTATATGGAGCATTATATGGTGCCCATTCTGTATGAAGCAATATATGGGGCCCTTCATAATCTGTATGGCGCATTATATTGGGGCTCATTGTACTGTATGGAGCAATATATGGGGCTCATCATACTCTATCTATGGGGCCCATCCTATACTGTAGGGAGCATTATATGGGGCCCATCTTCTAATATATAAAGCTCAAAGTGTGTATGTATGTATGTATGTATGTACTAGCTGAAGAGCCCGGCGCTGCCCGGGCATAGTAACTAACTGTGGTTAGTTATAGAAATTTATAATTATCCTCCATCCCATAGTCCCATGCCCATATACCCATCATACATATCCACGATCCCATAGGCCCGTGCCCATATACCCATCATACATATCCTCCATCCCATAGTCGAGTGCCCATATACCCATCACACATCCTCCATCCCATAGTCCTATGCCCATATACCCATCACACATCCTCCATCCCATAGCCCCATGCCCATATACCTATCATACATATTCTCCATCCCATAGTCCCATGCCCATATACCCATCATACATATTCTCCATCCCATAGTCCCATGCCCATATACCCATCATACATATTCTCGATCCCATAGTCCCATGCCCATATACCCATCACACATCCTTCATCTCATAGTCCCATGCCCATATACCCATCATACATATCCTCCATCCCATAGGCCTGTGCCCATATACCCATCATACATATCCGCCATCTCATAGTCCCATGCCCATATACCCATCATACATATCCTCCATCCTATAGTCCAGTGCCCATATACCCATCACACGTCCCGTGCCCATATACATATCCGCCATCCCATAGTCCCGTGCCCATATACCCGTCAAACATATCCTCCATCCCATAGTCCAGTGCCCATATACATATCCTCCATCCCATAGTCCCGTGCCCATATACCTGTCATGCATATCCTCCATCCCATAGTCCGGTGCCCATATACCCATCATACATATCCTCCATCCCATAGTCCCGTGCCCATATACATATCCTCCTTCCCATAGTCCCGTGCCCATATACCTGTCATACATATCCTCCATCCCATAGTCCCTTGCCCATATACCCATCATACATATCCTCCATCCCATAGTCCCGTGCCCATATACATATCCTCCATCCCATAGTCCCGTGCCCATATACCTGTCATACATATCCGCCATCCCATAGTCCGGTGCCCATATACTCATCACACATCCTCCATTCCATAGTCAACCATTATGACATCATAATGAGCGGCGGCAGGGCTTGCAACCTTTGATGACATCAGCGTCACCATGGCAACCATTGTGACATTATAATGAGGGGCGGGGCTTGATACGCACACACTGCTTCCCCAGTATGCAAATAGGGGCATTATGACATCATAATGAGGGGCGGGGCTTGACGCGCACACACTTTTTCCCCCAGTATGTAGATAGGGGCAAAATTGTTTGGTGAATTGGAAGGTGCGGGGTTAAAATTTCGCCTCACAACATAGCTTAGGACGCTCTCGGGGTCCAGACGTGTGACTGTGCCAAATTTTGTGGCTGTAGCTGCGACGGTGCGGATGCCTATCCCGGACATACAAACACACACACACACATACATACACACTTTGAGCTTTATATATTAGATGTATGTATGTGTGTGTGTGTGTCCGGGATAGGCATCCGCACCGTCGCAGCTACAGCCACAAAATTTGGCACAGTCACACGTCTGGACCCCGAGAGCGTCCTAGGCTATGTTGTGAGGCGAAATTTTAACCCCGCGTGTTCCAATTCACCGAACAATTTTGCCCCTACCTACATACTGGGGAAAAAGTGTGTGCGCGTCAAGCCCCACCCCTCATGATGTCATAATGCCCCTATTTGCATAATGGGGAAGCAGTGGGTGCGTATCAAGCCCCGCCACTCATTATGATGTCACAATGGTTGCCATGGCGACGCTGATGTCATCATAGGTTGCAAACCCCGCCGCCGCTCATTATGATGTCATAATGGTTGACTATGGGATGGAGGATGTGTGAAGGGTATATGGGCACTGGACTATGGGAAGGCGAATATGTATGATGGGTATATGGGCACGGGACTATGGGATGGAGGATATGTATGATGGGTATATGGGCATGGGACTATGAGATGAAGGATGTGTGATGGGTATATGGGCACTCGACTATGGGATGGCGAAAATGTATGACGGGTGTATGGGCACGGGACTATGGGATGGAGAATATGTATGATGGGTATATGGGCATGGGACTATGGGATGGAGAATATGTATGATAGGTATATGGGCATGGGACTATGGGATGGAGGATGTGTGATGGGTATATGGGACTATGGGATGGAGGATGTATGATGGGTATATGGGCACGGGACTATGGGATGGAGGATATGTTTGATGGGTATATGGGCATGGGCCTATGGGATGGGGGATGTGTGATGGGTATATGGGCACGGGACTATGGGATGGCGGATATGTATGATGGGTATATGGGCACGGGACTATGAGATGAAGGATGTGTGATGGGTATATGGGCACTCGACTATGGAATGGCGAGTATGTATGATGGGTATATGGGCACGGGACTATGGGATGGAGGATATGTTTGATGGGTATATGGGCACGGGACTATGGGATGGCGGATATGTATGATGGGTATATGAGCATGGGACTATGGGATGGAGGATATGTATGATGGGTATATGGGCATGAGACTATGATATGAAGGATGTGTGATGGGTATATGGGCACTCGACTATGGGATGGCGAAAATGTATGATGGGTATATGGGCATGGGACTATGGGATGGAGGATATGTATGATGGGTAAATGGGCATGAGACTATGGGATGGGGGATATGTATGATGGGTATATGGGCACGGTCCTATGGGATGGAGGATGTGTGATGGGTATATGGGCACGGGACTATGGGATGGCGGATATGTATATAGGCAGGGGACTATGGGATGGAGGATGTGTGATGGGTATATGGGCACTGGACTATGGGATGGAGGATATGTATGACGGGTATATGGGCACGGGACTATGGGATGGCAGATATGTATGATGGGTATATGGGCACGGGACTATGGGATGGAGGATATGTATGATGGGTATATGGGCATGGTTCTATGGGATGGAGGATATGTATGATGGGTATATGGGCACGGCCTATGGGATCGTGGATATGTATGATGGGTATGTGGGCACGGGACTATGGGATGGAGGATATGTATGATGGGTATATGGGCACGGGCCTATGGGATCGTGGATATGTATAATGGGTATGTGAGCACGGGACTATGGGATGGAGGATAATTATAATTTGCTATTACTAACCACAGTTAGTTACTATGCCCTGGCAGTGCCGGGCTCTTCAGCTAGTATACTATATGGAACATTATGTAGGACCCATTATGTATGGAGCAGTATATATGGGGCTCATTATTCTTTATGGCGCATAAATATTGTACAGTATGGAGCAATATATGGGGCCTATTATATACTGTATGGATCACTATATGGGGCCCATTATTCTGTATGGAGCATTATATTGTGCCCTTTATTCTGTATAGATCAATATATGTAACTCATTATACTGTATGGAAAATTATATGTAGCTCATTATATTGTACATGGCATTATCCTGTATGGAGCATTATACGTGGCATATTGAACTGTAGGGAGCATTATATGGGGTCCATTATTCTGTATGAAGCAATACATGGGGCTCTTTATTTTGTATGGAGTACTGTTTGGTGTCTATAATACCGTATGGAGCAATATATGGTGCTCATTTAACTTTGAGCACTATGTGGTGCCCATGATACTTTATGGAGAAATATATGGGGCTCATTATTTTGAATGTAGCACTATGTGGTGCCCATAATACTGTATGGAGGACTATACTGTCCGGTTTCTGAGCTATTGTAGAATTTATAACAGAACTAGCTGAAGAGCCCGGCGCTGCCGGGCATAGTAACTGTGGTTAGTTATAGCAAATTATAATTATCCTCCATCCCATAGTCCCGTGCCCACATACCCATCATACATATCCACGATCCCATAGACCCGTGCCCATATCCCATCATACATATTCGCCATCCCATAGTCCCATGCCCATATACCCATCATACATATTCGCCATCCCATAGTCCCATGCCCATATACCCATCACATATCCTTCATCTCATAGTCCCATGCCCTATACCCATCATACATATCCGCCATCTTATAGTCCCGTGCCCATATACATATCCGCCAACCCATAGTCCCGTGCCGATATACACATCATACATATCCTCCATCCCATAGTCCAGTGCTCATATACCCATCAAACATCCTCCATCCCATAGTCCTGTGCCCATATACATATCCGCCATCCCATAGTCCCGTGCCCATATACCCATCATACATATCTGCCATCCCATAGTCCCGTGCCCATATACCCATCATGCATATCCTCCATCCCATAGTCCCGTGCCCATATACCCATCATACATATTCGCCATCCCATAGTTGAGTGCCCATATACCCATCACACATCCTTCATCTCATAGTCCCATGCCCATATACCCATCATACATATCCTCCATCCCACAGTCCCATGCCCAAATACCCATCATACATATCCTCCATCCCATAGTCCCATGCCCATATACCCATCATACATATCCTCCATCCCATAGTCCCGTGCCCATATACCCATCATACATATTCGCCATCCCGTAGTCCAGTGCCCATATACCCTTCACACATCCTCCATCCCATAGTCAACCATTATGACATCATAATGAGCGGCGGCGGAGCTTGCAACCTATGATGACATCAGCGTCGCCATGGCAACCATTGTGACATCATAATGAGGTGCGGGGCTTGATACACACCCACTGCTTCCCCATTATGCAAATAGGGGCATTATGACATCATGAGGGGCGGGGCTTGACGCACACACTTTTTCCCCAGTATGTAGATAGGGGCAAAATTGTTTGGTGAATTGGAACGCGCGGGGTTAAAATATCACCTCACAACATAGCCTAGGACGCTCTCGGGGTCCAGACGTGTGACTGTGCCAATTTTTGTGGCTGTACCTGCGACGTTGCGGATGCCTATCCCGGACACACACACACACACACACACACACACACACACTTTGAGCTTATATAACTGTGGTTAGTTATAGCAAATTATAATTATCCTTCATCCCATAGTCCCGTGCCCATATACCCATCATACATATCCTCCATCCCATAGTCCCATGCCCATATACCCATCATACATATTCTCTATCACATAGTCCCATGCCCATATACCCCATATACCCGTCATACATATTCGCCATCCCATAGTCGAGTGCCCATATACCCATCACACATATCCTCCATCCCATAGTCCAGTGCCCATATACCCGTCATACATATCCTCCATCCGATAGTCCAGTGCCCATATACCCATCACACATCCTCCATCCCATAGTCCCGTGCCCATATACATATCCGCCATCCCATAGTCCCGTGCCCATATACCCATCACACATCCTCCATCCCATAGTCCAGTGCCCATATACCCATCACACATCCTCCATCCCATAGGCCCGTGCCCATATACCCATCATACATATCCTCCATCCCATAGTCCCATGCCCATATACCCATCATACATATCCTCCATCTCATAGTCCCGTGCCCATATACCCATCACACATCCTCCATCCCATAGTCAACCATTATGACATCATAATGAGCGGCGGCGGGGCTTGCAACCTATGATGACATCAGCGTCGCCATGGCAACCATTGTGACATAATGAGGGGCGGGGCTTGATATGCACACACTGCTTCCCCATTATCCAAATAGGGGTATTATAACATCATAATGAGGGGCAGGGCTTGACGCGCACACACTTTATCCCCAGTATGTAGATAGGGGCAAAATTGTTTTGTTAATTGGAATGCGCGGGGTTAAAATTTCACCTCACAACATAGCCTAGGACGCTCTCCGGGTCCAGACGTGTGACTGTGCCAAATTTTCTGGCTTTAGCTGCGACGGTGTGGGTGCCTATCCCGGACATACACACATACTTTGAGCTTATATATTAGATATCACTCATGTAATGTAAGAAGTTTTAGGCGTCAGATTCCTGCCTCTGCACAGGAGCAAGTTCGAGCCTTGCCTTCTGCGGTCTCCCATTCAGTCCCGGCCGCAGAGGAAGCTGCTCAGCAAAGACGTTGTTCCCGACGTCTTGTTCAGGACAGTACTGTCTGTTCAGTTGCTGCTGCCATCTCAGTGTCAGTGATGGCAGCCTGCACTGGTCAGCAGCAAGCAGCTCCTAAGACTAAGTCCTTCTTTCGGGCTACTGAGCATGCCTGTGGGACGACCTCTCATTGCAGGTCAGAGGTCACATACTCAGGTCCTCTAGCAGCTCGGATTGGACCATCAAGAAGGTCCCGGAAGGACGCTGCTATAAAAGGTTCGCATGGCCGCTCGACCATGCGCTAATATAGACTCTGATGGTTAGTTGTGTGTGTGTGATGACGGATGTATGAGACTGGTGACTGACTCATTGTGAAACCCCTACCCTCGGTTGTGTATGAGTTAGTGTTGTGAGTTCATTTTCCCCTTCACCATTGAGGTCTGATGAACTCCCTCTTCTGGTGAAGGAAGTTAGTGAGGCTGATTACCAAGCACCTGTGCAGGATGATGATGATTGGGTGACTGGAATTGCTGACAGGATATAAGGCAGCTGACGTCCTTCTGCCTTGCGGGTGATTTCTCTGAGGGATTCTAGGAGACCAGTCTGATTCCTGCTCCTCAAAAGCTAAGTTTTCTGCTCTGCTTTTTGCATTTGTGTTTTGGTTTTGTTTTGCCTTGTTTCTTGTTTTTCTGGATTTCTGCCATTCCCTGCTGGGGTGAGCTGAATTCCTTTTTGCTCTGTCTTCAGAAAATACCAGTGTACTGATATAGTCGTTTTGAAGCCTAGCGTCTTCAGGGCTTTTTTCCCTATCAGTCTGTTGGCTCTTGTTTTGATAGTTTTGGCGGATTGCTGACAGCAGCTTTTCTATCCTGTCCTATTTAGTTAGCTTGGGCCCCATCATTTGCTCAGCCTATCTTTATGTGTGAGTGCTTTTTCATCTTGCTTCACCGTCATTATATGTTGGGGGCTGCCTATTGCTTTGGGGTCTGCTCTGGGGCAGTTTAGATTTCCCTTTCTGTCTTTAGGCTATTTAGTTCTCCGGCTGTGATCGAGGGGTCTAGGGCACCGTAGGAACCCCCCACGGCTACTGCTAGTTGTTGTTGATAGGTTCAGGGGTCTGCAATCCGATAGCTGCCAACTTCTCTGGTTTTCTGGACTTAGCTAGTATTTCTGTGTTTGCCTCCTACGGTGACTCATTCATAACAGAATCACCCGCCATACCGCAGATCCTAGGGTACTCAATAGCAGGAAAGAATTGTAAAAAAAAAAAAGTGTGTATATTTTTTCCTCTATATCTCTGAGGCCGTAGGGGGAATTTTTTTTCTCTCAATGGAGATAAAGCAATTGTCTGATCGTGTGGAGCAGCTCGCTGCGGAAGTGCGGGGAATTTCCGCCTACCTTGCTCATTCACATGCTGCTGAACCAAAGATCCCTACTCCTGATGTGTTTTTTGGGGATTGGTCTAAATTTTTGAATTTCAAAAATAATTGTAAATTATTTTTTGCCTTGAAGCCTAACTCGTCAGGGAGCTCCGCGCAGCAGGTTAAAATTGTCATCTCTTTGTTGCGTGGCGATCCCCAGGATTGGGCGTTTTCTTTGAAACCAGATGATCCTATTCTGACTAATGTGAACGCATTTTTTCAAGCCTTGGGGTTGTTGTATGACGAACCTAATGCTATTGATCAGGCTGAAAAGACCCTGTTGGCATTGAGCCAGGGTCGAGATTCTGCAGAATTGTACTGTCAAAAATTCCGAAAGTGGGCGTTCCTTACTACCTGGAATGATAATGCCTTGGCAGCTCTCTTTCGGAAGGGTTTGTCAGAAGCCTTAAAAGATACTATGGTGGGATTTCCTGTTCCCTCTGGTCTTGACGATTCTATGTCATTAGCCATTCAGGTTGATCGGCGTTTAAGTGAACGCAGGACTGCACGAGAGGTGTTGCCACCTGTTGAACAAGTGTCTGAACCTATGCAATGTGATAGAGTTTTGTCCAGGGAGCAACGTCAGGAGTTCAGAAGGCGTAATAAGCTGTGTTTTTTTTGTGGAGATGCCTCACATATTATTTCTGTCTGTCCTAAACGAGAGAAACGTTTTGCACACACGTTTTCTGTGTGTGGTGTTCAACCTAAGTTTCTTCTGGCAATTACTCTGATCTGCTCCCTGTCCACATTTTCCACCAAGGCTTTTGTGGATTTGGAAGCAGCCCTGAACCTAATGGACTTGGATTTTGCTAAACGTTGTGGATTTCCGATGATGCCTCTGCGGACGCCTATCCCTTTGAGGGGGATTGATGCTACTCCTTTGGCGAAAAATAAGCCTCAGTTTTGGACCCAGGTGGTAATGCGGGTCGCCCCAGACCATCAAGAAAATTGCAGATTTTTGGTGTTGCATAATTTGCATGATACCATTGTTCTGGGGTTTCCCTGGTTGCAAATTCATAATCCAGTTTTGGATTGGAAATCTGTGTCTGTGGTGAGTTGGGGTTGTCGTTGTGCCCTTAGTGAGGCTCCGTTTTTTTCCACCTCTCCTCAGTCGCATGATGTTCCTGACTATTTGGCGGACTTTTATGATGTATTTAGTGAGAATGAGTCTGCGTCTTTGCCTCCTCATAGGAGTTATGACTGTGCAATTGAACTGAGCCCGGGGTGTAAATTTCCCAAGGGTCGGCTCTTCAATTTATCTGTACCCGAGCACGAGGCTATACGATCCTATATTAACCCCTTCCTGACATCCGACGTACTATCCCGTCCACGGTACCCGGGCCCGTATGACCGTGGACGGGATAGTACGTCGGGCCCTTTAATGCGGTACCGCGACTAAAGTCGCGGTGATCGCATTAAAATTCCGGCGCCATCTCACCTTACAAAAGATGGCGTCGGCATCCCGGGCTACGATCCCGCCCCCCCGGCATCCAGAGCGCTGTGATTGGCTGTTCAATTCTGAACAGCCAATCGCAGCGTTTCTCATTGTTTCAGCCAATCAGCTTGGCTAAAACAATGATGTCCTAGACTGGGATCGAGTACCGATGTACTCGATCCTAGAGCCGGTGCCTGGCAACACCAGGCACCGGCAAAAAGCACTCGGATTGGCGCGATCGCCGATCTGATCGATCGCGCCAATCGCAGTGCACAGCGGCGCTATATTTTGCCGCTGTGCCCTGCCAGTACCGGCCAGGATCGGTGCTATATTAGCACCGATCGTGCTGGAGCCTGATGCAGGCCCAGCAGGGCCTGCAGGAGTTGGCTGGCGCAATCGATTAGATCGGCGATCGCGCCAACCACAGGGCACAGCTGCGGTCACCATGTGACCGCTCTGTGCCCTGCTGGTGACCTGGGCATGACCTGCCTAGTAATCGGAGCTGTGAGCTCCGATTCTAGGCAGTTGCCATGGTCACCAGGCAGATCAGGGATTGGTGGGATCGATGTAATCATTCAATCCCACCAATGACCGGTCACAGCAGCGATGTGACCGCTCTGTGACCTGCCCCCGGACCTGCCTCTGACCTGTCTGACCTGTCTGCAGGGGTCCTCACTCTAGCTGAGGATTCCTGCAGAGAGGTCGGACGCAGCAAGAGCTCCTGTGCTGGGTATTGTGGTGCCACAGCTTGTAGCATCACAATCCCTGCAGAAGAAAGAAGAAGAAGAAAGAAAGAAAACTACAATTGTAAGTGTTAATTGATCCCTGATCCCCTGCCCAATCTATCTTCACCCCCCCAATCTATCTTCATCCCCCCACCCCACTTTTGCGCCACCTCCGTGCGCAGCCGGCAAGCGTTGATCGGTGACGCAGTTCACCGATCAACACTCGAGCTCGCTTTTTTTTCCTTAGCCCCCTTTGCGCCACTTCCGTACACACATCCCGCAGCCGCAAAAGTTGGATAAGTGACACACGTCACTTATCCAAGCTTGTGCCTGCCGTTTTTCATTTTTTTCACCCCCCTTTGTGCCACCTAACTACAACCCTAACTGTTGATCCTTGCCCAATCTCTCTTCATCCACCCCAATCCCCCCATCCCCCTTCCCCCTATTTTTACCCCCCTCCACCCCACTTTTGCGCCACCTCCGTGCGCAGCTGCCGAGCGTTGATTGGTGACGCAGTTCACCGATCAACACTTGAGCTCGCTTTTTTTTTCCTTAGCCCCCTTTGCGCCACTTCCGTACACACATCCCACAGCCGCAAAAGTTGGATAAGTGACACACGTCACTTATCCAAGCTTGTGCCTGCCGTTTTTCATTTTTTTTCGCCCCCCTTTGTGCCACCTAACTACAACCCTAACTGTTGATCCCTGCCCAATCTCTCTTCATCCACCCCAATCCCCCCATCCCCCTTCCCCCTATTTTTACCCCCCCTCCACCCCACTTTTGCGCCACCTCCGTGCGCAGCCGGCGAGCGTTGATTGGTGATGCAGTTCACCGATCAACACTCGAGCTCCCTTTTTTTCCTTAGCCCCTCCGTACACACATCCCGCAGCTGCGAAACTTGGATAAGTGACACAGTTCACTAATCAGAGTTTGCCGTTTTCCTTTTTTTTTTTTTCCACCCCCCCCCCCCCCCTTGCGCCACCCGTGTGCACATCCAGCAGCCTAGTTTTGATAAGTGACACTTATCAGCTAGGGCCTGCTGTTTTAGACTTTTTTCCACAGGTTTTTCTTTACAGAAAGTTTACACCAATCACTCCCCCCCCCTCACGTACACATACAGTTTTCAATAAAGTGTACACCCAAGCACCATATTTACACAAAAATGTCATCAAATTCATCCCAACAGCGCTATACAATGGAGGAGGCATATGCTATACTTGCCTCCGACACTGATAGCGATTTGGATGGCGATCCGACTTTTCTTTATTTTTCGGATTCTTCATCCTCTTCTTCTTCCTCTTCCCCCTCCTCATCTTCCTCCTCAGGTCCTGCGGAACCGCCACGCAGACGCTCCAGGACAGAAGATGTGGCAGCGCCCACCATGCCCACAGCTGACCCAGTGCTCCCTGTATGGACCTCGCCCCCCGAAAATTACGAGCCACTGATTCCTGATTTTGTGGCAGAATCAGGAATCAAGTTTGA
Organism: Dendrobates tinctorius; assembly: GCF_039654945.1. Classification (NCBI taxonomy): domain Eukaryota; kingdom Metazoa; phylum Chordata; class Amphibia; order Anura; family Dendrobatidae; genus Dendrobates; species Dendrobates tinctorius. The sequence goes on from NW_027361733.1 coordinate 34,492,415, forward strand.
CACCACCGGCCTCACAGAAATTGACTTTTTCAAAGTCTTTTTCTCTGAGGATTTTGTTAACCTCATGGTGGAGCAAACTAATTTGTACGCTCGTCAATTTTTGGAGCAAAACCCGCGTTCAACATTTTCAAACTGGTCTCCTGTAGACGCAGTTGAAATGACGCAGTTTTGGGGCCTGGTCCTCCATATGGGGATACTGAAGAAGCCGGAAATTCGGCAATATTGGAGTGTTGATATTTTATACAACACTCCAGTGTTCCGAATGGTCATGGCCCGGACGCGTTTTGAGGCCATCCACAAGTTTCTGCAGTATACTGATAATGCAGAGTGTCCCGCACAAGATGACCCCAACTTTGACCGTCTGTTCAAAGTTCGGCCGGTCATCGAACACTTCAACAAAAAGTTTGCTGAAGTGTACGTGCCCCAAAGGGACATCTGCGTGGATGAGTCCTTGGTTCACTTCAAGGGAACGCTGCGATTCCGTCAATACCTGCCCAGTAAGAGGGCCAGGTATGGAATCAAACTCTAAGTTGTGTGAGAGTACCTCAGGGTACACCCACAAGTTTAGAGTTTACGAAGGGAAGGACACCCGGATTGAACCCCCTGAGTGTCCTCCTTTCCTGGGAGTGAGTGGGAAAATTGTGTGGGATTTGGTGCACCCACTGCTGGATAAAGGTCATCACCTCTACACTGATAGCTTTTATACCAGCATCCCACTCTACAAATCCCTCTCTGAGCGACGTACCGCAGCCTGCGGTACTGTCCGCAAAAATCAGAGAGGCCTCCCGAAGACGCTACTTGGGCAGATGCTCCGAAAAGGTGAGAGCAGAGCCCAATGTAGCGACCACCTGCTGGTGGTCAAGTACAAGGACAAGAGAGATGTAGCAGTACCCTCTGCACTGTACGGGGTACCTCTACACAGGTCCTCAAACCGACATGTGTAGTGGGGTACAACAAAAAAATGGGGGGAGTTGATCTCTCCGATCAACTCCTCCAACCGTACAATGCATTGAGGAAGGCCAAGGTGTGGTACAAAAAGCTGGCCGTGCACATCGTCCAAATGGCAATGCTCAACGCATTCCTGCTGTCACAATGTGCATTCCCCAGCGATACGACGTACCTTCAGTTCCAGGAGGTAGTGGTTAAGGCCATGATGTTTGGCGCTCAGGAAGTAGCGGGCTCCAGTACTTCAGGAACTGAAGGTGCTCGTATTGTCCCAGGTCAGCATTTTCCGGGGGTGGTCCCGCCAACCCCAAGAAAAGGTAAGCCGCAAAAAAGGTGTCGAGTGTGTTACAAAAAAGGAATACGCAGGGACACCACTTATCAATGCGACACCTGCCCCAAAAAACCTGGCCTGTGCATGAAGGATTGCTTCAAATTGTACCACACCTCCGTGCACTACTAATTTACATTAGATTAGTTGGGGGCACATCTAGATTTGTTCTTTGGGGGTCTAGTATCCAAAATGATGTCATATGTGGGTTTTTTTCCTGTTTAGGCACATCAGGGACTCTGCAAATGGAACATGACGCCAGCAGACCATCAAAGTCTGCATTCCAAAACAACACTACTTCCCTTTCGAGCCCCAACGTGTGCCTAAACAGTTTTTTCCCACATGTGGGGTACCAGAGTACCCAGGACAAATTGGACAATGACTTTTGGGGTCCAATTTCTCCTGTTACTCTTGGGAAAATTAAAAATTGGGCACTAAATGATCATTTATGTGGGAACAAAACAGGATTTTATATTTTCACGCCTGGGCATTATAATCTTTAGTGAAACACTTGGGGGTTCAAAGTGGTCACCACACATCTAGATAAGTTCCTTAGGGGGTCTAGTTTCCAAAATGGGGTCACTTATGGGGGGTTTCTACTGTTTAGGAACATCAAGGGCTCTGCAAATGGAACATGACGCCCGCAGACCATTCCATCAAAGTCTGCTTTCCAAAACGTCATTACTTCCCTTTTGAGCCCTGACGTGTGCCCAAACAGTAGTTTTCTCCCACATGTGGGGTATCAGGGGACTCAGGACAAATTGGACAACAACTTTTGGGGTCCAATTTCTCCTGTTACTCTTGGGAAAATTAAAAATTGGGGACTAAATGATCATTTATGTGGGAACAAAACAGGATTTTATATTTTCACGCCTGGGCATTATAATCTTTAGTGAAACACTTGGGGGTTCAAAGTGCTCACCACACATCTAGATAATTTCCTTAGGGGGTCTAGTTTCCAAAATGGGGTCACTTGTGAGGGGTTTCCACTGTTTAGGCACATCAGACGCTCGTCAAACGTGACATGGCGTCCGATCTCAATTCCAGCCAATTTTAGGTTGAAAAAGTCAAACGGGGCTCCTTCCCTTCTGAGCCCTGCCATGTGCCTAAACAGTGGTTCCCCCCCCCCCCACATATTGGGTATCAGCGTCCTCAGGACAAATTTGACAACAACCTTTGGAGTCCAATTTCTCCTGTTACCCTTGGGAAAACAAAATATTGGGGACTAAATGATCATGTTTGTGGAAAAAATATGATTTTTTATTTTCACGCCCGGGTGTTATAAACTTCTGTGAAGCCCTTGGGGGTTCAAAGTGGTCACCACACCTCTAGATAAGTTCCTTAGGGGGTCTAGTTTCCAAAATGGGGTCACTTGTGGGGGGTTTCCACTGTTTAGGCACATCAGACGCTCGTCAAACGCGACATGGCGTCCGATCTCAATTCCAGCCAATTTTAGGTTGAAAAAGTCAAACGGGGCTCCTTCCCTTCTGAGCCCTGCCATGTGCCCAAACAGTGGTTCCCCCCCACATATTGGGTATCAGCGTACTCAGGACAAATTTGACAACAACTTTTGGGGTCCAATTTCTCCTGTTACCCTTGGGAAAATAAAAAAATTGTTGCTAAAATATTATTTTTGTGACTAAAAAGTTAAATGTTCATTTTTTCCTTCCACGTTGCTTCTGCTCCTGTGAAGCACCTGAAGGGTTAATAATCTTCTTGAATGTAGTTTTGAGTAGCTTCAGGGGTGCAGTTTTTAGAATGGTGTCACTTTTGGGTATTTTCTGCCATATAGACCCCTCAAAGTGACTTCAAATGTGAGGTGGTCCCTAAAAAAAAATGGTTTTGTAAGTTTTGTTGTAAAAATTAGAAATCGCTTGTCAAATTTTAACCCTTATAACTTCCTAACAAAAAAAAATGTTGTTTCCCAAATTGTGCTGATGTAAAGTAGACATGTGGGAAATGTTATTTAGTAACTATTTTGTGTCACATATTTCTCTGTTTTAAGGGCATACAAATTCAAAGTTTGAAAATTGCAAAATTTTCAAAATTTGCCATATTTCTGTTTTTTTCATAAATAAACGCAAGTTATAGCGAAAAATTTTTACCTCTAAAGTGAAGTACAATATGTCACGAGAAAACAGTCTCAGAATCGCCTAGATCCGTTGAAGCGTTCCAGAGTTATAACCTCATAAAGGGACAGTGGTCAGAATTGTAAAAATTGGCTCGGTCATGAACGTGCAAACCACCCTTGGGGGTGAAGGGGTTAAGGAGGCATTGGAGAAGGGTCATATTAGACCATCCTCTTCACCCTTAGGTGCCGTTTTTTTTTTCGTGGCCAAAAAGGATGGTTCATTAAGGCCTTGTATTGATTATCGTGCCCTCAACAAAATTACTATTAAATATCAGTATCCGTTACCCCTGATCTCGGATCTATTCTCCAGAGTTAAAGGTGCTTGCTGGTTTACCAAGCTTGACCTCAGGGGGGCGTATAATCTTATCCGCATTAAGCATGGGGATGAATGGAAGACGGCGTTTAATACTCCGGAGGGACATTTTGAGTACCTAGTGATGCCTTTTGGGCTCACTAATGCCCATTCTGTCTTCCAGTGCTTCATGAACGACATTTTCCGAGACTTTGTGGATAAATTTTTGATTATCTATCTGGATGATATTTTGATCTTCTCCAAGGATTGGGATTCTCATGTGGAACATGTTCTGACTGTGTTCCGGATCTTGAGGGAGAATTCCCTGTATGTCAAAGGATCGAAATGCCTTTTTGGGGTACAGAGGATTTCATTTTTGGGATTTATTTTGTCTCCGTCAACTATTGAAATGGACCTGGCCAAGGTACAGGCCATTTATGATCGGGTTCAGCCCACTTCTTTGAAGGTCCTCCAGAAGTTTTTGGGTTTTGCTAATTTTTATCGGAAATTTATAGCAAAATTTTCTAGTATTGCCAAGCCATTGACTGATCTGACTAAGAATGGTGCTGATGTGTTGAATTGGTCTCCGGAGGCTGTTTCTTCCTTTCAGGAGCTGAAGCGAAGATTCACTTCTGCCCCGGTTTTGCGGCAACCTGATGTCTCACTCCCGTTCCAGGTAGAGGTGGACGCTTCTGAGATTGGTGCAGGAGCTGTTTTGACCCAAAAGGATCCTGTAACATCTAAAATGAATCCCTGTGCTTTCTTTTCCCGAAAGTTCTCTCCATCTGAACGTAACTATGATGTGGGGAATCGGGAACTGTTAGCCATGAAATGGGCATTTGAGGAGTGGAGACATTGGTTGGAGGGAGCTAAACATCATGTCGTGGTCCTCACTGACCACAAGAATTTGATTTATCTGGAGTCGGCCAAACGCTTGACCCTAGACAGGCTAGGTGGGCCTTGTTTTTTACACGTTTTGATTTTGTGGTCTCTTTTCTTCCTGGCACTAAGAATGTCAAGGCTGACGCTCTCTCTAGGAGCTTCTTTGCTGATTCTCCTGTGGTGACCAAGCCTGCTACCATCTTAGGCGAAGGGGTAGTTCTTTCTGCCATCTCGCCCGATTTGAGACGTGCTCTGGAAGAGTTCCAGGAGGACAAACCTGAGCGTTGTCCCAATGGAAAGTTGTATGTTCCTGACCAGTGGAAGAAGAGAGTGATGTCTGAAGTTCATTGCTCTGCATTGGCTGGTCATCCAGGTATTTTTGGTACTAGAGATCTGGTGAGTCGGTCTTTTTGGTGGCCCGCCTTGTCTCGTGATGTCAGGAATTTTGTGCAGTCCTGTGGGACTTGCTCCCGGTCTAAACCTTGTTCTCGCTCTAGTGGGTTGTTGATGCCTTTGCCGGTCCCCAGGAGGCCATGGACCCATATTTCAATGGATTTCATCTCTGATATACCTGTCTCTCAGAGAATGACTGTTATTTGGGTGATTTGTGATAGGTTCTCTAAGATGGTTCATCTTGTACCACTCCCTAAGTTGCCATCTTCCTCTGAGTTGGTGACCCTGTTTTTGCAACAGGTGGTTCGCTTGCACGGGATTCCTGAGAACATTGTATCTGACAGAGGAGTTCAGTTTGTGTCTAGATTTTGGAGGACTTTCTGTTCCAAGCTCGGAATTCAGTTGTCCTTCTGCTCTGCTTTTCACCCTTAGACCAATGGGCAGACGGAGAGAACAAACCAGACCTTGGAGTCGTATTTGAGATGTTTTATTTCCGCTGATCAGGATGATTGGGTTTCATTTTTGCCCTTGGCCGAATTTGCTTTAAATAATAGAGCTAGTTCTGCCACTTTGATGTCACCTTTTTTTTGTAACTTTGGGTTTCATCCTCGATTTTCTTCAAGGCAGGTGGAGCCCTCTGCCTGCCCAGGTGTTGACACTGTGGTGGAGAGAATGCACCAGATCTGGGACCAAGTGGTGGATAAGTTATCTCTCTCCCAGGAAAAGGCCCAGCGGTTTTCCAACTGACATAGGACCATTGGTCCCCAGTTTAAGGTTGGTTTGGTTATCATCAAAAAATATCGCTATGAAGGTGGCTTCTCCTAAGTTTAAGCCTAGATTTATTGGACCTTACAAAAGTTTGGAGATTATTAATCCGGTCTCTTTTCGTTTGCCTCTTCCTGTCACATTTAAAATCCATAATGTGTTTAATAAGTCCTTGTTGAAGAGGTTTGTTGAACCAGTTGTTCCTGGGGTGGCACCTCCGGACCCTGTATTGGTTGAAGGTAACATGGAATATGAGGTAGAGAAGATTCTGGACTCCCATCTGGCTAGACGGAGACTCCAGTATTTGGTTAAGTGGAAGGGTTATGGTCAGGAGGATAATTCCTGGGTCTCTGCCTCTGATATTCATACCAAAAGATTGGTGCGTGCCTTTCATCGGGCTCACCCTGATCGCCCTGGTGGCGTGGATGAGGGTTCGGTGACCCCTCCTCAAGGGGGAGGTACTGTTGTGAGTTAATTTTCCCCTTCACCATTGAGGTCTGATGAACTCCCTCTTCTGGTGAAGGAAGTTAGTGAGGCTGATTACCAAGCACTTGTGCAGGATGATGATGACTGGGTGACTGGAATTGCTGACTGGATATAAGGCAGCCGATGCCCTTCTGCCTTGCGGGTGATTTCTCTGAGGGATTCTAGGAGACCAGTCTGATTCCTGCTCCTCAAAAGCTAAGTTTTCTGCTCTGCTTTTTGCATTTGTTTTGGTTTTGTTTTGCCTTGTTTTTCTGGATTTCTGCCATTCCCTGCTGGGGTGAGCTGAATTCCTTTTTGCTCTGTCTTCAGAAAATACCTGTGTACTGATATAGTCTTTTTGAAGCCTAGCATCTTCAGGACTTTTTTCCCTATCAGTCTGTTGGCTCTTGTTTTGATAGGGTTTTGGCGGATTGCTGACAGCAGCTTTTCTATCCTGTCCTATTTAGTTAGCTTTGGCCCCATCATTTCCTCAGCCTATCTTTCTATCTGTGTGAGTGTTTTTTCATCTTGCTTCACCGTCATTATATGTTGGGGGCTGCCTATTGCTTTGGGGTCTGCTCTGGGGCAGTTTAGATTTCCCTTTCTGTCTTTAGGCTATTTAGTTCTCCGGCTGTGATCGAGGGGTCTAGGGCACCGTAGGAACCCCCCCACGGCTACTGCTAGTTGTTGTTGATAGGTTCAGGGGTCTGCAATCCGATAGCTGCCAACTTCTCTGGTTTTCTGGACTTAGCTAGTATTTCTGTTTTTGCCTCCTACGGTGACTCATTCATAACAGTTAGGGTTTAGAGAAATAGATTATGCCACTACTGGCGCTGACTATGTGCCACAGAGCATCCCTATCTCCACACGAGCGTTAGCACCAGATGGCGCCAGTCAGCACAAGGCACCACTGGACTGCATGTGTAGCAGCGTTCCTTGCAGTGGCGCCGTGCGCAAGTCAAGCGCTTATCTCCCTGCTCTGGGTGGTTAGTAGCATTCGCTGAAACGGTGCAGTGCGTACGTGGTGTGATTATATTATTTAGTTCAGGCATCGCAGTTGCGTTGTCGAACGCTAGAGGGACTCTAACCCTGTGTCCTTGGGGCAGAGTCCTGTCTCTTAACTAGTGTTCACCTTGCCAAGCCCTGTGAGGTTAACAGGCTCCGGCACATACAATGGAGACACTTACATACGTAGACCTATTCAAGTTCATGGGTCTGTGCACATGTCTGTGTGTTTCCATGGACTGTGTATACACAGCACATGTGCACACGGATGACATCCGTTTGTCATCAGTTTGTCACATACCGGCGCCTAAGAAGCAGCGGTTCAGGTGCTGAAGACAGCTCTCATCATTCCCTCTTACTCGCGTTGTGATCAGTGCGAGCAGTGGAGAATGTTGAGTTATATTCAACTGATAACAGTGAGACCAGGCAGCAACTGATGGAAGTATTCATCAGCTGCCGCCTGCGCTATAAATTAAAAAAATGTGGGCTCTCCTGTATTTTTGATAACTAGCCAGGCAAAACTTACAGCTGCAGCCACCAGCTCTCAGCTTCAGCAAGGATTGTTATCTAGAATAGAGGGGTCCCCATGCAGTATTTTTAATTAATTAAATAATGGAAAAAAAAAATGGCAGGGGGTATCCCCCATTTTTGACAACCAGTATTGCTAAAGTAGATGGCTCGGGGCTTGTATTCTCAGGCTGGTAATGGGTCATGGATATTGATCCTCCTAGCCTAAAAATCACAGCCTGCAGCCACCCAGAAAAGGCACATATATTTGATGCGCCAGTTCTGGCACTTTGCCAGGCTCTTCCCACTGTTATTAGTGGCAGCAGGATGCGAGTGGTCTTCAGACCCGGTGCCGAGGAACAGGGCTAACAGTACCACCGAGGGCTGTGGGGGGACCGTCATACCTTATTGAAGCTATGGATCATCTTCATATAGTATGGGTGAGCTATCATACTGTGTATGATAGCTGTGTGAGACCATCTTACTGTGCAGGATGGTTGTGGTGGACATCATATTGTGTGGGGTGGCTGTGGTGGACATTATTCTGTCTGGAGGTCTATGTAGTACATTATACTATGTTGGGGGGCTGTTGTGACCATCATACTGTATGGGATCGTTATGGGGGACATCATACTGTATGGGACTGTGGGGTCCTCAAACTATACGCAGCGCTTTGGTGGACATCACACTTTATTTAGGGGCCTGTGGTAGACATCATACTGTGTGGGGGTCTGTAGTGCCTCTCAGACTGTATATTGTGGGCTGTGGTGGATACCATACTGTATTGGATGTTGTGGTGAAATCTTACTGTGTTAGGTGCTGTGGGACATTATAGGTCCTGTGGGACATCATACTTTGTGTAAGGTTTGTAAGGGCAATCATTCTGTGTGGGGTTATCTTACTTTGTGTGGCCATGATACTCTACAGGGGTCATGAAAGGGGAATCATAGTGAGTGAGATCATGTAAGGGCTTTAGTAGGGACAAAATAACTGTCTATGAGCTGCAATACATTTCTTTCTCCATTTCTTAAAATGTTGGGAGATGTGCCCTTATTTGACTGTGACGTGATATAACTTTTTCAATGGGGCGCCTGTTATTGCATTGTATGCCCCTGGTTAGGAGCATTATTACAATAAAGAGGCACTGAGGGTCATTATTATAAGGGGGGATTGTTATTTTAGGGGAAACAAGGAGTAAATATTATTAATATAAGAAAGCATAAGATATTTTTATTAAAAGGAGGTACAAGGTAATTTAAAAGTTTACAGGTTAGTATTATTAAAGGAGGCACAGGAGAATTATTATAAGAGAGCACAAGTTGTGGTATCATAGAATCATACCTCCCAACTGTCCCGGATCTAGCGGGACAGTCCCGATTTTGACCCTCCCACCCGCTGTCCCAATTGGGAGTCTATTATTCCCACGAGCGCTGCACTGAGAAGCCGCACGCCCCCCATGCACCCCATCCTCGCCCTCCCAGAGAGACCCACCGCAGCACCTCACAGCAATGACGTCGCTAGGCTGTTCTCTTGCACAAGATGGGAGGGGAAGAGTCAGGGGTCACATGATCAGGGGCCTCTGTGTATGCAGGACTCTGCTGTGCTGGTTTTCATTGTGCTGGATGGGGGAAGCTTGTGTGGGGTCAGGAGGGGTTTACAGGGTGGATGTAGCAGAGCTGTGTGAGTACGTGGCGTACGGAGCGGAGCCACGTGTGAACGTGGCGTGCGGAGCCACGTGTGTACGTGGCGTATGGAGCGGAGCCACGTATGTACGTGGCGTACGGAGCAGAGCCACGTGTGTACGTGGCATACAGACATGTCTACAGAAGGGAACCGTTTGTGTGTACGGAGTAGAACCACTTGTGTACGGAGCGGAGTCGCGTGTGTATGAGGTGAGCGGAGCCGCGTGTGTACGGGGCGTACGAAACGGAGCCCTGTGTGTACTGAGCTGTGTGTGTATGGAGCAGAACCGCGTGTGTACAAAGTTAATGGAGTGGAGCCATGTGTGTTTACAAGGTGTACAGAGCAGAGCCGCATGCGTACGAGGTTTAAGGAGTGGAGCCGTGTGTGTGAGGTGTGCGGAGCCGTGTGTACGAGGCATACAAAATGGAACCGTGTGTATGAGCTATGTGTATACAAGGTGTATGGTGGGGAGCATTTATACCTCCCAACCGTTTTGAGTCTGCCCTGCTGTCCCAGCCGGGAGCTTACTTTTCCCACAGACATGAGTACACGGTGGAGCCCCGAGGAGCACTTTAAAATTCTCATGTGACGTTCCACCGGAAGTGACATGCTAGAAGCTGACAGGAAATGAGGTACGTTTGGGAGGAGATTGTGACGGAACCATGGAGGAACTTCAGGGAATGCTTCAGGTCCATCACCGTGTCCTCCTCCGACAGCGCGGACAGCGGGATCGTCTTGGACTCGGGGATGTCGGCCATGTGAGCGGATCATGATGTGTCCTGCATCGGGAGGCTTAGGTGGGCACTACAATGGGAGTCGGGGTGCTATAGTATCTTTATAGAATCATTCTTTCTCTCTCTGTTCTTTCTTTCTTTCTTTCTTTCTTCCAGACAGCGAATAAAGTGAACTGCACCAAAAACAGGAAAGGAAAGATACATTTGACACCACGGGTTTAAAGCAACTAAAAACCAAAACTTAGCTTTATCTGCTGCCAATGCTCCCAGCAGCAGAGTAAGGCACCCGATCAGCATCCAGCAGCATCACCACTGCTCCAGATAAGCTGAACCCCCTCTGCACCAGGTAGGTCCTGTCTTCACCAAGGTTGGTTACCAAATGACCAGTATTACCAACAGTGATCTGCAGCACCAGGTGGCCTTATAAAGGGAAGTGGGAGTAGTCACCACCTGCTGCCTAACTAAACATGTAACACCAACGGCCACTGGGGGCAAAAACTGACATTAACCCCCGATGGCCTGAAAGGGAAAAAGTTTATAAAAGAGAATCCAGAATGTGACAGATCCAGAAATGGATCGTGACACTCTCTCTGTTCTTTCTTTCATCTTTCTCTCTCCTTTCTTTCTTTCTTTCGCCTCTTTCTCTCTGTTCTTTCGTTCTATCTTTCTTTCTCTGTTCTTTCGTTCTGTCTTTCTTTCTCTCTCTGTTATTTCTTTATTTTCTTTCTCTGTTCTTTCCCTCTCTGTTCTTTCTTTCTTATTTTCTGTTTCTCTCTCTCTCTCTCTCTCGTTCTTTATGATCTTTCTTTATTTCCCATCTTTCTTTTTTCTATCTTTCTCTCAGTATCTATCTATCTATCTATCTATCTTCTTTCTTTGCCCTCTTTCTTTCTTTCTTTCTTTCTTTCTCTCCTTTATTTTTCTGTTTTCTTTTTTCGTGCTTTCTTTCTTTTCCTCAGTACCAATGAGTGTGCCCACAGGACCAGACACTGTGCCCTCAGTACCAATCAGTGTGATCAGCAGTGCTAAATGGGTGTGGTTGGGGCATGGACATGATTGTGGCTAGTTGTGAAATGGGTGTGGTCATGGACGTGGCCTAAAATTTGCCACCGCAACCTTTGTCCCTCTTTCCCTTCAAAAGTTGGGAGGTATGATAGAGTTGGAAGGGACCTCCTCGGTCATCTGGTTCAACCCCCTGCACAAAGCAGGATTCACTAAATCATCCCAGACAGATGGCAACCTGTTCAACTCATTGATCACCCTGTCAAAAAGTTTTTTCTAATATCTAATCTGTGTCTCCTCCCATTCAGTTTCATCCCATTGCTTCTAGTCTTTCCTTGTGCAAATGAGAATAAAGATGATCCTTCTACAATGTGACAGCCCTTCAGATATTTGTAGACAGCTATTAAGTCTCCTCTCAGTCTTTTTTGCAAGCTAAACATTTCCAACTCTTGTATCCATTCCTCTTGCTTTGCAGACTGGTCACCATTCTGGTCACTCTTCTCTGAACTTGCTCCAGTTTGTTGATGTGTTTTTTTAAAATGTGGTGCCCAAAACTGGACACAATATTCCAGATGAGGTCTGACCAAAGAGAAGTAGAGGGGGATAATGACTTCACGTGATTTTAGATTGTATGCTTCTGTTAATACATCCCAGAAATGTATTTGCCCTTTTTGATCTTGCATCACACTGTTGACTCATGTTCAGTCTGTGATCTATTAGTATACCTGTCACGCGGGGCTTAGGTCAACTAAGGCAGAAATACCCGGGGCCCCTGTGGTGTCCCTTTCACTAGGGGAAACCCTGTCTGACCCTCAACTCAGGGTTTTTGCTGATGGTGCAAATGCCTGAGCCTCCACCCTTTCCTTATCTCCTGCTCAGCCCTAAGCTTAACCCTCCACCCTCCACCCAGTGAGGAGACAAACCACCAAAGCCCCAAACAATAAAGACAGACAGGGAGAACTTAAAGTGCACCGCGCCGCATACACACAGGACTATACAGTAATGTGAACAGGGCACAACAAAACACAAATATGGGAAGGCGAGAAGGTAACAATGGATCATACGACACCAGATATGAATCTCTCTCTGTCTCCAACACCTCCACTCCAGACCGGAACCACTTGGTATGACACACAAGCTATAATCGGCGTCGCCCATAGGCCAGCACGACTATTTAAAGACCGTGGGCGTGACCAAACATCCAACCTGATCTCCAGCTAGATTAACCCCTGATAGCCTGAGAAACTCAAGCCGGCGCCACTGAGGCTATAGTGGACGGAGGTGGAACTACCTCTGCCTGCCGGACGCTGTGGTGTGAATAGCGTCCGACATGACAGTACCCCGTCTTCTACGAGGGACCCCAGGGCCCTCAAGACTCATAGGACCCGGCTTGTCCGGATGACGACTGTGAAAAGAACTGACCAGCCGATCTGCTTGTATGTCCGAGGCTGGTACCCAAGACCTCTCCTCCGGACCATACCCCCGCCAGTGTACCAAATACTGAAGAGTACGGCGCACTACTCGAGAGTCCACTACCTTGGAGACCTTAAACTCTAAATCGCCATCCATCATGACCGGAGGTGGCATCGGCGTCGTGTCCACAGAGCCTACCACCTTTTTCAATAAAGCCCTGTGAAACCCGTTGTGTATCTTGTATACTGCAGGAAGTTCCAACCGATAAGCAACTGGGTTAATGATGGCAGCAATCTTAAAAGGCCCAATAAACCTTGGACCCAATTTTAAAGATGGAATTTTGAGTTTTATATTTTTAGTCGCTAACCACACCCATTCACCCACACACAGGTCCGGACCTGGCACGCGTCTACTGTCAGCCACCCGTTTGTACCTCGCACTCATGCTCAACAATCGCTGTTTTACCCTCCTCCAGACCGATGATAATTGAGCTCCTAGCTGGTCCTCCTCCGGGACGCCCCCCGAGTCACCCTGACGTAAGGTACAAAATTGAGGATGTTGACCGTAAACACAAAAGAACGGAGACTCTCCCGATGACTCTTGACGGTGATTATTTAACGCGAACTCGGCCAGAGGAAGGAAAGTAGACCACTCCTCTTGGTTGTCGGACACAAAGCATCGTAAATACTGCTCCAGATTTTGGTTCATGCGCTCAGTTTGACCATTTGACTGTGGATGAAACGCCGATGAATGTGACAACTTGATCCCCAAACGTGAGCAAAAAGCTTTCCAAAACCTCGCAACAAATTGAGTTCCCCTATCAGATACTATGTCCGACGGAACTCCGTGGAGTCTGACCACCTCCTGCACAAACACCTGAGCCAACGTCTTCGCATTGGGCAAGGAAGGAAATGAGACAAAATGCGCCATCTTTGAAAATCGGTCAACCACCACCAGGATGACCGTGTTCCCCGCCGAGACTGGCAAGTCAGTGATAAAATCCATGGAGATCTCTGTCCATGGCCTATTAGGTACCCCCATAGGCTGTAGTGTGCCAGCAGGACGGGCTCGGGGCGACTTGGCCCTGGCGCACGTGATGCAAGCTGTCACGTACGAGACCACGTCCTGCCGGATTTTGGGCCACCAGAAACGACGCGATACCAGCTCCAAGGTGCCCTTAACCCCTGGATGACCAGCCAGTATTGAGTCGTGATGTTCCCTCAACACCTTAAGACGAAGATGAAGGGGTACAAATGATTTGTTGGCAGGAAGTCCTGGCGGTACCTCCTCTTGGGCCTCGGCAATCTCCGCCTCTACCTCAGTCGTGAGAGCCGAAACCACTACACCTTCCTGGAGGATGGGTACCGGCTCTTCCCGAGGTTCTCCCCCCGGAAAACACGTGGACAAGGCATCCGCCTTGGTGTTTTTAACCCCGGGAAGGTAAATTACCAGAAAATTGAAACGTGTAAAAAAACAATGCCCAGCGAGCCTGCCTAGGAAACAGACGCTTGGCCGACTCCAGATAGAGCAGGTTCTTATGGTCGGTGATGACTGTGACCTGGTGAGCCGCCCCCTCCAAGAAGTGTCGCCATTCCTCAAAAGCCAATTTGATGGCCAACAACTTCCTGTTTTCGATATCATAATTCCGTTCGGCCGGCGACAGCTTCTTGGAGAAGTAGGCGCATGGCTGCATATCGCTCAAAGATGAGTCCTGTGACAGTACTGCCCCCACTCCCACCTCAGACGCATCAACCTCCACCACAAAAGGTTTAGACACGTCCGGTTGCACCAGAATGGGGGCTGAAGCAAAACTGTTCTTCAGACGCTCAAATGCACGTATCGCCATCTCAGACCAGCTAGTCAGATCGGTACCTTTTTTTGTCATGTCCGTGAGCGGTTTGGCTATAGTAGAAAAGTGTTTTATAAATAGCAAACCCAAGGAACCGCTGGAGCGCTTTCAGATTATCAGGCCTTTCCCATTGTAGCACCGCTTGCACCTTAGCGGTGTCCATTTTAAACCCTGCGGCGGACACAATATCTCCCAAAAAAGGCAACTCCTGAACAAAAAATAAGCATTTTTCCAGCTTAGCATAGAGCTTATTCTCACGGAGCAACTGTAACACCTGCCTGACATGCTCTAAATGAATGTCCCGGTCGCTCGAATAATTGAGGATATCATCCAGGTATACAATCACAAATTTCCCCAGGACATGAGCAAATACGTCATTAATAAAATGTTGGAAAACAGCAGGCGCGGTTGTCAACCCAAATGGCATAACCAGGCTCTCAAAATGACCCTCAGGAGTGTTAAAGGCCGTCTTCCACTCATCCCCTTGACGGACCCTTGAGGTTATACGCACCCCTGAGGTCAAGCTTGGAAAACCACTTTTCCCCCGCCACCTGGTTGAACAAATCAGGGATCAAAGGCATCGGGTATGGATCACGGATCGTAATCTGGTTTAACTCCCGGAAATCCAGACATGGCCGTAACCCCCCATCTTTCTTCTTAATGAAGAAAAACCCCGCTGCTACAGGCGAGGACGAAGGCCGGATGTGTCCTTTGCTCAGACTCTCCGTGATGTAGTCTTTCAGAGCTTGTCTCTCTGGACCAGAAATATTAAACATCCTGGCCTTAGGTAATTTGGCCCCGGGTTTTAACCTAATGGCACAGTCATAGGCTCTATGTGGAGGCAGTTCTGAGCAACCCTTCTCAGAGAAAACATCCGCGAAATCCTGCAAAGCCTCCGGAAGGCTGGGCGTCACGGCGGACACACATGTGGCCAAGCAATTGTCCTGGCAGAAACCACAACATTGGACTATGTCCTGAGTTTTCCAATCAATCACCGGGTTGTGCCTGGACAACCATGGAAAACCCAGGACCATTTGTGCTGGGAGATTACGGAGGACCCTACATGTAACCCACTCCGAATGTAGGACCCCAATGTGGAGTTTCACCTCAGCCACAAACTCCGTAATCTCCCCCTGAGGGAGGGGAGCGGCATTAATGGTAACCACCTGAATAGGATGAGGGAGTTTTTCGATCTTAAACCCGGCAGTGCGTGCAAACTCCTCATCTATGAGATTGGTGGCGGAACCGCTATCCACAAACACTGATATTGGTAGCTCTCTGCCCGCGATAATAACCTTGGCAGGGAGCATACATTGAGATACCATCATGGAGGATATGCATACGCTCAGTTGGGTCTCCTCCATACCCACTGAGCTTAGCAGTTTTCCGCCGGTGTGACCTTCTTCGGTAGCACAGGACAAGCGTTAACATAATGATTCCTTTTACCACAGTAAAAACATGCTCCGGGCTTCCTGAACCCAGGAACGCGACGCTTAACCTGTAACACCCCCGCAATTTGCATAGGTTCAGTGGGTTCACCTGCAGCCACACTTGCACCCCTGCTTTCCCCCAGGGGTAGCGTCTCCTGTGCCCCCTGACGCAAACGGCGATCAATACGTATAACCAAGCTCATGGCAGACTCCAACGATGCAGGAGTCTCAAACATCAGGAGGGCCTGTTTAACTCTTCCTGAAACCCCATGAATAAACTGACTCCGCAGCGCTGGGTCGTTCCACTGTGTGTCTACTGCCCAACGGCGAAATTCTGAGCAATAGTCTTCCGCCATACGTTCCCCCTGACGGAGGGCGCGGATTTTAGATTCTGCTAGAGCTAATCTGTCGGGATCATCATAAATGAGCCCGAGTGCAGAAAAAACATTATCGACAGAATGAAATGTAGCAGAGTCAGCTGGTAAGGAAAATGCCCATGCTTGGGGGTCTCCACTCAGTAATGATAACACCAAGCCCACCCGCTGAGCCTCATTACCTGAGGAGACCGGGCGCATGGGGAAGTATAACTTGCAGGCCTCCCGAAATATGACAAATTTGCTGCGTTCCCCTGAGAATCGTTCTGGCAGCGGGATCTTCGGCTCTGCACCGACACCTGCAGATGCCGTTTGCACCATCGCTACTACCAGGCCCTGCTGCTGAACTGCCCCTTTCAACTCGGAGACGTGTAAGGACAGCGCCGCCAACTGGCGGGTTATGGAATCCATGGGATCCATGGACTCCTGAAAAATGTAGGCCGATTATAATGTCACGCGGGGCTTAGGTCAACTAAGGCAGAAATACCCGGGGCCCCTGTGGTGTCCCTTTCACTAGGGGAAACCCTGTCTGACTCTCAACTCAGGGTTTTTACTGATGGTGCAAATGCCTGAGCCTCCACCCTTTCCTTATCTCCTGCTCAGCCCTAAGCTTAACCCTCCACCCTCCACCCAGTGAGGAGACAAACCACCAAAGCCCCAAACAATAAAGACAGACAGGGAGAACTTAAACTGCACCGCGCCGCATACACACAGGACTATACAGTAATGTGAACAGGGCACAACAAAACACAAATATGGGAAGGCGAGAAGGTAACAATGGATCATACGACACCAGATATGAATCTCTCTCTCTCTCTCTCTCCAACACCACCACTCCAGACCGGAACCACTTGGTATGACACACAAGCTATAATCGGCGACGCCCATAGGCCAGCACGACTATTTAAAGACCGTGGGCGTGACCAAACATCCAACCTTATCTCCAGCTAGATTAACCCCCGATAGCCTGAGAAACTCAAGCCGGCGCCACTGAGGCTATAGTGGACGGAGGTGGAACTACCTCTGCCTGCCGGACGCTGTGGTGTGAATAGCGTCCGACATGACAATACCCAAGTCTTTTTCACACATGCTGTTGCTTAGCCCTATTCCTTCCATTTTGTATATGCCTTTTTCATTTTTATTGCCAAGATGTAGTGCTTTGCATTTTTCCCTGTTAAAAAACATTCTGTTAGTTGCTGCCCACTGCTCCAGTTTATTTATAATTTTTTGAATCCTCTCTCTCTCTTCTCTAGTAGTAGCTATCCCTCCCCTCCTAGCTTTGTGTCATAAGCAAATTTAATCTGTTTACCCTGAATTCCTTCATCTAAATCAGGGGTGGGCAATTAGTTTTCCCGAGGGGCCACATGAGAGAACGTGGCTGTTGTGGAGGACCGAACCAATAGGTTGAAATTAATTCTACTCAATATTGATATATTATAATTATTATATTGATAATTGTATTCATATTAATTGTATCACTTAATATTGAGGAGAATTAAGCATGCTGACGTCCCCCTATATATCGTTTGAACCTGAATACAGCCCATTCTGTATATCATATGATCCCCACACAGTCTCCCCCATACACTGCATGAGCCTCACACAGCCTCCCTATATACACTGCATGAGCCCCACACAGCTTCCCTGTATACACTGCATGATGCCCCATAGCCTCCCCATGTGCAGCATGTCATCCCCATAAGCAGCAGCATGTCATCCCCATAAGCAGCACCATGTGCAGCATGTCACCCCCATAAGCGGCAGCATGTCACCCCCATAAGGCTACTTTCACACTTGCGTTTTTTTGCGCTGCGCACCGTGCGCAGTGCAAATGCAAATAAAAAACGCATCATGCATTTTTTGCGGTTTTGTGTGCATTTTTTAAAAAACTGCATGGTTTTTTTTGCGCTGATGTGCGCATTACCATGCGCACGTCAGTGCACCCATAGACTATAATGGGTGGTTGGGTGAAAAAAACGCATTGCGTGCTCATGCGTTTTTTTGGGACAAGTCGGACGCACAAAAAATGCAACAGGATGCATATTGTGCACCCGAGCGTACATTACAAAAAACTGCATGCGCATACAAACGCGTTCAAACACATGTGTATGCGCACCCATATAAAGTATAGGAAAAAAACGCATGGTTTTTTTGCGCAAAAAAATGCAAGTGTGAAACCAGCCTAAGCAGCAGCATGTCACCCCCATAAGCAGCACCATGTGCTGCATGTCACCCCCATATGCAGAACAGAACTCCACAAACTCACATGGGTCCCGTTCCCCGGCACTCTGCTTCTTTCCCTGCCTCCGGTGTGCTGACTCTCCGCAGTACACAGCTGATGCAATGAAAAGACGTAATCGCGTCAGCTATTTCACATGCTGATTCGTGGAGGAAGTGGTCGGAGGCCCCTCCTCCACCAAAGAAGTCAGTGCAGATGGAGACAGCGGGCACTGTGCAGCCCATGGACCTCTGATTTCCAACCCCATGGCTGTCTCGGTCTGCGAGCCGGACTGAGACAACCATAGGGTCGGATGTGGCCCGCGGGCCGCACTTTGCCCAGGTCTGATCTAAAACATTGATAAAGATGTTGAACAATACAGAGCCCTGTGGTACCCCACTTGAGACATTGTTCCAACTGGATGTGCTGCCATTTATGACCACTCTTTGGGTCCGATCACTAAGGCTAGTTTCACATTTGTCTTTATGTGCAGCGCATCGTGCGCAAGTAAAAATGCATGCAAAAACGCACATGTGTTTTTGCATGCGTTTGCTGTTTTTATGCGCATGCATTCTCTAGGTGTCACATTTCACATGAGGAAAATCCTTGAAACAGACTCAACCAAACAATGTTTCTTTGTGTAGGGGGTGGTTTAAACCAGTGTATACTCTTAAAACGCATGCATACGCATGTCCATGTGCACACCTGCATTCCCATAGACTGTAATGCGTTGTTTTGACGCATTGCGTGCCCAAGCGTTTTTTTGACGCCTTTGGGCTGACCCAAAAAATGCAACATGTTGCGTCCGGCGCGCCTAGACGCATACCTGGAGAAAACGCAGACGGATGCCTGCAAACACAAGACCATGCGTACGCTAATTAAACATAGGTACTCATGACGCATGAGCACGATGTGCTGCACACAAACGCTAATGTGAAACCAGCCTAAGCCAGTTATGAATCCACCTAACAGTTGCCTTGTCCATTCCATACTTAGTCATTTTTTCAATAAGGATGGTGTGAGATATTTTGTCAAATGCTTTTGCTGAAGTCAAGCTATACTATATCTACAGCATTTCCCTGATCCACCCAGTCAGTGATTCTGTCATAGAAGGAAGTTAAGTTAGTCTGACATGACTTCAGTTACGGAATTAGTTTATGTAGAGGTGGTGGAATATGAGAAGGGTCCTGGAAAATCATTAAAGTGATGTCTGTGTGTTACACTTTGCAGGAACGAATTATGGATGGAATAAGAGGTCATGGTGATCTGGACTGAATACAAAGGAAAAGGGAAAAATCAATTATGTGTAATTAGCAATGGGTGTATATACCGCTATGGATCATAGAATTCGTAGCAAAAAGTGGTCATAAAACTTAACTTTTAATTCAAGTATATCTTAAAAATAGCCCAAATGATAGAAAATGCAAAAAAGTGTAGCACTGCACTCACAAAATATAAAGCAGTCAACGCTGACCAACACATAGAACTATAAATACAATAAAATATTAGACTGTGTACCAAACACTTTATCAGTCAATATAGGACCCAAGGTTTTTAACCCCAATGAATAAGTATCATTTATGTGACCATCACTTTATAGAAAATAAACTGGGACAGTCTCACCACACCAACCAGAAGAAGGAACTGTCAATTCAAATGGTGATGGGCATAGTTTGTAGGTACGCTACTCCCAACGCATCTCCTCTGGTCAAGATTTTTCAGGGGAGTAAAGAACCAAAACAGTGGAACCACCCCATCATTCTAACTATTCGCATCCGCTGATATGGTACATTCCAATCCACAAAGCGGTGCAGCATTGCGCTGTCTGTATCTATCAGTTCAAACACTCTTAAATAAGGCAGCCGGCGCCATCCCCGGTAGATTGTCCATTAACTTTTTGATGATATTCTAATTTTATGAGGAGCACCTGTAGTTTACAAAAAGAACAATTCCAACATCTATAGTTTCCTGTTAAGAATTGGTTGGAAAATAATAACTTTTTGTTCAATAAAAATCTGTTATGAACTAAAATGTCTCCTAGGTTATGACACATTTTATCTACTATATAATCGTCTAATTCTGTCTGTCTGTAATGGAAATCCCGCGTCGCTGATTGGTCGCGGCCAGCCGGCCGCGACCAATCAGCAACAGGCACAGTCCAGCCGCGAATTGGCGTGGCATTCCAACAACACACGCCACCGCTACCGTCGGGAGATCTGCGGCACAGCCGGGAGATGACTGGCGCAGCGCTCAATGTGCGGATGGTACCCAGAGGAGACTTTCCTCCAGGCCCTGGGTACCATAAACCTGTAAAACATAGAATTAAATTAAAAAATAGTGATATACTCACCTTCCGACGGCCCCCGGACTCTTTCCCTCCTCTCACCACGCGCCCCGGCATCTTCCGGGCCCAGTAATGCTTTGCGCAAAGACCGCTGATGACGCCATGCTCTCGCGAGAGTGACGTCATCTCTGGTTCTTTGCGCTAAGCATTACTGGAACCGGAAGATGCCGGGAGCATGGAGAGGAGATCGGTGGCTGTCGGAAGGTGACTATATCTCTGTTTGTAACAGAAATCCCGCGTCCAGAGCACTGTGCCCTCCCGATGCGATAGCATCGGGACTCCATCTAGTATGAAAATAATGGTTTATTATTACTGGCTGTTTCTTGTAAATCCTTGTCACTTTCAATTAAATTCCAATTTTTCTAATGGATGCTTGGATTGAGTACATGATCAGATTTTGTTTAAAATTAAAAATAAATCTGTTTATTTTCTCTAGTCAACTTCTACGACAGCAGCATCGGAGGATGTCTCCCCGTCCTAATGAGGGACAGGAAACACAAGAGATTAAATACCCCTCACCTTCCTACAGCCACCAGTGTTTTTCCTGTCTCCTATGGGGCATGAAGAGGTCCTAGATGGTGCTGCCGTTACCAGCGATTAGGAGCACCTTAGAAGCTTACCTACTATATGCAGGGCAGCCAAGATCGGGTGCTCCGCTCTCCTCTAAAGGGATGCTACCGTGTTGTGAGTTCATTTTCCCCTTCACCATTGAGGTCTGATGAACTCCCTCTTCTGGTGAAGGATGGTAGTGAGGCTGATTACCAAGCACCTGGGCAGGATGATGATGACTGGGTGACGGGATTTACTGACTGGATATAAGGCAGCCGACGCCCTTCTGCCTTGCTGGTGATCTCTCTGAGGGATTCTAGGAGACCAGTCTAATTCCTGCTCCTCAAAAGCTAAGTTTTCTGCTCTACTTTTTGCATTTGTGTTTTGGTTTTGTTTTGCATTGTTTTCCTTGATTTCTGCCAATTCCCTGCTGGGGTGAGCTGAATTCCTTTTTGCTCTGTCTTCAGAAAATACCTGAGTACTGATATAGTCTTTTTGAAGCCTAGCGTCTTCAGGGATTTTTTCCCTATCAGCTGTGGGCTCTTGTTTTGATAGGGTTTTGGCGGATTACAGACAGCAGCTTTTCTATCCTGTCCTATCTAGTTAGCTTGGTCCCCATCATTTGCTCAGCCTATCTTTCTATCTGTGTCAGTGTTTTTTCATCTTGCTTCACCGTCATTATATGTTGGGGGCTGCCTATTGCTTTGGGGTCTGCTCTGGGGCAGTTTAGATTTCCCTTTCTGTCTTTAGGCTATGTAGTTCTCCGGCTGTGATCGAGGGGTCTAGGGCACCGTAGGAACCCCCCACGGCTACTGCTAGTTGTTGTTGATAGGTTCAGGGGTCTGCAATCCGATAGCTGCCAACTTCTCTAGTTTTCTGGACTTAGCTAGTATTTCTGTTTTTGCCTCCTACGGTGACTCATTCATACCACTACCGTCTCCATAAGGCATGCGACTCGGGGCCCCTCCTGCGCCTCCTCGGGAGGTAAAGCGGGGCTGTGATGTGTGGCTGGGGTCCTCCTGCAGCTCCCCGGCGTCCTCTTTCCGTGTGGCTGACTCCAGGAGTTTACGCGCACCAGAAGTGACGTCGACCCACACTTCCATTTTACTTCTTGGTGCGTTCCACGCTGGAATGCACTCATGGCCGGCAGGTGTCAGCGTTCTCCGGGACAGCGGCCATGTTTTGGGGCGTCCCCTTCGGGGTTCCCCCCTGTGGGCCTGTGGGCCTGGGGGAGGAGGAGCACAGAATCACGCTGGAGACCTCGATTCTTTAAATCCTGGTTGGGGATGCCTCCAGGTAAGACCCATTGTCTATGTCCCTCTGACTGATGACTGACTGACCATATGGACAGCGACAAACCCATACTGTCTGCTTCTGCAGAGCCCAGCGTTCACCCTCCTACTGTAAGTAGTGGATGAAGGTCCCTTGCTGTCTGGGTTATAGCCTTATGGATATCTTAGTATACCTTTTCTCTTCCTTGTTAGGGAGACAAGGTCCCTGCCCCTAAGAAGGATAAGGTGCCCAGCCGCAAGTGTGGTGTATGTGCTTCCAGACTTCCCTCTGCATATAAGAAGAAGCTTTGCACAGATGGTGTGGTGTGCTGAACAGCATCAAAACCCTCATCAAACAGGAGGTTCAATTTTCTATGGCTGCCTTTTCCCAGACTCCAGTACCACAACCCTCTCCTAAGAAAAGGAAGATGGCACCCGTGGAATCTGACTCGGGCGAAATCCGAATATTATTTTTCTTCCGAAGATATGGAAGAGCTGATTAGTATGGTGAGAAGCACCATGGGGGTTGAGGAAGTGAGATACTCTGTGCAGGATGAGATGTTTGAGGGGGCTGAAACCTAAAGATCAGAAGGGGTTTCCCATACACAAGAATATTCAAAACCTTATCCTTCACAAATGGAGCTTCCCTGAGAAAGGACTTGGCGTCCCTCCAGAGTTGAAGAATTGCTTCCCCCTAGACGGAGATTGTTCTTTATGGGATATGTGCAGGTGGCTAAAAAGTCGGCTCTTTCTTTCGAAGATTCATCCCAGCTCAAAGATGCCATGGATCAAAAAATCGAGAGCTTGCTAAGAAAGTCCTGGGACACCTCTACGAATCTGCTCAAAACAAACGTGGCCTCAACGTTCGTCGCCAAATCTCTAGTCCATTGGCTGCATACGTTAGAAGATCACCTTACTCAGAATGTCTAGGGAGGAGATACTTGACTCTCTCCCCCTCCTTCAGAAGGCAGCGGGGTTCCTTGCTCATGCCTCAGCCGAGTCCGTCCGGGCAGCGGCAAGATCCACAGTCTTCTCCAATTCTGCTAGGAGAGCACTATGGCTGAAGTCATGGGGGGGGTGACTTTACCTCCAAAACTAAACTATGTGCTATTCCCTCTCATGGACACTGTGTTCGACCCAGTTCTCAACGAAATCATAGAAAAATCTACGGAAAAAAAGAAATCAGTTCCCGAGCATAAAAACTCTAGGAAACTTTTTTTCGTCTCTCCCATGACCAGTCCTCCAAGAGGTAATTAAAGGAGAAAGGCAAAACAGGCCATGGCATTATCCAAAAGGTGAAAGGGCAAAAACATCCTTGTCCCCTGCTACCAGCATCCCCTGACAAACCATGACTGCTCTCCGGTCAGGGGTCGACTCGGATTTCCTTGCTCAGTGGCAGTCCATCTCCACAAACCAATGGGCTCTCCGTACCATACAGGACAGATTGAGCCTAGATTTCAAGAGTCCTCCCCCTCAATGCTTGAGAATTGCCTCCCTGCAGTCTCCATATCTCCAAGAATCCTTGCTGTTAGATCTGCAAGGTCTACTTCAAGCAAAGTTGATCTCTCAAGTACCACAACAGGAGATGGGCAGAGGCCACTATTCTCACCAGTTCTTGGCAATGAAGCCCTCAGGGAAACACAGGGTTATCATAAATCTGAAACCCCTGAACCAGGTGGTCAAGTTCAGACGGTTCAAGATGGAATCTATCAGATCAGCAGTCCCGCTTATTGGACAGGATTGGGTGATGGCTATAGTAGATCAGAAGGATGCCTATTATCATGTGCCGATCCATCTGGACCACAAGAAGTTCCTCAGATTTGCAGTTACCACGGTCACCGGGTTAGCCATTACCAGTTCAATATCCTGCCGTTCGGCATTTCATCAGCTATGCGGTTATTCACCAAGATTATGGTGGAGGCAGTAATCTTCATCCGACACCAGTGGGTTTGCATCATCCCATATCTAGACAACTTTCTCATCATCGCACCATCCATTACTTGTCTGGACCTAGATGTGGTGAAAATCCTGAAATCCCTAGGCTGGATCCCGAATTTGGAGAAATCGCATTTTCATCCTTCATCAAGGAAGAAATTCCTGGGAATTCTTTTGTATTCAGAGAAGACAACAACCTTCTTGCCCAGGGATCATCAACTCGACCTCATCCAGAAGGACTCCGGGTTCAGAGACCAGAGGACGCCAACCTTAAGGGACTCAATGTCTATTCTAGGTTCACTGATGTTGTGCATCCAGGCAATCTCCTGGGCTCAAGCCCATACACTAGTCTGTTATGAATGAGTCACCGAAGGAAGAAAAAACAAAAATACAAGCTAAGTCCAGAAAACCGGAGAGGTTGGTAGCTATCGGATTGCAGACCCCTGATCCTAATCACACAACTAAAAGTAGCCGAGGGGGGTTCCTACGGTGCCCTCGACCCCTCAATCACAGCCGGAGAACTAAATAAGTCTAAAGAAAGAAAGGGGAAATCTAAATGCCCCAGAGCAGACCCCAAAGCAATAGACAGCCCCGAACATGTATTGCCGGTGAAAAGCAGATGAAAACACAAACACAGACAGAAAGACAGGTTGAGCAAACGATGGGGCCCAATTAACTAAATAGGAAAGGACAGAATAGATGCTGGCTGCAATCCGCAAAAATTCTGCCAAAATAATGTCCAACACGTCTGATAGAAAAAAGGCCCTGAAGTCACTAGACTTCAAAAAGACTATATCAGCACTCAGGTATATTCTGAAGACTGAGCAAAAGATCAACGTGACCAGAGACAAAAATGGAGCTCAGCCTGTACCAACAAGGGCAGGCAGAACACAAAAACTAAGTAAACAGACAATATCTCATGGAAAAATAGAGCAAATACTTAGCTTTCAGAAGACAGGTACTGAAGTGGTTTGCAAGAGCTCAGAGCAGAAAGGATCACCAGCACCCCTGTAGGGCGTCGGCTGCCTTATATCCACTCAGTGATTCCGGGTGTCCAATCAGGCTCCACCTGTTCAGATGACAGGTTCTTCCCAACCCAATCAATTTCACTACCTCTCTTCACCAGCAGAGGGAGTTCATCAGACATCAACGGTGAAGGGGAAAATGAACTCACAACACTAGTCCTTCAGTCTCATGTGCTTCTGTATTCAAGAAAGCATCAAAATGCACTGACCAAGAGAGTTCCCTTTCCCGCTCATGTGATTTCTTCTCTTTCACGGCGGCTAAATTACCAAAACCTCCAGTGGGGGGGTGTAAGCTAGGATCAGCTTCCCCTGAAGGTACTTGTTTCAGGCGCCAGTTGTAGAGGCTGGGGTGCTGTGGTGGAGGGATCTTACTTCCAGGGGTTGTGGCCCCCAGACATCAGTTCCAGCTCATCAAACGTGAGGGAACGGAATGCAGTAGAGGAGACCTTGAAAGCCACATCAGCCCTCATCCAAGGCCACCATGTGTATGTCTATTCTGACAACATGACCACAGTGGCCTACCTCCTGCACCAAGGAGGCACGAAATACGTCAGTTTAAAATCAATCGCTGAAAGGATTTTTGCCTGGGCAGAAAAACCTCTTTTGTCCATCACAGCAGTACATCTAAAGGGATCGGACAATATCCAGGTGTACTTCCTCAGCAGGAAGGACGTCCATCCGGATGAATGGTGCCTGGACCAAGCGGTCTTCTTGTCCCTGGTATCAAGGTTGGGGAGTAGAGATGTAGACCTGTTTTCCAATGGTCAGAATGCAAAGGTGAAGACGTTCTTTTTCCCTCAGTCTGTGAATGGAGAGCGGGGAATAGACTCCCTCTCCCATCCTTGGAGGTTCAGCCTGGCATACGCCTTCCCACTGATTCCAATGCTAGCAAGGACACTACAGAAGATTCGGATACATCAAGTCACTACGATTCTGATTGCCCCCATGTGGCCAGGAAGAAGCTGGTATGGCGGTTTGATGGACATGGCTGAGGAAAGTCCACTGCTGCTGCCCCAGAAGGTTGACCTCCTTTAACAGGGTCCCCTGCTACACCATACCTGCGCAGATTGAACCTTGCGGCCTGGCTACTGAAGCCAAAATCCTAAAAGCTAAAGGGCTCTCGGATGGAGTAATACAAACTCTTTACAAGAGTAGAAAGCCGGTGACCAATGCCATCTATGGGAAAATTTGAAAGAGATTCTCATCCTGGTGTTTCCCGAATATTCCTGATCCCTTCCATTCTAACAGCGCACAAATTTTGGACTTGCTTCAAAAGGGTTTGGATCTAGGGCTTACACTTAGTACACTGAAAGGGCAGGTGTCAGCTCTTGGTTCCTTTTTTGATCAGAACTTAGCCGGCCACCGCTGGGTTAAATGTTTTATGACCTCTGCAGCTAGGATTCATCCTAGACTTTGTAGCCAGGTTCCCCCCCTGGGATTTGAATCTAGTCCTTAATAGTTTAAACTCATGGATGATATGGGTTCAAATGGATCTTGGGTTAAAGAACCTGACCCTCAGAACCATTTTTCTAGTAGCAATTACTACCGTTAGGGCCTGCAACTCTCCTACACGTCTGTCAGTACAGGAGCCCTACTTAACTCACTACAGATAGCATTATCTTTCGATTAGAGGTCAGGATATTGTGCTACCCTCATTCTGCCCAAATCCTTCCAATGCGAAGGAAGAAATCTTTCACACCGATGTTCGCAGGGTGGTTCTCTATTACCTCCAACAAACCAAAAATTGGAGGATTGACCAAAACCTATTTATTCAGTTCACAGGATGGAATAAGGGCAAAAAGGTGGCTAAAAATACGATTGCTAATTTAATCAAGCAAGCTATCTGTCTGGCATATTCATTGCAGAATCTTTCTCCTCCTGCATCACTGAAGGCTCATTCTACCCGTGCAGTATCCACCTCGTGGGCAGAGAGAGGGAACGCATCTTCTGAGCACATATGCAGAGCCTCCACCTGGTCTTCTGTCCATACGTTCACCAGGCACTACAGACTACGTTTCAATAGGGATTTAACATTTGGCAGACGAGCTCTGCAGGCTGTTGTCCCTCCCTAAAGAAATTAGTTGTTGGTATTACTTTGATGCTGCTGTCGTGGAAGGTGACTAGAGAAACCAGAATTAGTCTTAGCGGTAATTCGGTTTCTTGGAACCTCCCATGACAGCACTAATTTCCCTTCTGATGTTCTTATTGGATGATTCCTGCTCTTTGGTGGTAACTATACAAGCTAGTGTGTCCAGAAAAAACACTGGTGGTTGTATGAAGGGGAGGTGTATTTGACCTCTTTTGCATTTCCTGTCCCCCATTAGGAAGGGGAGACATCCTCCGATGCTGTTGTCGTGGAAGTTTCCTAGAAACCGAATTACCGGTAAGACTAATTATATTTTCTCTTGCTTCTAGTCTAAGATTAGTAGATTTTATATTTACGACCTTTTATGAGCTCTTTATGTGTTCTTGTCTATGCTTTTGAAAAAAGGCTTCTTTCAATACAGGTAATGGGTAACCTTTTAAACCCCTTAACGACTGCCAATACGTCTTTTAAAGGCGGCAGTTAAGGGTACTTAATCCTCAGCGACGCTTTTTAACAGGGCTGAGAAATAAGTGGATAGTGCCCCCCAGAGTTGGAAAATCTCTGGGGTCTCAGCTGAGACATGATTCTGGTCGGTTTTTACTGACCCCTAGTGTTGAGATTGCCGTTATTCCGGGAAAAGAACTCTGATTTCCTATTTAATTTCTCTCTCCTCTGAGATCGCACATCAGAGCAGAGAGAAATGGGGTCCCCCAGTACTTCCGGTGT
The DNA here is from genome assembly GCF_039654945.1 of Dendrobates tinctorius. Lineage (NCBI taxonomy): Eukaryota > Metazoa > Chordata > Amphibia > Anura > Dendrobatidae > Dendrobates > Dendrobates tinctorius. The sequence goes on from NW_027361733.1 coordinate 34,520,767, forward strand.
CCCTGGACCCTCCTGCATCTCCCCCAGCCAGTGGCATCTTCTTCCAGGAAGAAAATGGCGGGCGCATGCACAGTGCGCCCGCCAAGATCTGCCAGCTGGCACCCATCAACAATAGGAAATTTCTCTGTCACTTCATTGGGGGACACAGGAACCATGGGGGTTTGCTTCTGCTGCCACTAGGAGGCTGACACTATGTACAAAAAAGTTAGCTCCTCTGCAGTATACACCTCACCGACTGGTACTAGGTTAATCAGTTTTAGCTTAGTGTCAGTAGGAGGTGGACACAGGTCTTTCATTATACCCATCTCTACTTCAGTGTTCGCCGTTCTTTTCAGGTACCCAGAGGGATACAGCGTGAAGAGTTACTGATGTATTCCCACGAAGAGACTGAGTACGACGTGTACTACCACCCCATATCCTCATACGTCTACTCGGCAGGACCCCAGCCCCTAACACAGAAGTGTGTTTAGGTGATCCGATCATCGGTCCTGCCTCCGTCTCCCACCCACTTGCCCACCAGAGCCTGTCGATTTAAGGAGATGAGGATGTCCCACAACGCAGGATTATTGGACGTCCGATCATTCCTAGATGGGGAGGTACTTTTTTCTCTCTTTCTCTCTCTCTCCCCCCCCAGGTGCTGTCGAAGGAGTACAGAAAGAAGTTAAGAAGATCCAAGAAGATCAAAGAAGAAAAAAAAACTCCTTTATTTTAATGGTGGGCATTAGGGGTCTTTCCCCTTTAAGGCAGGCATACTTTTGCGGCGATTTAGGGCCCTCCACGCCACTCCCCCATGCTTCGGCGGTCACCAGCTGTAATCTAGGTCCCGGCTTCACTCGGGCCTAGCTGCAGTGTTAGGCATTAGGGGTCTTTCCCCTTTAGTTCTGGGGATATTGGGGGCACCAGACATTCCTTTATGGATTTTTAGGGCCCTCCGCGCCACTCCCTCATGCTTCACTCAGGCTTCACTCGGGCCTAGCTGCAGCATTGGCTCCGCACCCTTCTTCCTGCTCTTCGGGTGGGCTTTTCTCCCGCCTGTCTCCTAGTCAGCTCTTTCCTACCTGCGCTTAGCTTCGTCCCCCCTCGGCTTCATCTCTCTGTACGGAGCTGGCACCATCTTACTGCTCCTGGCCCCGGCGCTTGGCGCCTCCCCCTCTTCCTGTTTTAGAGCGGGCTTTTCAGCAAGCATCGCTGCAGCGCATGATTTTTCCCTCCTGGACCTGGGCATCCTCTTGCGGTCACCATTTTTCTGGATTGTGGATCCGGATAGTGCCTTCCTGCGGAGCCTCCTCTTTCTAGCACAGCAGCCCTACAGCCTGGAAGCTGTATACAGGATGACTGCTGTACTATGACTAGCTTCTCTGCAGACTGACACTCTCCTCTGCATCTCTCTGTCCCCTATCCTGGCATCAGTTAGTGGATCTGCTCATCATGCCTAATTCTAAAGGAGAGCGTTCTCTTCCACCTCCTCTTCTTCCTCCTCTACTCTTGTCAGACACTTTGTGTGTTCTTCGTTCAAGTGCAGGCTTCCTTCAGGTCAGTCCTCTCCCCTCTGTCAGGACTGCAGCATCCCCACTGTGCCCACAGCCCAGGAGTCCCCTTCTACCCCAGGTGAGAGCAAGGCACCTATTCCAGGGTGGGCTTCCTCTCTGTCACAGTCCGTGGCTGATCTCACCAAGGTGTCCTAGACCCTGGTGTCCGTACTTGACAGGTTGCCCCTTCCGACTTCCGTAGTTGCTAGTGGTTCACAGGAATCACCGTCTAGGCCTTCCAACACAGGCTGCAAGAGATCCAGACAGGAGATCCATTCTAGGTCCTCCTCCTGCTCCATCTCATCCCCCCGGTCTTTTCCGGTAGTTTGCCTATTCCCGATCCTCCTCTCCCGAGTCAGGTGAGACGTTTTCGGACGCACAGAGGATGATTTCGGACCTGGATTCGGACCAAACCTCTAACATGAGGGATATGGTCAACCAGACCTTTAGCATCAAGAACACCTCTACGGAACCCGCAGAGCAAGGTCCAAGGTCTTTGCTCCTCATACAGAATTTGAGGAGGTAATTGCCAGGGAAAGGGAGAACCCGACCAGACGCTTTCAAAGAGGGAAGTGTCTTGGCATCCTATATCCCTTTTGTCCACCAACACAGTCCTCCCACTTACTAACGGAGCATACCTCAAGGATTCCAATGACAGAATTATATAATCCTTGGCAAAGTCAGCCTTCGAAGCGGCCGATTCTACATTATGTCTGGCTTTTGCCTCTACTTGGGTCTCGAATTCCATAGCCAGATGGGCCAAACAACTCCGTCAGGGCATTCTTGCTGGAGCTCGACCAGAAGATCTGGCGGATCTCGCCGACCAGATTTCTCATGCAGGGAAGTACTTGGTAACTGCCTCCCTGTATGCCACGGCTTGTGCAGCTCAGGCATCCAGCAATATCGTGGCTATCCAACGGACTATTTGGCTTAAGGCCTGGCAGGCAGACTTGTTGTCAAAATAGTCCCTTACCAGCCTTTCCAGGGGTCACATACAAATATAGAACGAAATCCATTGTTACTGTATCATGTATCAAATCCGCGGCACATGTGTTGCTGCGGTGCCAAGAAAGATTCTTCTCTCGTGTGTTCTGGGGCACCACAGCAACACACGCGCCACTGATTAAGTCACAGGTGGGCGCCTTCTCATTATCTATGTAAAGCAGTACAGACACACTCTGGACACGGCCCCCTGAGGAAGCCAACTCAATACGCGCGTTGGGGCTTCGTATTCCGGGATCCTGTGCAGAGGGACTATGGGTAAGAGTGGCTTTATCATTACCTTATGCGATTGTGGACATCTCAGACTGCTGTTAGTGGTTTGCTTTAGCTATTAGGATTTCCCTGCAATCACTCACATTGTTCACAGGGACTTTAGGGTTCAAATCATTACCATTTGAATCTTTTATGGGAGCCGTGATGTATCTTATTTAGATGTATCTATATTGCCACTCTCCCACCTCCATTCATGTATTTTGTCAGGCTCGGTCTTACGTGTTTTTTGCTTGTTTTTTTCCCCTCTTTTATGAACTCCATGTTTATGCTTTGGTAATATTATGAGATTGTATTTATATTTGAATAAAATAGGTAAAAAATACAATATTTTGTTTGTACACTGTCTTTATCGTATTCAAACTTTCCAGGGGTCACGTCTGTTCGGCTCTATGTTGGACCAAATTATTAAGGACGCCACCGGGGGCACGAGTTCCCTTCTCCCCCAGTCCAAACCTCGACGACTTCCTCTTAAGCTGCAGTTTCGGTCCTTTCGTCCATTTCGCCGTTTTGCGGCGACAGAGGATGTTTTCCACCAGCAGAGGCTGCAGGCTCGACAGGTTAGGAAGGTTTACTTTAAACCCACCCCTTCCTGGTGTTTCTGTAACACCCAAGGTAGATCCGCCAGTCCTGGACATGGCAGATCTTCCTCTGCATAACTCGTATCGAGACCCCAGCTTATCTCCCAGGCTGGGCGGTCGTCTCCCTTTTTTTTTTTTTTTCCAGAGATGTTTGGCTCACCTTGGTGGAGGACGCATGGGTCAGGGAGGTTGTATCCTCAGGATACAAAATAGAGTTTGCTTCGTGACCCCGAGATTGATTCTTCCAATCCCGCCCCTCAAGAGATCCTCTAGTTCCTGGATTTTTGCATCCATAGCCTCTCTTCTCAGTTTGGGGGTAATCGTTCCCATCCCAGACCGGGAGCGTTTCACAGGTTTCTATTCAAACCTGTTTGTGGTGCAGAAAAAAAACGGCGCGGTTCGGCCCATCCTGGATCTCAGGTTGCTGAACAAAATGATCCGCCTGCAGCATTTCAGGATGGAATCCCTTCATTCAGTAATTGCTTCCATGGAGACGCAGGAATGTTTGTGCTCCATAGACATCCAAGACATGTCCAAATTTTCCCGGGGCATCAAAGATGCCTGCGTTTTGTGGTATAGCATGACCATTTCCAGTTTGTCGCCCTGCTGTTTGGACTTGCAATTGCTCCCAGGGTTTTCACAAAAATCATGGCAGCATTGATGGCCATTTTGAGGATCAGAGGTCTAGTTCTCATGCCATACCTCGACGATATCCTCATCAAGGCTCCTTCGTTTTCTCAGGCACACAAAAGCCTAGCCATTGTTCTCGACTCCCTGTCCCATTTCTGGTGGCTTGTCAACAGGAAAAAGTCCTGCCTTGTTCCGACTCAGCACCTGATTTTTCTAGGCGTGCTGTTTGACACCCGTCAGATGAGGGTTTTTCTTTCCAAAAAGAGCGCAATCCTCCAGCAGGGAGTTCGCTCTCTACAGGGCCCTCGGCTTCCTTCCCTCCGCTTAGCCATGAAGGTCCTTGGGATGATGGTGGCAGCGCTGGAGGCGATCCCTTTTGCCCAATTCCACTCGACCACTTTAGCAGGCCATCCTTTCTCAGTGGGACAAGTCTGTTCTCTCTGGATCGTCCAATTCGGCTCTTTCCAAGTCAGACGGTCTCTCAATTGGTGACTGTCATCCCTCCTCATTTTCCAGGGCCTGTCCTTCCTGTTCACTGGCAGGTGGTGACAACTGACGCCAGCCTTCTAGGCTGGGGGGCAGTATTTCGTCACTTGACTGTCCAAGTGACTGGTCGGCTCAGGAATCCTCTCTTCAATGTCCTCGAGATAAGGGCCATTCTTCTGTCCCTCCTTCACTGGGAAAAGCTTCTCAGGGGTCTGCCAACCCGGGTTCAGATGGACAATGCCACGGCAGTGGCCTACGTCAATCATCAGGGACGGACTCGGAGTTCCTTGGTGATGGCAGAGATGGCCAAGATTCTTCTCTGGGCAGAGGCGTCGATTCTGACGATAACTGCAGTGCATATCCCCGGTGTGGACAACTGGGCCGCCGTTTTTATTACCCACGAGGGCCTCGCAGCAGAGTGGTCTTTGCATCAGGAGGTGTTTCATCAGATTTGCCTTCGATGGGTAACTCCAGATGTGGACCTAATGGCATCCCGGCTGAACAGGAAGGTTCCACGGTTCATCTCCAGGTCCCACGATCCTCGCGGAGGGCACCGACGCTGTGGCCATTCCCTGGTCGCAGTTTGTGCTTCCCTATCTGTATCCTCCCCTTCCCCTTCCCAGGCTATTGAAGATCAAGGCGGAAGAGGTGTCGGTCATACTGATCACATCGGATTGGCCCAGAAAGTCTTGGTTCGCAGAGATCGGAGGCTTCCAGACAGACCAGATCTGCTGTCCCAAGGACCAATCTGCCACCGAAATTCTTCGTTTGTCAATTTAACGGCGTGGCTGTTGAAACCGCGGTTCTGAGAGCGTCCGGTTTTTCAGATAGGGTGTTTCACGCCATTTATTATTATTATTATTATTATTATTTATTGTTTATTATTTATAGCGCCATTTATTCCATGGCGCTTTACATGTAGGGAGGGGTATACATAAAAACAAGTACAATAATGTTAAACAATACAAGTCATAACTGGTACAGGAGGAGAGAGGACCCTGCCCGCGAAGGCTCACAATCTACAAGGGATAGGTGAAAGTACCGTAGGCGAGGGTAGAGCTGGTCATGCAGCGGTTTGGTCGATCGGTGGTTACTGCAATTTATAGGCTTGTCGGAAGAGGTGGGTCTTCAGGCTCTTTTTGAAGGTTTCGATGGTAGGTGAGAGTCTGATAGGTTGTGGTAGAGAGTTCCAGAGTAGGGGTGATGCGCGAGAGAAATCTTGTATGCGATTGTGGGAAGAGGAGATAAGAGGGGAGTAGAGAAGGAGATCTTGTGAGGATTGGAGGTTGTGTGCAGGAAAGTACCGGGAGACGAGGTCACAGATGTATGGAGGAGACAGGTTGTGCATGGCTTTGTATGTCATGGTTAGGGTTTTGTACTGGAGTCTCTGGGCAATGGGGAGCCAGTGAAGGGATTGACAGAGGGGAGAAGCTGGGGAATAGCGGGGGGACAGGTGTATTAGTCGGGCAGCAGAGTTTAGAATAGATTGGAGGGGTGCGAGAGTGTTCGAGGGGAGGCCACTGAGCAGGAGGTTGCAGTAGTCAAGGCGAGAGATAATGAGGGCATGGACTAGGGTTTTTGCAGATTCTTGGTTGAGGAATGAACGGATTCGTGAAATATTTTTGAGTTGAAGTCGGCAGGAAGTGGAAAGGGCTTGGATATGTGGTTTGAAGGAGAGATCAGCATCAAGGATTACCCCGAGGCACTTGGTTGAGGAATGAACGGATTCGTGAAATATTTTTGAGTTGAAGTCGGCAGGAAGTGGAAAGGGCTTGGATATGTGGTTTGAAGGAGAGATCAGCATCAAGGATTACCCCGAGGCAGTGAGTTTGTGGGACTGGGGAGAGTGGGCAGCCATTTACTGTAATGGATAGGTCCGTTGGGGGGTCACGTGAGATGGGGGAAAGATGATGAATTCTGTTTTGTCCATGTTAAGTTTCAGAAATCTGGTAGAGAAGAAGGATGAAATAGTGGACAGACATTGAGGGATTCTGGTTAGCAGGGAGGTGATATCTGGTCCAGAGATGTAGATCTATGTGTCATCAGCATAGAGATGATACTGAAAGCCATGAGATTCTATAAGCTGTCCCAGGCCAAATGTGTAAATGGAGAAGAGCAGGGGTCCTAGGACTGAACCTTGTGAGACTCCGACAGATAGGGGGCGAGGTGAGGAGGTGGTGTGTGAGTGGGAGACGCTGAATGTCCGGTCTGTTAGGTATGATGAGATCCAGGACAAGCCCAAGTCTGTGATGCCAAGGGATGAGAGGGTCTGTAATAGTAGGGAATGGTCCACTGTGTCAAAGGCAGCCGACAGTTCCAGGAGGAGGAGGACAGAGTAGTGTTGCTTGCTCTTGGCATTTAAGAGGTCATTGGTGACCTTAGTAAGGGCTGTTTCGGTGGAGTGGTGTGACCGGAAGCCAGATTGTAAGCGGTCGAAGAGGGAGCAAGAAGAGAGATGGGAGGACAGTTCAAGGTAGACGTGTTTTTCCAGTAGCTTGGAGGCATAGGGGAGAAGTGATACAGGACGATAGCTAGATCCAGAGGATGGGTCAAGAAAGGGCTTTTTGAGGATAGGTGTGATTGAGGCATGTTTAAAGCTTGAGGGGAAAACACCAGTTGTTAGTGATTGGTTGAAGAGATGGGTTAGGGTTGGGATGAAGACTGTGGTGAAGTTTGGGATGAAGTGGGAAGGGATCGGGTCAAGTGCACAGGTGGTGAGATGTGATCTTGAGAGTAGAGTGGAGAGTCGATCTTCTGTAATGATGGAGAAATTGGTTTTGGAGGTGGAGGGCTGGGAAGTCGGGAGGAGGGTCTCTGGGGGTTGTTGACCAAAACTGTCTCTGATGTTATCAATCTTCTGCTTGAAAAATGAGGCAAAGTCTTCAGCTGAGATGAGTGGGGAGGGAGGAGGTGCTGGGGGACGGAGGAGAGAATTGAAGGTGTTGAATAACTGTTTTTAGGGTTGTGAGACAGGGCGGATATGAGCGATGAGAAGTAGGTTTGTTTAGCTGTGGCGAGTGTGGTCTTGAAAGTAGTGAGAGACTGTTTGAATGCGATGAAGTGCTCGTTGGAGTGGGATCTTTTCCATCTGCGCTCAGCAGCCCTGGAAGCTCGCCTCAGTTCTTTGGTCAGACTAGTGTGCCAGGGCTGTCTGTTGATTTTGCGAGCTTTGGTATGTGTAAGTGGGCAGCAGATTCCAAAGCTACAGCTATTGTGGTGTTATATAGAGAAGCAGCGTCATCCGCATTGTGTAAGGAACTTATATCTGTGAGAGGGAGGAGGGATTCAGAGAATGAGTGTAGGTCAAGGTGTTTAAGATTTCTGCGAGGGTTTGAAAGTTTGTGGGGTGGGGATTGTAGACATGGAGTGGAGAGGGAAGAGAATATGAGAAGGTTGTGGTCAGAGAGAGGAAGAGGTGAGTTAGAGAGGTTAGATAGGGAGCAGAGGCGGGTGAAAATGAGGTCCAGTGTGTGGCCATCTTTGTGGGTGGCTGTAGAAGACCATTGAGTGAGGCCGAAAGAGGAAGTGAGAGATAGAAGTTTAGTGAAAGCTGAGAGGGAAGTGTCAATGGGGATGTTGAAGTCGCCCATGATGATAGTAGGGATGTCCGCGGAAAGGAAATGAAGTAGCCAGGTGGTGAAGTGGTCAAAGAAGGTGGTGGCAGGCCCTGGGGGCCGGTAGATGACAGCCAGTTGGAGGTTGGAGGGGGAGTAGATGCGCACAGAGTGCACCTCAAAGGAAGTGAGGGTAACAGAGGGTGGCAGTGGGATTGGGGTGAAGGAGCAGGTATCTGACAGGAGAAAACCAGCTTCTCCGCCATGTTTGCTGCTGGGGTGGGGGGTGTGAGAAAGGTGGAAGCCACCATATGAAAGTGCAGCAGGAGAGGCTGTGTCAGAAGGGGTGAGCCAGGTTTCGGTGATGGCGAGGAAGGAAAGTTTGGTAGTAACAAAAAGATCATGGATGTAGGAAAGCTTGTTGCAGACAGAGCGAGCGTTCCACAGAGCTCCTGTTAGTGGGACTGGGGAAGCGGGGGCTGGGTGAATGGGTATAAGGTTGGAGTGGTTACGGAAGGTTGTGATAGAGCGTGGATGGGAGGTAGAAATGACTGTGGGAATGTGGTGAGGAGGACCAGGATTTGGAGAGATATCACCAGCAGTGAGAAGGAGCAGAGAAAGTGTTAGCAGGTGGGAGCAGGAGAGGGCATGAGGGGGCTGTCTGTGTTTGCAGACAGAGGATTGTATGTTAAGGAACAGTTTTGAGGAGGAGGCGAGGTGGATGGGGAGGATTGAAGAAGAGATGAAAAGTTCCTTACTAGGAGTAGGGATTAGGGGAATTAGCAGAAAGTGAAGGATTATTGGGGTGAAAGTGAAAACAAACAGACATTGTTTACAGTGACTGTGTACAGTTACCTTCAGTTCCCTTCCGGTTCAATTCTGGTTTTAATTCTAAAATTTATCTTCACACTTCTAGAACACACTTATATGAATCACACTGCAGACTGAAGTCTATGCAGATTTGAGCTATGCAATATATGTGCAACTAAGTGCAGTCAGGTGTGAAGCAGAGAGGAGTGGTCTCTGCTCATCTTGGTCGCACCATTAAGAGTGGACCAGATGCATATGATCAAGCCAGAGTAAACAAGGTCATAAATAACTCTGGGGTTAGCTGAAAGGCATACCATGTGAATGCTAGGTGCAGAGGCAAGTCTATGTGCAAAGCTGGGTCATGGACTATGTGCTCTTCATAGACAGACAGCAGGAGAGCTGGGTGGATGAACATACCATGTGAATGCTAGGTGCAGAGGCAAGTCTATGTGCAAAGCTGGGTGATGGACTATGTGCTCTTCATAGACAGACAGCAGGAGAGCTTGGTGGATGAACATACCATGTGAATGCTAGGTGCAGAGGCAAGTCTATGTGCAAAGCTGGGTGATGGACTATGTGCTCTTCATAGACAGACAGCAGGAGAGCTGGGTGGATGAACATACCATGTGAATGCTAGGTGCAGAGGCAAGTCTATGTGCAAAGCTGGGTGATCCAGGATTAGAAAACCGTCATCTTCCAGGGTCTATTATCGAACCTGGAAAGCCTATTTCAGCTGGTATGAGTCCAATCGCATTCCGCCTATGCCCTTTTCTCTCCCTTCTATTTTGGCGTTTCTCCAGGCGGGACTGGACGCTGGTCTGGCCCTTAGTTCCCTAAAGGGTCAGGTGTCAGCGCTTTCCATTCTTTTCCAGAGTTTATCCTTCCGCTCTCAGGTCAGAACCTTTCTTCAAGGGGTAGTGCATGCGGCTGCTCTGTACCAGACTCCCGTGGATCCCTGGGACCTCAATCTAGTCCTTGAAGCCCTGAGGAGTTCTCCTTTTGAACCTCTCAGAGAGGTTTCTCTGTCCTTACTGTCCTGAAAGATGGCCTGTCTTGTGGCCATCACCTCCATTAGGCGCGTCTCGGAGTTGGCGGCTTTCTTGTTGCCCCCCTTTCTTGGTTCTTCACCAGGATTAGGTGGTTTTGTGGCCCCCGCCTTCCTTCCATCCCAAAGTGGTGTCCGTTTTTCACCTAAATGAGGACATTGTCCTCCCTTTTTGTCCTGCTCCGACTCACCCTCTGGAGCGTTCATTGAACAAGCTAGACCTGGTCAGGGTGGGGAGGGTCTATCTGGCTAGGACCGCCCCTTTTAGGAAGACGGACTCTATTTTCATCATTCCAGATGGTGCATGAAGAGGACTTCCAGCTTCCAAGGCTGCGATTGCTCGCTGGATCAGAATAGCAATTTTGGAGGCTTACCCCAAAAAAAGAGTGCCTCCCCCTGGGATTAAGGCTCACTACCTGGGCAGTGGACACCTCCTGGGCGGTGCACCATAGGGCATCCGCTCTACAACTTTACAAGGCGGCAACTTGGTCTTCTGTCCACACGTTTGCAAAATTTTATAGGGTCCATATCTATTTGGCGAATGCCAGCTTAGGCAGAAGGATCTTGCAGGTGGCAGTGGTGAGTTTTCTGACCTAAATGGAGTTTTATGCTGTTCCCTCCGCAGGGACTGCTTTGGGACGTCCCGTGGTTCCTGTGTCCCCCAATGAAGCGATAGAGAAAACAGGATTTTTGGTTGCTTACGGTAAAATCTGTTTCTCGAAGCCTTCATTGGGGGGCACAGCACGCTCCCATGTTTATCAGCTATTTTTTCTGTGTTCTATTGTTACAGTTGAGGAGTTCAGCTATTTTTTCTGTGTTCTATTGTTACAGTTGAGTTGTCTGCTTTTGTTTTTTTTTTTTCTCTTTATATTGTTGATTCTCCTACTACTTTCTCAGTAACTGATTAACCTAGTGCCAGTTGGTGGGGTGTATACTGCAGAGGAGGAGCTAATTTTTTTTTTTTCATTGTGTCAGCCTCCAGGGGAAGAGTTCTGAGGAGAGAATTTGCATATTCCCAGTGCCTTCTGGGATAAGTAAAGAGTCTCCGCGAGCTCAACGATCACTGGATTTTGGCTGCTGCAGCTGAAAAGAGGAAATCGGTAAATCGTGCGCTGAATTTTGGTTCATTTTTTCATCGCTTTGAAATCTAACAATAACAATATGGAAGAGGCCAGGAGCCATTTGGTGAGCTGCATTTCTTGCTACATGTTCACAGACTTACCAGTGGAAAAGCCTAACTTTACATGCCACAAATGCAAGCTTGTGTCCCTGTTGGAGGAAAAGTTGCAAAATCTCAAAGAGAGGTTGGCTACATTAAAGATCATTAAGTAAGCTGAAGAGTTCTTAGACAGAGTAGAATTATCTCTTCATGATACAGAAAGAGAAGAAATTCGAAGTGCACCTGAAAATTCAGAGGAATGGAAACGTGACCCAGAGAAGCAGGAGGGTCGGGAGGCTGTCAGCGCCCATACTGCTAAGGAACAAGTTCCAGACTCTTACACAGGAGAACGATGAAGAAATACATCAAGATAAGACTTTATCCACAAAGAACAACCTTGTACGCTCTCAGTCCTCCTGGCTGGAGAAAGAAAAATGTTGTGAAGAAGAAACGGAGAGTAGTGGTCATGGGGGATTCTCTGTTGAGAGGAACAGAGGCCACTATCTGCAGACCAGATATAACCTCAAGAGAAATGTGCTGTCTTCCAGGTGCAAAAATTAAAGATGTGTCTGACAGGATATCAGGACTCTTTAGATCTACAAAAGACTACCCATTCCTGCTAATACATGTGGGGACAAATGACACAGCAAGAAACGACCTGGAAACTGTTATGAATGGGTCACCGTGGAGGAAAAACCTAAACAAGCTAAGCCCCAGAAAAAACAGAGAGGTTGGTAACTATGTAGATTGCAGATGCCTGATCCTAACCACACAACTAGCAGCAGCCGTGGACCATACCTACAATGAACCTAGGCGCCTCGTCACGGCCGGAGGACTAAATAAGCCTAAAGCAAGAAAAGGGGAAAACTAACTGCCCCAGAACAGACCCCAAAGGAATAGACAGCCCCCACACATGTATTGACGGTGAAACAAGATGAAAACACAAACATAGGCAGGAAAATAGGCTGAACAAACGATGGGGCCCAAACTAACTAGAAAGGATAGGAAAGGAAAGACACTGTCTGCAATCTGCCAAAAACACTACAAAAATAATGTCCAACACTTCTGATAACAAAATTAACCCTGAAGTCACTAGACTTCTCCCACTATATCAGCACTCTGAAATATTCTGAGGCAGAGCAAAAAGAGGTCAATCTAATAAGGGACAAAAAGCAAATTGGCAAATACAGATAAGTAAGAGTGGAAATTCAGCACAGCCCCAGCTGGGGCTGGCTGACCACACAAAAAACTGAATAGACCAGCAAAATCAAGTGTGAACAAAAGCAGAAAAACGTAGCTTGAGCTGACTGGAACAGAGCTGAGAACCAAGACTTGACAAGCCAGAAGGAATCACCAGCACCAGAATAGGGCGTCGGCTGTCTTAAATCCAGTCTGAGATTCCTGAGGTCCAATCGTCATCCTCATCAGGTGGCAAATCTCTACTGATTAAATCAGCCTCACTACCTCCTGTTACCACCAGAGGGAGCCTGGAAGGAGAACTCACAACTGGTAGACCAGAAAATGAACTCACAACAGTACCCCCCCTTGAAGAGGGGTCACCGAACCCTCATCCACACCACCAGGCCGATCAGGATGGACCTGGTGAAGAGCACGAACCAATCTAATGCCATGAATATCAGAGGCAGAGACCCAAGAATTATCCTCCCTGCCATAACCCTTCCATTTGACCAAATCCTGGAGTCTCCATCTAACCAAACGAGAATCCAATATTTTCTCTACCTCATATTCCACATTGCCTTCAACCAACACAGGGTCAGGAGGTGCTGCCATAGGAACCACTGGCTCAACAAACTTCTTCAACAGAGATTTGTGAAATACGTTATGGGTATTGAACGTAACTGGAAGAGCTAATCGAAAAGAAACAGGATTAAGAATCTCCAAAATCTTATAAGGTCCAATGCTTAAATTTTGGAGATGCAACCTTCATAGGAATATTCTTAGACGACAACCAAACCATATCACCCACTTTAAACCGGGGACCGATGGTCCTATGCCGGTTGGAAAATCGCTGGGCCTTTTCCTGAGAGAGTGACAACTTATCCACCACTAGGTCCCATATCTGCTGCATTCTCTCAACCACAGTGTCCACACCTGGGCAGGACGAAGATTCCACTTGCCCTGAAGAGAATCGAGGATGAAACCCAAAATTACAGAAAAAGGGTGACATCAAAGTGGCAGAACTAGCTCTATTATTCAGCGCAAATTCGGCCAAGGGCAAAAATGAGACCCAATCATCCTGATCAGCAGATATAAAACATCTTAAATAAGACTCCAAGCTCTGGTTTGTTCTCTCAGTCTGTCCATTGGTCTGGGGATGAAACGCGGAGGAGAAGGATAACTGAATTCCCAGATTGGAACAAAAGGCTTCCCAAAATCTGGAAACAAACTGGACTCCACTGTCGGACACAATGTTCTCAGGAATCCCATGTAACCGAACCACCTGTTGTAAAAACAAGGGCACCAACTCAGCGGAAGATGGCAACTTTGGGAGTGGTACAAGAAGGACCATCTTCGAAAATCTATCACAAATCACCCAGATAACAGTCATTCTCTGAGAGACAGGAAGATCAGAAATAAAATCCATTGAGATATTGGTCCATGGCCTCTTGGGCACCGGCAGGGACATCAGCAACCCACTAGAACGAGAGCAAGGTTTAGACCGAGAACAAGTCCGACAGGACTGTACAAAATTCCTGACATCACGAGATAAGGCCGGCCACCAAAAAGACGGACTCACCAAATCTCTGGTACCAAAAATACCTGGATGACCAGCCAATGCGGAGCAATGAATTTCAGACATCACTCTCTTTCTCCACTGGTCAGGAACATACAATTTTCCCATAGGGCAATGCTCAGGTTTATCCTCCTGAAATTCCTCCAGGGTGCGTCTCAAATCGGGCGAAATGGCAGAAAGAACTACCCCTTCACCTAGGATGGTAGTAGGCTCGGTTACATTAAGAGAATTGGCAAGGAAACTCCTAGAAAGGGCGTCTGCCTTTACATTCTTAGTGCCCGGAAGAAAAGAGACCACAAAATTAAAACGCGTGAAAAACAAGGCCCATCTAGCCTGTCTAGGATTCAAGCGTTTGGCTGACTCCAGATAAATCAAATTCTTGTGATCGGTGAGGACCACAACTTGATGTCTGGCTCGCTCCAACCAATGTCTCCACCCCTCAAATGCCCATTTCATGGCCAACAATTCCCGATTCCCCACATCATAGTTGTGTTCAGATGGGGAGAACTTTCGAGAAAAGAAGGCACAGGGATTCATCTTAGAAGTCACAGGGTCTTTTTGGAACAAAACAGCTCCTGCACCAATCTCAGAAGCATCTACCTCCACCTGAAGTGGAAGTGAGACTTCAGGTTGCCGTAAAACTGGAGCTGAAGTAAATCTCCGCTTAAGCTCCTGAAATGCTGAGACAGCCTCAGGAGACTAATTCAGCACATCAGCGCCCTTCTTGGTCAGATCAGTCAGTGGTTTGATAATGCCAGAAAAATTACCTATAAATTTACGATAGAAATTAGCAAAACCCAAAAACTTCTGGAGGGCCTTCAAAGAAGTAGGCTAAACCCAATCATAAATGGCCTGTACCTTGGCCGGGTCCATTTCAATAGTTGACGGAGACAAGATAAATCCCAAAAATGAAATCCTCTGTACACCAAAGAGGCATTTCGATCCCTTAACACAGGGGTCCCCAACCGCCGGTCCGCGGCCCAGCACCGGGCCACTGCAGTGCCCTTGCCGGTCCGCGGACACAAGGGGAGCCAGGGGCGGTGGAACAGCTGATTCTCCTAGCCGCGGTCAGTAGCGAAGCGTGGGGGGGCTGTCCGCCCTAGGTGGCACGTGTGTGGGGGCGGCGCGCAGCAATTCCTAGATTGCCCTCATGTGTAGCGGTGGCCAGGGAGCGATCCAAGCAGCTCCGCTGCCTGCAAGAGGGAATAGCAGGAGCGGAGCTGCAAGGACCCGTCCAGCTTCCTGCCCGCCGCCCACGCTTCCTGTCTGTGACTGACACAGAGAGGAGCGCTCCGCTGAATGACGTCATCATTCAGCGGCGCTGCTGTGTCAGAGCGAGGAAGCGCGGGCAATGCTGCGGACAGGTGAGAGGAGAGAGGTGGTGTGTGTGTGTGTGTGTGTGTGTGTATGTATGTCTGTGTGTGTGTGTATGTATGTGTGTTTGTGTAGGTTAGCCTGGCCCTGGAGGAGATGGGGACATGAGGAGAAGACCGTGATGGGGAGAGAAGGCCATGATGCCTGGGGTGATGGGAGAAGGTCATGAGGGGGTAATGGGAGAAGGCCATGATGGGGGTGATGGAGAGAAGGCATTGATGGGATCATGAGAGTGATGGCGAGAAGGCAATGATGGGAGTGATGGAGAGGTGGCAGTGATGGGGTGATGGAGAAGGCAATGATGAGGAGAAGGGAGTGATGGGGTGAAGGCAATGATGGGGTGATGGAGAAGGCAATGATGGGGTGATGGAGCAGGCAGTGATGGGGTGATGGAGCAGGCAATGATGGGAGTGATGGAACAGGCAGTGATGGGGATAAGGCAGTGATGGGAGTGATGGGGTGACGGAGCAGGCAATGATGGGTGCTCTTCGGATGCTTCCGGATTATCAATGACCAAAGGGGCAGCAAATTTTTCGACCGCCCCGGGCGCCACAAACAGTTGCTACGCTACTGGCCGTGGTCCCTGTCGTCGGCGGCTTCATCCAGCGCTGAGCGGTCACATGCTACCGCTCATTTAAGGTCATGAATATTGACACCACTCATCTCCCATAGGTGTGGCGTCCATATTCATGGACCTTAATGAGCGGTAGCACGTGACCGCTCCACACAGGAAGAAGCTGAAGCGCCGCAAGATGCAGGGACGTGCAGCGACGGGAAGGAAGTTCAGCGACAGCGACGTGAGGGGTAAGTATGATGGGGGAGGATGGGGGAGCCGAGCGGAGCCATATATACATGAGATGGAGAGTGGGAACGAAGCCATAAATACATGGGAGGGAGAGTGGGAGCGGAGCCATAAATACATAGGAGGGAGAGTGGGAGCGGAGCCATAAATACATGGGATGGAGAGTGGGAGCGGAGCCATAGATACATGGGATGGAGAGTGGAAGCGGAGCCATGTATACAGGATGGGAGGGTGGGAGAGGAGCGATGTATACAAGGATGGGAGCATGTGAGCAGAGCCATGTATACAAGGATGGGACAGGGGAGCCATGTATACAACAGGGGAAGCCACACAGAGCTGGACAGGACGGGGGGAACCACACATACATTTTCTGATGATTAGAAAATAATCAGCATGTACAGTACTCCAGTAAAATTTTTTCTAAGTGCTCAATGCTCCATTTCCTTGTAGGTTCCAATCATCTTTAGCAGTGACGGTCATCAGTAGAAGTAGCCCAGTGCTCCCACTGAAACAGAGAAACAAGCCAGGTGCTCCCACTCATTCAAAACCTATGGTGAGTTAAGTCACATTATAAATGTTATAATTAAATAAGTATGCACTGCTAAACTACAACCGCGTCCATAGCCCCGCCCCCTTATGACCAAAGCCCCGCCCCTGTCACACCTCCATCCCCACCCTTCCGGGCCGTGGAAGAATGGTCTTGCTTGAAACCGGTCCCTGGTGCAAAAAAGGTTGGGGACCACTGCCTTAACAAACAGGGAATTCTCCCTCAAAATCTGGAACACAGTCCGGACGTGTTCCACATGAGAATCCCAATCACTAGAAAAGATCAAAATATCATCCAGATAGATGATCAAAAACTTATCCACAAAGTCACGGAAAATATCATTCATAAAGGACTGGAAGACAGAAGGGGCATTAGTGAGCCCAAAAGGCATCACCAGGTACTCAAAATGTCCCTCCGAAGTATTAAACGCCGTCTTCCATTCATCCCCTTGCTTGATGCGAATAAGATTATACGCCCCCTGAGGTCAAGCTTAGTAAACCAATGTCATGATCCCAGTGCAGGTTTTTGAGCTGCACACCGGGGGGTTAATGTCTGGAGCTCTGTGCAGGTTTTGACATCATCAGTTAAGTTGGGACCAAAGTTCATTGGTCCGTACGAGATTATGGAGATAGTCAACCCTGTGGCATATAGGTTGCGTCTCCCCTCCTCCTTAAAAATATCTAATGTGTTCCATAAGTCTCTGTTGAAACCAGCAGGATCTGTCAAAGAGAACTCTGAGACTGTTGTTCCTCCAGTGCTGGTGGAGGGTCAATTGGAGTATGAGGTCGGACATAGTGTTGACTCTCGGCGGGTGCGCCGCTCTTTGCAGTACCTAGTCCACTGGAAGGGATATGGACCAGAAGAGCGCTCATGGGTCCCTGCTCGCTCGGTACATGCAGATCGTCTGGTTCAGGCGTTCCATGCCAAGTACCCGGGGAAGCCTGGGGGTCCAGAGGCCCCCCGTTGAGAGGGGGGTACTGTCATGATCCCAGTGCAGGTTTTTGAGCTGCACACCGGGGGTTAATGTCTGGAGCTCTGTGCAGGTTTTGACCTGCACACTTGGGGTTAATGATTGTGGCCTCTTTCTGGTTCTGGGAGAGCTTCATAAACCCCTGGGTAGCTTCAATCCCTGCCAGTTATACTTTTGCCTTTGGCCGAGTGTACTGACCCCCGTGTGCCTGTTTGTTGCTATAGCTTGTTTATATGGTTCTGACCCAATTCTGTTTCCCGTTGTGAGTTTGCCTGTTGATTTTGTACTGCGTTATTATCTGTGTATGACTCATTGCCTGTGACCTGACTACTCTCTGCTCGCCCCCTGGTACCTTACAGCTATCTCTGTGTGTGACTCATTGGCTACGTCCTGACTATTCTCACTGTCTATGCCCCTTGGTAACTTTGTCTCGCAGTTACTCTGCTAGGAATTGTCTTGCAGCTCCTAGCTCTGTGGAGTTTAGGCCACGCCTCTAGCAGTCACGTGCTTCAGGTCCTGCGGGTGTGAAGTACACATCTACTCGGTTGCTGCCCGCTCCACAGGTAGCTTTGAGCACTGTTCGCTTTACTCAGGACACGCGCACTGGCTCAGTGAGCAAGTTCAGTGCGGTGTCTCTGACACCAGCAGGCACTCTTAACTGTGGAGAATAAATCAGATATCAGAGGTAACGGGTACTGATATTTAACCGTCATCTTGTTAAGGGAACGATAATCAATACACGGTCTTAATGAACCATCTTTATTGGCCACAAAAAAAAACCACCTTAAGGTGACGAATATGGTCTAATATGACCCTTCTCCAACGACTCCTTAATATAGGATCGCATAGCATCATGTTCGGGTACAGATAAGTTGAAAAGCCGACCCTTGGGAAATTTACACCAAGGCATCAACTAAATTGCACAGTCATAACTCCTATGAGGAGGCAAAGACGCAGACTTACTCTCACTAAATACATCAGAAAAATCGGCCAGATAATCAGGAATATCATGAGACTGAGGAGAGGTGGAAAAAACAGGAGCGTCCCTAAGAACACTCTGACAACCCCAACTCACCACAGACCCAGATTTCCAATCCAAAACTGGATTGAGTTTGCAACCAGGGAAGACCCAGAACAATTGTATCATGCAAATTATGCAGCACCAAAAATGTACAATTTTCTTGGTGGTCTGGGTCAACTCTCATTATCACCTGGGTCCAAAACAGGTTTATTCTCTGCCAAAGGAGTAGCATCAATACCCCTCAATGGAATAGGCATCCGCAGAGGCGTCATAGAAAAACCACAACGTTTAGCAAAGTCCAAATCCATCAGATTCAAAGCTGCTCCTGAGTCCACAAAAGTCTTAGTGGAAAACATGGATAAGGAGCAGATCAGAGTAATTGCCAAAAGGAACTTAGGTTGTACCCTGCCCACAGCAAATGTGTGTGCAAAACGTTTCTCTCGTTTAGGGCAGACAGAAATAGTATGAGAGGCGTCTCCACAGAAAAAACACAGCTTATTACGCCTTCTAAACTCCTGACGTTGCGCCCTAGACAAAACCCCATCACATTGCATAGGTTCAGACGTTTGTTCAAAAGGTGGCAGCGCCTCCTGTTTAGTTTTACGTTCACGTAAATTCCGATCAACTTGAATGGCTAATGACATAGATTCATCCAGACCAGAGGGAACAGGAAATTCCTCCATAACATCTTTTACGGTCTCTGATAAACCCTTCCGAAAGAGAGCTGCCAATGCACTATCATTCCATGTAGTAAGGGCCGCCCACTTTTGGAATTTTTGACAGTATAACTCTGCAGAATCCTGACCCTGGTTTAATGCCAACAGGGTTCTCTCAGCATGATCAACAGCATTAGGTTCATCATACAACAACCCCAAGGCTCGAAAAAATGCATCCACATTAGTCAGAATAGGATTTTCAGGTGTCAGAGAAAAAGCCCAATCCTGGGGATCGCCACGCAGCAAGGAGATGACAATTTTAACCTGCTGCGCAGAGCTCCCCGATGAGTTAGGCTTCAAGGCAAGAAATAATTTACAATTATTCTTAAAATTCAAAAATTTAGACCGATCCCCAGAAAACACATCAGGAGTAGGGATCTTAGGTTCAGCAGCATGTGACTGAATGAGGTAGGTGGAAAGTCCCTGCACTTCAGCAGCAAGTTGCACCACACGATCAGACAATTGCTTAAAGCAAGAAAAGGGGAAAACTAACTGCCCCAGAGCAGACCCCAAAGGAACAGACAGCCCGCCCACACATGTATTGACGGTGAAACAAGATAAAAACACAAACAGGCAGGAAAATAGGCTGAGCAAACGATGGGGCCCAAACTAGCTAGAAAGGATAGGAAAGGAAAGACACTGTCTGCAATCTGCCAAAAACCCTACAAAAGTAATGTCCAACACTTCTGATAACAAAATTAACCCTGAAGTCACTAGACTTCTCCCACTATATCAGCACTCTGAAATATTCTGAGGCAGAGCAAAAAGAGGCCAATCTAATAAGGGATAAAAAGCAAATTGGCAAATACAGATAAGAAGAGTGGAAATTCAGCACAGCCCCAGCCGGGGCTGGCTGACCACACAAAAAGCTGAATAGACCAACAAAATCAAGTGTGAACAAAAGCAGAAAAACTTAGCTTGAGCTGACTGGAACAGAGCTGAGAACCAAGACTTGACAAGCCAGAAGGAATCACCAGCACCAGAATAGGGCATCGGCTGTCTTAAATCCAGTCTGAGATTCCTGAGAGGTCCAATCGTCATGCTCCTTATCAGGTGGCAAATCTCTACTGATTAAATCAGCCTCACTACCTCCTGTTACCACCAGAGGGAGCCTGGAAGGAGAACTCACAACTGGTAGACAAGAAAATGAACTCACAACAGGAAACCATCTGCAGTGACTTTGAAAACTTAGGTAAGAAAGTAAAAGAACTGGGAGCGCAGGTGGTCTTCTCTTCCATCCTCCCAGTGGATGGCCATGGAACAAGGAGGTGGAGTAAGATTCTGCAGGTGAACAACCGACTGCATCGATGGTGCCGTCAGCAAGGATTTGGATTTCTGGATCACGAAGTGAATTGCCTATATGATGGACTACTTGCTAGAGATGTGATGCACCTTACGAAGACTAGAAAACATGTATTTGGAAGTCGCCTTGCTACACTCTTCAGGAGAGCTTTAAACTGGAACAATGTGGAAAGGGAAGCAAAAGGCCAGAAAAAGCCATACACCTGACAAATACTATTGAGAACTCTGCTATTAGAAGTGGGAGGAAAGAACAAAGACAAAAGAATCTAAATAATAAAAATTTTGGAGAAAGAGAAACCAATCACAAACTAAAATGTTTCTTGTTATGATTGAGTCACCGTAGGAGGCAAAAACAGAAATGCTAGCTAAGTCCAGAAAACCAGAGAAGTTGGCAGCTATCGGATTGCAGACCCCTGAACCTATCAACACAACTAGCAGTAGCCGTGGGGGGTTCGTACGATGCCTAGACCCCTCGATCACAGCCGGAGAATTAAATAGGCCTAAAGAAAGAAAGGGGAAATCTAAACTGCCCCAGAGCAGACCCCAAAGCAATAGGCAGCCCCCAACATATAATGACGGTGAAGCAAGATGAAAACACTAACACAGACAGAAAGATAGACTGAGCAAAGACGGGGCCCAAGCTAACTAGATAGAAAAGGACAGGAAGGCTGCTGTCTGCAATCCGAGAAAAACCATATGAAAATAAGAGCCAACAGACTGACAGTGAAAAAAGGCCCTGAAGACGCTAGGCTTCAAAAAAGCTATGTCGATACTCAGGAATATTCTGAAGACAGAGCAACAGGCAAAAGGAGATTCAGCTCACCCCAGCAGGGAATGGCAGAATCCAGAAAAGCAAGGAAAACAAAAACAAATGCTAACAGGCAAAGCAAAAAACTTAGCTTTAGAGGAGCAGGAATCAGACTGGTGTCCTAGAAGTCCACAGAGAAATCACCCGCAGGGCAGAAGGGCGTCGGCAGCCTTATATCCAGTCCGTGACTCCACTCAGCCAGTCATCCTCATTAGGCTCAGGTGCCTGATAATCAGGCTCATTACCTTCCTTTACCAGAATAGGGAGTTCACCAGACCTCAGTGACGAAGGGGAAAATGAACGCACAACATTTTCTATACTAATGCACAAAACATGGGCAACAAACAAGGAGAATTGGAACTACTAATGCAGGAAAAGAAATATGATGTAATTGGAATCACTGAAACTTGGTGGGACAATACACATGAATGGAATACAAGGCTAGAAGGATACAACTTATTTTCTAGAAACAGACTTGATAAACGAGGAGGAGGTGTCGCTTTGTATGTTAGAAACGCGTATATCTGCACAGAGATTGAAGCTTCAGAGACTGGGAGTTCTGTGGAAACTGTTTGGGTAAGAATACAAGGACAGAACAATGGAAAGGACACCATTGTAGGCATTTACTACAGGCCGCCTGTGCACGCTATAGATATGGATGAACTCTTTATGCATCAAATGGCCAAGTTCTCCAAAAAATGACATGGTTGTCATGGGAGATTTCAACTATTCTGACATTTGTTGGGAATCTCTCAGGCAAAACTAACAGGTCAAGGAAATTCTTATCCTCTCTTGCTGACAGCTTTATCTTCCAAAAGGTAGGGGAGAAAACAAGGGTAACTGCTACCTTGGATCTAATCCTTATAAACAGGGAGGAAATGGTTGAGGAGGTAAAAGTGGCTGGGACCCTAGGAGGTAGCGACCATGCTATTTTAGAATTTTGGATCACTAGAGGAGGAAGACCTGTGAAGACTCAGATGTCAAGGTTAGACTTCAGAAAGGCAGATTTTAAGGGATTCAGAAAGAGAATTGGAGGGATCCAATGGCTGGATATCCTTAAGGACAAAAATGTCCAGGAAGGATGGGAAATCTTGAAAAATGAAATTCTCAAAGCACAATCGTTAACAATTCCGAAAAGAGGGAAGAATAGGAAGCATTTAAGGAAACCCGGATGGGTGAAAACAGAACATAAGCACATACTAAAAAGGAAGAAATGTTTATGAAATGGAAAGAGGGAGGCATATCTAAAGAAAAATATAATGCTGTCTGCAGAACTTGCAGGGCACAAATCAGATTACTAAAGCTGACAATGAATTGAGGCTTGCAAGAGACGTCAAAAGCAATAATAAAAGATTTTGGGGATATGTCAAAAGTAAAAGAAAAGTCAAAGATGCTATAGGATTTTTACAGGATAAAAATGATGAAATGGTAAGACATGATGTTGAGAAGGCCGAACTTTTAAATTCCTATTTTGCATCTGTTTTCTCTCAGAAAGGAAATGTAGCATCAACTGTTCTTCACTGTCCTATTAAGGGAATAGAAGAATCCAGGATATCTATCAACAAATATAGTGAGGAAACACTTAGCAAACTTAAATGAATTCAAGTCTCCAGGTCCAGATGAATTACACCCTAGAGTACTGAAGGATATAGCAGAAGAAATTTTTGAACCCCTCTCCATAATCTTTGAAAATTCTTGGAGAACAGGAGAAGTCCCAGAAGACTGGAGAAGAGCAAATGTTGTTCCTATCTTCAAAAAGGGGAAGAAGGTGGACCCAGGCAACTATAGGCCAGTGAGTCTGACTTCTATACCAGGAAAGATCTTTGAACAAATCATTAAAGAACATGTATGTAAGAATGAAGTGATTAAACAGTCAGCATGGGTTTGTAACTAATAAGTCATGTCAGACTAACTTAATTTCCTTCTATGACAGAATCACTGATTGGGTGGATCAGGGAAATGCTGCAGATATAGTATATCTTGACTTCAGCAAAGCATTTGACAAAGTTTCTCACACAATCCTTATTGAAAAAATGACTAGGTATGGAATGGACAAGGCAACTGTTAGGTGGATTCATAACTGGCTTAGTGATCGGACCCAAAGAGTGGTCATAAATGGCTGCACATCCAGTTGGAAGAATGTTACAAGTGGGGTACCACAGGGCTCTGTCCTGGGCCCTGTATTGTTCATCTTTATCAACGATTTAGATGAAGGAATTGAGGGTAAACTGATTAAATTTGCTGATGACACAAAGTTAGGAGGGATAGCTAATACTAGAGAAGAGAGAGAGAGGATTCAAAAAGATATAAACTGTAGCAGTGGGCAGCAACTAACAGAATGTGTTATGATTGGGTCACCGAGGAGGAAAACAAAACCAAGCTAAGTCACAGAAAACCAGAGAGGTTGGTAACTACACTGATTGCAGACCCCTGATCCTAACCACACAACTAACAGCAGCCATGGAGCGTACCTACGATGATTCTAGATGCCTCGTCACAGCCGGAGGACTAAATAAGCCTAAAGCAAGAAAAGGGGAAATCTAAACTGCCCCAGAGCTGACCCCAAAGGCATAGACAGCCCCGACACATGTATTGACGGTGAAACAAGATGAAAGCACAAACACAGGTAGGAAAATAGACTGAGCAAATGATGGGGCCCACACTAGCTAGAAAGGAAAGATACTGTCTATCAGGCCACAAAACCCTGCAAAAAATGTCCAACACTTCTGATAGCAAAAAAACCCTGAAGTCTCTAGACTTCACACACTATATCAGCACTCTGGCATATTCTGAGAACAGAGCAAAAAGAGGCCAATCTAATAAGGGACAAAAAGCAAACTGGCACATGCAGTAACATAAGAGTGGAAATTCAGCACAGCCCCAGCCGGGGCTGGCTGACCACACAAAAACTGAATAGACAAAACCAAATCAAATGTGAACATTAGCAGAGAAAACTTAGCTTGAGAAGACAGGAACTGAGCTGGAAACCAAGACCTCAGGAGGCAGGAAAAAATCACCAGCATGGGAATAGAGAGTCGGCTGTCTTAAAACCAGTCTGAGACTCCAGATGTCTAATCGCCGTCCTCATTATCAGGTGGCGGGTCTCTGTTAATTAGATCAGCTTCATTACCTCCTGCAACCACCAGAGGGAGCCCGGAAAGAGAACTCACAACTCCTCTGTCGGCACAAACAGTTCCCTCACCAGAAACCAGAGGCAGACCAGAAAATGAGTTCACAACAAGAATGGTTTTTAACGGAAAAATGCAAAGTACTACATCTGGGCAATAAAAATGAAAAAAGCATATACAGAATGGGAGGAATAGGGCGAAGCAACAGAACATGTGAAAAAGACTTGGGTATACTAATAGATCACAGACTGAATATGAGTCAACAGTGTGATGCAGCAGCAAAAAAGGCAAATGCAATTCTAGGATGTATTAACAGAAGCATACAGTCTAGATCACGTGAAGTCATTATTGCCCTCTACTTCTCTTTGGTCAGACCTCATCTGGAATACTGTGTCCAGTTTTGGGCACCACATTTTAAAAAAGACATCTACAAACTGGAGCAAGTTCAGAAAAGAGCGACCAGAATGGTGACCGGTCTGCAAACCCTGTCTTATGAGGAAAGGTTACAGGATTTGGGAATGTTTAGCTTGCAGAAGAGAAGACTGAGATATCTTAATAGCTGTCTACAAATATCTCAAGGGCTGTCACATTGTAGAAGGATCATCTTTATTCTCATTTGCCCAAGGAAAGACTAGAAGCAATTGGATGAAACTGAATGGGAGGAGACACAGATTAGATATTAGAAAAAACTTTTTGACAGCGTGATCAATGAGTGGAACAGGCTGCCACGAAAGGTGGTGAGTTCTCCTTCAATAGAAGTCTTCAAACAGAGGCTGGACAAACATCTGTCTGGGATGATTTAGCGAATCCTGCTTTTGAGCAGGGGGTTGGACCTGTGTCCCCCAATGAAGACTTTGAGAAACAGATTTTACGGTAAGCAACCAAAAATCCTGTTTTTTCCTATTGGTTCATTTTGATCACTGTGATAGACCCTATCACAGTGATAAAAATAAAAACATAGTAAATCAAACCCCCCTTTATAACATCTTTTAGTTAGATAAAAATAATAAAATATTTATTTCCATTTTTCCTTTAGGGTTAGGATTATGGTTGGGCTTATAGATGGGGTTATAGATAGTGTTAGGGTTGGGGCTAGGGTTATGATTGGGTTATAGTTGGGGTTATAGCTAGGGTTTGGGTTGGGCTAGGGTTATGGTTAGTGTTATGGTTGGGGTTATATCTAACATTAGGGTTGGGCTGAGGTTAGGGTTGTGTTTTGGTACATCAGGGGGTCTCCAAATGTGACATGGCGCCCACCATTGATTCCAGCCAATTTTGTGTTTAAAAAGTCAAACTGTGCTCCCTCCATTCTGAGCCCTGCCTTGGACCCAAACAGTGGCTTTCCCTCACATACGGGGTATCTGCGTACTCAGGAGAAATTGCACAACAAATTTTGTGAAAATAAAGTTTGATTCTAAAGTAATTTTTTTGTGAAAAAAGTAAAATGTTTTTTGTCCTTCCTCATTGCTTTAGTTCTAGTGAAGCACCTGAAGGGTTAATAAACTTCTTAAATGTGGTTTTGTGCAGTTTTTAGAATGGTGTCACTTTTGGGTACTTCAAATGTGAGGTGGTCCCTAAAAAATAATGGTTGTGTAAATTTTGTTGGAAAAATGAGAAAATGCTGGTCAAATTTTAACCCTTATAATGTCTTTAAAAAAAAAAAAAGTTTCCAAAATTGTGCTGATGTAAAGTAGACATGTGGGAAATGTTTATTAACTATTTTTTAAGGCTCTGATTTTAGGGCACAAAAAATAAAAGTTTGAAAATTGCTACATTTTCAAAATTTTTGCCAAATTTCCGTTTTTTCAGAAATACACAAGTCCTATCGAAGAAATTTTTACCACTAACATGAAGTACAATATCAAAATAGGAAAATTGTTCCACTCAATCGTATTACAGCATGTCAATGTGAAATACATGAAATGTGAATCGCAAAATGGCTTTAGATATTTAGGAAAAATATATATTAGACGCTTCGCACAAAATTGGCCAAATAGGTGTCCACATTCACCCATATATGCACATATTGGCCTTAGGTAAGTGTTCACACTGGACAGGGAGGTCAGGGACCCATTCTATTTAGAAGATTGCCTTGACAATGGTGGATGGGCTCATCGGATGCGGACTGTCTACTGCATTCTAATACAAATCCTGCCAGTCACTCCCTCAAGTCTATCCTCTAGGTCCAGCTGCTGCACGGCCGTTCGTCTGTCCTGGAGTGGCACCTGGTGTTCATCAGGAGCCAAGTCTAACCTCCTCATCAGAGGCTCTAGTGAACAGTCAGTTGTTCGCTTAGTCACGCACCTCCAGACTCTCCACGATCCGTGGCACAGTGGTTCCACATACCACATCTGTGACACTCTCCTTATGATTATTAATGTTTCTTACTGGGAACTTGTCATGTCATTTTTAACATCTAAGCTGTCCCCAGTGCGTTGTTAGTGATTTAATGTGCATCACTAACACTTTTTTTTTTTTTTTTTTTCTTCTTCATTAAAAACGGTGCTGTCCAAAAAGTCCTTTATATTGTTAGATCGTACCTGCACATTTACTTATAGGAGTGTGCTTACTTTTCGTTCTGTCACGGGCATCGCCGCCCACGAAATTTGATTGATGTTCCGGGTTACGACAACGGCACTCAAATCCGCTGTAAAATCCCACACTTTAATCCAGAAAGATAAGCAATGTTTAAATAAAAAAATACAAGATACAAAATGGGACCAAACAATATGAAACAAAAGGAATAACGAAAGAAAACCACTAAACTTGGTCATGGAAATGGCTCAGAGCTTGGTAAACTAAATGGACAGAACCCATAGCGAACTATGTATGCCAAGGACTAACCAATGACCCAAACCCAAATACTTCCTTTTATTAGATCAGGGCTTATAAGATATCTTTGCCTATGGAGGTTCCAGGCTGTAGCTATTGATGTCATATTTCTTATCATGATTTTACCTTTACAAGTAGAGCAAACATGAGCTGAATAGCCTCATCTCTCGGAGCGTTATTAAGTTGGAGGGGGTTAGAATGGCCTTACAGTGACTTGTGTGAGTTCATTCTGTTCGTCCCTTCACTACTACGCCTAAAATCTATATCCCACAAATATTGTATCAGTACAAACACTAATATTCCTATCTGGACAATGGAGACACAAAGGCTTGAACACTCTCAGCAAAACCCTGTGAACCCAGGCTGCTTCTTCCTTGAAACAACGGAAGCCCATGCACTTCTCCTTTTCATAAACAGCTCTCAAGCCCACTGTCACTTTTCCTCACCAGATATCCTGTTTTAATCATCTGTCCACAGCAAGAAGTCTCTGCTTCAAAGGTTGTTTTACATAGTTTCTCTCTCCCTAGCTATAATTAATCCCGACTTCTAAAAGGAGGCTGGAATGTCAGCTCTTCTCTAGTTATAGGTAATTTTTCCTCTTCCCCAGTATGTTCAGTGTGAGGGTGAAAGCATGTCCCCTTCATGGAGATGTCTCATGGATTATAATTTTCCTCTATGACAATGGTAATGTAATATTTGCATGTAGCATAACTGTAGACCCCCCAGAGTCAATAGTACTGGTTGGCCCTTGGCACCGAAGTCTGACATTGAAGTGTTACATGCAGGTATATAGATTGTACTGAAGAGATAACACACGGTGGATTTCTGTTGTGTTATACAGCCGGCATCCACCTCTGACAGTATTCATGCCACTGCCGAGCTCTGGTAGTGACATTGAAGTTTAACAATCCCAGTGACTGCATTTTTCGTAACAAAATCACAGGGTTCAGATGGGTTACCATTATAGATGGGGGGGGGGGAGCTGCTAAGGCTTGGTCAGCACCATCTTGGTGATTCTGTCACTATTGCCGTGTATTGCAGTACTGCAATATATAGTATACGGCAAGTGATCAAACAAATTCAAGCGATCTCAGGTTCACGTCCCCTAAGCGGAATAAGAATCCGAATATAAAATCAATCTCTATGGTAAATGCCGTAAAGAGAAAATAAATGTGAAACCCAAGAGTTGCAGATTTTATTTGTTGCAGTACCTCTCTTAAATATTGCAATAAAAACGTCATCTCGCCACGCAAAAAAACAGCCCTCACACAGGTCCATCAACCAAAAAATAAAAATTATGGGTATCAGAAAATGGTGACACACAATAATTTTTTTTTTTTTTACAAAGTTGTGAGTTTTTTTCTGACCACTAAATAATAATAATAAAAAATGTATATCCGTTTGGTATCGCCCTAATTATACTGGTTTGGATAATGAACTTACCTGGTCATTTTTGCTTCACTATGAGCACCGTAAAAGCAAAACCCCTAAAATCATGGCAGAACTGAATTTATTTTATTTTTTTTAGCCATTTCAACCCCCCATCCTCCAGATTTTGTTTTGCTGTTTTCCAGTACATTATACAGTAAAATAAGTGGTTATTCAAAACTACAATTTATACCATCAAAAATAAGCCACCTTAAGAAAAAGTTATTACTTTTAAGAGTTGTAGTAAAGGGCAAAAGCACAAAGATTAAAATTGTCCACTGTGAGAAGGGGTTAATGTAGTAAACAAAAATACACAAGCACAGTAAAACTATTTCATTTGTCTGGCATGCCATGATTTTTTCTTTTATGATGGAAAATGAATGAGATTTTTATTATAAGGCTGCAGGCTGTTCATCTGCTCTGCGCTGGCGCTAAACAAACTGAGCTACAATTTCCTGCCCAACACAAGGTGCCCTCTAGAAAAACTTTTTTGATGAAGTGATTTGGCTTAAGACCATGAATTCTGACAAGTGGAGAGGTCAGTTTGATTTTTTATTTTGTTCAAGCCATCTTGCCTAGGTAATTGATTGTCTCACTTCTCGTCTCGTATTTACATGCTACATGCTTTGTAGGCAACGAGTCTCCCCTTTCAGAATTTCTGTAATTGACTTTAGTGAAATCAAATTCCACATAAAACCTATAATGGGGTTGTTTATAAAGTTGCAACAGGAAAAACATACCTTGAAACAGTGTCCTAGGATTGGCAACTTCTTCCAGCTTGTTCCCCTCGAATGACAAATCTTACCTTCTACACACATAAGCACAGACCTGCCGCTTGGACTACTTATGGTTCAGCCGACAAGTCCCCAACATTTTTATCACGTACTGACAATGTTACCACACTTTCAAACGAAAATAACAAGGTTGAAGACAAATTCTTTTTGCCCTAAAACATATAGACCATATAGAGGGGCGTCCACTAAGGGTATCTCTTATTATGCGTGTTAATGGGCTACCCTCTAGAAGCACAGTACTAGCGCTCCGATATTGATCCAGAAAAGTAGGACGAGTGCCATGCAAATACAATGCTATTTTTCACACATAGCATCTGTATGACATCTGTATGGCATCTGTATGGCATGCATAGGCAATGTGTTTTTTTTTCTCTACAACTATTAGTCTGCAATCATTTACAGGACCATTTACAGTGTTCTATGCTACAGAGTGGTAATTATCCTTAAAAATCGGACAGCACATGGATACTTGGTGTGCGCCTTTTTTTTTTGTCTCACACCCATTGACTTGCATTGGTGAGTCTCGTCTGATATATGCAGTCAGTCAATCGCATGCTGTGATTTTTTTTCCTCAGTCCGATTTCAGCTGAGGAAAAAAATCGCAGATGAGCACTGACAATTAAATAACATTGGTGCGAGTGCATTGCGACTTTTTTTTTTTTTCCTTCTCTCATTGCACTCACCAAGTTCTTACTCAAGTGGTAACGAGGCCTAATCATGAGAGCTGGACCACAAAACCGGTAGAATTTTGCATAAAATTGGAGGGTGGCATTCCTTGCCTGTATGGGATGTCTCGAATTTGGCAGAAAAAAAAAAAGCACTTTTGACTTGTTACACTGGCTTCCTCCTGGTAAAGTGGCAGGAGAGCTGAATAAACCATATATTTCAATTTCTTTCCTCCCAGTACTGAGATATTTGCTTGTAAGATTTATCCTGTCTTAATATGCGAATTTCCCTTTCAACCAAGGGGTGTTAGCAGACATTCTTCGGGGGCATTTCTTTTTCCCCTGTATGACTCTGCCCAATCATAAACTAATATATATATTTGTGGTGTGACTGGTGGTCGGGTGGTTAATGGGAGGTATACGTCACAAGGATGGATGCTCCCTGCAATGCAACCCGGAGTATTTTGTCTCTAGTGCACATGAGCACTAAAGATGTCATTTAGTGCACTTGGGTCTGGGTTGTGGGTAGCTATGAGAGATGGGAGGGTTTGGCTACTCATATTACCTCACCTCTGGGTGAAGGCGCTGACTGTACCCTTGTTTTCCTTCAGGACCTGCAGTGAGGTCATGACCATGTGATCCATACCTCACCTGTGGGTGTGGTTACAGCCTACATAATGGAGGCTGTGGTTTAGCACATAGTCTGTGACTTGGGGGGGGTAGAAGGCCTCCTGTGTGTATGGCTCAAGACGGAGTCTCCGGGCTGGACATTGCCCTAGCCTGTGTGGTCACAGGGCCTGTAGGAACAAAGCCCAGCTAAGGACTGTCTTGTGTTGCTTTTGCCTGCTGTGAAGGCCAGTTACCTTGTGTTGTTGCTTTTGGGTTTATGGAGCAAATAAACCCACACAGACTCTTTTAAAAGAAGTACGCCTCCTGTTCTTCCTCCTGCTGCAGCTGAGTGATTACAATCCTTACTATACACTCACTGGCCACTTTATTAGGTACACCTGTCCAACTGTGTGTTAAGACTTAATTTCTAATCTGCCAATCACATGGCGGCAACTCAGTGCATTTAGGCATGTAGACATGGTCAAGACAATCTCCTGCAGTTCAAACCGAGCATCAGTATGGGGAAGAAAGGTGATTTGAGTGCCTTTGAACGTGGCATGATTGTTGGTGCCAGAAGGGCTGGTCTGAGTATTTCAGAAACTGCTGATCTCCTGGGATTTTCACGCACAACCATCTCTAGGGTTTACAGAGAATGGTCCGAAAAAGAAAAAAAATCCAGTGAGCGGCAGTTCTGTGGCCGGAAATGCCTTGTTGATGCCAGAGGTCAGAGGAGAATGGGCAGACTGGTTCGAGCTGATAGAAAGGCAACAGTGACTCAAATTGCCACCCGTTACAACCAAGGTAGGCAGAAGAGCATCTCTGAACGCACAGTGCGTCGAACTTTGAGGCAGATGGGCTACAGCAGCAGAAGACCACACCGGGTACCACTCCTCTCAGCTAAGAACAGGAAACTGAGGCTACAATTTGCACAAGCTCATCGAAATTGGACAGTAGAAGATTGGAAAAACGTTGCCTGGTCTGATGAGTCTCGATTTCTGCTGCGACATTCGGATGGTAGGGTCAGAATTTGGCGTAAACAACATGAAAGCATGGATCCATCCTGCCTTGTATCAACGGTTCAGGCTGGTGGTGGTGGTGTCATGGTGTGGGGAATTTTTTCTTGGCACTCTTTGGGCCCCTTGGTACCAATTGAGCATCGTTGCAACGCCACAGCCTACCTGAGTATTGTTGCTGACCATGTCCATCCCTTTATGACCACAATGTACCCAACATCTGATGGCTACTTTCAGCAGGATAATGCGCCATGTCATAAAGCTCGAATCATCTCAGATTGGTTTCTTGAACATGACAATGAGTTCACTGTACTCAAATGGCCTCCTCAGTCACCAGATCTCAATCCAATAGAGCATCTTTGGGATGTGGTGGAACGGGAGATTCGCATCAGGGATGTGCAGCCGACAAATCTGCGCCAACTGTGTGATGCCATCATGTCAATATGGTCCAAAATCTCTGAGGAATGCTTCCAGCACCTTGTTGAATCTCTGCCACGAAGAATTGAGGCAGTTCTGAAGGCAAAAGGGGGTCCAACCCGTTACTAGCATGGTGTACCTAATAAAGTGGCCAGTGAGTGTATATAGATATAGGAATAGTGAAGGGCTTAGCCCAGTAGGGGGAGCACAATAGAATAGGGATTAGATAGACCAATAGGATTAGGTTAATTAGGAGGGGCTAGGAAGAAAGAGTAGTTGGGGATCTTCCTGGAGTTAGTCAATGGGAGCCAGGAGCAAGGACAGGACAGTCGTGTCCAAGGGGGGGGGACATTTAAGCCGAAGAGCCCAGCAGTCCAGGGACTAGAGCTGACAGTCACACATGGTGGAGGAATATCAGCTGAATCGGGCTGAGGAAAAATTTTCAGTATGCTGCAAGTGGTCGCGTATATCAGACGAACAGGGCCGCTGCCATCAGGGCATTACTGCCCTTATTGGCATATGGGCCCGATGAGCAGAGGGGGCCCACAGCGGCCCCTCTCCTCTGCTCAGCGGCAGGATTCTGCCGGCTCAGTAACTGTCTGTGCATCCTCAGACTCCTCCCGCACCGCAACAGTTAATGGCTTCCAGACAATCAAAGGCCATCAGCTGATGTCAGCGGGCACGTCGGCGGCATATGATGTCACTGTCATGCGCTGGAACAAAGTTCCGCGCCTCAGATGTATCGACCGGAGGACACTGCTGGATCTCGGCCAGTTAAGAAGAAACTTTTCTTTTTTTTTTTAAAGCCGTAGTATGGGGCTGCATTATACTATGGGATAGCATTATATTATGGGTTACATTATACTACTATGGGGCTCCATTATATTATGGGGTGCATTATACCACTATGAGGGTCAATTACACTGTGGAGGTACATTATACTACTATGGGGATGCATTATACTATGGGGGTGCATTATACTACAATGGGCTCCATTACACTATGGGGGTGCATTATACTATGGAGGTGCATTATACTGCTTTGGGGCTGCATTATACTATGGAGGTGCCTTATACTGCTATGGGGCTGCAGTATGCTATGGGGTGCATTATACCACTATGGCGGAGCATTAAACTGTTGTAGGGCTGCATTATACTGTGGGGGTTCATTATACTACTATGGGGGTGCATTATACTATGGGGGTGCATTATACTACAATGGGCTCCATTACACTATGGGGGTGCATTATACTATGGAGGTGCATTATACTGCTTTAGGGCTGCATAATACTATGAAGGTGCATTATACTGCTATAGGGCTGCAGTATACTATGGGGTACATTATACCGCTATGGGGTGCATTATACCACTATGGGGGTGCATTATACTGTTATAGGGCTTCATTATACTGTGGGGGTTCATTATACTACTATGGGGATGCATTATACCACTATGGGGGTGCTCTATATTATGGGGTGCATTATAGTACTATGGGGCTGCATTATACTGCTATGGGGCTGCATTATAATATGGAGTGGATTATACTGCTATGGGGCTGCAGTATACTATGGGGTACATTATACTGCTATGGGGGTGCATTATACCACTATGGGGGTGCATTATACTATGGGGGTTCAATATACTACTATGGGGATGCATTTTACTACTATGGGGGTGCATTATACCACTATGGGGGTGCATTATACTGCTATAGAGCTGCGTTAAAACATGGGGTGCATTATACTATGGGGCGTATTATACCTCTATGGGGTGCATTATATTATAGGTTGCATTATACTACTATGGGGCTGCAGTATACTATGGGAGTGCATTATACCGCAGTGGGGGTGCATTATACTGCTATGGGGCTGAATTATACTACTATATATGACTATGGGATGCATTATACTATTAAGTATGACTATGGGGGCAGTATGGAGAGACACGGGGGCAGTATGGAGAGACACGGGGGCAGTATGGAGAGACACGGGGGCAGTATGGAGAGACATAAGGCAGAATGGATGGACATATGGGGTCCAGAATGGGAGGACACATGGGGTCCTAAATGTGGGATATTATTACTTTAGGGGCTAATTAAAGGATATTATTTTTGAGGATACTGTTTTCAGTGTGGGGAAGGAGAGGTCCTGTTACTGTGCAGGACGACACGGTCACTTTTTTCTTAATCATTCATAATATAGAAGTTGGGGAAAAATTGGGGTAAAATTGGGGTATGTCCTCTAGATAACTGTTATTTTCTGCAGAGACGAGTCCTTGCTGGAAAAAGTGATGGCGGTCTCAACTGATGAAGAAGAAAAGCGAAGGTGAAGGACTTCAACTAGAGACGTCACCAATGAATCAGTGTGTTACCTGTACACTTAAAAAATATACTGTATACTATATACAAAGCTCCTGTGTATAATGTCACTAGTGATCACTGCATTACCTGTACACTGACACTATATGCAGAGCTCCTGTGTATAATGTCACTGATGATCCCTGTATTACCTGTACAGTATATACAGCGTTTGTGTATGTCACTGATGGTCCCTGTATTACCTGTACACTTACACTGTACAGTACACTGTATGCTGTTTACAGAGATCCTTTGTATAATGTCACCAATGATCACTGTATTACATGTACACAGACACTGTATACTAAGGTGGCATTAGTAGTGTTTTTTTATTAATGTTCAGATTTGTAGTATTCGGTCACTATGTGGTGATATGTGACCTGGTGATGGGATTAAAAAATCTTTTGGACAAAACAAAAGCTCCTGGCTATATATGTGATCTGGTGATGGGAACTGTGTGATGGGTGAGGACATGGTGCAGAAGTGGAGTTTTTCCTTGTGAATGGACTATTTGAAGGGTGGTGGTGGGGTTAGGGTTGAGCCTGGATGGAGTTTCAAAGGAGCCCCAAATATTTTGCCAGTATGGGGCCCCGAAATTCCTAGTGGCAGCGCTGCAGATGAGACTCGCCAATGCAAGTCAATTAGTGAAATAATATGCATTCGCCATCTGTTTTTTTTTTTTCCCACACCTCTCAAAAGGAACCAGGAAATTTCATCAGTCAAGTACCGTTAATTTACAGCCAGAACCCTCAGAATACATAAATAGAATAGACAGAATAGATAAATGGAATAGATGGCTTGTGAAACTGTATATCAACAAGATATCTACATGTTATTAAACTTGCACCCTTTTGTGCCTTTCACGGGGCACTAAAAGGTGTTTAGCCTGGTTTACCCTAATAAATAATTTGAAGAAATTACTTGGGGTCTCCCTAATTTTTGATAACCGGCAGAGGTAAAGCAGACAGCTGTGAGCTGATATTATCAGGCTGGGAAGATCCCTAGTTGCCCCTTCCCAGCCTAAAAATACCAGCCCTCCTGCATCCCAGAAGTGGTGTATCACATTAGATCCACAAATTCTGGTGCTTTGTTCAGCTCTTCCCGTTTGCCCTGGTGCTGAGTAAATTGGAGTAATGGTAGTTGGGGTTGATATCAGCTGTGATTTGTCAAAAATCACAGCTGGCATCAAGCCCTGATGTCAATCAGACCACCCCCATTATTAAGCCAGTAATGAAAAATAAAAACATGTTACTGAGACATGATGTCCCAGATGTGCTCAATCGGATTCATGTCTGGGGAAACGGGCGGGCCGGTCCAAAGTTTCAATGCCTTCATCTTGCAGCAACTGCTGACACACTCCAGCCACATGAGGTCTTGCATTGTCCTGCATTAGGAGGAATCCAGGACCAACCGCACCAGCATATAGTCTCACAAGGGGTCTGAGGATCTCATCTCTGTACCTAATGGCAGTCAGGCTACCTCTGGCGAGCACATGGAGGCTGTGCTGTCCTCCAAAGAAATGCCACCCCACACCATTACTGACTCACTGCCAAACCAGTCATGCTGAAGGATGTGGCAGGCAGCAGATCGCTCTCCACGGCGTCTCCAGACTCTGTCACGTGCTCAGTGTGAACCTGCTTTCATCTGTGAAGAGCACAGGGCACCAGTGGCGAATTTGCCAATCCTGGTGTTCTGTGGCAAGTGCCAAGCATCCTGCACAGTGTTGGGCTGTGAGCACAACCCCCATCTGTGGACGTCAGGCCCTCAGACCATCCTCATGGAGTCGGTTTCTAAACAATTGTGCAGACATATGCACATTTGTGGCCTGCTGGAGGTTATTTTGCAGGACTCTGGCAGTGTTCCTCCTGTTTCTCCTTGCACAAAGGCGGAGGAAGCGGTCCTGCTGCTGGGTTCTTGCCCTCCTATGACCCCCTTAATGTCTCCTGGTGTACTGGCCTGTCTCCTGGTAGCGCCTCCAGCCTCTGGAAACTATGCTGACAGACACAGCAAACCTTGCCACAGCTCGCACTGATGTGCCATCCTGGATGAGCTGCACTACCTGAGCCACTTGTGTGGGTTGTAGAGTCCGTCTCATGTTACTACGAGTGTGAAAGCACAACCAACATTCAAAAGTGACCAAAACATCAGCCAGAAAGCATTGGTACAGAGATGTGGTCTGTGGTTCCCACCTGCAGAACCACTCCTTTGTTGAGGGTGTCTTGATAATTGCCAATAATTTCCATCTGTTTATTTCATTTGCACAACAGCATGGGAAATTGAGTTCAGAAATAAATATTTTGTGGAATAACCATGATTTTTTAATCACAGCTTTCATGCGTCTTGGCATGCTTTCCACCAGTCTTTCACACTGCTTTTGGGTGACCTTATGCCACTCCTGGTACAAAAATTCAAGCAGTTCTTTGTTTGCTTGTGACTATCCATCTTCCTCTTGATTATATTCCAGGGGTTTCAATGGGTTTCAGGTCTGTGGATTGGGCTGGCCATGACAGGGATTTGATGTGGTAGTCCTTCATCCATACAATTGATTAACCTAGCTGTGTGACATGGCGCATTGTCCTGCTGGAAAAAACAGTCCTCAGAGTTTGGGACATTGCTTGAGCAGAAGGAATCCACCGTTTTTCCAGGATAACCTTGTATGCGGCTTGATTCATACGTCCTTCGCAAAGATTAACCAGCCCAATTCCAGCCATGCTGAAGCATCCCCAGATCATCATCGATCCTCCAACAAATTTCACAGTGGGTGCAAGACGCTGTGGCTTTTACCTCAGTATTTGTGAGGCCTCGTGCACACGTTGCGTATTTGCAGTGTTATTTTTACCTCAGTATTTAACCCCTTCCCGCCCCTTGACGCACCGTATGCATCATGAAAACTAGTGACTTCCCGACCCTGTCACATGACCGGGGGGCCCACAGAGTCTGAACAGCCCGGGGCCCTGGCTACCCTTAATCCACCCCTGTGTGTGTGTGTGTATATGTATATATATATTTATTTATTTGCACTAGTTTGCATCAGTTTTGTGCAGGACTAACTTTGTTTCATTTTTTATAGTTTTCAGAGATGATGATAGAGAAGATTCCTGTGTAAGGTAAGAAGAACATTTCATTGATGTAATTACTAGAGTTGAGCGACTTTGGTCGGATCGGGTTTCGTGAAACCCGAATGAAACAAAATAAGTTTCAGATGAAACTCGTCCGACTAGAGCAAAACAAAGTCGGAGTTTCGTCCGAAACCCGACCCCAATGCAAGTCAATGGGAAATAAAAGTCGGACGAAACTCCGACTTTTTTTGCTCTAGTCGGACGAGTTTCATCTAAAACTTATTTTGTTTCATTCGGGTTTCACGAAACCTGATCCGACCAAAGTCGCTCAACTCTACATGTGATTCTCACAGTCTTCACTTTATGATACAGAAAGCTTGTATGTTATGTATTATCATTAATTTTGTATGTTGCATGTCATCATTTACTGTCAGTATACGATAGAAGGACATAGAAAACCTATAAAGAGTATGCACATCAAAAGTGGACAGTTTAATTTTTTTTTTTTAAATCAACGATATAGTTCCAGAGATTGGGGCTTTTCTATTTAGCGGTAATTTTTATCATCGTCTTTACAATGGGGCGGTGCTGACAGTTCATTTATGCAGGTCAAAACTCAGAATACAAACCATACTGAGCAAATTCCAGGGCCGTGGATAAATGGGAAGGCCCAGTCACAGTTGGCAGGGGGGTAACTATGGTCGCAATTGTGGCGCCCCTGAGGGTTCAGTTGCCACAGAGGTACTGCACCTCCTCCTGAGTTGTAGTGCCCCACTCTTCAGGTAAGATTGGGGCAACTGACCAGACTCCAGCACCCGCACCCAGCACAGAAACCTTAGAACCTTTGGGATTCAAGCCTAACCCCACCATCAGGTGCTCACCTAGTTACGACCCTCCAGGCTATCATCGGACCGCGGTAAAGTGGTTCCACCACCCCCGTTACAGTTTGCTAAGACCATGGAATCCGCTGACGCTGACTCCCAGGCCTCCTCTATTTCAGACCTGTACCAGGAGTTCTCTCGCCAAAAAGACCAGCAGGATAAAATACTTTCCTATCTGCGAACTGCGACTACCCTCCCAGATATGCTCACAATGCCGGCCACATCCGCACCTCCCCAAGCTGCGACAACCATGGCTATGACCCTTCAGCCTGTGAGCTATGTTTGTGGCCCCCAGACCCCATCTGTCTGTTCCTCACACTATGGCATGTGATCCTACCCAGTGTCGGGGGTTAATCAATCAGTGCACTCTGCACTTCGAACTCTTGGTTCATCAATTTGTCTCAGATCAGGCCAAAGCCCATCTCACTGGGGAGGCCCTGGCAAATTAGCAGCTGGCCAGCACACCAGGGGAGGATAGATTATCAAAGGCACTGGGCCTGGCTACATCTATATTCTATAACACTTGCACCAGATAACCTCTATAGTGACCCCAACCATGGATATACAGCAATGAGTATTGAGTACAATGCAACAAATTAATTGCAAAAATTCAGCAGGCACTGTTATATACCATTAAAAAATGTTGCAGGATGATAAGCAGCAGATGATAGACAGCAAGCAGAGGTTATACATGTGTGAAGAGAGGAGATGGATGTTAATTACCAGCCATTAAAATACTAAAGCTTCTGGATACTTGGCTGCAGTTATACTTTGATGCAGGACGCATGCTTGCCCCCACACGCTATAGCCACACTATACACTTCCACAGCTCATAAATATAAACATTGTTCATATCCAGATGTACAAATATGCCATCAGTTTTCACGGTGCATTTAACCCCTTAGTGACGGAGCCAATTTGCAGCTTAATGACCAGGCCAATTTTTACAATTCTGACCACTGTCACTTTATGAGGTTATAACTCTGGAACGCTTTAACAGATCCTGCTGATTCTGAGATTGTTTTTTTCGTGACATATTTTCATGATAGTGGTAAAATTTCTTCGATATGACATGCGTTTATTTCTGAAAAAAATGGAAATATAAATAACATTTCCCACATGTCTGCTTTACATCAGCACAATTTTGGATCCAAAATTTTTTTTTTGTTAGTAAGTTATAAGGGTTAAAAGTTGACCAGCGATTTACAAAACCATTTTTTTAGGGACCACATCACATTTGAAGTCACTTTGAGAGGTCAATATGACAGAAAATACCCAAAAGTAACACCATTCTAAAAACTGCACCCCTCAAGGTGCTCAAAACCACATTCAAGAAGTTTATTAACACTTTACGTGCTTCACAGGAACTGAAGCAATGTGGAAGGAAAAAATTAACATTTGACTTTTTTTTACAAACATTTTACTTCAGAACCAATTTTTCTATTTTCACAAGTGTAAAAAGAGAAAATGAACCACAAAATTTGTTGTTCTATTTCTCCTGAATACACCGATACCCCATATGTGGGGGTAAACCACTGTTTGGGCGCAAGGCAGAGCTCAGAAGGGAAGGAGCGCCGTTTGACTTTTTCAATGCAGAATTGGCTGGAATTGAGATTGGACGCCATGTTGCGTTTGGAGAGCCCCTGATGCGCCTAAACAGTGAAAAAAACCCATAAGTGACACCATTTTGGAAACTTAACCCCTTAAGGAACTTATCTAGATGTGTGGTGAGCATTTTGAATGTGCTTCGCAGAAGTTTATAAGTTTATAACGCAGAGCAGTGAAAATAAAAATAATTTTTTTCCTCAAGTGATTTTTTTTTAGCCCGCTATTTTTTATTTTCACAAGTCTAACAGGAGAAACTAGACCCCAACTTTGGTGTGCAAATTGTCCTGAATACGCTGATGCCCCATATGGGGTAAACCACAGTTTGGGCACACGTCTGGGCTCGGAAGGGAAAGAGCACCATTTGACTTTTTGAAGGCAAAATTGGCTGGAATCAATGGTGGTGCCATGTCGCGTTTGGAGACCCCCTGATGTGCCTAAATAGTGGAAACTCCTCCATTCTAGCTCCAACCCTAACCCCAATACACCCCTAACCCTAATTCCAACCCTAACCCTAATGGAAAAATGAAAATAAATATATTTTCTTTCATTATATTTCCCTAACTAAAGGGGGTTTTACACATAGCGATATCGCTAGCAATATCGCTATAACGTCACCGATTTTGTGATGTTATAGCGATGTTGCTAGCGATATCGCTATGTGTGATACTTACCTCCGACCGGCTCCCCCGCTGTCTGTCGTTGATCGCGCGAGATCGGCCGGCTCCATTTCTCATCGGGCGCTTCCTGTGGCGCCAACGAGCGACGCGTGGACGCGGGCGGGAGGACGTCAGGATCGCCGCTTCTGAAAGGTAAGTATCGTCCGCTGTATCGCTGCTGCATCGCTGTGAGATCTGCCTGTGTGCACCAGCGATCCTGACCGGGTCATATTGTGGTCGGGATTGCTGGTGCATCGCTAAATGTAAAAGGGCCTTAAGGGGGTGATAAAGGGGGGGTTATTTACTATTTTTTATTTTGATCACTGTGATAAGGGTTTACCACAGTGATCAAAATGTATGTTGAATGAAATCCACTGGCCGGCAGATTCAGCGGGCGCAATGCGCATGCGCCCGCCATTTTCTTCCCAG
The DNA here is from genome assembly GCF_039654945.1 of Dendrobates tinctorius. Lineage (NCBI taxonomy): Eukaryota > Metazoa > Chordata > Amphibia > Anura > Dendrobatidae > Dendrobates > Dendrobates tinctorius. Next base: position 34,562,002 of record NW_027361733.1, read on the forward strand.
AAGAAGATGGCGGCGACCATGAAGGGGAAGCATGCGGGCCCAGGACCACCAGGAGGTAACGGGGGGTATCGGGGACCCTATTTCTCTCTCTCCTCTGATGTGCGATCACATCAGAGGAGAGAGAAATTAAATGGCACATCAGACTTTTTTTTTGCGGTCACCGTTATACGGTTAATAACGGCGATCGCAAAAGCGAGGTCGGTAAAAACCGACCCGAATCATGTTCTCTGGGGTCTCGGCTACCCTCGGCAGCTGAGACCTCGGAGAAAATCCGACTCTGGGGGTGCTATACACTTTTTCCACAACGCCGTTAATTAACGGCACTGTGTTTTAAGTACCCTTAATTACCGTCGTTAAAAGGCGTATCGGCGGTCGTTAAGGGGTTATATTACCCGACCCATGGCATTAAATGACCACTGGTCGACTTCTTGTTTAGACAGGTTAACCACACAAATAGAATAACTGTTATTTGCACGACTTTGGGGTTTATACAGCAAACTTAAAAATTATTTTACCCGACGAGCAAATATTCTGCTCATTACACTGTGTGATTAGCAGCCTGTTTAGTTGACAGTCAGAAAATGGGCGTTCCTAGAAATTCTTGTTCTCAGTATTTGGCTGTTATAAACTTACTCTTGAAGGGATGGTGTTGTCAGAAAATGACTTATTTTTGTTTGTTTTTTTTAATCAGATTTTTTTTGGTTTTTTTAATTGGCAATGTTTTTATTTTTTATATCACAATCTTTAGTAATAAACTAAATTAGTAATATTGTAAATTTCACACTGGCCACTTGGGGTATGTTGGACTGATATTTTAATTTTTTTTTTTTTCAGAAAGAATTTTTCAGCAGGCTATGTATGCATCAGCAGTGGCAGTATTACAATGACTGATAACATCTCTATACACAGCTGATAACACAGGATCCACCAATCACAATAGGTGATGTCACAGCTCTCCCTCCCTTCACAATGACCTTTGCAAAGGCCGCACTTTGTATGGGATAAACCTGGTGACAGGTTCCCTTTAAAGCCAGCACAGTCTAACATTAGTTCACCTGTCTGCACTTGCGCACCTGTAAGATGCCCAAGCAAGGTAGTCATGGGTAGTGATGAGCAAATTTGTTCAAACGATGATTGCCAAACGTGAAATCAGCATGAGTATGGCAAATTCGGATTCGTGATTGGAAACACAGGCAAAATTTTATAAAATCGTAAAATGGAAAAATTTGGTAAAAAGTGCGGGAAAATGTTTGCATTGGTAATGTCGGTGTATGATGAGCGTGGGGTACGTGTTTGAAGAGGGTAGGGGGCTGGCAGAGCTCAGAGGGGCGGCGTGCTTGTAAACTTTTTTTTATTTCTTTTTGTACACCGCAGCTAGCCAATCAGGGCGCAGGAAACATCCACATTGTCCTGACACAACGGTTTGTGTCATTGGCTGCTGAAATCACATGTCCCTCTCTATATAAAGAGTGGACATCTTGTTTTAGAGACATTTTGACAATGTAACAGCGCAGCGAGCCTGCTCCTGATACTGCGATTGTTTCCTGATATATTTTAGCTAGTTAGCTTGGCAATTGTTTCTTAAGCCCCCGTCACACACAGCGAGATCGCTGCTGAGTCACAAGTTTTGTGACGCATCAGCGATCTCACCAGTGATATCGCTGTGTGTGACACTTACCAGCGACCGGCCCCCCTGCTGGGTATCGCTGATCGTGCTCAAAAGCCCTGGACTTTTTTTTTGATCGTTGGTCTCCCGCTGGCCAGCACGCATCGCTGCGTGTGGCAGGCGGGAGAGCAACAATCAGCGAGCTCCTAGCTCGTATCCAAGGTAAACAGCAGGTTTCTAAGCGCCGTGCGGCGCTTCGAAACCCGCAGTGTACCTTTAGATACCAGCGCGCTGGTGCAGGGAGCTGCTAACCAAGGAAAACTAAGCGCCGCGCGGCGCTTAGAAACCCGCTTTTTACCTTGGGTATGAGCTCCCTGCACCAGTGCGCTGGTATCTAAGGTACACAGCGACGCACACGCGCACTTATTGTCGCTGGTGCTGATCGCTGGTGACATCTGCCTGTTTGGCAGCTCACCAGCGATCCTGACATGTTAATATTGTTCTCGGGTTTGCTGGTGAGTCGCTATGTGTGATGGGGCCCTTAGTCAGATAGTTTATTTAGCTAGTGTCTTCTGTGGCTGTGAAATCAACCTTCCAGCAGATTTTTTTTTTTGGTGCCATAACGGAGGTCCACAGACAAATACAGCAAAGTACATTTCATAGTAGTGTGTTGTGCACTGCTTCTATTGTGCTCCATGCATGAGTAGACCATTCTGAATCTTATTTTTTTCACTTGCTAAATGTGATATAGCATGCCATATCCCACCTTGTCATTTAGTGGTGTGGTGACATTGTTATGTGATTTGAGCTTTTGGCAGTTGCTACCGTGATTCAGCATGCCATATCTTACCTTGTTGTTTAGTAGTGGTGAAATTCAACTGTCTTCATAGCTCATGCAGATTGAAAAAAAAATTTTGTTCCCGAATGTGATACAGCCCACCATATCTCACGTTGTAATGTTGTGGCGGTGAAATTAAAAAAAAAATTTTTCAGTTACTAAACATGATACAGCTCGCCATATCCCACCTTGTCATTTAGAGGCGGTGAAATTGTTGTGTGTGCAGATTTGTTGCTCATACATTTTTTTTTTTTTTAACAAACGTAATACAGATCCGAGTTTGAAATTGCTTGGAGCATATCTTCTAAGTTAAGCAGGCCACATCCACATCATACAGTACTATAGATCTCACTTTGAAATTGTTTGGAGCATCTAGTCTATTTTATACAGGCCTCATCCACACACAAAAAAATTCTTCTGTTACTAATGTCATACAGTAGGGTAGATGTCATTTTTAAATTGTTTTGAGCATATCTTTTTTCTCATAGAGGCCTCATCCACGCTCAAACAATTATTTCTTCTGTTACTAACATCATACAGTTGGGGAGATCTCATTTTGAAATTGTTTGGAGCATTTCTTCTTTGCATACAGGCCTCAGCTCCACTCAAATAATTCTTTCTTCTGTTGCTAACGTCATACAGTAGGGGAAATCTTATTTTGAAATTGTTTGGAACATATCATCTTTGTCATACATGCCTCATCCACGCTCAAACAACTTTCTTGTTTGACTAACGTGATTCAGCATGCGATATTTCACCTTATCGGTTAGTGCCGCTGAAATTCAGTTGAGTGCAGAGCTGGTGCCGTGTAAAAAATCTAAATTTTGATGCTAATACTGTGCTCCTACCACACTATCTGAGCAACATGATGGTGAAAAAAAGCGATGTTGTGGTGGAACGGGGATTAGCCTTGGTGTTCAAGGTGTGCGCGGGGTAAGTGTTAATATTTGTGAAAGCACTAGTGAACCAACAATGTCACGTCCTATACAAAGACAACTTTTGTTACTGGATGGGCTACTCACTACCTTTCCTTGGCAGGAGCACAGCGGGTACACCTTGTTTGAGGCCCAGAAAGAGCATTTGCTCAAGTTTATGGCAAGCGCAGCTTCAGCTCCACCTGAACATCACATCCAATACAGTTCACAGAGGTAGCACCCCAATTACCCTTGCTTCCAAATGTGTCACAACTCTCTAACCGCCCACCTGACTGTAGGGAACCACAGATGGGTGAGTCTGTAGAGTTGACACATTCTATACCATGGGCATCAGAAGTGTACTCAAAAGCTTCAGTCAGGAGGAGGAAATCATCTGCACTGATGTCCAAATTTTTTTAGCTTGGATCTGAGGCAGGACGAAGTAGGGTCCAAACATCATCCTGGCCCTCGTCACCAGACATTAACCCCCGGGGGCCAGGTGATCCTAATGAGGCTCAGATATCTGAGGATCATGTGCACTGTACTCTGCTGTCTGGGCAGGAAGAGGAGGAGGGTGTCTCTGAGGGCCAGGAATGTCATAAACAGAGAAATAAAAGGGCTAGGAACAGGAGAACACCAAAGTGGCTAAATAAGGATGTAAAAAGGGCAATAAATAACAAGAACAAGGCATTTAGGAAGCTAAAACAAGAAGGCAATGAAGAAGCATTAAAAAGTTATAAAGAAAAAAAATAAAATGTGTAAAAAAAGAAATACATTTAGCAAAAGTGGAAACTGAGAGACTCATTGCTAAGGAAAGTAAAACAAACCCCAAACTATTCTTTAGTTATATAAACAGTAAAAAGATTAAAATTGATGGTGTCGGCCCTTTAAAGAACAATGAGGGTGAAATCATAGAGAGCGATGTGGGAAAAGCAAATGTTTTAAATACTTTTTTTTCAACAGTGTTCACACAGGAAAAGGATTTGCCAGGGGAAATGCAGAGTGATAATGTAAACTCCCCATTAAGTATTACCTGCCTAACCCAGGAAGAAGTGCAGAACCGCCTTAGTAAGATTAAAATTGACAAATCACCAGGCTCTGATGGCATTCACCCTCGGTTATTAAGGGAGCTAAGTAATGTGATAGACAGGCCTCTATTCCTTATATTTAAAGACTCTATAGAAACAGGGTCTGTTCCTTTTGATTGGCGGCAAGCAAATGTGGTACCAATGTTCAAAAAGGGGTGTAAAAGGGAACCTGGAAACTTTAGGCCTGTAAGCTTAACATCTGTTGTGGGTAAAATTTTTGAAGGGTTTCTAAGGGATACCATTATGGAATATCTCAATGTTAATAAATGTTTAATTCCATATCAACATGGATTTATGAAGGATCGCTCCTGTTAAACTAACCTGATCAGCTTCTATGAGGATGTAAGCTCTCAATTGGACCAAGGAGAATCATTGGATGTCATTTATCTCGACTTCTCTAAAGCATTTGAAACTGTTCCACATAAAAGATTGGTAAGTAAGATGAGAAAGCTTGGGCTAGGGGAAAATGTGTGTAGATGGGTAGGTAGCTGGCTTAGTGATAGAAAACAAAGAGTGGTTATTTATGGTGCTTACTCAGATTGGGCCTGGGTTACTAGTGGGGTACCACAGGTTTTTGTATTGGGCCCCCTACTATTTAATATATTTATTAATGATCTAGTAGATGGCTTACACAGTAAAATATCAGTATTTTCAGATGATACAAAACTATGTACGGTAGTTAACACAAAGGAGGACAGTTTGCAACTACAGACAGATTTGAGTAAATTGGAGAATTGGGCTGAAAAATGGCAAATGAGGTTTAACACAGACAAGTGTAAGGTTATGCACATGGGAAGGAGAAACAGATGCTATAATTACTTACTAAATGGGAAACTGCTGGGGAAATCAGACATGGAAAAAGACTTAGGCATCTTAGTCAATAAGAAGCTAAATTGGAGTGCCCAGTGTCAGGCAGCTGCCACCAAAGCAAATAGGGTCATGGGATGCATTAGAAGAGGTCTGGGGACGCGAGATGAAAACATAATTCTCCCTCTGTACAAATCACTTGTCAGACCACACTTGGAGTATTGTGTGCAATTTTGGACGCCGGTGCTCAAGAAAGACATTACTAAGCTTGAAAGGGTTCAAAGGCGGGCTACTAAAATGATAAATGGAGTTGGTTCACTACAATACCCAGAAAGGTTATCAAAATTAGGTCTATTTACTCTAGAAAAGAGAAGACTTAGGGGAGACCTAATATATATGTACAAGTATATCAGAGGGCAATACAGAGATCTCTCCAATGAACTGTTTGTACGAAGGACTGTGACAAGAACAAGGGGGCATTCTCTTCGTTTGGTGGAAAGACAATTTCTGCACCAGCATAGAAGAGGGTTCTTCACGGTAAGAGCAGTGAGGCTCTGGAATTCTCTTCCTGAGGAAGTGGTGGTGGCCAACTCACTGAATGAATTCAAGAAAGGAATGGATGCTTGTGAGTAACAGTATAGAAGGTTACAAATAACATAATATTATAGGTAGATGGTTGACCCAGCTTAGTGGAAGGAATTTTTTTCCCTATGGAGAAAATTGGCTTCTACTCTGTGGGTTTTTTGTCTTCCCCAGGATCAACATTGCAGAACAGCTGCACTAAAAATAAGCTGAACTAGATGGACATAAGGTCTTCCTTCAGCCTTCAAAACTATGTTACTATGAATATGAAGATGAGGTCGTAGATCCCAGTTAGTGTGAACAGAGGCACCCAGCTGAGCCTCTGCCCGGGCATGTCCTCAGTGATGGTGTCATTCATCAGTGGTGGGCGGAGCGAGGTCCCGATGTCTCCGCCTGTGTGCACGTAGGTGGGGGCGTCGGGTCTTGCGGGCCAATCTTCACTGTGGCGCACTCCCTGATGACATTGACCCGGAAGTATGGGTGACGCATGCTCTGATATTCAGCCACGTAACAATATGACTACAACTACCATGATCCCTTGGGGCTTGTTTCCCGTGCAGCTAGATGATAGCGGAGCACAAGTATTACTGAGATCCTGTGGGGCTTTATCTGTGTACAATATGTGTGTATAATTGGAGCGGACATTGTCTTTGATTAGTTATACAAAGCCACCACAAATAAACTACATATACCAGCATCCTCTGCGCTGAGTACTTGCTGTATGTGATTGGATGCTTCTAATCATGGTTGAATGTGATTGGATAATAATAATAATAATAATCTTTATTTATATAGCGCCAACATATTCCGCAGCGCTTTATAGTTGAACAGTTTCAAACACAACAGTCATAAGTAACAACGTTAACAATACAATAATTAAAGCGAAATAAGACGACCCTGCTCGTGGAGCTTACAATCTACAATGAGGTGGGGGAGATACAAAGCACAGGTTTGTATTTACAATGATGTATTTACAATGACGGTCCAGCCATCTTCAGGGGGTGGGGGTTAGATGGAGATAGTGAATGGGCTACACACACACAAACATAACATGACTTTGATTACTGAATGTGATAGGCCGCTCTGAACAAATGTGTTTTGAGCGAGCCCCTAAAACTATGCAAATTGTGGATGGTCCTAATATCTTGGGGTAGAGCATTCCAGAGGATTGGCGCAGCTCGGGAGAAGTCTTGGAGTCGGGAGTGGGAGGTACGGATTAGGGCAGAGGTTAGTCGAAAGTCATTTGCAGAGCGCAGCGGTCGGTTAGGCCGATAGACAGAAATGAGGGAGGAGATGTAAGGGGGTGCCGCACTGTGGAGAGCTTTGTGGGTGAGAACAAGTACTTTGAATTGTACCCTGTAATGAATTGGCAGCCAGTGTAATGACTGGCGAAGAGCGGACGCGTCTGAGTAACGATTAGCCAGATGGACAACCCTAGCTGCTGCATTAAGGATAGACTGGAGAGGGGAGAGTCGAGTGAGAGGGAGGCCAATTAATAGAGCATTACAGTAGTCCAGGCGGGAGTGGATCAGGGCGACAGTGAGAGTTTTTGTTGTTTCCATGGTGAGAAAAGGGCGGATTCTAGAGATGTTCTTTAGGTGTAAGCGGCATGAGCGGGCAAGAGATTGTATATGGGAGGTGAAGGAGAGATCGGAGTCGAACATAACACCCAGACAGCGCGCCTGCTGTCGGGGTGTTATTATGGTGCCACCCACAGAGAGGGAAATGTCAGATTTAGGGAAGTTAGTAGATGGTGGGAGCAGAAGAAGTTCAGTTTTGGAGAGGTTGAGTTTCAGATAGAGAGCAGACATGATGTTGGAGACTGCAGACAGACAGTCAGTGGCGTTCTGTAGTACAGCGGAGGTAAGGTCAGGGGATGATGTGTACAGTTGTGTGTCATCAGCATAAAGATGGTACTGAAAGCCAAATCTGCTGATGGTCTGTCCAATTGGGGCCGTATAGAGAGAGAAGAGAAGGGGGCCAAGGACTGAGCCCTGAGGTACCCCAACAGTGAGAGGAAGAGGAGATGAAGTGGAGCCAGAAAACAGAACACTGAAGGAGCGGTCGGAAAGATAGGAGGAGAACCAGGAAAGAGCAGTGTCCTTTAATGCCTAGTGACTGGAGCCTAGAGAGTAGGAGAGGATGGTCAACAGTGTCGAAAGCTGCAGAAAGGTCGAGAAGAATGAGCAGAGAATGGTCACCATTACGTTTTGCTGTCAGAAGGTCATTGGTCACTTTGATGAGTGCAGTTTCTGTCGAATGTAGGGGGAGGAAACCGGACTCTGAAGGGTCTAGGAGGGAGTGAGTGGAGAGGTAATGGGTAAGGCGTGAGTATATCAGGCGCTCCAAGAGTTTAGAGATGAAGGGGAGATTGGAGACTGGTCTGTAGTTGTTTGTGCAGGATGGGTCGAGGGTGGGTTTCTTTAGTAATGGAGTAATGATAGAGTGTTTGAAGGAGGAGGGGAAAATGCCAGAGGAGAGGGAGAGATTAAAGATTGTAGTTAGGTGAGTTGTGACGACTGGGGAGAGAGACTGGAGGAGATGTGAGGGAATGGGGTCGGTTGTGCATGTAGTCTGACGAGAAGAGGAGAGGAGCCTGGAGACTTCTTCTTCTGTGATGGGAGCAAATGTGGAGAGTGAGCCAGGGGAAATACAGGGAGGGATGGGAGTCACTGAACTTGGTGATTGGGAGCGGATTTCCTGACGGATATTGTCTATTTTCTCTATAAAGTGGGAGGCCAGGTCATCAGCGCAAATGTCTGTGATAGGGGCTTGTGCTTTTGGCCTGAGGAGGGAGTGAAAGGTGTCAAAAAGTTTCTTGGGGTTGTTGGATAGTGAGGAGATCAGGGTGGTGAAGTAGGTCTGTTTGGCGAGGTGAAGGGCAGAGTTATATGTCCTTAACATAAATTTGAAGTGTATGAAGTCTTCTGGTGTGCGTGTTTTCCTCCATAAGCGTTCAGCACACCTACAGCATCTTTGGAGAAATCGGGTTTGCGATGTGAGCCAGGGCTGTTTCACTCTGTGTTAGGAGGTTCTGAGGGTGAGGGGAGCTACTTGGTCAAGGGTGCTTCTAAGAGTGTCATTGAAGTGATGTACAGCCAGATCAGGACAGGACAAAGAAGAGATTGGGGACAATGATGAGTGTAGGGAGTCTGAAAGTGTATGAGGGTTAATGGCTTGTAGATTTCTGACTGAATGGTAGGTAGGAGGGTGCTGGAGTGAGCGAGGATTTGTGAGTGTAAAGGAGAGAATGTTGTGGTCAGAGAGGGGAAGCGGTGAGTTATCTAGGTAGGAGATTGAGCAGAGCCGGGCGAAAACCAGGTCCAGGGTGTTACCGTCTTTGTGTGTTTCAGAGGTTGAGAGCTGAGAGAGGCCTAGAGAAGTGGTTAGTGATAGAAGCTGGGATGCAGATGTGGAAGTGGGGCTGTTAATGGGGATGTTGAAGTCTCCCAGGATAAGGGTTGGTAGTTCTGAGGACATGAAGTGCGGCAGCCAGGCAGAGAAATGGTCCAGGAAGTGGGTGGGTGAGCCTAGGGGCCGGTATATGACCGCTACTCTGAGGGAGAGGGGACGAAAGAGCCTGATGGTGTGGACTTCAAAAGAAGGGAATGAGAGTGATGGAACTGGGGGGATGACCTGGAAAGTGCATTGTGGGGACAGGAGTATGCCGACTCCACCACCAGGTCTGTTTGTCGGTCTCGGGGAATGGGAGAATTGTAAGCCACCATGGGAAATGGCAGCAGGAGAGACAGTGTCAGAATCCTGAATCCAGGTTTCCGTGAGGGTCAACAGATTCAGAGAGTTTCTCAGAAAGTAATTGTGTAGGAAAGGAAGCTTGTTGCATACAGACCGTGGATTCCAAAGGGCACAATTGAAAGAAGGAGATGAAGGAGTGCAAGTGATATTAGTAAGATTATTAAGGTTTCGATGTGAGGTAGGGTAGGGGTTGAGGTTGGGGGATGGTGGACCGGGGTTGGGGGAGATGTCCCCTGAAATCAGTAGGAGCAGGAAGATAAAGAGCAAGTAGTTTTTGGAATTGTATGAAGATTTTTTGTGCAGTGTGTTTGGGCAAGATGGGCTGAGGCTTTTTAAGAAGGTGAGAAGTGCATGGGAGCTGTACATGGGAGAAGGAAAGAGAGAGGAGCCGATGTATACGAGTCGTGATGGAGGGGGGATTGGTCGGTGAAAGTGGATTGCAAGAGAACATAGGAGGATAGGAATAAAGCACATGGATAAAAGGGACAGCAGAGTGTGGGTTACCTGACTCCAGCCTTGACTAACTGCCATGTAATAACTGCTGTATCCCGACGCTTATCTTCGTGACGCTTTGCTTCTGTGATGCGTGCACCCCTAAGAATGGTTCTAAATTTATAGTCCAGACTGCTGGGTCAGAAGAGATGGATTGTGGGAACTGGTTGAGGATAATTTGGCAGCTGGGCTCAGCACACCAGGGTTTTTTTTTTGGGATGATCAAAGACATTCAGCCTGGCAACATCTATTTTAACACCTCCACCAGATAAGATCTACACTGATCCCAGTCATGGAAATGCAACAGTGAGTTTTAAGTACAATGCACCAAATGATTTATAACAAAGAATTAGCAGACACATTAAAATATGTTTCTAGATGGTAAAGCAGCAGATGACACAGCAGACAGCAAGCAGAGGGAATTTTTACCATTAGAGTCTATTGCAGCAGATGAGACAGCAATCAGAGGTGGGAAGTTGTACCATTTGAATATGTTGCAGAAGACAGCAAGCAGAGGGAATTTTTACCTGTATGAAGAGAGAAGATGGATTTTAGTTCTGTGCCTTGTAATAACTGCTGTATCCCGACGCTTATCTTCGTGACGCTTTGCTTCTGTGATGCGTGAAGGGGGTTTTTAAGGAGCTTGCTGAGGTCATGATGCCACTCTCCCTGACGAAGGCACGCCACCGAAATGCGCATTGGGGAAGCGGCACCATCACTGGAGTCTTGGTAGGTAACAACTATGGCTACTTTTTTGCGGTTTCTAATTTAGTGGCTCACTTCTTTAGTAACCCCTATATATATGGGAATGATATGTAACTAAGTTTGCTGCTATGCGATGATGTAAATAGTGGGATCATTATTTTTTGAAATATTATTTATTGTTACATCATCTCTATGAACAATGATGTCTGTAAATTTATGATTTTTTTTTTTACCTGCTCCTTACTTTTCAGTCCTGTGAGCTCATAATCATGTACTTTTGATACTTTTTAAAGATTGTTTTTAATGATGTTTTATATGCTAATAAAATTGTGGTATGTTCAGTATACACCTGTTTTTTCTTTTTTCTGATAATCATGCTAATATAGACCTGTTTGTAAATGTATAATTCATGAGATTAATATCTTGCAATCCAATAAAAAGCGGGATATACTGTGTATAAATCTGCTGGTAGCAGGATATATCTTGTATATCGACCTGATAAAATATACAAGGTCGATTGGTCCTTCTAATAGAATAGGTGGTATAGCACAGGTTGCTATTTTACTTGCAGTTACTTGCACTTTTTCTTGGCACGAACACTTTTTTGCACTATTTGGCACTTTAATGATATTTTAAATATAATAATAAATGTTAAGTTTTAATTTTCCAATCTGCTGAGAATAACACCACACGTTCCTTGACTAAATCTGTCTGCCAGCATGCATTTCACCACAGAAAATTGGACGAGTAAGCATGGCCAAGGGCGTTACATCTGACTGGGCACTGGGTGACTGGTGGCTGTGGGGGCAGGTGGGGAAGTCTTGGAATTTCCAAGCCTTGCAGGACAAACCTCTATTTCTCACTTCCTCCACTGTTTCTACCTCCTCTAAGGCCACCAACTGCACCCTCAACCTCTGCCTTATTGAAACATACGTCCCAACAGTGCAGAGCGAGTCCTCACCACCTCTGTACTGTGCAGCCAGGGCTCACTGCAGTCATGCCGTATAAAAATTAATATGCCTTGGAGATCGCAGTCATACAGCTGAAGAGTTGTGGACAGCTCTCCAGGCTGAGTTTGAGTAATGGCTGTCTCCGCTGAACCTGCATCCAGGGAAGGCAGTGTCCAATAACGGTGTGAACCTAATGGCGGCACTATGCCAAGGCAAGCTCGCACAAGTGCCTTGCATGGCTCAGTCCTCAACCTGGCGGTACAGCATTTTCTCTGCCTTTTTCTTGGCCTAGGTGAGCTTCTGCAGCAAGCACCGAAGCAGTTTGCTCACTTCTGCCATTTGCACCCCTCAGGTGATTTGACTTGCATCGATACAAGGGTTTTTTGTCTCTGCCAGTTAACAGGTTGATATGCAATGTGCTGACACGGTGGAATTCCACTCTGCACATGCGGCAGCAGCAACAAGCCCTGACGCAGTATGTCATGTCGTATAGCCTGGGCCAACTTAGTATGGATGTGGCGCATATCACGTTTACGGAGTGGGAACAGATTAAGGACCTCTGCACTCTTCTGCACAGTTTTGAAATGGCTACTAAGATGGATAGCGCTGACTATGCCATCAGCATCACTATTCCGGTTACCTATATGCTGGAGCTGACTTTGAATAGCCTGCAGTAGGAAGTGGTGGTACCAGAGGAGAAAGCAGAGGAGGATGCGGAAGGGATAACATTGTCTCAAAATTCCAGCCTGTCGTCACACTTGCGGGTGCCAACGGAGGGTGAGTTACTGCGATCGAGGGGGGCTGGTGATAACAAACAAACTGCTAGTGAAGGTGCAAGATCCGAGGAACTAATGGAGGAGGAAGAGGCGATGGGCGAGCAACTGTCAGGAGATGAAGAGGATAATCATCCCCTTTCGTTTGTTCATGGTTGGCAGCAGGGGACGAAGGAAACAAGCATCAGTGTTACCCAGCCACCAACACAGCATGGGCTTGTACCTCATGGTACAGCCCGACATATGAGTGCCTTCTTACTGCAACATCTGCAGCATGATCGCAATATAGTTATTTAAAATGGTGCTGACTACTGGGTTGCCACTCTGTTAGATCCACGTTATAAGACAAAATTTTGCCAGATGCTTCCCGCCCTGGAAAGGGACCTGTGACTGCTAGAGTATCAAAACATGTTTTTATACAACTTTAGGAGAGGTTTTCACCAAGACAGTAGTGAGGCACACAGTGTGCATCCCAGCTGTAGACTTCCAACCTCCGGCACATCAATTTAATAACACCAAAACATTAGCAGCAGCACCAATAGTGTAAGTGGCAGAAGCAATTGACTCTTTTGACATATTTTTTAGACCAGCTCGTGCACCAGCACAACAGAGTCCAAGTCTGACGTCTGACACGTGGTGAACGAATGGAGAGGATGGTGCAGGAGTATCTAGAACTGAATATTAATGCCATCAGGGAGGGTTTGGACCCTACCCTTTCACATTTTGGTCTTCAAAAAAGGATGAGTGGCCTGAGCTCGCCTCTCACGCCTTGGAGGTTTTATTATGCCCTGCAGCCAGCATGTTCTCAGAACGTGTCTTCAGTGCTGCTGGTGGTATCCTGACAGATAAGCGCAGCCGGCTCTCCCTTGAAAGTGTAGACTGCCTAACTTTCATCAAGATGAACAAGTCATGGATCTCCAATGACTTTTGCACCCCAATTACAGTCCGTACAGACTAGACGATGTTGAAGTTTTTAGTGTGCTGCATTGATCTTGCGTAATTGCACTCTCATATCTTTAGTGTGGCTTCTTTGCCTGCTGTTGCTGCTGCAGATGTTAATACAAATTTGTGGAAATGGGAACAATCTTGGTTGGTTGTAGTGCAAAGAAAAGGAGACACAAAAGCGCAATAGGGTCTTATCCGCGTTACAGGGAGAGATTACACTAAGAAATTTGCTCACCTGATTAGGATGAGAGAAAGCATATAGTCTGGAGGCTGCTGCAGATCCACAGGTCCTCAACGAAAAGAAGAAATCACGTATTCAGGGGAATTTGTAGTTATATTCCGCGCTGCCGCAAGAAAGTATTCCAGGAGATAGATGTCAAAGATTCACAGTGGTTTATTCAATGCGTTTCGGGGGTCTCATGCCCCCTTCTCATATATATATATCCCCTAAAAATGATACTTTATTAGTTAAAGACCACAAGTGTGGTAAACACCAACGAAGTGACAAGAAATAAACAAAAATAGAAAAGTGTTCAAGCAGAGACCACTCTAAGGTGACACCTAGGAATCCCTGATGTGATCCTGAGCTTGAGTCTACCTGTCCGCGGAGGTTGGCACCCTAGGGGGGAACGTTGTGGCGCCCCCGCTCAACGATGACTATCCCTAGGGGCCCTAGTATACCCTACAGCCACTAGTGGTCACCTCTTCCCGATAATAAAGGGAACCTCTACTGCTAGACAGAGACCAATCTGCTCTAAAGAGGGCCCTGTGTCCCAAAGAAAGAGGTTAAAAATAGAGAACACACATGGCATCAGGTGGTGTAACTAGATACTCATTTGCATAATGATGCCCCACATCCAATATCAACAGTGAGGTATCATATACACATTAATGGGAGTCATAAACCGGACACTTTAGATACATTCCATGTTGCCACGATCTCACAGCTATATGATCTCTTCATATAGAGAGAAAAAGTGTATACAAAGCTGGCAATTTAACCAGTGTAGCACAGGATAGAGGATAGTGTCCCATTATTAAATCAATTAACATCCCAATAGCAAAATAAACACAGAGCTGCCACAGCGATACTCATCTGTGTTTATCGCCACCAGCCATCAAATGGTTAACGCCGCAACGCGTTTCGCCTGAGTAGGCTCATCAGGAGGCCCGATAATGCAATATCTTGTGTCCCATAACGGTGCAGAAGCCAACCGATGCTCATCCCAGTTCCTCTTTTTAAACCCACCGCTAAGACTGCATATGCTCCGCCCACTCATGTGACATAGCAACGCTAAGCGCCTATTACAGTGTCCCTACTACATTATCAAACAGCACTAGCCAGACCCAGGTGTTCCGATTGGCTGTCAGGACTCACATACAACGTCACTCAAGGATAACCAATCGGGTCTCTTCAAGCATCACAGCACTATCCAATCACTGGAGCTGAGACAAATTACATGGTCTGACGTGCGCAGCGTCACTCCTGGAGAACAAACAGGCAGTCTCGCAGCTCTCTCCAATCACTGCGGCTGAGGCACACTGCCAAGTCTAACGTGCAGCGCCCGCACATGTGATCCATAGAGAATGTTGCACTCATGCCCTAAAAATTATATAGGGAAGACTAGGAGAGAATTCAGAAGGAGAGTAGGGGAACACATGGGTGATATTAGAAATCGAAGAGAGACCCCACTTGCTAAACACATGTGGATGTGTCATAAAGGTGACCCCGGTGAAATCAAATTCTGTATTATAGAAGTTGTGAATGTGAACCCCAGAGGAGGGATTGTGGATAAGAATATTCTGAAGAGAGAATGTGAATGGATATTCAGGATGGAGTCCCTGGAGCCGAGGGGGATGAATGACCAATTGTCGTTTGCCTGTTTCTTATAAGCCATAATTGAATAATGTGATCTCCTCTTTTGAGGATATTGACCTTCTAGATTTTGTCTTTTGTTTCCCGTTTATTTGGGATTCCCATGTATTGCCATGGATCATTATATATATAAATGTTCCCTTCTTACTGCCCTACGCTAACTCACTCCCCATTGGACTCTGAGCAACCTCAGTTAATTTATAATACCAGTTGATATGTACAAAAAAGCGTCTTTTAATTATATGTATTTGACAATGAAGACGCATTCTGACGCTTATTCACACTAGTCAGCGTCAGCTGCGGTTTATTTGTATGCATATTTGAACTGTTAGTGCACAGTGTATATACATTGTGTGATAAGACGCAACTGTTATGCTACTGAAGAGTGCAACTTGGCCACTGAATATAATATATATACATAATGGTGAACTGTACACCTGATGCTGTATCATTTGTACCGCATCTTTTCAAGATGGGGGAGTGCAACATTCTCTATGGATCACATGTGCGGGCGCTGCACGTTAGACTTGGCAGTGTGTCTCAGCCGCAGCGATTGGAGAGAGCTGCGAGACTGCCTGTTTGTTCTCCAGGAGTGACGCTGCGCACGTCAGACCATGTAATTTGTCTCAGCTCCAGTGATTGGATAGTGCTGTGATGCTTGAAGAGACCCGATTGGTTATCCTTGAGTGACGTTGTATGTGAGTCCTGACAGCCAATCGGAACACCTGGGTCTGGCTAGTGCTGTTTGATAATGTAGTAGGGACACTGTAATAGGCGCTTAGCGTTGCTATGTCACGTGAGTGGGCGGAGCATATGCGGTCTTAGCGGTGGGTTTAAAAAGAGGAACTGGGATGAGCATCGGTTGGCTTCTGCACTGTTATGGGACACAAGATATTGCATTATCGGGCCTCCTGATGAGCCTACTCAGGCGAAACACGTTGAGGCGTTAACCATTTGATGGCTGGTGGCGATAAACACAGATGAGTATCGCTGTGGCAGCTCTGTGTTTATTTTGCTATTGGGATGTTAATTGATTTAATAATGGGACACTATCCTCTATCCTGTGCTACACTGGTTAAATTGCCAGCTTTGTATACACTTTTTCTCTCTATATGAAGAGATCGTATAGCTGTGAGATCGTGGCAACATGGAATGTATCTAAAGTGTCCGGTTTATGACTCCCATTAATGTGTATATGATACCTCACTCTTGATATTGGATGTGGGGCATCATTATGCAAATGAGTATCTAGTTACACCACCTGATGCCATGTGTGTTCTCTATTTTTAACCTCTTTCTTTGGGACACAGGGCCCTCTTTAGAGCAGATTGGTCTCTGTCTAGCAGTAGAGGTTCCCTTTATTATCGGGTAGAGGTGACCACTAGTGGCTGTAGGGTATACTAGGGCCCCTAGGGATAGTCATCGTTGAGCGGGGGCGCCACAACGTTCCCCCCTAGGGTGCCAACCTCCGCGGACAGGTAGACTCAAGCTCAGGATCACATCAGGGATTCCTAGGTGTCACCTTAGAGTGGTCTCTGCTTGAACACTTTTCTATTTTTGTTTATTTCTTGTCACTTCGTTGGTGTTTACCACACTTGTGGTTTTTAACTAATAAAGTATCATTTTTAGGGGATATATATATATGAGATTACATTTGACCCTTTCTATTATTGTATGAGAGATTGTTGTTATTCGAATCTTGAATGGCTAGTTTCCTTGCAGGCACCATTAATTCAGATTTATGGTTAGAAGACGCTAATCTGGCATTCAACATAGCAGGGCCATCTGAGAATGGTACTGGCCCTTTGGCTCTTAAGAATCTGTTCAATGAGGTATATGGGGGATGTAAAGAATTTTTGAAATCTTGGTGGGAGATCAGGACATTGGAGAATTATTTAAAATATCGGATCATTCCAAGGGGTTTGAGGATAAATATTAATCCCTCCCCCAGAATTGCCTCCCCAGACCTTATGAATGTGTGGATTAAGGAATCTATAGAGTCGTCCCTTAGATTCATGCAAATTTTGTTGACAGAGGAAAAGAAGGTGTTTGAGAAGGTTACTGGGGAGGTGAATAAACTGATTGAACGAGTCCTAAAATTTAAAGGGGATCCCGACTTCAATAGAAGGGAGGGGCTATTACAAACCTCTGTTGAGAGATATCAGGCTCTGTTGAAAGAGCGTAAGCATCTCCAATTTCATACGGACTTGAGAGATTTTAATGAAAACCAGGTGTTCAATTATCAGAAAGAAAGACAGTCTGAAGTCTCGTCCTCTGATATCGATACTTCTGATACCGAAAGGACGGAGAGAACACCAGATGGTCTATATCAGTATAGAGAGAAGGTGTCGAAACAGAGATGGCAGAGGGGGAGGGGAAGATCTGGGAGAAAGGGAAGAGGACAACACAGGGGAGGAACTCAAACACCGACCCCGTTTATAAGTTCCAATTTGGCATCTGGTTCTGTTCAATCCTCTGCCTTGGCTCCCTCCTCTTCCTCTTTTTTGGAACAAGGTGCGAGGATGGGTTATCAATTAAGAACCCGGTTCAACCAATAAGGGGGCAGATTGTGAATCTTTCCTCGCACATCCTTACCAGGGACGAGCAGAGTGTTCTCTCGAGAGGCCTGAATTTTGTGCCAACAAACAAGTTTAATTGTTTTGAGTGGGTCAAGGATTTAAACCTGTTCTGCAGGAAATTAAAGTGGAAGAAGTTTTTTAGACACAATAGCCGGGAGGCTTGTAAACAACAGGGCCTCAGTGAGGAAGACATTGAAGGGTATGAGGCGCTCCTTGGACTTTTGAATGAAAATAATAGGACCCCTGCTGCTGGAAAGGGTCCCTTTACCACTTTAAGAAATAAAAGTGAAAAGATGCCACCTCAGGGTGACATGGGGAATATTGATATATTCGCCCGGTTGGTGGAGAGGGACCTTAAGAGACTAACAGCACCAGATTGGGAAAACAATGATAATCTAATGACGAGTGAGCGTTCAGCACTTGAGGCCCTCAAGAAAAATGAGCAAATAGTTGTGAAACCCTCCGATAAAGGGGGAAATTTGATTATTTTGAATCATAATGAGTATCGTAAAATGTCTTATGCTATTTTGCAAGATAATTCCACTTATGAGGTGCTAAAGGTTAATCCTATGACCACTTACAAGGAAGAACTGACAATCCTTCTGGATACGGCCCTGGGGGATGGTTTAATCTCGAAGGCAGAATTTGATTTTATTCTTCCTAAGTTTCCATTAATAGCCACGTTTTACACATTACCAAAGATACATAAAGGCCTGAACCCTTTAAAGGGGAGACCGATTGTATCAGGTGTGGACTCATTGACACAAAATAGTGGTCTCTATATTGATCAGTTATTACGCCCCTTTGTGGTCTCTATTCCATCATACCTGAGAGATACATCAGATCTATTACTAAAGCTAGAGGGCGTACATCTGGAAGGAAATGCCTGGTTGGCTTCCATTGATATAGAAGCTCTCTATAGCAATATACCACATGAAGCAGGTATCCGGGGTGTGGGACACTTCCTCAGAGGTCAATAGCATGTAGGGGGCATAACATCTTTCTGACATCTCTCCTACGGTTCATTTTGACCCACAATGCATTCTACTTTGATGGCAAATTCTACCACCAGCTCAGGGGCACTGCGATGGGGTGCCCCTGTGCCCCGTCGTATGCAAATCTGTTCCTGGGCTGGTGGGAGGAGACCATTGTGTTTGGAGGGGAAGAAAAGTGGTGGCACGGAATGATTTCCATGTGGTATAGGTTCATAGATGATGTCTTTGTAATATGGACAGGGGAAAAAAATCAATTTGAAGAATTCGTAAGAGAATTGAACCAAAATGATGTGAATCTGAGGTTTACCTCAGAAATTCACAAAACTGAAATACCATTTCTGGATATTAGAATCAAAAAAGATCTGATGGGAGGTGTCTCCACAAGTATATTTCGTAAACCGACGAGCACAAATAGTTTGTTACATTGGCAGAGCCACCATCCAATCCCTCTCAAGAGAGGAATTCCGAAGGGACAATTCCTCCGACTTAGGAGGAATTGCTCTAGGAATGATCTCTTCCAGAAACAAGCTGGGGATATGTTTTGCCGCTTCAAGGACAAGGGTTACCCTAAACATATTTTAGACACAGCATATGATTTTGCAAGTAAAGCAGACAGACAAAAACTGTTGCAGAAACGTGAGGTAGGGGACTCGATGGAACAAATAAGGGTCATTGGGACTTTTGATGTCAAACATCAGGAGGTCAGAAAGGTCCTGTCCAAACATTGGGACGTTCTCAGATTGGATCCGGATTTGAAGGATGCGATCGGTGAGCGCCCCAACATTACGTTCAGAAAGGGTAAATCCATCAGAGACATGTTGGTCCATAGTCAATACAGGAGGCCAGCGGTTGGTGGCACGTGGCTGGATAGGAGACCTTGTGGTTTCTTCAAGTGTGGGGATTGCAGTTTCTGTAAATATATGAGACCGGGAAAGTCCTTCTGTAGTGCAAGCACTGGCAAGACTTTTTATCAACGAGACTTTTCTAACTGCAAGACCACAGGGGTTATTTATATGGCCACTTGCTCATGCCCTAAAAATTATATAGGGAAGACTAGGAGAGAATTCAGAAGGAGAGTAGGGGAACACATGGGTGATATTAGAAATCAAAGAGAGACCCCACTTGCTAAACACATGTGGATGTGTCATAAAAGTGACCCCGGTGAAATCAAATTCTGTATTATAGAAGTTGTGAATGTGAACCCCAGAGGAGGGAATGTGGATAAGAATATTCTGAAGAGAGAATGTGAATGGATATTCAGGATGGAGTCCCTGGAGCCGAGGGGGCTGAATGACCAATTGTCGTTTGCCTGTTTCTTATAAGCCATAATTGAATAATGTGATCTCCTCTTTTGAGGATATTGACGTTCTAGATTTTGTCTTTTGTTTCCCGTTTATTTGGGATTCCCATGTATTGCCATGGATCATTATCTATATAAATGTTCCCTTCTTACTGCCCTACGCTAACTCACTCCCCATTGGACTCTGAGCAACCTCAGTTAATTTATAATACCAGTTGATATGTACAAAAAAGCGTCTTTTAATTATATGTATTTGACAATGAAGACGCATTCTGACGCTTGTTCACACTAGTCGGCGTCAGCTGCGGTTTATTTGTATGCATATTTGAACTGTTAGTGCACAGTGTATATACATTGTGTGATAAGATGCAACTGTTATGCTACTGAAGAGTGCAACTTGGCCACTGAATATAATATATATACATAATGGTGAACTGTACACCTGATGCTGTATCATTTGTGGCGCATCTTTTCAAGATGGGGGAGTGCAACATTCTCTATGGATCACATGTGCGGGCGCTGCACGTTAGACTTGGCAGTGTGTCTCAGCCGCAGCGATTGGAGAGAGCTGCGAGACTGCCTGTTTGTTCTCCAGGAGTGACGCTGCGCACGTCAGACCATGTAATTTGTCTCAGCTCCAGTGATTGGATAGTGCTGTGATGCTTGAAGAGACCCGATTGGTTATCCTTGAGTGACGTTGTATGTGAGTCCTGACAGCCAATCGGAACACCTGGGTCTGGCTAGTGCTGTTTGATAATGTAGTAGGGACACTGTAATAGGCGCTTAGCGTTGCTATGTCACGTGAGTGGGCGGAGCATATGCGGTCTTAGCGGTGGGTTTAAAAAGAGGAACTGGGATGAGCATCGGTTGGCTTCTGCACCGTTATGGGACACAAGATATTGCATTATCGGGCCTCCTGATGAGCCTACTCAGGCGAAACGCGTTGAGGCATTAACCATTTGATGGCTGGTGGCGATAAACACAGATGAGTATCGCTGTGGCAGCTCTGTGTTTATTTTGCTATTGGGATGTTAATTGATTTAATAATGGGACACTATCCTCTATCCTGTGCTACACTGGTTAAATTGCCAGCTTTGTATACACTTTTTCTCTCTATATGAAGAGATCGTATAGCTGTGAGATCGTGGCAACATGGAATGTATCTAAAGTGTCTGGTTTATGACTCCCATTAATGTGTATATGATACCTCACTGTTGATATTGGATGTGGGGCATCATTATGCAAATGAGTATCTAGTTACACCACCTGATGCCATGTGTGTTCTCTATTTTTAACCTCTTTCTTTGGGACACAGGGCCCTCTTTAGAGCAGATTGGTCTCTGTCTAGCAGTAGAGGTTCCCTTTATTATCGGGTAGAGGTGACCACTAGTGGCTGTAGGGTATACTAGGGCCCCTAGGGATAGTCGTCGTTGAGCGGGGGCGCCACAACATTCCCCCCCTAGGGTGCCAACCTCCGCGGACAGGTAGACTCAAGCTCAGGATCACATCAGGGATTCTTAGGTGTCACCTTAGAGTGGTCTCTGCTTGAACACTTTTCTATTTTTGTTTATTTCTTGTCACTTCGTTGGTGTTTACCACACTTGTGGTTTTTAACTAATAAAGTATCATTTTTAGGGGATATATATATGAGATTACATTTGACCCTTTCTATTATTGTATGAGAGATTGCGATCTCATGCCCCCTTCGTCATGAAATACCACATAGTATGTACAGGCATCACACGTATATATAGTTGAGACAGGACGCTGGGATTAAAAAAAACGAGCGCCAACAGATCAGATGACACAGTGTCAAAGTTCATAGTCGCTACAGGGTTAACGGTTCACATGGATTACACCACATAAAAATGTACAATAAAACGATTGTTAACTGGTGACATTAAGGCTGAGTTCACACGTGGCGTTTTTTTCGCGTTTCCGCTGCGGTTTTAACCGCGTGGTTTTGCCGCGAAAACGCGAAAAATAAGCATCCCATGCATTCCTATGGGATTCCGCAATGCTGTGCTAATGCTGCGGTTTTTACCGCGGCGGAATCGCTTTGCGGTAAAAACCGCAGCATGCTCATTAATTTGCGGAATCTCGGCGATCCCGCACCCATAGGAATGCATTGTTCCGCTTACTTCCCGCATGTGGCTGTGCACACCATGCGGAAAGTAAGCAGAACATTTGCGGATGGTACTCACGGTCCGGAGGAGAGGAGACTGTCCTGCGGGCTTTGGGTACCATATCCCTGTAAAAAATAGAATTTAAAAATAAAAAATATTGTTATTCTCACCCTCCGACGTCCCGCGCAGTCTTCCCGTTTCTCTTCACGCTCTCGTTCCCAGTAGTCCTTTGCGAAAATGCCCGTGATGGCGTCCGTTCTCGCGGGATCGCGAAGTCTCGCGGTCATTCGCGTGACGTCATCGCGAATTACTGCGAGACATCGCGATCCCGCGAGAACGGACGTCATTGCGGGCATTTTCGCAAAGGATTACTGGGAACGGATGCGCGGGACGTCGCAAGGTAAGAATAACACCATTTTTTATTTTTTTTTACATTCTATCTTTTACTACTGATGCTGCATAGGCGGCCTCAGTAGTAAAAAGTTGGTCACACTCGTCAAACACTATGTTTGACAAGTGTGACCAACCTGTCAATCAGTTCTCCAAGCGATGCTACAGATCGCTTGGAAAACGCTAGCATTCTGCAAGCTAATTACGCTTGCAAAATGTTAGTTTTTCCGCGGGAAAATCGCGGGAATTTAAAATGCAATTTTCCCACGGACTGGAATTCCGGAATTCTCGCGGTAATTTCCGCGAGAGTTCCGGTACGTGTGCACTTAGCCTAATAGTGCCTTTCATTTATAGGAGACAAATTCATTTTACAGCATTCGAAAAAGATTAAAAAAAAATAGTGAAAAATGCCGACTTTCACTGAGTGGACAAGAACTCACACGAAAATGAACATTCAAGCGTGGAAGCAGATGCCTTAGGCCGGGGTCACACTAAACCGACGCAAAATACGGTCAGTATTTTACATGCGTAATACGGATGAATGGCCCCTAAACAGTGCTCCGTATGTCATCCGTAATCAAGGTGTGGTCGCGTATTTTGTGCATCTAAGCATCCGTAAGCAATCCATATGGCGAGATTTTCTCGCCGCCTTGCAAAGTGGACATATAATGGAGCCCTATGACAGGGTTTCTAAAATAAACGAAATAATAGATATAGACACATAGAATGCATATATATATATATATATTATATATATATATATATATATATACACAGTGGGGCAAAAAAGTATTTAGTCAGTCAGCAATAGTGCAAGTTCCACCACTTAAAAAGATGAGAGGCGTCTGTAATTTACATCATAGGTAGACTTCAACTATGGGAGACAAACTGAGAAAAAAAAATCCAGAAAATCACATTGTCTGTTTTTTTTTCATTTTATTTGCATATTATGGTGGAAAATAAGTATTTGGTCAGAAACAAAATTTCATGTGCGGGCGCTGCACGTTAGACTTGGCAGTGTGTCTCAGCCGCAGCGGTTGGAGAGAGCTGCGAGACTGCCTGTTTGTTCTCCAGGAGTGACGCTGCGCACGTCAGACCATGTAATTTGTCTCAGCTCCAGTGATTGGATAGTGCTGTGATGCTTGAAGAGACCCGATTGGTTATCCTTGAGTGACGTTGTATGTGAGTCCTGACAGCCAATCGGAACACCTGGGTCTGGCTAGTGCTGTTTGATAATGTAGTAGGGACACTGTAATAGGCGCTTAGCGTTGCTATGTCACGTGAGTGGGCGGAGCATATGCGGTCTTAGCGGTGGGTTTAAAAAGAGGAACTGGGATGAGCATCGGTTGGCTTCTGCACTGTTATGGGACACAAGATATTGCATTATCGGGCCTCCTGATGAGCCTACTCAGGCGAAACACGTTGAGGCGTTAACCATTTGATGGCTGGTGGCGATAAACACAGATGAGTATCGCTGTGGCAGCTCTGTGTTTATTTTGCTATTGGGATGTTAATTGATTTAATAATGGGACACTATCCTCTATCCTGTGCTACACTGGTTAAATTGCCAGCTTTGTATACACTTTTTCTCTCTATATGAAGAGATCGTATAGCTGTGAGCTCGTGGCAACATGGAATGTATCTAAAGTGTCCGGTTTATGACTCCCATTAATGTGTATATGATACCTCACTGTTGATATTGGATGTGGGGCATCATTATGCAAATGAGTATCTAGTTACACCACCTGATGCCATGTGTGTTCTCTATTTTTAACCTCTTTCTTTGGGACACAGGGCCCTCTTTAGAGCAGATTGGTCTCTGTCTAGCAGTAGAGGTTCCCTTTATTATCGGGTAGAGGTGACCACTAGTGGCTGTAGGGTATACTAGGGCCCCTAGGGATAGTCATCGTTGAGCGGGGGCGCCACAACGTTCCCCCCTAGGGTGCCAACCTCCGCGGACAGGTAGACTCAAGCTCAGGATCACATCAGGGATTCCTAGGTGTCACCTTAGAGTGGTCTCTGCTTGAACACTTTTCTATTTTTGTTTATTTCTTGTCACTTCGTTGGTGTTTACCACACTTGTGGTTTTTAACTAATAAAGTATCATTTTTAGGGGATATATATATATATGAGATTACATTTGACCCTTTCTATTATTGTATGAGAGATTGTTGTTATTCGAATCTTGAATGGCTAGTTTCCTTGCAGGCACCATTAATTCAGATTTATGGTTAGAAGACGCTAATCTGGCATTCAACATAGCAGGGCCATCTGAGAATGGTACTGGCCCTTTGGCTCTTAAGAATCTGTTCAATGAGGTATATGGGGGATATAAAGAATTTTTGAAATCTTGGTGGGAGATCAGGACATTGGAGAATTATAAAATATCGGATCATTCCAAGGGGTTTGAGGATAAATATTAATCCCTCCCCCAGAATTGCCTCCCCAGACCTTATGAATGTGTGGATTAAGGAATCTATAGAGTCGTCCCTTAGATTCATGCAAATTTTGTTGACAGAGGAAAAGAAGGTGTTTGAGAAGGTTACTGGGGAGTTGAATAAACTGATTGAACGAGTCCTAAAATTTAAAGGGGATCCCGACTTCAATAGAAGGGAGGGGCTATTACAAACCTCTGTTGAGAGATATCAGGCTCTGTTGAAAGAGCGTAAGCATCTCCAATTTCATACGGACTTGAGAGATTTTAATGAAAACCAGGTGTTCAATTATCAGAAAGAAAGACAGTCTGAAGTCTCGTCCTCTGATATCGATACTTCTGATACCGAAAGGACGGAGAGAACACCAGATGGTCTATATCAGTATAGAGAGAAGGTGTCGAAACAGAGATGGCAGAGGGGGAGGGGAAGATCTGGGAGAAAGGGAAGAGGACAACACAGGGGAGGAACTCAAACACCGACCCCGTTTATAAGTTCCAATTTGGCATCTGGTTCTGTTCAATCCTCTGCCTTGGCTCCCTCCTCTTCCTCTTTTTTGGAACAAGGTGCGAGGATGGGTTATCAATTAAGAACCCGGTTCAACCAATAAGGGGGCAGATTGTGAATCTTTCCTCGCACATCCTTACCAGGGACGAGCAGAGTGTTCTCTCGAGAGGCCTGAATTTTGTGCCAATAAACAAGTTTAATTGTTTTGAGTGGGTCAAGGATTTAAACCTGTTCTGCAGGAAATTAAAGTGGAAGAAGTTTTTTAGACACAATAGCCGGGAGGCTTGTAAACAACAGGGCCTCAGTGAGGAAGACATTGAAGGGTATGAGGTGCTCCTTGGACTTTTGAATGAAAATAATAGGACCCCTGCTGCTGGAAAGGGTCCCTTTACCACTTTAAGAAATAAAAGTGAAAAGATGCCACCTCAGGGTGACATGGGGAATATTGATATATTCGCCCGGTTGGTGGAGAGGGACCTTAAGAGACTAACAGCACCAGATTGGGAAAACAATGATAATCTAATGACGAGTGAGCGTTCAGCACTTGAGGCCCTCAAGAAAAATGAGCAAATAGTTGTGAAACCCTCCGATAAAGGGGGAAATTTGATTATTTTGAATCATAATGAGTATCGTAAAATGTCTTATGCTATTTTGCAAGATAATTCCACTTATGAGGTGCTAAAGGTTAATCCTATGACCACTTACAAGGAAGAACTGACAATCCTTCTGGATACGGCCCTGGGGGATGGTTTAATCTCGAAGGCAGAATTTGATTTTATTCTTCCTAAGTTTCCATTAATAGCCACGTTTTACACATTACCAAAGATACATAAAGGCCTGAACCCTTTAAAGGGGAGACCGATTGTATCAGGTGTGGACTCATTGACACAAAATAGTGGTCTCTATATTGATCAGTTATTACGCCCCTTTGTGGTCTCTATTCCATCATACCTGAGAGATACATCAGATCTATTACTAAAGCTAGAGGGCGTACATCTGGAAGGAAATGCCTGGTTGGCTTCCATTGATATAGAAGCTCTCTATAGCAATATACCACATGAAGCAGGTATCCGGGGTGTGGGACACTTCCTCAATCAGAGGTCAATAGCATGTAGGGGGCATAACATCTTTCTGACATCTCTCCTACGGTTCATTTTGACCCACAATGCATTCTACTTTGATGGCAAATTCTACCACCAGCTCAGGGGCACTGCGATGGGGTGCCCCTGTGCCCCGTCGTATGCAAATCTGTTCCTGGGCTGGTGGGAGGAGACCATTGTGTTTGGAGAGGAAGAAAAGTGGTGGCACGGAATGATTTCCATGTGGTATAGGTTCATAGATGATGTCTTTGTAATATGGACAGGGGAAAAAAATCAATTTGAAGAATTCGTAAGAGAATTGAACCAAAATGATGTGAATCTGAGGTTTACCTCAGAAATTCACAAAACTGAAATACCATTTCTGGATATTAGAATCAAAAAAGATCTGATGGGAGGTGTCTCCACAAGTATATTTCGTAAACCGACGAGCACAAATAGTTTGTTACATTGGCAGAGCCACCATCCAATCCCTCTCAAGAGAGGAATTCCGAAGGGACAATTCCTCCGACTTAGGAGGAATTGCTCTAGGAATGATCTCTTCCAGAAACAAGCTGGGGATATGTTTTGCCGCTTCAAGGACAAGGGTTACCCTAAACATATTTTAGACACAGCATATGATTTTGCAAGTAAAGCAGACAGACAAAAACTGTTGCAGAAACGTGAGGTAGGGGACTCGATGGAACAAATAAGGGTCATTGGGACTTTTGATGTCAAACATCAGGAGGTCAGAAAGGTCCTGTCCAAACATTGGGACGTTCTCAGATTGGATCCGGATTTGAAGGATGCGATCGGTGAGCGCCCCAACATTACGTTCAGAAAGGGTAAATCCATCAGAGACATGTTGGTCCATAGTCAATACAGGAGGCCAGCGGTTGGTGGCACGTGGCTGGATAGGAGACCTTGTGGTTTCTTCAAGTGTGGGGATTGCAGTTTCTGTAAATATATGAGACCGGGAAAGTCCTTCTGTAGTGCAAGCACTGGCAAGACTTTTTATCAACGAGACTTTTCTAACTGCAAGACCACAGGGGTTATTTATATGGCCACTTGCTCATGCCCTAAAAATTATATAGGGAAGACTAGGAGAGAATTCAGAAGGAGAGTAGGGGAACATATGGGTGATATTAGAAATCAAAGAGAGACCCCACTTGCTAAACACATGTGGATGTGTCATAAAAGTGACCCCGGTGAAATCAAATTCTGTATTATAGAAGTTGTGAATGTGAACCCCAGAGGAGGGAATGTGGATAAGAATATTCTGAAGAGAGAATGTGAATGGATATTCAGGATGGAGTCCCTGGAGCCGAGGGGGCTGAATGACCAATTGTCGTTTGCCTGTTTCTTATAAGCCATAATTGAATAATGTGATCTCCTCTTTTGAGGATATTGACGTTCTAGATTTTGTCTTTTGTTTCCCGTTTATTTGGGATTCCCATGTATTGCCATGGATCATTATCTATATAAATGTTCCCTTCTTACTGCCCTACGCTAACTCACTCCCCATTGGACTCTGAGCAACCTCAGTTAATTTATAATACCAGTTGATATGTACAAAAAAGCGTCTTTTAATTATATGTATTTGACAATGAAGACGCATTCTGACGCTTGTTCACACTAGTCGGCGTCAGCTGCGGTTTATTTGTATGCATATTTGAACTGTTAGTGCACAGTGTATATACATTGTGTGATAAGATGCAACTGTTATGCTACTGAAGAGTGCAACTTGGCCACTGAATATAATATATATACATAATGGTGAACTGTACACCTGATGCTGTATCATTTGTGGCGCATCTTTTCAAGATGGGGGAGTGCAACATTCTCTATGGATCACATGTGCGGGCGCTGCACGTTAGACTTGGCAGTGTGTCTCAGCCGCAGCGATTGGAGAGAGCTGCGAGACTGCCTGTTTGTTCTCCAGGAGTGACGCTGCGCACGTCAGACCATGTAATTTGTCTCAGCTCCAGTGATTGGATAGTGCTGTGATGCTTGAAGAGACCCGATTGGTTATCCTTGAGTGACGTTGTATGTGAGTCCTGACAGCCAATCGGAACACCTGGGTCTGGCTAGTGCTGTTTGATAATGTAGTAGGGACACTGTAATAGGCGCTTAGCGTTGCTATGTCACGTGAGTGGGCGGAGCATATGCGGTCTTAGCGGTGGGTTTAAAAAGAGGAACTGGGATGAGCATCGGTTGGCTTCTGCACCGTTATGGGACACAAGATATTGCATTATCGGGCCTCCTGATGAGCCTACTCAGGCGAAACGCGTTGAGGCGTTAACCATTTGATGGCTGGTGGCGATAAACACAGATGAGTATCGCTGTGGCAGCTCTGTGTTTATTTTGCTATTGGGATGTTAATTGATTTAATAATGGGACACTATCCTCTATCCTGTGCTACACTGGTTAAATTGCCAGCTTTGTATACACTTTTTCTCTCTATATGAAGAGATCGTATAGCTGTGAGATCGTGGCAACATGGAATGTATCTAAAGTGTCTGGTTTATGACTCCCATTAATGTGTATATGATACCTCACTGTTGATATTGGATGTGGGGCATCATTATGCAAATGAGTATCTAGTTACACCACCTGATGCCATGTGTGTTCTCTATTTTTAATCTCTTTCTTTGGGACACAGGGCCCTCTTTAGAGCAGATTGGTCTCTGTCTAGCAGTAGAGGTTCCCTTTATTATCGGGTAGAGGTGACCACTAGTGGCTGTAGGGTATACTAGGGCCCCTAGGGATAGTCATCGTTGAGCGGGGGCGCCACAACATTCCCCCCCTAGGGTGCCAACCTCCGCGGACAGGTAGACTCAAGCTCAGGATCACATCAGGGATTCTTAGGTGTCACCTTAGAGTGGTCTCTGCTTGAACACTTTTCTATTTTTGTTTATTTCTTGTCACTTCGTTGGTGTTTACCACACTTGTGGTTTTTAACTAATAAAGTATCATTTTTAGGGGATATATATATATGAGATTACATTTGACCCTTTCTATTATTGTATGAGAGATTGCGATCTCATGCCCCCTTCGTCATGAAATACCACATAGTATGTACAGGCATCACACGTATATATAGTTGAGACAGGACGCTGGGATTAAAAAAAACGAGCGCCAACAGATCAGATGACACAGTGTCAAAGTTCATAGTCGCTACAGGGTTAACGGTTCACATGGATTACACCACATAAAAATGTACAATAAAACGATTGTTAACTGGTGACATTAAGGCTGAGTTCACACGTGGCGTTTTTTTCGCGTTTCCGCTGCGGTTTTAACCGCGTGGTTTTGCCGCGAAAACGCGAAAAATAAGCATCCCATGCATTCCTATGGGATTCCGCAATGCTGTGCTAATGCTGCGGTTTTTACCGCGGCGGAATCGCTTTGCGGTAAAAACCGCAGCATGCTCATTAATTTGCGGAATCTCGGCGATCCCGCACCCATAGGAATGCATTGTTCCGCTTACTTCCCGCATGTGGCTGTGCACACCATGCGGAAAGTAAGCAGAACATTTGCGGATGGTACTCACGGTCCGGAGGAGAGGAGACTGTCCTGCGGGCTTTGGGTACCATATCCCTGTAAAAAATAGAATTTAAAAATAAAAAATATTGTTATTCTCACCCTCCGACGTCCCGCGCAGTCTTCCCGTTTCTCTTCACGCTCTCGTTCCCAGTAGTCCTTTGCGAAAATGCCCGTGATGGCGTCCGTTCTCGCGGGATCGCGAAGTCTCGCGGTCATTCGCGTGACATCATCGCGAATTACTGCGAGACATCGCGATCCCGCGAGAACGGACGTCATTGCGGGCATTTTCGCAAAGGATTACTGGGAACGGATGCGCGGGACGTCGCAAGGTAAGAATAACACCATTTTTTATTTTTTTTTACATTCTATCTTTTACTACTGATGCTGCATAGGCGGCCTCAGTAGTAAAAAGTTGGTCACACTCGTCAAACACTATGTTTGACAAGTGTGACCAACCTGTCAATCAGTTCTCCAAGCGATGCTACAGATCGCTTGGAAAACGCTAGCATTCTGCAAGCTAATTACGCTTGCAAAATGTTAGTTTTTCCGCGGGAAAATCGCGGGAATTTAAAATGCAATTTTCCCACGGACTGGAATTCCGGAATTCTCGCGGTAATTTCCGCGAGAGTTCCGGTACGTGTGCACTTAGCCTAATAGTGCCTTTCATTTATAGGAGACAAATTCATTTTACAGTATTCGAAAAAGATTAAAAAAAAATAGTGAAAAATGCCGACTTTCACTGAGTGGACAAGAACTCACACGAAAATGAACATTCAAGCGTGGAAGCAGATGCCTTAGGCCGGGGTCACACTAAACCGACGCAAAATACGGTCAGTATTTTACATGCGTAATACGGATGAATGGCCCCTAAACAGTGCTCCGTATGTCATCCGTAATCAAGGTGTGGTCGCGTATTTTGTGCATCTAAGCATCCGTATGCAATCCATATGGCGAGATTTTCTCGCCGCCTTGCAAAGTGGACATATAATGGAGCCCTATGACAGGGTTTCTAAAATAAACGAAATAATAGATATAGACACATAGAATGCATATATATATATATATTATATATATATATATATATATACACAGTGGGGCAAAAAAGTATTTAGTCAGTCAGCAATAGTGCAAGTTCCACCACTTAAAAAGATGAGAGGCGTCTGTAATTTACATCATAGGTAGACTTCAACTATGGGAGACAAACTGAGAAAAAAAAATCCAGAAAATCACATTGTCTGTTTTTTTTTCATTTTATTTGCATATTATGGTGGAAAATAAGTATTTGGTCAGAAACAAAATTTCATGTGCGGGCGCTGCACGTTAGACTTGGCAGTGTGTCTCAGCCGCAGCGGTTGGAGAGAGCTGCGAGACTGCCTGTTTGTTCTCCAGGAGTGACGCTGCGCACGTCAGACCATGTAATTTGTCTCAGCTCCAGTGATTGGATAGTGCTGTGATGCTTGAAGAGACCCGATTGGTTATCCTTGAGTGACGTTGTATGTGAGTCCTGACAGCCAATCGGAACACCTGGGTCTGGCTAGTGCTGTTTGATAATGTAGTAGGGACACTGTAATAGGCGCTTAGCGTTGCTATGTCACGTGAGTGGGCGGAGCATATGCGGTCTTAGCGGTGGGTTTAAAAAGAGGAACTGGGATGAGCATCGGTTGGCTTCTGCACTGTTATGGGACACAAGATATTGCATTATCGGGCCTCCTGATGAGCCTACTCAGGCGAAACACGTTGAGGCGTTAACCATTTGATGGCTGGTGGCGATAAACACAGATGAGTATCGCTGTGGCAGCTCTGTGTTTATTTTGCTATTGGGATGTTAATTGATTTAATAATGGGACACTATCCTCTATCCTGTGCTACACTGGTTAAATTGCCAGCTTTGTATACACTTTTTCTCTCTATATGAAGAGATCGTATAGCTGTGAGATCGTGGCAACATGGAATGTATCTAAAGTGTCCGGTTTATGACTCCCATTAATGTGTATATGATACCTCACTGTTGATATTGGATGTGGGGCATCATTATGCAAATGAGTATCTAGTTACACCACCTGATGCCATGTGTGTTCTCTATTTTTAACCTCTTTCTTTGGGACACAGGGCCCTCTTTAGAGCAGATTGGTCTCTGTCTAGCAGTAGAGGTTCCCTTTATTATCGGGTAGAGGTGACCACTAGTGGCTGTAGGGTATACTAGGGCCCCTAGGGATAGTCATCGTTGAGCGGGGGCGCCACAACGTTCCCCCCTAGGGTGCCAACCTCCGCGGACAGGTAGACTCAAGCTCAGGATCACATCAGGGATTCCTAGGTGTCACCTTAGAGTGGTCTCTGCTTGAACACTTTTCTATTTTTGTTTATTTCTTGTCACTTCGTTGGTGTTTACCACACTTGTGGTTTTTAACTAATAAAGTATCATTTTTAGGGGATATATATATATATGAGATTACATTTGACCCTTTCTATTATTGTATGAGAGATTGTTGTTATTCGAATCTTGAATGGCTAGTTTCCTTGCAGGCACCATTAATTCAGATTTATGGTTAGAAGACGCTAATCTGGCATTCAACATAGCAGGGCCATCTGAGAATGGTACTGGCCCTTTGGCTCTTAAGAATCTGTTCAATGAGGTATATGGGGGATATAAAGAATTTTTGAAATCTTGGTGGGAGATCAGGACATTGGAGAATTATAAAATATCGGATCATTCCAAGGGGTTTGAGGATAAATATTAATCCCTCCCCCAGAATTGCCTCCCCAGACCTTATGAATGTGTGGATTAAGGAATCTATAGAGTCGTCCCTTAGATTCATGCAAATTTTGTTGACAGAGGAAAAGAAGGTGTTTGAGAAGGTTACTGGGGAGTTGAATAAACTGATTGAACGAGTCCTAAAATTTAAAGGGGATCCCGACTTCAATAGAAGGGAGGGGCTATTACAAACCTCTGTTGAGAGATATCAGGCTCTGTTGAAAGAGCGTAAGCATCTCCAATTTCATACGGACTTGAGAGATTTTAATGAAAACCAGGTGTTCAATTATCAGAAAGAAAGACAGTCTGAAGTCTCGTCCTCTGATATCGATACTTCTGATACCGAAAGGACGGAGAGAACACCAGATGGTCTATATCAGTATAGAGAGAAGGTGTCGAAACAGAGATGGCAGAGGGGGAGGGGAAGATCTGGGAGAAAGGGAAGAGGACAACACAGGGGAGGAACTCAAACACCGACCCCGTTTATAAGTTCCAATTTGGCATCTGGTTCTGTTCAATCCTCTGCCTTGGCTCCCTCCTCTTCCTCTTTTTTGGAACAAGGTGCGAGGATGGGTTATCAATTAAGAACCCGGTTCAACCAATAAGGGGGCAGATTGTGAATCTTTCCTCGCACATCCTTACCAGGGACGAGCAGAGTGTTCTCTCGAGAGGCCTGAATTTTGTGCCAATAAACAAGTTTAATTGTTTTGAGTGGGTCAAGGATTTAAACCTGTTCTGCAGGAAATTAAAGTGGAAGAAGTTTTTTAGACACAATAGCCGGGAGGCTTGTAAACAACAGGGCCTCAGTGAGGAAGACATTGAAGGGTATGAGGTGCTCCTTGGACTTTTGAATGAAAATAATAGGACCCCTGCTGCTGGAAAGGGTCCCTTTACCACTTTAAGAAATAAAAGTGAAAAGATGCCACCTCAGGGTGACATGGGGAATATTGATATATTCGCCCGGTTGGTGGAGAGGGACCTTAAGAGACTAACAGCACCAGATTGGGAAAACAATGATAATCTAATGACGAGTGAGCGTTCAGCACTTGAGGCCCTCAAGAAAAATGAGCAAATAGTTGTGAAACCCTCCGATAAAGGGGGAAATTTGATTATTTTGAATCATAATGAGTATCGTAAAATGTCTTATGCTATTTTGCAAGATAATTCCACTTATGAGGTGCTAAAGGTTAATCCTATGACCACTTACAAGGAAGAACTGACAATCCTTCTGGATACGGCCCTGGGGGATGGTTTAATCTCGAAGGCAGAATTTGATTTTATTCTTCCTAAGTTTCCATTAATAGCCACGTTTTACACATTACCAAAGATACATAAAGGCCTGAACCCTTTAAAGGGGAGACCGATTGTATCAGGTGTGGACTCATTGACACAAAATAGTGGTCTCTATATTGATCAGTTATTACGCCCCTTTGTGGTCTCTATTCCATCATACCTGAGAGATACATCAGATCTATTACTAAAGCTAGAGGGCGTACATCTGGAAGGAAATGCCTGGTTGGCTTCCATTGATATAGAAGCTCTCTATAGCAATATACCACATGAAGCAGGTATCCGGGGTGTGGGACACTTCCTCAATCAGAGGTCAATAGCATGTAGGGGGCATAACATCTTTCTGACATCTCTCCTACGGTTCATTTTGACCCACAATGCATTCTACTTTGATGGCAAATTCTACCACCAGCTCAGGGGCACTGCGATGGGGTGCCCCTGTGCCCCGTCGTATGCAAATCTGTTCCTGGGCTGGTGGGAGGAGACCATTGTGTTTGGAGAGGAAGAAAAGTGGTGGCACGGAATGATTTCCATGTGGTATAGGTTCATAGATGATGTCTTTGTAATATGGACAGGGGAAAAAAATCAATTTGAAGAATTCGTAAGAGAATTGAACCAAAATGATGTGAATCTGAGGTTTACCTCAGAAATTCACAAAACTGAAATACCATTTCTGGATATTAGAATCAAAAAAGATCTGATGGGAGGTGTCTCCACAAGTATATTTCGTAAACCGACGAGCACAAATAGTTTGTTACATTGGCAGAGCCACCATCCAATCCCTCTCAAGAGAGGAATTCCGAAGGGACAATTCCTCCGACTTAGGAGGAATTGCTCTAGGAATGATCTCTTCCAGAAACAAGCTGGGGATATGTTTTGCCGCTTCAAGGACAAGGGTTACCCTAAACATATTTTAGACACAGCATATGATTTTGCAAGTAAAGCAGACAGACAAAAACTGTTGCAGAAACGTGAGGTAGGGGACTCGATGGAACAAATAAGGGTCATTGGGACTTTTGATGTCAAACATCAGGAGGTCAGAAAGGTCCTGTCCAAACATTGGGACGTTCTCAGATTGGATCCGGATTTGAAGGATGCGATCGGTGAGCGCCCCAACATTACGTTCAGAAAGGGTAAATCCATCAGAGACATGTTGGTCCATAGTCAATACAGGAGGCCAGCGGTTGGTGGCACGTGGCTGGATAGGAGACCTTGTGGTTTCTTCAAGTGTGGGGATTGCAGTTTCTGTAAATATATGAGACCGGGAAAGTCCTTCTGTAGTGCAAGCACTGGCAAGACTTTTTATCAACGAGACTTTTCTAACTGCAAGACCACAGGGGTTATTTATATGGCCACTTGCTCATGCCCTAAAAATTATATAGGGAAGACTAGGAGAGAATTCAGAAGGAGAGTAGGGGAACATATGGGTGATATTAGAAATCAAAGAGAGACCCCACTTGCTAAACACATGTGGATGTGTCATAAAAGTGACCCCGGTGAAATCAAATTCTGTATTATAGAAGTTGTGAATGTGAACCCCAGAGGAGGGAATGTGGATAAGAATATTCTGAAGAGAGAATGTGAATGGATATTCAGGATGGAGTCCCTGGAGCCGAGGGGGCTGAATGACCAATTGTCGTTTGCCTGTTTCTTATAAGCCATAATTGAATAATGTGATCTCCTCTTTTGAGGATATTGACGTTCTAGATTTTGTCTTTTGTTTCCCGTTTATTTGGGATTCCCATGTATTGCCATGGATCATTATCTATATAAATGTTCCCTTCTTACTGCCCTACGCTAACTCACTCCCCATTGGACTCTGAGCAACCTCAGTTAATTTATAATACCAGTTGATATGTACAAAAAAGCGTCTTTTAATTATATGTATTTGACAATGAAGACGCATTCTGACGCTTGTTCACACTAGTCGGCGTCAGCTGCGGTTTATTTGTATGCATATTTGAACTGTTAGTGCACAGTGTATATACATTGTGTGATAAGATGCAACTGTTATGCTACTGAAGAGTGCAACTTGGCCACTGAATATAATATATGTACATAATGGTGAACTGTACACCTGATGCTGTATCATTTGTGGCGCATCTTTTCAAGATGGGGGAGTGCAACATTCTCTATGGATCACATGTGCGGGCGCTGCACGTTAGACTTGGCAGTGTGTCTCAGCCGCAGCGATTGGAGAGAGCTGCGAGACTGCCTGTTTGTTCTCCAGGAGTGACGCTGCGCACGTCAGACCATGTAATTTGTCTCAGCTCCAGTGATTGGATAGTGCTGTGATGCTTGAAGAGACCCGATTGGTTATCCTTGAGTGACGTTGTATGTGAGTCCTGACAGCCAATCGGAACACCTGGGTCTGGCTAGTGCTGTTTGATAATGTAGTAGGGACACTGTAATAGGCGCTTAGCGTTGCTATGTCACGTGAGTGGGCGGAGCATATGCGGTCTTAGCGGTGGGTTTAAAAAGAGGAACTGGGATGAGCATCGGTTGGCTTCTGCACCGTTATGGGACACAAGATATTGCATTATCGGGCCTCCTGATGAGCCTACTCAGGCGAAACGCGTTGAGGCGTTAACCATTTGATGGCTGGTGGCGATAAACACAGATGAGTATCGCTGTGGCAGCTCTGTGTTTATTTTGCTATTGGGATGTTAATTGATTTAATAATGGGACACTATCCTCTATCCTGTGCTACACTGGTTAAATTGCCAGCTTTGTATACACTTTTTCTCTCTATATGAAGAGATCGTATAGCTGTGAGATCGTGGCAACATGGAATGTATCTAAAGTGTCTGGTTTATGACTCCCATTAATGTGTATATGATACCTCACTGTTGATATTGGATGTGGGGCATCATTATGCAAATGAGTATCTAGTTACACCACCTGATGCCATGTGTGTTCTCTATTTTTAATCTCTTTCTTTGGGACACAGGGCCCTCTTTAGAGCAGATTGGTCTCTGTCTAGCAGTAGAGGTTCCCTTTATTATCGGGTAGAGGTGACCACTAGTGGCTGTAGGGTATACTAGGGCCCCTAGGGATAGTCATCGTTGAGCGGGGGCGCCACAACATTCCCCCCCTAGGGTGCCAACCTCCGCGGACAGGTAGACTCAAGCTCAGGATCACATCAGGGATTCTTAGGTGTCACCTTAGAGTGGTCTCTGCTTGAACACTTTTCTATTTTTGTTTATTTCTTGTCACTTCGTTGGTGTTTACCACACTTGTGGTTTTTAACTAATAAAGTATCATTTTTAGGGGATATATATATATGAGATTACATTTGACCCTTTCTATTATTGTATGAGAGATTGCGATCTCATGCCCCCTTCGTCATGAAATACCACATAGTATGTACAGGCATCACACGTATATATAGTTGAGACAGGACGCTGGGATTAAAAAAAACGAGCGCCAACAGATCAGATGACACAGTGTCAAAGTTCATAGTCGCTACAGGGTTAACGGTTCACATGGATTACACCACATAAAAATGTACAATAAAACGATTGTTAACTGGTGACATTAAGGCTGAGTTCACACGTGGCGTTTTTTTCGCGTTTCCGCTGCGGTTTTAACCGCGTGGTTTTGCCGCGAAAACGCGAAAAATAAGCATCCCATGCATTCCTATGGGATTCCGCAATGCTGTGCTAATGCTGCGGTTTTTACCGCGGCGGAATCGCTTTGCGGTAAAAACCGCAGCATGCTCATTAATTTGCGGAATCTCGGCGATCCCGCACCCATAGGAATGCATTGTTCCGCTTACTTCCCGCATGTGGCTGTGCACACCATGCGGAAAGTAAGCAGAACATTTGCGGATGGTACTCACGGTCCGGAGGAGAGGAGACTGTCCTGCGGGCTTTGGGTACCATATCCCTGTAAAAAATAGAATTTAAAAATAAAAAATATTGTTATTCTCACCCTCCGACGTCCCGCGCAGTCTTCCCGTTTCTCTTCACGCTCTCGTTCCCAGTAGTCCTTTGCGAAAATGCCCGTGATGGCGTCCGTTCTCGCGGGATCGCGAAGTCTCGCGGTCATTCGCGTGACATCATCGCGAATTACTGCGAGACATCGCGATCCCGCGAGAACGGACGTCATTGCGGGCATTTTCGCAAAGGATTACTGGGAACGGATGCGCGGGACGTCGCAAGGTAAGAATAACACCATTTTTTATTTTTTTTTACATTCTATCTTTTACTACTGATGCTGCATAGGCGGCCTCAGTAGTAAAAAGTTGGTCACACTCGTCAAACACTATGTTTGACAAGTGTGACCAACCTGTCAATCAGTTCTCCAAGCGATGCTACAGATCGCTTGGAAAACGCTAGCATTCTGCAAGCTAATTACGCTTGCAAAATGTTAGTTTTTCCGCGGGAAAATCGCGGGAATTTAAAATGCAATTTTCCCACGGACTGGAATTCCGGAATTCTCGCGGTAATTTCCGCGAGAGTTCCGGTACGTGTGCACTTAGCCTAATAGTGCCTTTCATTTATAGGAGACAAATTCATTTTACAGCATTCGAAAAAGATTAAAAAAAAATAGTGAAAAATGCCGACTTTCACTGAGTGGACAAGAACTCACACGAAAATGAACATTCAAGCGTGGAAGCAGATGCCTTAGGCCGGGGTCACACTAAACCGACGCAAAATACGGTCAGTATTTTACATGCGTAATACGGATGAATGGCCCCTAAACAGTGCTCCGTATGTCATCCGTAATCAAGGTGTGGTCGCGTATTTTGTGCATCTAAGCATCCGTATGCAATCCATATGGCGAGATTTTCTCGCCGCCTTGCAAAGTGGACATATAATGGAGCCCTATGACAGGGTTTCTAAAATAAACGAAATAATAGATATAGACACATAGAATGCATATATATATATATATTATATATATATATATATATATATATATACACAGTGGGGCAAAAAAGTATTTAGTCAGTCAGCAATAGTGCAAGTTCCACCACTTAAAAAGATGAGAGGCGTCTGTAATTTACATCATAGGTAGACTTCAACTATGGGAGACAAACTGAGAAAAAAAAATCCAGAAAATCACATTGTCTGTTTTTTTTTCATTTTATTTGCATATTATGGTGGAAAATAAGTATTTGGTCAGAAACAAAATTTCATCTCAATACTTTGTGATATATCTTTGTTGACAATGACAGAGGTCAAACGTTTTCTGTAAGTCTTCACAAGGTTGCCACACACTGTTGTTGGTATGTTGGCCCATTCCTCCATGCAGATCTCCTCTAGAGCAGTGATGTTTTTGGCTTTTCGCTTGGCAACACGGACTTTCAACTCCCTCCAAAGGTTTTCTATAGGGTTGAGATCTGGAGACTGGCTAGGCCACTCCAGGACCTTGAAATGCTTCTTACGAAGCCACTCCTTCGTTGCCCTGGCGGTGTGCTTTGGATCATTGTCATGTTGAAAGACCCAGCCACGTTTCATCTTCAATGCCCTTGCTGATGGAAGGAGGTTTGCACTCAAAATCTCACGATACATGGCCCCATTCATTCTTTCATGTACCCGGATCAGTCGTCCTGGCCCCTTTGCAGAGAAACAGCCCCAAAGCATGATGTTTCCACCACCATGCTTTACAGTAGGTATGGTGTTTGATGGATGCAACTCAGTATTCTTTTTCCTCCAAACACGACAAGTTGTGTTTCTACCAAACAGTTCCAGTTTGGTTTCATCAGACCATAGGACATTCTCCCAAAACTCCTCTGGATCATCCAAATGCTCTCTAGCAAACTTCAGACAGGCCCGGACATGTACAGGCTTAAGCAGTGGGACACGTCTGGCACTGCAGGATCTGAGTCCATGGTGGCGTAGTGTGTTACTTATGGTAGGCCTTGTTACATTGGTCCCAGCTCTCTGCAGTTCATTCACTAGGTCCCCCCGCGTGGTTCTGGGATTTTTGCTCACCGTTCTTGTGATCATTCTGACCCCACGGGGTGGGATTTTGCGTGGAGCACCAGATCAAGGGAGATTATCAGTGGTCTTGTATGTCTTCCATTTTCTAATTATTGCTCCCACAGTTGATTTCTTCACTCCAAGCTGGTTGGCTATTGCAGATTCAGTCTTCCCAGCCTGGTGCAGGGCTACAATTTTGTTTCTGGTGTCCTTTGACAGCTCTTTGGTCTTCACCATAGTGGAGTTTGGAGTCAGACTGTTTGAGGGTGTGCACAGGTGTCTTTTTATACTGATAGCAAGTTTAAACAGGTGCCATTACTACAGGTAATGAGTGGAGGAAAGAGGAGACTCTTAAAGAAGAAGTTACAGGTCTGTGAGAGCCAGAAATCTTGATTGCTTGTTTCTGACCAAATACTTATTTTCCACCATAATATGCAAATAAAATGAAAAAAAAACAGACAATGTGATTTTCTGGATTTTTTTTTCTCAGTTTGTCTCCCATAGTTGAGGTCTACCTATGATGTAAATTACAGACGCCTCTCATCTTTTTAAGTGGTGGAACTTGCACTATTGCTGACTGACTAAATACTTTTTTGCCCCACTGTATATATATTCTCTATGTGTATATATCTATTGTTTCGTTTCTTTATTAAAACTGTCAGTGTGAATTTACTGTATAGCGCACTGAATTGCCGGCTTTGCTAAAAGACACCGGGTGCGTATTTCTCGCAAGTCACATGTGTGGTCCGTGTCTAATCCGTATTTTTTGCGCACCCATAGACTTGCATTGGCGTACTACGGGCGTAGTACGCTGAGAATCGCAGCATGCTGCGATTGGCACGGACTGTAGAATACGGATGAGAAATATACGGCTGGTGCGAGGGACCCCATAGAGAATCATTGGTCCGTGTCTAATGCGTGCTTTTAGCGCCTCTCACTCGGCCGTATTCCTCGCCAGTGTGACCCCGGCCTTACACATGGACTAACCGATGGAACAGGAAAACTTCTTTATTTATGGAAAGTCCAATGAAATCTTTATATTAAATGTGAAAAATAAATAAAATTGTATTTTATTAGTTTCTATTAAAATAAACAAAAAATAAAATCATGATAATATAATAATTTGTGTGGTAATGTAAAAAAGTTCCTCCAAATGAGATATATGCCATAAGAATTGTCTGATAAGTATTATACGAAGACATGTAAAAAAAAATCTCTATAAATCTACAGCCGACACACTGTATTACCGCTATGTAGCAGAGTCAAGGACAATTAACACTTTCAATTATCCTAAAAGTTAAAACAGGTCTGGTGGGTAAAAAAAAAATTTTTTTTGAAATCATTCTTTCCAGAGGAGCAGGAGTGAACTACCGGGCAGCACTCACCATTACAGAAGAAGGTGGGAGCGCATCACTGCACAACGGCAGAGAAGGAGCCGTCACCGCTTGACAGGTTTATTACACTCCAGGATCTCAAATTACATGCCTCAGAGATCAAGGAGAAAAAGAGATAAGGTAACCGCAGCAGGGGTTACAAACCGCAAAGAGTGTGATCACTCACCTACAAGGAGAATCTTTTTAAAAAAAAAAAAAAAAAAAAAGATTCTCCTTGTAGGTGGGTGATCACACTCTGTGGTTTGTAACCCCTGCTGCAGTTACCTTCCTTCCTTTTTTATCTCTTTTTCTGCTTGATCTCTGAGGCATGTAATTTGTTGTGGCACGATCCTGGAGTGTAATAAACCTGTCAAGCAGTGA
Organism: Dendrobates tinctorius; assembly: GCF_039654945.1. NCBI lineage: Eukaryota > Metazoa > Chordata > Amphibia > Anura > Dendrobatidae > Dendrobates > Dendrobates tinctorius. The sequence continues at coordinate 34,604,011 of NW_027361733.1, forward strand.
AGGCTCCTTCTCCGCCGTTGTGCAGTGATGCGCTCCCACCTTCTTCTGTAAGGCCTCTTTCACACTTCAGTTTTTTACAATCAGTCACAATCTGCCAGGTTTTGAAAAAAACGGATCCGCAATTTTTTTTTGAGGATCCGTTTTTTTCCCCATTGACTTGCATTATGGGCGGATGGTGACGGATTGCCGTCCGTTGCATCCGTTTTTTTTGCGGATCCGCCAAAAGTTGCTGTCCGTTATCATCCTCAAAGATTTCAAAACGGAGCTTGCAACGTTTTTTTTTTCTGGCGGATCCTCCAGACACTGTTTTAACCCGAAATTCTTTCTGGCTGCCGGACAAGAAGAAAAAATCTCTCTCTCTCTCTCTCTCTCTCTCTCCCAGCGTTTCCTTTAAATTTCCTCATTTTCAGGATCCGTCTGAAAACGGATCCTGTGCCATCCGTTCACATCAGTTCAGAACGGATCCGCTTGTCTGACTTTTTGGCGGATTTGAACTGATGCAAAAAACTGAAGTGTGAAAGAGGCCTAATGGCGAGTGCTGCCTGGTAGTTCACTCCCGCTCCTCTGGAAAGAATGATTTAAAAAAAAATTATTTTTTTTCTACCCACCAGACCTGTTTTAACTTTTAGGATAATTGAAACGGTTAATTGTCCTTGACTCTGCTACATAGCGGTAATACAGTGTGTCGGCTGTAGATTTATAGAGATTTTTTTTCATTTCTTCGTATAATACTTATCAGACAATTCTTATGGCATATATCTCATTTGGAGGAACTTTTTTACATTACCACACAAATTATTATTAACTGTTCCAAATTATTATGCAAAAAGAGTTTAGGAGTGATAAGGTTAGAATTTTTTTGTTTGTCATTTAAACTCATTGATGGTGACGTGTGTCAGGGCTCTTTATATCACTGAAAGCAATTGCAGATACCTGTGCAAATTAGTTTGGCAGGTGTGTCCAAATAAAGGCAAGACTACTTAAGAAGACTGTTATTAAGCAGCCTACATTTTTTGCCAAAATGGGAAAGAAAAAGGATGTGTCGGCTGCTGAGAAGCAACAAATTGTGGAGCATTTAGGTCAAGGCATGACTACAATCAACATTGCCAAGACACTTCATCGTGATCATCGCACTATCATGAAGTATGTAGCTGATTCCCAGCACACACGTGTGCGTGCTGATAAGGAAAAATTGAGGACTCTTTCCAACAGGCAATTGCGTCAGCTTAAAAGAGCAGCTGCAAAAATGCCTTATCAAAGCAGCAGACAAGTTTTTGAAGCTGCTGGTGCCTCCAACGTCGCCCGAACAACAAGATGCAGGGTCCTTCAGAGGTTTGCAGTTGTGCGTAAGCCATCCTGTCGACCACCTCTATCCACTGCACACAAGCAGAAACGGCTCCAGTGGGCCAAACGATACATGAAGACTGACTTCCAAACTGTTTTGTTCACCGATGAGTGCCGTGCAACACTCGATGGTCCAGATGGATGGGAGTGGAGGATGGCTGGTTGATGGACACCCCATGAAAACACGGCTAAGGCGCCAACAAGGAGGAGGTGGAGTAATGTTTTGGGCTGGAATCATGGGGAGAGAGATTGTCAGCCCCTTTAGGATCCCTGAAGGGGTAAAGATGAACGCCATAATCTATGTGGAGTTTCTAAAGCAGCACTTCCTGCCATGGTTCAAGAGGAAGAACCGTGCTTTCCGCAGCAAGATCATTTTCATGCATGATAATGCACCATCTCATGCTGCAAATAACACATCTGCATCTCTGGCTGCTATGGGAGGACAAACTTATGGTGTGGCCACCATCTTCCCCTGACCTCAACCCCATTGAGAACCTCTGGAGCATCATTAAAAGGAGTGTCTATGATGGCGGGAGGCAGTTCACATCTAAGCAACAGCTCTGGGAGGGTATTCTGTCCACATGCAAAACAATTGAAGCACAAACCATCCAAAAACTGACAAATTCAATGGACGAGAGAGTTCAGAAGCTTCTTTCGAACAAGGGGTCCTATGTGCAAATGTAACATCACCTGGAATAACGTTTTGACTTGAAAACTGTTTGATTTCATTTTGTAATAAGCTGATAATGCTTATAATTTCACAATTGACCATTTTTTTGTTCAAAATAAAAAGGTTGAAAACTCTGCTGTGCATAATAATTTGGAACATGCATTTTGAGTGTTTCTTATTTTTAAAAATATACTGTTTTCATAGGCAGTTTGTTCAAAAACATTGCAATTATACTAGAATATTAGATGACTGGAAAATAACAATGACTGCAATTCATATAGGTAATTTAGAGAAAATATGAGGAAATATTTTTTGCATATTAATTTGGAACAGTGTATTATCATGATTTTATTTTTAGTTTATTTTAATAGAAACTAATAATACAATTGTATTTATTTTTCACATTTAATATAAAGATTTCATTGGACTTTCCAAAAATAAATAAGTTTTCCTGTTCCATCGGTTAGTCCATGTGTAAGGCATCTGCTTCCACACTTGAATGTTCATTTTATGGTGAGTTCTTGTCCACTCAGTGAAAGTCGGCATTTTTCACTCTTTTTTTTTTTTTCTTTTTTGAATGCTGTAAACTGAATTTGTCTCCTATAAATGAAAGACCCTATTAATGTCACCAGTTAATAATCGTTTTATTGTACATTTTTATGTGGTATAATCCATGTGAACCGTTAACCCTGTAGCGACTATGAACTTTGACATTGTGTCATCTGATCTGTTGGCGCTCGTTTTTTTTTTAATCCCAGCGTCCTGTCTCAACTATACATACGTGTGATGCCTGTACATACTATGTGGTATTTCCTGACGAAGGGGGCGTGAGACCCCCGAAACGCGTTGAATAAACCACTGTGAATCATTGACATCTATCTCCTGGAATCCTTTCTTGCGGCAGCGCGGAATAGAACTACAAATTCTCCTGAATACGTGGGTTGGTTGTAGTGGAAGACGTGTCGGTCCCTATTAAACTATTTCTACTCTCGTGAAATTGATGCAACTTTGGTGGTGTCTGCCAAAAATTGTTTGAAATGTGAACACTCCTGGTTAGGTGTCCATCTGTTGGGTTGGCTGTCGTGAAAAAGATGTTGCTCCCCATTATACCATTTTTACTGTGGTGAAACTAGTGCCACTTTGTTGGTGTCTGCCATTAATTTTTGGAAATGTGTATACTCATGGTTGGTTGTCCATCTGCTGTGTAGGCTGTAGTGGAAGATGTGTTGGTCCCTATTATACTATTTCTACTGTGGTGAAATTGAAGCCACTTTGGTGGCGTCTGCCAATAATTGTTTGAGAAACCCAAGCAGGAGTGTTCACATTTCAAACAATTATTGGCAGACGCCAATTTCTCCACAGTAGAAATAGTATAATAGGGACCAACGCCTCTTCCACTACAGCCAACCCAGCAGATGGACAACCAACCATGAGTATACACATTTCCAAAAATTAGTGGCAAACACCAACAAAATGGCACCAATTTCACCAAAGTAGAAATAGTATAATGGGACGCAACATCTTTTCCACGACAGCCAACCAAGCAGATTGAAATGTGAACACTCCTGCTTGGGTTTCTCAATCTGCTGGGATGGCTGTCGTGGAAAATATGTTGCTTCCCATTATACTATTTCTACTTTGGTGAAATTGGTGCTACTTTGTTGGTGTTTGCCACTAATTAAATGTGTACATTTCTGGTTGAGTGTCCATCTGCTGGGTTGGCTGTAGTAGAAGTCTGTGTTGGTCCCTATTATACTATTTCTACTATGTTGAAATTAGTGCCACTTTTGTGGTGTCTGTCAATATTTTTTGGAAATGTGAACACTCCTGGTTGGGTGTCCATCTGTTGGGTTGACTGTCGTGGAAAAGATGTTGCTCCCCATTATACCATTTCTACTGTGGTGAAATTGGTGCCACATTGTTGGTGTCTGCCATTAATTAAATGTGTAGACTCCTGGTTTGGTCTACGAAACTGATATTTGTGCCACTTGAGTGTGGCTGAGCTTGAAACAGGTTGAGCTGTGGTATAAGGCCTACACCGATCCCTCACCCACCTCATCTTAATGTAAAGTTCAATTCAAAGCTATAAAAGCTGGCCTAGACCCTGATACCTCATGCATGGCTGATTGCTGCCGTGCTATTCTAAGATTTGTACTGTGGGTGAATTGAGGCAACTGGTGTCTGCCCCTCATTTGATGTGTTTTGGCAGCTTTTGGGCCCATATGAAGATGTTGTGTATACGTTTGTTTTTGCCTCCCATTGACTCCAATCACATTAGGCTATGTTCAGCGAATATTTAACAAATTAATTGGTGAACATTGCAAATTCGGCGATCTTAGTCCGAACCGAACTTTGAAATATTCGCTCATCTCTAGTCATGGGCGAGCTTCAGTCCCCACTTGCTTTGGCATCCTACAGACATCTTGTGTCCCAGTCACGGTGTGCTGCTATGTGTGAGGTGCATCTCACTTACTTCAGGGCTGCTGGCCTCTTCTGACTTCAGGAATCACTCTTCTGAAACCAGGGCAGCAATCAATCCAGGAGGCACGAGGTTCATAAAAAGAACCAAACATTTACTTGGTGAATGGCAGTATTTGCAGTAATTACAGGCAGGTATAGATGATAAGGCCCAACGAGTGCTCATCTTTCCCACAGGTACAGGATACAACTTCAGACCTGGTTATCGGTAAAGAAAGAACATCCCTTTTACTATCTCTTCTATTTCTAGGGGGATCTTCTCCTTTTCTAGCTGTATATATGAATCCCATATCACTCCGTCTCTGGAGGTTTGAGTCCAGTTTCTTCTGCAGCTTCGCAGAAAGAGTGTGCCCCCGAGCCCTGACGTCTCTCAGGATCCCAGTCTATTAAAGGGGACTATTGCTCAGGTGTTCTCTGGCAATCCACTGCCCCGAGGTTCTGGGCTTATGCTGTCCCTTTTGCCTTGACCTGGCCTGTCACTTGACACTGCTCAGCACTCACTGTCTCACTGTCCTTGACACTACAGTTCCCCCTTCCAAACAGGGCTGGCCATTACAGTTAACCCTGACTTAGCTAACTGCAGCCCCAGTGAGTATTATCCTTTTACAACATGCTTGAATATTAACCCCTTCCCGACATTTGCGTCATGTAGGTTGGTGCCAATCTGACCTATGATGCCTATGTGGCGTCATGAATTGATCGCGTTCCTGGGTGTCGGGTGACCGGGGTCACTGAAAGGTCACCTGACCCGCAGGTACGTGACCCTTTGTACTTCACCCCAGGGGGGGTGGCTTAGCCCCCCCATGGCTACGATCGCTCTGATTGGCTGTTTCACTTTTAACAGCCAATCAGCGATTATATTTCACCAATGAAATTTGGTGAAATATTACAATCCAGCCATGGCCGATGCTGCAATATCATCGGCCATGGCTGGAGACCTCAATCTGACCTCCCCCTCCCATGCCCTCTGCTCCCCCGCCTTCCGATCCCCCCTCACCGCCCTGGTACCTCCTATGTCCCTTTGTCCCTCCCGGATTCTTCACGGGCACCGCCATATTCCAAAATGGTGGCCGCATGCGCAGTGCGCCCGCTGAATCTGCCGGCCGCAGATTCATTCATTCATTCATTTCAAGTATATTTTGATCACTATAATAAACCCTATCACAGTGATCAAAATAAAAAAGTAAATAAACCCCCCATTTATTACCCCCCATAGGTAGGGAAAAATAATAAAATAAAGAAAATATATTTATTTTTATTTTTCCATTAGGGTTAGAGTTAGAATTAGGGTTGGAATTAGGGTTAGGGTTGTAATTAGGGTTAGGGTTAGAATTATGGGTAAGATTGGGGTTAGGGGTGGGTTGGTATTAGGGTTAGGCTTGTGGTTAGGGGTGTGTTGGGGTTAGGGTTGTGGTTGGGGTTAGGGTTGAGTTAGAATTGAGGGGTTCCCACTATCTAGGAACATCAGGGGGTCTCCAAACGCGACATGGCGCCACCAATCATTCCAGCCAATTTTGCGTTCAAAAAGTCTAACAGTGCTCCCTCCATTCTGAGCCCCGACGTGTGCCCAAACAGTGGTTTACCCCCACATATGGGGTATCAGCGTACTCAGGGAAAAATTGCACAACAACTTTGGGGGTCTAACTTCTCCTGTTACCCTTTGGAAAATAAAAAATTGGGTGCTGAAAAAATTCTTTAGTGGAAAAAAAATTATTTTTTTATTTTCACGGCTCTGCGTTATAAACTTCTGTGAAGCACGTGGGGGTTCAAAGTCCTCACTACACATTTAGATAAGTTCCTTGAGGGGTCTAGTTTCCAAAATGGGGTCACTTGTGAGGGGTTTCTACTGTTTAGGCACACCAGAGGCTCTGCAAACATAACATGACACCGGCAGACCATTCCATCAAGTTGGCATTTCAAAACGTCACTACTTCACTTCCGAGCCCCAACGTGTGGGTACCAGCGTACTCAGGACAAACTGTACAACAACTTTAGGGGTCCAATTTCTCCTGTCACCCTTGAGGGAAAAAAATGACTTTATTTTCACGGCTCTGCGTTATAAACCTCTTTATTATTATTTATTAATATTTGAAGCATTTGGGGGTTCAGAGTGCTCACCACACATCTAGATAAGTTCCTTGGGGGGGGTCTAGTTTCCAAAATGGGGTCACTTGTGGGGGTGCTCCAATGTTTAGGCACACAGGGGCTCTCCATATGCGACATGGTGTCCGATAACGATTGGAGCTAATTTTCCATTCAAAAAGTCAAATGGCGCGCCTTACCTTCCGAGCCCTGCCGTATGCCCAAACAAATGGTTTATGACTACATATGAGGTATCAGTGTACTCAGGAGAAATTACCCAACAAATTTTAGTATCCATTTTATCCTGTTGCTCATGTGAAAATGAAAAAATTGAGGCTAAAAGAATTTTTTTGTGAAAAAAAAGTACTTTTTTACAGCTCAATTCGTGAAGCACCTGGGGGTTCAAAGTGCTCATTGTGCATCTAGATAAGTTCCTTAGGGTGTCTAGTTTCCAAAATTGGGTCATTTGTGTGGGAGCTCCAAAGTTTAGGCACACAGTGGCTCTCCAAACATGACGTGGTGTCCACTCACAATTGGAGCTGATTTTCCATTCAAAAAGTCAAATGGCGCTCCTTCCCTTCCGAGTCCTGCCGTGCATCCAAACAGTGGTTCCCCCCACATATGGGGGGTTTCAGCGTACTCGGGATAAATTGGACAACAACCTTTGGGGTCCACTTTCTCCTTTTACCCTTCGGAAAATAAAAAAAAAGTTGCTAAAAGATCATTTGTGACTAAAAAGATAAAATGTTAAATTTTTCCTTCCATGTTGCTTCTGCTGCTCTGAAACATCTGAAGGGTTAATAAACTTCTTGAATATGGTTTTGATCAGCTTGAGGGGTGCAGTTTTTAGAATGGTGTCACTTTTGGGTATTTTCAGCCATATAGACTCCTCAAACTGACTTCAAATGTGAGGTGGTCCCTTAAAAATTGGTTTTGTAAATTTTGTTGTAAAAATGAGAAATTGCAACTTTTAACCCTTTTTTCAAAATTGCGAAATTTTCAAAAATTTTGCCAAATGTACGATTTTTTTTCACAAATAAACGCAAAAATTATTGACCTAAATTTACCACTGTCAAGAAGTCCAATATGTCATGGAAAAACAATCTCAGAATCGCTAGGATCTGTTGAAGCATTCCTGAGTTATCTAATATATAAAGCTCAATGTGGGTGTGTACAGTTGTGGCCAAAAGTATTGACACCCCTGCAATTTTGTCAGATAATACTCAGTTTCTTCCTGAAAATTATTGCAATCACAAATTCTTTGTTATTATCTTCATTTAATTTGTCTTAAATTAAAAAACACAAAAAGAATTGTCCTAAAGCCAAATTGGATATAATTCCACACCAAACATAAAAAAGCGGGTGGACAAAAGTATTGGCACTATTCGAAAAATCATGTGATGCTTCTCTCATTTGTGTAATTAACAGCACCTGTAACTTACCTGTGGCACCTAACAGGTGTTGGCAATAACTAAATCACACTTGTAGCCAGTTGACATGGATTAAAGTTGACTCAACTTCTGTCCTGTGTCCTTGTGTGTACCACATTGAGCATGGAGAAAAGAAAGAAGACCAAAGAACTGTTTGAGGACTTGAGAAACCAAATTGTGAGGAAGCATGAGCAATCTCAAGGCTACAAGTCCATCTCCAAAGACCTGAATGTTCCTGTGTCTACCGTGCGCAGTGTCATCAAGAAGTTTAAAGCCCATGGCACTGTGGCTAACCTCCCTAGATGTGGACAGAAAAGAAAAATTAACAAGAGATTTCAACGCAAGATTGTGCGGATGTTGGATAAAGAACCTCGACTAACATCCAAACAAGTTCAAGCTGCCCTGCAGTCTGAGGGTACAACAGTGTCAACCCGTACTATCCGTCGGCGTCTGAATGAAAAGGGACTGTATGGTAGGAGACCCAGGAAGACCCCACTTCTTACCCCGAGACATAAAAAAGCCAGGCTGGAGTTTGCCAAAACTTACCTGAAAAAGCCTAAAATGTTTTGGAAGAATGTTCTCTGGTCAGATGAGACAAAAGTAGAGCTTTTTGGGCAAAGGCATCAACATAGAGTTTACATTAGAAAAAAGAGGCATTCAAAGAAAAAAACATGGTCCCTACAGTCAAACATGGCAGAGGTTCCCTGATGTTTTGGGGTTGCTTTGCTGCCTCTGGCACTGGACTGCTTGACTGTGTGCATGGCATTTTGAAGTCTGAAGATCTAAAAATGGCAGTTTGGAAGAAGGCACCCTTCTAATATCAGGGACCTGGAGCAGTTTGCCAAAGAAGAATGGTCTAAAATTCCAGCAGAGCATTGTAAGAAACGCATTGATGGTTACCGGAAGCGGTTGGTCGCAGTTATTTTGGCTAAAGGTTGTGCAACCAAGTATTAGGCTGAGGGTGCCAATACTTTTGTCTGGCCCATTTTTGGAGTTTTGTGTGATATGATGAATGTTTTGCTTTTTGCTTCATTCTCTTTTGTGTTTTTTCATTTAAGACAAATTAAATGAAGATAATAATAAGAAAGAATTTGATTGCAATCATTTTGAGGAAGAAACTGAGTATTATCTGACAGAATTGCAGGGGTGTCAATACTTTTGGCCACAACTGTATGTATGTATGTCCGAGATTGGCATCCGCACCATCGCAGCTACAGCCACAAAAGACCCGAGAGCGTCATAGGCTATGTTGTGAGGCGAAATTTTAACCCCGCGCGTTCTAATTCACCAAACAATTTTGACCCTATCTACATAATGGGGAAAAAGTGAAAGGAAAAGTGTTGGAGGCAAATTGACAGAGGCCAGATGTGAACAAGGAGGACTTAAAGAATGAGAGTGATGGCGCCAAAGAGTATATACCGTACAGTTGCTCAGGTGGGGCCCTGACATGGGATACTCACCACACACGGGGATATGAACACACACACACAATGCGCCACACACTACCACGTGCTTCAACACATATTCCACCCTCAGCACACATTTCACCACACATACACCAACCTCGCCACATAAAAGTCAAAACATAAAAGTCGCCACTCAAAACTCGCCACGCTGTCCCAGAGTTGTTTAAAAAATGAAAAATGGGCTGTGATTGGTTGCTATCAACAACAGTTTTCTTTGTAGACAGTTGTGGTAACTGAGGCCTATTATTCTTATCATTTCTATGATGTTGTCGTCCTTCTGTAAAGCTGAAAATAACACAATTTATTACCGTGCCAACACAGACCACCCTCTGACACAGACTGCAGGGGGAGCCCAGTATCACACAGGATAGGATTAGATACACGGCTCAGCAGTCAGTATCACACAGGATAGGATTAGATAAACGGCTGAGCAGATGGTATCACACAGGATAGGATTAGATACACGGCTGAGCAGTCAATAACACACGATAGGATTAGATACACAACTTAGCAGAAAGTATCACACAGGGGAGGATACTTGGGTAATCGTTTAGTTAATTTGTGTTGCAGATCTGTAGTGTTGAATATACTGTATGATGTGAAATGTTTTTATGTGCAATATAATCATTATAATTTCTTATAACTAACCACAGTTGGTTACTATGCCCAGGCAAAGCCGGGCTTTTCAGCTAGTCTAACATATAAAGCTCAATATGTGTGTGTATGTATGTGTGTGTGTGTGTGTGTACGGGATTGGCATCTGCACCGTCACAGCTACAGCCACAAAATTTTGCACAGTCACATGTCTGGACCCCGAGAGCGTCATAGGCTATGTTGTGAGGCAAAATTTTAACCCCGTGCGTTCCAATTCACCAAACAATTTTGCCTATTATTCTTATAATTTCTATGGTTTTATCGTCCTTCTGTAAAGCTGGAAATAACACAATTTATTATTGTGCAAACACAGACAACCCTCTGACACAGACTGCAGGGGGAGCCCAGTATCACACAGGATAGGATTAGATATATGGCTCAGCAGTCAGTATCACACAGGATAGGAATAGATACACTGCTCAGCATTCAGTATCACACAGGATAGGGTTAGATACATGGCTCAGCAGACGTTATCACACAGGATAGGATTAGATACACAGCTCAGCAGTCAGTATCACACAGGATAGGAATAGATACACGGCTCAGCACACAGTATCACACAGAATAGTATTAGATACACGGCTCAGCAGACAGTATCACACAGAATAGGATTAGATACACGGCTCAGCAGTCAGTATCACACAGGATAAGATTAGATGCACGGTTTTTGTTGTGCAATATAATCATTAAAATTTGTTATAACTAACCACAGTTGGTTACTATGCCCAGGCAACGCCGGGCTCTTCAGCTAGTTACCTCATGAAGGGACAGTGGTCAGAATTGCAAAAAATGGCAAGGTCATTAAGGTCAAAATGGGCTGGGTCATGAAGGGATTAACGACCAGAGGTATTTTTGGTTTTGCATTTTCATTTTTTGCTCCCCTTCTTTCCAGAGCAATAACCTTTTTTATCTTAAGACATGAATATAAATGCATGGGCCGCTCCCCCTCCCTTCTCCAGAAGGACGCTGATTTTGTTAACGAGTCTGGAGAAGGGAGAGTGATTTAATTTTTTTTTTTTCCGACCCTGGCGCCGCCACTTGCAACCTGTTGCCCTAGGCATCGGACCATCGGTGAAAGGTGGCAAATACGGGCCTGCCTATTGATAAACCTTCAACTAAAATATAAGTTTGAGGATTTGTGCACAAGGGGCTCTCAATCAGCTGCTTTTCCGTCAGGCTATGTGCACACGTTGCGGATTCTGCTGCGGATCCGCAGCGTTTTTGGCTCTGCAGAACCGCAGCAGATTTAGCTGCATTGTACAGTAGCATTGTTTTCAATGGTAAAATGAAAAACGCTGTGCACATGCTGCGGATTTGCTGCGGGTTCAAATCCTCAGCATGTCAATCCTTTGTGCAGAATCCGTAGCGGTTTCACACCACCTCCATTGTAGAGGTGTGAAACCGCAGGGCTAAACTGCAGGCTAATCCTCAGGTCTTTTGACCTGCAGATTTTTCCAAATCTGCGCGGAAAAATCCGCAGCACCTTTCACTACGTGTGCACATAGCCTTAAAATCACATACAGAGTTCATCTTTTGTAATATGCAGGTCATTTTGTAAGAAATCTTGTGCACAAGCTGTGGATATTCTCTGCAGTTTGTACATAAAATCTGCAGCATGCTAAAGGAATATGAAAGGGGAAATGTGCGATTAAACAGCACCATTTCCATAACTACAATGCATGGTGTTCCTGGGTGCATATACCTTTTTATAGGTATTTAGAAAAAATTGAAATAAAAGCTAGATCTCCTAAACCTAAAACTAGTAATGAAATGGATTTGAACTCTGATTTATGATGATCTCACCATGAACACAACATATTGAATTGCAGTGCCATCTGCTGGTCATATATTATACAGCCAGCAGATATGAATCTCTGTAGATTCTTAGGCATCATTCAGATGTTTGATTATTTTTGCATACAAGAAAATCTGTCCTATTATTCTGATTAGACTCTGATCAGTTTGATCAAAGTTTGATCAGAGTGTGGTATGAGTGTCATCCCATTTTCTCGTGCATGAAAAAATTGAAAAAAACAAGCTCTGTCATCCAAGTGTGGTCAGATTTTTTAATGGACACAATGACTTGCATTGCTGATCTTGATCCTACCCTCGGATCAAAATTGGACATGTCTCTGATATTTTCCAAGTGGTCCGAGGGAGGAAAAGAGACATATGAGTGGCTACATAGTGGAAAACACGGATAGCATCCGCATGGCAAAATCAGACATCTAAATGAGGCCTTATTGTCTTGCATGTGCTGTGATTCTAGATGGATAGTATTTGCACTGATGGAATAAATATAAATGTCCTTATATACTGTACTTCTATAATTGCATTTTTGTTTTTCCTTGTGGTCTGCAGCCATCATTTTTTAATCTTTTCCACTGACAAATCCATATGAGGGCTTGCTTTTGCTTTATGACTTGTTCTTTTTGTATCTTATAGAAAACTTGGCACTCAGGTAAATTTTGTGAGCAGATAATTTTATTTTGTGCAGGCAATCCAAAAACAAAGAAACGTTTAGGTCCTACAAAGACCTTCATCAGTCAGATTGTAGTGTGCACAGGGTTACAGGCAGAAACTAGCGCTCAGGATAAGCAGCACATGCCACACACTCCAGCCGCATGTGCTGCATATCCTGAGCGTTCGTTGTTTCATGTCTAATCTCCCGATATCTTTCCTTACTTAATCTCCGGTCCTCCCAAGACCTCCTTCTCTCCTCCACACTTATTCGCTCCTCACCACATTCGGATCCTTCAGACGGAACCTGAAAACCCACTTCTTCAAGAAGCTTACAGCCTGCGATGACCTCTCTGCCTCCTCACCACTCCCAGAGCTACCGCCTCACTAATACCGGAGCTGCTGCAACCCCCCAAACTACTGTCTCCTTCCCCCCATCCTGAAGAATGTAAGCCCACAAGGGCAGGGTCCTCTCCCCTCTGTATCAGTCTGTCATCGTTAGTTTGTTTACTTTAAGTGATATCTGTAATTTGTATGTAACCCCTTCTCATGTACAGCACCATGGAATCAATGGTGCTATATAAATAATAATAATGTTGTTCACTGTCCAATAAAAATGACTTTATATCACAATCTCTCCTAGTTCCACCCTCCCTTTTGTCATTGTCTGCTCCCCGGTGTTTCATTTTAGTCTTTTTTGTTTGACTCATACAATTCATTGATATTGTTGTAATGTGTTACATTTATCTGATTTCTCAAAAATTCCAATAAAATCTTTGAATTTGAAAAAAACAAACTTGATAAATATGATTTTCCAGGTCAGTATGAATATGGCAATATCAAATTCGATGATATATTTTTTTTTTTTGTGAAAAAAAAATGTGAAATTTGTACAAAAAAAGTTGGATTATGTCGCTTTAACGTCTTACATGGGTGGTCTAGTACTTAAACGTCCTTTCTAAATATCTATTTTTACACCCTTATCACTTTTGCAATTAGCTTTATTATAAAAATTCCCTACATGTCTCCCGATCTAGCTGATTCCTAAGGCAGGGTGCATACGATCCAGAACTAGCAGCGCTTTGGACGTAGCGCATGTTCACTGTGTTCAAAGTGCTGCCGTCTATTGAACGTAGGTGAATCAGGGTTCACCACGTTCAATACATTCCACTGGTGAAATTTCTCTTTTGGAGATCAGCATCTCCGCAAGAGAAATTGACATGCTGCAGTCTGAAGAGATGCGCCGCATGTTCGTCTCCACGGGCGTCTGTGAACGCATAGTGGGCTTGGGATCAGAGTGGGCTTGGGATTTCTTGAAATCCCATCCACTCTGCTGTAACATTTGACCACTGTGGATTTGACGCTGCATAAGTATGCAGCGTGTAACCCGCAGCGATTACTGATTGTGTGCACATACCCTCAGACCTCACTCACACTCCAGTATTTTTGCATCAGTGTTTATATGCCAAAGACAGGAGTGCAACTTACAGATAAATACTAAAAGAGAAAGATTGATGCCTTTTCTGTGTTTTGGAAACACAGTTTTGGCATACAAATACTGATCAAATACTGATGTGTGAATGAGGTCCATATTTTTTTTGTTTTTTTACTTCACTTCCTGTGACATTTCGTTTGAGAGGAGTCTCATACGGAACATTGCAGGAGGCTGGGACTGCACTCACTTCCCTGCAGTGTTTTTCATCCCTCTTTGAACTGAGGTTATCAGGGGACAGTGCTGCAGTTGCTTACCACAGTTTCTTTAATCACTGCCCTTTGAAGATGTCCTGGTTCCATTGCACAGACAGAAGCTGTCCAACTGTGAAACAATGCATCGTTAGGGGATGGAGATGGATACAGTGAGTGACACCAGCGCCACCCCACAACTTCTACCACCGCCCTGAAATGAATCATTAACAAGGGGTGGTGACAGAAGCTGTGGGGCCGAGGGAGATGATGAATAAATCGAGATGTTCTGAAAAATTTTCTTACATGTTTGTTCATTATTTGCATATCATTAACGTCTCTACATATTTTGATTTCCATAAATTCACAACTCTTCCTTCTTGGTGTTACAATTTCAATATTGAGGAGTATAATTTATAAGTTATAAATATATATGTTGGGTGTGTATACTATGTGTGTGTGTGATATATTATATACAGGTGCATCTCGCAAAATTAGAATATCATCAAAAAGTTAATTTTATTTCAGTTCTTCAATACAAAAAGCGAAACTCATATAATAGATAGTCATTACAAAGAGTGATCTATTTCACGTGTTTATTTCTGTTAATGTTGATGATTATTGCTTACAGGGAATGACAACCAAAAAGTCATTATCTCAGTAAATTAGAATACTTTATAACACCAGCTTAAAAAAATGATTTTAAAATCCGAAATGTTGGCCTACTGAAATGTATGCTCAGTAAATGCACTCACTACTTGATTGGGGCTTATTTTGCATCAATTACTGCATCAATACAGCGTGGCATGGAGGCAATCAGCGTGTAGCACTGATGAGGGGTTATGGAAGCCCAGGTTTCTTTGATAGCAGTCTTTAGCTCCTCTGCATTGTTGGGTATGGTATCTCTCATCTTCCTTTTGACAATACCTATGTGGTTAATGTAAGGTGAGTTTCTGGCCAATCAAGCACAGTGATACAGGAAATGGAACTTTTGGCGGTGTGGACAGGTGCCAAGTCCTGCTGGAGAATGAAATTTCCATCTCCAAAAAGCTTGTTGACAGAGGAAAGCATAAAGTGCTCTAAAATTTCCTGGTAGATGGCTGCGCTGTCTTTGGTCTTGAAAAAACACAGTGGACCTACACCAGCAGATGACATGGCTCCCCAAACCATCACTGATTGTTGAAACGTCACACTAGACCTCAAGCAGCTTGGATTGTATGCCTCTCCACTCTTTCTCCAAACTCTGGGACCTTTATTTCCAAATACTGCAAGGAGTGTAAACATCACCCTCTTCTCCATGGGGCTGCCTTATGACACCAAACACACATATGATCTCCTTTGAATAATAAAAACATGCAAAAACATTGATGGGTTATGTGGGTTGGCCACAGCTTTTATTTAACCAAAAAAAAAAACCACAGAATCATTCCTCATCCATTTTATGCTTTATAACCAAAAAAAAAAAAAAAAGAACAAAAGCCAACTGCTGCCGTACAGTGGGCCTTGCAAATAAAAACCTATTGAGCATAGACAAGAACCGCCATGGCGGGAGGCAATGTACACCCAACATTGAATCTCCGACCAAAACCACCTGAAATTAATAGCGCTCTTTCCAACCATCTTGCAAACCTGATAAGAATATATCCATGCCTATCTCATTCAAATGAACCCTCTCACTCCTCAGTACATCCGTATTGTCCCTTTCTAACGGTCTATGTCTCACCACCACCCCGCCCAAAGCTTGAACATGTATTGAAACCCTAACACTAAAATCTCCTTGCTTTTTCCACCCGATAAACTCCGAACCTCTCGCCAAATAATCCTGGGCCCGATTTCTGATCAAACGACAGTCCATATAAATAATTCCTTAAACCTAGATAAAATCCTGCTTCATGAAATCTTAACCAATGTTCTACCTTTACTTTTATACAAATCATTACCCCCTACATGGATTATAAGCACTCGTTATCACCACACTGATGACTGCATTTCACTACCATCAGGAGTACCTGAGTCCAGGGAAGGCCTTTAACCCCAGTCTGGAAAACTGAAACTTATGTGCTACCCAGAGTCAGCCCACCTGAAAGAATGACCTATGATAAAACCTATTTGTGTTAGGCTATGTGCACGCTGCGGATTCTGCTGCGGATCTGCAGACAGTGTACAGTACAAGGTAAGTCTATGTGATTTACAATCCGCAGTGCACATGCTGCGGTTTTTTAACTGCGGAAAAGCTGCGGTTTTGAATCCGCAGAAAGAATTGACATGCCAATTCTTTCTGCGGATTCCGCTGTGGTTTGCCACCTATTCCATTGTCCAGGTGTCAAACCGCAGGGGAAAACCGCTGGCCAATCCGCAGGTAAAACCACAGGTCATTTTAGCTGCGGTTTTTCCTGTGGATCCGCAGATACAAATCCATGGGTGAATCCGCAGCATGTGCACATAGCCTTAGAACAATGTCTGTAATACAACGAGAATGAGTTGTAGGGGGGAGTCATTATTCAAAACCTAGGAATGTACTTGATAATCCTATAATACTCTATTATTTTAACTGTGCAGAATTCCGTTTTTAATTCGTTTACCGTCAACCACGTACCACGTCCAAAAAACGTCAGCTTTGGCCTACTAACACATATTTTTAACATGTCTTCGCAAATGACCATATCCCTGAACAACAGACTGTTGTCTGAATTCTTCGTGAGTGGAACTACAAAAAATGTCTGTTTTTGACCTCTTAACACATATTTTAACATACTAATTCCCTGATCCTTCGCCAGCGAGAAGGCGGCTCCAAACAACGCTACCTCGCTGCCATCTCTGCAAATGACTATCAAAATCTGCAATAAAAAGTAATTGATAGGAAATTGGACGCGTTTGTAAGAAATCACTGTCTCTTTTCGCCATCCCTTCACTATTTATCGTACTGCAAATGCTTTTGTCACGTCTTTTTTCTCATGCAGTTTCAAGAAGAAAACTACCCCAAGTAGACACGTAGAAAACCTTGTTTGCAGATGCACCTATATGTCTTAATTCATTTATATAATCTAATGTCACTGATAACAATTCTGCTGTATCCTCCAGTACCATACCCTTTATGCATACTAACCAATCCTTCCAGACTCTGACATGTTCTCGCCATGTTTCGGCCGACACAGAGTTCGACATTAACTTATAAGTTCCTCTCTACTATATTACATAAGAACTGTGAGCAAGACCGATCTGCAGTATCCGCTGATGGATGAAGCTCTGAAAACATGCATTTGAGAACGGGATAACACATCAACTACAACATTTTGTGCACCCAGCATATGTTTATCCCTTAACAATATGTTATTTTGCAGACACTTAAACACTAAATGCTAATACCAGAGAAGATGCTGATGTCTGTGTACTGATAGCTGCTACCACTGCTTGTCTAATGACAAATCCTTCTGTTCCTAAGCCGTCGACACTCCAAATTTCCAACACCACTACTATTGAGAACAACTCCAGACAACCATGTGTTTGGTCAGCCTAACCTCTGACCAAAATTTCGGCCATTTCTCCCTACACCACTGATCACCAAAACTGCAGCAAATCCATCTCAACCAGTAGCATCCATGAACAGACTGAGATAATCACTCGAGATTTCCTCCTGTGGTGGTGTCCTACCATTAAGGAATTCTTTCTAAACCTTTAAATCTTCCTTCATGTTCTGTATCACCCTGATGAAATTGTGTGCTTGTAAACTGTCCCTTGTAGCAAAAGACAGTCTCCTGGAAAAGACTCTACCCATGGGTATCACTTTGCATGAAAGATTCAGCAAACCTAACAACACCGGTAACTGGTGCAAGATGACTTTTTTAGCGCTGCTAACTTGTGCCACACAAAACTGTAACTTTTCTACCGTATCCGTGGCAAACGTACCACAAACTGATCTGTAGCAATTTCTATCCCTAGAAACGCCAAACATCTTGCTGGCCATTCAGTTTTCCTTTAGACAGAGGTACCCCCAATTCCAGCATAAATTTACAAAATGTATTCAACAAATACCAACACACCTGGGAGTCCCCTGGACCTACAAACAGGAAATATAATAAGATAATGTGTCAAGGAATATAAAACGGTCTCCCATTTTAGCAACCATACTAGAAAACAACTGAACATCTCAAAATAAAAATAATAAAGCATCCCATCGGTAAGCACATGACCACAAAATACCAGATGGCAACCTAAGAAATTGAAACAATCTCAATGTACAGGCAGAAGCCTAAAAGCTGCTGTAATATCTGATTTAGCCAATAAATCACCACTACCTGTTTGTTTTACCAAGAACGTCGCCCTATCAAAAGAGATGTACCTTACATTTGCAATTTTCTTGGATATCCCATCATTGACTGCTGATCCTGGTGAAAATGGAATATGATGTATAAAGCGGTGCTTGCCCAGCTCCTTCTTTTGTACTAGACCAAGAAGAGACACTCTGAGATTCTCATCTGGTGGGACGCAAAAATGTCCAGCCATTCTGCCAAGTGCCACCTCTTTCATCAATTTTTCCTTGACTAAAATCTTATTATCCTGAATGGATTTTAAGTTAGCACTGAACATTGCCACTGATAAAAATGTATCTTAAGATCCTCACAGAACCACTCCTGAAACACCTTTAGGCTTGGTTCACATTTGCATTTGATTCCACAGCGGTATCATCCGTATGCTCAAATGCATGCAAATGCATGTTAACGCAGCGTTTATCCCCATCATCTTATGTATGACGGCAAAAAAATGCAGTGTTTACATGCATGTGTATGCGTTTTTGCATGTGTTTGCGTTTTTTATGCGCATGCGCTCAAAGTTTCCAATTTTTTCCAGCAGCTTTTAATTGACATCAGACACCCAGTAGGCGTGTCTCATGGGATTTCTATATATACACACTGTACTGAGGAAATCCTCGTCTTTGACTGCTGTATCTAGCTGCAAGATGGATCTTGACCTGGACAGCTTCCCAGAAGATCTGGATTTACAATTGAAGTTGGCTGCTGCCTTTGCTTGTCAAGAACACCAAAGAAGAGAAACTGAGAAGATGTTGTCGCTATTGGCAACACCCCATCCTTGAACTCCGACAGAGGCGTGGAGCCTACCACTCTTTGTACATCGAGCTGCAGCAAAACCCAGAGAAGTTTTTTGACTACACGAGGATGTCGCAACAGAGCTTTCAAGACTTGCTGCTACGTTCCAAGGATCCATTGCCAGGCAGGACACACAACTCCATTGAGCAAATACTGCTGAGGAACGTCTCTTGGTCACCCTGAGGTACATAGTGTTGAAAAAGAAACTCGTCACAAATAACCCTAAGCAGTGTACTGATTTTTGTTTTTCCATTTTCTTTTCCGCAGATTCCTGGCTACTGGAGAAACATTGTCCTCGTTACATTTCCAATTCCGGATTGGAGTATCCACCCTTTCTGGGATTATTGTAGACACTTGTCGTGCTTTAGTTGGCATTCTGCGGCAAGAATTCCTCCCCCAACCCACAAGTGAACTCTGGATTGAAAATGCTTCCAAATTCCAGGAAACTTGCAATTTTTGTAACTGTGTGGGGGCTGTGGACAGCAAACACATTAGGATTATGAAACCATCTGGAAGTGGAACAGAGAACTTCAATTATAAAAAATATTTTTCCATTGTTCTAAGGGCTGAACCTGTCAAAGACTGAACTCCTTGTGTTTCCTCCCGCTACTAATGTACCTATACCCGAAATTGCCATTTCCGTGTGTGGTTCCACTATTACTCCCCAGCAACATGCCCGCTGTCTTGGGGTCATACTTGACTCCGAGCTTTCCTTTGTCCCCCACATACGATCACTGGCTCGCTCTTGTTATCTGCACCTCAAAAACATTTCTAGAATTCGACCTTTTCTTTTGACTCCGCAAAAACTCTTACTGTTTCTCTTAGTCATTCTCGTCTTGTCTATTGTAACTCTCTTCTAATCGGTCTCCCTCTTACCAAACTCTCCCCCCTGCAATCAGTCTTGAATGCTGCTGCCAGGATCATATTCCCCGCCAATCGTTACACCGATGCCTCTACCTTGTGCCAGTCATTACACTGGCTACCCATCCACTCCAGAATCCACTACAAACTTATTACCCTCACCCACAAAGCTCTTCATGGCTCAGCACCACCCTACATCTCCCTTGTTTCAGTATACCATCCTACCCGCGCCCTCCGTTCTGAGGTTAGCATCCTCAATAATCAGAACCTCCCACTCCCGTCTCCAAGACTATAGACGTGCTGCGCCAATTCTTTGGAATGTGCTTCCCAGGTCAATACGATTAGTCCCCAATCCCCACAATTTTAAGCGTGCCCTGAAAACTCATTTATTCAGACTGGCCTACCGCCTCAACACATTAACCTAATCTATCCCTATGTGGCACAGCCAAAAGTTTTTGCCATAACCAGGTTCCCTGCATCATGTTCCCACATGCTTTATGCATTCATTAGCCCTCTGCATCTGTACTGTTACACACGTAACATTATGGCTGGTCCATACAATCAGGGCTACTGTTACCACCCACCTTTCGTGTCTCCCTTTTTTCCTCATAGATTGTAAGCTTGCGAGCAGGGCCCTCATTCCTCTTGGTATCTGTTATGATCTATGTGATTATTGTTATGCTGTAATGTCTATTGTCTGTACAAGTCCCCTCTGAAATGTAAAGTGCTGTGGAATATGTCGGCGCTATAGAAATAAAATTTATTATATTATTATTATTAAGGGCTATTGCGGATGCCAATTGTAGATTTGTTACCGTGGACATTGGCTCATTTGGACGAGGCAATGACTCGCAGACGTTCAAAAACTCAGACATGGGCCAACATCTGTATGGGAATGATTTTAATTTTCCACCACCACGATCTCTGCCCAACACTTATGGACCACCAATGCCTTTTGTGCCAACCTCAATAAACCATACTCAAGTCAGAACTTAAATCACACAAAAAAAAATGTTCAGCTACTGACTGACAAGGGCACAAAGAACCGTGGAGTGTGCATTTGAATTGCTGGTATTGAACTGATGCATTTTGTTCACATTCATTAATCTAATAATTGACACTATTGATGAGGTTGTGAAAGCATGTGTAGTTCTGCACAACTACAACATGGTAAAAGAGCGACCAAGCTTACAACCTGAGGAACCTGTTACATTGCATGATTACCAATTTTACCCTATGAGAACCACAGTGGAAGATGAGGGATAAGTTTGCCGCTTACTTTATTTCAGATAATGAATGTGTGGCATGGCAAGACGAAATGATTTAAGCCACTAAGTTAAATCTACCTGCTGTGTTTTGTACCTGTTATGTTTAAAACATACCTGTAATCTCAAACATTACATACCTGTTATGTTTAAATGTACCTGTGATGTTACCATGTACATGTAATATAATTTATCCCTAATGTTTGCTGAGTTAACTATAAACTACCTTCCCTCAAAAATAAAGTGTGTTTGTGTCGTACCTTACCTCAAAAATAAAGTGAGTTTGTGTCGAAGGGCGGCGCATAAAGATAAAAAACACAAGATATAGTGCTAACAAAATACAAATTTTATTTTCAAAACTTTTACAACTTTTATTTTAAACACTTTAAAAAAAAATGGTTAAGGTTGGGGTGATTTGTTTATATCTTCGGGGTTTACGTGAGGCTGAAATGGCGAGGACCTTGGGGGTATGGAGCTGTGAGGATTGGGTGTTACAGGGGAAGGGGTAACAAATTGAAGGATTTGATCAGGGATGGCAGTGGAGACATTGGGGATAGATGACAAAGTGGAATAATGGGAATCGATAGTCAAACTGGATGGAACAGACAGACACAAGGGAAGATAGTGAGAAATTGGTAGGTGAGGTTGGAGATGGTGGGTTCAAGGTGAGCAGATTTTTTTGGCTCCTGGTTTTGGTCCTGATGCCAAGATTTATCTATTTTTTTTGGACCTCTCTTTTCTTGGCCGAGTGGGAGTGCTGGGCTCTGTAGCAGTCATCTGGCATGGTGCTGGACTGTGACACATTGTGGATTCTGCCGACTGCAGGTGTGCTGTAATGGGCAGGGGTGCTGTAGTGGGCAGGGGTGGTAGACTTGGCAGGGGTGGTGGACTGGGCCGCATTGTGGATACTGCTGGCTGCATGGGTGCTGGACTCTGGAGCATGTTGGATGCTGCTGGCTGCAGGGTTGATACACTTGGCTGCATGGTTGCTCGGTGAACCGGAGATGGTGGTGGATAGTACAGTGCTGTGGGAGCTGGATAGTACATTTGCTGCTGGTAATATCCTCTGGGCTGTTGATTGTAGGATTGTGACTGCTGCTGCTGTAATGCGTGGCTGTAAGCAACCTGGCAGGCCTGCATGGCGGACAGCTGGAGTTGAGGCATAAGGTTTTCCGACACGTTCCGCTCAGTTGCAGAAAAATATCGTGCCAGTCTATTAAGGTCGGCTTTCAGGCGGTCAAGACAATTGTTGACTTCCTTGAACCCACTCTTCACTGTCAGCAATCAACCTGGAACCCCATCCTGGAAGACCAAGCTTAATTGCAGAAACTCGGGCATGCCTGACCTCTCCCAGGCCCTTTGCCGCTGACGAGAAGACCCAGAAAAAGCAGAGGCAGCGGGCTGGGAGAGGGGAAAACCTGATGGACCGGCTGCCTCTTCCCCAGCCTGTGAAGCCTGCAAGGTTGTTCCATTGCTGGTGGATGACTGGGACTATGTCTGTTCAGTGGCTGGTACATGAGGGGCCGCTTCAGCCGAGGATGATCCGGGTTGTGTGGTGCTGCACCAGGTTCTGTGTGTAAAAGAGAAAATCATTAGTGCCAAAATCAAGGTTGCGTTGTGCTGATCCTGGTTCTGTGTATGGAATAAAATTGAACAGTAAAAAAGAAAAAAAATTCTAAACTTACGTTCGCTGAGCAAGCGCCAGCCTCAGAAAGGCAAGGTCCCAGTGGTACTTGTATTTGCAGAACTTTGCAGCAGAACCATTTTGAACCCGAACCTCCTCTCTCATGTCCTTGTTGAATCGGTCCATCATCGAGCACCAACGAATTTTGATTAGCTTCTCTGTGAAGGGAGGAAAAAAATAATTAGAAAACAATGCACATCCATTCACAGGTTTACTGCTGTTTCAGACCACATTGCAATACTTACCAAAATCTGTTCTGGCACGTGCTTTGGCACTGTCCCAAAGAGGCAGCAGCGATGTTGCCACTACTTCCCAGAGCCGTTGAATCACCACATTGTCGGAGTGATGACGGTCATGGGTGTCCCACAACGGTACTCGCTCTTGCACAAGGTGGATTAGTTCTTCGTTGTCTATATTCAGTGTGGCTTCTTCCCCTTTTGAAACCTATAGATAAAATAGAAAAAAAGAATCTTAAGTAAAACTGAAAAAGATTTGTATTACAACTCTGATGAAAGGAATACTTACACCCAGTCTTTCCTCCTGAGACACTTGAGCCAGACGACCCTGGGAAGAATCCTCTCCACTGGACTGCTCCTGCTCTTCATCACTGCCAGGTACCTGTAAAGAAATGAAATGATTTAACACATGTGGAGTATTGCCAGTCAATACATACCAATCAGTATAGCAAATGTGATTACATAATCTTTGTCCGGTCCACCCTGGGAAGTAGTCTGTTCTTCACTTGGGAACATTTTGAAGAGCAGGTAGCAGTCAAGTGAAACACTACAGAAAAGAACAGAAGAAAAATTAAATTTGTAAAAATCCAAAAACAATGTAGACCAAAAAAAAAAAAAAAAAAGGACAGCAATACTTACATTACAGGTAGTAGTCCAACACCACAGCAGTCAGCACAGGCCAGGGACAGACGGAAGCAACAGGAGCCATCCACAGCACCAGGAGATGATCACGAGAATACTGCTGCACCAGGAGACCCCTACTGCGCCAGAGAGAATCGGCCAGTCTACAAGGAACAGAAAAAGCATTCAGAGAGGCAGACATTTCCAAAGCTTCTATACTTACATAAACAGTGTTGTCCTCACCACGACAGAAAGCAGCACCTGGAGACGAACTGGAGAAACGCGCTGCACCAGGAGCCAACCACTGTACCAGGCCAATTGACACGTCTAAAAATAAACAGAATAATTTTTTAATGCAAAGTTTTAAGTTCTATACTTACATAGCAAGTGTTGTGATATCGTCCAGAGAGTTATGGCCTTACTGTGTCCACACTTCCTTTTATAGAGATCTCAAATATCAGGTTGATGAATCAGTTCCTGGACCAATTAAAAAACCATTAAAAAACGCATGCGTATAGAACGCATGTGCGTACGCATGTCCTTGTGTTCGCATGCATTCCCATAGACCGTAATGGGTTTATTTGACGCACTCATCCACATGCGCATGACTGCGCATATTTGATGGATTTTTGCATCTTTCAAAAATCCAGCATGTTGCGTTCGCCGGATCCCGCCGCACACCGAAAAACAACGCATGTGTACACTGACGCATGCGAACTGATGCAAACGCATGCCCCTGCGTGCACCATGTTAAAGATAGGGAAACATGACGTATACGGATTGCTGCAGATGAAACGCTGCTCAAACACGCAAATGTGAAAGCAGCCTTACTTTCTCCCAATTGTGATACCGATCTAGCCAGTACAGTAGACCTTCCTTTCTCACTGGAGTTCTCGCCTGAACTGGCAGAGCCCACTCTGGCATCGCTGCGTTTGCTCCCCCACATACTGTACACTTATGTTTTGAACCTGCATGGTGGAACTCCTCGTCGTATATGCACTGAAATAAAATAACTTTTTGATGATATTCTAATTTTGTGAGAAGCACATGTATGTATGTATGTATGTATGTATGTATGTATAATGATTACTTTTAGGCTACTTTCACACTAGCGTCGTGCACTGCATGTCGCTATGCGTCGTTTTGAAGAAAAAAGGCATCCTGCAAAAGTGCTTGCAGGATGCGTTTTTTCTCCATAGACTTTTATTAACGACGCAGTGCGACGCATTGCCACACGTCGCAACCGTCGTGCTACGGTTGCGTCGGACCGTCGCCACCAAAAAACGTTACATGTAACGTTTTTTGGTGCGTCTGCAGCATTTCCAACCGCGCACGCGTGGCCGGAACTCCGCCCCCGCCTACCCGCACCTCACAATGGGGCACCGGATGCGATGAAAAACAGCATCCGCTTCCACACTGCGTCGGTGCGCTGCAATGTCGCATAGTGACGTGCGGTGCACGACGCTAGTGTGAAAGTAGCCTTAAAGGGAACTAGACAGCTGATACATGCTGCACGATCCACAGACAGCATTTTACACTAGTATCAGACCGAAATAATATCTACGGTAATTAATACAAATTCTCATTATATCCACAAACTTGCTTATTTTTTGCAAGTGGACAACCTGATATATTGTTAAAATGTCACCGAGCATTTTGCAGTTATGAACGTTGTCTTGCAATTGTGAAACAACGTTTAATAGTTTGTTCAAAGTGCATGTAAGTTTAAGTCTATAGCAAAAAGTCTGACCTAAATGGGGCCTAATGGCTTTTTCTCATGTCCCTTTTCTTGTATGAGTGCTATTTATGTATTTATATTACTTATATAACGCTATTAATTCCACAGCACTTTTTTCAGACATCGACACTCTCCCCATTGGGTCTCACAATCTAATTACCTATCAATATGTCTTTGAATTGGAAAAAAATTTAGTTTGGCACTCAATGCTTTTAAGCACAAATTTTTCTTCAAGGACCCATTGGTAAACAAAATTTCAGAAAAGCCAACTTTTCGGCCCTATAAGACCTATTTCAAGGTATATCTTTATTACGGTAATTGCAAGAAGACAAAATAAAGTAAATGCATATTAATAGTGACATATAGAAAATGAAGCAAACACATATAGAAGGAAATAATAAACAATTATTACTTTCTTCTGTATATGTTTCCTTAGATAGCTCTTTGGTCTTGGCCATGATGGAGAGGTTGGAGTGTGATTCATTGTGTGTGTACAGGTGTCTTTTATACAGGTAACAAGTTCAAACAGGTGCAATTAATTACAGGTAATGAGTGCAGAGTAGGAGGGCTTCTTAAAGAAAAACTAACAGGTCTGTGAGAGCCCAAATTCTTGCTGTTTGGTAGGTGATCAAATATTTAAACTGCATTTTATTGCATGAAATAATTATTTAAAAATCATACAATGTGATTTTCAGTTTTTCCTTTTTCTTGAAGTGTACCTATGATACAAATTATAGACCTCTCCACTCTTTTCATTGTAGGTGGGAAAACTTGCAAAATCGACATGATATCAAATACTTATTTTCCCTACTTTAAACATCAAAGGTTGTGAAGGGGTTAAAAAGTATCATAACTACAATATTATTATTATTTTGTTTCTCTCTTTGAGAACAATCTATCTTTCCAGATCTTCCCTCATGACAGCACTATGGAGGTCGTCCTTCTTATCCTTGCTTGGACAGTAAACACACGAGGTTAAAAAGACCCTCTCACCTCCACCCCTCATTGTTTTTTCCTGTCGCTGTGAGGATAGCAACGATGAGGGAAGACCTGATCGTACCTGGACAGACTCACCAGGCCCAGCTTCTTCCTTCACACTGCCAAGTGGTGTGAGAACTAGTGGACTTCCAAGGGTGGACCCGCTGGACCGTGGCAACGAATCTCCCTCTGAGGAGCTGACCAGGGGACCACCCCCTATACAGGGAGCGTTAGGGCAGGCCCGAGGGAGACTCACCACAGCAGCTGATACCCAGGGGAGAACAACGGGAGTCATAGCGAGAAACAAGGCAGACTGGCGGGAGGACTGACACGGCTGAGACACAGGAACATGGGCAGATTGGAGACACAGGCGGGCAGGCACTAGGATAAAGCAAAAAAGGAGGATGTAAGGTCAGAGGCTAGGCGCCAGGGCTTGCGGCAGGGAAGGCAAAGAGCGCAGGGAGACGTGGGGCCAGAATCACTTGTGGGGCACAAATGACAGTCAGGCACAGCCAGGAGGAAGAGGTGGCCTGATAAGCAGAGTGCGCGGTGGACTTCCGGGTCAGAGTCCTCCAGACCGTAGAGCAGACTGGAAGGAGCAGCATGGATTACAGGGAACGGTGTGCGTGTGACAGGAGCTGGAGCAGGAGCCTATGCGTGCTGTGACGCCGAGGACCGGTAAGTATGCCGGGGCTCGGGGGAGGCGGTCTGACCGGAGGCCGCGGCGTGACAGGGACAAGTGGCGGCAGCGTGACAAGTGGTCTGTGGCCAATACCGATTCCTCAGCCTTATCCGGTCAAGCGCTGCTCCCGCTTCATGAACCGCTTCCCTCCAGTGGAGGTCTCAGCTCCAGCATCTTCCTCCAGCTCTCTGAAGAATTTGAGAAGCGTACTTTCAGTGACATCCTCACTGGACAGCGCGCTTCCGGGATTTCAGTCAGCGTGCGTTCCAAGGTGGAACACAGGAAGAGATCTCAGGGAAACCTGGATGACTCCTCAGACACAGTATTGTATAAATGCACTACCGTTTGTATTGCTGCCCTACTGTATGCTCAGCGTGGAGGATTTGGGCAAGACAGAGGCTACAGTCAAACAGTCCCAGGGGCATGTGAATAAGGTTCTGGTAGGGAATATGCCCATTGACAGTCCCTTACCCCACATAAAGCACATCAAATATACTCTGTATTTTAAGGGGGAGTATTCCCCTCTGTCTCCTCAAAGAGATGGCAAAAAAAGCAGGGAAGTGTAGGAGATGCGCTATCTGCAGCGTCAAGTTGCTGGATGCATGCATAAAACAGCTATGTGAGAGCTGCACAAGTCATGAGGGAGGAGCAGTCATCTCTGTTAATAAATATATGATCCATCATCAGTGAAGAGGTTCAGGCCTCTATTTCCAGCTTACTCTATCCGCATGCTTCGGAACTAGAGTCCCAGGGTGGTCGTCGTGACAAGAGGCCAAGATGGGAGATGGAACTAAGCTTTGAAAAAGACATTCACTCCTGTGAGTCTGATCAGGAGAAGGGAGAAACTACAGACCCTCCAGAAGAATGGAAAAAATACCTCTTTATCTGAGGATATGGATGAGCTCCTCTGCGCAGTTAGGAGTACCATGCAGGTGGAGGAAACCCAGAAATCTCAGTCTATACAGGACGAGATATTCGGTGGTCTGAGATCTCGGAGACAGTCTTTCCTGTAAACAACTACATCCGCACCATGATCATGGAGGAGTGGGAGGATGTGGGAAAAAGGCTTATTATTTCCCGAGATTTTAGATTTCATCTAACCTTCGAACTGGAGGACATTAAACCCTGGGAGGACGTTCCAAAAATCGACATGATCCCATTTAAAGATTTATCAAGTCTCAAGGAACTTATGGATAGGAAAGCATATGGTTACCTTAACCCCTTAGCGACCGCCGATACGCCTTTTAACAGCAGTCACCAAGGGTACTTAAACCACAGCGCCATTAAAGGAAACAGCGCCCCCCACAGTCAGATTTTCTCCCTGATAACATGATTTGGGTCGGTATTTACCGACCCCGGGGTTGCGATCACTGTTATTAACCCTATAACGGCGACCGCAACCAAAAAAGAAAAACAAATCACGATTTTATTTTTAATTTCTCCCCTCTGATGTGATCGAGGGAAGAGAAAAGGGGTCCCCCGATCCCCCCCGGTACCTTTTCAATTCCCCCCGCTCTCCTGGCCCCCCTCCTTCCTCGGTAAAAAGAAAATGGCTGGGTTTTGATCACTGTGATAGACCCTATCACAGTGATCATAGCCCCGAATATTTGTAAGTATGGCAGCACTTGGGCTGTGCTGTCTCTCTTCTCTCCTTGTAGCTGTTCTGGGAGAGAAGAGAGATAAACTACAGCTCAAATGCTGCCCTGTCAGCGAAGTGAAATCTGATTTTGCTGCGTCCGCAGCGTCATAAAAATCAGATTACCCCTCCAAATCCCCTGCATCCCCATCCCCATTGTCAGGGGATAATATATATATATATTTTTTTTTTTTTTGAGTTTTTTTTATAATTTAAAAAAAAAATTTTTTTTAGGGTTATACGTGCTAGGGTTAGGGTTATACATGCTAGAGTTATACGTGCTACCAGGTTTAGGGTTATACGTGCTAACAGGGTTAGGGTATACGTGCTACTAGGGTTAGGGTTACACATATTAGGGTTAGGAGGGAAAAAAGGGTTAGATTAGGGTTAGTATTCATTAGGCAGGGAAATAAAATAGCGCGGAAAACGTACAGCGCGGAGCTAGCTTACAGCCTGCTTTGCTCCAGCAGTGAAACAGAATCTGCCTCTGAAGCTGAGCAGTTTTCAAACCGTGACAACTCTTCCTCCACGGGATCCCTCAGCCAGATGGTAGCCAGAGTCAGTTGTCACTGCTGAAGCTTCAGAGGCAGGGCCAAGTACCACAGTCCCCTCATCGCTGTGGTATAATGACACCTCATTTTCCCCTCAAATTCCCCCTTTTTCTGCTGTCCCTGGAATAAGAGTAGATGTCACTAATTTTACCCCCATTGATTATTTCCAAATTTTCATTAGCCCCGAAGTCCTAGAATTGATCGTCCACCAGACAAACCTATATGCCCGACAATATATTTCCCAAAAACCCACTGCCTTTCATTCCCGTTCCTGGATGCCCACCAATGTCCCTGAAATAAAAAAATTTTTAGGCCTTAACCTGAATATGGGTTTAGTGAAAAAACCCTCACTCCGCTCTTACTGGGCAACAAAAGCTGTCCGCAGCACCCCTGTATTTGCAGCCGTCATGTCCCGAGTCCGTTATGAAGCCCTGATGAGATTCCTCCACTTCAGTGACAATTCCCAAGCCCCCCTAAGAACTGACCCCAATTATGATTGGCTAAATAAATTGAGACCCCTAATTTCCCTCCTGCAAAATTCATTTCTAAATTCCTATACCCCAGAGAAAAATGTGGCAGTCGACGAGTCCTTGATGAGCTACAAGGGCCGTCTGTCATTCCGCCAATTTATCCCCTCCAAGCATGCCAAATACAGCATAAAATTATACAAATCTTGAGAGCTCATCAGGGTACACTTCCACCTTCCTAATTTAGGAAGGTAGGAACCGCCAAATAAACCCTCCAAACTGCCCCCAGACAATTGGCATCCCAGGCAAAATTGTCTGGGAGCCAATGACACCCTTTCTTCATCAAGGGTACCATGTGTATATGGACAATTATTATACAAGTGTCCCCCTATATAAATCCCTCCACGCTGCAAATACAGGGGCCTGTGGGACAATCAGGAAAAAATAGAGTGGGGTTTCCGTCACAGTTGGTGTCCAGACGTTTGGAGCAGGTCCATCTTTCTCACTTGCAAATGACCAACTCCTTGCAGTGAAGTGGAAGGACATTTACATGCTTACCACACTGCATGCGGACACCACTGTGACAGTCAGAGAGAGGGGTGCTACCAGGGACAAGGAAAAACTGGTCTGCGTCACAGAATATAACAAGTTTATGGGTGACGTTAACTTAGACCAGGTTCTGCAACCATACCTGGTCAAGTGGAAGACCAGGGCCTGGTACAAAAAGGTGGCCATCTACCTTATTCAAACTGCCACATACAACAGTTTCGTACTATATAAAAAAGCCCAAGGACCCCTTACATTCCTCCAGTTTCAGGAAAAAAAAAAAAATTGTTGAGGGCCTCCTGTTTCAGTCAATGGCACCAGGGGAAACTTTGAGTCTGAGGATTCCCGGAGACTTGCAGAGCATCATTTTCCTCACTCTGTCCCTGTCACTCCCACCCAAAGGTATCCTCAAAAACGATGCCGGGTTTGCAGGAAGCATGGCAAACGGAGTGATTCCCAGTACTATTGCCCCACATGCCCATCCCAACCAGACCTTTGTATCTCCCCCTGCTTTGAGACCTACCACACCACCTACAATTATTAGTTTTTTTATATGTTTTATTTTCTGCCTATTGGCCCCAGTAGAGTAATTTGGAACAAGTAATAGAGAAATTTTCATTAGTAGTTCCCATTTTACCTCATTCCACAATTCCAACACTTGATCAATCCCATACCAAACTACTATTTCAACAAATTCTCATCCACGTACCCACGTCTGTACAGCCCAGAGTGTGGACCCCACAAATGTTCTTGAAAAGTCAGGTCATCTGAAAATTCTAGGGCTTGATCAATCCCATACCAAACTGCTATTCCAACAAATTCTCGTCCAAGTACCCACGTCTGTACGCTCGAGTGTGGACCCCACAAATGTTCCTGAAAAGTCAAGTCATTTGAAAATTCTAGGACCTGATTACTCAAACATTTTTTACCATTTACCTAACTGACTGTTTTTACGACTGTCTTGCTACACAAAACTTTGGCTTCCATTTATATTACTTATATTTATGTTGGTGATATGGGCATGATCATTTTATTGGAGGATTTCTAAAAATGAGGAAGTACCGTACTTATACACTATGGACTTTACCGTAAGGTTCTTGCAGAACATCTGGTACCAGACAATACAGATTCTGTAGGGGATTGGTTGTTTTGTGCATATAGTGGTTCTGACCTTGGCGGGTGGGAGCTTGCTATGGTGCACCACATCTATTGGCACATTCGTCCCTCATATAGGGATTGATGAACCTAAAAGGACGCTGTACGACCGGTCCCTGAAAGTCTGTGCAATTCTAGTCCAGCTGGTGCTCTCTCATCTTTGCAACAAACTCAGCTTTGCCACATAGTTGGCTGCATTTTCCTCCACATTTTGCCCTTCATTCCATACAGTTTATTCTTCCTGCTACAATAAACGCAAATGTGGGACAACTGTTTTGTTAGCAAGACCAAGTTTTATAATCAGCCAATGTATTTTTAGGAGCATGCCTCCCTCTGTGAGTAATAATTCCTGAAAGGATTTTCAAATAAAGTCACATTGTGCCCCTTCCTGTCCGAGCCCTGCAGTTTGTCCAATCAGTACTTTTTGACTACATATGGGATATCGCAATGCTCATAAGAAAGTGGATAACAAATTGTGGGGTCCACTTTTTGGTGTAATCTCTGACAAAAGTGAGAAATTCAGGTCTAAACCAAGATTTTTGTGGAAAAAATGAACTTTTTCAATATGACTACCTAATGTTATCAAATTCTGTGTATTACCTGTGGGTTCAAATTGCTCAATATACCCCTGGATAAAATCTTTGAGGGGTGTAGTTTCCAAAATGGGGTCAGTTTTGGGGGGGTTTCTGCTGTTTAGGCACATGTTCAAACCCGACATGGCATCCGGTCTCACAATTTTGAGATTAAAATTCAAACGGTGCTCCTTCCCTTCCTGGCTCTACCGTGCACCCAAACTGAGGTTTACCCCCACATATGGGGTATCGGCATTCTCAGGACAAATTGCACAACAACCACTGGGGTCCAATTCCTCTTGCTACCTTGGGTAAAATTAAAAATTGGGAGCAAAAATCATTTTTGTGAAAAAAAATGATTTTTTATTTTTACGGCTGTACGTTATAAACTTCTGTGAAGCACTTGGGGGTTGCAAGTGGTCACCGCACATCTAGATAAGTTCCTTAGGGGGTCTAGTTTCCAAAATGGGGTCATTTGTTGGGGGTTTCCACTGTTTAGGCACATCAGAGGCTCTCTAAACGCAACATGGTGTCAGATCTTAAATGCAGCCAATTCTGCATTGGAAAAGTCAAACGGCGCTCCTTCCGTTCTAATCCCTGCCGTGCGCCCAAAAAGTGGTTTACCCCCACATATGGGGTATTATTGATAATTAGCATATATATATAAAAATAAATCACATATGTATAAAAAGGGGGTCAATGCCATGAATAAGGCACTACCGGGGACCAAAATATATGATAACATGCAAATATATATACACACACACACACAGATAATAATAATAATAATTATAAATATATAAAGTGACCGTGCTATAATATAAAACAAAATTTATATATGCAAAATATAGTGCAGCAAAACGGCTGTGCAGCAATATGTATATAAAATAATAAATAGTGCAACATACAGTCATATGTAAAAGTTTGGGCACCCCTATTAATGTTAACCTTTTTTCTTTATAACAATTTTGGTTTTTGCAACAGCTATTTCAGTTTCATATATCTAATAACTGATGGACTCAGTTATATTTCTGGATTCAAATGAGTTTTATTGTACTAGCAGAAAATGTGCAATCTGCATTTAAACAAAATTTGACCAGTGCAAAAGTATGGGCACCATTATCATTTTCTTGATTTGAACACTCCCAACTATTTTTTACTGACTTCCTGAAGCACTAAATTGGTTTTGTAACCTCATTGAGCTTTGAACTTCATAGCCAGGTGTATCAAATCATGAGAAAAGGTATTTCAAGTGGCCACTTGCAAGTAGTTCTCCTATCTGATTCTCCTATGAAGAGTGGCATCATGGGCTCCTCAAAACAACTCTCAAATGATCTGAAAACAAAGATTATTCAACATAGCTTTTCAGGGGAAGGATACAAAAAGTTGTCTCAGAGATTTAACCTGTCAGTTTCCACTGTGAGGAACATAGTAAGGAAATGGAAGAACACAGGTACAGTTCTTGTTAAGCCCAGAAGTGGCAGGCCAAGAAAAATATCAGAAAGGCAGAGAAGAAGAATGGTGAGAACAGTCAAGGACAATCCACAGACCACCTCCAAAGACATGCAGCATCATCTTGCTGCAGATGGTGTCACTGTGCATCGGTCAACAATACAGCGCATGCATAACGCCTTTTTGTATGACCAAACAACTCAATCTTTGTTTCATCAGTCCACAGGACCTTCTTCCAAAATGTATCTGGCTTGTCCAAATGTGCTTTTGCATACCTCAGGCGACTCTGTTTGTGGCGTGCTTGCAGAAACGGCTTCTTTCGCATCACTCTCCCATACAGCTTCTCCTTGTGCAAAGTGCGCTATATTGTTGACCGATGCACAGTGACACCATCTGCAGCAAGATGAGGCTGCAGGTCTTTGGAGGTGGTCTGTGGATTGTCCTTGACTGTTCTCACCATTCTTCTTCTCTGTCTTTCTGATATTTTTCTTGGCCTGCCACTTCTGGGCTTAACAAGAACTGTACCTGTGTTCTTCCATTTCCTTACTATGTTCCTCACAGTGGAAACTGACAGGTTAAATCTCTGAGACAACTTTTTGTATCCTTCCCCTGAAAAGCTATGTTGTTTTCAGATCATTTGAGAGTTGTTTTGAGGAGCCCATGATGCCACTCTTCATAGGAGAATCAAATAGGAGAATTACTTGCAAGTGGCCACTTGAAATACCTTTTCTCATGATTGGATACACCTGGCTATGAAGTTCAAAGCTCAATGAGGTTACAAAACCAATTTAGTGCTTCAGGAAGTCAGTAAAAAGTAGTTAGGAGTGTTCAAATCAAGAAAATGATAAGGGTGCCCATACTTTTGCACCGGTCAAATTTTGTTTAAATGCAGATTGCACATTTTCTGTTAGTACAATAAACCTCATTTGAATCCAGAAATATAACTGAGTCCATCAGTTATTAGATATATGAAACTGAAATAGCTGTTGCAAAAACCCAAATTGTTATAAAGAAAAAAGGTTAACATTAATAGGGGTGCCCAAACTTTTACATATGACTGTATAAGCGTAAAAAAAAGCAATAAGTGGCTCAAGTGCATTAAATTGAAGTGAATCACTGTAAACAAGTTGCACAAAAACAAAGAGTGAAAATAAATAATGCTGCGTGTAATACCTATATGCTGCAGGGGTCCCCGGGATGTGCCAGTCCCGATGCGCGTTTTGGCGTACCTTCGTCAGGGGGTGGCGTCATCCAGGATTGTGGGGATATTTAAAAGGCAAGGTAATTAATGAGGTGAGAGTGAGTATGGTATGACGTGCGCTAGCCTCATCTGCTGCCAGGCAACCCCACATCGCCAGTCCACGTGTATCCCCCCTACGTCGCAGCAGTATGATGCAGCGCAGAGGGACGCAGACAAGGCGGGCGGGATCCCCGGAAGAGTGACGTCAGGGCGCGTGCTACTCAATCCACTATCATTGGACAATGTAGTCACATGGTACAAAGGTCCTGTGACTACCAGCAATAGATGAAAGATGCTTAGGATTGGATTAAAACCATCACGTGGCACAAAAGGTCCTACGACATGTAAACAAGATGAGTAGAATAGCCATGAGTAATAGAATATTGTAAATGGCCACAAAATGCATATATCGGCTCAAATAAAGGATAAATATAAATAATAATAACGATGTATATCAGGGTTAATAAACTTCTTGAATGTGGTTTTGAGCACCTTGAGGGGTCCAGTTTTTAGAATGGTGTCAATTTTGGGTATTTTCTGCCATGTACACCCCTCAAAATGACTTTAAATATGATGTGGTCCCTAAAAAATATGGTTGTTAATTTTGTTGTAAAAATGAGAAAATCGCTGTCCAACTTTTAACCCTTATTACTTCCTAACAAAAAAAATGTGTTTCCAAAATTGTGCTGATGTAAAGTA
The DNA here is from genome assembly GCF_039654945.1 of Dendrobates tinctorius. Lineage (NCBI taxonomy): Eukaryota > Metazoa > Chordata > Amphibia > Anura > Dendrobatidae > Dendrobates > Dendrobates tinctorius. Next base: position 34,639,766 of record NW_027361733.1, read on the forward strand.
GACATGTGGGAAATGTTATTTATCAAGAAATTTGTGTGACATATCTCTTATTTAAGGGCATAAAAATTTAAAGTTTGAAAATAGCAAAATTTTAAAAATTTTCGCCATATTTCATTTTTTTCATAAATAAACACAAGTCATGTCGAATAAATTTTGCCACTAACATGAAGTACAATATGTGACGAAAAAAAACCACAATCTCAGAATCAGCGGAATCCGTTAAAGCGTTCCAGAGTTATAGCCTCATAAAGAGACTGTGGTCAGAATTGTAAAAATTGGCCCGGTCATTAAGCTGCAAAATGGCTCTGTCACTAAGGGGTTAAAAGAACTTGGGAGACTTCAGCGGCTATATTACAGGCTAAAATGGCTCTATGCACCTGTGGGTCGACGACCTAGAGGAACACTAAGGCCGGGGTCACACTGGCGAGGAATACGGCCGAGTGAGAGGCGCTAATAGCACGCATTAGACACGGACAAATGATTCTCTATGGGGTCACTTGCACCAGGGGTATATTTCTCAACCATATTCTACGCTCCGTGCCAATCGCAGCATGTCTATGGGTGCGCAAAAAAATACGGATTACACACGGACCAGACGTGTGACCTGCGAGCAATACGCAGGTCTTTTGGCTGGTGACAGGAAATGGGCCAATCCATCATCAGGAAGCCTAGACATGCAAATGAGCTCAAAAAGCGCTCCAGACATCCAGGAAGTACGCCTCCACGGAGTACAGCAGCAGCATGGTGTCCACTTACATAAATGTGGAGATGCTCATTGTCCTGGTGCAGGAGCGTCCCGAAATTTGGGACCAACGCGATGCCAATTATGCAAACCGGGCAAGAAAGGAGGCGTCATGTAGGCGCATCTGTCGCCAGATGTACCATCACTTTGGTGACCGACCACGTGAGGAGCAGCATAAAATTCGTAAGTACAAGGCAAAACATGAGTAACCTTAGCGCACAACAAAAAAGGAATCTAGAATCAGCACCCCCCTTCCTGTGCATGTACTTTTTGCCTCATGAGGCCGTTAGATTTGGATGTGACACGTGGATTCACACAGCCATAATTTGGGGTTAGGCCACAAGCTCCTCATCCTCCTAGACAAACCTATTAAGTGTAGCTAAAGAGACCCTGTGTATCTGCCCAATTAGATATTCCACCATGGGTAGAAAGCACACCCCAGAAGGCCCCATGCCTAGACTACTGGTAGCAAATGTGACCTATCAAATATGTGAATTTGACAATATTTCCTGTCACATTGCAGTGGAAGATGTGATGAAACGCTGGCGAAGCATCCGGGACCAATACCGCCGGGAACGCCAGCAGCGGTCCAGGAGTGGGGATGCGGGATACGTCAAAAGGAAATACATCTATTATGACCGGCTCTCCTTCGTCGCCCCAATTCTGGATCCGAGACCGTAAGTAGATACCTTACACCACATTACACAAATACTTTACAGGGCCAAAAATATTGATGTATTTTTGCCTCTGTTCTATTTCATAACAGAACTCAATCCAACCTTACGGATCGAGGATCGGCCTCAGAGACAGAGCCCATAATAGATCATGTAGGGGATGAGGTGGCTGGCCCATCTTCTCCCCCTACAAGGATGGCAGAAGATGAGGCATCACAGGAGAACCCATTGGCTTCCCAACACACAACACCACCAGGACCGTCTGCTGCTGCCCCATCACCCATCCTGGAAGAGCCGGGCAACTTGAGCAGCAGCCCAACTGGCCATATCAGGGGATCCCTACAGGCTGCTGTTACATCCCGGCGAACACGATGAAGGCGCCAGGTCACTGTTCAAGAGAGCAGGACCAATGTGGACACAGGGGTGTTAAATTATTTATCAAGAGTAACTACAGATGATGGGGAGGAGGCCTACTCACGTAGCCTCACCCTTTATCTCCGTGCCCTTACCCATGAGGTCAGGCTCCGTATTAGGGGATGTTTTCAGATCCTGCTTGATGCAAGCACCCCCCCCCCCAATACCCCGTATGAGCTTTTCGAATATCTGGAGAGATGGCAGCTTTCCCCCAGAAATCTAATGCGCATGAGACCATCCACACAGATGCTTGCTCAAGCAGGGTCCGAACATCCTCTAATACGTGGGCCTACACCTCACCCCCTTCCTCCCACTACCCAACCTTCTATTCAGCAGCCACAAATGTCAGCCTCTAGCCAACCCCACCAATATGGGCACTTGTACCCACCCATTGTTGGAGGCTGGTCCCAACCTGGTTGGGGACGATCTGGCTATCTTGGTGGGTATGAGCCACGTGCCTACCACAGCCAACAAGATGCCCCTCCCCATCATTACTCTGGCCAGTATCCCCAACAGTCCCAGGAGGCAGGACAATTCCCACATCATGGGCAACAGTATGGCCCCACACAGGGCGATGTTGGCCACAGTGTCCAGCAGCACACACAGGCTGCTCTTCCACGTTCCCCTTCCCCAAACTATGAGGATTTATAAGTCTGATGGCCGTAGATGTCCAGTGCGGTTTCACTTGTGCTCCAAATACAAAGGAAAAAACAGGTGTTCTCCATCACCAAACTTTGTTACAAAATTTAACATTCTAATTTTTTAACAATGTTTTCCAATCATATTAAGAATCCATCATAACAGGCAAGGCTACCTCACGCCTTTCAGACAGATATTACATGTGTGTACAAAAGAGATTATGTAAACGCGCTATACTATAAAGTCAAAGGATGAAAATACACTACTCACTTGCTAGTGCCTAGGAAAGGCGTGCTGGCCTTAGTGAAGTAGTCACCTTTTTTGCTAGCAATCTATAGTAACAAATCAAGGCGACCAGCCTTCAGAATATCACGCTCTCTCTATGTCTTAACAAGTGAGTTTTGTTTTTTCATCCTTTCCAGTATAGCATGGTTAAATATTCTCTGTTCTACAGACAGGTAATATCTGTCTGAAAGCCGTGAGGTAGCCTTGCCTGTCATGGTGGAATATTTCTATGATTGGAAAACATTCTGAAGAAATGTGAGTGTTATCTTTTAGCATTAATTTTGTTGATGGAGCTCACCTATTTTTTTCCTTTGTATTTAAATATTCTCAAGCAGCAATGTTGTTATTGCCTAATTTTTTTGGGTTATGTTATATAATGTAACTTTTCAAAAAAGTTTAAGACGACAAAAAGGGCCATTTTGCCCATTGCCAAAATGTTCATATGGCAATATTATGTTTGCCTTTAAGAAACAAAAAAAAAAAAACTAAAAATTTGTCTACTACAGTTAACGTCTGTGTGATTTCTCAAAAACCCTTTCAACATACTAACATACACTAACTAGAGTTGAGCGACTTTTGGTTTTTTAGGGTCGAGTTTCGTTTCGTGAAACCCGACTTTTCCAAAAGTCGGGTCGAGCAAGATCGGCCGATTATAGGGAAAAGTCGGGGTCGTCCCGAAACACGAAACCCAATGTAAGTCAATGGGGAATAAAAGTCGGCAGTGAGAGCAGGACAGGAAACACACCTACAATGCTCATTTGAATGCCAAAAGCATCAATTCTTCTTACTTAAGCTTGTCAACCTTAATTAACTTCATAATACAAGTTACGCACTGAAAAATGAGGGTTATTTGGCTAAAGTTGTGGGGGGGTAGGGCTGGCTCCAGGTTTTCATGTGCCCTGGGCGAAAGATGCCAAGGCAGACCGATCCTTCCAGGGCTTTATCAGATTTACATGATAAATCTGTTCAGGTTTCCGTTTACCTGCCTGGTATACTTTGTAGTTTACTTCACCAACTCTTTCCTTGATCTCAAAGGGGCCCTGCCACTTTGCCAGGAACTTACTGTCCACCGTGGGGACCAGGATCAACACCCTATCTCCGGGTGCAAACGTACGGATCTTGGCGCCCCTATCATAGATTCTTTTTTGGGCTCCTTGAGCCTGTATCATGTGTTCTTTGACGATAGGCATAACAGCCGCAATACGGTCCTGCATTTGTGTGACGTGATCTATCACTGTTTTAAATGGAGTGACCTGACCCTCCCAGGTTTCTTTTGCAACGTCTAACAGTCCGCGAGGACGTCGGGCGTACAATAACTCGAAAGGCGAGAATCCCGTGGAAGACTGGGGTACTTCCCTGATGGCAAAAAGCAAATACGGAAGTAAATAGTCCCAGTTCTTCCCATCCTTGTCTATGACCTTTCTCAGCATCTGCTTCAGAGTTTTATTGAACCGTTCAACCAACCCGTCTGTTTTAGGGTGATACACGGATGTGCGTAACGGTTCGATCTGTAACAATCGGCAGAGCTCCTTCATTATCCTGGACATAAAGGGGGTCCCCTGGTCGGTGAGTATCTGTTTTGGTATACCGACCCGACTAAACACATGCACCAGTTCCTGGGCAATCGTCTTGGTGGCCGTGTTACGCAAAGGGATGGCCTCCGGGTAACGAGTGGCATAATCCAAGATGACCAGGATATGTTGGTGTCAACGTGCAGACCGTGGAAGGGGCCCAACTAAATCCATCCCAATCCTCTCAAACGGGACTTCAATAATAGGTAGGTGTACCAAAGTGTTAGGCGTCGGATTCCTGGCACTGCACAGCGGGAATCCAGAGCCAGACATCCTGCGGTCTCCCATTCTTCTCCGACCGCTCAGACTCGTGCTCAGCAATCTCGGCTGGCCAGGCATCTCCCTCTGACTCGTTCTGTGAGCCTGGATGTTGCTGCCACCTCTGGTGCAGCAATGGTGACGCAACCTGCTTTGCAGGGAACTGCTCCCAAGGCTACGTCCTCATGCCGTGCTACTAGGCATGCCCACAACTTGTCCTCTCAATGGAGAGCAGGGGTCACATGTGCAGGTCCTATGTCGGATCTGATTGGTCCTTCCTATAGTACTGGAAGGTCCCGGAAGCGCATGGCTATAAAAAGCCCGCATGGCGGCTCGGCCATGCGCTAGTGTAGCATATTATGCTGTGTGTGTATGGTGATGGATGCATGGACTGGTGTCTGACTCATTTGAAACCCCTTCCCTCGGTTATTACGAATGGTGACAGATTGTTGGGTAGTCAGCTCCAGGTTGTGGCCAGCTACACGCCACTGTGCCTCCTGCACGACACACTAGCGTCCGACGGTGCTCGGTCGTTCCGGCGCCGTCGCTCAGCAGCGATAGTTATTGCCGCGCTGCGGTTGCAGCGTTCTTGGCGTCTGCGGTTGCAGCGTCGTTCGCTGGGCATCCTGTGAAGTAAACAGGGCCAGCGTCCTCATACGACTCTGTTGTTTTAGCGACTCTGTGTGTGAACAGAGCCGTACTTAGCGTTCGGGTGACGTTAACCCGAGCGCAGTACCTCACCTTTCGGTGCATCCGCCATTACTCAGCAGCGGTCTTGTCACCTACCGCACGGTGGACCCCGGGCGGCGAACGCACCTCCTATTATTTATATCTGGTGCGTTCCGCCGACCCTAACATTACACTAGCGCCAGGGTCTGGCTAGTAACGGCTAGAGTTGAGCGAAACGGGTCGAAAAAATTCAAAAGTCGCCGACTTTTGGCAAAGTCGGGTTTCATGAAACGAAACCCGACCCTAGGATGAGGTCGGCCACGAGGTCGGCGACTTACGCGCCAAAGTCGCGTTTCAAAAGTTTGTTTTGCACTCTTTTTCAGCCAATCAGGATCCACGGACACTGTGGGCAACGTGATGACATAGGCACGGGTCACCACCATCTTTCAGAAGGGCATGCAAGTGATTGGCTTGCTTTGGTGGGCGTCACAGGGGGTATAAAAGGGCGTGCACTCCGACCGCCATCTTACTTCTGCCGATCTTAGTATAGGGAGAGGTTGCTGCTGATTCTGTAGGGAGAGCGTTAGGCAGGGAAGAAGACAAAAAAACTGCTTCTGCTGCTAGCGATTTGGCCTGCACAACACACAAGTCACTGTGTGTGCAGTGCAAGGGGAGGCTATATTGTGGTGTATCAGTGGTGTTGGTTGTTGGGCTGCCTTCTAAGGCTTCCTGACACGCTGGCATTGCTGTTTACCCACTGCTCCGCAAACTGCTTTTTTAAAAGCAATCCAATCTCCCTTATCCTCTCGTCACTTTGGTCACAGGCAGCTGTGCCATCGAGCGTGTCACATAGCGCTCAGATATCAGTGGGCCGCACACAATCCACAAGTGTCCAGTGTCCAAAAGTGTACGCAGAGATTCAAAATCTCCATTATCCTCTCGTCACTTTGGTCACAGGCAGCTGTGCCATCGAGCGTGTCACATAGCGCTCAGATATCAGTGGGCCGCACACAATCCACAAGTGTCCAGTGTCCAAAAGTGTACGCAGAGATTCAAAATCTCCATTATCCTCTCGTCACTTTGGCCACAGGCAGCTGTGCCATCGAGCGTGTCACATAGCGCTCAGATATCAGTGGGCCGCACACAATCCACAAGTGTCCACTGTCCACAAGTGTACGCAGAGATTAAAAATCTCCATTATCCTCTCGTCACTTTGGTCACAGGCAGCTGTGCCATCGAGCGTGTCACATAGCGCTCAGATATCAGTGGGCCGCACACAATCCACAAGTGTCCAGTGTCCAAAAGTGTACGCAGAGATTCAAAATCTCCATTATCCTCTCGTCACTTTGGTCACAGGCAGCTGTGCCATCGAGCGTGTCACATAGCGCTCAGATATCAGTGGGCCGCACACAATCCACAAGTGTCCACTGTCCACAAGTGTACGTAGAGATTCAAAATCTCCATTATCCTCTCGTCACTTTGGTCACAGGCAGCTGTGCCATCGAGCGTGTCACATAGCGCTCAGATATCAGTGGGCCGCACACAATCCACAAGTGTCCACTGTCCACAAGTGTACGCAGAGATTCAAAATCTCCATTATCCTCTCGTCACTTTGGTCACAGGCAGCTGTGCCATCGAGCGTGTCACATAGCGCTCAGATATCAGTGGGTCGCACACAATCCACAAGTGTCCACTGTCCACAAGTGTACACAGAGATTCAAAATCTCCATTATCCTCTCGTCACTTTGGTCACAGGCAGCTGTGCCATCGAGCGTGTCACATAGCGCTCAGATATCAGTGGGCCGCACACAATCCACAAGTGTCCACTGTCCACAAGTGTGTGCAGAAATTCTAAAACTCCCCTGTCCTATAGACACCTTGTACCTTGTTTTACATTACTATATAGTTTGTTGGATTTTGTCTACATTTCTACCAAAAATGAGGAAGGCTGGTGGAAGAGGCCGTGGAATTGGGTGGGGGTTGGCAGCTGGTAATGATGGTGTTGGTGGTGGATCTGATGGTAGTGGCAAGAGCAAAATAGGACCAAATGCAGGAGGTGCTGACCCTGCGTCATCGTCTGTCTACATAAGGCCTCGAACGCTTAGTTTTCTAGGAGTTGGCAAACCGCTTTTAAAGGCAGAGCATCAGGAAAAAGTTTTGTCTTACATTGCTGACTCAGCCTCCAGCTCTATCGCCTCCTCTTCTTCAGTTGTAAAAAGTAAAAGCACTGAGTCGTCATTGGAGGCTCATGTTCATGAACCACACCTTTCCTTGTGTCCTTCACCCCAACCAAGATTGAAGGATGACGCAGGCCATACTACTGATTACTCCATGGAGCTGTTTTCACATACCATGCCTGGATTATCAAGTCAAATGGTGAATTACCCAGGCCAAGATGAATCTGACATGGAGTGCACTGATGCACAGCCGCTGATGGATGATTCTGCTGGTACATTCACTCAGAGCACTACATTGTCCTCGCAGTGTACAGAGCCAGATTTTGACCCTGATGAGACTCAGGTGCCCCTTCCCGCACACTATACCACCATACACGGTGACACAGAGAAAGGTGCACATGACATTGAAGAGGAGGTGATGGATGACCCAGTTGTTGACCCAGATTGGCATCCATTGGGGGGAAGAGGGTGCTGCTTCCAATAGCTCAGATGAGGAGCATCCACAGCAGACATCGACATCGCAACAGCTGTTATCTGGCAGGCCCGGAGCACTCCAAAGACAGGTTCCAAACATCAAAAGAGTTGCTGGACAGCTTGTCCAGAGGGTCAAAAGATCACAGCGTGCTAGGCCGCAAAATGTCTGCCAAAGTAGGAAGAGTGCAGTGTGGCAGTTTTTTGAACAAAATCCTCATGATCAGGCCAAGGTTATCTGTAAGAAGTGCGCAAAGACCTTTAGCCGAGGGAAAAATCTGAAAAATTTGAATACCAGTTGCATGCTTAGACATTTAACCAGCATGCACTTGCAAGCGTGGACACAACACCAAACCTCAAGTGCCACATGTGCAACTGATCACAACGAAGGTAGTCAGCAACGCTACATTGTTTCCCCCACTGTAAGCACACCGGTTAGCACAGCAGCAAATGTTGAGGTGTCGTTGCAAGGCCACAGCAGTCAGGGAATCCCACTGTTATATCAACGAAAGACTGATTCTAGGCCATCAGAAAGAACACCAACTCCATCATCAACCCTCTCTCAGTCCGCCCTGTCCACCGCTACTTCCACCATATGCAGCTCTCAAGTCCAGCTCACCCTCCCAGACACTATGAGTAGGTCAAGAAAGTACTCAGTCTCTCATCCGCGTACACTGGGTTTGAACGCCCACATTGCCAAACTAATCTCGTTTGAGATGATGCCCTTTCGGTTGGTGGAAAGCACAGCTTTCCGCGAACTCATGGCCTATGCAGTACCACGCTATGACCTACCCAGTCGCCACTTCTCTCGCAAAGCCATCCCAGCCCTCCACCATCATGTGAAAGACCGCATTGTCCATGCACTCAAGCAGTCGGTGAGCGGAAAGGTGCACCTCACAACTGATGCATGGTCCAGTCGGCATGGCCAGGGCCGTTACGTGTCCATCACTGCGCACTGGGTTAATGTGGTGGATGCAGGGTCCACAGGGGACAGCGGTGGTGGGACAGTGCTGCCTAGCCCACGGTCTAGGAAACAGTTGGCTGTAGGCGTTCGACCCTCCTCCTCCTCCAGAAGCGACAGCTCGTCCACAGAGCGCAGTCGTACGAGCACTCCATCTGCAGCTGCCACTGTTGCACACGATGTGTCCCCCTATCGAGCAGCTAGTGGAAAGCGTCAGCAGGCTGTGTTGCAGATGATGTGTTTGGGCGACAGACACACCGCCGAGGTGCTGGCCGAGTACTTGAAGCGACAAACTGAGTCATGGCTGGGCAGTGTACATCTTGAGGCAGGCAAGGTAGTTAGTGATAACGGCCGTAATTTTGTGGCAGCCATAGCCCTTTCAAAACTCAGCCACATACCTTGCTTGGCTCACACCTTGAACCTGGTGGTGCAGTGCTTCCTCAAAAATTATCCGGAGTTAACAGCCCTGCTCCAGAAGGTGCGAAGACTGTGCGCGCACATCCGCCGGTCGCCTGTACACTCCGTTCGTATGCAGAAGCTGCAGCGATTGCTCCACCTTCCCAACCACCGCCTCATTATCGACATTGCAACAAGGTGGAACTCCACCCTGCACATGGTGGAGCGGCTGTGCGAGCAGAGGCAGGCCATAATGCATTTGTGGGAGGATACACGGCCAGGCACTTTGAGAGCAGACATGGAGTTGACAGGCGTGCAGTGGTCGAAGCTGAAAGACCTTTGTAAAGTCCTTCAGTGTTTTGAGGAATGCACACGGCTGGTAAGCGCAGACGACACCATCCTAAGCATGAGCATCCCACTTATGCGTCTGCTCATGCAAACTTTGACGCACCTTAAGGAGCAGGCGTCTGCAGCCAATGTTGATGAGGAGGAAGAGGAGGAGGGAATCCTTGATGACATTCAGCCATTGTCTGCTCAGGGACCTCTCCTGGACGAGGTGGAGGAAGAAGAGGAGGAGGAGGAGGATGATGGGGATGATTACTTAGGGGAGGAGGATGCATCTCGTGGGGCAAGTGAAAATGTTGGCGTGGCAAGGTCTGGTACAGGGTTTGTGCATGACTGGAGGGATGTGGATTTGCCAGAAAGTGCTCCTCCACCCAGCACTCGCAGTGCATCATTGACACCGGGAACATTGGCCCACATGTCAGATTATGCCTTGCGGATCCTAAAAAGGGACCCCCGCATTGCCAAAATGATGAACGATGACGACTACTGGTTGGCCAGCATCCTGGATCCACGCTATAAAGGCAAATTACAAAACATCATGCCACAGGAGAACCTTGACCTAATATTGGCTAATAAACAAGCAACTCTGGTAAATCGGTTGCTTGAGGCATTCCCAGCACACAGCAGCGGTGATGGTTCTCACACGAGCCGTACGGGCCGGGGGCAGCTTGGCAGAGGTGTTCGTGGTGCACACAGCAGAAGTGGCGTTGGAGACAGGGGTTTCATGACAATGTTGTGGACTGATTTTTCAAATACTGCTCACACAACTGGTAATACTGCATCGATGGAAAGTGACAGGAGACAGCAGTTGTCAACTATGGTTGCAAACTACTTTTCCTCCCATATCGATGTTCTCCCACACAGGTCATTCCCCTTTGACTATTGGGCCGCTAAAATGGACACCTGGCCTGAATTGGCCCAATATGCCTTACAGGAGCTCGCTTGCCCAGCTGCAAGTGTGCTATCGGAAAGAGTCTTCAGTGCAGCTGGATCAATCCTTACAGAAAAAAGGACCCGTCTGTCAACCCAAAATGTGGATGATCTAACCTTCATTAAAATGAACCACGCATGGGTTTCCAAGGATTTTGTCCCACCTTCCCCTGATGACACATAGGGTGACAGAAAAATGGCTTGCTTTGGTCCACCTCTTCCTGGTACTTCACCTATTTCGCCTTTTGCATCAGTTGAATGTCCAACATCAACATATGCCACTTTCTAAAACTCCCTAACTGTGCTGCCTCCCCCCCATGGCCGGGGTCACCACCTAGCGCACGACACCGTGCGAGTGCCGTTGCCCTGGACAGGTGGGTAGGCCGACTCTTGGGCGCGGGCACTGGCACAGGGTCCCTCATAGTGCAATCAAGTGTCTCTGACGGTGGTGGTGCACACCCGCCGTCAGACACACCGCTGTACTATGAGGGGCCCAGTGCCAGTACCGACGCCCACGAGTGGGCCCCCCTTGCTTGGCCAGGGCCCCAGCATTTGCAATCTTTACCTCTCCCTGCTCCTCCGCTGTGTTATCTGGGCCGTCAAATCCATACTGTGCCTGACACCGTCTGAGCCTGCCTCCTGATGTATAGACATATATTTTGAATGTGTACGCTATCCATACATGTTATCCGGGGATACGGTACCCCTTCTAACCTTTGTGCAATGACGTGCAATCCATACTGGGCCTAACACCGTCTGAGCCTGCCTCATGCTGTATAGACATATATTTTGAATGTGTACACTATCCATACATGTTATCCGGGGATACGGTACCCCTTCTAACCTTTGTGCAATGACGTGCAATCCATACTGGGCCTAACACCGTCTGAGCCTGCCTCATGCTGTATAGACATATATTTTGAATGTGTACGCTATCCATACATGTTATCCGGGGATACGGTACCCCTTCTAACCTTTGTGCAATGACGTGCAATCCATACTGGGCCTAACACCGTCTGAGCCTGCCTCATGCTGTATAGACATATATTTTGAATGTGTACGCTATCCATACATGTTATCCAGGGATACGGTACCCTTTCTAACCTTTGTGCAATGACGTGCAATCCATACTGGGCCTAACACCGTCTGAGCCTGCCTCATGCTGTATAGACATATATTTTGAATGTGTACGCTATCCATACATGTTATCCAGGGATACGGTACCCTTTCTAACCTTTGTGCAATGACGTGCAATCCATACTGGGCCTAACACCGTCTGAGCCTGCCTCATGCTGTATAGACATATATTTTGAATGTGTACGCTATCCATACATGTTATCCGGGGATACGGTACCCCTTCTAACCTTTGTGCAATGACGTGCAATCCATACTGGGCCTAACACCGTCTGAGCCTGCCTCATGCTGTATAGACATATATTTTGAATGTGTACGCTATCCATACATGTTATCCGGGGATACGGTACCCCTTCTAACCTTTGTGCAATGACGTGCAATCCATACTGGGCCTAACACCGTCTGAGCCTGCCTCATGCTGTATAGACATATATTTTGAATGTGTACGCTATCCATACATGTTATCCAGGGATACGGTACCCTTTCTAACCTTTGTGCAATGACGTGCAATCCATACTGGGCCTAACACCGTCTGAGCCTGCCTCATGCTATATAGACATATATTTTGAATGTGTACGCTATCCATACATGTTATCCGGGGATACGGTACCCCTTCTAACCTTTGTGCAATGACGTGCAATCCATACTGGGCCTAACACCGTCTGAGCCTGCCTCATGCTGTATAGACATATATTTTGAATGTGTACGCTATCCATACATGTTATCCGGGGATACGGTACCCCTTCTAACCTTTGTGCAATGACGTGCAATCCATACTGGGCCTAACACCGTCTGAGCCTGCCTCATGCTGTATAGACATATATTTTGAATGTGTACGCTATCCATACATGTTATCCGGGGATACGGTACCCTTTCTAACCTTTGTGCAATCACGTGCAATCCATACTGGGCGTGAGAATGGCTGGCGAGCTGTTAAGCAAGCTACAGCACCTGTCCAGACAAGTACAGGGATTCCCTAGCGAGGAGACTTATTTGATTGTTTTCTATGTTGGGACAGAAATTTTTGGGGAGCACTATACTCTGGAGAATGATAGATGGGGCCCACCATACACTGGAACATTCCAAAGGTGGACATCAGACACTGGAGCAGCATTTACAGGGCCCATTATACACTAGAGCATTAGAAATGGGGCCCATTATGTTTGGAGCATTATTTGGGCCCATCAGACAGTGGAGCTTCATCCATGGGGACCAACATATACTGTAGCATTATGTGGAGCTCATCATATACTGTTTCAAACATTATATGGGACCAATGATTTTGTATGGAGAAATAGATGGGCCTCGTCATGAGATGTAAAAAGTGAGGTATTTTTCATTGTACTATACCGCTATTTCTCTGCCGTATCGGAGCATGATGAGTTGTGGTATGTGTTAAAGGGGCGCTCTTTCGCCCAGGGCACATGAAAACCTGCAGCCAGCCCTCCCCCCCCACAAATTTAGCCAAATAACCCCCATTTTTCAGTGCGTAACTTGTATTATGAAGTTAATTAAGGTTGACAAGCTTAAGTAAGAAGAATTGATGCTTTTGGCATTCAAATGGGCACTGTAGGTGTGTTTCCTGTCCTCCTCTCATTGCCGACTTTTATTCCCCATTGACTTACATTGGGTTTCGTGTTTCGGGACGACCCCGACTTTTCCCTATAATCGGACGATCTTGCTCGACCCGACTTTTGGAAAAGTCGGGTTTCACGAAACGAAACGCGACCCTAAAAAAGCAAAAGTCGCTCAACTCTAGTAATGGCGGATGAACAGCGACTGCTGCAGCACATCCGGCAGCTGCAGGGCAGGTTGGCGGATCTCGAGCATTCAGCTGCGGATGTTACTGCAGTCGCTGTTCAGGCAGCCACAGAGGCTGTTTCCCGTGTGACCACTGCCATCCCTGCCCCGACTTTTGTCCCACCTCCCGCTGCCCGAAAAGTTCTCGGGTGATAGTGCAGCTTGTAGGGGTTTCGTAAGCCAGTGCTCTATACAGCTGGAGCTGCTGGCCGCCCGATTCCCCTCCGAGCGGGCTAAAGTGGGATTTATTATTTCCCTTCTGTCGGGCAGGGCTTTGGAGTGGGCCACACCGCTGTGGGAGCGTGGTGATCATGTGGTGCAGGGTGCTTCCCGGTTCTTAGACACTCTGAAACAGGTCTTCCTGGGACCACGAGTCACCCATGACACCGCGCTCCGGTTGCTGGCACTGTCACAGGGCTCGTCCATGGTCAGTCACTTCGCCATCCAGTTCCAGACGCTGGCCTCAGAATTAGAGTGGCCAGATAAAGTCCTCATTCCGGCGTTCTGGAGAGGTTTGGCTGGCCATGTGAGGGACGCTCTGGCCACCAGGGAGATTCCCGCTACACTGGAGGAGCTTATCTCTGTCTCCACCCGAATCGATCTTCGCTTCATCGAGCGAAGGTTGGAACGGGACCAGTGTAGGCAGAGGTTTAGGTTGGCACCTTGTTTTTCTAGACCTCTGGAATCCCCCGATCGGGTGTCAGGGGGCTTCCCGTGAGGGATCTAGACTCCGGTCCGCTCGAGCTCCTGTGAGCTGTCATATTTGTAGGCAGGCCAGTCACCTCGCCAACCGGTGCCCACAGCAGCAGGGAGAACGCTCGCGCCTAGTGGCCGTAGGAGGCGGCGCACTAAAGCCAGCGACGTTTTCCTCCAAGCTGTCCTTTAAGGGGACTCGGGTTTAATTCTTCCACTCTGGCGGTGGAGGTTTGCGTGGATTCCGGGGCGGAGGGCAATTTTATGTCGTCAGCCTTCGCCCAACGGCACGCTATACCTCTGGTTATGATGTCTACACCAGTCACCGTCAGAGTGGTAAACGGCACCACTCTACCCTCGCAGATAACTCACCAGACCGTCCCCTTGGTACTCTCTGTGGCTCCGTCTCATCAGGAGAAGATATCCCTCCTCGTCATGCCCGAGGGTATTGACCAGGTACTTCTGGGGGTTCCCTGGCTGCGGTATCACTCCCCCCATATAGAGTGGTCCTCAGGGAGGATTATTGGGTGGAGTAAGTCATGTGAGGGTAGATGTCTGAGGGAGTGCGTTCAGGTTGCCTCCACCGAGGTTCCCGCTGATCTCTCCTCGCTCCCCAAACACTATCGGCAGTATGCAGACGTGTTCTCCAAAAAGGCGGCGGAGACCCTTCCACCGCATCGCCCCTATGACTGTCCTATTGACCTCTTGCCTGGTGCTGAGCCTCCCCGGGGTCGAGTCTATCCCCTATCTCTCCCGGAGGCTGAGGTCATGTCTCAGTACATCAGGGAGAATCTGGCAAGAGGCTTCATTAGGAAGTCAGTGTCACCAGCGGGGGCGGGATTCTTCTTCGTCCAGAAGAAGAGTGGGGAACTACGTCCTTGCATTGATTACAGGGGTCTTAACGCCATCACCGTTAAGAATAAATATCCACTGCCCCTGATATCAGAACTGTTTGATACCCTCGCTCCTCGTAGCCTATTTTCCAAACTTGATCTGCGGGGGGCTTACAACCTGATTCGCATCCGTGATGGGGATGAATGGAAGACGGCATTTAACACCAGGGACGGGCACTATGAATACCTGGTGATGCCCTTCGGGCTCTGTAATGCCCCGGCCGTCTTCCAGGACTTTGTGAACGATATCTTCCGGGATATGCTTTCCACCTCGGTTGTAGTCTATCTGGATGATATCCTCATCTACTCTCCAGATATTGACTCCCACCGGAGAGAAGTTTGCAACCATCAGAACCATCAGAGCACGCTAGGGTTGTAAATCCAAAAGTTCGGAAAGAAAAATTAAAAGAGGTAGGAAGTAACCGACATTAACGACCTTCTGACAAAAGATGAAGAACAAAAGCAATATGTCCTGCAAGTTATAAGCAAATGCCGAGCATTATATTCTGACGTTTCAAAAACTACTTTAACAAAAGCTCTAGAATAGATTAGATAACTATGTAAAATTATCAACTCATGTAGGTTAGCGTGCTCTGATGGTTCATCTGTGCTACTGAGCAATTTATTAGCCATTAACAACTTTTCATTGTCTGTAATGGTGGGATCAAAAAACGATAATCCCACCAACTCTGCATTCAAATACCACAAATGGTTCGAAAATTTGGTCAGGGCTATTTCTGCAATGTTGTTGTCACATTCTTTATAGTCTAACAGACTATGCAAAATACCTAAATCTTAAAATACCTCAATTTGGATTTTTTCAAACTTTGAGCGACGAGCGGCACGGGTTAACGTCGTTTGATCGAGCTCAAATTTTGGCTCTCTCAATATCTGGAAAGGGGAATCGTTTTGTGGGGTCCAGACGAACAAGATTCTGACATTTTTTCCCCCCCATATGAGATCCGGTCACCCTACTGCCCAGCCATGACTCAGTTTGTCGCTTCAAGTACTCGGCCAGCACCTCGGCGGTGTGTCTGTCGCCCAAACACATCATCTGCAACACAGCCTGCTGACGCTTTCCACTAGCTGCTCGATAGGGGGACACCTCGTGTTCAACAGTGGCAGCTGCAGATGGAGTGCTCGTTCGACTGCGCTCTGTGGACGAGCTTTCGCTTCTGAAGGAGGAGGAAGAGGAGGAGGGTCGAACGCCTACAGCCAACTGTTTCCTATACCGTGGGCTAGGCAGCACTGTCCCACCACCGCTGTCCCCTGTGGACCCTGCATCCACCACATTAACCCAGTGCGCAGTGATGGACGCGTAATGGCCCTGGCCATGCTGACTGAACCATGCATCAGTTGTGAGGTGCACCTTTCCACTCACTGACTGCTTGAGTGCATGGACAATGCAGTCTTTTACATGATGGTGGAGGGCTGGGATGACTTTGCGAGAGAAGAAGTGGCGACTGGGTAGGTCATAGCGTGGTACTGCATAGGCCATGAGTTCGCGGAAAGCTGCGCTTTCCACCAACCGATAGGGCATCATCTCAAACGAGATTAGTTTGGCAATGTGGGCGTTCAAACCCAGTGTACGCGGATGAGAGACTGAGTACTTTCTTGACCTACTCAGTGTCTGGGAGGGCGAGCTGGACTTGAGAGCTGCATATGGTGGAAGTAGCAGTGGACAGGGCGGTCTGAGAGAGGGTTGATGATGGTGATGGAGTTGGTGTTCTTTCTGATGGCCTAGATTCAGTATTTCGTTGATATAACAGTGGGATTCCCTGACTGCTGTGGCCTTGCAACGACACCTCAACATTTGCTGCTGTGCTAACCGGTGGGCTTACAGTGGGGGAAACAATGTAGCGTTGTTGACTACCTTCTTTGTGATCAGTTGCACATGTGGCACTTGAGGTTTGGTGTTGTGTCCACGCTTGCAAGTGCATGCTGGTTAAATGTCTAAGCATGCAACTGGTGTTCAAATTTTTCAGATTTTTCCCTCGGCTAAAGGTCTTTGCGCACTTCTTACAGATAACCTTGGCCTGATCATGAGGATTTTGTTCAAAAAAGTGCCACACTGCACTCTTCCTACTTTGGCAGACATTTTGCGGCCTAGCACGCTGTGATGTTTTGACCCTCTGGACAAGCTGTCCAGCATCTCTTTTGATTTTTGGAACCTGTCTTTGGAGTGCTCCGGGCCTGCCAGATAACAGCTGTTGCGATGTCGATGTCTGCTATGGATGCTCCTCCTCATCTGAGCTATTGGAAGCAGCACCCTCTTCCCCCAATGGATGCCAATCTGGGTCAACAACTGGGTCATCCATCACCTCCTCTTCAATGTCATGTGCACCTTCCTCTGTGTCACTGTGTATGGTGGTATAGTGTGCGGGAAGGGGCACCTGAGTCTCATCAGGGTCAGAATCTGGCTCTGTACACTGCGAGGACAATGTAGTGCTCTGAGTGAATGTACCAGCAGAATCATCTATCAGCGGCTGTGCATCAGTGCACTCCATGTCAGATTCATCTTGGCCTGGGTAATTGACCATTTCACTTGATAATCCAGGCATGGTATGTGAAAACAGCTCCATGGCGAAATCAGTAGTATGGCCTGCGTCATCCTTCAATCTTGGTTGGGGTGAAGGACACAAGGAAAGGTGTGGTTCATGAACATAAGCCTCCAATGACGACTCAGTGCTTTTACTTTTTACAACTTCAGAAGAGGAGGCGATAGAGCTGGAGATTGAGTCAGCAATGTAAGACAAAACTTTTTCCTGATGCTCTGCCTTTAAAAGCGGTTTGCCAACTCCTAGAAAACTAAGCCTTCGAAGCCTTATGGAGCCAGACGATGACGCAGGCTCAACACCTCCTGCATTCGGTCCTATTTTGCTCTTGCCACTACCATCAGATCCACCACCAACACCATCATTACCAGCTGCCAACCCCCACCCAATTCCACGGCCTCTTCCACCAGCCTTCCTCATTTTTGGTAGAAATGTAGACAAAATCCAACAAACTATATAGTAATGTAAAACAAGGTACAAGGTGTCTATAGGACAGGGGAGATTTTGAATTTCTGCAGACACTGGACACTTTTGGATTGTGTGAGGCCCACTGAATATCAGAGCGCTATGTCACAGGCTCGATGTCACAGGTGTGACTACAGGATAAGGGAGATTTTGAATTTCTGCACACACTAGTGGACACTGGACACTTTTGGATTGTGTGAGGCCCACTGAATATCAGAGCGCTATGTCACAGGCAGAAATTGGCTAGTGTATCACAAACTACAAGGTGTATGTAGAATTGGGCAGAATAGGAATCTCCCTAGAGTGTAGGTCTGTAAGAACGGAACAAGTCCTCCACTTATCCTTCCACAGTGACACACAGATAGCTTCACTGTGGCTGTGATAACAGCCGTTACATGGTACTGTGTGAGGAGCGTGCACCGCTGTATGGTGTGAAAAAATGCACGCTCAGTACCTCAGCAGGACAAAAAAAAAAAATTGGGATTGCTTTTAAAAAAGCAGTTTGCAGAGCAGTGGGTAAACAGCAATGCAGCTGTCAGGAAGCCTTAGAAGGCAGCCTAACAAACAACACCGCTGATCCACCACAATATAGCCTCCCCTTGCACTGCACACACAGTGACTGGTGTGTTGTACAGGCAAAATCGCTAGCAGCAGAAGCAGTTTTTTTTTCTTCTTCCCTGCCTAACGCTCTCCCTACAGAATCAGCAACCTCTCCCTATGCTAAGATCGGCAGAAGTAAGATGGCGGTCGGCGTGCACGCCCTTTTATAACCCCTGTGACGCCCACCAAAGCAAGCCAATCACTTGCATGCCCTTCTGAAAGATGGTGGTGACCCCTGTCTATGTCATCACGTTGCCCACAGTGTCCGTGGATCCTGATTGGCTGTAAAAGAGCGCAAAACAGACTTTTGAAACGCGACTTTGGCGCGTAAGTGGCCGACCTCATCCTAGGGTCGGGTTTCGTTTCATGAAACCCGACTTTACCAAAAGTCGGCGACTTTTGAAATTTTTCGACCCGTTTAGCTCAACTCTAACACTAACCAATGCAATGAAACAGTCATAGAATCATAAGGGGTTGAGTAATATATATTTAGACAATTTAGGCACACTTAAAGAAACAAATTATAACAGACACAGCATGCTCTTGCCAAGAAGTTGCCCCCTCAGGTGAGATAAAGTAATTAGTGAAAATATCATGCACTTTGAGGCCAGAGAGCGGTCTACGTTGAGAGTTTATAGGTGGTCTCACCCTGCGCACATTGTCCGGCCTACGCACAACATCATCAGAGGAGGAACAATCATGTATCCTGGTGAAGTTATGCAGAACCACACAGGCTTTCACAACTTCATTCACATTTTGTTCACTCAACTGAATGGCAGACTGGAGTACCCGCCATTTGGCACAAAGAATCCCAAAGGAACACTCCACCAGTCGAGTAGCACGTGATAGGCGCAAGTTAAAAATTCTGCGCCTGTGGTCAATGTTGCGTCGGGGATATGGCCTCATGACATCGCGCGATAACTGAAACGCCTCATCTGCCACAAGGACATAAGGAACTGATTCTTCAGGGGAGCCTGGTAGCTGGCATGGTGGTGGTAGATCCAACTGGTTGGTGCGTAGCCGCCGAGCCATTATGGAAGTATTGAAGACTCTAGAGTCTCCCGTCCTTCCATAGGCCCCAATTATAAACTTGTATTGAGGGTCTACCAGAGCCAACAATACAACAGAAAAGTATTGTTTATAATTGAAGAATTGGGAGCCAGAGTTCGGCGGCTTACGCACCCGGATATGTTTGCCATCCAGGGCCCCAATACAATTTGGAAACTGGCAGTCCTCCTCAAAGTCCCTTGATATCCTCAACCTGTCTTCCATCCTGGGCTCGGGCATGACCACTTGATGGAGTCTTGTCCAGATTTCTGTACATGTAGACCTCACTATGCCTGAAATGGTTGATCTTCCAATGAGAAACTCATGGTGGAGGGCGGCATAAGACAGGCCAGTGGACAGGAAGCTGTAGAACAACAGAAATTGATAATTTTAGAATGCATGAAGTCCAAAAACATCAGTTACATGCCGACCAAACTTGGTAGGAATTGAGATAGAATAACACACACATATTTGGTTGCACAATGACTAAGTGATATGCAGTACATATTAGAGCTAACATTCTGGTGTGTAAGTTGAAACATATTTGGAGTAAGATGAGGGCATTAAACTTAGTCCAAGAAGGCAAAAAACATACTTTAGCCCACACATTATGAACATAGAGAATGTGGTTGTGTAGTACATACCGTATTGTGAGTAGAAGTCGCTCCTCTGCAGATATAGCTTTGCGCATCCTTGTGTCCTGAAAGGTTATCCTAGAGCGCACTGTCTCCAAGAGTCGATCAAATGTGGAAATGCTCATGCGACAGTATTGGTAAAATTTCAGTGGATGCTCCAGCAGAGAAGAATAGAGGCGGTGAAAATGAACTCTTGTGAGTCGTTGCCTCAAAAGTGGATGGAAAAGTGGAAGCAAAAGACCAGAAAAAGCCATACACCTGACAAATGCTATTGAGAACTCTGCTATTAGAAGTGGAAAGGAAGAACAAAGACGAAAGAATCTAATTAATAAAAATATTGGAGAAAGAGAAACCAATCACAAACTAAAATGTTTCTATACTAATGCACAAAGCATGGGCAACAAACAAGGAGAATTGGAACTACTAACACAGGAAAAGAAATATGTTGTCATTGCAATCACTGAAACTTGGTGGGACAATACACATGATTGGAATACAAGACTAGAAGGATACAACTTATTTGCAAGAAACAGACTTGATAAACGAGGAGGGGGTGTCGCATTGTATGTTAGAAATGCGTATATCTGCACAGAGATTGAAGCTTCAGAGACTGGGAGTTCTGTGGAAACTGTTTGGGTAAGAATACAAGGACAGAACAATGGAAAGGACACCATTGTAGGCATTTACTACAGGCCGCCTGTGCAAGCTGAAGATATGGATGAACTCTTTATGCATCAAATGGCCAAGTTCTCCAAAAAATATGACAGTTGTCATGGGAGATTTCAACTATCCAGACATTTGTTGGGAATCTCTCTCAGGCAAAACTAACAAGTCAAGGAAATTATTATCCTCTCTTGCTGACAACTTTATCTTCCAAAAGGTAAAGGAGAAAACAAGGGGAACTGCTACCTTGGATCTAATCCTTATAAACAGGGAGGAAATGGTTGAGGAGGTAAAAGTGGCTGGGACCCTAGGAGGTAGCGACCATGCTATTTTAGAATTTTGGATAACTAGAGGCGGAAGACCTGTGAAGACTCAGACGTCAAGGTTAGATTTCAGAAAGGCAGATTTTAAGGGATTCAGAAAGAGAATTGGAGGGCAAAAATGTCCAGGAAGGATGGGAAATCTTGAAAAATGAAATTCTCAAAGCACAGTTGTTAACAATTCCGAAAAGAGGGAAGAATAGGAAGCATTTAAGGAAACCAGGATGGATGAACACAGAACTTAAGCACATGCTAAAAAGGAAGAAAAAAATGTTTATAAAATGGAAAGAGGGAGGCATATCTAAAGAAGAATATAATGCTGTCTGCAGAACCTGCAGGGCACAAATCAGATTATCTAAAGCTGAAAATGAATTGAGGCTTGCAAGAGATGTCAAAAGCAATAATAAAGGATTTTGGGGATATGTCAAAAGTAAAAGAAAAGTCAAAGATGCTATAGGATTTTTACAGGATGAAAATGATGAAATGGTAAGACAGGATGTTGAGAAGGCTGAACTTTTAAATTCCTATTTTGCATCTGTTTTCTCTCAGAAAGGAAATGTAACATCAACTGTTATTCACTGTCCTATTAAGGGAATAGAAGAATCCAGGATATCTATAAACAGAAAGATAGTGAGGAAACACTTAGCTAACCTAAATGAATTCAAGTCTCCAGGTCCAGATGAATTACACCCCAGAGTACTGAAGGAGATAGTAGAAGAAATTTTTGAACCCCTCTCCATAATCTTTGAAAATTCTTGGAGAACAGGAGAAGTGCCAGAAGACTGGAGAAGAGCAAATGTTGTTCCTATCTTCAAAAAGGGGAAGAAGGTGGACCCAGGCAACTATAGGCCGGTGAGTCTGACTTCTATACCAGGAAAGATCTTTGAACAAATTATTAAACAACATGTATGTCAATACCTGGATAAGAATGAAGTGATTAAACAGAGTCAGCATGGGTTTGTAACTAATAAGTCATGTCAGACTAATTTAATTTCCTTCTGTGACGGTATTACTGATTGGGTGGATCAAGGAAATGCTGTAGATATAGTATATCTTGACTTCAGCAAAGCATTTGACAAAGTCTCTCATACAATCCTTATTGAAAAAATGACTAAGTATGGAATGGACAAGGCAACTGTTAGGTGGATTCATAACTGGCTTAGTGATCGGACCCAAAGAGTGGTCGTAAATGGCTGCACATCCAGTTGGAAGAATGTCTCAAGTGGGGTACCACAGGGCTCTGTCCTGGGCCCTGTATTGTTCAACATCTTTATCAACGATTTAAATGAAGGAATTGAGGGTAAACTGATTAAATTTGCTGATGACACAAAGCTAGGAGGGATAGCTAATACTAGAGAAGAGAGAGAGGATTCAAAAAGATTTAAATAAACTGGAGAAGTGGGCAGCAACTAACAGAATGGTTTTTAACAGGGAGAAATGCAAAGTACTACATCTGGGCAATAAAAATGAAAAAAGCATATATAGAATGGGAGGAATAGGGCTAAGTGACAGCACATGTGAAAAAGACTTGGGTATACTAATAGATCACAGACTGAATATGAGTCAACAGTGTGATGCAGCAGCAAAAAAGGCAAATGCAATTCTAGGATGTATTAACAGAAGCATACAGTCTAGATCACGTGAAGTAATTATTTCCCTCTACTCCTCTTTGGTCAGACCTCATCTGGAATATTGTGTCCAATTTTGGGCACCACATTTTAAAAAAGACATCAACAAACTGGAGCAAGTTCAGAAAAGAGCGACCAGAATGGTGACCGGTCTGCAAACCCTGTCTTATGAGGAAAGGTTGCAGGATTTGGGAATGTTTAGTTTGCAAAAGAGAAGACTGAGAGGAGACTTAATAGCTGTCTACAAATATCTAAAGGGCTGTCACATTGTAGAAGGATCAACTTTATTCTCATTTGCACAAGGAAAGACTAGAAGCAATGGGATGAAGCTGAATGGGAGGAGACACAGATTAGATATTAGAAAAAACTTTTTGACAGTTAGATTGATCAATGAGTGGAACAGGCTGCCACGAGAAGTGGTGAGTTCTCCTTCCATGGAAGTCTTCAAACAGAGGCTGGACAGACATCTAACTGGGATGATTTAGCGAATCCTGCTTTGAGCAGGGGGTTGGACCAGATGGCCCAGGAGGTCCCTTCCAACTCTACGATTCTATGATTCTATGACCTCCTCCGCGGATCCACTATCACTGGGTATGGTTGCCCAAAGCGCCGTGACAAAAGCCAGTTGAAGAGAACCTGCTCAGTTGTATTGAATCTCAGACCCTCTGCCATGTTGCACAAAGAGCACCAACACACCTCGTGAAAGCAAGGTCACAAATGGACAGAATGGAGGCAGCCACCTGTTTGAGTGTATAAATAGGGTGCAGGCTAATGATTTAAATTGGTAGCAGGCCTCAAAACCGTTAAATGTCCATTTTGCAAGGCTGCGAGAAAATCTCGCCATACGGATGCCACACGGATTACATATGGATGCAGACATGCGCAAAATACGCGACCGCACCTTGCTTACGGATGACCTACGGAGCACTATTTAGGGGTCATTCATCCGTATTACGCCTGTAATCTACGGACCGTATTTTGCGCAGGTTAGTGTGACCCTGGCCTTAAAGGACAAAACTCCAAGGGAGTTTATCCTAAGGTCCCTCCCGCTGCTTAAACTGGCTTTGTGGTTCATGACTGACGCATCTCTGGAGTCCATCATATTCGCTGCCAGGAACAGTGCGTTATTGAATGCTGCCTGGTGGGCTATTTTGTTGAAAAGGTGGTCTGGGGATACATAAAAATAAAGTCCGTTACATTCCCTTCTCAGGTTCTAGAATGCTTGGCCCGGTTCTAGATGAAATTCTAGAGAAGACATCTGAAAAAAAAAAAAAAAAAAAAAAAAAAAAAAAAAATGGGGTTCCCAGAGGATAGGCCTAAAAAAATACCAGCCCTTTTGTAGCCGACAACCCTCCCAGAGATCAAGCTACAAAGGAAAGGGAAAGTCAGGCAAGTGGAACTACCCCAAAGGAGGTAGGGGTTCTATCTTTGGCTCAAGCACAGGGTCAGGAAAGCAATGATGCCATGAAATTGGGACGACGACAAGGTCGTATCTGGAAGGTTGGTGGGAGATTTAAAAAAAAAAAAAAAAAAAAAAAAAAAAATCAGTGAGTGCTAGGAACAATCTCTCGAGGTTACAGGATATAGTTTATCCAGCCTGTTACGCTACAGGAGATGTGAGCAAGAGTGGACCCACTGGACCGTGACGTCGAACCCTCCCTGAGCGAGCGCACCAGGTGGACCGACCCCTATACAGGGATCGTTTGGGAGCAGGCTCAAGAAGTTCAAACGTCACGGCAGCCAGGACCAGGGGTCGGCTCAAGAGGATGAGCTGCAGGGAAGCGGTGGAGGACCGGCGAGATTTCCGGGACAACCAGGGTCCGGGAGCAGAGACAGCGGAGCAGGCGGACAAGGGAGAGAGAGCAGGACCTGGGCGGAGGCAGGAGTACACCGTACTGCAAAAGAAAGACACAGGAAGGGTTAGCAGGGAAGCAGGCAGGCAAGGCACAGGAGCAGGGAGGGCGCGGGCTGGAGCAGACAGCGAGCAGCAGCGCGCACGGCCTAGACTAAGCGAGGAAACTCGACAGTCAGGCGCCTCCCCTAAGGGAGGGCGGCCTGAAGTACCTGCGGGTGGCCACCGATTGGCCAGGTGATAAAACCGGGTCAGGGCAGGGTGATAGACGTCCGTGCTGAAGGGACGCGCGGTCTGACCCCCCGGCGCGTGCACGGAGGCAACGTGCGCGCGGCAGAAGGCAGAGGAGGAGCGCGCCGGGAAGCCGCCCGTCGGAAGGGGGGAAGATTGGAGGCGCGCTCCGGAGCTGGCAGGCAAGAGGGACTCGGAGCGGAAGCAGACGGCGCTGCGGGACCAGCGGTAAGTATGGAGGCGATGGGAGCAGCGGTGCTGACAGTACCCCCTCTCTTACATCCCCCTCTACTGTGTCTGGCAAAAAACCTCTTAAGGATGTGTGGAGCATTGACGTTTTTCCCTCGGCTCCCAAGATCTCTCCTCGGGACCAAAACCTTTCCAATCGATGAGAAAAATGTTTTACCCCTTACCCTTTTAGAGGCCAAAATGTCTCTTACCTCAAAAACATTATCAGCGCTGACTGGTGGGGGAGAGGGTTTCGGAAGCGGGTGGAAACGATTCAGGACAACTGGCTTAAGGAGAGAGACATGGAAGGTGTTGGGGACTCGGAGCGAGGCAGGCAACTCCAACCGGTAGGACACGTTGTTGATACGTTTGAGAATCTTAAAAGGCCCAATGTAGCGAGGTCCCAGCTTGTACGAGGGGAGCTTCAACCTAATATACTTGGCAGAGAGCCAAACTTGTTGTCCCGGCAGATAAGTAGGAGAGTCCAAGCGTCTCTTGTCCGCATGTCTCTTCATGCACTCTCTGGATCTCTTGAGAGCTTCTTTAGTCTCGGACCAGACCTTGGAGAATTCCATGGCCAAGGAATCTGCTGCCGGCACCCCGGAGGTAGTGGCAATCGGTAACGGGATCCCAGGATGCATCCCAAACACTACAAAAAATGGAGACTTGGCCGAGGACTCGCTGGAATGATTATTGTAGGAAAATTCTGCCCAGGGGAGGAGATGGACCCAGTTATCTTGGTGGGCATTAGAGAATAGACGTAGATATGACGCTAGTACCTGATTGACGCTTTCCACTTGCCCGTTGGACTGAGGGTGGTATGCGGAAGAAAAGTCTAATTTGACCTCCAGAAGTTGACATAGGGCTCTCCAAAACCGAGAAGTGAATTGTACCCCACGATCAGAAACAATATGCTGCGGGAAACCGTGAAGGCGGAAGATCTGCTGGATAAAAATCTTCGCCAATTCAGGAGCCGAGGGTAGTGCTGGCAGAGGAATAAAATGGGCCATCTTAGAGAAGCGATCGACTGCTACCAGGATAGTCGTACATCCGGACGAGTTGGGCAAATCGGTGACGAAATCCAAGGCTATATGCTGCCATGGAACCGAAGGGACGGGCAGCGGCAGCAGAAGACCGGAGGGTGGCCGTCTGGGAACTTTGACCTTGGCACAGGACGAGCAAGATGCCGTGAAGTCAATCACATCCTGGCGAAGTGTAGGCCACCAATAGAAACGAGTAATGAGATCCAGCGTTTTCTTGACTCCCACATGCCCCGAAAGTTTAGAGGAATGACCCCAGCGCAGCACCTCTCTCCTATCTGCCTCAGAGACGTAGGTCTTGCCTGGAGGAGGAGTGATGAGATTCACTGGAGCCACTGTGATGATCTTGGCCGGATCGATGATATGAGCCGGTTCCTCCACCAGATCTGGAGATTGCAGAGACCGGGACAATGCGTCAGCCTTGACGTTTTTAGGTCCGGGACGAAAACGTATCTCGAAATCGAACCGTCCAAAAAAGAGAGACCATCTGGCTTGCCGGGGGTTCAGTCTGTGGGCTGTCTGGAGGTACGCTAGGTTTTTGTGATCGGTAAAGATGGTAAATGGGTGGACCGACCCCTCCAGAAGATAGCGCCACTCCTCCATTGCCAATTTTATGGCTAACAACTCGCGGTCCCCGATGGAGTAATTACATTCGGCGGGAGAGAACGCCTTTGAGAAGAACCCACAGGTAGCCAGTCGCCCGGACGAGGATCTTTAAGAGAACAGCACCAGCTCCTGTGGATGAGGCATCTACTTCCAAAACGAAGGGTTTGTTAACTTGGGGACGGTGGAGCACAGGTGCTGTCGCAAAGGCCTGTTTCAAACTGGAAAAAGCCTCTTCAGCCTCTGGTGGCCAGAGCGAGGGATCGGTACCCCTGTGAGTTAGACTGGAAAGGGGTTTGATGAGAGATGAAAAATGTGGCACAAATTGACGATAATAATTGGCGAAGCCGAGGAACCGTTGAATTGCCTTGGTACCCACCGGGCGAGGCCATTGGAGAATTGCCGACAATTTCTCAGGATCCATCTCTAGCCCAGAATCCGACACCACGTAACCCAAGAAGGGCAATGAAGATTGCTCAAAGAGACACTTCTCAAGCTTCGCGTAGAGATGATTCTCCCGCAGACGCTGTAGTACCTGACGAACACTCCTTCTGTGCGATGCCAGATCCAGGGAAAAAATAAGGATGTCATCTAGGTACACTACCATGCAGGAGTACAGCAGGTCTCGGAAGATGTCATTAACGAATTCCTGAAACACCGCGGGAGCATTGCAGAGGCCGAAGGGCATGACAAGATATTCATAGTGCCCGTCCCGGGTGTTAAAGGCCGTTTTCCACTCGTCGCCGGAGCGAATGAGGTTATAGGCTCCGCGCAGGTCCAGCTTAGAAAAGATGCGGGCTCCACGTAAACGGTCGAAGAGTTCAGGAATAAGCGGCAAGGGATACTTATTCTTGATCGTAATGTTGTTTAATCCCCGGAAATCAATACAAGGACGAAGTGAACCGTCCTTCTTCACAAAGAAAAACCCGGCACCGGCAGGCGAAGAGGACTTTCGGATGAACCCTCTGGCTAAATTATCCCGGATGTATTCGGACATGGCCGCGGTTTCAGCTGGAGACAGGGGATAAATTCGCCCTCTGGGCGGTGTGGTTCCGGGTCGTAGGTCGATAGGACAATCGTACGGCCGATGTGGGGGTAGGGTCTCTGCCTCTTTCTTGTCAAACACATCCGAAAACGACCAGTATGCAGCAGGTAAGCCCGCAGGGCCCAAGGAGACTGGAGAAGGAATAGCCGGAAGAATGGATCCTAGACACCTCTCTTGGCAAGGATGCCCCCAGCGGAGGACCTCCCCAGAACGCCAATCCAACACGGGTTTATGTGTCCTAAGCCAGGGAAGCCCAAGTAGCAGAGCGTGGGACAGGTTGGGTAGAACGTAGAATGCGATCAGCTCCTGGTGCAAGGCCCCGACTTGCAGACGGACCTCCTCCGTAACCTGGGACACCGATACCTGCAGAGGTCTCCCATCCACAGAGGCGATAACACGTGGAGTCTTTAGGGTAATTACGGGAATCCGGTACTTCCTCGCCTCTCTTAACCGGATGAAATTTCCCGCCGCGCCCACATAGGCCACCTCCGAAGCACGTCTCTGACCAAAAACCAGCTGCACTGAAAAAGTAAGAGGATGAGAGGAGTGGGACACACCTAGGGCGGCCTCTCTTACCTGACCTAGGTGGAGGAGTTTCCCGGTCTCTCAGGACAAGATCGTAGAAAGTGAGACGCGCTGCCACAATACAGGCACAATCCCTCCGTCAGTCTCTCCCTCCGGCGCTGTTCCGCCAACTTGACCCGATCTACTTGCATCGGTTCTGGCGCCGAACTGGAAGATGGCCCAAGTGGACGTGGAATAGAGGGCCTATGGAGAGAAGAAGAAGATCTCAGCGGTCTCCTCTCCCTAGCAGCCTCGCGGTTGCGCTCCTGGAACCGGAGGTCGATCCGGGTGGCCAAGGAAATGAGATCCTCTAAGTTAGGCGGGGTATCTCGTCCCGCCAGTTCGTCCTTAATCCTGCCCGAGAGACCACGCCAGAAGGCCCCAACCAAAGCCTCATTATTCCACTCCAACTCAGAGGCCAAGGTACGGAATCGGATGGCGTATTGTCCGACCGTGAGCGAACCCTGAGTGAGGCAGAAAAGGGACTCAGTTGCAGAAGCCAACCGGCCGGGCTCGTCAAAAACTTTACGGAAAGTGTCCGTGAAGGTCTGGAGGTTACAAACTATAGGGTCATCCCGTTCCCACAGGGGATTCACCCAGGAGAGGGCCTCTCCCTCCAAATGGGACACAATGAAGGCTACTTTTGCCCGGTCAGTGGGATACTGCTGAGGCAGAAGTTCAAAGTGCAACCGGCACTGATTCAAAAAACCCCTGCATAATTTTGGGTCGCCGCCATACCGTGGCGGTTTACCAAGCCTAGGGGATGGGGCATGTACAGGATCTGGAGTACGAGACGAGTCTCGTGCGGCTGCGGACTGGAGGGAGAGCAGCCGATCGTCGACCGAAGCCATATAGGAGAGGATATGAGCCTGGGTATCTCGTTGTTGACCCAGCTCCTGCTGAAGGCTGGCCAATTGGGAGGCGTTGCTGGGATCTGTGGCCTGTAGGGCCGACAGGCGGGAGTCCATGGTCTTCATAAAAGACATTATGCGGGTTTGGTTCTCCCGTAAGAATACTAGCTCTTTCTGGGCAGCGGTCCCGGCGGGGTCCATGGCCTGACTGTTCTGTTACGCTACAGGAGATGTGAGCAAGAGTGGACCCACTGGACCGTGACGTCGAACCCTCCCTGAGCGAGCGCACCAGGTGGACCGACCCCTATACAGGGATCGTTTGGGAGCAGGCTCAAGAAGTTCAAACGTCACGGCAGCCAGGACCAGGGGTCGGCTCAAGAGGATGAGCTGCAGGGAAGCGGTGGAGGACCGGCGAGATTTCCGGGACAACCAGGGTCCGGGAGCAGAGACAGCGGAGCAGGCGGACAAGGGAGAGAGAGCAGGACCTGGGCGGAGGCAGGAGTACACCGTACTGCAAAAGAAAGACACAGGAAGGGTTAGCAGGGAAGCAGGCAGGCAAGGCACAGGAGCAGGGAGGGCGCGGGCTGGAGCAGACAGCGAGCAGCAGCGCGCACGGCCTAGACTAAGCGAGGAAACTCGACAGTCAGGCGCCTCCCCTAAGGGAGGGCGGCCTGAAGTACCTGCGGGTGGCCACCGATTGGCCAGGTGATGAAACCGGGTCAGGGCAGGGTGATAGACGTCCGTGCTGAAGGGATGCGCGGTCTGACCCCCCGGCGCGTGCACGGAGGCAACGTGCGCGCGGCAGAAGGCAGAGGAGGAGCGCGCCGGGAAGCCGCCCGTCGGAAGGGGGGGGAAGATTGGAGGCGCGCGCCGGAGCTGGCAGGCAAGAGGGACCCGGAGTGGAAGCAGACGGCGCTGCGGGACCAGCGGTAAGTATGGAGGCGATGGGAGCAGCGGTGCTGACACAGCCCCTGCCAGGAAGGTTCGTCCTAACAGACTCCCGGCCCCAGATCGCAGCCTCCCCCATGTGGCCAGATGTTCAGGACCTTCTTAAAATCTGAGCGATAGTCCCAGTTCCCGAGGAAGAAAGATTCATATGCCACTATTCAAGTCTCTTTTCAGTCAGAAAACCAACTGGGGAGGGCCACGCGTTAATAAATTTAAAGCCTCTAAAACGCTGGGTAAGGCAAAGGAGAATCAAAAAGTAATCAATCAGGTCCACAATTTCCCCTGATAGACAAGGATGCAGTGATGTGCACCCTGGATTTAAAGACCGCGTATTATCACGTTTCCATCCATGCCTACTGTCAACAGTACCTGGAATTTGCAATGAAGGTCCATCATTATCAATTTATCATAGAATCGTAGAGTTGGAAGGGACCTCCTGGGCCATCTGGTCCAACCCCCTGCTCAAAGCAGGATTCGCTAAATTTTGTTGCCTTCTCTTCGGTCTAGCTTCAGCATCCTGAGCTTGTGGCAGAGGTAGTATTATTCTGCCACTGATGTACGTGGGTGAGATGTAGCTGAGGGTTGTGAACATGGATCTTTGCATAAGCAATAACAGATAGCATTACTCACCAACTTGTGCCCCTATTCCTGATGAGTTGCATGTGAATAGTCTGGAAGGATGATGCAGTGATGAATTCAACATGTTTTATTCACAGTACCTTGATGAGATGAGGGAAGAAGAAGTGATGAAGATCAGGTAGAAGTTGGAGTTGATATTAGAAGCACGAAGTTAGAGGTAATAAGAGAATCCTTTCTCCAGTCCTGAAGCATGTTTTGTCTAAGGCTACTTTCACACATCAGTTTTTTGCCGTCAGGCATGATCCGGCTTTTTTTAGAAAAAACGGATCCGGCATAAATTTTGGAGAACTGTAGAAACGGATCCGTTTTTTTGCTGGATCCGTCTCTGTTCCTGGAGGCTGGCCAATTGGATCTGAGCATGCGCAGACTTAAAAAAACCGGATCCGGTTGCTGGATCCGTCTTTTTCTGGATCCGGCGCATTCCGGCGCCCATAGACTTTCATTGTAGCAAAAAGCTGGAAGCGCCGGATCCGGCGCTTCCGGCTTTTTCGCCGGAGACAAAAAACGTTACAGTAGACGTTTTTTCAAGATGCCGGAATGAGACAAGTTGCCGGATCTGGCAAAAAACGGATGAAAGGCAATGCCATCCGGCACGATCCGGCGCTAATGCAAGTCAATGGGGAAAAACCGGATCCGGCATTGCATTTTGCCGGATCCGTTTTTTCCAAAAAAAGCCGGATCGCGCCTGAAGGCAAAAAACTGATGTGTGAATGAGGCCTAAGATGGCACTGACCACAAGAAAAAAAAGTGAGATAAAGATAGGAGGAGTTGCAGAAAGAGGGGTATTATGGGTAATGCACAGTAACAATACATGAACAACATAATATAATAGCCAGTAGATGGCAGCAAAGTACAAATACAAAGATGATATAATTAAACCACATACATAAGATAATGTCCTGTAATGGCTGAAAGTCTTTGCAAAAGATTAGCTAACAGCACAAGTGGCCTATCTAAGGAGGATAGACATTATCATAGTCCCATACCTGGATGACTTCCTAATTATATCCAGCACCAGAGGAGAACTTGCGGAGCATTGTCAAACCTCTGTCAATATGCTTGAGAATTTGGGCTGGGTGATAAGTTTGGAGAAATCAGATCTTACTCAGAAACAAGGAAGAAATTTCTGGGGGTTCTCCTGGACTCTCATCTAAGAACTTCTTTCCTACCTGCAGAAAAGCAGGCCTCAAAAGCGGACAGGATCCATCACTTTTCAGAGAACTGTTGCTCCGGAGAGGCGAAGAGGATCCTGGGAGTAATGACACCCTGCATTCCATGTGTGCGGTGCAGTCAGTTCCATTCGCCAGAGCTCCAGGAGACCATTTCATTAGCCTGGGACAGACGTCAGCTATCCCTAGATCTCCAGGTTTTTGTCCTGATGAAGAGGTCTTGCTCGGCCTCGAAACTAGTGGACGGTGTAAACCTGTTGTTTTGTGAATAAATTTCTAAGTTGCCATTTCTGAGTCGCCAGAGGGCTGGTGTTATTAGTTTGGGAAGGGGCCCATATCCATATCCCCTTATGAGCCTATTAATATCAGCCTGCAGTTGTCTGCTTAGCCTTTGCTGGTTATTAAAAATAGGGGGGACCCCACATCATTTTAGTTTTAGCTCCTCCTTTTTTTATAACCAGTACAGGCTAAGCATACAGCTTTGAACTGATATTAATAGGCTGGGAAGATGCATGGATTTTGGCCCTTCCCATACTATTGCACTCTCCACATAGTTTGGTACGTTCTGAGATGTTGTGCCTGTTCCAAATTAAATTTAAAAACCCAAATGCGTGCACAGAAGAGCCACACTGAAACATTAAGCATCAAGTCTGATCTCTCTGTATTACATCATCTTATGTTTTATTAATAGTCATGTATAGTAGCAATATACAGTGGGGCAAAAAAGTATTTAGTCACTCAGCAATAGTGCAAGTTCCACCACTTAAAAAGATGAGAGGCGTCTGTAATTTACATCATAGGTAGACCTCAACTATGGGAGACAAACTGAGAAAAAAAAATCCAGAAAATCACATTGTCTGTTTTTTTTTCATTTTATTTGCATATTATGGTGGAAAATAAGTATTTGGTCAGAAACAAAATTTCATCTCAATACGTTGTGATATATCCTTTGTTGGCAATGACAGAGGTCAAACGTTTTCTGTAAGTCTTCACAAGGTTGCCACACACTGTTGTTGGTATGTTGGCCCATTCCTCCATGCAGATCTCCTCTAGAGCAGTGATGTTTTTGGCTTTTCGCTTGGCAACACGGACTTTCAACTCCCTCCAAAGGTTTTCTATAGGGTTGAGATCTGGAGACTGGCTAGGCCACTCCAGGACCTTGAAATGCTTCTTACGAAGCCACTCCTTCGTTGCCCTGGCGGTGTGCTTTGGATCATTGTCATGTTGAAAGACCCAGCCACGTTTCATCTTCAATGCCCTTGCTGATGGAAGGAGGTTTGCACTCAAAATCTCACGATACATGGCCCCATTCATTCTTTCTTGTACCCGGATCAGTCGTCCTGGCCCCTTTGCAGAGAAACAGCCCCAAAGCATGATGTTTCCACCACCATGCTTTACAGTAGGTATGGTGTTTGATGGATGCAACTCAGTATTCTTTTTCCTCCAAAAACGACAAGTTGTGTTTCTACCAAACAGTTCCAGTTTGGTTTCATCAGACCATAGGACATTCTCCCAAAACTCCTCTGGATCATCCAAATGCTCTCTAGCAAACTTCAGACGGGCCCGGACATGTACAGGCTTAAGCAGTGGGACACGTCTGGCACTGCAGGATCTGAGTCCATGGTGGCGTAGTGTGTTACTTATGGTAGGCCTTGTTACATTGGTCCCAGCTCTCTGCAGTTCATTCACTAGGTCCCCCCGCGTGGTTCTGGGATTTTTGCTCACTGTTCTTGTGATCATTCTGACCCCGCGGGGTGGGATTTTGCGTGGAGCACCAGATCGAGGGAGATTATCAGTGGTCTTGTATGTCTTCCATTTTCTAATTATTGCTCCCACAGTTGATTTCTTCACTCCAAGCTGGTTGGCTATTGCAGATTCAGCCTTCCCAGCCTGGTGCAGGGCTACAATTTTGTTTCTGGTGTCCTTTGACAGCTCTTTGGTCTTCACCATAGTGGAGTTTGGAGTCAGACTGTTTGAGGGTGTGCACAGGTGTCTTTTTATACTGATAAGTTTAAACAGGTGCCATTACTACAGGTAATGAGTGGAGGAAAGAGGAGACTCATAAAGAAGAAGTTACAGGTCTGTGAAAGCCAGAAATCTTTTTTGCTTGTTTCTGACCAAATACTTATTTTCCACCATAATATGCAAATAAAATGAAAAAAAACACAGACAATGTGATTTTCTGGATTTTTTTTTCTCAGTTTGTCTCCCATAGTTGAGGTCTACCTATGATGTAAATTACAGACGCCTCTCATCTTTTTAAGTGGTGGAACTTGCACTATTGCTGACTGACTAAATACTTTTATGCCCCACTGTAATTGGCTCAGCTTATCTCTTAGAATGTGCTGGCATTAGCATACATCCTTCTCATTAGCTAAAGGAAATGCTGTCTACACCCAGCCTAAGCGTTTAGGTATGTCTTTCATGCTTTAGTATTGTTTCTTTTCTATGTTTTCTCTAAGCCTGTTAGACAAAGATGTTTCTAGGGACTCCTTATCCCAAAACACACAACACACATACAGGCTCAAACTCCATTCTGGAAAACATGATAAATATAAATCCTGTTTCACACTATGAATAGCAGCTCACAGCTGTCTGCTTTCCCTTAGCTGATTATTAAAAATAAGGGGGACCCCACTCCATTTTTTTCCCTTATCTTTTAGCTAAGTTAAAATGCACAAATACACATGCAAAGCACTGATTATATTTCTCACTGACCTATATCTATTCTATATATAAGATTGTTTTATTAGCTAGCTTGAAATGACACAGAAGATTACTGTATATAAAAGATGTTAAAAACACATTGCATACGAATGTCATACAGATGGTAGATGAGAAAAAAAGCCCATGACACTTGCCAACTTTTCTTGCTGAGAATCTCAGTGAGTTTATATATGCAGATGTGAGCGAACGATTACAGTAGTATTAGCCCAGTGCGCCAGTCTGATAGTAGCCACTTCATCCCTTTCCTTGCTGCTGTGGTGTCTCCTGTGTTGAGACTTGACCAGAGAAGTGCTGTAAGTGGGCTGACTGCTTACATTGCTTTCACAAGCTGCCTAACCCCTTACCGACCGCTGACGGTATAGTACATCAGTGGTCGGTATCCCCTGCTTTGAGGTGGGCTCCGGTGGTGAGCTGGCATGTGCCCACAATAGGCGCGGACGGAATCGCGATCTGCCCGCTCCTATTAACTAATTAAATCCCGCTGTCAAACGCTAACAGCGGGCATTTAACTAGCGCCTCTTGCGCCCTGGCCGCATATGAGGGCATCACCGACCCCCGTCACGTCATTGGGGGTCAGTGACGCGTTGCCATGACAGCCAGATGTCTCATCGCGACCTCTATGGCTGTTGCCGGCAGATTGTTATGAGCACCACCCTGTGGTCGGCGCTCATAACAATTCTGTATTTCTGCTACATATAGGCGATCTGAGCATCGTCTATATGTAGCAGAGCCGATCAAGTATGGCATGCTTCTATTGAAGCATGCCAAGAGTAAAAAAAAAAAAAACAAAAACACTTTTTTTGGGCTGAAAATCCCCCTCTCGGCTTATACACGAGTCATATACTGGGGGGGGGAGGGAAAAAAATAAATAAATAAATAAATCGGCGGGGGATGGGGGAGCGGTGGTGTCAGAGATCGTACTCACCCTTCTCTGCAGCCCCCCTGCTTGTTCCATGTTCTCGGCACCCCCTGTTCTTCTTACTTCAGCGGTCACGTGGTACCGCTTATTAACCCCATGTGACTTACTATCCCGTCCATGTGCCCTGGGACTTAATTCCCAGGGACGGGATAGTACACAGCGATCAGCGGCGCTCACTGATTATCACAGCTGACACCCGGCACTATGTGTCAGACACGTTAACCCCTTGCACACCGCGATCAAACACGATCGCTGTGTACCGGGGGTTAAAGGGAAGCATCGGCAGGGAGGGGACTCCCTCCGTGCTTCCCTGAGCCTCCCACAGCAGCGCAATGTGCAGCGCCGCTGCAGGGGGGCTCCTTCCCTGCAGGTCCCCGGATCCAAGATGGCGACCTTCGGGGGCCTGCAGAGAGCTGGCTTCCTCAGTGCCTGCAAAGCGCAGGCATGAGGAAGTCTGCTTCAATGCCTGTGACAGATTGCTGATCTGTCACAGGACAGCGATGTCCCCCCTGGGACAATCTAATGCAGAAAAAAAAAAAAAAAAAAAAAAAAAAAGTGTAAAAATAATTTTTTAAAAATCGCTAAATAAATTTAAAAAAAAAAAAAATATTCCCTAGTAAATTCATTTCTTGGAAATAAAAACAAAATAAAAGTACACATATTTGGTATCGCCACGTCCGAAAGGACCCGCCCTATAAAGCTGTCCAATTAGTTAACCCCTTTAGTGAACCCCTTAAAAAATAAAAAACGAAGCAAAAAATATAATGATTTATTATCATACCGAACAGTGCAATAACGCGCGATCAAAAAAAACGCATATAAATATCCATGGTACCGCTGAAAACGTCATCTTGTCCCGCAAAAAACAAGCCACCATACAGCGTCATCAGCGGAAAAATAAAAACAAGTTATAGCTCGCAGAATAAAGCGATGCAAAAATAATTATTTTTTTTATATAAAATTGTTTTCATTGCATAAAAGCGCCAAAACATAAATGAGGTATCGCTGTAACCGTACTGACCCGAAGAATAAAACTGCCTTATCAATTTTACCGGACACGGAACGGTGTAAACGCACCCCCCAAAAGAAATGAAACGCTGGTTTTTGTTCATTCTGCGTCCCAAAAATCGGAATAAAAAGCGATCAAAAGATGTCACGTTCCCGAAAATGGTACCAATAAAAACGTCAACTCGTCCCGCAAAAAATAAGACCTCACATGACTCGGTGGATCAAAATACGGAAAAATTATAGCTCTCAATATGTGGTGGTGCAAAAACTTTTTACAATAAAAAGCATCTTTTAGCGTGTGACAGCTGCCAAACATAAAAACCGCCATAAATAGTAAATCAAACCCCCCGTTATCACCCCCGTAGTAAGGGAAAAATAATAAAATTTAAAAAAAAATTATTTATTTCCATTTTCCCATTAGGGTTAGGGGTGTGTTGGGGTTAGAGTTAGAATTGGGGGTTTCCACTGTTTGGGCACATCAGGTGCTCTCCAAACACAACACGGCATCTGCTCTCAATTCCAGCCAATTCTGCGTTGAAAAAGTCAAATGGTGCTCCTTCCCTTCCAAGCTCTGCCATGCATGCAAACAGTGTTTTACCCCCACATATGGGGTATCAGCCTACTCAGGACAAATTGGACAACAACTTTTGGGGTCCAATTTCTCCTGTTACCCTTAGGAAAATAAATTGGGGGCAAAAATATCATTTTTGTGTACAAAATTATTTTTTTTATTTTCACGCCCGGGCGTTATAAACTTCTGTGAAGCACTTGGGGGTTCAAAGTGCTCACCACACATCTAGATAAGTTCCTTAAGGGGTCTAGTTTCCAAAATGGGGTCACTCGAGGGGAGTTTCAATAGTTTAGGTACATCAGGGGCTCTCCAGACGCACATGACACCCGCAGACCATTCCATCAAAGTCTGCATTCCAAAACGTCACTACTTCCCTTCCGAGCCCCAACGTGTGTCCATACAGTAGTTTTCTCCCACATATGAGGTATCAGCTTACTCAGGACAAATTGGATAACAACTTTTGGGGTCCAATTTCTCCTGGTACCCTTGGGAAAATAAAAAAATTGGGGACTAAATGATCATTTGTGGAAAAAATGCGATTTTTTTTATTTTCACGCCCGGGCATTATAAACTTCTGTGAAGCCCTTGGGGGTTCAAAGTGCTCACTACACATCTAGATAAGTTTTTTGGGGGGGGTCTAGTTTCCAAACTGGGGTCACTTATGGGGGGTTTCCACTGTTTAGGTTCATCAGGGGCTCTCCAAACGTGACAATGGGTCCGATCTGAATTCCAGCGAATTTTGCATTGAAAAAAGTCAAACGGCGCTACTTCCCTTCTGAGTTCTGCCATGCGCTGAAACAGTGGTTCCCCCCCACATATCAGCGTACTCAGGACAAATTGCACAATAACTTTTACAGTCCAATGTCTCCTGTTACCCTGGGTAAAATAAAAAAAAATTGAACTTGAAGTATTTTTTTTGTGAAAAAAAAGTTAAATGTTCATTTTTCTTTTTAAATATTCAAAAAATTCCTGTGAAGCACCTGAAGGGTTAATAAACTTCTTGAATGTGGTTTTGAGCACCTTAAGGGGTGCAGTTTTTATAATGGTGTCACTTTTGGGTATTTTCTGTCATATAGACCCCTCAAAGTGGCTTCAAATGTGATGTGGTCCGTAAAAATAAAATGGTGTTGCAAAACTGAGAAATCGCTGGTCAACTTTTAACCCTTATAACTTCCCAACAAAAAAAATTTTGGTTCCAAAATTGTGCTGATATAAGGTAAACATGTGGGAAATGTTACTTAAGTTTTTTGTGTGCCGTATCTGTGATTTAAGGGCATAAAAATTCAAAGTTGAAAGATTGTAAAATTTTCAAAAATTTTGCCAAATTTCCGTTTTTTTTTCACAAATAAACGCAAGTTATTTGAATGAAATTTTACCACTAACATGAAGTACAATATGTCACGAGAAAACAGTGTCAGAATTACCAGGATCCATGGAAGCGTTTCAGAGTTATTACCTCATAAAGGGACAGTGGTCAGAATTGTAAAAATTGGCCCGGTCATGAACGTGCAGACCACCCTTGGGGGTTAATGGGTTAAACTCATGAATATGCGCATATACACGAGTTTAGTGAGCGCTACTACGTGACCGCTGAAGCTGGAAGAGCAGCGCCGAGAACATGGAACAAGCAGGGGGGCTGCTCTGCAGAGTCAAGCGCCAGGATGGGGGTGAATATGAAGGGGGGAGGCATATTCACCTGTCCTTGCACGTCGCTCTGCTGTCTTGCGTCTTCTGCAGTGACATTCAGGTCAGAGGGTGCGCCCTTTGCCTGCACAGTTACTGCAGAGCCCGCAACGCTGATGAGCAGGAGGCAACGACAAAGGTAATTATACAGTTTTTTTTTGTAACGGAGGCAGCGGCAGCAGCAGCAACATGATGGGGCTACACACTGTGCAGCATTATCTGGGGCCACACACTGCAGCAAAACTGGGGCCACTCACTGTGCAGTATTATCTGGGGCCACTCACTGTGCAGCATTATCTGGGGCCACACACTGTGCAACCTAGGCTTATACGCAAGTCAATACGTTTTCCCAGTTTTTTGTGACAAAATGGGGGGGGGGGGGGGGGGGTCGGCTTATACACGAGTATGTACAGTAAGTGTAAATCACCCCCCCATTCGCCTCAGTCAAAATAAAAAAAAAATAAATAAAGCCTACACATATTTGGTATCGCCGTGTTCAGAATCGCCCGATCAATAAAAAAAAAATATGGATTAACCCGATCGCTAAACGGCGTAGCAAGAAAAAAAAAATCAAAACGCCAGAATGTTTTTTTGGTCGCCACGACACTGCATTAAAATGCAATAACGGGTGATCAAAAGAACGTATCTGCACAAAATTGGTTTCATTAAAAATGTCTGCCTGGCACGCAAAAAATAAGCCCTCACCCAACCCGAGATCATTAAAAATTGGAGATTCTACGGGTCTCGGAAAGTTGTGCATTTTTTTAGCAAATTTTGGAATTTTTTCCACCACTTAGATAAAAGAGAACCTAGACATGTTTGGTGTCTATGAACTCGTAATCACCTGAAGAATCATAATGGCAGGTCAGTTTTAGCATTTAGTGTACCTAGCAAAAAAACAATAGTGTGGGATTGCACTTTTTTTGCAATTTCAAATCACTTGGAATTTTTTTTCCCCATTTTCGAGAACACAGCATGGTAAAACCAATGCTGTCATTCAAAAGTACAAATTGTCCCACAAAAAATAAGCCCTCACATGGCCATATTGACAGAAAAATAAAAAAAGTTATGGCTCTGGAAAGAAGGGGAACGAAAATGAAAAATCGAAAAAAGCTCCGGTCATTAAAGGGAACCTGTCACCCACCAGGGCGTTTTTAAGTAAAAGAGCCACCTTCAGCAGCACTAAGGCTGCATTCTGTGAAGGTGGCTCTTCTGTTTCTGATCCCTAATAATGCTAAAATATTGACTTTTATAAATTGCTCCCTATACCTGTATTGAGTCCCATAGGTATGGTGTGTCCCCCTGTATCAGCCGCCTTCCAGCCGTCCATCATGCTGCTGTTGCGTCTGTGCGCTGCCTCCCAGCCGTCCATCAAGCCCCTGTTGCGTCTGTGCACCGCCTCCTCCTGTGTTGTATGCCGGCGCTGTGCCAACAGTTATCGGGCATGCACAGTGTGCGCTGCCCGGGAATTGACATCAGGCTACCACGCCTGCGTGTTGCGGAGGCCCCAGATCCCACCCGCAGTGTGTTATGATGTATTCACACTGTGGGGCTGGGAATCTGGCACCTGAGCAGTGAGCATCTATAGCTCTATGGAACGCTCGCCCTGTCTGCAACAAACTTTCATACATCCATTGTCTTTCATTATTAGCAAACTTTCCTTCCTCGCCATCACCGATGCCTGGCTCACTCCCTCTGATACAGCCTCTCCAGGTGCACTTTCTTATTGTGGATTTCACCTTTACCACCCCCACCGGCCCCAGCAGCAAGCATGGCGGAGGAGTTGGGTTTTCTCCTGTAAGGCCGGGGTCACACTGGCGAGGAATACGGGAGAGTGAGAGGCACAAAAAGCACGCATTAGACACGGACCAATGATTCTCTATGGGGGTCACTCGCACCAGCCGTATATTTCTCCTCAGTATCCTACGCTCCGTGCCACTCGCAGCATGCTGCGATTATCAGCGTACTACGCCCGTAGTACGCCAATGCAAGTCTATGGGTGCGCAAAAAATACGGATTACACACGGACCACACGTGTGACTTGCGAGAAATACGCACCAGGTGTCTTTTAGCAAAGCCGGCAATTCAGTGCGCTATACAGTAAACTCACACTGACAGTTTTAATAAAGAAATGAAAGAATAGATATAGACACACATATATATATATATATATATATATATATGTATTCTATATATATATATATATATATATATATGCATTCTATGTGTCTATATCTATTCTTTCATTTCTTTATTAAAACGGTCATAGGGCTCCATTATATGTCCATTTTGCAAGCCTGCGAGAAAATCTCACCATACGGATGCCATACGGATTACATACGGATGCAGACATGCGCAAAATACGCGACCACACCTTGATTACGGATGACATACGGAGCACTGTTTAGGGGGTCTGTCATCTGTATTACGCATGTAAAATACTGACCGTATTTTGCGCAGGTTAGTGTGACTCCAGCCTTAGATAGCTGCTCTTTCACCTAAATCCCACTGCCACTCTTTGTTACTCTCCTTTCTTTTGAGGTGCACTGTATGTGCATCTACTCCCCCTCCAACTGGCTGTCATTTACTGCCCCCCAGGGTCAGTCCCCACCTTCTTCGACCACTTCAACACCTGGCTACTTCATTTTCTTACCGCTGACATCCCCACTATAGTCATGAGTGACTTCAACATCTCCATTGACACTTCCCACTCAATAGTCTCTAAGCATTTATCTCTCACTTTCTCCTTTGGCCTTGTTCAGTGGTCTTCTGCAGCCACTCACAAAGATGTTCACACAGTGGACCTAATCTTCACACGTCTCTGTTCCCTATCTAACCTCTTTAAGGGGAATTTGTCACCCATATTTAGTGATATCATGTAAAGATATCACTAAATTGTGCATCCCATAAGGATTCTAGTAGGGCTAGTAGGCCATCTCAGCTAATGAATTTGCCTCATTCCTCAAAATTGACAACATCAGGCAAAGCTTTTGCCTAAAGTCCCCACAGTCCCATCTCATAACTACTCAGCCCTCCTCCAAAACCAGGATCTCCGCCATTATGGAATATCAGCTTTCCTCTTTAGTCTCCAAATCACATCTGTGAGCTTGACCCAATTCTATTCCACCTCATGCCAAACCTTACCACTGTCTTCATCCCAACCCTAACCCATCACTTCAACCTGTCATTAACGAGTGTATTCCCCTCATGCTTCAATCACATCCACCCTCAAAAAGCCCACCCTTGACCCATCCTCTGACTAGCTATCGCCCCATATCACTTCTCCCGTATGCCTCAAAACTACTGAAACACGTCCATCTTGAACTCTCTTCCCACCTCTCTTCCTGCTTTCTTTGACCACTTACAATCTGACTTGTCCGTACCATTCAGCTGAATCTGCCCTGACTAAAGTCAACAATGACCTGCTAACTGCCAAATCCAAGCAGCACAATTCTGTCTTCCTCCTCCTGGACCTGTCATATGCCTTTGACAAAGTAGACCATTCCCTCTTACTACAGATTCTCTCATCTCTTGGCATCACACACTTGGCCCTACCTTGGATCTCCTCATACTTAACAGACTGGACATTCAGTGTCTCCCACTCACACACCACCTCCTCATCTCACACCCTGTCAGTGTCCCAAGGAGCCGTTCTAGGACCCCTGCTCTTCTCCATCTACACCTTCGGCCTAGGGACAGTTCATAGAGTCCCACGGCTTTCATGATGACTCACATATCTACCTCTCTCGACCTGATATAACCTCCTTACTAGCCAGTTTGCTATTTCATCTTCTCTGCTAGATGTTGAAAAATTTAACATGGATAAAACAGAATTCATCATCTTTCCACTACCTCATTCACCCCCTCCCCCCCCCCCCAACAGACCTATCCATCAATGTCTCCGCACTCTTCCGAGTCCCACAAGCTTGCTGCCTCCGGGTACCCCAACATCAGACGCTTGACTAACGTGGAAATCTTCAAAAGGAACCTGAAGACCTATTTCTTCCTACAATCCTACAACCTGCAGTAGGCCTCGTTCAACCTTACCGCTGTATGACCAGCTCTTTCCTCACCTACTGTATCTTCACCCATCCCCTGTAAACTGTGAGCCCTCACCAGCAGTGACCTTTCTCCTCCAGGCTGGATGAAAGATCCAAGCTGCAAGAGTCTGTCTATGCCTGATGAAGAGACCTGAGTAGTCTCGAAAGCTTGCAATGTGTTACCATCAAAAGGTATCAACCACTGAGGACTCCCAATTCTGAATATTTTTCTGTCTGGATCCCAGAACTCACTCAGTTTTTATGCACACACACTGATTGCAAGCAAACATGTCAAAGGTTACCTTTAGTAGCCATTCAAACCCATTTGTGTCAAATTCTGTGTATATTATCAGGCCTAAATCACCAGGGTATGTAAACTATTGATCAGGGTCATTTGGATGTTTTGGGTTGTCATGATTTAAAAAGAGAAAACACAGTAGCTTGACAATAAATGGATTCACCCAACCACTAACCATGAGTGGAGAAAAAGATTGGTGTTATCATTCATATTCTCTGAAAAAGGGCCAAAAAAGCAAAAATTCTGCTGGGATATGTAAAATTTTGAGCACAACTGTATATACACTGCATGAGCCCCACATGGCCTCCCTATATACACTGCATGAGGCCCCCTTAGCCTCCCCATATACTGTATGAGGCCCCATAGCATCCCCAAGTGCAGCATGACGCTCCCATAGCCTCCCCATGAGCAGCATGATGCTCCCATAGCATTCCCATGTGCAGCATGTCACTCCCATATCCTCCCCATGTGCAGCATGTCACCCCTATGGCCAGCACCATGTGCAGCATGTCACCCCCATAGCCAGCACCATGTCACCCCAATATGCAGCACCATGTCACTCCCATATGCAGAACCATGTGCAGTATGTCAACCCATATGCAGCACCATGTGCAGCATGTCACCTCTATATGCAGCACCATGTGCAGCATGTCACCCCCATGCAGCACCATGTCACCCCCATAACCTCCCCATGCCCATCCAAACATCCCATACACATGGGAAAAAAAAACAAACAAAAAAAAAAAAAACACCACATACCCACCTCAGTCCCGTTCCCCGCCGCTCTGCTTCTCTCCCTGCCACTGGTGCGCTGACTCTCCGCAATACACAGGTGATGCGATGAAATGACCTCATCGTGTCAGCTGTTTCACACGCTGATTGGTGGAGGAATTGGCTGGAGGCCCCTCCTCCACCAAAGAAGTCAAGCAGATGGAGATAGTGTGTAGGCGAGCATGGTGCGAGGTGCGGCCGGTGGATCTCTGGTTTCCAGCCCCATGGCTGTCTCGGTCGGGCTGGAAGCCTTTAATTTCTGATATGGATTGTAAAATTGTGTGTGTTTACTTGTAACCGATTTGTCTGCACAGTTTTACTGCTGAGATTATCCATGACGGAAATTCCAGCACACAAGAAGTATTATATGCCCCCCCCCCCCCCCCCCCGCTATGAAGGCTGGTGTATGCACTGACCCTTAACCAGAGAGCGATAATATCCTTTATTTGTACAGCACCAACATATTCTGCAGCAGTGGGCTGAAATCTCAGTATTTATGCAGCAGTAATCACTATCTAGCAGCAGGTACAAAATATTATTGAGACTCAGTGAACCATTCTGTTACCACTTAGCAAGGTGAGGGCACAGTTCAAAGGAAAAACGTCATTTGGTCCCTTTACATGTCCAAATAATGTGAAGTAAAAGTAGCACAATATCTTCATGTATTTCTCTCAATATCACAAAATTGAATCAGTTTGGATCCAGTCACTTTATTACAGATATGAGATAAGTAAATACCGTAAAACATAGATGTAAGGGAGTAGCGATGGTATATATTTAGCTGCCTGTAGAGCTTGAGA
This sequence comes from Dendrobates tinctorius, assembly GCF_039654945.1. Taxonomy (NCBI): domain Eukaryota; kingdom Metazoa; phylum Chordata; class Amphibia; order Anura; family Dendrobatidae; genus Dendrobates; species Dendrobates tinctorius. The sequence continues at coordinate 34,684,718 of NW_027361733.1, forward strand.
TGAAATGGTGCTTTCATAAAAGCCACCTTGAATGCTTCAAGGACACTTAGCAGTGATTCCTGTTTTACGTGGCCCATAACTGGTAACAAGTGCTACTGTAATTTACCATTGCTTTCTTTATTGGCCTTTGTTTCTTGAATGAAGCAAGCTCTATAATTCCTAATTGTAGTGCAAAATCAATATGTTTAGAAGCCCCTCAGCTCAGACAAGAGCTCATAGTTTGCAGTAAAAGTAATTCTCTTAATATTTATCAATCGTGAGGTCTTCTCCTTGATTTATTTTATACCAACAACTTTGCATTTTTTCCCTCTTATGACAAGTAGGATAAAATTAAGCAAAGTAAAGGCTTCTACTTCTGTGATGCACCAGTGGGAATCCTTGTAATCGGCATTACTTCCAACTGGAAAATTGTTGTTTATTTATTTTATGGGCCAAATTGCTCATATGTTATACGGGCGACAGCTATTGCCATTCACGATTGCCTTTAATTACCAAGGATGAACTTTGTGTTATTGCTTCATCCTGTGTTTGATTTATACAGTCACAACCAAATAATGACATTGTTAACCCAAGGTGTGGGGCTTAGTAAACTAAAATGGCCATTACTAATAGTAATAAACATAATAAAATGTGCGACAGTGACACGTTCCTACCATATTTTCTACATGCTGAGTGCAGTGGAAATAACCTTATTATGAATAAGACAATTTGTCTTTTACATTGCTGTGGCTTTCTATTTACTCTGGTATGAAAAGAAAGAAGTTTAATGGAAGTGCAATACAATGTGACACCCCAGGAATACACAAGTGCATTGATGTATTAGACCGTCCTCCAATCAATGGATTATTTGCATTACCTCTGAGGAAACCTCCCATTCTCCTCTTTTTCATCCCTCCTTTTTAATCATGGCCCTGAATTCCCCTGTGCCCCTCAGCAGCATGGTGTCACCATTCTTCTATGATATTTGCATTTGTTCTAGCTCTGTTCCTACATTTTTGCACTAACAAGATCCAGCTCTATACATTATCAACATATTTGCATTTACATTACAGAGAGTAGCAGTCTCACAACTTTACTTTTAATATGGAAACATAATTTCCTGTTGAAAAAGCAACCTCTTATTTGTTACAATTCTGTGACACTTTTTGCTGTTCCCAGTAATAAATCAAAGGTATCAAAGTTGTCAAATAACGCAGGAACTTGTATACTATATTTGGAGCAGTGTAAATGACAAATGTGATGCCCTGTAAATTGTAAGCTCTCAAAAGCAGTTTTCTCAATGTAACCACATCTCCAATAATTCTCAGAATTGCAGTTATGTAATTCCTAGCCAGTACAGTTCCCTGTTAGGATAGCTATTTATTAAATCCGTAATAATGATAACTGGAAATAATAAATACGACAGTAATTGGATTGTCAGCTACTGGAAAACAGCATATTTACCAACGTTTATTCACTTAGTGGCCTGGGTAGATACCAGTGGGCCATCTGACTGCCTTATTGAGTGACTAGGTGGATTGCAAGTGTCCAGATCCATGTGCAACTTCCTGCAAGATTTGGACAGGGAGAATAAATCATCCAAATCTCATGCCAGAAGTGGTACACAGCTCCTTTTCTCATAAATCCCATGGAGGTGTTGCTACTTATTTTTACAGAACACTCGGACAAACAAGAGTTGGAACAGCTTCGCCTTTTATGGGGAGCTATTGCTTTATAATAATAATAATGAGCGAGTCTGCTTGCCACTGCTCGATACTTGATTGAGCATCTGGGTGCTCGGGTACGTATGTTACTTGTTCGAGTATCGTGGGTGCTCGAGCACCATACTCCAGTCCCCACCCCGCTTATTTCGCTGCTAGACAACCAGGGATAGCCTGACATACCCGGTAATGCCGTAGTGATGTTGGCTAAAGGCATTACTGTGATTGGCCGGCCACATTGCGTCATCGGGTCTTATATAACACCTGGTGACACATTGCTCTGCAAACTCTCCTCTGAAAGCAGTTCAAGAAGAGATCTGAGCACAGCAAGACCCTGCGACAATGATGAGCATCGTAGACACCAGGGCTGTGGAGTCGGTAAGCCAAACCTGCTTCTCCGACTCCTCAATTTCCCTTACACCGACTCCATGAATCCCACATATATTGCTTATATTTAAGTGAAAAATTTATTGTAGTACAATGTGAACATCAGACACTTAATCATTTTTATGATACAATAATCAAGATATTTAGATAGAACATAATATATATTTATTGGAATACAACTTCAGAACACAAAAAAACTGTAATAAATTGTAGATATGTAATACACTATGTAATATCGAATATATATATATATATTGTGAGGTAGCGCTGTCATTCAAGGTTGGGGGACACTCACTTGGCAGAAAATAAATCACATCCGGTACGGGTTTTCCATAAACCATATCAGTCCGTGAGGTTTATTATTCAGCATAAACCAAAGGAAGCACCACAAAGTTCATATCAGCATAGCGTCCATTATATAGGCTATCCAGCCTCATCATTATCTCACCTGTCAGGGTTCCTTATGCGGCTTCACCATCACATACGCTAGTTCCCTCCAGGGAGCTCTCAGGCACACATCGCCAATGCTCACACAGCCGCTCCACAGGCTGTTAGTGAGGAGATCCTTCTCCTCAAGGGACCTTCCAAACTGGACCAATCAGGTCCCACCATTCACTCCTTGTGACCTACCCTGGCCACCTTATATGGTCCGTAGCCACGCCCACTGGGTCACATGGCTATGACCTCATCACAGGTCCTTCACACACTTACAAAGCCTTTTACTATAGGCGTTTTCAGACACACCCCTGGGTGGATTTGTAGGTAACCAGAACCCACCCATCTCTCTAGTTACCTGAAGACTTCACCCTTATACTTAGAAACAACACCTCAGCAATGATATTGCTGATCACACATACACAAGTCTCCATCTCAAAGCCACCCACTTTGAGATACATAACTATCCTTCAGGATTCTGCCCCTCATCCGTTCTCTTGGGACATCCACACAGCGCTCCCTAGTGGACACAGTGGTCATTACACCACAATCTAATATATAAAGCTCAAGTGTGTGTATGTATGCATGTATATATGTGTGTATGTATGTATGTGTGTGTATGTCCGGGATTTGCATCTGCACCATTGCAGCTACAGCCACAAAATTTGGCACAGTCACACGTCTGGACCCCGAGAGCGTCCTAAGCTATGTTGTGAGGTGAAATTTTAAGCCTGAGTGAGAAATACTTATTGTTGGAATATAGTTTAAACACGTAACCCTTTACTTCCCTGAGACATATTTTTGTGTAACTTAACGACCAGAGGTATTTTGGATTTTTCATTTTAATTTTTTGCTCCCCTTCTTCCCAGAGCCATAACTTTTTTATTTTTGGTCAAAATGGCCTTGTGAGGGCTTGTTTTTTGTGGGACAAGCTGCAATTTTGAACAACACCATTGGTTTTACCATGTCATATACTCGAAAACGGAAAAAAAATTCCAAGTGTGGTCAAATTGCAAAAAAGTGCAATGACACAGTTTTTTTTGAGTTTTTTTCACCGTGTTCATTAACTGCTAAAACTAACCTGACTAGTGATGAGCGAGTATACTCGTTGCTTGGGGTTTCCCAAGCATGCTCTGGTGTCCTCCCGAGTATTTTGGTGTGCACGGAGATTTAGTTTTCGTCATCTCAGCTGCATGATTTTCAACTTGTAGACAGGCTGAATACATGTGGGAATTCCCTAACAAACAGGCATTCCACACATGTATTCAAGCTGTCTAGCAGTTGCAAATCATGCAGCTGAGAGAGTGAAAACTAAATCTCCGAGCATGCCAAAATACTAGGAGGACACCCGAGCATGCTCGGGAAAACCCGAGCAACGAGTATACTCTCTCATCACTAAACCTGACATTATGATTCTTCAGGTCATTACAAGTTCATAGACACCAAACATATCTAGGTTCTTTTTTATTTAAGTGGAGAAAAAATCCAAAGTTTGTTAAAAAAAAAATTGCGCCATTTTCCAATACCCATAGCGTCTCCATTTTTTGTGATCTCGGGTTGGTTGAGGGCTTATTTTTTTTCCATGCCCTGTTGTCATTTTTAATGATACCATTTTGGTGTAGATACAATCTTTTGATCGCCCGTTATTGCATTTTAATGTTGCAGCAACCAAAAAAATGTAATTCTGGTGTTTTGATTTTTTTTCTCGTTACGCCGTTTAGCGATCGGGTTAATTCTTTTATATTGATCAGGCGATTCTGAACATAGCGATACCTAATATGTGAATGTTTGAGTTTTTTTATTGTTTTATTTTGAATGGGGTGAAAGGGAGGTGATTTAAACTTTTAAATGTTTTTATTTCTTAATTTTGGCATGCTTCAATAGAAGCTCTGCTACATACACACGATGATCAGATCGCCTGTATGTAGTAGAATTGCTAACTTGCTATGAGAGCTGACCACCAGGCGGCACTCATAGAATCCTGCATTGACAACTATTGAGGTCTGCAGGAGACATCTGGTTGTCATGCTGACCCATCAGTGACCCGCAATCATGTGACGGGGGTCACCGATGAGCGGACATCTGTTGCGATTGCCGGAAGCGCATGTTAAATGCCGCTGTCAGAGTTTGATAGTGGCATTTAAAGGGAACCTGTCACCAGTTTTGTGACATATCAGTTAAAAATATCACCTTATTCAGCGTCTGCGCTGCATTCCCTAAATCCTTGTATGACCTCCTGACTCCCCTTGTATGCTTCCGAAAAAGCTTTTTAATGTCTCCTGCCGTGTATGGTAATCTTCTCAGTCCGGTCCAATGGGCGTGGTTTGGGGTCTCTTAATCCTTCTCATCAGCTGTTGCTTGCTGTCCTACTTCGTGGATGACTCCTCTTACATCAACGTCGCCGTGTGACATCTTGCGCCTGCTCAGAAATATTGCGTTTCTCACCTGCGCAGTATGCTTTGTCCAACTGCGGGCAAAGCCGAAAAACAGGTGTCATGCGCCGGCATACGCACTTCCAGCTCATGTACCTGAGCTACATGCGCACTTCTGTTTTTCGGCTTTGCCCGCAGTTGGGCAATGCATACTGTTCAGGCGCAAAACGCGATATTTCTACACAGACGCCATATAACGCATGGCGATGTGGAACGTTATCCATGTCAGGAGGAAGGCTAGCAGAAGCCGGGGAGAGGGATGCAGAGGCCCGAAACCAAGCCCATCGGACCGGACTGAGAAGATTACCATACGGTGCGGGAGAAATTAAAAAAGGTTTTCAGGAGTATACAAGGGGAGTCCGGGGGTTATTTAGGGATTTAGGGAATGCAGCTCAGACACTGCTAAGGTGATATTTTTAGCTGCTATGTCACAAATCTGTTGACAGATTCCCTTTAACAGGTTAATAGCCACGGGTGGATTGCGATCCACCCGCGGCTGTTCTGGTCACTTGTCAGCTGTTCAAAACAGCTAACATGTCCCAGGAAAGATGTGGGCTCCGGCGGTGAGCTCACTATTACGCCTGATGTCGGAAAGGGGTTAAAATTAGTAGAACTATTCAGAATAATGGGGATAACCCTACTGTTCTTATTTCTCAAGCTCTCATTATATAAAACAATCTTGACTAGCACCCTTGGCCTGAGAACATCCACATGAACTGCCTATAATCATTATTCACATGTCCTTGTAGCTCTTGAAGTTCATATACTGTGAGTCGTTCAGGAGAAAGCCTTGCTGTGCTGTACTTTTTCTTTCTTCCTATATAAAAAAAGAAAAATACGACATGTTACACGTTGAATGAAATGAGAAATTGATTGTGTTTAGCCACATGGTAGATATTCTTTATATTGTCTTTACTATATACATCCTTCTCCCTGGGGCCTACAAGATACCGCATGGTGTCAGCAGTTTTACTGGAAGATCATCTTCTGCTTAGCATAGCTGCAGCCTGGTAGAGTAACAATGATGCTTTGTAGTGTGATCTTTGTGCATTCACCTGCCTGACTCTCTGCTGCACTGTCTGTGGCCAAGAATGGTGTCATCTCTTAAGCTTCGCTTACCTCAACCTAGCGTAGAAAGCAATATATGGAGTTTTATCTTTCTGCACGTAGAGCTGCATGCAAAGATAACTGTATGGAGTGAAACCCTAAAGATTTACAGTAAAACATACATTGTGTGAGTTATTTCTAGAGATTTAGGGACATTTAACAAGGAACACAGCAAAGTTACCATATTGTTTTTTTCTCTTCTTTGGTCGATCAAGGATGGTTGCTGAACAATGCCCTAGATGTTTTAAAGTTCATGTTCAACGTTTAGCATCATATCTGTCTTTGGTTCAAAATTCGATGATGAATAATTTTATAATGCAGTGGAATGTAAAAGTTTGGCTACCCCTGGTTAAAAATACTGTTATTGTGAACAGTTAAAAAAGTTGAAGATGAAATGATCTTCAAAAGGCCTAAAGTTAAAGATGACACATTTCCTTAGTATTTTAGGCAAGAAAATGCATATATTTTTTCATCTGTTACATTTCAAAAATTACAAAAAGGAAAATGAGCCAATTCCAAAGTTTGGGCACTCTGGGAAATTTGTGTGCTCAGATAACTGTGACTAATGTCTCAAACCTTAAATAGCCGGTTAGGGTTATGGCTTGTTCACTTTCATTAGGAAAGGCCAGGTGATGTAAATTTCCCTGCTGTATAAAAACTCAGCTTCCTCTAACCTTGTGCCGAAAAACAACAGCCATGGTTTCTTCTGAGCAGCTGCCTAGCACTCTAAAAATAAAAATGGTGGAGGCACACAAAGCATGAGAAGGCTATAAGAAGATAGCAAAGCGTTTTCAAGTTGCCTTTTCTTCAGTTCAAAATTAAGAAATGGCAGTTAACATGAACAATGGAGGTTGAGATAAGGTCTGTAAGACCAAGCAAAATTTCAGTGAAAGTTGCTTGTAGGATTGCCAGAGGGGCAAATCAGAAGCCCTGCTTAACTGCAAAAGACCTTCAGAAATATTAGAAAATTGAGTAAAAAGCAAAGGTTTTGCAAAATGCCAATATCGATAAGACCTCATAAGAAAAAACTGTAAGGCAAATTTTGAGAGCAAGTTAGCATCCTTATTGTGCCTTCAAGCCCGATTGCGAATCTGCTGACTTGAACTACCACCAGTATTTCAGATTATTATTATACTGTTAGTTTGGGTCAGAAAATCTGCGGTCAGACTATGACATGCAGTAGTAACACAGATGCTAAAATGTGCCCACTGAATATTGTTTGAATGAGGCTTTATGCAGGTTTCACCTTTATGAATTCTCATGGAACTGACTAACACGGTACAAAGATATATATCTTTCCTGTATCAAAATAGAGAGATCAGAAATCCATGCAAGCACCGTGCGACACTGGTTACATAAGTCTGAAATGGTGACTCGAAAATAGGTTAAGAAGCCTCAAATTCAATATCGTCATAATAGTCTTTGGCTCGAGTTGCAAAAAAGTACAAAAAATGAACAGTAGAGGTTTGCACATGATTGATTTGGTGGGATGATATGAAAGTCAATAGACTAGGCTCTGATGGCTGCAAATGGGTCTGGAAGACATAAGGGAAATAGGGACTAACGTGTCAAGAAATTGAAGGAACTGTCAAGTTCAGTGGAGGAAACTTGATGATATGAGGTTGTTTCAAAGGCATTGGATACTTAATAAAGATCAATGGTGGTTTCAATGCTGAGCTATATGTGAGTATCCTACAAGATGAGTAACTCCGTGCACTTGAGTACTATGGGTATGAAAAAGACCACGTAGTGTTCCAGCAGGACAAAGAACCAAAGCATACTTCGAGATTGGCAAAGAAATAGTTCATTAACAATTAAGTAGAAGTGCGGAATTGGCCCCTACAGTCCCCAGATCTCAACCCATTCGAACACTTATGGGTAGAGTTGAAGAAAAAACTGTATACATACACAAATGAATCGACCAGTATGCAACAAATTTGGGAACATGTAGAAGAGGGAGACCAGGGATCAAATTTTGGTTGAGACGTGCTTGAATCTGATTGAGAGCATGCCCAGAAGGATTCAGACAGTGCTTAACCCCTTAACGACCAGAGGTATTTTCGTTTTTGTGTTTTCGTCTTTTACTCCCCTTCTCCCCAGAGCAATAACTTTTAATTTTTCGGTCAAAGTGGCCATGTGAGGCTGGTTTCACATTTGCGTTTTTTTGCGCTGAAAAAAACGCATACGTGCGCATGCGTTTTTTCCCCTATATTTAACATGGGTGCGCATACCTGCGCGCTGGTAAGCGCACGTATGCGATTTTCATGCGCTGCGTTTTTTTGGGGTGTGCGTTTGTATTTTCCAGACGCAGCATGTTGCATTTTTTGGCCCTGCAAAAAAGCGCATGCGCACGTATGCGCACGTTTTGCGCTAAAATTGGCCATTATAGCCTATGGATGCGCATATGTGCGCACTGGCATGCTCATGTATGCGTTTTTTTGCACATGCGTTTTTTTTTTTACCATTAGTTTAGACAATGGAATTTAGGGGTTTGGGTAAAGTTAGGGTTAGTTAAGGGGGTTTAGGGTTAGGGTTAGGGTCAGGGTTAGGGTTAGGGTCAGGGTTAGGGTCAGGGTTAGGGTTAAGTATGGTTTGGTTAAGGGTTAGGGTCAGGGTTAGGGTCAGGGTTAGGGTTAAGTATGGTTTGGTTAAGGGTTAGGGTTAGGGTCAGGGTTAGGGTTAGGGTCAGGGTTAGGGTCAGGGTTAGGGTTAGGGTTAAGTATGGTTTGGTTAAGGGTTAGGGTCAGGGTTAGGGTTAAGTATGGTTTGGTTAAGGGTTAGGGTCAGGGTTAGGGTCAGGGTTAGGGTTAAGTATGGTTTGGTTAAGGGTTAGGGTTAGGGTCAGGGTTAGGGTTAGGGTCAGGGTTAGGGTCAGGGTTAGGGTCAGGGTTAGGGTTAAGTATGGTTTGGTTAAGGGTTAGGGTCAGGGTTAGGGTCAGGGTTAGGGTTAAGTATGGTTTGGTTAAGGGTTAGGGTCAGGGTTAGGGTTAGGGTCAGGGTTAGGGTTAAGGGTTAGGGTCAGGGTTAGTAAAGTCATGGTTTGGGTTAGTGTGAGGGGCCACCTAATGTTGGAAAAAAACGCAAACGCGGTAAAAACGCACTAAAAACGCATACAAACGCTTAAAAACGCTGCGTTTTTTTCATGCATGCTCATAAAAATGCTTGAAAAAAACGCAGCTTTTGTATGCGTTTTTTCAATGCGTTTTTTTGCGGGAAAAACGCGCTGCAAAAAAAAGCAAGTGTGAAACTAGCCTGAGGGCTTGTTTTTCAGGGGACAAGTTGTACTTTTGAACGACACTATTGGTTTTAACATATCGTGTACTGGAAAACTGGAAAAAAATTCCAAGTAAGGTGAAATTGCAAAAAAAAGTGAAATTCCACAGTTGTTTTTTTTCCTTTTCTTACTATGTTCACTAAATGCTAAAACTGACCTGCCATTATGGTTTTCCAGGTCATTACGTGTTCACACCACACATGTCTAGATTTTTTTTCCTGGTGAAAAGAAAATCCAAACTTTTATCACCCGTAATTGCATTTTATTGCAATGTAGCGGCGAACAAAAAAACCCCGTAATTCTGGCATTTTGCATTTTTTTCTAGTTACGCTGTTTACCGATTGGGTTAATTCTTTTATTATATTGATACATCAAGCGATTCTGAACACGGCATAACTAAACGTGTATGTTTGAATTTTATTTTATTTGAATAGGGTGAAAGGGGGGTGATTTGAGCTTTTATTTTTTTTTTTTTATATTTTTAAAAACTTTTTTTAACTTTTTGCATGCTTCATTAGTCTCCATGGGAGACTAGAAGCTGCAGTTGTCTGATCACTTGTGCCACACACAGGCGATGATCAGATCGCCTGTGTGTAGCAGAATTGCTCACTTGCTTTGAGCGCCGACCACCGGGCAGCGCATATAGCAATCCGGCTATGACAACCAAAGAGATCTGTTACAGACCTCTGGTTGTCATGCCAACCCATCGGTGACCAATATTGATGAGCGAATATTCGGATTCAGGAAAATCAGCATGAATAATTTTTAATATTCGTGTATTCGTACCGAATAACAAATCCAATGCAAGTCAATGGGAAAGCCGAATATTTTTCTGCGGGACCCAACAAACAGGTCGGGGGGCATGGGAAAAAGCTGAAATTGATGGGAAAGAGCTAAAACTAAATGGGAACAGCATGGAGAAGATGCCTGCATGTCTTTCTAACTCACATATGGAATCTCAGAATAATGTTGTTAATGTTGTCAGACTATTGCTCCGGATTTACGGATTTTTAACAAGACCTACCAAACCAAGCCAAAAATTTTTTTTAAAGGGAAAAATGCTAAGAAACATTATTTCCTTCATAATTACATGTATATAATGCAAAATAAAAAAAAATATTCCTCCTCTTTAGCATATGTTCACACTGTGCGTTTTGGCTTCAGTTTTTCCTTTAAAATTTGTGAGGGATTACATATTCCCCATCCCTTTACAATGCCATTTCAAAAACACCCATTTGAATTTTGGGCTTTGCCCACCACCACCGCCAAGTCATTATGCGACCCTCGCTTTCAGTTTGCAGAGTGCCAGCAGGTGCCATGAAACCTGAGTTTGGTAAGCACAAAAGTTCATTTTTGCCACTGGATCCCAATGGAACAATTGTCATAGCGGGTGAATATGCTATAAGGTGAATATAATACAGGAGTTGGTGGGAGCTGTATGATCATTGTTAGGAAATTGGATTCTACCAGACACCAAAAGCATTAGAATTAATTTCTGAACACAGTGTATGCAAGCGAGGGTCTCTATTGTCAGTCTGTCAGGCCTGAAACTGATGTCAGGAACATGTGCAAGCCTCATTTTACTTGGAAGCAGCCTCCTCAAGGGAAAGAGACAGGAGTGCCATTGATCAATCTGCACAAGCCTACACACTTCTGGAAACTACACAACCAGGCAGAATGTATCTTTTTCATAGTTTTGAGCAACAATGGAGTAATTACAGGATATGTCCCAGAGAGTGTTGAGGTTTTCTGGAGTGTATTACTCAGGTGGCAGGCAGTGCTACATAGCTCAGGTAAATACCTTAGCGTGACAATGACCATCTTCCATTATGTGTAAGGTTGCGGCCTGAATAGGTCTGTGGAGTGTATTTACCCAGTCTCTTAGACGTGCTTAAAATGTACAGAGACTGACCAATACCCCACCACAATTTTGTTTAAGCACCCAAATTCAGAAAATGTAAGGGACGCAACAGTTTAGCAAAGAGACAGAAGTCTCATGTATGATCTTGGAAAACTCAGCAATGGTCTCTGTCCAGCAACGGACAATATAAATTACTAACGAATATGTATGCCCTATCTAAGTAACAATTTGTGAACAGACATATATGCTGACAAGAGACAACTGAATGCTGAGCTGGGACAACAACCTGGACGTGGTTGCTGACTGTTGTGACTGTGCAACTTCAGGTTGTGGACAGGAAGCATCAGCGCCTCCTTCCTGGACAGTAGATTGGGAAGGGCTTAACAGCGGAAGGTCCAGTGGTTTCCCTGTCAGACACAGATTTTGTACCCAGGCGTTCCACCCACCTACTGGTGTGCTGCATATATGAGGAGTATATGGTGTTTGCTAAGAGAGGTATTATGTTGAATTTCCCTTTACAAAGGGATGTGTGAGTAATGCTAGTTCCACTGAGGAGGAGGAGAGACAAGAAGTGCAATATGAGGGTACTGAAACCCTGATGGATGTTGGGCCCGCTATTCTTGGTGTGGGTAAGATGTGTGATGTCCCAGCCTCTTGACTCTGTTCCAGACTCCACCAGGTCAACCCAGTGTGCCATCCGCTAAATGTATCGTTCCTGTCCACAAGAACTTGTCCACATGTCTGTGGTTAGGTGGACCATCCCTGTGACTGTGTTGGCCAGAGCTCGACTGATATTGTGTAACGTGCTTATGTAATGCAGGGACAGTACACAGGGAAAAATAGTGTCGGCTGGGAATCAAGTACCATCAGTTCCCACTAGTCGAAACGGCAACATTTCCAGGACTAGCAATCTGACAATGTGGGTGTTTAGCATTTGGGCCTGTGAGTGGGTGGCTGGATATTTCTGCTTTCTGGTATACGTCTGGGGCAGGGACAACTGAATGCTGCGCTGGGACAACGAACTGGATGTGGTTGCTGACTGACATGAGTACAGCAGACTGACGTAGATTATAGGTAAATAGTCACGTTTGCGTATCTCTGCAGACTTTGCGCCTGTCTCACAACTGCTGGATAAAGATACACTAATTTTTAAACCAAAAAAAATTATGGTTTTTTTTAAGATCGCCTTGCTGACAAATTCCAAATGCGGAGTAATGAAGATTATTGCTGCTGCTAAATTGTCACGGAGGATTATCTGTACCCATACTGCTCCAGTCGCACAACTGCTAGATAAAGATATTTATTTTTTCTGGGGATTTTTTTACATCACCTTTATGAGCCAACAGCAGACTCAGGGAAATTATTCGTAAATAGTGACATTTCCGTAGCTCGAGGTTTTGCGCCAGTCGCACAACTGCTAGACAAATATTAGGTATTTAAGCAATAGATCTGGATTATTTTTTAGCAATTAATTTTAAAATGTTAAAAAACCTACAAGAAGCAAAGTAAAACATAAACCCTACTGTGATTAAAGAAGTACAAAACAAAACTGCATTTAACCCCTTTCTGCCATATGACGTACTATCCCGTCCATGTGCCCTGGGACTTAATTCCCAGGGACGGGATAGTACGTCATAGCGATCAGCGGCGCCCACGTGGTGAGCTGATCGCGGCCGTGTGTCAACTGATTATCACAGCTGACACCCGGCACAATGTGTTAGGGGCAGTCACGGACCGCCCCTGACACGTTAACCCCTTGTACACCACGATCAAACACGATCGCGGTGTACCGGGGGTTAAAGGGAAGCATCGGCAGGGAGGGGACTCCCTCCATGCTTCCCTGAGCCCCCCACGGCAGCGCAATGTGCAGCGCTGCTGCCGGGGTCTCTTTCCCTACAGGCCCCCGGATCCAAGATGGCGACGGGGGCCTGTAGGGAGCTGGCTTCCTCAGTTCCAACTTTAAATCTTTATGCCCTTAAATCACAGAGGTATTGCACACAAAAAACAATAAATAACATTTCCCATATGATTACTTTACATCAGGACAATTTTGGAACCAAAATGTTTTTTTGCTAGGAAGTTATAAGGGTTAAAAGTTGACCAGCGATTTCTCATTTTTACATCACCATTTTTTTTTAGGGACCACATCACATTTGAAGTCACTTTGAGAGGTCTAAATACCCAAAAGTAATACCATTCTAAAAACTGCACCCCTGACGGTACTCAAAACCACATTCAAGAAGTTCATCAGGTGCTTCACAGGAATTTTTTGAATGTTTCTAAAAAAATGAACATTTAACTTTTTTTCACAAAAAAATTACTTCAGGTCCAATTTTTTTTAGTTTACCAAGGGTAACAGGAGAAATTGGACTGCAAAAGTTATTGTGCAATTTGTCCTGAGTGCGCTGATACCTGATATGTGGGGGAACACTGTTTCAGTGCATGGCAGAGCTAGAAAGGGAAGGAGCGTCGTTTGACTTTTTCAACGCAAAATTGGCTGGAATTGAGATCGGATGCCATGTCACGTTTGGAGAGCCCCTGATGTGCCTAAACAGTGGAAAACCCCCACAAGTGACCCCATTTTGGAAACTAGACCCACCAAGGAACTTATCTAAATATGTTTTGAGAACTTTGAACCCCCAAGGGCTTCTCAGAAGTTTATAATGTCCAGCCATACAATTAAAAAAATCATATTTTTTCCACAAAAATGATCTTTTCACCCCCAATTTTTATTATCCCAAGGGAAACAGGACCCCAAAAGTTATTGTGAACTTTGTCCTGAGTACGCTAATACCCCATATGTGGGGGTAAACCACTGTTTGGAGAGCCCCGATGTGCCTAAACAGTGCCGTGACCGCCCCTGGCACATAGTGCCGGGTGTCAGCTGTGTTAATCAGCTGACACCCGGCTGCGATCAACGGCACGCCCCCCCGTTGCGTTTGGAGAGCCCCGATGTGCCTAAACAATGCCGTGACCGCCCCTGGCACATAGTGCCGGGTGTCAGCTGTGATAATCAGCTGACACCCGGCTGCGATCAGGTGATGTATTATCCCGTCCCCGGACATAAGGGCCCGGGTACCGAGGACAGGATAGTACATCACATGTCAGAAAGGGGTTAACCAAGCTCAATTTTTGTGTGTTAGATTTTAAAATGGATGTTACTATACGCTGGCATTGAGGGATATTATTTTGCTGTAAAAAAAATTGAATAGGCTGCTAAACAGGAATATTATGTAGCTCCCAAAAAATGATTTTGTATATGATGAAACTACCTAATATTATTTCCTTCTACAAATAGCTGATTTTTATATTTTGGTAGTGGATGAAACCTTATTTCACCCTAATCCCACAGTCTACTATACAACTCATGAAAAATACAGAGATCTGCAGCATGTACTTGCAATGATGAGAACACCCAGGTGCCTGCCTTTCACTCTCCCTACTATTAAATCTCTCCCTACTAAATCCTCACCTAACAAACTACTAATCTTGAGAATCTTCAGCTCTTAAAATAGCTTTTTTGGAATGAATAACGCTCACTATAAGCATCACTATAAACATCACTCTCCCTACGCTCCTTTCACTCTCCCTACACTCAAACTGCGCTCTCCCTATGCTGTTTCCATCTGCAATGTGCGCAAGATGGCGCTGGCAGCCTTTGAATATTCGCTATGATGCTGGCCAGCCAGTCACAGCAATGCCACACCAAAGATGGTCCCGGTATTACTGTGATTGGCAAGCCAGCCCAGCATGTTCATTGGCTGCAAATAAACTGCCAAACATGCTAGGTGGGTCACTCGAATATACCAAGGCGAATACCTAATCACTTGCCGAGTAACGAATACCTCGAATACTGTACTATTCGCTTGAATAACGAATAGTGCTGAATGTGTTCGCTCATCACTAGTATCCCATGATCATGCAAGTGACAGGGTCACCCATGGGCGGGATATCTGGCACGCTTCCTGTAAGCGCGAGTTAAATGCCGCTATTAGTGATTGACAGCGACATTTAACAGTTTAACAACTGCGGTTGGATTGCGATTCCACCCACGGCTTTTTGAGGCACATGTCAGTTGTTCAAAACAGCTGAAATGTGCCGGGAAAGATGTGGGCCCAGCACCAGAGCCCACATCAAAGGGAGGGAGTCCGACGTGGGTGTATTATTATGCCCAACATCGCAAAGGGGTGTAGTGCGAATATAAAAATGGCTATTTTGAGTCCATATATTGAAATATACAAAATGCATCAGACCAGGACAGAGCTGCATTTCTGGTCAAACAGTTACAGACCGAGACAATGACGTAATCTCCGTCTGTGGTGGGTTTATCAGACTGTTGTGAGTTCATTTATGTCTGATGAATTCCCTCTTCTGGTGAAGGAAGGTAGTGAGGCTGATTACCAAACACCTGGTCTGGTAGATGATGACTGGGTAACAGGAACTTCTGACTGGCAGCCGACGCCCTTCTGAGTCGCTGGTGATTTCTCTGCTGGATTCTTGGAGACCAGTCTGATTCCTGCTTCCAAAGATAAGTTTTTGCTCTGCTATTGAACTTTTTAGTTTTGTTTTGTTTACCTTGTTTTTTGGAGTTCAGCCATCCCCGGTCGGGGGTTGTGCTGAGTTCCATTTTTGTCTCTGATCAGTTTGTCTCTTTGCTCTGTCTTCAGAATTTACCTGAGTGCTGATATAGTCTTTTTGAAGTCCTAGCGACTTCAGGGCCTGTTTTTCCTATCAGACGGTTGGGACATTTTTTGGTAGGGTTCTTTACGGATTGCAGACAGCAGCTTTTCTATCCTGTCCTTTTTAGTTAGCTTGGGCCCCATCGTTTGCTCAACCTATCTTTCTATCTGTGTTAGTGTTTTCATCTTGCTTCACCGTCATTATATGTTGGGGGCTGCCTATTGCTTTGGGGTCTGCTCTGGGGCGGTTTAGATTTCCCCTTTCTTTCTTTAGGCCTATTTAGTTCTCCGGCTGTGATCGAGGGGCCTAGGGCATCGTAGGAACCCCCGACGGCTACTGTTAGTTTTTGTGGATAGGATCAGGGGTCTGTAATCCGATAGCTACCAACCTCTCCGGTTTTCTGGACTTAGCTTGTATTTTTGTTTTTTCCTCCTTCGGTGACTCATTCATAACCGAATAACCAGCCATACCGCAGATCCTAGGGTACTCAATAGCAGGAAAGAATTGTAAAAAAAAAAAAAGAGAGTTTGTCAGAATTTTTTTTTGTGTGTGTATATTCTTTCCTCTATGTCTCTGAGGCCGTAGGGGGAATTTTTTTTTTTTTCTTTCTCAATGGAGATGAAACAATTGTCTGATCGTGTGGAGCAGCTCACTGCTGAAGTGCAGGGAATTTCAGCCTATCTTGCTCATTCACATGCTGCTGAACCAAAGATCCCTACTCCTGATGTGTTTTTTGGGGATCGGTCTAAATTTTTGAATTTTAAGAATAATTGTAAATTATTTTTTGCCTTGAAGCCTATCTCGTCAGGGAGCTCCACGCAGCAGGTTAAAATTGTCATCTCTTTGCTGCGCGGCGATCTTCAGGATTGGGCGTTTTCTTTGAAACCTGATGATCCTATTCTTACTACTGTGAACGCATTTTTTCAAGCCTTGGGGTTGTTGTATGATGAACCTAATGCTATTGATCAGGCTGAAAAGGCCCTGATGGCATTGAGCCAGGGTCGGGATTCTGCAAAATTGTACTGTCAAAAATTCCAAAAGTGGGCGGTCCTTACTAGCTGGAATGATGGTGCCTTGGCAGCTCTCTTTCGGAAGGGTTTGTCAGAAACCATAAAAGATACTATGGTGGGATTTCCTGTTCCCTCTGGTCTTGACGATTCTATGTCATTAGCCATTCAGGTTGATCGGCATTTGCGTGAACGCAAAACCGCACGAGAGGTGTTGCCACCTGTTGAACAAATGTCTGAACCTATGCAATGTGATAGAGTTTTGTCTAGGGCGCAACGTCAGGAGTTCAGAAGGCGTAATAAGCTGTGTTTCTTCTGTGGTGATGCCTCGCATATCATTTCTGTCTGCCCTAAACGAGAGAAACGTTTTGCACACACATTTGCTGTGGGTGGTGTTCAACCTAAGTTTCTTCTGGCAATTACTCTGATCTGCTCCCTGTCCACATTTTCCGCTAAGGCTTTTGTGGATTCAGGAGCAGCTCTGAACCTGATGGACTTGGATTTTGCTAAACGTTGTGGATTTCCTATGACACCTCTGCGGACGCCTATCCCTTTGAGGGGTATTGATGCTACTCCTTTGGCGAAGAATAAACCTCAGTTTTGGACCCAGGTGGTAATGCGGGTCGCCCCAGACCATCAAGAGAATTGCAGATTTTTGGTGTTGCATAATTTGCATGATACCATTGTTCTGGGGTTTCCCTGGTTGCAAATCCATAATCCAGTTTTGGATTGGAAATCTGTGTCTGTGGTGAGTTAGGGTTGTCGGTGTGCCCTTAGTGATGCTCCTGTTTTCTCCACCTCTCCCCAGTCGCATGATGTTCCTGACTGTTTGGCTGATTTTTATGATGTATTTAGTGAGAATGAGTCTGCGTCTTTGCCTCCTTATAGGAGTTATGACTGTGCAATTGAGCTGAGCCCTGGGTGTAAATTTCCCAAGGGTCGACTTTTCAATTTATCTGTGCCCGAGCACGAGGTTATGCGATCCTACATTAAGGAGTCGTTGGAGAAGGGTCATATTATACCATCCTCTTCACCCTTAGGTCCTGTTTTTTTTTTCATGGCTAAGAAAGATGGGTCAATAAGGGCTTGTATTGACTATCGTTCTCTCAACAAAATTACTGTTAAATATCAGTATCCGTTACCCCTGATTTCTGATTTATTCTCCAGAGTTAAAGGTGCTTGCTGGTTTACAAAGCTTGACCTCAGGGGGGCGTATAATCTTATTCGCATTAAGCATGGGGATGAATGGAAGACGGCGTTTAATACTCCGGAGGGACATTTTGAGTACCTGGTGATGCCTTTTGGGCTCACTAATGCCCCTTCTGTCTTCCAGTGCTTCATGAATGATATTTTCCGAGACTTGGTGGATAAATTTTTGATCATCTATCTGGATGATATTTTGATCTTTTCCAAGGATTGAGACTCTCATGTGGAACATGTTCGGACTGTGTTCCGGATTTTGAGGGAGAATTCCCTGTATGTCAAGGGATCGAAATGCCTTTTTGGTGTACAGAGGATTTCATTTTTGGGATTTATTTTGTCTCCGTCAACTATTGAAATGGACCCGGCCAAGGTACAGGCCATTTATGATTGGGTTCAGCCCACTTCTTTGAAGGCCCTCCAGAAGTTTTTGGGTTTTGCTAATTTTTATTGTAAATTTATAGCTAATTTTTCTGTTATTGCCAAACCATTGACTGATTTGACTAAGAAGGGTGCTGATGTGCTGAATTGGTCTCCGGAGGCTGTTTCTTCCTTTCAGGAGCTGAAGCGAAGGTTCACTTCTGCTCCGGTTTTGCAGCAACCTGATGTCTCACTCCCGTTTCAGGTAGAGGTGGACGCTTCTGAGATTGGTGCAGGAGCTGTTTTGTCCCTAAAAGATCCTGTAACATCTAAAATGAATCCCTGTGCTTTCTTTTCCCGAAAGTTCTCCCCATCCAAATGTAACTATGATGTGGGGAATCGGGAACTGTTAGCCATGAAATGGGCATTTGAGGAGTGGAGACATTGGTTGGAGGGAGCTAAACATCAAGTCGTGGTCCTTACTGACCACAAGAATTTGATTTACCTGGAGTCGGCCAAACGCTTGAATCCTAGACAGGCTAGGTGGGCCTTGTTTTTCACACGTTTTGATTTTGTGGTCTCTTTTCTTCCGGGCACTAAGAATGTCAAGGCAGACGCCCTCTCTAGGAGTTTCTTTGCTGATTCTCCTGTTGTGACCAAGCCTGCTACCATCTTAGGTGAGGGGGTAGTTCTTTCTGCCATCTCGCCCGATTTGAGACGTGCTCTGGAAGAGTTTCAGGAGGACAAACCTGAGCGTTGTCCCATTGGAAAATTGTATGTTCCTGACCAGTGGAGGAAGAGAGTGATGTCTGAAGTTTATTGCTCTGCTTTGGCTGGTCATCCTGGTATTTTTGGTACTAGAGATTTGGTGAGTCGGTCTTTTTGGTGGCCCGCCTTGTCTCGTGATGTCAGGAACTTTGTGCAGTCCTGTGGGACTTGCTCTCGGTCTAAACCTTGTTCTCGCTCTAGTGGGTTGTTGATGCCTTTGCCGGTGCCCAGGAGGCCATGGACCCATATTTCAATGGATTTTATCTCTGATATGCCTGTCTCTCAGAAAATGACTGTTATTTGGGTGATTTGTGATAGATTCTCTAAGATGGTCCATCTTGTACCACTCCCTAAGTTGCCATCTTCCTCAGAGTTGGTGCCCTTGTTTTTGCAACAGGTGGTTCGCTTGCACGGGATTCCTGAGAACATTGTATCTTACAGAGGAGTTCAGTTTGTGTCTAGATTTTGGAGGACTTTCTGTTCCAAGCTGGGAATTCAGCGTTTCACCCTTAGACCAATGGGCAGACGGAGAGAACAAACCAGACTTTGTAGTCGTATTTGAGATATTTTATTTCTGCTGATCAGGATGATTGGGTTTCATTTTTGCCCTTGGCCGAATTTGCTTTAAATAATAGAGCTAGTTCTGCCACTTTGATGTCACCTTTTTTTTGTAACTTTGGGTTTCATCCTCGATTCTCTTCAGGGCAGGTGGAGCCTTCTGCCTGCCCAGGTGTTGACACTGTGGTGGAGAGAATGCACCAGATCTGGGACCAAGTGGTGGATAAGTTGTCTCTCTCCCAGGAAAAGGCCCAGCGGTTTTCCAACTGGCATAGGACCATTGGTCCCCAGTTTAAGGTGGGTGATATGGTTTGGTTGTCATCAAAGAATATCGCCATGAAGGTGGCTTCTCCAAAGTTTAAACCTAGATTTATTGGACCTTACAAGATTTTAGAGATTCTTAATCCAGTCTCTTTTCGATTGGCCCTTCCTGTTACATTTAAGATCCATAACGTGTTTCATAAGTCTCTGTTAAAGAGGTTTGCTGAGCCAGTAGTTCCTGTGGTGGCACCTCCTGACCCTGTATTGGTTGAAGGTAATGTGGAATATGAGATTGAGAAGATACTGGATTCTCGCCTGGCTATACGGAGACTCCAGTATTTGGTTAAATGGAAGGGTTATGGCCAGGAGGATAATTCTTGGGTCCCCGCATCCGATATTCATGCCGAAAGATTGGTGCGTGCCTTTCTTTGGGCCCATCCTGATCGCCCTGGTGGCGTGGATGAGGGTTCGGTGACCCCTCTTCAAGGGGGAGGTACTGTTGTGAGTTCATTTTCCCCTTCACCGTCGATGTCTGATGAACTCCCTCTTCTGGTGAAGGAAGGTAGTGAGGCTGATTACCAAACACCTGGTCTGGTAGATGATGACTGGGTAACAGGAACTTCTGACTGGATATAAGGCAGCTGACGCCCTTCTGAGTCGCTGGTGATTTCTCTGCTGGATTCTTGGAGACCAGTCTGATTCCTGCTTCCAAAGATAAGTTTTTGCTCTGCTATTGAACTTTTTAGTTTTGTTTTGTTTTCCTTGTTTTTTGGAGTTCAGCCATCCCCGGTTGGGGGTTGTGCTGCGTTCCATTTTTGTCTCTGATCAGTTTGTCTCTTTGCTCTGTCTTCAGAATTTACCTGAGTGCTGATATAGTCTTTTTGAAGTCCTAGCGACTTCAGGGCCTGTTTTTTCCTATCAGACGGTTGGGACATTTTTTGTTAGGGTTCTTTACGGATTGCAGACAGCAGCTTTTCTATCCTGTCCTTTTTAGTTAGCTTGGGCCCCATCGTTTGCTCAACCTATCTTTCTATCTGTGTTAGTGTTTTCATCTTGCTTCACCGTCATTATATGTTGGGGGCTGCCTATTGCTTTGGGGTCTGCTCTGTGGCAGTTTAGATTTCCCCTTTCTTTCTTTAGGCCTATTTAGTTCTTAGGCTGTGATCGAGGGGTCTAGGGCATCGTAGGAACCCCCCACGGCTACTGTTAGTTGTTGTGGATAGGATCAGGGGTCTGTAATCCGATAGCTACCAACCTCTCCGGTTTTCTGGACTTAGCTTGTATTTTTGTTTTTTCCTCCTTCGGTGACTTATTCATAACATCAGACCATTAGGTAGCTGCATTTCTGATGTGACAGACAATGCTCCCAAGTAACACAATGTTGAGAACTGTTGTTTCACAAATAGTTCTAAGTTTCTATGTTTGTCATTGTAAAATATTAAGGTTTATTTAACCTCAGTCTGTGTTGGTTTTATCTAAATTCATGTGGCTTTTATATTCTAAGGGTTTACGATCTATTGTTTGAAGATGCCATGTTGTCTGTTTCATCCGACCTTGAAGGCTGGCCACTGGAAGGGTTGGGTGAAGCAAGTTACACATAAGTGTAATTTAGTATATAAGGCCAGAGAAACATGACTAAGACAGAAGCAAAACTGGATACCTGTATGTGTACATTGTTGATACCTGCATAAGTGGGGACACCCGTGCAGTGTTGTGAATCTTCTAGGGGTTCTTTGTCTTGGTGTTGCTTCTCTGATATTCCAGACGGATGATGTTTAAAAATCTCTTGGTGATGGATGATGTGAGTATATGTACTTAATCATTATATGTATTTTAATCTTTATATGTACTTAACCTTTGTATGTTAAAATATACAAAAGTGTACACAATCATACTATTTAATCATACAATTCCTTTAATTTTGTACTTTATAATAAAATTGCATTATATCGCAAGTAGTAGCCTTCTTTAAAGCCATATCCGAACCTTAGTGTTAAAAACTTGGCAATACAAGGGGTTAAACCCAAAGGTGGATTTTCAAAATACTAACAATATAATAAATTTAAATATTAGATTTTTAGGAGCAAAACAGTAACAATGCAGTAACATTACAAAAATTTGCAGAACTAATCTTATTCTAAATAGTTTCAAGTCAAATTTATGTATGAGATAGTCAAGATGGTTGCCTATAAAATGATGGTAGTCTCACGTTTGAATCAGTAGTGGATGCTTAGCTATGGAGCCTGAAAGTTAAGTGTTCAACAAAACATTGTTACCCTTTTGCTTGTCACTATATCTGTTGTAAGATGGTCGCACACCATCTTTTAAGGCAAGATGAAGATCACATAGAATCAATACCTGTGTCTAAATCATCGTAAAATAAATCCAATTTTATTTATTTCAAATTTAATCCAAATAGGCTTTAAATAGTTAACAGGAAGTGCAATAGCACACACGTTTCAGTCCGTGATGTCTCTTGATCATAGCATAAAAGTGTGTATAGGAATAGTGACTTAAAAACTATAAGACTGTGTGCCCACGTTGTGTTTTTTAGCGTTTCCGCCATGTTTTTGCGGCCACGGAAACATTTAAAAAACGCTTAAAAACCGCATCCCCCATGCAATCCTATGGGATTCCGCATTTGCTGTGCTAATGCTGCAGATTTTACCGCTGCGGAATCGCATAGTGGTAAAATCCGCAGCATGTTCATTATTTCGGCAGAATCATGGCGATTCCGCTGCCATAGGATTGCATTGAAATGTTCACTTCACGAATGTGGCTATGCCAACCTTGCGTGAAGTGAGCGCTTCATGTGCGGATGGTACCCAGGGTCTGGAGAAGAGGAGACTCTCCTGCATGCCCTGGGTACCATATTCCTGTAAAAAATAGAATAAAAATAAAAAATAGGGATATACTTACCTTCTGGCAGCCCCCGGAGTCCTTAGCGACGCTGCCGGCAAGTTCTGTTCCCAGGCGTGCTTTGCGAGAATCACCCCAGATGACGTAGCGGTCATGTGACCACTACGTCATCAAAGGTCCTTTGCGCAAATCACGCCTGGAAACTGAATTTGCCGGCAGCGTCGCTGAGGACTCCGGGGGATGCTAGAAGGTAAGTATATCACTATTTTTTAAATTATTTTTAAAAAATATTCTATCTTTACTATTGATGCTGAATAGGCAGCATCAATAGTAAAAAGTTTGTCACACTTGTCAAGCACTATGCTTGACAACTGTGACCAACCTGTCAATCACGTTTCAAACGAAGTTTCAAAACTCTTGTAAAAGTGCAAGCATTCTGCAAGCTAGAAACGCTTGCAAAATGCTTGTGTTTTGCGGAAAAAGCATGCGAATTCCGCATGCGTTTTACCCACAGCAGGGAGTTGCAGAAATGCTGTGTACATTTCTGCAGCACTTCTGCAACGTGGGCACCTAGCCTAAGGCTGGTGCCAAGCAAGATCACTTCTTTAAATTGGCTACAACTGATGTAATGATGTAGGATTACAAACTTATGAATAAATAACAATAAAATAATTTAGACTTTCAATCCACATGACCAGGCCCTTGTCATTCTTGCTTAGTTTCTTAAATCTTGTAGGCCCCGTTTCATCAAAAATGTTTGTCAGAAAACTTTTGCAACTTTTGGCATCTACACAGTTTCGGGCAGCTCCCACAATATGGGTGGAGCTGGGGAGAAATAGCTCTGATACTCTCCAACTTCATCGACAGTGTCGACGTTTCTTACACTAGAAGTGCTAATCCGGTCTTTGACTAGAGTACTAGGGTACTCCTGACTGAAGTAACATTTCTGGAAGGGCACATGGAGGTGCACACCATTCATAAGATGTGCCGAATAATTTTTTTTATCTGTCAAAACATGATAATTTCTGTCCACTGACAGATTTTTTTCTTCAAACTACCGGATCATTGATAGGGGTGAAATTTACCCCTCCAATTTCAATAATTTAAGTAGCATAGTGGAAGTTTAAATACCATACATTTAAGAAAGCAACCTATTTGCTCGAAATATTGTTAGGCACAGTTGCTACATAAACAACCTACTTATTTTATGGTCCTCAAATTCAGCAACCATACCAGACCTAATGCAGTATTTCAATAACAATCAGAGTGAAAGCGAGATCTTGGATGATGGCTTTCATAATAATGGCTAGGATTTACTAATTTATATAAGGGTCCATTATTACCTGTCTGTTGTGTGAATATTGGAGGATACTGTATCTTTTGCTCTTTAGCCTAGCATGGCTAAAACAGACAACGGCCTTCAGTTCCATTTATTTACTTGTTTATATAGCCCACTACAATTCCACTACACTTTACAGACATCAGCATCTACTGTCCCCATTGGGCTCACAACTTCACTATTCCTCTGTAAATAGCAGACATGACTAGCTCCGAGTCAGCTCTGTGTGCTCTTCTGAAAATCGGATGAGTGCAGGAGCTGCCTGCCATTTACATTCACACTATTCTGATCCATAAATTGGACCAAAGTAGTGCATTCTGCAATTTTTTTCTCACAGATGGTCGGACTGAAAGAAAATTTTTTTCATGTGAACTGCCGTATTGAATAGCATGAGTCAGTGTACTGTCAGTGTGCTATCGATCAAAAATTGGTTAGGACATGTGTAATTTATTTGCTCATCTCCATGAGCCTTTAGTCTGAACAAAGGATCACAGTCTGGAAGACTAGCCACCTCCCTGCATTATTTGAAACAACCATTATTTTCAATGGGAACTGTGTTGATTCATTTTTCCTGTGGTTTTGCTGCAGAAAAATTAAACATTTGCTACTGTTTGCTGCCACATTACAGTTGATTGAAGCTGTACACCAGGAAGTGAATATTTTGGACATGAAAATTGTCCAAAATAAAAAAAACTGACTCCAAACCACTAGAAATATGCATCTGTCAAAGAGATCGTTGATCCTACAATCCCTATATCAACATGCCGGGCTATGACAATTTTAGTTATTGTTGCAGCGATGTCATAAGAGTGATTTATCCTTCTAAAGATCAAACATGTGCATCCCAGAAGAGAAGATACTGTCTGCGGGAACATGACTTGAAGTACTGGCACTTAAAGAGCATCTGTCACCAACAGTACACAAAAACATCTGTCTCTCTTCCCCTATCTGATATTGCACTTGTAAAAATAAAAAATTGTTCAACCATATAATTAAAACCACCTGTGGAATACTCTGTAGATTTCACTTGACCACTAAAAAATCTTTGACGCATCGAATTATAGACTCCACAAGACCATGAAAATGTCCTGCAGCTGTGATGTAGCGAACACTAAGCGGGTTGGGGTACACTCATTTGGCAGCGATATTTGAACATACAGCAACAGTTTCTTCATTTAAATAAGTCAATTTCTGGTGTATTACACTACCGTAAACCACTATAGGCCATGTAAACATCACATAACCAACAGACAGTCCATTCTCTTTAGCGGATACATCTGCACAGTTCAATAACTGACATCCATCAGTGCACACAATTCCCCATGCTCTGGGTTACCTGCCTCACAGGTCTTGTCACTAGTCCAGACCTTCAGTAGCTCCCTGGACTTTCAGGAGCTCCAGCCAAGCTCACACATGGCCTTTTCTTTTTTCTATGTGGTGCAACCAGGAAGCATATAGGAACTTTCTGGCATCACAGGAACACCCCCCCCCCCCCCCCCCCGGAGGTATGTGGTTAACCAGCCCTACCCATCACTTTTTAGTTAACCCTTAAATCCAGCCATGATCAAATAAATATACAGGCTTGTGGGACAACAAGACCCAGCAAACTGTCCTTCCTGGATATGGATGACAGCGATTCATACCTGTCTCTCATGATACAACTAGTTGGTACATCACAGAGCACATCCTTTAAAGGGGTTGTACATAAGTCATTAATATGAGATTAGTGGGGGTCCAATACCCATCATCCCCACCATTCAGCTTATACCTGGTTCAGTACAGGCTGGTTTTAATCAATGTACAAATTGGAAAACCACTGCTCTGTACATTGTTTAGTAGCCGCTACTGAGCACTTCAGTTTATCTCCCATTTAAGCAATTTTGAGTAACTCTTCTATGTGATACAGTATATCGAACCACACTTCCGTATTGAACATCCAACTCACTCTTCGACAATATATAATCCGGCTTCTATCCCCACCACTTCACTACAACTGCCTTAACCAAAGTTACCAGCAACTTACTAACCGCCAAAGCCAACATACAATATTCTACTCCTGTCCTCTGCCTGTGACATGGTTGACCATTCCCTCCTACTACAGATCCTCTCTTTCCTTGATGTCAAAGATTTTGACCTCTCCTGAATCTCCTTATACCTCACTAACCATTGTTGCCCTAGGCCAGTGATGGCGAACCTTTCTGATACCGAGTGCCCAAACTGCAACCTAAAACCCAATCATTTATGACGAAGTGCAGAAATATGCCCCATCATGATCCCCGCATGTAGAAATATGCCCCATCATGATCCCCTTCATGCAGAAATATGCCCCATCATGATCCCATTCATGCAGAAATATGCCCCATCATGATCCCCTTCATGTAGAAATATGCCCCATCATGATCCCCTTCATGCAGAAATATGCCCCATCATGATCCCATTCATGCAGAAATATGCCCCATCATGATCCCCTTCATGTAGAAATGGCCCAATCCACCACCTCCATCATTTCCTCCTCCACATCACCCCATCATTGCCCTCTCACCATCACTCCCATCATTAGCCCTCTCTCCATCACTCACTTCATTGACCCTCTCCCCATCACTCCCATCATTGGCCCTCTCCCCATCACTCCCATCATTGTCCCTCTCCCCATCACTCCCATCATTCCCCTCTCCCCATCAATCCCATCTTTGGCCCTCCCCCCATCACTGCCTTCTCCCATCATTCCCCTCTCCCCATCACTTCCATCAGCCCTCTCCCCATCACTCCCATCATTAGCTTTCCCCCATCACTCCTATCATTAGCCTTCTCCCCATCATTGCCTTCTCCATCACCCAATCATTCCCCTCTCCCCATTACTCCCATCATTCCCCTCTCCCCATCACTCCCATCATTGCCTTCTCCATCACCCCATCATTCCCCTCTTCCTATCATTCCCCACTCCCCTCTCCCCATCATTCCTCTCTCCCCATCACTCCCTTCATTAGCCCTCTCCCAATCTCTCCCATCATTAGCCCACTCCCCATCACTCCCATCATTAGCCCTCTCCCCATCACTCCCATCATTCCCCTCTCCCCATTATTGGGTCCTCTCCCCATCACACACACACCGGTGGCCACACACACACACACAACAGCGGCCACACACACACACGTACACCACAGCGGCCACACTCACCACACACACGCACACCACAGCGACCACACGCACACAACAGCAGCCACACACACGCACACCACAGAGGCCACGCTCACCACACACACACCACAACGGCCACATGTGCACACAACAGCGGCCACACACACACCCCACAGTGACTGCCGGCCACACACACACACTCCAGCGGCCACATTCACCTCCGCGCGCCAGCAGCTTCCTTCCTCTCACACCTCGAGAGGCGCAGCCGAGGATGGATGACATCATCATTCAGCTCCGCGGCCACGCCACTCAATGTGTGAGAGCCTGAGAGGCATGAAGCTGCAGCTCCGGATCGGTGAGGCGAGGCCGCGTGCCAGCTGAGAGGGCTCTGCGTGCCTTCTCTGGCACACGTGCCATAGGTTCGCCATCACTGCCCTAGGCAGATGACCTCCCCCTCAGCAAAGGATTGGATCTTATACTAGGGTGGCAAGATCCCTAACACACCACCACCCTCCTATGTAGCAAGTTCTGACAACCACTTCCACCATTATCAACCAAAAGTACCAGCAAGAGTAAACAAAATAGTGTACTTTATTTCAAAGTTAGATACGGAATCATTCATGATTTGTAGAACATTTAAACAATAGAAGGGACAAATAGCTATATTCATCACTGACATTCTACACTTAAATGCTGATTTCACACTTACCGTATTTTTGCAGGCTGATTTTGCGGCCCCAATAGCTTTCAATGGGGCCGCAAAATCGGCACGCAAAAATTCAATGGTGCGCCGTGTGCCATATGGCCGTGAGGACCGTATATACGGCCATGAAAAAATATAAAGCTTGCTCGATATTTTTCACGGCTCATGGACACGGCCCCCATTTAAATCAATGGGAAGTTTGTTTTTTCGGCGCGCCGTCACTTCCCGTTTTGCGGAACGCCGTTTTTTTCTCCAATACTATTTCCATAGTATTAGGGAAAAAAACAGCGATCCGCAAACATTTTTTGCGGCCCGTTATTGCGGTACAACATAAAAAATGCGGCAATACGGCCCGCAAAAACCAGCCTTAATGTCAAACACAGGATAGTCATGGAAACTAATATTGCTTAACTATAATGGAGGCCATTTGGTTTCAATTAAGGTGTCAAGCATTCGGCAGATACCACAATGGAAGCTAAACAGACTCCACTATAGATAAAGTTATATATATATGATGGTGTCTGCACCATCCCACAAATACAGTTTGCAACAAAACTGATGGTGGTTCTGGTGCCATATTCCTATACAGATATTGGTTCTGGTGACATAATCATATACTGATGGTTGTTCTGGTGACATATTCATATAGTGATGATGGTTATGGTGCTGTATTCATCACCAGAACCATCATCAAATGTGTGCCTGCGCCCCAGCCATCAGTGTGCTCCAGGAATATTTAGGGTTTTTTTAAAATTGCTTTTCCCCTCAGAAATGCAGGAGGTAGCACCCTACATGAGTGCCTACCCCTTGTCCCAGCCTTGAGTGTCTTCCATTCTCATACTACCATCTCATCTCGCCCTCCCACTGTTGGTGTAACTCAAGGCTCTGTCCGGGGACCCCTTCTCGGCTCTATATTTTTGGCCTGGGGCTTCCCAAAGTTTCATGGTTTCCAGTACCACCTGTATGTTGATGACACTCAAAATATACCTCTCTGGCACAGACGTCACCTCTCTGCTCTCCAGAATCTCAGAGTGTCTATCAGCATATCCTCCTTCTCATCACATTTTCTAAAATTCAGTGTGGACAAAACCAAACTTAGGGAAACGTTACACCTAGCGATGCACCAGCGATCCCGACTAGCGATATGACGCAGTCAGGATCGCTGGTGCATCGCTAGGTGGTCACTAGTGAGCTGCCACACAGGCAGATCTCACCAGCGACATCGCTGGGGACGGAGATCGCTACTTACCTGTCAGACGCGGCAATCCTGCGTCCTCCCGCCCGGCTCCACGCGTCGCTCGTCGGCGCCACAGGAAGCGCCACAGGAAGTGACCGACGAGGAATGGTCCAGGAGCTTCTCGCGCGATCAGCGATAACCAGCGGGGGAGCCGGTCGGAGGTAAGTATCACATGCAGCGATATCGCTAGCAATATCGCTGCAACGTCACAAAATCGGTGACTTTACAGCGATATTGCTAGCGATATCGCAGTGTGTAACGGGGGCTTTATCATCTTGCCTCCATCTCAATCAGCCCCCCACCAGACCTATCTACCACTATAAATATCTGCTGCCTTGGTGTAACCCTTGACTCTGCTCTGTTCTTCAAAGCACATATCCAAGCCTTTACCACCTCCTGCTGCCTCCAACTTAAAAATATTTCCAGAATTTGTCCTTTCCTCAAACCTGAATTTACAAAAAATTTTAGTGCATGCCTCCATCGTCTCTCGCCTTGACTCCTGCAATATCCTCCTCTGTGACCTCCTGGCTAGCACTCTCGTACCTCTCCAGTCTTTCTTTAAGGCTGGGTTCACATTGTGCTATGGCAGTCCGTCTAATGGACATGTTTTTAAGTAGCCAAAACACAATGTAACGGACATTATAACGCATCCATAGACTTGCATGACGCATCGTAACGCATGTCAAAATTGCCATCACATTCCTTTTTTTGTGACGCACCTTCCAACTCGGCCTGCAGCGTATTCGGGTCCGGTCCAGTTAACGCATGGGTAATGTAAGCGTTAATTCTGCCATTGAAGTCTATTCCAAATGCAGCCAGACGCAAAACAAGCTAAATGTACAAATGAAACCATGTGTTGGATTGCGTTAATGAGGCTTTTCCATGTGGTCATGTGACAGGAAATATGATTTCAGCCATTTTGGAGCATACACTCTTCAGACAAACTCTGGAAACGCCAGCTACACAGTGTGTCTATCGTGTGAGTGACCTGAGGCAATGTAAGTACAATTCTATATATATTCTATATGTTTATATACATCCTTTGAGTGTGTAGTGGTCGTCCGATGTATGTGTACTAAATGTATGGTTTTGTTTGTACACAGATGTCGGATAGTAAAGGATCGAGCAGCAGCAGCGTGTCTGCTGTCTTCTCTTCACAGTCGGTAGGCTTGCGATTTAAAAAGCCCCAATAAATGTTGTGTGGCACTCGAGTGTATTGAGGTGAATCATATGTAATCATGTTTTTATTGCAAATAGGAATCTTCTGATCCAAAACTACCAGGCCACCCCCCAAAAAACAGTCCAAAGCGGACAAAAAGGTACATGCCACAAATTATGGGTTTTTTTTTTACATAAATTGATACATGAATTGTAAAACTTTTTTTTTATTTCTACATTGTAGGTTGTTCAAAAAGAAAAAAAAACAGCCTCACCGTGTTTCATCACCTCACCTTGAAGTGGTAAATATCACACAAAATATACATTTTGAACAAAACAAAACTAATTTTATTTTTTTTTATAACAAATCATTAAACAGAGAAAACCAACACAACACAAGAAACAACACAATATAACAACGTTTAAAACCCTTTTTACCAAACTACATACATTTCATAACATTAACCAAACAAACAGTACAAGGACACCCAACAAAAATACTGTAGACGAATAAACATTGCAATATAATTTTTAAAAAGCTGAAAGTAGAGATGAGCGACTATGCCTTTTTTCGGGTCTAGTTGGGTTTCACAAAACCCGACTTTCGCAAAAGTCGGGTCGAACGAAATTGGCCGATTATCGTGAAAAGTCGAAGGCCGACTGAAACACGAAACCTAATGTAAGTCAATGGGGAAGAAAAGTCGGCAGTGAGTGGAGGACAGGAAACACACCTAGAATGCCCATTTTAATGCCAAAAACATCAATTCTTATTCCTTAAGCTTGTCAACCTTAATTTACTTTATAATAATAGTTAGGCATTGAAAACTGGGGGTTATTTGGCTAAAGTTGTGGGGGGGGTAGTGATGGCTCCAGATTTTCGTGGGCCCAGGGCCAAAGAGTGTCACTGGGCTCCATTAACAAATGACACAATTCATGATCCTTTGATACGGCAGAGAACTAGTGATACAGTACAATGAAAAATACTTCAATTCTTACATCACATGACTGATATCCATTTTAAATTCTCCAATAGCTCCAAAAAGAGACAGTATATTCCTCCATACAGTATTATGGCCACCGCATAGTGCGCCATACAGAGTAATGAGGCCCATATATTTCTCCATACAGAATCATTGGTCCCATATAATGTTCGATACAGTATATGATGAGCTCCACATAATGCTACAGTATATGTTGTTCACCATGGATGAAGCTCCAGTGTCTTATGGGCCCAAATAATGCTCCATATATAATGGGCCCCATTTCTAATGCTCCAGTGTAAACTGGGCCCTGTAAATGCTGCTCCAGTGACTGATGTCCACCTTTGGAATGCTCCAGTGTATGGTGGGCCCCAGATATCATTCTCCAGAGTATAGTGCTCCCCAAAAATTGCTCCCAACCTTTAAAGCAATTAAATAAGTCTCCTCGCTAGGGAATCCCTGTACTAGTCTGAACTCCTCATCGTCCCCATCTTCCATCTCTCTGCACTTGGACTGTTTAGGCAGAGGGCGTACAGACGTGATGTCATCGCGCTCTTTGACCAGAATGTCACTGTCAGGAAAAGTGTTTGGTTTCCATGGGCAGTATGGTTGCAAAGCTGAACCTTAATGGAATGTCCAGAAGGGCACCACCAGGAGTGGAGCCTGCGGCTTAATTGGACTCAACACGGGCAACCTCAACCATGCCATCCACAAAAAACCTGCACAGATTGCAAGCTTAATTCCGTTAACGAACGAGACTCAGGCATGCCCCCGCGGTCCGCATCCAGCTTACTAGAGGGACACGCGAGGCTCTGGCACGCGAGATCGGCCAATAACAGGTCTGTCATGCCCTTACATGTCCGGGACTGCACGCGTGCTACGGTGAAAGGACCAGCATGTATCGCTTACAGGTGCGGATAACACGCTGAACCCCGTAAGTGATGGGGATTTGGGATTACAATTCTTCCCCGCGAACAAGCATTTCCCAGTAAGTGCAGGTCAACCGTAATTCCGGAATTAGGCCTAAATGGCATTCCAGAAAGAATGTGAAAAAATTAAGTGTCCAAACCACAGGTGCTGTAGCTTGCTTAACAGCTGGGCTCCTCTGCTGAGTAGCACACAGTTCTTACATAAACAGGCGGCATAGCTTGGTTCACGGGTGGCCAACTCTGCTGAGTAGGATACACAGTTACTAGGCCCAAAGTATTAAGTGGTGTAAATGCAGTCAAAAACTGGTTCTTTCATAAACAGGCGGCATAGCTCGGTTCACGGGTGGGCTCCTCTTCTGAGTAGCAGACACAGTTACTAGGCCCAAAAGGATTTTCAGGACAATATGCGGTAAAAAATTATTAGAAACACACACGGTGTAGCTCCTTCACAGGTGTACAACACCGCTGACTACCAGACACCGCTACTATGCTCTAAAACTGTGTATTATCATTGAAAACCATTATTAATGTGTAAAAAAAGATACGCTTTTGTTTAACGAACCGGTCTCGAACGGAAACTCGAACAGCCGAATTTTAATCAAAGTGTTGTAGTTCGACGAACGGATCTAACACCGCCCAAAACAGCTAGAATTTGAACTTGGCCAACAGTTCCACTCAAACACCACTCATCTGTAATCAGGAGGCAGACTCAGGCGGTCTCAGGCACAGTATGGATTCGACAAGATTGCAGAAAGTTGAGAAAGAGTACAGTATGACTGGATAACAGGTATATATAGCATAGTTTAAACATTTAAAATCTCCATGTTTATTTCCGGAGTCCAACAAAGACACTCACAGCCTCAGTATGGATTAGACAACAATCTAAAAAGTAGAAAAAAGGAAATGTTTTTGAAGCGTACACCAGTATACACTGTTGGGGTATTTTTAAATCTTCATATATATTTCTGTCTCAGTAAGACAGATAAATCTAGGCGGCACGGTGGCTCAGTGGTTAGCGCTGCAGCCTTGCAGCGCTGGGGTCCTGGGTTCGAATCCCACCAAGGACAACATCTGCAAGGAGTTTGTATGTTCTCCCCGTGTTTGCGTGGGTTTCCTCCGGGCACTCCGGTTTCCTCCCACATTCTAAAGACATACGAATAGGGAATTTAGATTGTGAGCCCCATCGGGGACAGTGGTGATGATGTGTGCAAAATGTAAAGCGCTGCGGAATATGTTAGCGCTATATAAAAAATTAAGATTATTATTATAAATCTAGCAGTGGCTGTGCATCAGTGCACTCCATGTCAGATTCTTCTTGGACTGGGTAATTCACAATTTGACTTGATAACCCAGGCATGGTATGTGAAAAGAGCTCCATGGAGTAATCTGTAGTGTGGCCTGCCGCATCCTTTACTTTTAGTAGGGGTGAAGGACACAAGGAAAGGTGTGGTTCCTGACCATGAGCCTCCAATGACGATTCAGTGCTTTTATTTTTTGAAAGTTCTGAAGAGGAGGCGATAGAGCTGGAGGCTGTGTCAGCAATGTAAGCCAAAACTTGTTCCTGAAGCTCCGGCTTTAAAAGCGGTTTACCTACTCCCAGAAATTGGAGCCTTCGAGGCCTTGTGGAGCCATACGATGACGCAGGCTCAACACCTCCTGCCTTAGGTGCTATTGTGCTTTTACCACTACCAGCAGATCCACCACCAACACCATCATTACCAGCTGGCAACCCCCCGCCCACTTCCACGGCCTCTTCCAACACACTTCCTCATTTTTGGGAAAATGTACCCAAAATACCACCAGCAATATGGTACTGTAAAACAAGGTACAAGGTGTATATAGTATTGGGGAGAATTTGAATCTCCCTACAGACTTGAGGACCCTGAACTATTATCTCAGGCCCAGTGTAGATTACACCTCAATATAACAGGCTGAAATTGGATGGTGTAAAAAATGTCTATATGGGACTGGGGAGAATTTGAATCTCCTTACAGACTTGAGGACACTGAACTAATATCTCAGGCCCAGTGTAGATTACACCTCAATATAACAGGCTGAAATTGGATGGTGTATAAAATGTCTATATAGGACTGGGGTGAATTTGAATCTCCCTGGAGATTTTAGCAAGCTGACAATGATGCTCTCAGTCCCAATTATGGCAGCAGGCAGCCTAATAAGCAGGACTGCTTCACACAAAAGTGTGGAAAAATGAACGCTTGGTAACTGGGCAAAAAAGAGGATGAAAAGTATTTTTGCTTTTAAAAAAGCAGTTTGCACAGCAGTGTGAAAACAGCAATGCAGCTATCAGGGAGCCTTATGAGGCAGCCTAATAACCAACAGAGCTGATGCACCAAAATATAGCCTCCCCTTGTACTGCACACTAACTGGTGTGTTGAACAGGCAAAATAGCTAGCAGCAGAAGCAGTTTTTGTATCTTCTTCCCTGCCTAACGCTCTCCCTACAGAATCAGCAGCAGCAGCAGCTCTCCCTATTCTGAGATCAGCAGAAGTAAGATGGCGGTCGGCGTGCATGCCCTTTTATAGCCCCTGTGACACCACACAAAGCAAGCCAATCACTTGCATGCCCTTCTCAAAGATGGTGGTGACCGCTACCTATGTCATCGCGTTGCCCACAGTGTGCGTCCTCCATCATTGGCTGAAAAAGGGCGCTGGAAGCATCTTTTGAAACGCGACTTTGGCGCTCTGGTCACCGACCTCGTGGCCGACCTCACGCTATGGTCGGGTTTCGGTTCATGAAACCCGACTTTTGCGAAAGTCGGCGACTTTTGTAATTGACCGACCCGTTTCTCTCAACTCTAGCTGAAAGTGTTAAAAATTTAAAAAGTTATGAAAAGTGTCCTTAAAAATATTGTAGTTTCGGGGATGTGATAAACGTATTAACAACTAATGAACATATACATTTTAATATAACATTTTGTGTTTACATGCAGAATTATTAGGCAAGTTGTATTTGAGAGGATTCTTTTTATTATTGAACAACAACTATGTTCTCAGTCAACCCAAAAGACTCATAAATATCAAAGCTTAATATTTTTGGAAGTTGGAGTGGGTTTTTTTCTAGATTTGGCTATCTTAGGCTACTTTCACACATCAGGTTTTCGCCGTCAGGCGCGTTCCGGCGTCGTGCCGGAGCGCCGGATCCGGCAAATGTTTTGTAAAACCGGATGTGATGGATCTGGTTTTCTGCCAGATCCGTCTTGCGCATGACAGCCAAAACCGGATCCGTCTCATCCGGTTCATCCGGTTTTCGATCCGTTTTTCGCCGGATTACGCCGGATCCGGTTTTTAAAAACGCCCCTTGTGGCCTTCCGAACGGGATTGGCTACTGAAAAACTATATATACCGTGTTCCTACAGCCCTTCTTTGACAGGTTGTAGAGGAGAAAGTGCAGGTTGGAGAGAAGAGCAAGTGACTGGCGAAGATGGATGTTGTGATTGGAAATATTTTGAAGAATTTGGCGGATTTTACAGCGGAGGCGAATCATTTGAGGGTGATTGTTCTGGAGAAGGAGAGAGCGAGACAGCAGCGCACCAGGCATCGTAGACGACGTTTGTCGATCCACCCCATCACAGCCAAGAGAATGACGCGTGGGGTCTATTCTACACTCTGCATGGACCTTAAACGAAACCTGGAGAAATTTTTTGGATATGTACGGATGAAAATGGAGAATTTTGATTACTTGGTGGAGCGCATTTCACACCTCATGAGAAAATCGGACACCTATTGCCACTTCTCTGTTTCACCCGCAGAGCGTCTGATGGTGACTTTAAGGTAAGCCACATTTATTGGATATGCTCGCATCAGAGCACACTTTCACTGCAATCTTGTTGGTGGTAGTTTGTATCTCCAAGTGTTATAGCTGAGTTTTGGTATGTAATGCTGTTATTTTAAACTAATTGATTGTTTTTTAATTCCCCACAGATTTCTTACAACTGGAGAATCCCTTTCGTCACTGCATTTCCAGTACAGACTCGGGATTTCCACCATATCTGGAATAGTGAAGCACACATGCCGTGCACTGTGGGACTCCTTAGCTGAAGAGTTTTTACCAGAGCCCACAACAGAGAGGTGGATTGAAATTTCTGAAAAGTTTCTACAGATATGTCAGTTTCCAAACTGCTTGGGCGCTGTGGACGGGAAACATATCCGCATTGTAAAGCCAGCCGGATCGGGGTCGGAATATTTCAATTACAAGAAATATTTTTCAATTGTCCTCATGGCCATCGCTGACGCGGAATACAAATTTATTGCTGTTGATATTGGGGCCTATGGTCGCTCAAATGACTCTCAAGTTTTCAAACTGTCTGCCATGGGGCGTAAACTGTATGGAAACACCTTCCAGTTCCCATCCCCTAGACCGCTGCCGCAAACATCTGGTCCACCTATGCCATTTGTCTGTGTAGGGGATGAAGCCTTCCAGCTGTCAGAACACCTTTTGAAACCGTACGGTAGCAGAGGATTGTCAAGAACAAACCGCATTTTTAATTACCGTCTCACAAGTGCAAGAAGAATGGTTGAATGTACCTTTGGTATTCTGACAGCCAAATGGCGGGTCTTATTGACTGTGATCAACCTCAAGACAGAAACTGTGGACGAGGTGATCAAAGCTTGTGTGGTACTCCACAATTTTGTTATCTGCAAGGAACCCATTTCCATTGAGGACACCTCTGAAGAAACCACCTTGCAAGATTACCAGGACATTACCACTAGAAGTTCTGTGACGGTTTCAGTAATGAGGGACAATTTTGCACTATACTTTATGTCACCTTAAGGCAGAGTACACTGGCAGGAGAGTGTGAAAGATTTGTGCCCTTAACCAAACTTGTGTACCTTCTGTACCAACAGTATATACCTTTGCCAACCAAAGTTGGCTATCTTGTCATGGTCTTACTATTTTTACCTTTAGGCCACAGGTGTGTACCTGGTTGTGTTTTATGCAAAGTATTTCACCTTTTAACAAAAGTTGTGTACAGTGTTAGGAAATCA
Organism: Dendrobates tinctorius; assembly: GCF_039654945.1. NCBI lineage: Eukaryota > Metazoa > Chordata > Amphibia > Anura > Dendrobatidae > Dendrobates > Dendrobates tinctorius. Next base: position 34,722,097 of record NW_027361733.1, read on the forward strand.
CCAACAATAAACACAACTATTTAGGTGAAATACTTTGCTTCAAACACAACCAGGAACACAACTGTGGCAAAAAGCTAAAATTTACCCACAGTTATATACCTGGTTTTGAATACCTTTTTACCTTTTAAATACCCTGTATTTAACCTTTTTTTTTAACATATTTTGCCGCAGAATGAAATGACAGACAACCAGTGTAAACGATAATTTAACTTTTATTTAAAATTATTTTTTTTTGTAAACTGTTTTTAAAGTTAAAAAAACTTTTTTACTAAAGGTTTGAAACCATAAAAATGGTCATTTTTATTACAATACACACATTATAAATTGGTGTAGTGTGGGGTGGAAATACTGCTGGAGGGGCTGCGGGACACTTCGACACTGGGAGTGTGGAGAGAGGACTGGGATCGTGGTGGGGAAGGAACAGTTAGATGTGAAGGTGTGGAAAAAGATAGAGAATGGGTGGACATGTGGGAGGCAGAAGAGGTGGTGGGTGTTGGAGTGGAGTGTTGGGCAGGGACTGTAGGAGCAGATGATGTTGATGGAAAGTTGTATGGGGAAGGAGTTTGGTACCGGGAAGGAGTTTGGTACGGGGCAGGTTGCTGGAAGTGGGGAGATGTCTGGTACTGGGGAGGTTGCTGGTACTGGGGAGGTTGCTGGTACTGGGGAGGTGGCTGGTATGTTATAGGAGGGGGAGGATGGAAAGTGGCTGGAGGGGGTGCAGGTGGAGGAACTACTGGGGTGGGAGGAGGAGGTTGGGAGGTAACGTGCTGGAGAGCACCGTGGCACGAATGCATTACATGCATCTGCTGGCTAGGAGAGAGCGTTTCCATGCGCTCCACAACAGACCTGAAAAAGGTGTGGTTTGGCGAAGATCTTTTGAATGCATGGTTTGCAGAAGTGTCTTCACCTCCAGAATGCTGGAGTTGATCTGCTGAAAGCCTGTGGAGATTTGCTCTGACAAGACTTTTAGACAGTTCTGGAAAGATGCATTCAGATGCAAGAACTCTGGCGCATAAGTCTTTTCCTGACCCCTCTGCCGCTGCCGCCCAGTACCCGCAGGTGTACTAGAGGTGGCAGGGGCAGAAGGGTGGGGTAAAGGGAAAGCGATCTCCTCACCAGCAGCTTCATGTAATGTTGTCGGCCACGATGCTTTTGCGCTGGTGGATGGGACAGATGGCTGTAATGTGTGGGAAGGTGCAGATGTACCGGGGCGGTCGAAGTGTCCCTCGGTGCCGGTCTCCTCAGGGATCGCCTCAGAAGGGTCCAATCGTGCAGGCTCCCGAGTGCTGCTCACCGTGCTGTGGAATAAAGAGAAAAAAAAACAATTAAAATAGTGGCATGGCATGACCCTGGCTGAAAAAATTTTTTACATCTAAACATTTTTTTTTTAAATGTGTGTAATATTTACCTTCTGGTGACCATTGTATCCCGGAGGAACGACAGGGCCCGTGCATACTTGTACTTGCTCCTGCGTCCTCCAGATCCACTCGGGGCCCGCATCTCTTTATTGAACTCCTTCTTGAAACGATCCCTCACAGACCGCCACCGCTTCACAATTCTGTCCCCTGAAACGAGAAAGGACAAAGTGGTTAGTATACAACATCAGTGTTTCCCAAACTCCAGTCCTCATGGTCCCCAGGGGTCATGTTTTCAGGATTTCCATAGTAAATAGAAATCCTGAACACATGATCCGTGGGGACCACGAGGACTGGAGTTCGGGAAACACTGGTTTACATCAAGCAACCGGTACTGTATATACTTATGCTCTTTAATCTGGGCCCGAGCATCGAGGTCCTCCCAGCGGTGCACAAGGAGCGAACAGATTTCCTCCCAGAGCCGTCGGGTAACAATCAGGTCAGCATGGCGGCGGTCAGCCATATTCCATAGCGGCTCCCTTTCTCTGACGAGATCGATGAGGTGGTCCACATCTATTCCTCCATCCTCACCGTCAGAGTCGGGAGCACGCTGTGAAGGCTGTTAAAGTAAAATAGAAAAATAGCAAAATTAGTCACCACACTTTAAGACATGAAATAAGAAGTGTACCAAAATTTAACTTAAATATTATACTTACACGCTGGTGACCGCCGCGTTGCTGTCGCCGACGACCCTGGGAGGCACTGCGATGACCTCTTGGCCGAGCACCAGATTGGGAACACTAGATAAGAAAAGAAATTGATGTGTTTGGATGTTGGCATATTTGTTTGCTGTGTGATGTCTGCGGTACATTGTTTTCTATGTGTTGTGTGTAGTGTGATGTTGTGTTTCTGCTTTTGATGAAAAAATCTTACCAATTGTGAGCCCACTCCAGGTGTCTGTCCACCCCTTCCTTCTTCTTCTGGGAGCTCCTCTTGAGCTTGTGATTCCTGTTTTGAAATAAAAGGCAATGAATAGACATATATTACAGAGATGATGGATTTTGGAAATAAAAACTTACCATCAAACGCTGACGATGCGAGGGAGGGCTCCCAGAAGAAGATGTGGTGTCCTGTTGCTGGCCAGACTCCATGGCTGTGGGTGGTGCTGCTGCTGCTGCTGCCAGTGCTGCCAGTGCTACTGCTGCTGCTGCATCTCTTGGGCGGCTGTTGAATAAAGAGAAACAAAGGGCCAATGAATATCTTGATATTCCATGGCCCTAGTTTTGAGGAATGGGGATTTGATAATTACCGTCTCTCATCTGCTGCTGGACTCCCCTCCCGTTGTTCAGCATGTTCCCTTTGCTGCTCCATTTGGGGTGGTGGTGGTGCTGATGGTGCTGCAGTGGTCTCCTGCCTTCTCCTGCGCCTGGTTCCTGTCTTGGGTGGCATGTTGGGTGTGGCTGAGGGTCCCACTGTCATGCTTTTATATATGTGTGCTGTGGGCAGAGCTACTGAGCATGCTCAGACCCAAAAAACCGGATCCGGCGCATTGCGGCGCTCATAGACTTTCATTGTGTGAAAAAGCCGGACCCGCCGGATCCGGCGGGTCCGGCTTTTTCGCCGGAGACAAAAAACGTTACAGTTGCCGTTTTTTCCAGACGCCGGATTGCGACACATTGCCGGATCTGGCGAAAACCGGATGAAACGCATGGCCATCCGGCGCGATCCGGCGCAAATGCAAGTCAATGGGGGGGAAACCGGATCCGGCATTGCATTTCGCCGGATCCGGTTTTTGTCAAAAGAGCCGGATCGCGCCTGACGGCGAAAACCTGAAGTGTGAAAGAGGCCTTAGGAGGATATCTGTTTTTTTCAGGTAACTATTACTGTGCAGAATTATTAGGCAACTTAATAAAAACCAAATATATACCCATCTCACTTGTTTATTTTCACCAGGTAAACCAATATAACAACACAAAATTTAGAAATAAACATTTCTGACATTCAAAAACAAAAAAAACAGTGGCCAATATACCTACCTTTCTTTACGATGACACTCAAAAGCCTTCCATCCATAGATTCTGTCAGTTGCTTGATCTGTTTACGATCAACATTGCGTGCAGCAGCCACCACAGCCTCCCAGACACTGTTCGGAGAGGCGTACTGTTTTCCCTCCCTGTAGATCTCACATTTTATGAGGGACCACAGGTTCTCTATGGGGTTCAGATCAGGTGAACAAGGGGGCCATGTCATTATTTTTTCTTCTTTTAGACCTTTACTGGCCAGCCACGCTGTGGAGTATTTGGATGCATGTGATAGAGCTTTGTAATGCATGAAAATCATGTTTTTCTTGAACGATACCGACTTCTTCCTGTACCACTGCTTGAAGAAGGTGTCTTCCAGAAACTGGCAGTAGGTCTGGGAGTTGAGCTTCACTCTATCCTCAACCCGAAAAGGTCCCACAAGTTCATCTTTGATGATACCAGCCCATACCAGTACCCCACCTACACCTTGCTGGCGTCTGAGTTGGAGTGGAGCTCTCTGCCCTTTACTGATCCAGCCTCGGGCCCATCCATCTGGCCCATCCAGAGTCACTCTCATTTCATCAGTCCATAAAACCTTAGAAAAATCAGTCTTAAGATATTTTTTGCCCAGTCTTGACATTTTATCTTATGTTTCTTGTTCAAAGGTGGTCATTTTTCAGCCTTCCTTACCTTGGCCATGTCCCTGAGTATTGTGCTTTTTGATACTCCAGTAAGGTTGCAGCACTGAAATATGGCAAAACCGGTGGCAAATGGCATCTTGTCAGCTTGACACTTTATTTTCCTCAATTCATGGGAAGTTATTTTGCGTCTTTTTTTATCAACACACTTCTTGCGACTGTCATGATCCAGGTTGGATTTGACAGATAAATGCACAAAGTAACATTTTTTTTCCTTTGGCTATGTGGCAAAGGTGGGTTTGCCCCCGGTGGCCTTTAGGATTATTGCACTGTGGTGTCTTTGGTTCTAAATTTGCCCCCCGGTGGTGGTGAGCGTCATTGCACTTGGTTACTTTAGTTTTGTGCACGTAATTATAAAACAGGTGTGATTGCTCTATAAAAGAGTGTCAGGTGTGGTAATCACGGTTGGTGATTAGTCCTCAGTTACAAGCAAGCCTGGGTGGAGGATGGAGCTGAAAGAGATTCCGGGGCAGCTCAGTGAGAGTCCTGGAGCTATGGTGTCTGCGAGGAAGGCTGGCATGGCTTGGTGGAGTTGCAGCTATCTTGTCAGCAAGGAGTTCTTGCATGGCTTGGTGGAGTGGCAGGTATGGTGTAGAGCTGCACTCATCATGCTGGATTCGATTGCTGAAAAGCTGGACTCAAGATGCTGGACTCTTTTGTGGAAAGCTGGACTCATATGCTGGACTCTGTTTTCTGGACAGCTGCACGCAGGTGGTGGACTCTGTTTGCTCCAAGGCTGCACTATGGTGTTGGACCCGGTCGGAGGAAAAGATGCATGCAGGTGGTGGGCTCTGTTGCTGGGAGCGTAAGCAACAGAGCAAAGCTAAGTGGTGTTCCCCTGTTTTGTCTCTTTTCCTTATGTGTGTTTAGTGCAGGGGTGGGATTAGTTTCTGCACCGTCCACTTCACAAGTGAGGGTTTAGGTGGAGGGCGAGCTAGGGTTTAAAGGTATCCTGAGCGGCGCCCGGTGCAGAACCGGCCTAGGGAACGTTAGGAGTGTAGAGACACTGACTCAGGGGAGTGCAGAAGGTCTCCACGCCCCCATTCCCTATCGCAGGGCCACCATTGTTATTGTTACCCAGGTTTCCCCTTTATTGTTTAAATTCACCTTACTGGAGGCGGGGTTTCAAGACTTACTTGTATTTCCGAAATTCGCCTGTTGGAAGCGGCGTATCAAGCTGCATGTTTTATTATTTAAATTCGCCCAACTGGAGGTGGTGTATCCAGGGTCACGCGTGTCATCCAAATCCGCCCTGCTGGAGGCGCTGTATCCAGCCGAGTGTGACCGTGACAGTGACCCTGTTGGCTATTTGCCATGAAACGCTTGATTGTTCGGTGATCACGCTTCAAAAGTTTGGCACTTTCAAGACTGCTGCATCCCTCTGCAAGACATCTCACAATTTTTGACTTTTCAGAGTCCGTCAAATCTCTCTTCTGACCCATTTTGCCAAAGGAAAGGAAGTTGCCTAATAATTAAGCACACCTTATATAGGGTGTTAATATCATTAGACCACACCCCTCCTCTTTACAGAGATGTAAATCACCTGAATTACATAATTGGCAGTTGGCTTTCAAGCCTATACAGCTTGGGATCAAAGTGACAGCTCCCACATTGATATTAAAAACCGGAGGTTGTGGGAGAAGATAATATGCCAGTTGGACCCTCGGTATCTGGAGAAGTCCGCCTCCTCTCAAAAAAAAATTGGTGATTATCGCTTAACTTCAATTGCTAAAATGTTAATTAAGATTGTAAAAGATATAAAATTATTTATTTGCTTTTTGATTGTAGCCGATGCAGTCCATACCTGGTGGAGATCCATTAGCGATCGATTTGTACGGGACTTCTGTAACAGCCAAAACACCCCCAGTGGATCTGGTGGCAAACCGTATGTTCATTATGAGCAATTGATGTTTCTACAGAAAACGTTCCAGCGCTCGTAAGTAAACTTTTTCCGGTGTTAAAATGTGAGAGAGCAACAATTCTTTATTAAAATCTCTAAAATATTATTTTTCTTTTTTTGTATAGAACGATATGCAGTACCGCTGCGCCTCGAGAGGCTGAGGCATTGGAGCCATCTTGACAGGAAACAAGCCAACAGACGGGCACTGAAGATGTGTCAGTCCTTAGCGAGACACGATCAATGGACAGCAGTACTTTGGCTCCTGTTGTCAGTGCCCGTTTGCAATCATAGCGTGGACGCAAGAGATCATCTGCCAAAAATGAAGTCGATGCCATCATTGTCAATTGACTGCAACGGTTAGAGGATCTGTGTCGCAGTGAACACAAAGATATAAGGTGGGATATTACGGAATTGCAATTCCGTGAATCAGTATATGTAGCCAATGAGTGGAAGCTCCTGTTTTTACCGTATGTGCCTGTAGCTCAAAAGATACCGTTGCACAGAAATTTACTCTTTGGGCAAAGATTTCATGATCTATTCGAGGAATTTTTGTCCCCTCAGGAACTCACTTCCTCGAGACCAAAAACCATGGACATGCCGTCATACCAAGCACAATACAGAGGCCAGGGTGAACCGGGTATGGAAATGCAGAGGCAATGTAGCAGTCCAGCGTACAGTTGGGCAGACAGTACGCCCATGCAATATCACAGTCTGTAACTACTGTTAAAAAAATAACCAAACTTTGGCAATATAGCCATTAAAATGTTTGTGCAACCAAAGTTAATTTTGTATATTTTTGTTCATCCCTATGGGATCGCATATGTTAAAAATGTCTACCAACATTCAGAGTGGAAGACCATTGTACCTCTATAAATTTTTAGTAAAATTTGCTATTATTTAACATTTGATAATCTTGTATGGATTGAATTACTTTTTAAAATTTATTAAGGTTATATAAAGTGCAAAAAAAAAAATTTTTAAATTGCCACACACACAGCACATGCACCAATAAATAAACAGTCTTTAAAATTTTCACACATGATGTTTTGCCATGGAACAAGACCTTCATGTATGAAATAATTAGCAAATTGATCACAAATCCTCATTATCTCAACTGTACACCGAACAGTAGTCGAATCAATGCTCATGAGGTTCGACTCACAGCCATCGGGGTCAACGAGCAGGGGTTCATGTCTGGACACAAAATTGTGCAGGCAGATGCATGCCTTCACTACATGGTCCACATTTTCATTTTGTAGTTGCACGGAAGTTAGTAAGATACGCCATTTTGCGGTCAAAATACCAAAGGTACATTCCACATAATGTCTTGCCCGGTTCAAGTCATAAAATGTGTCTTGTGTAGTTTAGACTACGGCTTGAGTATGGCTTTTGGAGATTTCATCCAAGTTGGAACGCCTCATCCCCAACTAAAACATAGGGCAAACTTGGTCCTTTGGTGCCCGGAAGTGGTCATGCTGAGGGTTTGTTGAAGCTGTTGCTGTACAAACAGTTCCCCATGTTGGACTCTGAAGACTCTGGAATTGTTCTTCCGGCCATATGCACGGATATCCACAGCTACAAAACGGTATCTAGCATCCGCAATAGCCATTAATACAATGGAAAAGTATTTTTTCTAGTTATAGTACAGGGATCCACTATGCACTGGTTTCTGAATCCAAATGTGCTTCCCGTCCATGGCACCAATGCAATTCGGGAAATTAGCCACATCCTCAAAATTTTTGGAAAGCGATAGCCACATTTCTGTTGTCGAGGTTGGTAGCACAAGTGGTTGTAAGTTGTTCCAAATGGCATCACAAGTTTCCCGAGCTAGTTGGCAAATGGTCGATTTCCCCAGCCGAAATTGAAAATGCAGTGAAGCAAAAGTTTCTCCCATAGCCAGATATCTATCGACAATACAAAAAAAATAAAAAAAATTAACACTATGGACATATTGTACAGATTTTTAATGAAAATAAAGGCAAGTTAAAATGGACTAGGACAATTGGCAACGTGTAGAAAACTAAAAGATATGCACCACGATAAACTACTTCCTCTCTTTGTCAATAGAACAATGTTAACAAAGGGATATTTATTTCAGAGTCACCACTAAACATTGCTCCGCACAAACACTTTCCCAGAAAGTGCTGTGTTGATGATGTATCTCATCCTTCACATGTGAGAGCAGAATATCAAAGGTTTCGATGGACATCCGCAGATAACGTTGACATTTAAAGGGATGATCCCGAAGCTGAACAAACAGGGTGTGAAAGGCACCATATGTATTCCAGAAAAAATTCACTTCATGGATCCAATATCTCCTTTGGGAAATACACCTTTTCTGATGACGTCGCAGATGTATCAAGCTAAATCTAACAAGCTCAGACACAAACATCTTGCTTGCAGCAGAAGTTCACTCAATGCTTTCAAAATGGAGAATGTCTGTCCACCCACACCTGACGCTGACAAAAGGCAAAAAAAACAAACTTTATTGACAGTGCCTGAAGGCAGACAAATGGAACACGAAGCCAAATTTAGACAAAATTTGACTCATTTCAGCACATCCATTTAATGGATTGTACGAAACGCAATGTGAACCTAGCCTAATTCTGCTGCCTGGTTAATCCACCTTTCCCCCCACTGCTCCTCTGTCGTTCCCCTCACTGGCTACCAATTCTCCAGTGAATCCCATTTAAACTACTAACAATGATTTACAAGGCTGTCCATAATCTGTCTCCTCCAAACATATTCAAAGTAATCTCATACCTCCCCACGCGTAATCTCTGATCCTCATAAGACCTCCTTCTCTTCTCATTTCTTATACGGTCCTCACCCAATCACCTCAAGACTTCTCTCTGGCATAACCTATCCTCTGGAACTCTGTGCCTCAACATGTCTGATTATCTCTAACATTTGGAACTTTCAAAAGGAGCCTAAAACTCTTGAATTCAAAAACAAACCCTGCAGTAGCAATAACACCGCTCCTTCCTCAATACCCTGTAGATTGCCTCCACCTATGTACCTGTCTGACAGTCTGTTTACTTAAAAAAAAAAAAATATATATATATATATACACATATATACACTTGTGGTCAAAATTGTTGGTACCAGGGGAATGGCTATGTAGCGACGGAGTGAGGACGCACCTGGCTAGAGCTCCTGCCATCCTGACATTATTCGGCCAGCGGACCCTTATACCTGCGGCACATTTGTTGGTCCACGGACCCCTCAGGATTCTGTGGCGCTCCGGGACTCCCGCGGGAGAGCGGGGTTGGACTCCTGGGAGCCTGTGACTGAAGATTGGCACGGCCGGCGGGGCCTGCATGGGACGGCGGCCATCTTGGAGGCGCGTGCTTTGACTGTGGAGACGCGGCGCCAGGCTCCCTTGCTGCAGCGCTGACAAACGGTGAGCGGATACCCTGAATTATTGTGAGAGACAAGTGTTGTGTGTGCCCTGGCTACGGTCTCACAAAGGGTCTGCTGCAAAGGAATCCTAACGTATCTATGGCTAGTTGGTATTTTTTCTATTAATCGGCTGATTGGAGCTCTACTTGAAAGCGTCCAAGATACCAACAATACCGGACACTGAGCTCAGTGATGGTATCCCCTAGTTTGCTTTGTGATGGGAGTACAGGACTCTGCTCCCGCGTTGTTTATTTACGTTTACTTTGTTTTTTTTCCGTAGTGGTCTTTTGTATTTTTTAGGTAGTAACCACAGCCGACAACAGCTTCCTTCTCTAGGTGATGTCTCTAAATTTTGCCCGGGAATATTATGCACCATATTCAGCCGAGTAAAACATGGGGTCTGAGTTGATATGCATGACATGGAATGTGAGGGATATAAAAACTCCTCGAAAAAAGATCAAGGTTTTCTCACAGGTCAGACATTATCGCCCTCACATTGTGGCCTTGGTGGAGACGCACCCGACTAGGGATACAGCGCGGTGCGTACAGAAGCCTTGGGTACAATGGTCTGCCCATACATTCCACACCAGCTACTCGAGAGGGATCTCACTGTTGGTACATAAAGATGTCAGATGGGAAGCTAGGGAGACTCGGAGGGACCCTGAGGGTCATTTTATTTTTGTCAATGCATTGATAAACACCAGGAAATATGTGGTCTTATGTATCTATAATCCCCCTGGCTCATATATCCATTCTGCAAAAGGCAATGGGATTTGCCCTTAATTACCCAGACGCTGATGTTATTTGTATGGGAGACTTTAACATGGTCATGAACAACTGTTTTGATAAATTGAGGCTGGATGACGGAGTGACTGGGGGGTCCTCTCCACCGACTACAACCCCGTTGTCATTATTTATGGGGGTGGCGGGTGGTTGGATTTGTGGAGGGTGCGTCATCCAGAGTTAAGGGAATATACCTGCCACTCGTCCACTAAACGCTCTCTATCACGCATAGACTACATATTTGGTTCTAGCGGTCTGGCAATGTGGGTGGCAGATATAGAACATGGAAGTAGGGGGATTTCAGACCATAGTCCAGTCATCCTTAAACTCAAATATGGGAAAATAAACAATGGGATAGCTTGGAAGTTGAATCCTTTCTGGTTAAAATTGATGGGTCCTCCTGACAGAACGATTGATCAGTTGCATTGCTTCATCGCATCCCACCCGGAACCTCAGGATATTAATTAATTTTGGGATGCCCTTAAGGCATACCTGAGGGGCTATTTGTCCTCCACGATCTCGTATATTAAGCAGGTAACCTCAGGAAAGGATGATGAGGTGGAGCAACGACTGAAAGACTGAGGCTACATATATATCTAACCAAACCAGTGGGAACAGGAATGAATGGCTGGCTGCCCAGAGGTTATATATTCAGCATGTAGACACTAAATCTAAGCGTAAACTATTCTTTACCCGTCAATCCTATTTCGAATTGGGGAACCGGGCGGGCAAATTTTTGGCCTATCTGGTTCGCCAACATAACACCTCCAACACAATATTACAGATTCGTAGGGCGGATGGTATATTTGTGTCTTCAACTGAGGAGATTCTTGGCTGTTTTCAGGATTACTACAGGTCACTATATGAATCTAAAAGTGACTTTGACACTTTGGGGTGTTTAGACTATTTGTCAGATGTGTCATTCCCCACATTAGATCCTGAGCTGTGTTCACCACAGAGGAGATAGAAAATGCTATGACAGACATGGCTTCTGGGAAGGCCCCTGGACCTGATGGGTTTCCTGTTGAATTATATAGGAAGTACCGGGATATATTGACGCCACTTTAGGTGAAGGTATTTCGGGGAATTTGGGAGGGGAATTCTATGCCTGAGTACTTTTATGAGGCTAACATCATAGTGCTTTGGAAGGGGAGGAAGGACCCTTTGGAATGTGGATCCTATCGCCCCATTTCGTTAGTGAATGTGGACTATAAAATTTTCACCAAGATCCTAGCTACCAGACTGAATTCAATAATATTGAACCTTATACATCCTGATCAAACGGGATTTATGCCTGGTAAAAGTACTTCCATTAATATCAGAAGAGTCCAGTCAATAGTCCAATATAGCTTCCTAATGCCAGACAATAAATGGGCACTGGCATCGTTAGATGCTGCCAAGGCTTTTGATTCTCTTGAATGGCCTTTCCTCTCTGCATGTTTGCAAAGGTATTGCTTTGGCTATAAATTTATAACATGGATCAAAATATTATATATGAAACCTAAGGCCCGTATTATAGTAAATAACTCTATATCTGAATCTTTCTCATTACATAGAGGAACCCTTCAGGGTTGCCCTCTTTCCCTGGTCCTCTTCACCCTTGCGATTGAGGCACTAGCAATATGTATAAGGTCCTCCACTAACATCGAAGGTATAGATATAGCAGGTCGGGTGGATACCATAGTCTTATTGTTATGAATGAGTCACCGAGGAGGAAAAGCAAAAACAAGCTAAGCCACAGAAAACCAGAGAGGTTGGTAACTAAGCGGATTGCAGACCCCTGATCCTATCCACACAACTAGCAGTAGCCGTGGAGCGTACCTACGATGATCCTAGACGCCTCGTCACAGCTGGAGATCTAAATAATCCTAAAGCAAGAAAAGGGGAAATCTAAACTGCCCCAGAGCAGACACCAAAGCAATAGACAGCCCCCAAACATGTATTGTCGGTGAGACAAGATGAAAACACAAACACAGATGGAAAAATAGGCTGAGAAAACAATGGGGCCCACACTAACTAGAAAGGACAGGAAAGGAAAGATGCTGTCTGCAATCATGCACAAAACCCTGCCAAAAAATGCCCAACACTTTCTGATAACAAAAAACCCTGAAGTCACTAGACTTCAATTCCCTATATCAGCACTCTGGTATATTCTGAAGACAGAGCAAAAAGAGACCAATCTAATCAGGGACAAAAAGCAAACTGGCATAAACAGAGACATAGGAATGGAAATTCACCACAGCCCCAGCAGGGGCTGGCTGACCACAAAAACTGAGTAAACAAGACCAAATCTCATGTGAAAAAATAGCAGAGCACACTTAGCTTGAGAAGGCAGGAACAGAACTGGAAACCAGAACCTCAGGGCAGGAAAAAAATCACCAGCACAAAATTAGGGAGTCGGCTGTCTTAAATCCAGTCAGAGACTCCTGATGTCCACTCACAGTCCTCCTCCTCAGGTGACAGGTCTCTGCCATTTAGATCAGCTTCATTACCTACTGTTACCACTAGAGGGCGCCCGAATGGAGAACTCACGACTCCTCTGTCAACACATCCAGCTCCACCACCCTCACCAGAAGCCAGAGGTAAACCAGAAAATGAGTTCACAACAGCTAATATGCCAATGACATGGTGATATTCTTGAATGATGTGGAGGAAACTTTGCCACAGGTGATATCCCTTATAGATAGATTTAGTAAATATTCAGGTTTACATATAAATTGGGAAAAGTCTGCCCTGTTATCCCTTTCCCATGCCCCGATGCCCCAGCTGGAGGCTCTCTCCTCGCTGTCAACTGTATCTAGTTTTAAATATTTGGGCATTCACATATCTCACAAAAGTACACTTGATCTACAACTTAATGTCCACCCATTACTGGAACTAGTTAAATTTGCATCCTGGAGTAGGCTCCCATTATCTGTGGCTGGACGTATTAACCTAATTAAAATGATACTTCTCCCTAAATTTAGCTACTCCCTTCAGCATAGTGCGGTAGCGGTGCCCAGGTCCTTTTTTGTACATCTTAATTCCCTGGTCACGTCCTTTATATGGGGTAAAACTAGGCCCAAACTTAAATTGTCCACTTTACAAAGACCAAAGAATGGAGGTGGGGCGGCGTTGCCAGATTTTTTACTATATTACTTGGCTGGGCAGGCTAAAGCCTTGAGTGGATGGATGCCAGGTAATTGCCTTCCCAATTCTGAAAGTCACTTGCTTCACACTGCACAAGCAGATTGCCCATTGGAGTTCCTTGAGTTGGAGAAAACTAATGTCCCACATCTGCTACCCTTGCTCCGGTTGGCACAATTAATATGGAGACAAATCAAGAACGTAATTGGGTTTAAAGATTTTATAGCTGAAATGCCCCTGTGGAATAATAACTATTTTCCGGGGTTGTTGGATCAACCATCCACCGTTTTTTGGATTCAGTGTAGCGTCTCTTCATTGGTGGACTTGTATGACCAGGGGATCTTAAAGTCTTTTGAACAATTACAGGTCGCACATGATATTCCGAGATCTCAATTTTTTTGTTATCTGCCGCTGAGATCGGCTCTTCAATCACATATGAGGGATAGGGGTGTGGACCGTACTATTTCATCTTTACCTCTGATAGGAATCCTTAATTTGCAGGGGTCTCATATCCTCTTTGTATACATACATGCTGTCAGTAGGCAGAATCGACCATAAGCTCTATTAAGGGGAAGTGGGAACGACTCATCCCTAATGCGCAAAGAGAGGAGTAGGAGGAGATTCTGGAATCTCTGATTGGAGTGTCTCCATCTATTAATAACAGAATGATACAATTATATATAATAAATCAATCATATGTAACACCTGCACAGGGAACTGTCAGAGCAGCTACCGGCATACTGAAGCTTACAGACACTAAGAAGAGTTTTGCAGCGGCTGTTAAACAGGGACCTACAGACATTAATCGTTTTCCCCCTGAGTGGCAGTGGACTACAATTCCCAGGGACCCTTGTTTCAGTCAGATGACATGGCCTGGAAAGATAGAAGGAGAGAGAGTGGATTGGAGGAGGAGGGACTTGGGGGAGGGAGCTGACGAGAAAGTGAAAGTAAAGGCTCAGAGAGGAAGGAGCATGACAGCTTGCTGTGAGAAACAGAGCAGTGTGGATCTGCATTCTTCTATGCTGCAGAGTGTGGTGGCCCCCGCTAAGATACCCTCGCTGCTGGAGAGAGCTCAGTCCTGTCACCCTTTGAGGCCATTAACATCAAAGACCCGGAGAGTTCTGCCGGCACTCCCACCGCATAAAGGCCTAAATCCTGCCGCCCCAGCTGGTGTCCAACGAATCCTCCGACCGTTTGAGACACACAGTGAGTGCCCTTCTGAGACTTGTGGTTCTACCAGCGCTATTTACAGTGAGTACAATACAACCCAGACTATTGACAGTAATATTCATCTAAGTGCACCCACGGTTCTAATTTGCGTGCCAACATCCGCTGCAACTGGGCCCCAACGTTTTGACTGAGTTGATACAAAAAGGGGGGGGAACCTGCTATGTTATATTTGCAGGGTCGGAGTAGATGTAGATTGTGATGTGTATATAACTTTTATAGAACACCGTTATTTGTATTGTATTTTATTCCTTTAAACCCACCTCAATTCTGCTGCATAGCAATAAATCTGTTAAACAGTTTTACTCCTGTTCCCTGAGTGTGTGTACTGAGCTGTGGCAGGGGTTTCCCGAATCAGCCACTGGCAGAAGATAACTATCCTTCTGCAGTCCCAGAGAGAGAGCTCCAATCAAGAATCGGGTGGAGGCACAGCGCCCTGGAGAGGTGAGACCTTCCCCCATAACACCAAGTGTACCATGGTAGCCCTAAAGGGGTGTTACAGTGGAGGCACTGCTGAGATTCCAGAACTAACACAGGAGTATTTACTATGGAGACTTTAACAGAGCAAGAAGTGTATTTGTGGTGCGAAGAGATGGATGTTACAGCTAAACAAAGCTATGCAGTGAGTGGTGAGCTCTGTGATGCGTCTGATGAAGAGATACTGAAAATAGTTAACCGACTCACTGAACTTGCCCACCCTAAAGTGGTCGACCGCAGGAAGGAAAAGGGGGCAGTTACTCACAGCCCTGATCTCAACCGGGCAGATCTTGAGGAAAGAATATTTCCCATCCATGATAGCCGTGTCCACAGAGTATGGTCGACAATGGAAGATCGCTTGGCCTACCGAGTCCGAAGTGGAGACCCGGCAACAGGAGTCAACCACTCAGCCTAGAAAGACTATTGTAGGTCCGCCTTCTACTCCACTTAGAGCCAGTCAGGAAGAGACAGTGGCCCCTGCTGATGTGCTTATGACAGCTATGGAAAAGTTAGTCAGTTTGCAAAGATGCAGCCAGAAGGAAACTACCGTCGTCTAAGAACTTTCTCGGGTGCCCTCCCTACCCCTGCTTAAGAAGAAGGATATGATACTTGGAGGGATGTCACTTCACTGTGCTTAGAAGAGTGGCAGTGCACTGATGCCGTAAAGAAGCAGAGAATAGAAAGTTTGAGGAGTACTGCTATGGAAGTGGTGCAGGCTGCTTGGCGGAGCAAGCCACAAGCAAATTATCAAGATTATATGAGTGCTTTAGAAGATGCTTTTGGATTCCCTGAAGATGCTACTGATATTCTCTATAAACTCCGTACCACCTACCAACTGCCAGATGAGAAGATGTCTGACTATCTATACCGACTAGACAAGCTGGTTCACAGAATAGTATCTAAAGGTGGAGTCAGCCCTAAAGAAGTTTATCAGTGTCGTCTGGAACAGGTACTCAGAGGAGCTCTCACGCATGATCCAATTGCCCAGCGGATGATGTCTTGTGATAGAGAGAAGATTCCTGGTTCTTTTCATGAGCTGCTTAAGGAAGTTCGCAAGGAGGAGGTTATTTTGGCCTCAAGAGAGAAGACATCCCCTCGGGTGACTACTGTTGCCCTGAAGCCAGCAGCCGACTGCCGAGAGATTGAACTGTTGAAAGTCATCGAGAAACAGGGGGAGCAGATTACACAATTGTTAAGTGCCCAGGCCAAGACAATACAGCGGCTACAAAGTGCTGCGGAGGTAGCCGAGAAGCAAACCCTGGCTTCAGGAAGCGAGAATGATGACCTCCGTAGAGTGGAGAGTAGGAAACCAGAAGGGTGCTTTGTCTGTGGGAGTCCAGGCCATATGGCTCGTCAGTGTCCGAAGAGGTGGAGCTCAAAGAACTCTTCACATCTTTCCCATCACACTCAGAGGCCGTCTGGAAACGGGAAAGGGAGCCAGTAGAACCCCATACTGCGCCCCCATCAGCAGCTAAGACTTACTCTACCACCCCATTCAATAGTGCCTCATCGAAAACACTGCCTGAAGGTTTAGTGGGACCAGCCCCACATGTCCCCGCATATATCAATGGTCAACCTTGTACAGTATTGCTGGATAGCGGGTCTCAAGTGTCCATCATCTTCGAAGGATGGTATAAGAGATATTTATCCAACGTGCCTCTGAAACCATTGTCTGGACTCGTGGTGTGGGGACTGAGTGAGCACAGCTACCCCTACAGAGGGTACGTGTCCGTGACACTACAATTCCCAAAGACTGTTGTTGGAGTGGATAAAGAGATACCCATCATAGCGCTAATCTGCCCAGAGGCAGAGGCAGATGAGAGACCAACACCTGTCATAGTGGGAACAAATGCTAACATCTTCCGTACGTTACCTCAGTGGTGTCGGGAAGTTGGGGGAGAAAATTACTCGCAGACCCTATCCATCCACCCAGTCTGTTTGGAAGCCTATGTGAGAACGGAGGAGAAGAGGGAACTACAGCCTGAAAGCTTTGACCCTTGTTTTGAAGGAAGTGAGCTGATAGGAGAAGAAAGGAGACTGGTCATCGACAGCATGATGATGCGGGGGGCCGTTTTCTCTTTGGGCGAATGGGACATGGGCCTCGCCCAAGGAGTAGAGCATCGCATTCGGTTGAAGGATCAAAAGCCTTTCCGAGAGAGATCCCGAAGATTAGCCCCGGCGGATATCGAAGATGTCAAGTGGCATCTACGTGGTATGTTAGACACAGGAGTCATCATAGAGTCTAGTAGCCCCTATGCTACCCCATCGTGATAGCTCGAAAAAAAATGGAGCTATTCGGATGTGTGGACTATTGTACCTTGAACAAATGTACAGTCCCTGACCAGTACACTGTGCCTCGAATCGATGAAGCTTTGGATTGTCTGCAAGGGAGCCAATGGTTTTCTGTGTTAGATCTCCAGAGTGGCTACTATCAGATACCCATGTCAAAAGAAGATCAAGAGAAGACCGCTTTTATCTGCCCCATTCGGTTCTTCGAATTTCAGAGACTGCCTCAAGGACTGACAGGTGCTCCGGCCACTTTTCAGAGATGTATGGACAACGTAGTGGGGGACATGCACTTACGTGAAGTCCTGGTTTATCTAGATGATCTTATTGTTTTTGGGAAGACTCTGGAAGAACACAACCAGTGGTTGTTCAAGGTGCTGGATCGGTTGAAGGAGGCTGGGCTGAAGTTGTCCCTTGACAAGTGCCGAATTTGCCAGACGACTGTGAAATATGTGGGGCACATAGTTAGTAGAGAAGGAATTTCCACCGATCCCGCCAAAGTGGAGGCTGTTGTAAACTAAAGGAGCTTAGGTCCTTTTTAGGATTTTGTGGATATTACCGAACATTTGTACCCCAGTACTCTCGGATTGCGAAGCTGTTGACTGCCCTTACCCAAGGGCATCCCCCTTCCGGGAGGACAGCCCACTCCTCAAAGTCAAGAAAGAGGGTCTACTTCCGAGTTAATGAACTTTTTTGGGAAAGATGGACACCTGTATGCGATGAGGCATTCGAGAAACTGAAGTCATGTTTGACCCAAACTCCAGTGTTGGCCTATGCATACCCCAGTAAACCATATGTGTTACATGTAGATGCTTCTCTCTATGGACTAGGAGGGGTTCTCTACCAGGACCATGATGGCTGTCTGCGTCCCGTTTACTACATTAGTCGAGGATTGACTCCCAGTGAACGCAACTACCCAGCTCACAAACTGGAATTTCTGGCTCTGAAATGGGCTGTAGTTGACACGCTGCATGACTACCTCTATGGGGTACACTTCGTGGTTCATACTGACAACAATCCATTAACCTACGTGAGAACCACAGCAAAACTGGATGCCACGGGGTACCGGTGGCTTGTCGCCCTTTCTTTGTACGATTTCAGCTTAAAATATCGACCAGGGACCAGTAACATTGATGCAGACACCCTCTCTCGCCTGCCTAGGGAACCCTCAATTGAGGAAGAAGAGAGAGGATGGATAGAGGTCCCCGCCTCTGAGATGAAGACTCTGTGCCATAGACATCAAACTAATGACCTCCCTATGCAGTGCTGAGCTAAGTTCTTGGGAGCATCCAGTGAAGTGCTCCCATGGTTGTACTGCCGAGTGTCAAATGTAACCCCAGACTCTCTTCTCAACTGACTCGTAATCAAGTTAGAAAGGCGCAGCAGGAGGATCGGTCGGTGGGGGTAGTCCGATGGTGGGTTAAGAGAGGCTGGAGGCCCGAAAAGAATGCATTAAGAACAGAGGAGTCTGCCCTGCTGACTCGGCAGCTAGAGTCGCTAGTAGTAAGAAATGGACTACTATACCGGGAGGCAAAGCGCACAAAGGGAGGAGTCCGTAGACAGCTGGTGTTACCCACCCGATTTTGGAGGATGGTCATGAAGTCCCTGCATGATGATCATGGACATCTTGGCATCGAGAAGACCACGGGTCTTGTGGCCGACCAATTTTACTGGCCTCGGATGGAAGCCGATATTGAAGAATACTGCAAATCATGCTCCCGGTGTGTGTTGAGAAAAACCTTGCCTTTGAGAACCACCCCCCTTGAGAACATTACTAGTGATGACCCACTTGAGCTAGTGTGCATTGATTTCCTCTCCATCGAGCCTGATGAAAGCAATGTCAGTAATGTGTTAGTGGTCACTGACCATTTCACCCGATATGCCCAATCCTACCCCACTAAAGATCAAAGGGCAATTACTGTGGCAAAAACACTATGGGAGAAGTTCTTCATACAATACGGGCTGCCAGCCCACATCCATACTGATCAAGGAAGAGATTTTGAAAGTAGGCTAATCAAGGAGCTATGCGTCATCTGTGGGATCAAGAAGTCCAGAACCACCCCATATCACCCCCAAGGGGACCCTCAACCTGAGAGGTTCAACTGTACCCTTCTAAACATGTTAGGCACATTGGATCCCAGGAAGAAGGGACACTGGAGCAGGCATGTGAGTCAGTTGGTTCATGCCTACAATTGCACCACAAATGAGTCAAATGGATACTCGCCTTATTTCCTCATGTTTGGAAGACAAGTCCGCTACCAGTGGATATTAGTTTTGGGACATCCTTTTACTGTTCTAATGGGACGACCTACTTAAAATATGTTTCCCAGCTACAAGAAGATTTGAAAAAAGCTTACAGATTGGCAGAGCAGGCCTCTGGTTGGTCAGGGAGGCGCAAATAAGACTCGCTATGATTGTAGAGTTCGAGAACAAGTTTTACTGCCCGGAGATAGAGTCCTTATCCAACTTCTGGGCCTTCCTGGGAAGCACAAGCTTGCTGATCGGTGGTGTCCTGACCCTTATGTGGTGATGGAGAAGCTGCCCGGTGTCCCAGCCTACAGAGTAAAGCCTGAGAAAGGGGGCGGAGCTGTCAAAACCTATCATCGACACCATCTGTTGCCTGTGGGAAAAAACATCCCTTTACCACCATTGCCAACCCAAGTGTCATGATCCCAGTGCAGGTTTTTGAGCTGCACATCAGGGGTTAATGTCTGGAGCTCAGGGCAGGTTTTGACCTGCACACCTCGGGTTAATGATTGTGGCCTCTTTTTGGTTCTGGGAGAGCTTCTTAAACCCCTGGGAAGCTCCAATCCCTGTCAGTTATACTTTTGCCTTGGCCGAGTGTGGTGACCTCCGTGTGCCTGTGCCTGTTCGTTGTTATATCTTGTTTATATGGTTCTGACCCGGTTCTGTTCCCCGTTGTGAGTTTGCCTGTTGATTCTGTACTGTGCTACCCTCTCTGTGTATGACTTGTTGCCTGTTATCTGACTACTCTCTGCTCACCCCTCTTGTACCTTGCAGCTATCTCTGTGTATGACTCATTGGCTACGTCCTGACTATCCTCCCTGTCTATGCCCCTTGGTAACTTTGTCTCGCAGTTACCCTGCTAGGAGTTCTCTTGCAGCTCCTAGCTCTCTGGAGTTTAGGCCACGCCCCCAGCAGTCACGTGCTTCAGGTCCTGCTGTTCTGAAGTACACACCTATTCGGCTGCTGCCCGCTCCACAGGTATCTTTGAACACAGTTCGCTTTACTCAGGACACGCGCACTGGCTCAGTGAGCAAGCTCAGTGCCGTGTTCCTGACACTGTAGGAAAAGTCGTAGGTGTGAACAACCACCCCAGCTTGGGGTTGCTTCAGGAGGAAGTGACAGCGAGTCTGGGGATGAATGGGAAACCGACGGTCAATTGAGCTACAGATGGACCGAGGACCCATGCCCCATAGGCTCGGGCCCTGTAAACCAGACTCCTGAAGGGATTAATGGGAAACCGACGGTCAATGGAGCTACAGATGGACCAAGGACCCATGCCCCATAGGCTCGGGCCCTGTAAACCAGACTCCTGAAGTGGAAACACGAAAAAGGGACATTTGCCAGGAGGCTAATGCGCTCTGCCCACAATTGGGGGAGAGTTCAGAAGAAGGACATTTATTGAATGAAGAGATCCATCCGGAGGAGCCCGTTTTGGAGAGACAAGAGTCGGGGGGTGAGGAGGGGGCCCCTTCGGTACACACTCGTCCCAAACGGGACATTAGGCCACCCATGATGCTGACCTATGATAGAATGGGACATACCACTGAGGTCCCCTGGCTGGTACACCCTGATTCAAGTTTTGTTTGGCCTTATTTCCCGGTATCTCCCTTGTGTCCAGGTAATTCCAATTCTGTTTGGCCTTATTTCCCAGTATCTCCCATGTGGCCAGGTGGTGGTTTTTGTGCAGGTAAATTTGGTGTTAGTCAGGATGCCTTAACCCCCCTTCATGTTTCAGATGGTGAGTCCTCATATCGTGATGGGACACTTTCAATGACTCACCAGGGGGAGTGTTGTGAGTTCATTCTCCCCTCCGTCACTGAGGCCTGGTGAACTCCCTATTCTAGTGAAGGAAGGTAGTGAGCCTGATTGTCAGGCACCTGGTACTGATGAAGACGATTGGCTGAGTGGAGTCACTGACTGGATTTAAGGCAGCCTACGCCCTTTCTGCCCTGCGGGTGATTTCTCTGTGGACTCTTGGACACCAGTCTGATTCCTGCTCTCCTAAAGCTAAGTTTTCTGTTTTGCCTTTTTGCATTTAAGATTTGTTTTTGTTTTTCTTGCTTTTTGGATTCTGCCACTCCCTGCTGGGAGTATTTGAGATGTTTTATTTCCGCTGATCAGGATGATTGGGTTTCATTTTTGCCCTTGGCCGAATTTGCTTTAAATAATAGAGCTAGTTCTGCCACTTTGATGTCACCTTTTTTTCGTAACTTTGGGTTTCATCCTCGATTTTCTTCAGGGCAGGTGGAGCCCTCTGCCTGCCCAGGTGTTGACACTGTGGTGGAGAGAATGCACCAGATCTGGGACCAAGTGGTGGATAAGTTATCTCTCTCCCAGGAAAAGGCCCAGCGGTTTTCCAATCGACATAGGACCATTGGTCCCCAGTTTAAGATTGGTGATATGGTGTGGTTATCATCAAAAAATATTGCTATGAAGGTGGCTTCTCCTAAGTTTAAGCCTAGATTTATTGGACCTTACAAGATTTTGGAGATTATTAATCCGGTCTCTTTTCGTTTGGCTCTTCCTGTCACATTTAAGATCCATAATGTGTTCCATAAGTCCTTGTTGAAGAGGTTTGTTGAGCCAGTTGGGCCTGAGGTGGCACCTCCGGACCCTGTATTGGTTGAAGGTAACTTGGAATATGAGGTAGAGAAAATTCTGGATTCTCGTCTGGCTAGACGGAGACTCCAGTATTTGGTTAAGTGGAAGGGTTATGGTCAGGAGGATAATTCCTGGGTCTCTGCCTCTGATATTCATGCCAAAAGATTGGTGCGTGCCTTTCATCGGGCTCACCCTGATCGCCCTGGTAGCGTTGTTGAGGGTTCGGTGACCCCTCCTCAAGGGGGTTACTGTTGTGAGTTCATTCTCCCCTCCGTCACTGAGGCCTGGTGAACTCCCTATTCTAGTGAAGGAAGGTAGTGAGCCTGATTGTCAGGCACCTGGTACTGATGGAGACAATTGGCTGAGTGGAGTCACTGACTGGATTTAAGGCAGCCTACGCCCTTTCTGCCCTGCGGGTGATTTCTCTGTGGACTCTTGGACACCAGTCTGATTCCTGCTCTCCTAAAGCTAAGTTTTCTGTTTTGCCTTTTTGCATTTAAGATTTGTTTTTGTTTTTCTTGCTTTTTGGATTCTGCCACTCCCTGCTGGAGTGTGCAGTGTTCCGTTAGCTCTGTCTTCTGAAAGTACCTGAGTGCTGATTTAGTTTTTGAAGCTTAGTTGCTTCAGGGCCATTTTTATATCAGCTTGTTGGCTTTTGTCTCTGATAGGGTTTTGGCAGATTGCAGACAGCAGCCTTCCTATTCGTTCCTATCTAGGTAGTTTTTGGGCCCCGTCTTTGCTCTGCCTGTCTTTCTGTCTGTGTAAGTGTTTTCATCTTGCTTCACCGTCATTATATGTGGGGGGCTGCCTATTGCTTTGGGGTCTGCTCTGGGGCAGTTAGATTTCCCCTTTCCTTCTTTAGGCCTATGTATCTCTCCGGCTGTGAACGAGGGGTCTAGGTCATCGTAGGAACCCCCCACGGCTACTGCTAGTTGTGTTGATAGGTTCAGGGGTCTGCAATCTGATAGTTGCCAACTTCTCTGGTTTTCTGGACTTAGCTAGTATTTCTGTTTTTGCCTCCTACGGTGACTCAATCATAACAGGGGAGAATGTAACACCTGCACAGGGAACTGTCAGAGCAGCTACCGCATACTTGAGCTTACAGACACTAAGAAGAGTTTTGCAGCATCTGTTATACAGGGACCTACAGACATTAATCGTTTTCCCCCTGAGTGGCAGTGGACTACAATTCCCAGGGACCCTTGTTTCAGTCAGATGACATGGCCTGGAAAGATAGGAGAGAGAGTGGATTGGAGGAGGAGGGACTTGGGGGAGGGAGCTGACAAGAAAGTGAAAGTAAAGGCTCAGAAAGGAAGGAGCGTGACAGCTTTCTGTGAGAAACAGAGCAGTGTGGATCTGCATTCTTCTACGCTGCAGAGTGTGGTGGCCCCCGCTGAGATACCCTCGCTGCTGGAGAGCTCTGTCCTGTCACCCTTTGAGGCCATTAACATCAAAGACCCGGAGAGTTCTGCCGGCACTCCCACCGCATAAAGGCCTAAATCCTGCCACCCCAGCTGGTGTCCAAAAAATCCTCCGACCGTTTGAGACACACAGTGAGTGCCCTTCTGAGACTTGTGGTTCTACCAGTGCTATTTACAGTGAGTACATTACAACCCAGACTATTGACAGTAATATTCATCTAAGTACACCCTTGGTTCTAATTTGCGCGCCAACATCCGCGGCAACTGGGCCCCAACGTTTGGACTGAGTTGATACAAAAAGAGGGGGGGAACCTGCTATGTTATATTTGCAGGGTCGGAGTAGAAGTAGATTGTGATGTGTATATGACTTTTATAGAGCACCGTTATTTGTATTGTATTTTATTCCTTTAAACCCACCTCAATTCTGCTGCATAGCAATAAATCTGTTAAACGGTTTTACTCCTGTTTCCTGAGTGTGTGTACTGAGCTGTGGCAGGGGTTTCCCAAATCAGCCCCTGGCAGAAGATAACTGTCCTTCTGCAGTCCCAGAGAGAGCTCCAATCAAGATTCGGGTGGAGGCACAGTGCCCTGGGGAGGTGAGACCTTCCCCCATAACACCAAGTGTACCGTGGTAGCCCTCATCAGAATGTTTGTGATGTCACTTGCCAGATGCGGTTTTTATTTATATGGTGTGGCAATGTCCCACTATCCTACATTACTGGAAAGAGGTGACTACACTACTGACTTCCCTGGTGCAAACCCCTGTCCCTCGAGAGCCATTGGTCTGCTTATTTGGGGTATGGGAGGAGATCTGGGATCGCTACACTGGGGTCTTCCTGCGCGAGACGCTGTTTATGGCACGGAAGGTGCTGGCATTGCGGTGGATGGGGGGTTCATGTCCTTCCCTTAGATTCTGGATCGAGTTTGATTGTTCCATATGAGCGCACGTTATACCAAAATAGGGGATGCCCGGGTAAATTTGAAAAGATTTGGGAGAGGTGGAACTCCTCTCATCTTACTTTGCAAAGCTGAGACATCACATGCGACTTAACACGATATAGGAGACCAGGCAACGGAAATAGTAGACACTAGTTGATGTAGTGGTAGTTTAGGAATTTTAATTAGACTTTATTTCTGAAAGATACGACAAGGCTTGTGAAACTGGATTGATATACATGCTGGAAAATGTATAACCAATTGTCCTTTATGTATGTTTGGAAGGATGTACATATGGTCTTGTTTGTCTATAAGAGTGTGCAACTTCTTTGTATTGTATTTTACATTGGACGGGAACATGTGTGCTATGTATAATGCTTGTTATCATATGCCAATATGTATGTTGTACACTCTTTGTGCCCTGAGATTCAATAAACGAATTTAAATAAAAAATTGTTGGTACCCCTCGTCTAATGACAGAAAACCCACAATGGTGTCGTAGCTGTTTTCGTTCTGACCAAAGTTAGGTCTGCCAGATCACCAGTGAGGCCAAATTAGGAGTTTATGCCCTTAATTTACAAGCGCTTGGAGACAAAGGAGACTGCACACACACGTCATGGGAAAATCACTTTATCTGATGTAATGAAACACAAGGCAATCTTTTATACCATTTACAACAATATGTAACTCTATGTAGCTCATGTAGCCCCCATCATCACCTCAGGGTCATACCTTGTTTACAATGTACCCAGAACATGTTGTGGCTGACTATTGAGAACTTACACTCACTGGCCACTTTATTAGGTACACCATGCTAGTAACGGGTTGGACCCCCTTTTGCCTTCAGAACTGCCTCAATTCTTCATGGCAGAGATTCAACAAGGTGCTGGAAGCATTCCTCAGAGATTTTGGACCATATTGACATGATGGCATCACACAGTTGGCGCAGATTTGTCGGCTGCACATCCCTGATGCGAATCTCCAATTCCACCACATCCCAAAGATGCTCTATTGGATTGAGATCTGGTGACTGAGGAGGCCATTTGAGTACAGTGAACTCATTGTCATGTTCAAGAAACCAATCTGAGATGATTCGAGCTTTATGACATGGCGCATTATCCTGCTGAAAGTAGCCATCAGATGTTGGGTACATTGTGGTCATAAAGGGATGGACATGGTCAGCAACAATACTCAGGTAGGCTGTGGCATTGCAACGATGCTCAATTGGTACCAAGGGGCCCAAAGAGTGCCAAGAAAAAATTCCCCACACCATGACACCACCACCACCAGCCTGAACCGTTGATACAAGGCTGGATGGATCCATGCTTTCATGTTGTTTACGCCAAATTCTGACCCTACCATCCGAATGTCGCAGCAGAAATCGAGACTCATCAGACCAGGCAACGTTTTTCCAATCTTCTACTGTCCAATTTCGATGAGCTTGTGCAAATTGTAGCCTCAGTTTCCTGTTCTTAGCTGAGAGGAGTGGTACCCAGTGTGGTCTTCTGCTGCTGTAGCCCATCTGCCTCAAAGTTCGACGCACTGTGCGTTCAGAGATGCTCTTCTGCCTACCTTGGTTGTAACGGGTGGCAATTTGAGTCACTGTTGCCTTTCTATCAGCTCGAACCAGTATGCCCATTCTCCTCTGACCTCTGGCATCAACAAGGCATTTCCGCCCACAGAACTGCCGCTCACTGGATTTTTTTTCTTTTTCGGACCATTCTCTGTAAACCCTAGAGATGGTTGTGCGTGAAAATCCCAGTAGATCAGCAGTTTCTGAAATACTCAGACCAGCCCTTCTGGCACCAACAATCATGCCACGTTCAAAGGCACTCAAATCACCTTTCTTCCCCATACTGATGCTCGGTTTGAACTGCAGGAGATTGTCTTGACCATGTCTACATGCCTAAATGCACTGAGTTGCCGCCATGTGATTGGCTGATTAGAAATTAAGTCTTAACACACAGTTGGACAGGTGTACCTAATAAAGTGGCCAGTGAGTGTATATGATAAGAAGCATTTTTCCCTTGAAGAGTAGACAGCCAAAACTGCAGTGTCATAAGAATAAATGAAAGGCAAAAGGCAAATGAAGAATTAAAGGCAGTTAGGCATTTAAAGGCAAATCATTAACCCTTCTATATCAATGGTGACAGAAATAACTTGACTCTGACAAAAGTAATAAATCAAAAATCTATCAAAATGAACAAATGAAAGTCAGACATTGCTTTTCAACCATGCTTCCACAGAATTTTAAAAAGATAAAACTCATGAAATAGGCCTGACAGAAATAATAGTACCCTTAACTGAATATTCTGTTGCACAACCTTTTGAGGCAATCACTGCAATCAAAATATTCCTGTAACTGTCAAAGAGACTTCTGAACTCTCGACAGGTATTATTGTACCACTCCTCAAGAGCAAACTGCTCCAGTTGTCTTGTGTTTGAAGGTTGCCTTTTCCAGACGGCATGTTTCAGCTCTTTCCAAAGATGCTCAATAGGATTTAGGTCAGGGCTTATAGAAGGTCACTTCAGAATAGTCCAATATTTTCCTCTTAGCCATTCTTGGATGTTTTTAGCTGTGTGTTTTGGGTCATTCTCCTGTTGCAAGACCCATGGCATGCGACTGAGACCAAGCTTTCTGACACTGGGCAGCACATTTCTCTCTAGAATCCCTTGATAGTCTTGAGATTCCATTGTACCCTGCACAGATTGTAGACACACTGTGCCAGATGCAGCTAAGCAGCCCTAGAACATAATAGAGCCTCCTCCATGTTTCACAGTAGGGACAGTGTTCTTTTTTTGGTATGCTTAATTTTTCCATCTGTGAACATAGAGCTGATGTGCCTTGCCAAAAAGTACCATTTTTGTCTCATCTGTCCATAGGACATTCTCACAGAAGCTCTGTGGCTTACCAACATGCAGTTTGGCAAATTCCAGTTTGGCTTTTTTCTGATTTTTTTTTCAACAAAGATGTCCTCCTTGGTCGTTTCCCATGAAGTTCACTTTGGCTCATACAATGATGGATGGTGTGATCTGACACTGATGTTCCTTGAGCTTGAAGTTCACCTTTAATCTGTTTGGAAGTTTTTCAGGGCTCTTTTATTAACATTCGTATTATCCGTCTCTTTGATTTGTCATCAATTTTTCTCCTGCGGTCATGCCCAGTGAGGTTGGCTACAGTGCAATGGAGCTTAAATTTCTGAATAATATGTGCAACTGTAAGCACACAGGGACATGAACCTGCTTGGAGATAGTCTTATAACTTTTACCTTTAAAGGGAATCTTTCACCTATTTTTTGGGCTATGAGATGCGGCCACCGCCATCAGGGGCTTATCTACAGCATTACAGAATGCTGTAGATAAGCTCCCGATGTAACCTGAAAGAGAAGAAAAACGAGTTATATTATACTCACCCAGGGGCGGTCTGGACCGGGTCTCGAGGGTGTTGCGGTCCGGTCCTTTGCCTCCCATCTTGTAGCAATGACGTCCTCTTCTTTGCTTCCCGGTGCAGGTGCACTGTTCTGCCCTGTTGAGGGCAGAACAGAGTACTGCAGTGCGCAGGCGCCGGAAGAGGTCCAGTGCCTGCGCACTGCATTACTCTGCTCTGCCCTCAACAGGGCAGAGCAGTGCGCCTGCACTGGGAAGCAAAGAAGAGGACGTCATCGCTACAAGATGGGAGGCGCCGGACCGGACCCGGCCCACCCCTGGGTGAGTATATTATAACTCATTTCTTTTCTCTTTCAGGTTACATTGGGGGCTTATGTACAGCATTACAGAATGCTGTAGATAATTCCCTGATGGCGGTGGCCGCATCTCATAGCCCTAAAAATAGGTGACAGATTCCCTTTAACATGTTTGTCTATAATTTTCTTTATAATCTCCAGAGACAACTCTTTCTTTTTCTTCCTCTGGTCCATGTCCCAGAAGACTGGAGAAGAGCAAATGTTGTTCCTATCTTCAAAAAGGGGAAGAAGGTGGAACCAGGCAACTATAGGCCGGTGAGTCTGACTTCTATACCAGGAAAGATCTTTGAACACATTATTAAACAACATGTACGTAAGTACCTGGATAAGAATGAAGTGATTAAACAGAGTCAGCATGGGTTTGAAACTAATCAGTCATGTCAGACTAACTTAATTTCCTTCTATGACAGAATCACTGATTGGGTGGATCAGGAAAATGCTATAGATATAGTATATCTTGACTTCAGCAAAACATTTGACAAAGTATCTCAATCAATCCTTATTGAAAAAATGGCTAAGTATGGAATGGACAAGGCAACTGTTAGGTGGATTCATGACTGGCTTAGTGATTGGACCCAAAGAGTGGTCGTAAATGGCTGCACATCCAGTTGGAAGAATGTCTCAAGTGGGGTACCACAGGGCTCTGTCCTGGGCCCTGTATTGTTCAACATCTTTATCAACGATTTAGATGAAGGAATTGAGGGTAAACTGATTAAATTTGCTGATGACACAAAGCTAGGAGGGATAGCTAATACTAGAGAAGAGAGAGAGAGGATTCAAAAAGATATCAATAAACTGTAGCAGTGGGCAGCAACTAACAGAATAGTTTTTAACAGGGAAAAATGCAAAGTACTACATCTGGGCAATAAAAATGAAAAAAGCATATACAGAATGGGAGAAATAGGGCTAAGCAACAGCACATGTGAAAAAGACGGGTATACTAATAGATCACAGACTGAATATGAGTCAACAGTGTGATGCTGCAGCAAAAAAAGGCAAATGCAATTCTAGGATGTATTAACAGAAGCATACAATCTAGATCACGTGAAGTCATTATTGCCCTCTACTCCTCTTTGGTCAGACCTCATCCAGTTTTGGGCGCCGCATTTTAAAAAAGACATCAACAAACTGGAGCAAGTTCGGAAAAGAGCTACCAGAATGGTTACAGGTCTGCAAACCATGTCTTATGAAGAAAAGTTGCAGGATATGGAAATGTTTAGCTTGCAAAAAAGAAAACTGAGAGGAGACTTAATAGCTGTTTACAAATTTCTCAAGGGCTGTCACATTGTAGAAGGATCATCTTTATTCTCATTTGCACAAGGAAAGACTAGAAGCAATGGGATGAAACTGAATGGGAGGAGACACAGATTAGATATTAGAAAAAACTTTTTGACAGAGTGATCAATGAGTGGAACAGGCTGCCATGAGAGGTGGTGAGCTCTCCTTCAATAGAAGTCTTCAAACAGAGGCTGGACAGACATCTGTCTGGGATGATTTAGTGAATCCTGCTTTGTGCAGGGGGTTGGACCAGATGGCCCAGGAGGTCCCTTCCAACGCTACGATTCTGATTCTATAGAAGACCGGGAGACGGGGGGGGGGGGGGAGCAGCGCAGTGAGGTAATTATCGAGCAGGGGGGAGGGATAAAGAATCCAGCAGCAGCTGACCTGTGAATGCTCCTGTCACTCACACACATACAGCAGTGTGTTGTCTTAAGGGGGCTTCACACATAGCGATATCGCTAGCAATATCGCTAAAGCATCACCGATTTTGTGACGCAGCAGCGATATTGCTAGCGATATCGCTATATGTGACACCTACCTCCAACCTGGCTCCCCGCTGGCTATCGCTGATCGTGCGAGAACGTCCTGGGCCGTTTCTCGGCGGCTTCCTGCTGGCGCCGACGAGCGACGTGTGGACACGGGCGGGAGGACGTCTTCATCGCCGCGTCTGACAATTGAGTAACGACCGCCGACCGCTGCTGCATCGCTAGTGAGATCTGCCTGTTTGGCAGCTCACTAGCGACCATTTAGCGATGCACCAGCGATCCTGACCGGGTTGTATCGTTGTCGGGATTGCTGGTGCATCGCTAAATGTAACGGGACCCTTTGCTCCTGCAGCTGTGGGGGGGTGAGGAGTCTGCACAGCTCAGTCCTATTGTCTGGGATTGTCTGTGTTTCTAATCCCATCCTCTGTGATACTCTCTGCTGAGCTGTGTATCTAATCCTCCCATGTGTGATACTGACTTCTGCGCCGTGTATCTAATCCCATTCTGTGCTAGTCTATTGAGCTGTGTATGCAATCCTATCCTGTGTGATACTCACTGCTGAGGCGTGTATCTAATCCTCTGCTGTGTGATACTGTATGAAGAGCTGTGTATCTAATCCCATCCTGTGTGGTACTGTGCTGAGCCGTGTATCTAATCCTATCCTGTGATACTGTATGCTGAGCCGTGTATCTAATCCTATCCTGTGTGATAATGTATCCAGAGCCGTATATCTAATCCTATCCTGTGATACTGTATGCTGAACTGTGTATCTAATCCTATCCTGTGTGATACTGTATGCAGAGCCGTGTATCAAATCCTATCCTGTGATACTGTATGCTGAGTCGTGTATCTAATCCTATCCTGTGTGATACTGTATGCTGAGCCATGTATCTAATCCTCCCATGTGTGATACTGACTGCTGAGCCATGTATCTATTCCTATCCTGTGTGATACTGTATGCAGAGCCATGTATCAAATCCTATCCTGTGATACTGTATGCTGAGTCGTGTATCTAATCCTATCCTGTGTGATACTGAATCCTGAGCCGTGTATCTAATCCTCTCGTGTGTGATACTGTATGCTGAGCCGTGTATCTAATCCTCTCCTGTGTGATACTGTATGCTGAGCCATGTATCTAATCCTCCCATGTGTGATACTGACTGCTGAGCCATGTATCTATTCCTATCCTGTGTGATACTGTATGCAGAGCCGTGTATCAAATCCTATCCTGTGATACTGTATGCTGAGTCGTGTATCTAATCCTATCCTGTGTGATACTGACTCCTGAGCCGTGTATCTAATCCTCTCGTGTGTGATACTGTATGCTGAGCCGTGTATCTAATCCTCTCCTGTGTGATACTGTATGCTGAGCCATGTATCTAATCCTCCCATGTATGATACTGACTGCTGAGCCTTGTATCTAATCCCATCCTGTGATACAGTCTACTGAGTCGTGTATCTAATCCCATCCTATGTGATACAGTCTGCTGAGCCATGTATCTAATCCTATCCTGTGTGTTACTGTCTACTTAGCTATGTATCTAATCCTATCCTGTGTGATACTGTGCTGAGCCGTGTATCTAATCCTATCCTGTGTGATACTGTCTGCTGAGCAGTGTATCTAATCCCATCCTGTGATACTGTCTGCTGAGCCGTGTATCTAATCCTATCCTGTGTCATACTGACTGCTGAGCCGTGTATCTAATCCTCTCCTGTGTGATGCTGTCTGCTAAGCCGTGTAACCAATCTCCTCCTGTGTGAAACTGTTTGCTGAGCTGTGAATCTAATCCTCCCATGTGTGATACTGATTGTATTATGTGTGATCTATATGGCAGTATTATGTGAGATCTATATGGCGGTATTATGTGAGATCTATATGGGTGGTATTATGTCTGAACTATATGGCGGTATTATGTGAGAACTATATAAGCGGTATTATGTGAGAACTATATGGGCGGTATTATGTGTGAACTATATGGCGGTATTATGTGTGATCTATATGGTGGCATTATGTGAGAACAATATGGCAGTATTATCTGCAGAAAGGGGAGCCATTCTAGGGTGGTTCTGGCTGAGCACCTGCACATGGGTCTGGGGTAATAGAGAGGGCAGCATGACCTCCAACTAGGTGCAGTCGGGGGAGGGCTGGTGAGGCAGCTGAAGAGAGGGGTCTCATTTTTATTGTTACTATATGGCTACATTTCCCCCAGCCTGCTTTCCAGCGTGACCCCGGACTGTACCTGTCGCCTCGCTTTCACACATCGCCAGGACAGCATGGAGAAGACAGGATCTGAGGAGGGGAATGGGGTCTTTGCATGCAAAGTCTGGATCAGAACAGGCCATCAATCAGCATAAATGTTTCCTGAATTTCTATGGAGCAGACAAGCAGACGGTCCATCCATGTGTATAAAACACAGCACTCTATGTACAATCCCTGGCACCGAACAGGATGCCCCCCCATAGACCAGCACACTGCACTCCTGAAATACTTTGTGCTGCTGTCACCCTGCTCCCTCCACCATATAGCTCCCAGAATCCTTGCTGCCTGCCATCCTCGGTGACTGTCTACTTGTCAGTATAAGTTAGCAGTCACCAACAAAATGACTCCTCACTGTGTTCCTAAATGTCATCCTCTCTTATCCCTTAGCAAACACCCAGATAGGGAGGAGAGGAGTGACATCACACCCATGTCAGCAGACTCAGCCCATATTTACTGCAGGGCAGTAATGTGAGCTAGTTGTAGTTGGGTTTTTGTCAAATTTCAGTAGCTGCTCCTCTATTGTTTAAAAGTGGAAATACCAAACCTTTTAAAATTATTTTTCATATTTTACGAAATTATAAACAAATGATTATATTTTTTTAAGAAAACATTAATTCTTTACATTTTTTCAATTACTGGAAAAAAAAATTTTTGATGGCACCTTCTCTTTAAAGGAGAAACTCTCTTGTACACAGAAACAAGATAGATGGGTAACTAATGACCTCTAAAGGCTGTAAATGGTACTACATTATGAATATTTAACTTGCTTCTCATGAATGGGCAGAACAACATGTATCATTAAAAGTCATGTTTTAACTCTACATATCAATGGGGATCAGTTGCCGGTCTTGTGTCTCTGGCCACCCCACTGCCTCTTCCTCCCTGTTGTGGTGCTGTGGATCCTTCCCCCTGTGTTCTGCTGTCCTTGCTCTGCATGTCACCTTCCCAGGGTGGGTCAGTGTCTTCATCTTCCACCACCTCGTCTTCCTCTTCCTCACCCTGGTCCTCCTCCTGACTTGCTGATATAACAACACCCCTTGCTGACAATTGTCTCATCATCATCCAGCTCTAGCAACAGTAGTTGCATTTTCCCAAAGTCACCTTCTTATGAGCGTGGCTGCGCAAATAGTTTTTTGAGCAGTGAAATTTTATATGGCATTTAGCATTCTACAGTTGGGCCTCAAAATCCCCCCAAAGAAGAAATTGTTAGAAAAATTGCACTGCTGTATTTATACTGCAGTCTCATGCGTCTGTCATGGTAGTGCAGATTTGCCTGGCATAGTAATACAGCCTTATTTTGAGCTGTGAAATTTTACACAGCATTTAGCATGCTACAGTTGGGCCTCAACCCCCCCAACAAAAAAAAAAGAAATTGTTAAAAAAAATTAACATTTCTATATCTCTTTTTGAGGGTTTTTGAGGCCCAACTGTAGCACGATAAATGCCATATAAATACTCAAAAACATTGCAGTATTACAATGCCAGAAAAATGTGCCCAATTCAAATTGACGTATGAGATTGCAGTATAAATATAGCAATGCGATCTATTTATCAATTTTTTGGGGGAGGGGTTTGAGGCCCAACTGTGGCACACTAAATGCCTTATAAAATTTCACTGCTCAAAAAAATTGCAGTATTACAATGTCAGGCAAATTTGCCCAATTTGAGATGGACGTATGAGACTGCAGTATCAATATAGCAATGCTATTGAGATCCAGCCACATCTGGCTGTATGCTTTTGACACACAACTGCTGCAGTAAAAATGGTGTATAACGTTTCCCAGCTCAGAACAATTTGCAGGATTAAGAGCAAAAATAATATTATTAGCCCTGAAAATAGGTTTTGGTATCAGTTGCAGGCTGCAGCAGAAAGGTCGTACAATTCACCCTATCCTATCCTACATGATTCCTTCAGCACAATCTCTCCCTATGTGCTGCTAACAGCAGTATTAATATGTATTATTTTTTTTTTTAAATTCGTTTATTAAACTTTGAAACAAGAAAAGGATGTAATGTACAACATACATAATTGCTTTGTGGTTGTAAACATTGTACAGAGCATACACATTACCGTCTATTTGTTAAATACTAAACAAAAATTGAACACTCTTATTAATAATATACGGGTAATATATGCATAATCCCCCAAGCATATACAGAAAGCAACAGGCTATACATTATAAGCATGAACACCAGTCATATCTCACAAGCCTTTATCGTGTCGCTCAAGTAATATAGATTGATTATAAGTTCCTAAACTAAACTACGACTACGTCAACTATTTACTAATTCGCAGCCTACTATCTTGCACTATATTATCTCATATGCAATGTCTCCATTCTACAAAGTAAGATGAGAAGAATTCCACCTCTCCCAGATCTTTTCAAATTTTCCCAAGCATCCCCTGTTCTGATATAACGTGCGCTCGTATGGAACAATCGTATTTACCAAGTCAATCCAGGTTCTAAGAGAGGGACATGAATTGCCCTTCAACCATAGTGCCAATACTTTCCGTGCCATAAACAGCGTCTCACGTAGAAAAAGCCCAACATGGTGACCCCAAATCTCCTCCTCCCATACCCCAAACAAGCAGACCAATGGTTCAAGAGGGACAGGAGTTTGCACTAGTGATGACAAGAATAGCTTCACCTCTTTCCAGTAATGTAGGATAGTGGGACATTGCCATATCATGTGAATAAAATCTGCATCTGGTGAGTGACATCGCAAACATTGTGATGATTGGAATCGACCAATCTTAAAAAGTCGTATCAGAGTCAAATATGTTTGGTTTATTATATACAGCGGTATCATTCTATTATTAATAGATGGTGATACTCTGATCGGAGACTCCAGGATCTCTTCCCACTCTTCTCCCTGCGTATTAGGAATGAGTCTTTCCCACTTCCCTTTAACAGAGCTTATGGCAGATTCTGCTCCCACCGACAGCATGTACGCATATAAAGAGGAGATAAGGCCTTGGGGACCCTGTGAGTTAAGGATTCCGATCAAAGGTAGGGACGAAATGGCACGGCCCACACCTATACACCTTATGTGTGACTGAAGAGCAGATCTTAGTTGTAAATAGCAGAAAAATTGAGATCTCGGAACATCACATTTAGCCTGTATCTGCTCGAAAGACATTAAGGTTCCATGATCATACAAGTCTCTTATCAAGGAGACATTATGTTGAATCCAAAAATCAGTGGATGGGTGACTTAGTAATAACGGAAAATAGACATTTTCCCATAGTGGCATATTAATATGTATTATTATTAGCCCTAAGAAGGGCAGTTATTGTGCTTAACAGAAATATATAAATGTGGTTGAATCCTTGGGCTAATACGCAGCTACAATTCTGTCCCTCTCTCATCAGCACCTCTCCCTACGCTGCCTGTATCCGAGGTACAGTGTGTCGAGCATGGCATCACGGGTCTTATATAGACCTGATGACGCTATGCGGCCAGCCAATCACAGTAATGCTACAAACCAAGATGGCTACGGCATTAGAGTGACTGTTAGGCATTCCCCACATGTTTATTGGCTGTGTATAGAGCACTAAACATGCAGGGTGGGGACTCGAGCTCCCGCTCAAAAATTCAAAAAAATACTCGCTGAGTAACGAATATCCCAAGGACGCTGATGCTCGAGCAAGTGACGAGTAGTGACGAGCACACTGGCTCATCACTACATTTTAGTTTTTTTTTCCTTTTTTTTGCACAATGTGCAAATAAAGGTGTGGCCTTGGTGTCCCTTTCCTTTGAGCTGGACATTATATTCATGTAGTTTCCCATGACTGCGTGTCCATTAGCCGGGTCTCAATCCTTCTCAGCCTTTAACCCCTTTCTGACATTAGGTGTAAATTTACACCGACGTCGGACTCCAGAACTGAGCCCACATCTTTCCCGGGACATGTCAGCTGTTTTGAACAGCTAGCATGCCCGGAATAGCCACGGGTGGAATCGCGATCCACCCGCGGCTATTAGCTAGTTAAATGCCGCTGTCTATCACTGACAGCGGCATTTAACTCCTGCTTCCGGCCATCGGTGACCCCCATCATATGATCACGGGTCACCAGTTCATTGGCGTGACAACCAGAGGTGTCCTGGAGACCTCTATGGTTTTCAGTGCCGGCTTGCTGTGAGCGCCACCCGGTGGTCGGCGCTCATAGCAAGTGAGTAATTCTGCTCATAGCCTCTATGTAACAGAGCCAATCAGATTATGGCAGCTTCTAGTCTCCCATGGAGACTATTGAAGCATGCCAAAAGTTAAAAAAATGTTTTTAAAAGTATAAAAAAGTATAAAAGTATAAAATATAAAAATTCAAATCTAACATCTGTGATGTCTTTACCTCAAGCTGGTCACTTCATACCTCGCAGTATTTTTTATTTTTCAGATATGATGTTGTACTCGTGTATTATATCGCTTCCTCAGTTTTTAATTTGCAAAGTAATTCAATAGATTATATAATATACAGTATAAAGATATGCGGTCTGTGTAGTGTTCCTACCCTACAGGACAAAAATACATAGACTACCATTCAAAAGTTTAGGGTCACATAGAAATGTCCTTATTTTTGAAAGAAAAGGACAGTTTTTTCCAATGAAGCTAACATTAAATGATTCAGAAATACATTCTATACATTGTTAGTATGGTAAATGACTATTCCAGCTGCAAACGTCTGGCTTGTAATGCAATATCTTCATCGGTGTATAGAGGCCCATTTCCAACAACCATTACTCCAGTGTTCTTATGGTACTTTGTGTTTGCTAACTGTGTAAGAAGGCTAATGGATTTTTAGAATACCCTTGAAAACCCTTGTGCAAGTATGTTAACACAGCTGAAACCAGTTTGGCTGATTAGAGAAACTATAAACCTGACCTTCCTTTGAGCTAATTGAGAATCTGGAGCATTACATTTGTTGGTTCCATTAACTCTCAAAATGGCCAGAAAAAAAGAACTTTCATGTGAAACTCAACAGTCTATTCTTGTTCTTAGAAATGAAGGCTATTCCATGCCAGAAATTGCTAAGAAACTGAAGATTTTCTACAACGGTGTGTACTATTCCCTTCAGAGGAGAGCACAAACAGGCTCTAACCAGAGTAAAAAGAGAAGTGGGAGGCCCCGCTGCACAGTTGAGCAAGAAGACAAGTACATTAGAGTCTGTAGTTTGAGAAATCGACGCCTCACAGGTCCTCAACTGGCAGCTTCATTAAATAGTACACGCAAAATGCCAGTGTCAACGTCTACAGTGAAGAGGCGACTCTGGGATGCTGGCCTTCAGGGCAGAGTGGCAAAGAAAAAGCTATATCTGGACTGGCTAATAAAAGGAAAAGATTAACATGGGCAAAATAACACAGACAGAGGAAGATTGGAGAAAAGTGTTATGGACAGACTAATCCAAGTTTGAGGTATTTGGATCACACAGAAGAAAATTTGTGAGATGCAGAACAACTGAAAAGATGCTGGAAGAGAGCCTGACGCCATCTGTCAAGCATGATGGAGATAACGTGATGGTCTGGGGTTGCTTTGGTGCTGGTAAAGTGGGAGATTTGTACAAGGCAAAAGGGATTTTGAATAAGGAAGGCTATCACTCCATTATTCAACGCAATGCCGTACCTTGTGGACTGCGCTTGATTGGAGCCAATATCATCCTACAACAGGACAATGACCCAAAGCACACCTCCAAATTATGCAAAAACTATTTAGGGAAGAAGCAGCCAGCTGGTATTCTATCTGTAATGGAGTGGCCAGCACAGTCACCAGATCTCAACCCCATTAAGCTGTTGTGGGAGCAGCTTGACCTTATGGTACGCATAAAGTGCCCATCAAGCCAAACCAACTTGTGGGAGGGGCTCCTGGAAGCATGGGGTGAAATTTCTCCAGATTACCTCAGCAAATTAACTGCTAGAATGCCAAAGGTCTGCAATTGCTGCAAAGGAAGCATTCTTTGACAAAAGCAAAATTTGAAGGAGAAAATTATTTCAAATAAAAATCTTTTATTCGAACCTTGTCAATGTCTGGACCAGATTTTAAATTCATTTGGCAACTCATTTGATTAATAAAAGTATGAGTTTTCATGGAAAACACAACATTTTCTGGGTGACCTCAAAATTATGAACGGTAGTGTATTTATTTATTTAATTTATTTCCCTATGTAGGTAAAAGAAAATACTCTTCAATTCTAGCCACACAGACTTTTTGTAGTACTGCAATGGATTTTAACTGTTGAGTGTCTGCTGCACAGGTAAAACTACAGACATAGCATGATATAATCAATCAGTAATATAGGAAAAAATCTCCAAGTAGTTCCAATCATATGAAAAGACTGTAATAGGTTCATTTAACTCTGTATCATGTGACTTCTGAGGAAGGGCTGGACGTAAAGCGTTCCTGAGGATTCTCACTGCAGAGCAGCCAGCTGCATTATTGCTGACTGCATTACAAGTAAAAGCTGCGCTCTATGACATGAGCATAAATGGATGCTGGGAACAGTTCTCCAATTGCTTCTTAATAACAATTCCCTAGATTTCAGGGAGCAACTTAGGGTCACATATTGTTTGCATATAAGTGGTAATGCCCAAATATATGCCAGAAAGCATTAGCATTCACAAATTGCAGCATGACGATATAAACTGGTGAACTGTTTTATGGTTCTCGTAGAAAACAGCAGCAATTTATAGAGAATAGCTCCATTAATGTGTTATGAAGAGAAACTATAAACATGTGTCTCCTGGCATGTCACCATTCGAGTCAGCCCGCTGTGGATGTGCAAAACTTCCCCTGGCATTTCATATTTTAAATTTTATGCTGAGGTGTCTCTCTCTACCTTGTTTGTTATTCCCATTATGGAAAAAGCTATTTTATTGGCTAATTGCTTTTTAACCCCTTCATCTAACAATATAGGAAATACAGAGACAAGAAAGTTCCTTTATAGCTTTATGTTATCCAATTATTCATTTTCATAGAGCATTGCAGGATATTTGTGAAGGTTATTCTAAACTGCACGGTACTGCGACACACTCTAAATGATTGATAGTTACACCAAAAGCCACCAATGCTCTACTCTTCCTATTCTTGTCCCAGTTGTAGATTCATGCCATGCGGTAACTGAAGCACCGCAGACACTCCAGGACTGATGCTGTAGCCCTCTGCCTTACAGCACGGTGTGGATAGAAGTAAGATCATCCCTCCTTTATTTAGAACCACAATGCTGCATCATCCTGACTCCCATAAAATATACCTCCTCTTCCATATCACTTAAATCTAAAATTACATTTGATGTGTACTTAAACATACTACTTCCAATTAAAAAGATATGTTGAAGAAGATACTTCTATTTTTGTGCTTGTGAAACCCTAAATCCTGTTTATGACAGGAAAATCTTAAGTGTAATGCAAAAAGTTTTGACACCTTCTGGGACATGAATCTGAAGTAGCGCCAGCTAACTGATTAAAATTACCCAGAAACAATGATTCACTTAAAAAATGACTTAGTTAATTCCAATAACTTAGGATAGTGCTTTGTTGGCCACAGTCCCAGCCAATACAGGTCCAGGGTCAGCAGCTAGACCAATTGCATCAGCTTCATCATCCATTGCCTCTTTACTGTCTTGGACCCTGTTCAGTGAGGCTAAGAGATCTTTATGTGAGGATGTGCATATTCATTATGATGTTTAGCGCTTCCACTGCAGTAAGTCCTCTATAATGGCACATGCTTTTATGCTAACAGAAAGGACTTTGTTAGGGTGGTTTTACACAATGTCTTTTCTACATTTCTTCTTATGTATTTTGCAGCATTTTCCTTGCAGCAAAACCTTCTCCTGGCAGATTTAGTACATCAGTAGGAAAATATTAAAGGGAACCTGTCAATAGCATGACCGCATATGATGATTTAGCGAATCCTGCTTTGAGCAGGGGGTTGGACCAGATGGCCCAGGAGGTCCCTTCCAACTCTACGATTCTATGATTCTATGATTCTATATGGCGACTTCAGTTTTACCTTCTCCTCGATACCTCACCGCCTCCTATCATCCCCCTCCTTCCTTTCTCCTGAGAATAAGACACGGTACAATTTAAATTCTTTGGATAATTTTGGCCACAGCGGCCAATTTTATTAACAAACATTAACAATAAACATTAAATAATTCAAAATTATGAGGGGAGGGTTCTTGGAGCTAGAAAGATCTGGCTATAAACTTATTTCCACCATGTTACCCCCAGCCGTCCAGCCCAGCTCGAGGGCACCGTAACTCCCCTTCTGGGAGACCAACCACCATAGCTCCCGAGGTAAAACCCCGTCCAGAGCCCATACCCAAAAGCCAGATCCCCCATACCATTTTAAACTGTCGGGAATGTTACTTCCGAATCCTTCCCCGACCAATCACCGTCAACTCCAAGAACCCCACCCCCCGCCCCACAGCCACTGTGACAACAGCAACAACGACGCCTCGTATAGACCCTGACAAGAATCTATATACCGATCACCCCTTTTTTTTTTTTTTTTTTTTTTATAAAACGTACATCCCCTAGCAGCCCCCAACATGCTACCCAAAACAGGGAGGGTGGGTGGGACTTCTCTCCTCTGCTCCTGGCTGGTGAGTGCGGTTTTTCCCGCACTTTTTCCCTAATACAGGCTGCCCCCACCTTAAACCCCTCCCCCGGCCCCCGTCCCGGCCAACCATTTCAAACTGGCACAACACTTAGTTCAAACTTCCCGCCCATAGCAGTCATGGGGGGCTTCCCCTAGGCTGTGCCCTTCCCCAGCCCCCTTCTTGACCGCATATGGCGACTTCAGTTTTACCTTCTCCTCGATACCTCACCGCCTCCTATCATCCCCCTCTTTCCTTTCTCCTGAGAATAAGACACGGTACAATTTAAATTCTTTGGATAATTTTGGCCACAGCGGCCAATTTTATTAACAAACATTAACAATAAACATTAAATAATTCAAAATTATGAGGGGAGGGTTCTTGGAGCTAGAAAGATCTGGCTATAAACTTATTTCCACCATGTTACCCCCAGCCGTCCAGCCCAGCTCGAGGGCACCGTAACTCCCCTTCTGGGAGACCAACCACCATAGCTCCCGAGGTAAAACCCCGTCCAGAGCCCATACCCAAAAGCCAGATCCCCCATACCATTTTAAACTGTCGGGAATGTTACTTCCGAATCCTTCCCCGACCAATCACCGTCAACTCCAAGAACCCCACCCCCCGCCAACCACGAACAGCCCTGACCACCTCAGGCTCGTGAGTGCCCCAAAACCACCAAGGCCCTCTCGATCCCCTCCTGTATTGACAGTGCCCATAAATCAATACCAATAGAATTTAAATGAACCCCATCGGCCAACCAAAAATTACCGCCACCTGTCTCCAACTCAAAGTGACGAACACTAATGCCCCCGTTCCTGGACACAAACGCCGACACCGCGCGATTCAATTTCACTCTTGCCCTGTTAATCCCTTTCAACGATCTCGCTTGCCTCCACCTCTGTCTGGGTACCACATCTGACCATACCATCACCACGTTCGGGAACGATGTCCACAACCTCAAAAAATCGGAACGTATGTCCCTAATTAATTCTCTCACCGGCCTGACCCCTAAATCATTGCCCCCCACATGGAAAACAATAATGTCGGGGGTTCTATCCAAGCGAGCGGACTTGGTTAACTCAAGGAGCACCCTGCTCCATACCATTCCTCGGAAACCCAACCAACGGACCAGCACCTGCTTCCTCCCAAAGCCCAATTGCCTACCATCTGGCCTCGCGTCGGCTCGTAGCGCACCCCAATAAACGTAAGAGTTTCCGAATATCCAGGCAAGAAAGGGGGCGCCACCTGGAAAAAACACAACAGAATATAGGAAACACATCGAGGACATGCAAACCACGCAGCTAACGCCGAACATACAGTAAATACCGATCCGACTGCCACCTGCCAATTCTCCTAATCGCATCAGCCCCCAACCCAAGGCTGTCCGCTTCAGTCGCAGCACCAATTCTAAATGAATGAGACCCATACATGTCCTGGGGAAGGCCCAACTCTACCAATCCCTTCTTCAAAACCGCAATGAACTGGAACCGAGACAAATAGGTGCCGTCCGCATGGCACAAGAGAGGACCCGTCCTACCCGCCCATACGCCCCAATATGCTTCCAAACAGCCACTAGGGCACATTAATGCCCCAACAACTCGCCCCAAAACTACACGTCTGCCCCTACCCTGTTGATCAGTTTTTGAACGCCGAATCCAAAAAACAATGCCCCCGCCCAAAATTCCACATCTTCT
The DNA here is from genome assembly GCF_039654945.1 of Dendrobates tinctorius. Classification (NCBI taxonomy): domain Eukaryota; kingdom Metazoa; phylum Chordata; class Amphibia; order Anura; family Dendrobatidae; genus Dendrobates; species Dendrobates tinctorius. Next base: position 34,764,627 of record NW_027361733.1, read on the forward strand.
GCCAACACCCCTCCCGCCGAAACCCTGCTGCCTGACACCACCTCGCCAATGCGCATTGCCCCAAAAAAGGCCAAAGAAAAAGCCAGCCGAAACAGGGCCAACTCAAAAACTGACGTGCAAATGCCCCAAGGACTCTGCCTAAGCCTTCCAACGTACTAAACGAAATAGGCCTTCGTTTGTCCCCGGCCTTGTTACCCCTCCGAAACCCTTTTAACGCCTGACTCACTAAGAAGCTCTTCGTAACGTCCCCCACCCCTTGCAACTTGAAACCGAAAGCTAAACCCGCTACAAACTTGTTTACCTTAGCAGCAGACCAACCGCTGTCAGCTGCCTTCCCAATCAAAAACAATACCGCCAACATCCTATCCTCATCACTTTCGACCCCACCCCACTCTGCCAACCAGCTCTGCCATACTCGCCACGAAGAATCGTAGGCCGACCATGTCTGCTGCGATAAGGATTCCCGAATCAGTCTTCCTGCTCTTCCGTAATCACCTTCCACAGAAAGGAAGGGCATTCCACGCCCGTGGCATCCGCTCCTGGCGCCAATTCTCGAAAACGGCCCCACTGAAAACGAGACAAAGAGTCTGCTATTGAATTCGTAACCCCGGGCACATGCACTGCAGAAATCCCCGCGTTCAGATTCAGACAGCGAAGAACCAAAACCCTAACCAATCTAACTACGGGGGGAGAGGAGGCCGACAAACTGTTAATGACCGCTACAACACTCGCGTTGTCGCAATGAAAGCGCACTCTCCTATTTTCGAACATGGGACCCCACACCAAAACAGCTACCACGATAGGAAACAGCTCCAATAGTGCCAAGTTTTTGGTAAGGCCCAACAACTTCCACTCCTGAGGCCACCGCCCCACACTCCACCTACCCTTACAGTAGGCGCCGTAACCAAAGCCGCCTGCTGCATCCGTAAATATTTCAAAATCAAAATTGCTCAATGTCTCCTCCTGCATCAGCGACCGCCCATTGTAATTCCGCAAAAACCGATGCCAAACCATCAAATCGTCCCTATGCTCCTTCGTCAAGCGAACGTAATGGTGCGGAGCCTTCACTCCCGCCGTCGCGCTAGCCAAACGACGAGAAAAAATTCGACCCATAGGCATGATCCTGCAGGCAAAGTTCAATCTCCCCAATAGGGATTGTAATTCCTTGAGGGTCACTTTGCACAACTTCGAAATCCTGTCTACCTCCTGTTTCAACAATGCCAACTTGTCCTCTGGTAACCGACACTCCATCCTCTCCGAATCGACAACTATGCCCAAAAAACTTATAACAGCCTTAGGGCCTTCCGTCTTCTCAGATGCCAGCGGCACCCCAAAATGCTCCGCCACCCAAACCATGCCTGCCAACGCGTTCCTACACAACGGCGAATCCGGGGGGCCAATAAAAAGAAAATCATCCAGATAATGAATGATCGACTGCATTCCTGTAACATCCCTCACCACCCTCACCACCCACTCCAGAAAAGTGCTAAACGTCTCAAACAAGGAACAAGAAATTGCGCAACCCATCGGCAAACACCTATCGAGGTAGAAATTCCCCCTCCAAAAACATCCCAGCAGTGGGATACTATCTGCATGAACCGGTAGTAACCGAAAAGCGGACTCAATGTCTGTCTTTGCCAACAAAGCCCCTGACCCATAACGTCGCACCCACTTAACCGCCGTATCAAAAGAGGTATACTCCACAGAACACAACTCCCTATCGATACCGTCATTAACTGACAAGCCTTTTGGATAAGACAAATGCTGAATCAAACGAAACTTATTCGGCTCCCTCTTAGGCACAACCCCCAACGGGGAAACAATCACGCCCGCAACAGGAGCCGTGGGGAACGGACCGGCCATCCTGCCCAAATCCACTTCCTTTTTTAACTTCTCATCTACTACCTCCGCATGCATTATCGCCGACCGCAAATTTTTAACAGAAAAAGGAACCACATGGCCAGGAGGTGGAATCCTGAAACCGTCAACAAAACCATTCAAAAGCACGCTGGCCTCTGCCCGAGCCGGGTACCTACTTAGAAAGGGGGCCATCTCTTGAACCCTCACCGGGCTCTCCCCCTTGACCGGCACCCACATTTGGCTTTCCTTTCCCTTTCTTAAAACATTTGGAAGTGCCGTGTGAGCTACCGTTGCAGTGGGAGCACACGTGCTTGAACTTGCAGCCCGCCCCGTACTTGCACTGCCCGTCATTAAATTGCCAGCACGCTCCCGACTTCTCTCTTCCTCCCTGGGTTGCCTGAGCACTGCTACCCTGACCTGCTTGCTGACTGCTGCTGCCCCCGCTCCCGTGAAAGGACTGCCCATACCTCACTGGGGCCATCACCTTCAGCCACAGCCCGATATCCTTTTGATCCCACTTTATCTCCGGCCGTACCGCCTTCCTCTGCCTAAACTGCTCGTCGTATCGCAGCCACGCCTGGCCCCCATAAATACGATGCGCCTCCCCGATAGCATCTAAATAACAAAAAAGGCCAGAACAATTATCCGGAGACTTCTCCCCTATGACACTAGCCAAAATAGCGAATGCCTGCATCCAATTCACAAAAGTCTGCGGGATCAGACGCCACCTCCTCTTTTCTTCCTCCTCTTTTTTACTATCGTCCTTCTTCCCCTTATCCAGGTTAAACTTTTCCAACGGCAGCAATGAAAATATCTCCACATATTCGTCCCGCCAAATCTTCTCCTTCACTTCTTTCTTTAAATGGGCCCCCAGCGGCCCCTCAAAGCACACATAAACCTCTCCCTTAGCCCTATCGTCCAGTTTTATCCTATCCCCCTTATCCGTTTCCGTCTGCACTGAAACAGATACTCCTGCCGCAGCTCCTTCATCGCATTCTACCGCGCGTAACACGTCACCACCCGACTCTGTGCCCGAACAACGACTCACTATCCATGCCCCCGCTGGGGACGGAGCTGCCTCCCCAATTACCCCCCCTCCAATCTCCTCAATATTTGCGACATGTTCGCCAAAATGTCCCTTAGCCCCGGCACCTCAGCCCCGCTAGGCCCACTACGCCCCATCCGCTCCCTACCATCTCCCTGCCTGCCCCCATCATCCTGCAATACAGCCCCTGCGGGCGACAAACACGACATGGAGCCATACTCACATAGCTGCGCGGGTGCTGTGTCCGAGTTCAGTTCATTTACAGCTGTCTCTGCAGCGCTTCAGAGTAAAACAAACATGGCTGCAATTGCGTAGCCAGGCTCTTATTGCAGAGGTTCAGTTATAGAGGTTATATGCAGAGGTTTGAATCTAATTACAGGTTACCTTTAAGCTCAATTCAAACATTGTGTTTTTTGTTCTGGTGGTTTTTTAGATCCATTTTTAATTTTTTTCCAGGTGCATTTTTTTTCCAAATACAGCATACTGTAGATGTTCGATTTCCACATTGGCTTCTCCGTAGGAAAAAATGCATAAAGAACGCATGTGGCAAGAAATAAAACAATAAATGCATACATTTCACAGTGTTTTCGACATGCCGGATAAAAATGCTTTAAAAAAGAAAATTTGTTAAGCCTAAGGGTTTGTCTTCAGGAGGCATATCCACTGCAGTAGCAATACCGCAGCAAATCCATAGCAGCCAGGAATATCTGCAAGTCCAAATGGGGGAACTCGAACTGCAAAGCCTGAAATCCACTGTGAAAGTCTACAGCCACTAAATTTACACTACACATTTTCTCCACAGTATGTGGCTGACATTTCATACAATCTCATCCACAATGCTGTTTTTATAATATACTGTGTAATTCCCATGCAAAAAATCTGCTGAGTGTTTGTGTTGAAATACCCTGAAGATGCATGTTCTGGGAGTTAATTCACAGAAGGTGATTATATGTACACATGTCCTAATTTATCAATAGCATCATTTTTCATGCTGATCTTGGTGAGGAGGCATGCTGGAGACAGATGCTCCTAATTAATTAAGAGTCGCATGTCTCTTAATGACACTCACCACCAATCCTATTCTAGTTACACCAGTGTGTGCCAAACCACCGTCCTGCCCCAGCAGTGCATTTTTTTGTCAGAGTTGGACAACAATGGTGTGAGACTGCCAAAAATTTTAAAATTTTAGCGCAGGAGCCTAGCCCAGTGGACAAAATAGTGTGTCCTCCAGACCAGTTTACTCTGAAACTCCTAATAGCTGCCAGCATCCCTGGTGTCTTTTCTGATTACTAAGTCTGGCGTGTTGTCATGCGTGTGTAACAAAGTGCAGGTGTTGGGTATGTCACCATGAAACAGACGGACCAACAGTTAAAGGGGGGGTTTATTTACAGGGATTAACACTGGCAATATAACAGTGCGAGTATTAGAAAAGTGAAACAGGTTATCAGATAAGCAAACGGTATGAACAATCACAAATGGTATCTCTTGGAAAGAACTTATCAGTTTGAAGGGGACTTGCTTGAAGGGTCCAACTTCTCCCACGTTGGCACCGAACAACAGCGGCACTTGTCGTCTCTAGTCTCTGTGCACTCTGTGGTCTTTGAATGATCCCCAGCCGGGGTCTCAGGGGTTACTGCGGGAGCCAGAGGGGGTACGAGGCAAATGGCATCCCCCCTGCTCCGAGTGCTTCGCTCCAACACTACAGTTAAGTCTCTCCACAGGAATCAGGGGCTCTGCACTAACACTGTGGGCACCGGGGCTTCGTGCGGGGGTCTCTGTCTCTGCATGGGTCACTGTCTCTGCACGTGTCACTGTCTCTGCACGGGCTGCTGTTTCTGCACGGGCCACTATCTATGCATGGGCGGCTGTCTCTGCACCGGCCACTATCTCTGCACGGGGGTCAGGACACACCTCAGCTGTCACTACTGCAAACTCCAGCTTCATGTAGTCACGGGCTACGGTCTCTCTGTGCGGTCCCCGCCTTCTGAAGGGGAGCTCTCTCTCTCCCCCGGTCTGCGACTGCGTCTTGTCCTGACCGCTGCCCAGGCTGCTCTGAGATCTGCGCGCGTGCTTTTCCCTCTCTGCCTGGCTTCCTTCCTGTGCAGCACCACTTCCTCCTCCCCACTGCTACTGATAGGCCCATGATGCAGTCAGTCCAGGTCCAAGAGTCTTCCCCCTGGCAACCCTACTGCGCAGCTATATGGTCCCGGGCATGGAGCAGAGAGCTAAACCCTTTCTTGTCCTTTTTATGATTCACCCCCTTACACATGCATCATGTGCCATGTACAGAACATGGGGCGTACTAAGAGGCGGCAGGGATGCTGTGAACAATGAGGAAGTTCATAGGGCTCTTGTCTAGCAACCACAGACTATCGACATGACCTATGAACCTGGGTTCTGTTATTCTGTTTGCGCAACTCTGTGGGCCCAATTAATCAAAGCTTCTATTTCAGTATTCTGGTATAAAAAGCTTTAAAATGTCCCAATTTTTTGTGGCAACTCAAGGCTCCTCTAAAATGTTGCAACGTTTACTGTTCTCACACCATTTTCACTCAGCTCCAACAAATTAGGCTGAGCTGGCTGGGGCAGGATGAGGGCATTGTGACCACAGCTAATCAAATTTATGGTGGGTTGCGACATTTGCTACGCCACAAATTTTGCTCCAGCAGGGTCTGAAGTAAGATTTGTGGCAGGGTGCACACAGAGGTGTACGCCACTTGTCCACCGCTTCTGATTAAATAATAGGCACGTACGTACTTCTAAATAAATCAGGATTATCTGACTACTTCCCACCCCCCTCATCAAGACCAGTGTGAACAATGCCGATCTTGATGAATTGGGGCCTATATGTACATAAAAGCTTGTTGATCTCTGAATTCATCCATTTGGTAGGTACAGCCATCATATACTTTGCACCATCATTGCTGTATATGACAGTAGAAGGTCCTTTCCTTCTAGTTAAGACACAAAGCTCCAGTTTGTTTATACAACCCTGCCATAGATATATTTATAAAGCATTTTTAGACAGGTTATTGAGAAATTTTATAGAAACAAGTGGTTAACATTCTTTTGTATGGGAAAGTGGTATTTACAGTTTTGGCAAAGCTTAGATATAATGCAGTAAATGTTCATCTTTTACAGCTCGTATATTACATTTTGTGCATTCTGTACAATACGTCTGTGATCATGCTTATATGCTGTATCTCGTCTGTGTATTACTAAATAAGAATATTAAGGTCTGCTCAGCCGTCTCTAATGGGGTACTTTTAGGAGTCATTCACTGTGAGAATTCATATAAGCCCTATAACAGGATGCCTGGTTAGATAGCACTTTATCACGTTTGAAGCTCCTTTCAACATTACGTTTCTCCCTTTTCACCTTAAATTAGGTTTTGTCTGTAGACGTGACTGGCTCCAGGTTTTCGTGGACCTCGGGTGAAAGAGTCTCAGTGGGCCACTTTAACTACGATTCATGATGCACAGATACGACAGAGAAATATAGGTATAGTGCAATACAAAAGATTTCATATACTTCTTACATTACATTAGTGATATCTATTGTAAATTCTACAGTCGATCAGAAACCGGTGAATCCTCGCAGCGTAAAGTGTGTGTCCTGGGGGATTCAAAAGTATTCATTTTATACCTGCATCACATAGTCCTCCATATAGTATTATGGGTACCACATAGTCCTCCATACAGAATAATGGGCCCCATATGATGCTGCATACAGAATAATGGGCCATAGATATATTTTTCTATACAGAATGGGCTCCATACAGAATAGGCCCCTTCTAATGCTTCATACAGAATGGACCCCATATAATGCTCCATACAGAATGGGCCCCATATAATGCTCCACAGAGAATGGGATTGTTATAATGCTCCATAAAGAATGGGCTCCATACATGAAAATAAATAATCAAATACTTACCTCGTACCATCGTTCCCAGCTGGCTGCATCTCTGGTCTCCTCAGCTCTGGTGTCTTCAACCTATTCTGGCTCTCTGCACTGCTCAGCACAGAGGGCGCGCTGTAGTGATGTCATCGCCCTCTCTGCCCTGAGACGTCAGAGAGTCAGAAGATACAGAAGAGACCAGATCTGCGGCCAACGGGGAACAAGAATAGATGAGTATTTCAAACAGGTTAAATCATGTGGGGGGGCCCCATAGCGTTCCGGTGTCACCGATGGCGAGTCGGGGCCCCTGGCACTTGACTGGGTGCATCGGGTGGTGACCCCGTCCCTATCTGTATAGGAACTGCAAAGTAAATTTTCAGCCTACAAATGACCATACATTATATGTAGGATAGCTGTATATAACATAAAAGAGGTCAACAACCTGTGGTATTTGTATCCAAAAGGGTACATACCATGTCTTCAAGTGTTTGTCCTATGTTCTGGTTATAGGAGTGCATGCTCCACTGCCTCTCGGCTTCCAACTTGCATTCTAGATTGATAGTTTTGTTAATAGGCATTGTTGGGCTGCTGGCCAAAACTGTGCACTTTCTGATACTGCAAACAGAAACATATTTGTCTCTGCAGTACTGAAAGAGCACAAAAGCACTAAAATCTCCCATAACCAGTAATCTGGGAATCTTTAGCGCAGAACTTGCAAGCACTGTAGTATAGAGCTTGTGAACACTGTTCTACTTTCCTATGAGACCAGGCTTAAATAAACAAGTAGTAAACTATAAAATTTAAACTTTCTCCGCACTCAAAAATGTAGAGGATTTTTCATAAGGGGTAAATTGCAAAGTTGCTTGTTTTTACAAGGAATAACTTTCATTGCCCTCACTGCCTTGCTCTATAGCAAACATTTTTCTTTTAGATAGGAGATCTGTGCACTCAAAGGACAAAGTTTGCAGATATATCTTGATTTATTAATATTGAAAATTTTATTTTAATTATGTTTTTGCATTCTCTTTTTCCAAATCAAATTGCAACAAGATAATACAAAGCTTTAGGGCAAATAAAAAAATCCTTCAAGCTAACATCTCATATCTGATGTAAGAAGAAAACAAGGAATCCAATTTTATCTATAGTAACTTCAAGTGGTACATAGATTATTGTGTCGTTCCATGTTTTTGTATTTGTTTGCGCCCTTTAATAAGACAGTGTGACTGGGTAATAATGAAGTCATATCTGCATGGATGAGATACAAAAGCTCTCCAGTCTGAGCAGGAGCAATGCCTGCATGAGTGAGCCATGGTTACGTGGATGAGGAAAATCACACTGAGGATGTTACCTATTACAGATGGCACAGAGCATGAATGTTTATAAAGCAAGTCCAAGTGTATCATTATTTTATAACATTAAGTTAACTCGGTATGTATGTTTTATAAAACTGAGGCTAGTTTCACACTAGCTTACTTTCCAGTGCTAAGCACCGCCCCCTGCCGACTCCCTGCCCGCCCCATCCGGTCATCGCCGCCTACTATCGCACACAGCTGCATGCGATCTGCGCACCCTATCTTTAGCATAGGGTGCGCAGACCATGCACTAATAGGATTTTGGCATGCGCTGCGCACTTTTGATGGTGCGCCGGTGTGCGCAGAACGCACCATGTTGCATTTTGGCGCGTTCGGCGCACCTTCAAAAGTGCTTAGCGCACGCTAAAATCCTGATGCCCCCTTCACACGTCAGTGTATCTGTTTTCAGACGTACCGGAGACACTTACACATGTAGAACCATTAAAATCTATGGGGCTATGCACACATAAATCAGAAATAATGTCACATTTCTGTTCCACGCAGACACTGGTGTGGAAGACAAGCCTATGTGAGGGTTAATAGCAGAGATGTATGTTGTGAGAGATTTATCAAAGAATGCAAATGCAGTCGCAAATCAGTCACATTTGCCAATAAATTAGCAGAGCTTTGACTTAGACATTGGCTGAAATGACACCATTCTCGTAGATGTGGCCATTTTTCTGTATCTATAACTATTGCCATTTTTGCGAGGTGATTAAAGACCTTGTGTTGCGTTAAATAAAATAACGAATTGGTGTTAGTTTTGGGCTTACAAGTATTATTTTGTGTAGTTATAAATAATCACTTTGCACCTAAATTTCATCAGACATAGAGAATATCAAACAGTTTGATATTAACTCTTTGCTGTGACTATCAATTTCACATAATTTTGGTGCACTGTACAGTTTCAACAGGCGGGAAAATTGCCAAGATGTAATATTTTGTCAACTGGCACTCACACAAGCCTGTCAAATGTTAGGGAAGTTATATTGATAGCAGGGGTGAAAGCCAAGGGCAAAATGGAATAAATGATCAGCAAGACATACTGGAAATGGATTTAATAACAAAAAATGGCAGTCTGGATAAATTGGGGTAAACTGCAGAAACAAAATTTCACTGCCTGTTGAATTATTCTCTGCAATGCGGGTTCTTCACACATTGAGACATGAGAGTCCCTGTATGCAGAATAGCCCAGAGGGTGTAAGGTTAAAGAAGATACTTCCATCCATCCATGAGCCTCTTTATGAACCCCGACCTTGCCTGACCTCCCCGTGATCTTTCAGCTGGTTTATGCTTTTCATATCACCAAAGTGTAATCAATAGTCCCTCTTGCATTAATGTTTCTCTTTCCCATCACAGACTGACATTTGGTAAAGTGAAGAGAACAAAAGAGACTGAGACCAGGATAAATTGCAGCGCTTTATAGTGCAGCTTCCTGAATGATAGGATGAATAAACTTGGAGGAATGGGAAAGGATAAAGTTAGTGAAACATGAAAAATATGTAGTAAGTTGTTCATACGGCTGCCTGATGTGCTAAATGCAGCTGTAATCATATGCAGAATTACATGGAAACCCGTTAGGACAAGCTTTTAGCTTTACTAAGATCTGAAAAAGCAAAACTATATTAATCTATCTAGCAAGGGCTGGGAAATGAGGCATGATGAAATATATCAAATGCATTAGATAATTAAGTAATTACTCAGTGCAAATATTTTATGGGCGAAAGACATGGTGAAGGAAGAAAGCGGAATCGCAAGTTATAGAGATTGAGATAGACTAGCTTAAAGTTCATGGAAGCGTCTTCATCATGATTGTGTTTAGTCTGGATCTCATAATGCTCACGCCTAGTGTTGAGCATTCCGATACCGCAAGTATCGGGTATCGGCCGATACTTGCTGTATCGGAATTCCGATACCGACTTCCGATATTTTTTCAATATCGGAAGTCGGCATCGGAATCGGAAGTTCAAAGTTGATTGACAGCCTGACGTCATCATGATGCGCGGTGTGTGCGCATCATGATGCGCCGTCATTTCGGGCCTTCCGGGGGTCTCTGCCGGCCTGCCGGGGGGCTGTGTGGACTGCCCGGGGTCTGTACCGGCCTGCTGGGGGGCTGTGCCGGCCTGCCTTTTTGGTCTGTGCACCCTGTGGGGGTCTGTACCGGCCTGCCGGGGGGCTGTGCCGGCCTGCCGGTGGTCTGTGCACCCTGTGGGGGTCTGTACCGGCCTGCCGGGGGGCTGTGCTGATGTCCGGGGGTCTGTGCAAGCATCGTCCGATGGGACTACAAGTCCCATCTGGCGATGCCTGCTACCATGACAGTGATTGACACATTAGCCAATGATGGGACAGTAGTAGTCCCATCATCCGGCTAATGTGTTAAATGTTAAAAAAAAAAAAAAATACTACATACATACTACATGCATGCTACATACATACTACATGCTACATACATACTACATACATACCACATACATACTACATACATACTACATACATACCACATACATACCACATACATACTACATACATACTACATACATACTACATACATACTACATACATATCACATATATACTACATGCATGCTACATACATACTACATGCTACATATATACTACATACATACTACATACATACATACTACATATATACTACATGCATGCTACATACATACTACATGCTACATACATACTACATATATACTACATACATACTACATACATACTACATGCATGCTACATACATACTACATGCTACATACATACTACATATATACTACATACATACTACATACATACTACATGCATGCTACATACATACTACATGCTACATACATACTACATATATACTACATACATACTACATACATACTACATGCATGCTACATACATACTACATGCTACATACATACCACATATATACTACATACATACTACATACAATACATTCATACAATACATACATAGACATACAGTACATATAACATAGAGTAACATACTTACCAATACTTGTCACATTGTTCCCCGAAGCCATTGTCTTTTACGGAATAAATATTAACATAACAAACCACAAAAATACTCACCCACGATCCGAAGCAGTCCACGAGTGTGTCCCACGACGATCTTGGGTAGAGAACTGCAGCATCAGCTGTTGCTGCCGTTCTCTACGGGCTGCAGGAATCCAATGACGGAAGGTAGGTATCCTTCCGCACTGTATTCCTCCGCCACTTAAAAAAAAAAAAAGTCCCTAGTCTCACTTTATGCCATTGCTGCGTGGGAATTTCCCACACAGCAATGGCATAAAGTGAGACTAGGGACTTTTTTTTTTTTTTAAGTGGCGGAGGAATACAGTGCGGAAGGATACCTACCTTCCGTCATTGGATTCCTGCAGCCCGTAGAGAACGGCAGCAACAGCTGATGCTGCAGTTCTCTACCCAAGATCGTCGTGGGACACACTCGTGGACTGCTTCAGATCGTGGGTGAGTATTTTTGTGGTTTGTTATGTTAATATTTATTCCGTAAAAGACAATGGCTTCGGGGAACAATGTGACAAGTATTGGTAAGTATGTTACTCTATGTTATATGTACTGTATGTCTATGTATGTATTGTATGAATGTATTGTATGTAGTATGTATGTAGTATATATGTAGTATGTATGTAGCATGTAGTATGTATGTAGTATGTATGTAGCATATATGTAGTATGTATGTAGCATGTAGTATATATGTAGTATATATGTAGCATGTAGTATGTATGTAGTATGTATGTGGTATGTATGTAGCATGTAGTATGTATGTAGCATGCAGTATGTATGTAGTATATATGTAGTATGTATGTAGCATGTAGTATATATGTAGTATGCATGTTGCATGCATGTAGTATATATGTAGCATGTTGCATGCATGTAGTATATATGTAGTATGTATGTTGCATGTAGTATATATGTAGTATGCATGTTGCATGTAGTATATATGTAGTATGCATGTTGCATGCATGTAGTATATATGTAGCATGCAGTATGTATGTAGTATATATGTAGTATGTATGTTGCATGTAGTATATATGTAGTATGCATGTTGCATGTAGTATATATGTAGTATGTATGTTGCATGTAGTATATATGTAGTATGAATGTAGCATGTATGTAGTATGTAGTATGAATGTAGCATGTATGTAGTATGTAGTATGCATGTTGTATGTATGTAGCATGTATGTAGCATGTAAATTTTTTTTTTTTTTTAAATTTTTTTTACATTCAACACATTAGCCGGATGATGGGACTACTACTGTCCCATCATTGGCTAATGTGTCAATCACTGTCATGGTAGCAGGCATCGCCCGATGGGACTTGTAGTCCCATTGGACGATGCCTGCACAGACCCCCGAAGCCTGCACAGCCCCCCGGCAGGCCGGCACAGCCCCCCGGAGCCTGCACAGCCCCCCGGCAGGCCGGCACAGCCCCCCGGCAGGCCGGCACAGCCCCCCGGAGCCTGCACAGCCCCCCGGCAGGCCGGCACAGCCCCCCGGCAGGCCGGCACAGACCACCGGAGCCTGCACAGCCCCCCGGCAGGCCGGCACAGACCACCGGAGCCTGCACAGACCCCCTGGCAGGCCGGCACAGCCCCCCGAAAGGCCCGTTCAGACCCCAGAGAGGCTGTACAAGGGAAAAACAGGATTTTTCTTATTCCGATACCGGAAGTCCCATAGACTTGAATGGGACTTCCGGTATCGGAATCGGCGATACCGATACTTTTTTTAAGATCGGCCGATCCATTCCGATCTGATACTTTGAAGTATCGGACGGTATCGCTCAACTCTACTCACGCCATAACTTAGAAAGGCGGCAAGATCATTTTAGAACTTACAACGTCTTTGCTATTTCTATCTGATAACTCGCGTGTTGACTTAAATTTGATTTACTGACAGTCTAAAAACACAAATTTCTGAAAGACAGCTTGCAGGGTTCAAGTGGCTCTTTCCTGTGGATACTTGCTAAAAGGGCCCGGTCATCACAAAGTTGATGTCATAACACCATTGTTTTTCTTGTGAAATTCTCAATAAGTTTGATGTGTCACATGTCCATCTTTCCATGTGAAAAAATAAAGCTGGATCCAAAATGGCCAACTTCAAAATGGCCACCATGGTCCCCACCCATCTTGAAATGTTTGCCCCCTCCCATATATTAATGTGCCACAAACAGGAAGTTGATATCACCAATCATTCTGATTTTATATAGGTGTATCCATATAAATGGCCCACCCTGTACTTAGATTCAATAGGGCCATTGGGAGTGCAGGTCTTAACAGTAACATAAGTTACATATCAGTATTATGTATTTATAGTTACTCTTAAAAGGTTAGGATGGTGGCCATAATTATAAAACACCGTCTAATAGTCAAAGTACTGTACAAATTTTACTTGTCAGATCTTTATCTGATGCTTTCATACAATTTTTGTATTTTTTGTCTATTGCTCAATAAAGACGGTTTAAAAAAAAGGTTAGGATGGGAGATTGCTGAAGGTTTGAACAGTGAGACCCCAAGCAATTCCAAGAATGGGGTCTTGGAACCCCAGTAATAAGCTCTGCAGAGCCTCATACTGAATAAAACAGATGGCTGTGTGAATGCTTCATTATTGCTCTATTCATTGTCTGTGGGACTGCTAGGGAAAGTTGAGTTCATCACTAGACTATTTCCATCAAACCAATATACAATGAATAGACCAAGATTGAGCATGTGCACCTCCGCTGCATTTAAACCCCCCCTGTTCTTGGGATTGCTGTAAGTCTTAGCAGTTAAAGTAGGGGGGATAACTTACTATTTGGGCGTAACCCTATCTTTTATTTGTTGATAATTTAAAAAAAAAATACTGACACTTTTTTTTTTCTTTCTTCCTTATTTGCTTTTCTTTTCCGATTGTAGATTTATTGTTCTATTTTCTGTATTTGATTAAGGGGCGGCCATATTACTGGAGCTGCTGTTAACAGCATTCATAGATATGATTTTTGACAACCACATGAGCCATAAGAAACTGTAGTCTGGATATGTTTATTGACTTCTATTGGAGAGTGTGGTGGGCATGCTCTGATACCTTTTAGAGGTTTTTATTCAGGGAGGAGGAATGTGAATGGTGGATCCTGTGTTAACTACTGCATATAGAGTTGTTACCACTGAGTGTAATCCTGTCTGTGATGATAATGAGATTATTGCTGAAAAGTGATCTCTATGGAATAGAAGATTTGATTTTTTTTTTTTGGTTTTAAAGATGGTGATATAAAAATGTACAAACAACTAATTAAAAACAAATGTGTTTAACATACAGACTTGGTTTAATCAATAGGGTATTTTCTGATGACGCTTTCCAATTAATTGGTAATTAAATTGTGCAAACATTACTTTATATAATTTATATTTAGTTGATGATATATGTCTAAACCTAGGTTGGATGTATGCTTTATATTTTATTGTGATTCTGCTTCTTAAGTATTTCTTTGTATCTTCAAACATCATTTGCACCATATGGAGAAAATGGAGAAAACAGTCTGCTCTAATTATCTGTCTCTGCCCGTCTTCTGATTCCATCCGCAAAGCCTGCAGAAATTGCCACATCTGACCTATTGAGTATGTTGCTAGATATTCATCCAATTAAAATTCATAGGATAATTCGTAGACATTCTGGGGAAAAATGGTTTCTGGAATATGACCAATACTGGTCCTTGCTGCGCTGTCATTTCCTGCAGTGGTGCTGATACTGATAATGGAATTGTGGATGTAGAAATATGGCATCTACAGTGGGTACGGAAAGTGTTCAGACCCCTTTAAATTTTTCACTCTTTGTTTCATTGCAGCCATTTGGTAAATTCAAAAAAATTTCAATTTTTTTCTCATTAATGTACACTCTGCACCCCATCTTGACTGAAAAAAACTCCAGAAATGTAGAAATTTTTGCAAATTTATTAAAAAAGAAAAACTGAAATATCACATGGTCATAAGTATTCAGACCCTTTCCTCAATATTGAGTAGAAGCACCCTTGTGAGCTAGTACAGCCATGAGTCTTCTTGGGAATGATGCAACAAGTTTTTCACACCTGGACTTGGGGATCCTCTGCCATTCTTCCTTGCAGATCCTCTCCAGTTCCATCAGGCTGGATGGTGAACGTTGGTGGACAGCCATTTTCAGGTCTCTCCAGAGATGCTCAATTGGGTTTAGGTAAGTGTTCTGGCTGAAGCAGTCAGGAATGGTCACAAAGTTGTTCTGAAGCCACTCCTTTGTTATTTTAGCTGTGTGCTTTGGGTCATTGTCTTGTTGGAAGGTGAACCTTTGGCCAAGTGTGAGGTTCAGAGCACTCTGGAAGAGATTTTCATCCAGGATATCTCTGTACTTGGCCGCATTTATTTTTCCTTCAATTGTAACCAGTTGTCTTGTCCCTGCAGCTGAAAAACACCCCCATAGTATGATGCTGCCTCCACCATGTTTCACTGTTGGGATTGTATTGGGCAGGGGATGAGCAGTTTCTGGTTTTCTCCACACATACTGCTTAGAATTTTCCCCAAAAAGTTCTATCTTTGTCTCATCAGACCAGAGAATCTTATTTCTCATAGTCTTGGAGTCCTTCGTGTATTTTTTAGCAAACTCTATGCGGGCTTTCATATGTCTGGCACTGAGGAGAGGCTTCCGTTGGGCCACTCTGCCATGGAGGCCAGACTGGTGGAGGGCTGCAGTGATAGTTGACTTTGTGGAACTTTCTCCCATTTCCCTACTGCATCTGTGGAGCTCAGCCACAGTGATCTTGGGGTTCTTCTTTACCTCACTCACCAAGGCTTTTCTCCCACAATTGCTCAGTGTGGCTTTACAGCCAGATCTAGGAAGACTTCTGGTGGTCCCAAACATCTTCCATTTAAGGTTTATGGAGGCCACTGTGCTCTTAGGAACTTTGAGTACTTCAGAAATTCTTTTGTAACCTTGGCCAGATCTGTGCCTTGCCACAATTCTGTCTCTGAGCTCCTTGGCCAGTTCCTTTGACCTTATGATTCTCATTTGGTCTGACATGCACTGTGAGCTGCGAGGTCTTATATAGACAGGTGTGTCCCTTTACATTTCGAGTCCTATCAGTTTAATTAAACACAGCTGGACTCCAATGAAGGAGTAGAACCATCTGAAGGAGGATCACAGAAAATGGACAGCATTTGACTTAAATATGAGTGTCTAAGCAAAGGGTCTGAATACTTATGACCATGTGATATTCAGGTTTTCTTTTTTAATACATTTGCAAAAATGTCTACATTTCTGGTTTTTTTCAGTCAAGATGGGGTGCAGAGTGTACATTAATGAGAAAAAAATGAACTAATTTGAATTTACCAAATGGCTGCAATGAAACAAAGAGTGAAAAATTTAAAGGGGTCTGAATACTTTCCACACCCACTGTATGGGGCAGGATGGGAGAAAATATGGGGCCAGGATGGAAGAACATTTATGGCCAGAAAGATAAATCAATACAGGATTCTGCACAGATACTGTAAATAAATATTGGCTCCCATTGTCTGCTCCCTCATTCATATACCCCTCTCCCTCTGGATGACACCACCCCATGATGAAGGCAGACACTGAAACGCGTACCGGGGAGGGCGCATCCAAGGGACAATCTGCACAAAGGTATCTGAATACTTTCCGTACCCACTGTAGTTATCCATCTAGAAGTGTGTCCAAATTGAATGTGTCCTGTTCTTCAGTCTGCCATGTACTCTGCACCTAACCTTACTGTACCTGGTAACTTGCTTGCACTGAGCAGTGTCTAGCCATTTAGAGACTACAGATAAGCAATTTGATTCACTCTGTCCTGATCCAGCATTCAGTTCGGTCTTCTGTGAAAGCCGATTTTTACTTTCGCACCCAACGTTTCTTAATAGGCCAACTAACATCATGGTGTTTCAACATCGCGTTGTATCATGACATTGTTGAGCTTTTTAAGTGGTCTGAGGCACCCGATATGCCAGGCGGAGTATGCCTGGCGCAGAAGTGTAGACTGGTTGCCAAAGACTAGATCAGGGCAGCGCAAACTGTATTGCTCATCTCTACCAATACATTTCCTTTATTATGTTCAATAGAAGACATATATTCTTCAGGTTTGTCATCAATATCTTCTACAAATGCTTGTCTGCCTTCTCTTCTTATGGATTGGATAATTACAGTTACAGCAATAAATTAGATGAATTGGAGCTGAGCAGCCATGAAATGCATTTAACCTCTTTGTTACTGGCTGGGTTATTAGGTCCCTGCACTTTCCGCACTTCTGCTGGATTTATGACATATTATTGTCTTTCTCAATAAGAGCTTCTGATTCTTAAAAACAGATTTATTTTATGATTGTATTTGGCTCACGCCCAGATTTTCGGATAATGCTCTTAACAATAAAAACTCAGTTTCGTAACACTAATCTAATGTAAGAAATAAAACATTGTGTTTATTATTTAAAGAAACTCTGAGCAAGGACTTCTAATTAGTAGGATTGTAGCAATCATTAGGAATCTGTATAGAAGAGAAATGTTTTCTCAAATCTAAAAGGCCTCATACACAATAGATGAAAATCAACCAAACCCGCAGATGTCAGGAGGATCAGAAGACAGTCTGACAAGTAATGTTGGGAGAGAGTAGGATCCAATATATTGAATTTCAAAGGCAAATCCTTTTGTTTGCTGCCAAGATAAGCTGCCAGCAGATAATTCTGGCATTGGCCCTCTTATAGAGAACATGGGATTTCAATGGAGCTGAGTGTTCCTGTCTATGGGGGAGTTGGGAGAGAAAGCTGTTAGCCACATGATTGTTCATCCAGCGGCTAACAAATGTGGTTGGAGGCCATTGTATGGGGGAAGGAGAATGAACAACTAATCTAAAAGTGACATTGAGATGCTTTTGTCCATTAGTGCACATCTATTACTACATTCACATTTTAATACCCTAGTCAATTTTGTCATTAGCTTTATTTTAAAATTCTCTACGCTTCTCCCTACCAGCTAGTACCTAAGGCTATATGCGCACGTTGCGGATTTGCTTGCAGAAATTTCTGCGTGGTTTCTGCATCTTTTCTCAGAAAACGCAGTGGAAAATTCACACGTTTTTTATGTGTTTTTGATGCGTTTTTGTTGCTGTTTTTCTTGCGGATTTTCATGCGGTTTTGTACTCGTTTTTGTAATCCATAGAGCTAAGTAAAGATATATTATTTAAAAATAAAAAAAAAGAATTGTGATGTCATTTCTGTGTTCAACCTCTTCTTTTTCATTCTCCTTTGAAAACCATAATGTTATTACATACCATGTTCAAATTTATAATGTTTAAACACAAAACAAATATAAGTGAATATATATATATATATATATATATATATATATACACAGCTATAGCAAACATTAAGAGACCACTGCAAAATTTTCAGTTTGATTTTTCTCTTTATAGGTATATTTTTGAGTAAAATGTAAATTGCTCTTTTATTCTATAAACTACTGACAACGTGTCTTCAAATTTACAAGTTGAGGAGGGTGGACTGATATGTGGACCTGTCTGAAGGAGAGAGTTAAAATGTAAAAAATGTGCAGTGCACAATGCTTTATTGTTATTTGTAAATATTTGTGGGAAAACAGCTAGCAGTAGTGAGAGACGGTGTAGTACTAAGTTTTGGCCACTAGATGGAGACATAGGATAGTGAGTTAAGGACCTAACAGCGGCTGAAGCTAGGAAACGCAGAGTCATGCTGAGCGGAGCTACATGAACTGAGAAGGGGAATTCCAGGACAAAGTAATAAAGGAAGGAGAGTTCCAGAAGGACAGGACAGTCGGGGAGTGTCCCTGACAGGACAGCTGCAGATGGAGGATGCCCGGGGTACTGAACAGCTGGACACTGAAGAGGTAGTAAGTGTCACAGCGGATGGATGGACTTGACCAGGGGAAGCACTGTGGCCGTGGGCCTAACAGTAGCCACAGTGAAAGAACCTAGAGGGCCGTCATAGACAGAGGAAGGAGGAGGTGACAGGCACCCTGGCCAGTGTGTAGGAGCTGTCGTGTTGCTGTGGTTGTTGGAGAAGAGAACCAATAAAGAAAACCTGATTGAACGTGATTCTGTGTTTGACTCCAGTCTTTTCGTGCGTAATAAGGGACCACCCACCCAGTCGGCACATGTAGTACACAAGCACTAAATTTTGTATTTATTTTCAGAAAATAAGAAATGATCAAAACAACAAAAAATGCAGTGTTTGCAGACCTCAAACAATGCTGAGAAAATAAGTTTATATTCATTTAGAAACAACAAGACTAATGTTTTAACTCAAGATGAGTTCAGAAATCAATATTTTGTGGTATAACCATGATTTTTAATCACAGCTTTCATGAGTCTTCGCATGCTTTCCACCAGTCTTTCACAGTGCTTTTGGGTGACCTTATGCCACTCCTGGTACAAAAATCTAAGCAGTTCTTTGTTTGATGGCTTGTGACTATCCATCTTCCTCTTAATTGCATTCCAGAGGTTTTCAATGGGGTTCAGGTCTGGAGATTGGGCTGGTCATGACAGGGATTTGATGTGGTGGTCCTTCATCCACACATTGATTGACCTAGCTGTGTGGCATGGAGCATTTTTTTGTTGGCAAATCAGTCCTCAGAGTTGGGGAACATTGCCTGAGCATAAGGAATCAACTGTTTTTCCAGGTTAACCTTGTATGTGACTTGATTCATACATCCTTCGCAAAGATTAACCTGCCCAATTCCAGCCATGCTGAAGCATCCCCAGATCATCACTGATCCTCCACCAAATTTCACAGTGGGTGCAAGACACTGTGGTTTGTACACCTGTCCAGGTCTCTGTCTAACCATTAGACGACCAGGTGTTGGGCAAAGCTGAAAATTAGACTCATCAGAGAAGATTATATTACTCCAGTCCTCTATGGTCCAATCCTTATGGTCTTTGGCAAACTTCAGCCTGGCTCTCCTTTGCTTCTCATTGATGAAAGGCTTTTTTCTACCTTTACATGACTTGAGCCCTGCCGTGCACTTCACTCCAGCTGCCATTTACCATTCCTTTTGTAGGTTACTTGATGTCATCCTGCGGTTGCTGAATGACATTCGAATAAAATGACGGTCATCCTGGTCAGTGGACAGTCGTTTTCACCCTCTGCCGGTCTGTAGCTTTGTTGCCCCCATTGTCTGCTGCTGGACCTTATTCTAATGGACTGTCGTCTTAGAAATTTTAAAGATGGAGGCAACATGACGCTCACTGTATCCCTCTGCTAGTAAAGCCAGAATTGAGCACTTCTCCTCACTCAAGACTTTTCTTTTCAACTCCTTTGGCATGGTTAGACGTTATTTTTTCATTCCTAATTACTTTTGGGATATTACTACTACTTGTTTTGCCATCCAGCTTGTCCTATTGTGAGAGGATTGTGAACACCACAGCAGGGTTTTTTTATACTTTCCTTCATTAATTAAGATTTGGTTCAGGTGATCACCTAATCAGAAGCACATTAAGTAAAATGAGGTGTATTCTCGTTGGAATTCAACTGACACTGGAATGGAATGGCTGTCAGACACGTAGAGAAGCTGATTTTTATAAAACTGTGCAGTGGTCTCTTAATTTTTGCCAGAGCTGTGTATGTGTGTGTGTATATATATATATATATATATATATATATATATATATATATATACACAGTACAGACCAAAAGTTTGGACACACCTTCTCATTCAAAGACTTTTCTTTATTTTCATGACTATGAAAATTGTAGATTCACTCTAAAGGCATCACAACTATGAATTTACACATGTGGAAATATATAATTAACAAAAACGTGTGAAACAACTGAAAATACTGTATGTCTTATATTCTAGGTTCTTCCAAGTAGCCACCTTTTGCTTTGATTACTGCTTTGCACACTCTTGGCATTTTCTTGATGAGCTTTAACACGTGTTTCGGCCCTTAGCCTGACGAAGGCTAAGGGCCGAAACACGTGTTGGGGAGGGCGGCTGTCCAGACCAGGTGCAGTGTAGCTTGTAAGTTATACCTTATACTTACCATACTTTTTGATGTCTAACACTGTTTTCAGAAATGTTCCTGGTCCATGACATAAACTATGCATATACTGACACCTATTGGTGCTAATGGGTATTATTCCCATTATTCATGTGGTATATCTATGCAGTGACACATATGGTGTTCACTTTTTTTTGCACTAATATTGCACTTTAATACCTATATATTTTGCACTTTATATACGTTTTCTTACTTGTATAATTATGATGTACACCTATAGCGAATTGACATACAATTTTCACTAATTTGTATGCACTTTATTTATGAATATATATTTTATTTTGGTTTTTAAATTTTCTTCACTGTATATTTTTGAGATACATATATTTGTTAACACCATTTACTGCAATAATATGCCCTTATGAAATGGATAGTACTGCCCTCTTATGTATATTTTATATTATAAAACACTGATGCTTTGCTACTTTTAAAATACCTCAAGTACCTTCATTTATAAAATAATAAAGTATATATATTTTTACATTCAGGACTTATGGTCAATGTGTTCTTGTGTGTTGTGCTGTGTTCAGTGATTTGACTGTCCTAAATTATAATTATATAGTCTGTGGGGTTATCAGCTGTAGATACCACTGGGTCTACATATATCACTGTGTGATTGCTGCTGCTGGTTTTCCCCTGTTTTCCTTTATGTGTGTTGTTCTATATATTATACAGTGTATAGTGTCAGTGTACAGGTAGCACACTGAATTACCAGTTACATCTCTAAGTGAAGTCCTTTATATTCACTTTTAATCTTCATCTAGCACAGACTGCTATCACTTCTTCCAGCCAGGGCTTGTCTGTGCAGGAAATAACATACTGTAGTTATCTAGAGCACCGCTTGCAGAACAAATTACTTATTTTTTTCCCAAATTCTAAACTATACCAGATGAAGAAAAAAAAGGCGACAGTGTTGCTCTGCACAGTAACAGGACCGACTCCCCATTTAAAACAGTATCCTCAAAAAATGAAATAAATACATCACTGCAGTAATAATATCCCCCATTCTGGCCCCTGTGTGTCTCATTCCTGGCTCCAGCCATATGTTCTCCCATCCTTCCTCCATGTGATGTCCCATCCTGCCCCATATGATCTCCCATCCTGTCCCATCTGACCCATGATCCTGCCCCATCTGTCCCATGATCCTGCTCCATCTGTCTCCATCGTATGCATCCTGCCCCACGATCCTACACTATCTGTCTCCATCCTGCCCCATGATCCTGCCCCATGTGTCTCCATCCTGCCCCATAGCCCTGCACCATCTGTCTCCATCCTGCCCCATCTGTTACCATCCTGCACCATGTCTCCATCCTGCCCCCTGTGTCTCCATGCAGCCGCGTATCTCCATTCTGTCCCCATGTCTCCATTCTGCCCTGTGTCTCCATTCTGCCCTCATGTCTCCGTTCTGCCCCCGTGTCTCCCATCTTGCTCCCGTGTCTCCCATCCTGCCCCCTGTCTCCTTTCTGCCCCCTGTCTCCATTCTGCCCCTTGTCTACATTCTGCCTTGTGTCTCCCATCCTGCCCTCGTGTTTCCTATCCTGCCCCCATGTCTCCATTCTGTCCCCGTGTATCCATCCTGTCGGTGAAACATATTGCGTCTTGCCGCTTTCAATAAAAATTAAAAAACTTTTTCTCTTTACCAGGCCGTGCTCCTGCGGCAATGATCCCTCCAAGCATTTCAAGTGCGCACTCACTGGCGAATGACAATGACGTCTTATGCCAGCGATGTGCACGCTGACGTCAGCTGCCAGCCTCCGATTGGCTGGCAGCATTAACTATTGCCATGTGGGCCCGCACGTCAGTAGAGTAACTGAGCCTGCATCTTGGACACAGGTTCAGTTACTGCACTGGCAGAAGCCTGCCACTGGGGCCTGGAGCAGAAGAGACTGGGGCCCGATGTGGGCCCCCTCTGCTGATCGGGCCTCATACGCCAGTCAGAGCAGTAATGCCCTGATGGCGGCCCTGGTCTTTATTAATTTCTTCTCAATGGAGCTTTAGCCGTTCAGTGTAAGATTGCTTGAAATAGTTCAGTGGTTTAGTGTACCTAATTACATTAGCCAATTCAAGAGCTAGAGTTCATTAAGAGAGAGACAACTGGCAATTAAATACAATGATTTAATTCTGCAAATGGTGAACAGCACCACATTGAGCTGCTGAGAGGGAACAACAAATGTCGCATTAGGCTGGAAAACCGGCTGCATGCAGCAACGTGAAGGTATATTTGGGCACATTAGACTATCGCATTTGGCCCATGTTCATTTCCACACTAAATCTCTGATAAATTAGAGATTTCTGTTTAAACATAGTTGTTAAAAGGAACCTGGCAGCAAGATTGTGCACAGTAACCTACAGACAGTGTTAGGCGCCATTATACTGATTAAAATGATACCTTGGTTGATGAAATCCATCTTGTGGTTGTTGCTTAATCTTTATTTTCTTTGATGTTATCCTTAAATTCCCCCCCAAAAAATCAGTTTGAAATAGGCGGCCACCCCAGCGCAGTAGCAGCTATCAGCGATCCGATAGCTGCTACCGCGCAGGCGCTAGCAGCGCCATCTTCCTAGAGAAAAAAAAAATCCTCCTCCAAAATGCCATTTTCAATATGATCTTTTTTTAAGTAATTTAAGTATAACATCAAAGAAACGAGCTACATACACTATACCGTATTTTCCGGCGTATAAGACGACCCCCCAACTTTTCCAGTGAAAATAGAAAATCTTCTTAAAAGTCGAGGGGGGGTCTTCTTATACGCCGTGTGTCATTTTATATGCCGGGTGTGGAGCAATCTACATATAGTGTGTAAGTGGTCCTGATGACCAAGGGAGGGGGCATCTCACAGGGAAGATGTAACTGGAGTTATCATCCCCCTTTTACCTCATTGGTGGCAGCAGTGCTATCTGTGGTTCTGTGCTGGGGGTCGGCAGCGGCTCCTCTTGTATAGCATGGTGGCTTTGTGCTGGGGGTCATCGGCGGCTCCTCTTTGTGCAGCTGGGGGACGACGGCGGCTCTTGTCCTACGTCGGGGCTCCACCAGCATATGCCCAAAGCCCGGAGGCCCCCGGCAGTTCCATTGCTGCGATGCGGTGGCTTCCGGGAAAATGGTCGCTGGAGCCCGCGTGAGCTCAGATTCAGATCTCGTCCCGTTCTCAGGCTAGTGTGGCAGTAGCTGTGCTCTGTGGTGTGGTGGTGTCGGGGCTCTGTGGTGTGGCGGCAGCAGGGCTCTGCTGCGTGGGGGGCTTTGCCGGCATTTCGTCAAAGCCAGGAAGCCCCTGCAGCTCCGTTGCTGTGATGCAGAGGCCTCCGGAAAGATGGTTGCTCCAGCACAGAAGCCCGACACCACCGCCCCACAGAGCATAGCCACCCCACAGAGCACAGCCACCCCACAGAGCACAGCCACCCCACAGAGCACAGCCACTGCACAGCACAGCCACCACCACAGAGTCCTGCCACCCCACAGAGCACAGCCACCACACAGAGCACAGCCACCCCACAGAGCACAGCCACAGCACAGAGCAGTGCCACTGCACAGAGCACAGCCGCCCCAAAGAACACAGCCACCCCAAAGAGCACAGCCACCGCATAGAGCCCCACTGCCCCACAGAGCACAGTCACCCCACAGAGCACCGCCACCGCACAGAGCACTGCTGCAACACAGAGCACAGCCACCGCATCAGCCTGGGATGGAATTTCCCGAAGGCCACTGCACCAGCCTGGACCACCGAACGACCCCTGTGACCACTCCTCTACCTGTGCCGATCCCTTCCCTGATAAACTGAATTCAGGTCTGTAAGACGGACCCCCATTTGACACTTTTTTTTCCCCTATTTCCCTTCTGAAAATTTGGGGTGCATCTTATGGTCCGGTGAGTCTTATAGTCCGAAAAATACGGTGTTTCAAGTGTTTATTTCTGTTTATGTTGATGATTATGGCTTACAGCCAATGAAAACCCAAAAGTCATTATCTCAGTAAGTTAGAATACTTTATAACACCAGCTTGAAAAATGATTTTAAAATCCCAAATGTTGGCCTACTGAATTGTATGTTCAGTAAATGCACTCAGTATTTGGTCAGGGCTCCTTTTGCTTCAATTACTGCATCAATCTGGCGTTATGGAAACCCCGGTTGCTTTGATAGCAGCCTTCAGCTTGTCTGCATTGTAGAGTCTAGTGTCTTTCATCTTCCTCTTGACAATACCCCATAGGTTACACTGCACAACAAATTTCAGGGAAGTTCTTGTCCCCTGAGAAAATGTTATTGTATCTTATAGATTTTGATATGCTGAACATGAATATGTGCTTCAAAAGTCTGTATCACGTAAGTTTTTAACCCCTTCAAGACCTGAGCTTTTTTCGATTTTCGTTATTCGCTCCCATTCTTTCCTGTGCCATAACTTTTTTATTTTTCCTTCAATATGGCCTTGTGAGGGCTTATTTTTTGCAGGACGAGTTGTACTTTTGAACGACACCATTGGTTTTACCATGTCGTGTACTCGAAAACAGGAAAAAAATTCCAAGTGTGGTGAAATTGCAAAAAAGAGCAATCCCACACTTGTTTTTTGTTTGGCTTTTTTGCTAGGTTCACTAAATACTAAAACTGACCTGCCATTATGATTCTCCAGGCAGGTCATTACGCGTTCATAGACAACAAACATGTCTAGGTTCTCTTTTATCTAAATGGTGAAAAAAAAATCCAAAGTTTGCTAAAAAAAATTGCGCAATTTTCAGAGACCCATTGCGTCTCTAATTTTCGTGATCTTGGGTTGGGTATAGGCTTATTTTTTGCATGCCGACCAGACATTTTTAATGATACCACTTTTGTGCAGATACGTTCTTTTTGATTTTAATGCAATGTCGCGGCGACCAAAAAAACGTAATTCTGGTGTTTTGATTTTTTTTATCGCTACACCATTTAGCGATCAGATTAATTCTTTTTTTTATTAATAGATCGGGTGTTTTGTAAGCAACTTTCATTTATAATCTGTGTCAGATGCTTCTCGAATAAGATTCCAGCTTTAGTTAGCTAGCATTGACATACTCCACTTTCCCTGGTACCTTTTCTCCATCAACGCAATGTCTTAGTGAAATCTTTCCCTGTGTTCATCGCCAACGGCACCAAGATTGACTGGAAAAAAGTCCAAGTGAGAATGTAGAAAGTGCATTTTTAGTGACATATTGCATTTCATCAAATGATATGCTGTGAGCATGTTGTCCACGAGTTATTCAAAGTTCGGTGCCCTGCTGTTGCCAAGGAAGTTGAAGGTCACATCTTTAAAGGTTCTCCATGCCACTTGTTCAGCACCTTGCAAAAGACCATCAAAGCTACTGTCATTCATTATATCTCTTATCTGTGGACCAATAAAAATAACTTCCTTAATGTTTGCATCACTTATTCTTGGAAATTTATGTCGCAAGTAAGAAAAGGCTTCCGATTCTTTGTTCATTGCTTTGACAAAATTCTTAATAAGCCCAAGCTTAATATGCAAATGAGGGAGAAAAATCTTTGCTGGATCAACAAGAGGATTATATTTAACATTCTTCTGTCCAGCAACCAGGTTTTCATGGAGTGGCCAGTCCTTTCTGAAATAGTGCTTTTCTTATGCAACGACTGTCCCACTCACAAATAAAACAACAATACTTGGTATATCCAAGCTGCAGTCCAAGAAGAAGTGCAACAACTTTTAGATCACCACAAATGTTCCAGTTATAATTTCTATAATTAATGTGGGTCAACAGTAACTCTGTATTCTCATATGTTTCTTTCATGTGTACAGCATGTCCAATAGGTATAGAAGGATAGATATTTCTGTTGTGTAGTAAAACAGCCTTCAGACTTAACACTGACGAGTCAATGAACAGTCGCCATCCCTTCAGGTCATGTTCACATCCAAGAGCACCAAACAACCCCAAGACATTGTTGCAAAAGGTTAAACAGTCGACATGGTTGTAAAATTGATTAAGGTCTTCTTGACGACTGCTAAAAACAAAAACTCTTGTTTCTGGTAAAAGAGATTGTCGCCTTGATCCAAATAATTCTGCCTGTCTCTTTGACAATTTCAAATCTCTGACCAAGTCACTCAGATCATCTTGATTGAAGAGATATGGATTAGATGTAGAAGGCTCAAAGTCTGGGTCTGCAGCTGTTTCATTTCCACTGACATTGTTAGTTCATCTTCGTCGTCCTCCATTGTCCATACTTTGGGCGGCTTTAGAGCACGAAGACTTTCATTGTGTGGCACTGGTCTTATGGCTGAAGGAAGATTAGCATATTCTATTGATTTCTTGTTCTTTGCTGAATATCCTGTTACATTTGTAAGGCATATGTAGCAATCTGTTACATGATCTCTCTGCTCTCTCCATATCATTGGGACAGCGAACGGCATTGAAGATTGTGATCCATTCAGCCATGCTCTGAGTATGTCAGTATTATCTTTTGATTCCTCCCCTGCCCAGGAGATGTGGTATGCTCTGTGCACGGTCAGCCGAATGATTCACTTCGCCTGCGTGGAATTCGCATAAGTGCTTGCATATGTGTAGATCAGCGATTTATGTTATTTCAGTGGAAAATTCAGAATATACTGTTTTAGAAAAGGTTCATATATGAGTTTTTATAATTAGAGCAGAATATTATAATGTTTTATATCATTTCTCAAAAACCTTACATGATAGGAAAAATCTGACGTCATTTCTGAAATTAGCATGATAAAAATCTATCAGGAACACTCAAAATTGTCCGAGGGACAAAACCTTTGTAACACAGTGTTATCTATGGGGTTAAGGTCAGGTGAGATTGCTGGCCAATCAAGCATGGTGATACTGTTGTTTTTAAACTAGGTATTGGTACTTTTGGCAGTGTGGACAGGTGCCAAGTCCTGCTGGAGAATGAGATTTCCATCTCCAAAAAGCTTATCGGCAGAGAGAAGCATGAAGTGGACCTACACCAGTAGATGACATGGCTCCCCTACCATCACTGATTGTGCAACCTTCACACTAGACCTCAAGCAGCTTGGATTGTGTGCCTCTCCACTCTATCTCCAGACTCTGGGACCTTGATTTCCAAATGAAATGCAAAATTGACTTTCATCTGAAAGCAACACCTTGGACCACTGAGCAACAGTCCAGTTCTTTTTCTCCTTGGCCCAGGTAAGATGCTTCTGCCGTTGTCTATTGGTCATGAGTAACTTAACACAACGAATGTAACACTTGTAGCCCATGTCCTGGATACGCCTGTATATGGTGGCTCTTGAAGCAAGTCCTCTCTTTTGTTCCGCCATGCGCTAGTATTTTCATACTGCTGCTGTGTGTATGGTGATGGATGCTTGGACTGGTGACTGACTCATTAAGAAACCCCTTCCCTCTGATAATATATCTGTGAGAGTGTGTGGGATTCAGTCTCTAGCAGCGCTAGCGCCAGCGCGCTCAAGCCTCACCTGTTGCAGCAGCCTGCGCCCTGCATTGCGCCAGCGTCTTTACAGCGCTTTTCCAGCAGCTCTGTTCCTGCCACGCTGCAGTTGCAGCCCAGTGTGCATTTGAGGTTGCAACGCCACTGCGTCAGACGTTTATCGGTAGGTCTAGATGGAGTCAGGCCTGTCACTCTTGTCGACTCCTGTGACCCTATACCACGTCTGTCACGGTGAGCTTCTGTGAAGTTAAAACAGACTCACCGTTTTTGTATAAGTGTTTTGCTTGCAGGTCTGTGTGTGAAACAGACTGCTTCAGCGTTACTTTACATGTTTATGCTTGCAGCTCTGTGAGTACAATAGAGCTTGCTTTTGTGCACCAGGTGCAGTTTAACCCTGTGCACATTACCGTCCTTGTGCTCTGCCTCTTTAGCAGCGGTTTCTACATCTGCCGCACGGTGGACCCCGGGCGGCGAACACGCTTTATTTATATTTTTATTTAGCGTGTTCTGCCGACCATAACATAATACTAGCGCCAGGGTCTGGCTAAAGTGTTCCCCTGACAAAGCCGCACGGGTTGTGGCGATACGCGTGGAGTATGGTCCTGAGTTGGGCACCCACTCTTGTTTACTTCATTATAGCTTTACTGCTAATTGTGCTCGGTGTGGCAATTGGTATACTGGGTGGTGGATTCTGGCCTTCCTGGTTTGAGGCCTATTGTGGTCCAATTGCCTTGTATAGAGAATACCTATGATTATGTGGAGTGTATTATTGGTAGTTACTCCATCATATTAGGGCCTGGTGGTCCCCATGAGCCTTGCCTTAGGGTGGTTGCTGAGATATTCTTCTATAGGTTGGGTGGTATATGGATTATCATATTGGAGATATACATGTCATACATGTTCAACCATTATATTGTATTATTGTGGGTTGCCTATCATGTTTTAGCATGTTTTTAATATCTGTTTTGCATCAATAAACATTTCTATTTTATTGAGTTTAGTGTGCGCTCTTTGTAGTGGTTCCTTTTCTTTCTTTTTCTAGGGTCTGGCTAAAGATGGCAGGCCAGCAGCAACTGTTGCAGTGCATGCGACAGCTCGAGGCTCACTTGGCTACTCTTGAGAGGGCCCTCACAGCTTCGCAGGCCACAGATGCTGCTGTCCAGGCACTTACGGACGCGGTAGGGCGTATGTCCATGTCCGCCCTTGTGCCGACAGTTACCAGCCTCCCGTTGACCGAAAAATATTCTGGGGATGGCGCCTCCTGCAGTGGTTTTATCAGCCAGTGCTCGATCCATCTGGAGCTGCTGGCTGCGCAATTCCCTACAGAGCAGGCCAAGGTGGCCTTTATTATATCCCTACTGTCGGGCAAGGCGCTGGAATGGGCTACGCCGCTATGGGAGCGTGGTGACCCGGATGTTCGGATCGAGGCTAATCTGCTAACAGCTATCAAGCAGGTATTTCTCGGTCCACGGGTGACACACGATACCTCTCTCCAACTGCTCGCCTTGTCTCAGGGATCACTCTCAGTCAGCCAATACGCCGTCCGTTTTCAGACACTGGCGTCTGAGTTAAAGTGGTCTGACAAGGCACTGATCCCAGTTTTTTGGAGAGGATTAGCAGAGCATGTGAACGATTCTCTCTCCACTAGAGAGATCCCTACCACTCTGGAGGAGCTAATCTCCATCTCCTCCCGTATCGACCTCCGTTTTTCGGAGCGTGGTATGGAGCGTGCTCACTCCAAACGGAGAGGTACTCCGGCTCCCAAATTTTTTGAGCCCCTGGACCTGCCCAAGCCAGACGTTCTACCTCCCAAGCCCATGGAGGTGTCTCGCGCCATTTCTGAGACATGTCCGGCTCAAGAGTCCATATGCGGTTGTCACCATCCACTCGCTGCTTCCCAGGAAGACAGCGCCCCGCAATGGTCTGAAAGTGAGTCGGTAGGCGAGACTTTTGTTCCTCCTCACCAGCGGCCTAAAGTTCTCGCGTGGGCACATGCGCCAAATGCGGACGGCCATCGTGGCTATATGCAGACCACGAAGTCACTGGCCGGTTCGTATTGGTGGCCGCACAGGGCTCGGGATGTAAAAAAGTTCATTCGGGCATGCACCCTATGTGCTCGGGACAGCCTTCCCAAATGGATTGTGGCTACACCCGCTGATACACGGCGGCGCCTTCCTAAAACTCCTGCTCCCATTGTCCCCCGGGTGTCCCTCTTGAGACCTGGTGACCTGGCCTCCGCTGATACCGTCCGCGTGTCCCGGTTTTCGGTTTCACCTACCGGGACATGAGGCTCGCCTTTTGACGAGTCTGAGGTTTGTGCCACTGTCGGGCACGGGCTGGTGGATCGCAGGGTTCAGGGAGGAGGGGGCCCTAGGAGGGGGGTACTGTTGGGAATCTGGGTCCTTCTATGCCTATGCAGCAACCCAGATTCTCACATTTATCTCCAGAGGCTAAGTCCTTTTTCCCAGCTTCTGAGCATACTCACGGGACGAACTCTCACTGGAGTTCAGGAGTCAGGTGCTCAGGTCCTGCTCCTGATTTCATTGATTCTGCTCTGGGCTCTGGAGATTTCCGGAAGGTCCCGTACGCTATAAAAAGTGCGCATGGCGGAACAGCCATGCGCTAGTATTGTCATACTGCTGCTGTGTGTATGGTGATGGATGCCTGGACTGGTGACTGACTCATTAAGAAACCCCTTCCCTCTGATAATACGTCTGTGAGAGGGTGTGGGATTCAGGCTCTAGCAGCGCTAGCGCCAGCGCGCTCAAGCCTCTCCTGTTGCAGCAGCCTGCGCCCTGCATTGCGCCAGCATCTTTACAGCGCTTCTCCAGCGGCTCTGTTCCTGCCGCGCTGCAGTTGCAGCCCAGTGTGCGTTCGCGGTTGCAACGCCACTGCGTCAGACGTTTATCAGTAGGTCTAGACGGAGTCAGGCCTGTCACTCTTGGCGACTCCTGTGACCCTATACCACGTCTGTCACGCTGAGCTTCTGTGAAGTTAAAACAGACTCAGCGTTTTTGTATATGTGTTTTGCTTGCAGCTCTGTGTGTGAAACAGACTGCTTCAGCGTTACTTTACATATGTTTATGCTTGCAGCTCTGTGAGTACAACAGAGCTTGCTTTTGTGCACCAGGTGCAGTTTAACCCTGTGCACATTACCGTCCTTGTGCTCTGCCTCTTTAGCAGCGGTTTCTACATCTGCCGCACGGTGGACCCCGGGCGGCGAACACGCTTTATTTATATTTTTATTTAGCGTGTTTCGCCGACCATATCAAATGTATTGTGTGTAGCCAACTTTAGAGGCAGTATTTTTATCACACACTAGAAAGCATCTCCTTCTGATAACAAGGCACTAGAACTACTGGCAGATGATAGCCTTTTGATTGTCTCACTCTTGCATTGATTTGTGATATAGAGTGTACTTTTATTATCCATATTCATATAAATTTTATAAAAATATTGATTTTTACATGTATATAAATGTGCTTGTCTGTACATATTTTCTGACTAGTACAAATCGCAGTCTATTTTAGGTAATAATAATTATGTCTTCAGTTAAAAATTAATAACGCATTTCTAGTAAAGCTGCAGACAACTCGCCATCTCTAACATTGAAATTCAGTTACATTTTTAGGACTGAACTCAATAGTTTTACACGATTACTGAAATGACCATAGGTCCGAATAAGATCCAGTGGGTCACAAACCAAGACTGAGGCAGAAATCCCAATATTATCTGTACTAAAATGGTAACTGGCCCCTCCGCAGGAGTACAGTCATGGCCAAAAGTTTAGAGAATGACACAAATATTATATTTTCACATGATCTGCTGCCCTCTGGTTTTTATGTGTGTTTGTCAGATGTTTTTATCACATACAGAAATATAATTGCAATCATATTATGAGTAACAAAAGGTTATATTGACAGTTAGAATGAGTTAATGCAGCAAGTCAATATTTGCAGTGTTGACCCTTCTTCTTCAGGACCTCAGCAATTCTCCCTGGCATGCTCTCAATCAACTTCTGGATCAAATCCTGACTGATAGCAGTCCATTCTTGCAAAATCAATGCTTTTATTTTGTCTGAATTTGAAGGTTTTTGTTTGTCCACCCGTCTCTTGATGATTGACCACAAGTTCTCAATGGGATTAAGATCTGGGGAGTTTCCAGGCCATGGTCCCAAAATCTCTGTTTTGTTCCCTGAGCCATTTAGTTTCACCTTTGCTTTATGGCAAGGTGCTCCATCATGTTGAAAAAGGCATTGTTGATCACCAAACTGCTCTTGGAAGGTTGGGAGAAGTTGCTCTTGGAGGACATTCTGGTACCATTCTTTATTCATGGCTGTGTTTTTAGGCAAGACTGAGAGAGAGCCCATTCCCTTGGCTGAGAAGCAACCCCACACATGAATGGTTTCAGGATGCTTGACAGTTGGCATGAGACAAGACTGGTGGTAGCGCTCACCTGGTCTTCTCCGAATAAGCCGTTTTCCAGATGTCCCAAACAATCGAAAAGGGGATTCATCAGAGAAAATGACTTTACCCCAGTCCCCAGCAGTCCACACCCTGTACCTCTTGCAGAATATCAATCTGTCCATGATGTTTTTTCTGGAGAGAAGTGGCTTCTTTGCTGCCCTCCTTGAGACCAGGACTTGCTCCAAGAGTCTCCGCCTCACAGTGCGTGCAGATGCACTCACACCTGCCTGCTGCCATTCCTGAGCAAGCTCTGCACTGCTGGTAGCCCGATCCCGCAGCTGAAACACTTTTAAGAGACGGTTCTGGCGCTTGCTGGTCTTTCTTGGGCACCCTGGAGCCTTTTTGGCAACAAGGGAACCTCTCTCCTTGAAGTTCTTGATGATGCGATAGATTGTTGACTGAGGTGCATTCTTTCTAGCTGCGATACTCTTCCCTGTTAGGCCATTTTTGTGCAGTGCAATGACGATTGCACGTGTTTCTTTAGAGATAACCATGGTTAACAGAAGAGAAACAATGATGCCAAGCACCAGCCTCCTTTTAAAGTGTCCAGTGGTGTCATTCTTACTTAATCATGACAGATTGATCTCCAGCCCTGTCCTCATCAACACCCACACCTGTGTTAATGGAGCAATCACTGAAACGATGTTAGCTGGTCCTTTTAAGGCAGGGCTGCAATCATGTTGAAATGTGTTTTAGGGGATAAAGTTAATTTTCTAGGCAAATATTGACTTTGCAAGTAATTGCTGTTAATCTGATCACTCTTTATAACATTCTGGAGTATATGCAAATTGCCATTAGAAAAAATGAAGCAGTAGACTTTGTAAAAATTAATATTTGTGTCATTCTCTAAACTTTTGGCCATGACTGTAGAGACCAGCCCAGCTCTAAGTTTAGAGACCTCCAGTTTCAGTTCCTTCAGCTCTGCACGCAGAGCTTGTACAACGTTTACCCTTCCCCTCCTGACACTGACGACCGGCCTCCCTCCAGCTGTGCACTCTTCACTGCCCCCTCGGCCACCAGGGCAGACCTCCTTCCTTTCCACCGCGGCTCTTTAAATCTGCCAGAAGGATAATTCTGGTGCATACCGGACCATCTCCTTCAGTTTGTCTCGGAGGAGTCTGTTGGCTAACCCTGGTGATGAACTGATCCCGGAGCAAGTGGTCTACTTCTAAGAACGCCCCCATAGCCCCTGGGTCTAGTCGTTGCACCTCATTCAGAATCTCCTGTAAGATATGAGAGTACTGCATCAAGGACTCACATTCCCTTTAGGGGCGATTAAATAATAGGGACCAAAGCTGGGCCACACTAGCTCGGCCTCCCGAACTCCCCTCTAACTGTACCAAAATTTTCTCCAACATATTCCTCTCTGATTCTGGACGTAACATCACCATTCGCCTAGCGTTGCCTCCTATTGCATTTAATGCCAGCTCTGCTCGTAACGCGGGGTCCAGATTACACATACGCAGAATACTCCGGACCCTCTCAGCCCAATCCTGCAACCCCATGTTACGCCTGTGTCACGATCACGTGCGACTGGACACACCTCCTCCAGCAGGGCGAATTTATATGGCACGTGTGACCATGGATACACCGCCTCCAGCAGGGCGAATTTAAATAATAACACGTGCAGCCGGATACACCGCCTCCAGCAGGCAAATTTCAGTAGTACACGTAAGTCTGGATACATCGCCTTCAGAAGGGCGAATTTCAGAATAAAGGAGAAAACCAGGGAAACAATTACAATGGTGGCCCTGCGATAGGGAACGGGGACGTGGAGACCTCCTGCACTCCCCTGAGTCAGTGTCTCTACACTCCTAAAGATCCCGAGGCCAGTTCCGCACCGGGTGCCGGTCAGGATACCTAAAATCCCTAGCTCGCCCTGCACCTAGCCCTTTCTAGTGAAGTGGATGGTGCAGACACTAATCCCACCACTGCACTGAAACACACATAAGGAAAAGAGACAAACAGGGAACACCACTTAGCTTTGCTCTGTTGCTAATGATCCCAGCAACAGAGTCCAACACCTGAGTGCATCTTCCTCCGACCGTGTCCAACACCTGAGTGCAGCTTTACAGCAACAGCATTCAGCACCCGAGTGCCGACTTGGAGCAACAGAGTCCAGCACCTGAGTGCAACTTTACAGCAACAGAGTAGCACCTGAGTGCAACTGTCCAGCAACAGAGTCCAGCAACTGAGTGCAGCTCTACACCATAGCTGCCAGTCCACCAAGCTTTGCAGGAACTCCTCACTGACACCATAGCTGCCACTCCACCAAGCTATGCAAGACCTCCTCACTGACACCATAGCTGCCACTCCAGGACTCTGACTGAGCTGCCCGGGACTCTCTCTCCTCCAGCTCCTTCCTTCACCAAGGATGGTTGGAAAAGACCAATAATAACACCAACAGTGAGTGAGCACAACTGACACACCTTTATTGAGCAATCACACCTGTTAGTGATTCCCATGCAATAACACTAACCACCACCGGGGGCAAACTAGAACTAAAAACACCAGTGCAATGACCCTAATGGCCACCGGGGGCAAAAACCAACCTTAAGCACACAGCTTAAGGAAAAAAAAGGTTACTTTGTACATTTATCTGTCAGATCCAACCTGGATCATGACAGCCCGTTGTATTTCGTCATATGCTGGAGTAAAGCTCCTACCGGCACATACCTTCCCAAAGTCGCCATAGCTGCCAGAGGATCCACGACAGCGAGGGAGCTGCTGGTGCGATGTGGTCATTTCTTTCCTCACCTCCGTCCATGTCAAGCACTGGATCCTGTCGACTATGCCAAAAATGTAATGAACAGAGGTCCGAATAAGATGCAGTGGGTCACAAACCGAGACTGAGGCAGAAATCCCAATATTGTCTTTACTAAAATGACAGTTGGAGTGAAATTTAGTATTTTTAGGAAACAGACTGAAATTTAGTACACTCACGCAGCCGGAGCTGAAATCAATGTGCCAATCCCAAAGTTCCCTTTTTGAGTGTGTTACACTGAGGTTTAGAATAAATTTATCAATCCAAAAGGTAAAACAAGGTACTAAGAAAAACAGGTGTGAATCGAGTGAGGTGGTCTTATGGGACCCCCTGCGATGGCACACGAAGTACAAACTGATCAAAACTCACAACAATAATACATAATCTGGGGATACCGGGTATCTATTATTACGGTACTGTTAACCTGAGGTGAGTCTCAACTCAGGCATATAATTTGCATCGACTGCAGCTAGTTCCAAAATCTTCAGCGCCAAAACAGCTACAACGAAACAAGGCTCTGCGTCTTGCCGGCCGCTGCTGAGCTCACACGCCAGGGATTTTCAGTTCTGTAGCCTCAGGATACGGTCTGGGATAGCACTTCAACGGTACTTCTCAGATTCCCTCTCAATATGGATGGTACAGGATACCATCTCTCCTACAGTAGTCACTCACAGTTTTCCTGAAAGCAATCCGCCTGGGTCTGCACAAGGTCAATGTCTTCTGTTGCTTTTAAGCTCAGCACAGCAGGGATTCCACAGAGTTCCAAAGTCACACAGCTCTCATGAATGCTCCGTAATTGTTCCACAGCAGAACCACAGGTTCCCAAGAGGAAAGTGTTAACACCCTCACATACACGCTGGCAGCAAACAATCTCTACAGAGTCCTCGCTTATCAGCTACCTCACACACAGGTCTCACATGGCAGTTTATCTGCTTCTAGAATCATCACTTCCCAGTGTCCTATACAGAATACACTAGGCCCCACCCCCCAGCACACACAGTTTCCTGGGCTTTCACTCTCAGATCAGACATGCATCAGCAGGGTCCTTATGCTCTCTTGATGTCATCACAGTTCACCCTCTTATATTGCATTCCCAGGGCACTAGGACTGTACATGCCAACAATCTCTGTCATGTTCTTCGTTAAATTTTTCCTTTGTTTTTAAAAAAGGTTGCTGATTTGTAGTGTGTGACGGATCTCACAGGGGAAGGGGGTGTCAACTTCGCTCACCTCGGGGGAAGGGGAGAGAAGGACTCAGCAGGGATCGGCTCTCTGGTGCCAACACTTGCCTCAGGTCAGACAGGGAACTGCACCTAGGCGAATAGTCGCCGGAAAGGCTTCCCTTATACGTACAAGTTATTGAGGCACTCCCAGTGAGGGGATATACGTCACCAAACCAGGCTGGGGATATATATAAACTTCCTGGCTGTCACTGCCAGAGTTCCTCACTAAAACAGTATGGTATTCTTCCACCAGTTCCTCGTTCGACATAGGCGCCGTCCGATAACAGGCTTATATCGGGTCAGAAACCAACCCGGGTAGCGTATAATTGACTAATGGAGTATGCGGATGTGGGGATTCATGAATCAAGATAAAAGATCAGCCCAAGATTAATTTTATATTTAATTCCCGAAAAGGCACACTAGATATATACAGGTATATATTTACAATAACAATATAAAGGTATACAGTCAGGAGTGTAGTACAAAGGTAGAGCATAGATAGGTTAAAATTACCGTGTTATGTAGCATGTGACCACAGGGAGGCACTGATGGATCACAGGTCCAAATCTTAGTTACGTGGTTCCCTTGGCCGCGTCTGGTAACGGACCTCCTGCCAGTAGAAGAACTAAGTCCAAAATGAGGGACTGCCTTATGTCTCCTATGCTGTTCTCTCCCACACTCTGCTGCCACCCCTGGGCTTGGCTGCCTCCCTCCTCCCATGTCTGAGAATATGATTTTCTGTCTAGAATCGTGGATAGACCATAACTTTACGCCCGAAGCTCTGAATGGGTCAGTGGTGCTACCACTGGGTTCCACTGGATTTTATCTGCGCATAGAGACTAAATATGCCTACCGTATGTAATTACTGGTAGCTATGCTTTATAACTCAATAACGCAGAGTGCTACAGGAGGCTGCCAGGCATGGACGTATGGGGATCATATAATCCACAAAATTAGAAGACTACATTCTAACAACAATGAAATTCTGCAAAATCCCACACAAAATAATTGTAGGAAAAGGAAGGAATAAGTCAAAAATAAAAAATAACAATTTATTCACAAATAATAAAATAGACAAGACAAGGAAATTTCCCAAAAATCACCAAGATCAGGTAGTTACACCAGGGAAATTGTAACATTATAATATAATACTTTGACAACTAATTGCATTTATATCAATAATTATCTATAGAGAATTCTTTACAAAATCG
The DNA here is from genome assembly GCF_039654945.1 of Dendrobates tinctorius. Lineage (NCBI taxonomy): Eukaryota > Metazoa > Chordata > Amphibia > Anura > Dendrobatidae > Dendrobates > Dendrobates tinctorius. Next base: position 34,802,908 of record NW_027361733.1, read on the forward strand.
TATTAAATGCTATATTGTATGTAGGATGTCAGGAAGTCTCCCAGGTCAGTGTGCAGTAAGTGCAGCGCTAACAGCTTCTATACCATGCAGATGCTGCTTCATCTGCATGCTATAGAAGCGATCAGCCTTCAAAAAATGATTGTCCCATAGTGGGCCAAGGTGTAAAAATTAGAAAGAAGTAAAAAAAAAATGTTAAATAATTGTAAAATTTTTTAAACGAAAATAATAATAAATTCAATATTTATTCTATCACTAAATAAGTATTTGAATGAAAAAAAATCTAAACAATGATAATACTCATATTTGGTATTGATACGTCCGTTATGACCTGACCTCTAAAATGTCCCACTAGTTAACCCTTTTAGTGAACACCATGAAAAAAGGCAAAAAAAATGCTTCATCATCATACCGCCAAACAAAAAGTGGAATAACACGTGGTCAAAAAGACGTATATAAATAAACATGGTACCGCTGGTACCGCTGAAAACATTATCTTGTCCTGCAAAAAAATGAGCTGCTATACAGCGTCATCAGTGACAAAAAAAAAGTTATAGCTGTCAGAATAAAGCGATGCAAAAATAATTATTTTTTCTATAAAATAGTTTTTATTGTGTAAAAGTGTCAAAACATAAAAAAATAAATAAATGAGGTATCGCTGTAATCGTACTGATCCGAAAAATAAAACTGCCTTATCAATTTTAACACGCACGGAACTGTATAAACGCCCCCCAAAGAAATTCATGAATTGCTGGTTTTTGCTCATTCTGTCTCTCAAAAATTGGAAAAGAAAGTGATCAAAAAGTGTCATGTGCCCGAAAATTATACCAATAAAAACGTCAGCTCGTCCCGCAAAAAACAAGACCTCATATGACTCTGTGGGCCAAAATATGGAAGAATTATAGCTCTCAAAATGTACAGTAGTGATGCAAAAACTATTTTTTGCAAAAAATGCGTCTTTTAGCGTGCGACAACTGCCAAACATAAAAACCCGCTATAAGGCCGCTTGCACGTCATGATATTTCCAGTACCGGAGATGTAAGTGTCCGTTTGTGTAATACTTGCGGCACACGTGTGGTATGTGTGTGCCGCATCAGTACCACACCGAAATGGGCGCCAGGGAAGAAGCGTTGCAGTAAGGGCTGTTCTCCGGCTTCGGGTGCTGAACACAGCTCTCAAGGATACTTAAACCACAGCGCCACTTTTTAACGGCACTGAGGTTTAAGGTTATAGTGCTACCCAGCGTCGAACATGGTTCCGTTTTTACCGACCCCGGTGTTGCGATTGCTGTTATTAACGGTATAACAGCTGCCACAAAATAATAAGTCAGATATTTTCCATTTTATTTCTCTCTCCTCTCATGTGATCACACATCAGAGGAGAAACAGGGTCCCCCGATCACCCCCACTGGTACCTCCGTTGTCCCTGCAGTGCACCCTCCGAGATCTGCAAGCCGGCACTCGGCAACAATAGGAGATTTTTTCCTATTGGTTCATTTTGATCACTGTCATAGACCCTATCACAATTATCAAAACAGAAAAAAACAGTAAATCAAACCCCCCTTTATCACCCCCTTAGTTAGGGAAAAATAATAAAATAAAAAAAGTATAAATTTCCATTTTCTCATTAGGGTTAGAATTGGCCTAAAGTGAGTTGTGCTAACTTTAGGGTTGGGGCTAGAGTTGGGGTTAGAGTTTGGATTACGGTTACAGTTGGGATTAGGTTCGGGTTGAAATTAGGGTTGGGGTTGGGATTAGGGTCAGAAGTGTGTTGGGGTTAGGGTTGGAGTTAGAATTGGGGTGTTTCCACTGTTTAGGCACATCAGGGGCTCTCCAATCTTGACATGGTGTCCGATCTCAATTCCAGTTAATTCTGCGTTGAAAAAAACAAATGGTGCTCCTTCCCTTCCAAGCTCTGCTGTGTGCCCAAACAGTGATTTATCCCCACATATGGGGTATCACCGTACTCAGAACAAATTGCACAACAACTTTTGGTGTCCAATTTCTCCTGTTACCCTTGGGAAAAAAAACATTGGGGGCGAAAAGATAATTTTTGTGAAAAAAATATGATTTTCTATTTTTATGGCTCTTTTATAAACTTCCATGAAGCTTTTTGGGGTTCAAAGTGCTCACCACACATCTAAATAAGTTCCTCAGGGGGTCTAGTTTCCAAAATGGTGTCACTTGTGGGGGGTTTCCATTGTTTAGGCACATCAGCGCCTCTCCAAATGCGACATGGCATCCGATCTTAATTCCAGACAATTTTGCGTTGAAAAAGTAAAGCTGCGCTTCTTCCTTTCCGAGCTCTTCCATGCACCCAAACAGGGGTTTACCCCCACATATGGGGTATCAGCATACTCAGGACAAATTGCACAACTTTTGGGGTCCAATTTTTCCTGTTACCCATGGAAAAGTAAAAAATCGGGGGCAAAAATATCATTTTTGTGGAAAAAATGATTTTTTTTATTTTTACGCCCGGGCGTTATAAACTTCTGTGAAGCACTTGGGGGTTCAAAGTTCTCACCACACATCTAGATAAGTTACTTGGGGGGTCTAGTTCATTTTTGTGAAAAAAATATGATTTTTTACGGCTCTACATTATAAACTTCTGTGTAGCACTTGGTGGTTCAAAGTGCTCTCCACACATCTAAATAAGTTCCTTATTGGGTCTACTTTCCAAGATGGTGTCAGTTGTGGGGGGTTTCCACTGTTTAGGCACATCAGGGGCTCTCCAAACGCAACATGGCGTCCGATCTCAATTCCAGCCAATTTTGCATTGAAAAGTCAAACGGCGCTCCTTCCCTTTTGAGCTCTGCCATGCGCCCAAACAGTGGTTTACCTGCATATATGGGGTATCAGCATACTCAGGACAAATTATACAACAACTTTTGGGGTCCAATTTCTACTGTTACCCTTGGTAAAATAAAAAAAATTGGATCTGAAGTAAATTTTTTGTGAAAAGTTAAATGTTCATTTTTTTTAGACATTCCAAAAATTCCTGTGAAGTACCTGAAGGGTTAATAAACTTCTTGAATGTGGTTTTGAGCACCTTGAGGGATGCAGTTTTTAGAATGGTGTCACATTTGGGTATTTTCTATCATATAGACCTCTCAAAGTGACTTCAAATGTGAAGTGGTCCCTAAAATAAAATGGTGTTCTAAAAAGGAGAAATCGCTGTTTAACTTTAAACCCTTATAACTTTCCAACAAAAAAAATGTTGGTTCCAGAATTGTGCTGATGTAAAGTAAACGTGGGAAATGTAACTTATTCAGTTTTTTTTGTGACATATTCCTGTGATTTAAGGACATGAAAATTAAAAGTTGGAAAATTGCAAAATTTTCAAAATTTTTGTAAAATTTCCGTTTTTTTCACAAATAAACGCAAGTAATATCAAAGAAATTTTACCACTATCATGAAGTACAATATGTCACGAGAAAACAATGTCAGAATCACCAGGATCCATGAAAGTGTTTTAGAGTTATCTATATATATAAAATTGAATGTACAGTGTATGTGTGTGTGTGTGTGTGTGTGTGTGTATCACCAACCAATCACAAAGCATCTTTCACTTCACCAGAGCTGTTTAAAAGAAACGGAGCTGTGATTGGTTGCTATGAGGAACAGTTTTCCCACTCCAGAAAACACCTCAGCAGACACTGACTGGGTGGGAGAAATCTAGCATCCCTGGGAACATAAGCTCCCAGCCATTGTCTGCCCCCCAGAAAGGAACAGAGAGCACAAGACAGAAATGAATCTCCCCCTCCTGTGCCCATATACCCATCACACACCCTCCATCCCATAGGCACATCTCCTCTCTTTATAGGGATCTCCGGTATGGAAGTTAGGGCAAATCCCTCAGCGCTCTGATTCTGACCCCAGGCTTCTATTAAAGGGATCATTGGTATGGAAGTCAGGGCAAATCCTTCCAGCGCTTTGGTTTTTACCCCAGGGTCTCTTAAAGGGATCATTGGTATGGAAGTTAGGCCCTTTCCACTAAGCGCTCTGGTTCTGACCCCAGGCCTCTCTTAAAGGGATCCCCGGTATGGAAGTTAGGACCGTTCCACTCAGCTCTGTGGTTCTGACCACAGGGCCTCTTAAAGGGAGCATTGGTATGGAAGTTAGGGCAATTCCACTAAGCTCTCTGGTTCTGACCCCAGGCCCCTCTTAAAGGGATCCCCGGTATGGAAGTGAGGGCAAATCCACTCTTCACTTTGGTACTGACCCCAGGCCTCTCTTAAAGGGATCTCCGGTATGGAAGTTAGGGCAAATCCCTCAGCCCTCTGACTCTGACCCCAGGCTTCTATTAAAAGAATCATTGGTATGGAAGTCAGGGCAAATCCATCCATCTATTTGGTTCTAACCCCAGGCCTCTCTTAAAGGGATCCCCGGTATGGAAGTGAGGGCAAATCTACTCTGCACCCTGATTCTGACCCCAGGCCCCTCTTAAAGAGATCCCCGGTATGGAAGTGAGGGCAATTCCACTCAGCGCTCTGGTATTGACCCCAGGCCTCTCTTAAAGTGATCCCCGGTATGGAAGTGAGAGCAAATCCACTCTGCTCTCTGATTCTGACCCCAGGCTCCTCTTAAAGGGATCCCCAGTATGGAAGTGAGGGCAAATCCACTCTGTGCTTTGGTACTGACGAAGGCCTCTCTAAAAGGGATCCCCGGTATGGAAGTTAGGGCCATTCCACTCATCGCTCTGGTTCTGACCCCAGGCTGACGGGATGATGTGGGATATTAGGGGTAGTAGTCCGATGGCTCTGGCTGACGAGATGATGTGGGATATTAGTTGGAGTGGTCTGGTGGCTCTGGCTGACGGGATGATGTGGGATATTAGGGGTAGTAGTACTGCAGCTGTGATGAGATGATATGGGATATTAGTGGTAGTTGTGCGGTGGCTATGGCTGACGGGATGATGTGGGATATTAGGCGTAGTAGTCCGGTGGCTTTAACAGGATGCTGTGGGATATTAGTAGTCCGGTGGCTCTGGCTGACGGGACGATGTGGGATATTAGGGGTAGTAGTCCGGTGGCTCTGGCTGACGGGACGATGTGGGATATTAGGGGTAGTAGTCCGGTAGCTCTGGCTGACGGGATGATGTAGGATTTTATAGTGAATGTGGCTATGCGGAGTGGGCGAGGCTATACACTCAGCTTTATATATATATATATATATATATATTATGTGGTGTAGTTACCACTGTGTCGGCTAGGGGGCGCTGTGTGGGTGTCCCAGGACGGGTGTACAGGCACATTCAGTGTGGTAACAGGAGCAGGGTCCTAAATGACCATTGTGGGTCTCAAGGTGGGTGGCGTTGGGATGCAGGCTCCAGGGTGTATTGATCAGCAGAGGTACTGCTGATCTTTCTGTTACACTGTGTCAGGGAAGCCTGTGTGTCTATACAACCTTTGGTGATGTCATAGCCATGTGATCCCCTTTGGGTGTGGTTACAGGGCTATGTAATTGAGGTGTTTGGCACATGTGAGAGTGTGGAGAGAGTCTGTCAGAGTGTGGACAGACTTCCATGTGTCCAGGTGGGACACTACAGAGAGTGGTCTGTGTTCCAAGGAAGGAGAAGCCTTCCTGTGTCTGCGGCTGCAGATAGAGCGCTGCTCTGGACATTGCCCTGGCCTATGTATATTAGTTGTATATGGGGAGGACTACACCTCCCAGCATGTGCTGAGACTCTCGGTCCGAGTCTGAAGCCACGGACGTTTATGTTCTTTTGTGCCTAAGCTAGAGGCTATTTTGGTGATACGCTGATTTATGGTTTATGGAGCAAATAAACCATGAATTTTGGGAAGAACCTGCCTCATGTTTGTCTCCCGCTGCACCTGAGCGAGTCGCATCCCTACAATATATATATAATCATTATAATTTGTTATAACTAACCATAGTTAGTTACTGTGCCTGGGCATCGCTGGGCTCTTCAGCTAGTTTTCTCATAAAGGGACAGTTTCAGAATTGTAAAAATTGGCCTGGTCATTAACATGCAAACCACCCTTGGGGGTAAAGGGGTTAAACTGAATCTGTCAGTAAGATCAACCCTCCAAGCTGCTTATATTGGTATGAAGGTCTTTGAAATGTAAATCAATCCCCACCTTTATTTCTTCTATCTGTTGCTGCATTCCCATGTGATTTGCATTTTACTTCATTTGCAAATGAGGTATTATGTGCTCTGAGTGTGAGGGAGCACTTACTGGAGTCTGTTAGCACAGAATGACTGTTGAAACCAAGTACATGCACTCGGTGCACCCTCAGCATTGCCAAACAGTTAAGTGATCAGTTACACTTTCTCTAGTTTTATAAAGCCAGAGCTATCTATCAAAATAGAGGGGGGCCAGCGGTGATAGCAAGAAAAAAGGTGGGAAGATGTACTTAAAGGGAATCTGTCATCAATTTTTTTGCCTATCAGCTGCGGCCACTGACATCAGAGGCTTAGCTACAGCATTCTGTAATGTTGTAGATAAGCCTCCATTGTTACCTGAAAGAGAAGAAAAAAGAGTTAGATTATACGCACCGGGGGACGTTCTGGGTCTGATTCGGGTCCGGAGGGAGTCGCGGTCTGGTCTGGCGCCTCCCATCTTGCAGCCATGAGGTCCTCTTCATTCCTGGCTGTCGCGGCTCAGGCACAGGCGCACTGCTCTGCCCTGTTGAGGGCAGAACAGATTACTGCAGTGCGCAAGCACCGGAAGAAGTCCTGCGCCTGCGCACTGCAGGACTCTACTCTGCCCTCAACAGGGCAGAGCAATGCGCCTGAGCCGCGATGGCCAGGAATGAAGAGGACGTCATCGCCGCAAGATGGGAGGCACCGGACCGTGACTTCCTCCGGACCCGAACCGGACCCCGGTGAGTATAATCTGTTTTTTTCTTCTCTTTCAGGTAACATCAGGGGCTTATTTACAGCATTACAGAATGCTGTAGATAAGCCCCTGATGCCGGTGGCCGCAGCTGATAGGCAAAAAAATTGATGACAGATTCCCTTTAATTGTTTGGCTGCGCCAAGGGTGCACCGAACTCCTGTACTTGGTTTGAACAGTTAAGGGCCTGTCACAGTAAGCGATATCGCTAGCAATATCGCTATAACTTGTGACGTTATAGCGATATTGCTAGCGATATCACGGTGTCTGATACTTACCAGCGACCCGCTCCCCCGCTGGTTATCGCTGATCGCGCGAGAACGTCCAGGACTGTTTCTCGTCGTCCGCTTCCTGCGGCGCTTCCTGCTGTGACGACAAGCGACGCGTGGAGCCGGGCGGGAGGACGCAGGATCGCCTGGTGTGACAGGTAAGTAACGACCCCTGCAATGTCGCTGGTGAGATCTGCCTGTGTGGCAGCTCACTAGCGACCATTTAGCGATGTACCAGCGATCCTGACCGCGTCATATCGCTTCTACTTCCTGAGATTACTTCCCAGCCTCTTTAGTTTGTTTGATATCCCACCGTTTATCTGCTCAATGTGAGCTAACGATCAAGCTAAACAGGATAGTGATGGGCGGGGAAACAATATTGGCATACAGTAATTCCTTAAGTGCCCTGAATGCACAACACACTTAATGCCTCACTCTCATTTGAATGAATGCTCTAATCATTTTGTAATGCATCAACATATAGAAGATATAAATGTGTGGATGAATTTACAGTTCAAAGTCCTGCATGCCCATGTATGTTTGTGGGGATGGTTTGGAATTGATCTTACTGGCAGATTTTTTTAAGTGGCAAAAAACAAGAAAAAATCTCATGCAAATATACCATTGCTTGTACTAGATGTCTTACCACTACAGAGAGGACCTAGATGAATTGTTTCAATTGTCCAAAAATTAATTTCAAGTTCACATGTTGTGTACTGGGTGTGAATTGACTTGCGATGTGTAGTTTTGAATCCATTCATTGTAGTATGTGGATTTTGTTGCAGATACGATGTGGAAAACTTTGCTCAATATACACAACATGTAAATTTAGCCTAAAAGCAATTTATGGAGACTGTAATACATTTACGTTTTTCCATCATATAATATTAAGCTGTGTTGAAATTTTATTTCTTGTTTGATTGAATGTATTGGATATTCTTGTAGACATCTGAAAAATTCTTGTTTCAAGATAGAAAAAATGCAAATTGTGACGGTAGTAAACTCTCTTAAAAATAGGTCTCTGTCTGGTGAAAAAATAGTTTTGTTTCATCTCACTGAAAAACATTTACTGATTCTCAGGATTTTAATTTAATTATGTAACACCCATTACATTTTAACTGTGCCATAACCAAGCGAATGCTGTGTAGTTTTATGTCGCTTCAGGTAATAAAGTGCATCGTATTCATAAACTTACGTTGTCACCATGTAATGACTTGGAGAGAGAGAGATTAAAACACAGTAACAAATAATGATTTTGCCTTTCAGGAATTAACTGTGTAACTTCCTGTTTACACTAAATCAATTTATTACAAATTGGCCAGTATTTTGCAACAATGGGGCACTTGCTTTGTTTTCCGTTAACAAAATAGTGCAAAATTTACTGGACATTGTAGAGATGTATGAAATTTTGTTGCTAGATACATTGAATTCTTCTCAACAAAATCTGAAATGCTGTATGGATGTAAAGAAATGTACAAAGACTCCTCAGTGGTGAATGAATAAAGTAGGTGTGTTCTGGATAGGGTCAATCCCTAGACGCCATTGTCCATTATGATAGCAGCAGTTAAGGAGTTTGACAGGCTCTCCTTCTGTCTGGCCATTGGCATCTTACAACAGGGGCAATGCTTTTCTAGGGCAGCCTGAAACATAACATTTCAGTGTTGAGCCATGCTAGAGGCTTGCCTTAATAGCTTACCTTCAGCTTTACACTGACATTAATGCTTGGCAAAACTGTGTATTCTAGAGCACTAAAGTGGTTATCCACAACCAAGATATTGCTGACCTAACCTTATTCACTTTAATTGTAGCGGAGCTGCAGTATCGAGAACTGAAACTACATGGTTTATGGAGCTCAGGGCTGCCACTAGGAATTTTCAGGGCCCCATACTGGCAACATTTTTGGGGTCCCATTCAGACTCCACCCAGGCTCCACCCCAGCCCCGCCTCCACCCCTCAAACTGTCCACAGTTTAAAGATGTTTTAAGCCGCCATCACGACAAGGTAGACTCTTTTGATCGGGCCCTACTCTACTCTAACCTATTTCACATTTTTTAAAATATCCAATACAATTTAGGTAAATTTTTATTTATTTCAATTTTTAAAATGACCAATAATATCACATACAGGGGACAAATACCACCACACCATGACCAGACACCATATTACCACCACATAGTGACCTATAATACCACATACAAGGAACAAATACTGCCACACCATGTTCAGACCACATATTACCACCATATGATGACCAATAATACCACATACAAGGAACAAATACCGCCACATCATGTCCAGACCACATATTACTACCACAGTGACCGAATAATACCACATACAAGGAACAAATACCACCATACCATGTCCAGATCACATATTACCACCATATGAAGACCAATAATACATACAAAGAACAAATACCACCACACCATGACCAGATCACCTATTTTACACTACATAGTGACCAAATAAAAGCACATACAAGGAACAAATACCGCCACACCATGGCCGGACAACATATTACCACCACATAGTGACTGAATACTACAATACTGATCAGTAATAAAAAAACACAATACTAATGTCGCCATAAGTGCCATTATACACATCTCTACTTAGTATGCAGTGTCTGTGTAGAGGTAATACAGAGATCACGATGACATTATATACAGGAGCTCTTTTATGTAAAGGTAATAAATACAGTGATCACTGGTGACATTGTACACAGGACCGCTGTATATAGTGTACAGTGTATAGTGTCAGTGTGCAGGTAACACACTGACTCACCAGTGATGTCTCTAGGTGAAGTCCTTCATCTTCGCTTTTAATCTTCATCCAGCCCAGACCGCCGTCACTTCTTCCAGTCAGGGCTCGTCTCTGCAGGAAATAACACAGTTATCTAGAGCACCGCTTGCAGAACACTTTATTTATTTTTTTTCCCAAATTCTAAACTATACCAGATGAAGAAAAAAAGGTGACAGTGTTGCTCTGCACAGAAACAGGACCACCCACCCATTTAAAACAGTATCATCAAAAAATAAAATAAATACATCACTGCAGTAATAATATCCTATAATTAGCCCAATGGTAATAATATCCCCCATCCTGGCCCCCGTGTGTTTCATTCCTGGCTCCAGCCATATGTTCTATCCTGCCCCCATATGATGTCCCTTCCTGCCCCATATGATCTCTCCATCCTGCCCCATCTGTCCCATGATCCTGCCCCATCTGTCCCATGATCCTGCCCCATGATCCTGCCCCATCTGCTCCATGATCATGCCCCATTTGACCCATGATCCTGCCACATGATCCTGCCCATCTGTCTCCATCCTGCCCATGATCCTGCCCCATCTGTCTCCATCATATCCATCCTGCCCCATGATCATATACCATCTGTCTCCATACTGCCCCATGATCCTGCCCGATCTGTCACATGATCCTGCCCCATGATCCTGCCTCCATGATATCCATCCTACACCATGATCATACACCATCTGTCTCCATCGTGCCCCATGATCCTGCCCTATCTGTCCCATGATCATGCCCCATGATCCTGATCCATTTGTCTCCATCCTACCCCATGATCCTGTACCATCTGTCTCCATCCTGACCCATGATCCTGTCCCATGCCTCCATCCTTCCCCATCTGTCTCCATCCTGCCCTATGATCCTGCACCATCTGTCTCCATCCCGCCCCATATTCCTGCCCCATCTGTCTCCATCCTGCACCATGTCTCCATCCTGCCCCCGTGTCTCCCATCCTGCCCCGTGTCTCCCATCTTGCCCTTATGTCTCCATCCTGCCCCCGTGTCTCCCATCCTGCCCCGCGTCTCCCATCTTGCCCTCGTGTCTCCATTCTGCCCCCCATTTCTCCATTCTGCCCCCTTGTCTCCATTCTGCCCCTTGTTTCCAATCCTGCCCGTGTCTCCATTCTGCCCCCCGTGTCTCTATTCTGCCCCGGGCAGGATGGAGACACATGGTCCATCCTGCCTGTGAAACATAGTTAGGTTGCCGCTTTCAATAAAAAATTTCAAGAAAACCCTTTCCTCTTACCTGGCCATGCTGCTGCGGCAATGATCTTTCGCAGTGTTTCAAGCAAGCATTGGCCGGCGAATGACAATAATGTCATACGCCAGCAACGTGTGCGCTGACTTCACTGCCAGCCTCCGATTGGCTGGCGGCTTTAACTGTTGCCTTGCGGGCCCGCACAGGCCTGCAAGGCAATAGAGTAACTGAACTTGCGGCTCAGATGCAGGTTTCAGTTACTGCACTGGAGAATCCTGCTGACTGGGCACCATACGCCAGGCAGGACAGTAATGCCCTGATGACGGCCCTGGTGGAGCTTGAGGATATGTTCCCACGGTTAGTAACCGGTAGCACTTTGAACGCAGCACATGTCCGCTGCGTCTAAAGCGCTGCTGGCTTTTGAACGCAGGTGATTCTGCATGTGTTCATTGAACAGAGGCGGCCGTGCACACATAGTGGGCATGGGATTTCTTGAAATCCCATCCACTATGCTGTAATATCTGGCCATTGTGGGTTGGATGCTGCGGATGTACACTGTGTCCAACCCGCAGCATTTACTGACCGTGAGAACATACCCTTAGTGTTCCCATGTACTTTTAGTATCCGCCATTGTTTTTATAAGCTTTGTGCTCTTAAGAGTTAAAAAAAATACTGCATTGTGCAGTTACATATGCAGTGATATGTATGTGATATGAGAATGTCATCCATAGTGTTTACAAATTCATTGAAAAACAAACTAAAACCATTTTGAGGGGAAAAATACAAATTTCTACAATCACAGCATAGGTACTGTAATCTCTCCAACTGAAGTGAATTGATATGTGGAATAATTGTTCCTCCAGACATAGGGATGCAGCTGTGGATTCTAAGGGTATTACTGGTATCGTTTTCATATTCACCCCAGGTGAGCACTTACCATCACTCTCACCCTCTCTCATTTCTCTTGCAGTATTGCCCTATTGTATGCTTTTGTCCTAACCCCATTTTGGCAAAATTAAAATAATGTGGTTGCATAGGTACAGTATGAACACCATTTTATAATTGGGGTGTGGTTGTGTTCAGAATTAGCCAATCACATTAACACTCATATTACATAGTAGTCAGTCACAACTGCCCTCATTTACAGAGATTATTCTATATAAAGTTTAGTTGTTTAACTAGGATTTTCCTGACATTTTCTTAGTTGCATTTTACAGCAAAGGTCATAGTCCATAAAAAGCTTATAACGCAGCAGCAAAGGGATCTATTGTTGAAAGTTATCGTCAGGAGAAGAACACAACAAAGCTTTCAAATCATTAGATATACCATGGAACACTGTGAAGATCATAAAGAAATTACTTAGATTTAGCAGGACAGTGACATTAACTAGGGCTGGATGTCCCTTAAAAATTGATGAATAGCCAAGAAGAAAATTCTTATGGGAGGCTGATAAGAGGCCTTCAGCAAGTACTGGTTGTTTATTTCATAGGACAACAGTTTCCCATATTCTTCATGTGTCTAGTATATGGGGTAGGATGGCAAGATGGAAGCCTTTTTGTTACAAAGAAAAACATCCAAGCTCAGATTTATTTTGCCAAAACCTTCCAATCTACCAAAAACATGTGGGAAAACGTGTTATGGTCTGAAGGAACCAAGGTTGATCTTTTTTCCCATAAATTCCAAAAAACACCATACTCACAGTGAAGCATGGGGGGTGCAGCATTATGCTTTGGGCTTGTTTTTCTACAGCTGTAACCGTATTAGTCAAGGTGTGGTGAGAATTATGAACAGTTCAAAATATCAAGTCTATTTTGCATCAAAACCTTCAGGCTTTTGCTAAGAAGATGAAGATGAGTTTAACTTTTTAGCATGACAGTAACCCTAAGCATACCTCCAAATCAACAAAAAAAAGTCTGAATGCAATTGAAAACCTGAGTGTGGACAATAAGAGGGCACTGTGCACAAGAGATGTCCTCAAAATCTGACAGATTTGGAGCTCGCAAGCAAGCGTGGGCAAATATTGCCAGTCCTAGATTTGCCATGCTTAAAAATAAAACTGAATGCTGTAAAAATTCAAAGGGTACTTCAACAAAGAATTAGTTTAAAGTTGTGTATATTTATGCAACCACATTATTTTAGTTCTTTTTTTTCCACCCCAAACTATTTCAGTTTGCTCTTCAATTGAACTGTACAAATTTACGGTGACACAGAATATTTGGTGAGTTTTTACCTCAGTATTTGTAAGCCAAAATCAGGAGTGGGTAAAAAAATGCAGAAGAGGTGCACATGTTTCTATTATACTTTTCCTTTGATTGTTCTGACTACTGATGTTTTTTACACGATAAAAGCCTAGCATTTTAACAGGGTTGTGTACAGTAGACTTTTTCTATATCCACTTTGTTTCTATTTACTGGGTCAAAAATAAACAAGCAAAGCAAAAAATAACAGAATAAAGTAAAGAAATCTGCAGATTTATGCTGCTACAAATGTAACTACACATAGAAAAAAATAAGAAAAGACAGTGGAGGAATTTTTCTCATTCCATCCAATAAGAAAAATAAAAATTATAAAATAGATTTTTTCCAAAATGGTGTAAAAAATTTTCAACCTATTTTTCATAAGACAAATTTAGATAAAAAACAAACAAAAAAACAGCTATGCATCTGAAAAAAAATGTATTTCTTCATAAAGCATACTTTTATGGAAACTAGAAAACTGAAATTCTAGCATTATTTATACTGCACAATTCATCTAATATATAAAGCTCAAGTGTGTGTATGTATGTATGTGTGTATGTGTGTGTGTATGTCCAGGATAGGCATCCGCACCGTCGCAGCTACAGCCACAAAATTTGGCAGTCACACGTCTGGACCCCGAGAGTGTCCTAAGCTATGTTGTGAGGCAAAATTTTAACCCTGCGCGTTCCAATTCACCAAACAATTTTGCCCCTATCTACATAATGGGGAAAAAGTGTGTGTGCATCAAGCCCCACCCCTCATTATGATGTCATAATGGTTGCCATGGCGACACTGATTCATAGGTTGCAAGCCCCGCCGCTCATTTTGATGTCATAATGGTGACTATGGGATGGAGGATGTGTGATGGGTATATGGGCACTGGACTATGGGATGGAGGATATGTATGACGGGTATATGGGCACGGGACTATGGGATGGCGGATATGTATGATGGGTATATGGGCACGGGACTATGGGATGGAGGATGTGTGATGGATATATGGGCACTCTACTATAGGATGGAGGATATGTAAGATGGGTATATGGGCACTCGACTATGGGACGGAGGATATATATGATGGGTATATGGGCACGAGCCTATGGGATGGTGGATATGTATGATGGGTATATGGGCACGGGACTATGGGATGGAGGATATGTATTATGGGTGTATGGGCACGGGACTATGGGATGGAGGATAATTATAATTTGCTATAACTAACCACAGTTAGTTACTATGCCCGGACAGCACCGGGCTCTTCAGCTAGTCTATATATAAAACTCAAAATCTGCAGTAGCCCGCTCTATACAAATCCAGTTTTTGCCCGATTTGGGTGAAATTTGGCACACCCCCTCTCCACCCACAGGAGCAGAATACTCCACATGTTACATCTCGCTAGCATCCCCCCGTCATGAGATTGGGGCCATCGAAGTTAGGAACGAATTATAGCGATGGCACCAAAGAGTCGCTGTTAAAGGGGCCGCACCACCACACACAACACAGAAACATTTCACAAACACCATGCAAACGTCACACAGACAGCACACATACACCAACCCACAAGCACAACACCACATAAATGCCACATCACACAACACAAACACCACCCCATAAATACCACATGCACACCACACACACACGCATGCAAGGACCACACACGCATGCAAATACACTCAGATGGATGCACCCTATGCACACGAACAAACATTACTGAGCAACAATATTGGTCAGGTGAAAAATGCCTCATAGTAAGATTGTCATTATTGCTTACTATACAGGGAGCTTTCATCACTGAAGCTGCTATGGCAAATTGAAAGCTGAGCTCTGATTGGTTGCTATGGGCAACTAGACAAGCCTGCCTGTGAGGCGGTTTTCATTACTGAGATGTGAGCTCCTTCAGGTCATAGTAATACTGTGTGAGGGCTGCTCTGTATTTACTATTCATTCTATTACATCTCTTCTCAGTGTCAGGTGAATAATAAAGGGTCATAATACTAAGGACTGTTTTTTAAAATGCCGCCCAAAAAACAACCATCGATTAGGCAAGTTCATCCAAAAGGTAAGAAAGCAAAATTGTGTCAAAGAGCTGAGAAAAGTGAACAAGATGACTCGCAGCTTAAAAAGAAACGGATGAGACAGGCTAAATGTAAAGCAGCTGAGACATCAGAGCAATGGGAATGTCAGTGTCACGCTAGCTCCTTGGCTGATTAGCGCGAGCCGGGGGGGTTGTGGCCCCACTGTGCCACAGACCAGACTATCTTGGAAGGGGCGTGACTAAGACAGCTGCCTTGGTCTTCTCTGGAGTCTCCAATGTTGAGGTCAGGGTTGTGCAGCAGGCAGCTGCCAGGTGCCACTCCAGGGTAGTGTTTGGCTGTGACTGCTGATCCCACTCAGGGACACGACACCTGGTCAGGTGCGGGTGACAGGCAAGCTGAGACACAGGGCAAGCAGGCACGGCTGAGACACAGGGCAAGCAGGCACGGCCTGAGACACAGGGCAAGCAGGCACAGCTTGGAGACACAGGGCAGGCTGGCATGGACGAGACAGAGAAGGATGGCATGGATGAGACACAGAGCAGGCTGGCACGAATGAGACACAGGGCAGGCTGGTACGGCTTGAGACACAGGGCAGGCAGGCACAGCTTGAAACACAGGGCAGGCAGGCACGGCTTGAGACACAGGGCAGGCACGGCTTGAGAAACAGGGTAGGCATGGTCTATGAAGGAACAGGTAAGGACCTGTTCACACAGCAGGAGCGGGTACTGGCCGGAAGGAATGGAATATGACGGGACAGGTTTGGACCTGTTCACATGGGAGGAGCAGGTATGGATGCAGGTAGGAGTGCAGAGTAGGCGGAGCCGCAGGAGTGTGAAGTAGGCACAGCCACAGGAGTGTGGAGCAGGCGGAGCTGCAGGAATGCGGAGCAGGCGGAGCTGCAGGAGTGCGGAGCTGGCGGAGCCGCAAGGGTGCAGAGCAGGTGAAGCTGCAAGGATGCAGAGCAGGTGAAGCTGCAAGGGTGCAGAGCAGGTGGAGCTGCAAGGGTGCAGAGCAGACAGAGCTGCAAGGGTGCAGAGCACAGAGAGCCTGCAAGGGTGCAGAACACAGACAGAACCTGCAAGGATGCAGAGCACAGACAGAGCCTGCAAAGGTGCAGAGCACAGACAGAGCCTGCAAGGGTGCAGAGCACAGACAGAGCCTGCAAGTTTGCAGAGCACAGACAGAGCCTGCAAGCATGCAGAGCACAGACAATGCCTGCAAGGGTGCAGAGCACAGACAGAGCCTGCAAGGGAGCAGAACACAGACAGAGAGGACACAAGGAAAGAAGCCACAGACAGGGAGACAAAGGTAGGACAGAGTTCAGACATCGAGACAGCACAAGACAATGTACATGGTCCAGGAAATTCGGCCTCTAGGAGGGCAGAAGGTTAGGTATAAGACAAAGCTAGGACGGAGACACAGAGACCAGGATTTTCTGCCTTCTGGTGGGCAGACAGAGAATACTAAGCAAGGCTAGTATTCCTCCAGAGAAGGAGGAGATACACAGGAGAGGACCTGGCAGGCTCAGTAGGAAGACACTAACTGAGTTTAGACATTGCACAGGCCATGTTCCAGTGAGTGGAACAGCCCTAAATAGTAGAGGGTTCTTGGTAATTGGTCAGGGACACCTTAGCCAGGTGCACGTGACTCCATAAGAAGCAGAGAGTTTAAGCACCGCCCCCCTATACACACAGTCAGGAAACATGAACACAGCAGACAGGAGATAAGAGGGACAGAGCATGGAGCTGGCAGTATACAGAAATCACAGCATGGCCTGGAGCAGTGATCAAGTTGGTGAGTGGGGTTTGGGAGGCCATGCAGCGATGCCAGCAGGGTTGTTACAGAACACCCCTTTACGGCCCCTCTTCCTCAAGCCTGCCAGAATGACCTGAAGAAGGAGTAAGGGACCACACACAGCCCAGACTGACACAACATCCTTCAGGTAGGGTGGAGTATGTGTGCCATCAGGAATCCCAGAGTGCCAAGTTTCTTGGTGCCCGACGGAGTCAGCTTCCAACACAGAGGGTACAAGGACTTTGACTTCTTCCTCCTGATTGGCAGAAAACAGGGACCTGGAAGCTTCAGACTTGACCTCTACATCAGTAAGCCAGCTAGAAACTGAAGACACCTTCACTGAGTCCAACTTTAGCCCGTTATCAGAAGAAAATTGGATCTCCACCTCCAAGTGGGTGAAAAACGGATATACGTAGGCCACTGTTCCCACCTCTTCATCCACCTGCCATATGGAAGCTGGAGGCATACATCCAGGGAGCCACTTCAGCCTATTACTCAGAATAAAACTGGGCCACCTCTTTCAGGCTAGAGGATGAGCAACCCTCTGTCTCTGCACTTTCACCAACCGGCCACCAGGATGCAGAAGGCATACCTTCAGGAAGCAGCTTCTGCCTGTTACCCTGAAAAAACTGGTCCTCCTTTTCCCCTGGTTCGAGGGTGAGTAAACCTCTGTCTCAGTATCTTCACTCACTGGCCACACGGGGGCTGAAGGCATATACTTAGGACCCATCTTCAGCCCGTAATCAAGTGGAAGACAATCAAGAGACAGGGATGCTCCTGGGAGCAGATCACAGGTATAGTCGCTGGAGACGTGTGAGGAGATTGACACCGCTTCCCCTTCAGAGACGTCATCACCCCTTGACTCGATGACTAGCAGTCCAGATGAAATGGGTGACCTTGCTGACTGACTCTGACACAAGGGAACCAGACACCTTGTCACTTGGTTGCTTCAACCAAAGCACCGTGCTGGGTGAATGGGTACAAGAACCTCTGGCTCCGAATGACCCATGGGCATCCCAGTCAGCAAGTGGAAGATGAACTTCTTCATATATAAGGCTCCCACCTGGAGCTGTAGTAGTCCTTGCAGGACTAGACGGTTCTCAAAGAGGGCTCGCCAACCTTTAGACAATGCTCACGTCGGGTTCTGGAGCTGAAGAACGGAGATCACACACTGACTGTGTATGGCTGGTGGCTTGAACACACCAAAGCTCCCAGAAGGCAATGAAACAGTCATAGATTTTAAAGGAGAGGGAGTACGCTCACCAAGGGCAGCCTCTTCTACTGGTCAAGGGTTTTGGAGTATAGACTTCACAGGACAGATTTCGCCAGGATGTTCCTTTTCAAGACCAGACTCTGGCTGCAATTTTGCCAGCCTCTTTTTATTAGACCTCTTGGATCTTGCACGGGAGGCCACCTTGGCAGGCTGTGGAACAGGTGAGTGATGGACGGTCATAGATGGATGGGACAATTCACCCACAGTTTCCTTTTGTCTGGTCCGTCTCTGTAAGCTTGGAGAGGAAGACTTTTCAGAAGACGCTGTACTTGGCTTGTCAAAGGTATTGCAGAAGGCCAGCAGGAAGGCCGGTAAGCTCGAGGTGATGGAATCCCCCACTTCCCAGAGGGGGTTAAGCCACTGCAATGCATCTCCTGTTAGGTAGGACATTAGCAATCCTACCTTTACCCAATCACTGGCGAAGTAGGGAGCATGCCATTGAAAGTAGCGTAAGCACAGCTCCACAAATACGCGACACTGCTTAGGATCCTCATCATATCTTTGCGGGTCCGAAGGGGGTTCAACTTTAGGTATGCCAGCCTCTAGTTGAGCAGTCTATTGGAGACCACAATGGTGGGTGGAGCAGTGAAGGATTGGGCTTCAGACCGGGTGAAAAATTCATTAGATTCCGTGCGCTGGCAGGAAGAAAGTTCATCATGCTCCATGAGCGGAGGGACATGGGATACAGCGGAGACCATGGCCTGTGCAAACTGTCACGCTTGCGCCTTGGCTGATTGGCGCAAGACAGGGTTGTGGCTCCACTGTGCCACAGACCAGACTACCTTGGAAGGGGTGTGACTAAGACAGCTGCCTGGATCTTCTCTGGAGCCTCCAATGGTGAGGTCAGGGTTGTGCGGCAGGCACCTGCCAGGTGCCACTCCAGGGTGGTGTCTGGCTGAGACTGCTGATCCCACTCAGGGACCAGACACCTGGTCAGGTACGAGTGGCAGGCAGGCTGAGACACAGGGCAAGCAGGCACGGCCTGAGACACAGGGCAAACAGGCACGGCCTGAGACACAGGGCAAGCAGGCATGGCCTGAGACACAGGGCAAGCAGGCAAGGCTTGGAGACACAGGGCAGGCTGGCATGGACGAGACACAGAGCAGGCTGGCAAGGATGAGACACAGAGCAGGCTGGCACGGACGAGACACAGAGCAGGCTTGCATGGACGAGACACAGGGCAGGCTGGCATGGCTTAAGGCACAGGGCAGGCAGGCATGGCTTGAGACACAGGGCAGACAGGCTCGGCTTTAGACACAGGGTAGGCGTGGTGTACGAAGAAACAGGTAGGGACCTGTTCACACAGCAGGAGCGGGTACTGGCCAGAAGGAATGGAATATGATGGGACAGGTTTGGACCTGTTCACACGGGAGGAGCAGGTATGGATACAGGCAGTAGTGCAGAGTAGGCGGAGTCGCAGGAGTGCAGAGCAGGCAGAGCCGCAGGAGTGCGGAGTAGGCGAAGCCACAGGAGTGCGGAGTGTTATGAATGAGTCACCGAAGGAGGAACAAACAAAAATGCAAGCTAAGTCCAGAAAACCTGAGAGGTTGGTAGCTATCGGATTGCAGACCCCTGATCCTATCCACAACAACTAACAGTAGCCGTGGGGGGTTCCTACGATTCCCTAGACCCCTCGATCACAGCCAGAGAACTAAATAGGCCTAAAGAAAGAAAGGGGAAATCTAAACTGCCCCAGAGCAGACTCCAAAGCAATAGGCAGCCCCCAACATATAATGACGGTGAAGCAAGATGAAAACACTAACACAGATAGAAAGATAGGTTGAGCAAACGATGGGGCCCAAGCTAACTAAAAAGGACAGGAAAGAAAAGCTGCTGTCTGCATTCCGTAAAAAACCCTACCAAAAAAAGTCCCAACCG
Source organism: Dendrobates tinctorius (assembly GCF_039654945.1). Classification (NCBI taxonomy): domain Eukaryota; kingdom Metazoa; phylum Chordata; class Amphibia; order Anura; family Dendrobatidae; genus Dendrobates; species Dendrobates tinctorius. The sequence continues at coordinate 34,823,256 of NW_027361733.1, forward strand.
TCTGATAGGAAAAACAGGCCCTGAAGTCGCTAGGACTTCAAAAAGACTATATCAGCACTCAGGTAAATTCTGAAGACAGAGCAAAGAGACAAACTGAACAGAGACAAAAATGGAACTCAGCACACCCCCAACCGGGGATGGCTGAACACCAAAAAACAAGGAAAACAAAACAAAACTAATAAGTTCAAAAGCAGAGCAAAAACTTATCTTTGGGAAGCAGGAATCAGACTGGTCTCCAAGAATCAAGCAGAGAAATCACCAGCGACTCAGAAGGGCGTCGGCTGCCTTATATCCAGTCAGAATTTCCTGTTACCCAGTCATCATCTACCAGATCAGGTGTTTGGTAATCAGCCTCACTACCTTCCTTCACCAGAAAAGGGAGTTCATCAGACATCGACGGTGAAGGGGAAAATGAACTCACAACAGTACCTCCCCCTTGAGGAGGGGTCACCGAACCCTCATCCACGGCACCAGGGCAATCAGGATGGGCCCGATGAAAGGCACGAACCAATCTTTCGGCATGAATATCAGATGCAGGGACCCAAGAATTATCCTCCTGGCCATAACCCTTCCATTTAACCAAATACTGGAGTCTCCGTCTAACCAGGCGAGAATCCAGTATCTTCTCAACCTCATATTCCACATTACCTTCAACCAATACCGGGTCAGGAGGTGCCACCACAGGAACTACTGGCTCAACAAACCTCTTTAACAGAGACTTATGAAACACGTTATGGATCTTAAATATAACAGGAAGAGCCAATCGAAAAGAGACTGGATTAAGAATCTCCAAAATCTTGTAAGGTCCAATAAATCTAGGTTTAAACTTTGGAGAAGCCACCTTCATAGCGATATTCTTTGATGACAACCAAACCATATCACCCACCTTAAACTGGGGACCAATGGTCCTATGCCGGTTGGAAAACCGCTGGGCCTTTTCCTGGGAGAGAGACAACTTATCCACCACTTGGTCCCAGATCTGGTGGATTCTCTCCACCACAGTGTCAACACCTGGGCAGGCAGAGGGCTCCACCTGCCCTGAAGAGAATCGAGGATGAAACCCAAAGTTCCAAAAAAAGGTCACATCAAAGTGGCAGAACTAGCTCTATTATTTAAAGCAAATTCGGCCAAGGGCAAAAATGAAACCCAATCATCCTGATCAGCAGAAATAAAACATCTCAAATATGACTCCAAAGTCTGGTTTGCTCTCTCCGTCTGCCCATTGGTCTGAGGGTAAACACAGAGGAGAAGGACAACTGAATTCCCAGCTTGGAACAGAAAGTCCTCCAAAATCTAGACACAAACTGAACTCCTCTGTCAGATACAATGTACTCAAGAATCCCGTGCAAGCGAACCACCTGTTGCAAAAACAAGGGCACCAACTCTGAGGAAGATGGCAACTTAGGGAGTGGTACAAGATGAACCATCTTAGAGAACCTATCACAAATCACCCAAATAACAGTCATTCTCTGAGAGACAGGCATATCAGAAATAAAATCCATTGAAATATGGGTCCATGGCCTCCTGGGCACAGGCAAAGGCATCAACAACCCACTAGAGTGAGAACAAGGTTTAGACCGAGAGCAAGTCCCACAGGACTGCACAAAATTCCTGACATCACGAGACAAGGCGGGCCACCAAAAAGACCGACTCACCAAATCTCTTATACCAAAAATACCTGGATGACCAGCCAATGCAGAGCAATGAACTTCAGACATCACTCTCTTCCTCCACTGGTCAGGAACACACAATTTTCCAATGGGACAATGCTCAGGTTTGTCCTCCTGAAACTCTTCCAAAGCACGTCTCAAATCGGGCGAGATGGCAGAAAGAACTACCCCCTCCCCTAAGATGGTAGCAGGCTTGGTCACAACAGGAGAATCAGCAAAGAAACTCCTAGAGAGGGCGTCTGCCTTGACATTCTTAGTGCCCGGAAGAAAAGAGACCACAAAATCAAAATGTGTGAAAAACAAGGCCCACCTAGCCTGTCTAGGATTCAAGCGTTTGGCCGACTCCAGGTAAATCAAATTCTTGTGGTCAGTAAGGACCACGACTTGATGTTTAGCTCCCTCCAACCATTGTCTCCACTCCTCAAATGCCCATTTCATGGCTAACAGTTCCCGATTCCCCACATCATAGTTACGTTCGGATGGGGAGAACTTTCGGTAAAAGAAAGCACAGGGATTCATTTTAGATGTTACAGGATCTTTTTGGGACAAAACAGCTCCTGCACCAATCTCAGAAGCGTCCACCTCTACCTGAAACGGGAGTGAGACATCAGGTTGCCGCAAAGCCGGAGCAGAAGTGAACCTTCGCTTCAGCTCCTGAAAGGAAGAAACAGCTTCCGGAGACCAATTCAGCACATCAGCACCCTTCTTAGTCAAATCAGTCAATGGTTTGGCAATACCAGAAAAATTAGCTATAAATTTACGATAAAAATTAGCAAAACCCCAAAACTTCTGGAGGGCCTTCAAAGAGGTGGGCTGAACCCAATCATAAATGGCCTGTACCTTGGCCGGGTCCATTTCAATAGTTGACGGAGACAAAATAAATCCCAAAAATGAAATCCTCTGTACACCAAAAAGGCATTTCGATCCCTTGACATACAGGGAATTCTCCCTCAAAATCCGGAACACAGTCCGAACATGTTCCACATGAGAGTCCCAATCCTTGGAAAAGATCAAAATATCATCCAGATAGATGATCAAAAATTTATCCACCAAGTCTCGGAAAATATCATTCATGAAGCACTGGAAGACAGAAGGGGCATTAGTGAGCCCAAAAGGCATCACCAGGTACTCAAAATGTCCCTCCGGAGTATTAAACGCCGTCTTCCATTCATCCCCATGCTTAATGCGAATAAGATTATACGCCCCCCTGAGGTCAAGCTTTGTAAACCAGCAAGCACCTTTAACTCTGGAGAATAGATCAGAAATCAGGGGTAACGGATACTGATATTTAACAGTAATTTTGTTGAGGGAACGATATTCAATACAAGGCCTTAATGACCCATCTTTCTTAGCCACGAAAAAAAACCCAGCACCTAAGGGTGAAGAGGATGGTCTAATATGACCCTTCTCCAACGACTCCTTAATATAGGATCGCATAGCCTCGTGCTCGGGTACAGATAAATTGAAAAGTCGACCCTTGGGAAATTTACACCCAGGGCTCAGCTCAATTGCACAGTCATAACTCCTATGAGGAGGCAAAGACGCAGACTCATTCTCACTAAATACATCATAATAATCAGCCAAATAGTCAGGAACATCATGCGACTGGGGAGAGGTGGAGAAAACAGGAGCATCACTAAGGGCACACTGACAACCCCAACTCACCACAGACACAGATTTCCTATCCAAAACTGGATTGTGAATTTGCAACCAGGGAAACCCCAGAACAATGGTATCATGCAAATTATGCAACACCAAAAATCTGCAATTCTCTTGATGGTCTGGGGTGACCCGCATTACAACCTAGGTCAAAAACTGAGGTTTATTCTTCGCCAAAGGAGTAGCATCAATACCCCTCAAAGTGATAGGCGTCCGCAGAGGTGTCATAGGAAATCCACAACGTTTAGCAAAATCCAAGTCCATCAGGTTCAGAGCTGCTCCCGAATCCACAAAAGCCTTAGCGGAAAATGTGGACAGGGAGCAGATCAGAGTAATTGCCAGAAGAAACTTAAGTTGAACACCACCCACAGCAAATGTGTGTGCAAAACTTTTCTCTCGTTTAGGGCAGACAGAAATAATATGCGAGGCATCACCACAGAAGAAACACAGCTCATTACGCCTTCTGAACTCCTGATGTTGCGCCCTAGACAAAACTCTATCACATTGCATAGGTTCAGACATTTGTTCAACAGGTGGCAACACCTCTCGTGCGGTTTTGCGTTCACGCAATCGCCGATCAACCTGAATGGCTAATGACATAGAATCGTCAAGACCAGAGGGAACAGGAAATCCCACCATAGTATCTTTTACGATTTCTGACAAACCCTTCCGAAAGAGAGCTGCCAAGGCACCATCATTCCAGGTAGTAAGGACCGCCCACTTTCGGAATTTTTGACAGTACAACTCTGCAGAATCCCAACCCTGGCTCAATGCCAACAGGGCCTTTTCAGCCTGATCAATAGCATTAGGTTCATCATACAACATCCCCAAGGTTTGAAAAAATGCGTTCACATTAGTAAGAATAGGATCATCAGGTTTCAAAGAAAACGCCCAATCCTGGGGATCGCCGCGCAGCAAAGAGATGACAATTTTAACCTGCTGCGCGGAGCTCCCCGACGAGTTAGGCTTCAAGGCAAAAAATAATTTACAGTTATTCGTAAAATTCAAAAATTTAGACCCATCCCCAAAAATCACATCAGGAGTAGGGATCTTTGGTTCAGCAGCATGTGAATGAGCAAGATAGGCGGAAATTCCCCGCACTTCAGCAGTGAGCTGCTCCACACGATCAGACAATTGCTTCAGCTCCATTGAGAAAGAAAAAAAAAAAATTCCCCCTACGGCCTCAGAGACATAGAGGAAAAAATATACACAAAAAAAATAAATTCTGACAAACTCTTTTTTTTTACAATTCTTTCCTGCTATTGAGTACCCTAGGATCAGCGGTATGGCTGGTGATTCTGTTATGAATGAGTCACCGGAGGAAAAAACAGAAATACAAGCTAAGTCCAGAAAACCGGAGAGGTTGGTAGCTATCGGATTGCAGACCCCTGATCCTGTCCACAACAACTAACAGTAGCTGTGGGGGGTTCCTACAATGCCCTAGACCCCTCGATCACAGCCGGAGAACTAAATAGGCCTAAAGAAAGAAAGGGGAAATCTAAACTGCCCCAGAGCAGACCCCAAAGCAATAGGCAGCCCCCAACATATAATGACGGTGAAGCAAGATGAAAACACTAACACAGATAGAAAGATAGGTTGAGCAAATGATGGGGCCCAAGCTAACTAAAAAGGACAGGAAAGAAAAGCTGCTGTCTGCAATCCGTAAAAAACCCTACCAAAAAAAGTCCCAACCGTCTGATAGGAAAAACAGGCCCTGAAGTCGCTAGGACTTCAAAAAGACTCTATCAGCACTCAGGTAAATTCTGAAGACAGAGCAAAGAGACAAACTGAACAGACACAAAAATGGAACTCAGCACACCCCCGACCGGGGATGGCTGAACACCAAAAAACAAGGAAAACAAAACTAATAAGTTCAAAAGCAGAGCAAAAACGTATCTTTGGGGAGTAGGAATCAGACTGGTCTCCAAGAATCCAGCAGAGAAATCACCAGCGACTCAGAAGAGTGTCGGCTGCCTTATATCCAGTCAGAATTTCCTGTTACCCAGTCATCATCTACCAGATTAGGTGTTTGGTAATCAGCCTCACTACCTTCCTTCACCAGAAGAGGGAGTTCATCAGACGTCGACGGTGAAGGGGAAAATGAACTCACAACAGAGGAGCAGGCTGAGCCACAGGACTGCAGAGCAGGCGGAGCTGCAAGGGTGCAGAGCAGGCGGAGCTGCAAGAGTGTAGAGCACAGACAGGACTTGCAAGGGTGCAGAGCACAGACAGGACTTGCAAGGGTGCAGAGCACAGACAGAGCCTCCAAGGTTGCAGAGCACAGACAGAGCCTGCAAGGGAGCAAAGCACAGACAGAGAGGACACAAGGAAAGAAGCCACAGACAGAGACATAGGTAGGACAGAGTTCAGACAGGGAGACAGCATGAGACAAGGTACGGGGTCCAGGAAATGCAGCCTCCTGGAGGGCGGAAGGTTAGGTATAAGACAAAGCTAGGTCGGAGACACAGATACCAGGATATTCTGCCTCCTGGCGAGCAGACAGAGAATACTAAGCAAGGCTAGGAGTATTCCTCCAGAGAAGGCAGAGATACACAGGAGAGGACCTGGCAGGCTCAGTATCAAGATACTAACTGAGTTTAGGCATTGCACAGGCCATGTTCCAGTGGGTGGGGCAGCCCTAAATAGTAGAGGGTTCTTGGTAGTTGGTCAGGGACACCTTATACAGGTGCGCCGTGACTCCATAAGAAGCAGAGAGTTTAGGCGCCGCCTCCCCTATACTTGGGTCGCCCTCACACCCAGGGCAGCGGGGTACTCGGTACCGGGCCGGTGTCAGGGGGGATGTGTCACAGCAGCGGTGACCCGGTCCGTGGCCCTGGGCGCCCAATATCAATGGCGGTGATGTTAATGGTGTTAAAGTTTATTGGAATAGTTCGTGACGCCACCTGTGGTGTTTGGCAAGCAAGATGTTAAGCCTACGCTGCGTGCAGATCCACTGGGACTGATGGTGTGGTGCAGCAAAGATGGGGTAGCTCCCCACAGGTGGAGCTGTAGTCCCAGGGCAGTGTAGGTGCAATGGATGAGGAGAGGCGCAGAATGGTATAGATGCTGGTACCCAGGTGTAGCGGTGCTGGAATAACTGGAGGACACCAGAGTATGCGGTTCCAAAGCTTTACTCACTGTTTGCAGTTCATACAACTGCCTGCCTCCGCACTGTGTTCTTCAGGTCAGGGCCCCAGCCAACCTCCAGGCAGGATAAGATTCTACCCTCCATACTCCGCCAATATGTACCTTACTGAGCTACTCCTCCAATTCGCCTTTAGGTGCGAAGCACTCCAAGTACTTAGTTACCCTGGAATGCCTCTCTCTAGGTGTTCCTAGTCTCTACTTCTATGACAGACAGCTGTAGCCTGCTTCGGGGACTCCTCTCTCGCTATCCAAGTGCTGTTGTGTCCCAAGTCTATGATGGGAGTAAGGCGTTAGTGGCTCACTACTCCTCCAGTGTCTGTTGCCGGACATAAAGATCCAGTCAACCTCGGGGACCGGGCCCCGGCCTTTGCGCTCTGGACTGGAAGGGTTATCTCTCTTTCTCAACCTGCTTCCTACCGTCCTTCTATTCTCCTTCGTTCCGATCTGTTCTCTCTCTCTTATGGAATCTGTAGTCTCCAGTATACGTCTCTTTCTCCTTCTCTTCCTTCCCGTGCCAGCTGGCTCAGGTCACTGAGGCAGCTGCAGCACTCCTTCCTCCATCCCTCTTCCAGGGATCCTCACTCCTCTGAGTGACTTCCTACTCCTCTGACCTTCTGTCAGACTGACTTGAAATCCTACACCTTCCCTCTCTTTTATATCTAACTCCACCCTCCTCCCCAGCACCTCTCGTGTTACGAAGCCAGGGACAACAAAAGGCACTCTATGACCTTTCCAGCATAAAGCATGGATGGGTCCCTGCTGAGCTATCCTGTGTGTGGGGTGCAGGTGTTGGAATGTAGAAGGGAGTTCCCACCCTACCTGGATGGTGGGGTACCACACCTTAGGAGAAGATGCAGTATCTCTGTGGCGACTGAAGCCTCAGGGGCGCCACATACACACAGTCATGAAACATGAACACAGCAGACAGGAGATAAGAGGGACAGAGCATGGAGCTGGCAGTATATAGAAATCACAGCATGTCCTGGAGCAGTGAGCAAGTTGGTGAGTGGGCTATGGGAGGCCATGCAGCGATGCCAGCAGGGTTGTTACATTCGTCTTCACAAGAATCGGATAAGGCAGGCTGAAGCAAGGAATATGGAAACATCTGAGCAAAAAGATGAACATTGTGAAGATGACCGCATACGACATATGCAACATGTGCAAAAATGTAGGCAGGCTGATTTGAGTTTGGAAGCATTTCACTACAACCCAATTCAAGACTGTAGGTCACAACAGAAGGTCATAATTAGCAAAATGTACATAATATGCAAACATCGTCAAGCAAAGAAGTTTAACTTGGAATCGCCTGGTATGTGCTGCTCAATTGGCAAAGTCAGTTTGCCACCTTTAGATCTACCTCCTGAACCACTTCTTTCATACATGTCAGAAACAACTTCTGAGTCCAAGCATTTTCTGCAAAATATTAGGAGATACAATTCAGATGACATCCTTTGGTACGACAGCTGTACTCCAGGAAGCAGAATTTATGCCAACTTTTAAAGTCCAGGGCCAAATATATCACAAAATCGGTTCAATGCTTCCTATAGCAAATGAAGATCCAAAGTTTTTACAAATGGATTTTTTGAGGGACGAACAAATGCAAGCTGATAGACGTTGTAAACCTATACTTGAGACAAAAAAAGAGATTGTGTTGAATTTGCAAAATCAGTTAGTAAACCTTTTCAAAATAGCCTTAGAAAGAATGCCAAGTGATGAATATCAATTTGTAATAAGAGCAGACAAGACACCGGTTGGCGAGCATGAAAGGCGATTTAATTCTCCCACTGTTAACGAAGTAGACATTGTAATGGTTGGACAGGACTTTCAAAGCCGAGGTATATTAATTCAGCGATGAAACGTCAATCTTCAATGTATTGCAGAAACACATAGATCATATGATGCTCTGCAATATCCGATAATATTTTGGAATGGCCAAGATGTCTATCACTTTAATCTAACACAGACTGATCCCAAGAATGCTAGGCCAACCAATAAAAAATATCAGCTATGGACTTTTATGCCTACTAAATAATGATCAGACATGGGTCTTCTAACCCAGGGTTCCCCAACTCCAGTCCTCAAGGCCCACCAACAGATCATGTTTTCCGGATTTCCTTAGGCCTCTTTCACACATCAGGTTTTCGCCGTCAGGCGCGATCCGGCGCTTTTGCCAAAAACCGGATCCGGCGAAATGCAATGCCGGATCCGGTTTCCCCACCATTGACTTGCATTAGAGCCGGATCGAGCCGGATGGCCATGCGTTTCATCCGGTTTTCGCCGGATCCGGCAATGAGTCGCGATCCGGCGTCTGGAAAAAACGGCTACTGTAACGTTTTTTGTCTCCGGCGAAAAATCCGGACACGCCGGATTCGGCGTGTCCGGCTTTTTCACACAATGAAAGCCTATGAGCGCCGCAATGCGCCTGATCCGGCGACAGCCGGATCCGGTGGCCGGATCCGTTTTTTTTGGTCTGAGCATGCTCAGTAGCTCTGCCCACAAGACATATATAAAAGCAAGACAGTGGGACCCTCAGCCACACCCAACATGCCACCCAAGCCAAGAACCAGGAGCAGGAGAAGGCAGGAGACATCTGCAGCAGCACCATCAGCACCACCACCATGCCAAATGGAGCAGCAAATGGAACATGCTGAGGAGGGGAGTCCAGCAGCAGATGAGAGACGGTAATTATCAAATCCCCCATTCCTCCAAACTAGGGCCATGGAATATCAAGATATTCATTGCCCCTTTGTTTCTCTTTATTCAACAGCCGCCCAAGAGATGCAGCAGCAGCAGCAATGGCAGCACTGGCAGCAGCAACACCACCCACAGCCATGGAGTCTGGCCAGCAGGAAGCTGCACATCTTCTTCTGGGAGCCCTCCCTCGCATCGTCAGCGTTTGACGGTAAGTTTTTATTTCCAAAATCCATCATCTCTGTAATATATGTCTATTCATTGCCTTTTATTTCAAAACAGGAATCACAAGATGAAGAGGAGCTCCCAGAAGAAGAAGGAAGGGGTGGACAGACACTTGGAGTGGGCTCACAATTGGTAAGATTTTTGCATCAAACGCAGAAACACAACATCACACTACACACAACACATAGAAAACAATGTTCTGCAGACCACACACAGCAAACAAATGCCTACATCCAAAGACATAACATTTTTTGTTTTCTTCTCTAGTCTTCCCAATCTGGTGCTCGGCCAAGAGGTCCTCGCAGTGCCTCCCAGGGTCGTCGGCGACAGCAACGCGGCGGTCACCAGCGTGTAAGTATAAATATTTTTGCTTTGTTTTTTTGCACTTTTTATTTCATTTCTTTTGTGGAGGCTAATTATGTTATTTTTGTCTTTTTCTTTAACAGCCTTCACAGCGTGCTCCCGACTCTGACGGTGAGGATGGAGGAATCGATGTGGACCACCTCATCGATCTCGTCAGAGAAAGGGAGCCGCTCTGGAATATGGCTGACCGCCGCCATGCTGACCTTATCGTTACCCGACGACTCTGGGAGGAAATCTGTTCGCTCCTTGTGGACCGCTGGGAGGACCTCGATGCTCGGGCCCAGATTAAAGAACGTAAGTATATACAGTACCGGTTGCTTGATTTAAACCAGTGTTTCCCGAACTCCAGTCCTCGTGGTCCCCACGGATCATGTGTTCAGGATTTCTATTTACTTTGGAAATCCTGAAAACATGACCCCTGGGGACCATGAGGACTGGAGTTTGGGAAACACTGATGTTGTATACTAACCACTTTGTCCTTTCTTGTTTCAGGGGAGAGAATTGTGAAGCGGTGGCGGTCTGTGAGGGATCGTTTCAAGAAGGAGTTCAATAAAGAGATGCGGGCCCCGAGTGGATCTGGAGGACGCAGGAGCAAGTACAAGTACGCACGAGCCCTGTCGTTCCTCCGGGATACAATGGTCACCAGAAGGTAAATATTACACACCACATGTGAAAAAAAAAATGTTTAGATGTAACTTTTTTTTTTCAGCCAGGGCCATACCATGTCACTATTTTAATTGTTTTTTTTTCTCTTTATTCCACAGCACGGTGAGCAGCACTCGGGAGCCTGCACGGTTGGACCCTTCTGAGGCGATCCCTGAGGAGACCGGCACCGAGGGACACTTCGACCGCCCCGGTACATCTGCACCTTCCCAGCCTTCCCACACATTCGACCCATCTGTCCCATCCACCAGCACAGGAGCATCGTGGCCGCCTACATTACATGAAGCTGCTGGTGAGGAGATCGCTTTCCCTTTACCCCACCCTTCTGCCCCTGCCACCTCTAGTACACCTGCGGGTACTGGGCGGCAGCGGCAGAGGGGTCAGGAAAAGACTTATGCGCCAGAGTTCTTGCATCTGAATGCATCTTTCCAGAACTGTCTAAAAGTCTTGTCAGAGCAAATCTCCGCAGGCTTTCAGCAGATCAACTCCAGCATTCTGGAGGTGAAGACACTTCTGCAAACCATGCATTCAGAAGCAAGATCTTCGCCAAACCACACCTTTTTCAGGTCTGTTGTGGAGCGCATGGAAACGCTCTCTCCTACCCAGCAGATGCATGTAATGCATTCATGCCACGGTGCTCTCCAGCAAGTTACCTCCCAACCTCCTCCTCCCACCACAGTAGTTCCTCCACCTGCACCCCCTCCAGCCACTTTCCATCCTCCCCCTCCTATAACATACCATCCACCTCCCCAGCACCAGCCACCTCCCCAGCACCAGCCACCTCCCCAGTACCAGCAACCTACCCAGTACCAGCAACCTCCCCAGTACCAGCAACATCCCAGTACCAGACATCTCCCCACTTCCAGCAACCTGCCCCGTACCAAACTCCTTCCCCGTACCAAACTCCTTCCCCATACAACTTGCCATCAACATCATCTGCTCCTACAGTCCCTGCCCAACCCTCCACTCCACCGCCCACCACCTCTTCTGCCTCCCACATGTCTACCCATTCTGTAGCTTTTTCCACACCTTCACCTCTAACTGTTCCTTCCCCACCACGATCCCAGTCCTCTCTCCACACTCCCAGTGTCGAAGTGTCCCGCAGCCCCTCCAGCAGTATTTCCACCCCACACTACACCGAGTTGTAATGTTTTTTTTTAATAAAAATGCCCATTTGTTTGTTTTCAAACATTTTTTCAAAAAGTTTTTTTAACTAACTTTAAAAACATTTTACAAAAAAAAAAAAAATTTCAAATAAAAGTTAAATTACTTTTACAATGGTTGTCTCTCATTTCTTTCTGCGGCGAAATATGTTTACAAAAAAAGGTTAAATAATTTCAAAGGTCAAAAGGTATTCAAAACCTGGTATATAACTGTGGGTAAATTTTACCTTTTTGCCACAGTTGTGTTCCTGGTTGTGTTGGAAGCAAAGTATTTCACCTAAAAAGTTGTGTTTATTGTTGGTGATTTCCTAACAATGTACACAACTTTTGTTAAAAGGTGAAATACTTTGCATAAAACACAACCAGGTACACACCTGTGGCCTAAAAGTAAAAATAGTAAGACCATGACAAGATAGCCAACTTTGGTTGGCAAAGGTATATACTGTTGGTACACAAGTTTGGTTAAAGGCACAAGTCTTTCACACTCTGTCATCCTGCCAGTGTACTCTGCCTTGAGGTGACATAAAGTATAGTGCAAAATTGTCCCTCATTACTGAAACCGTCACAGAACTTCTAGTGGTAATGTCATGGTAATCTTGCAAGGTGGTTTCTTCAGAGGTGTCCTCAATGGAAATGGGTTCCTTGCAGATAACAAAATTGTGGCGTACCATGCAAGCTTTGATCACCTCGTCCACAGTTTCTGTCTTGAGGTTGATCGCAGTCAATAGGACCCGCCATTTGGCTGTCAGAATACCAAAGGTACGTTCAACCATTCTTCTTGCTCTTGTGAGGCGGTAATTAAAAATGCGTTTTGTTCTTGACCATCCTCTGCTAGAGTACGGTTTCAAAAGGTGTTCTGACAGCTGGAAGGCTTCATCCCCTACACAGACAAATGGCATAGGTGGACCAGATGTTTGCGGCAGTGGTCTAGGGGGTGGGAACTGGAAGGTGTTTCCATACAGTTTACGCCCCATGGCAGACAGTTTGAAAACTTGAGAGTCATTGGAGCAGCCATAGGCCCCAATATCAACAGCAATAAATTTGTATTCCGCGTCAGCGATGGCCATGTGGAAAAATATTTCTTGTAATTGAAATATTCCGATCCCGATCCGGCTGGCTTTACAATGCGGATATGTTTCCCGTCCACAGCGCCCAAGCAGTTGGGAAACTGACATATCTGTAGAAACTTTTCTGAAATTTCAATCCACCTCTCTGTTGTGGGCTCTGGTAAAAACTCTTCAGCTAAGGAGTCCCACAGTGCACGGCATGTGTACTTCACTATTCCAGATATGGTGGAAATCCCGAGTCTGTACTGGAAATGCAGTGACGAAAGGGATTCTCCAGTTGCAAGAAATCTGTGGGGAATTAAAAAACAATCAATTAGTTTAAAATCACAGCATTACATACCAAAACTCAGCTATAACACTTGGAGATACAAACTACCACCAACAAGATTGCAGTGAAAGTGTGCTCTGATGCGAGCACATCCAATAAATGTGGCTTTACCTTAAAGTCACCATCAGACGCTCTGCGGGTGAAACGGAGAAGCGGCAATAGGTGTCCGCTTTTCTTATGAGGTGTGCAATGTGCTCCACCAAGTAATCAAAATTCTCCATTTTCATCCTAACATATCCAAAAAATTTCTCCGGGTTTCGTCTAAGGTCCATGTAGAGTGTAGAATAGACCCCACGCGTCATTCTCTTGGCTGTGATGGGGTGGATCCACAAACGTCGTCTACGATGCCTGATGCGTTCCTCCAGAACAATCACCCTCAAACGATTCGCCTCCGCTGTAAAATCCGCCAAATTCTTCAAAAAATTTCCAATGACAACATCCATCTTCGCCAGTAACTTGCTCTTCTCTCCAACCTGCACTTTCTCCTCTCCAACCTGTCAAAGAAGGGCTGTAGGAACACGCTATATATAGTTTTTCAGTAGCCAATCCCGTTCAGAAGGCCACAAGGGTCAATTTTAAAAACCGAATCCGACGTAATCCGTCGAAAAACGGAACAAAAACCGGATGAACCGGATGAGACGGATCCGGTTTTGTCTGTGAAGAACAAGACGGATCCCGCAGAAAAACGGATCCGTCACATCCGGTTTTACGAAATATTTGCCGGATCCGGCGATCCGGCACGACGCCGGATCGCGCCTGACACCGAAAACCTGATGTGTGAAAGTAGCCTTAGTGTTGCTCAGGTGATAACTGCATCACCTGTGCAATACAAAGGAAATCCTGAAAACATGATCTGTTGGTGGGCCTTGAGGACTGGAGTTGGGGAACCCTGTTCTAACCACATTTTAGGTGCATAAATTTTCATTTTTTTATAAAAAATAGTTTAAAAAATTTGTTGTAACAGTTTATACTACATAATATGTATTGAATAGAGTTGAGCGAAACAGGTCGAAAAATTTCAAAAGTCGCCGACTTTTGTCAAAGTCGGGTTTCATGAAACGAAACCCGACCCTAGGATGAGGTCGGCCACGAGGTCGGCGACTTACGCGCCAAAGTCGCGTTTCAAAAGTTTGTTTTGCGCTCTTTTACAGCCAATCAGGATCCACGGACACTGTGGGCAACGTGATGACATAGGCAGGGGTCACCACCATCTTTCAGAAGGGCATGCAAGTGATTGGCTTGCTTTGGTGGGCGTCACAGGGGGTATAAAAGGGCGTGCACGCCGACCGCCATCTTACTTCTGCCGATCTCAGTATAGGGAGAGGTTGCTGCTGATTCTGTAGGGAGAGCGTTAGGCAGGGAAGAAGACAAAAAAACTGCTTTTGCTGCTAGCGATTTGTCCTGCACAACACACAAGTCACTGTGTGTGCAGTGCAAGGGGAGGCTATATTGTGGTGTATCAGTGGTGTTGGTTGTTGGGCTGCCTTTTAAGGCTTCCTGACAGGCTGGCATTGCTGTTTACCCACTGCTCCGCAAACTGCTTTTTTAAAAGCAATCCCAATTTTTTTTTTTTGTCCTGCTGAGAAGAAAAAAAAACTGCTTCTGCTGCTAGCAATTTGGCCTGCACAACACACCAGTCACTGTGTGTGCAGTGCAAGGGGAGGCTATATAGTGGTGTATCAGTGGTGTTGGTTGTTGGGCTGCCTTTTAAGGCTTCCTGACAGGCTGGCATTGCTGTTTACCCACTGCTCCGCAAACTGCTTTTTTAAAAGCAATCCAATCTCCCTTATCCTGTAGTCACTTTGGTCACAGCTGTGCCATCGAGCCTGTCACATAGCACTCAGATATTCATTGGGCCTCACACAATCCACAAGTGTCCAGTGTCCAAAAGTGTGTGCAGAGATTCAAAATCTCCCTTATCCTCTCGTCACTTTGGTCACAGCTGTGCCATCGAGCCTGTCACATAGCGCTCAGATATTCATTGGGCTTCACACAATCCACAAGTGTCCAGTGTCCAAAAGTGTGTGCAGAGATTCAAAATCTCCCTTATCCTCTCGTCACTTTGGTCACAGCTGTGCCATCGAGCCTGTCACATAGCGCTCAGATATTCATTGGGCCTCACACAATCCACAAGTGTCCAGTGTCCAAAAGTGTGTGCAGAGATTCAAAATCTCCCTTATCCTCTCGTCACTTTGGTCACAGCTGTGCCATCGAGCCTGTCACATAGCGCTCAGATATTCATTGGGCCTCACACAATCCACAAGTGTCCAGTGTCCAAAAGTGTGTGCAGAGATTCAAAATCTCCCTTATCCTCTCGTCACTTTGGTCACAGCTGTGCCATCGAGCCTGTCACATAGCGCTCAGATATTCATTGGGCCTCACACAATCCACAAGTGTCCAGTGTCCAAAAGTGTGTGCAGAGATTCAAAATCTCCCTTATCCTCTCGTCACTTTGGTCACAGCTGTGCCATCGAGCCTGTCACATAGCGCTCAGATATTCATTGGGCCTCACACAATCCACAAGTGTCCAGTGTCCAAAAGTGTGTGCAGAGATTCAAAATCTCCCTTATCCTCTCGTCACTTTGGTCACAGCTGTGCCATCGAGCCTGTCACATAGCGCTCAGATATTCATTGGGCCTCACACAATCCAAAAGTGTCCAGTGTCCACAAGTGTCTGCAGAAATTCAAAATCTCCCCTGTCCTATAGACACCTTGTACCTTGTTTTACATTACTATATAGTTTGTTGGATTTTGTCTACATTTCTACCAAAAATGAGGAAGGCTGGTGGAAGAGGCCGTGGAATTGGGCGGGGGTTGGCAGCTGGTAATGATGGTGTTGGTGGTGGATCTGATGGTAGTGGCAAGAGCAAAATAGGACCGAATGCAGGAGGTGTTGAGCCTGCGTCATCGTCTGGCTACATAAGGCCTCGAACGCTTAGTTTTCTAGGAGTTGGCAAACCGCTTTTAAAGCCAGAGCATCAGGAAAAAGTTTTGTCTTACATTGCTGACTCAGCCTCCAGCTCTATCGCCTCCTCTTCTTCAGTTGTAAAAAGTAAAAGCACTGAGTCGTCATTGGAGGCTCATGTTCATAAACCACACCTTTCCTTGTGTCCTTCACCCCAACCAAGATTGAAGGATGACGCAGGCCATACTACTGATTACTCCATGGAGCTGTTTTCACATACCATGCCTGGATTGTCAAGTCAAATGGTGAATTACCCAGGCCAAGATGAATCTGACATGGAGTGCACTGATGCACAGCCGCTGATGGATGATTCTGCTGGTACATTCACTCAGAGCACTACATTGTCCTCGCAGTGTACAGAGCCAGATTCTGACCCTGATGAGACTCAGGTGCCCCTTCCCGCACACTATACCACCATACACAGTGACACAGAGGAAGGTGCACATGACATAGAAGAGGAGGTGATGGATGACCCAGTTGTTGACCCAGATTGGCATCCATTGGGGGAAGAGGGTGCTGCTTCCAATAGCTCAGATGAGGAGCATCCACAGCAGACATCGACATCGCAACAGCTGTTATCTGGCAGGCCCGTAGCACTCCAAAGACAGGTTCCAAACATCAAAAGAGTTGCTGGACAGCTTGTCCAGAGGGTCAAAAGATCACAGCGTGCAAGGCCGCAAAATGTCTGCCAAAGTAGGAAGAGTGCAGTGTGGCACTTTTTTTGAACAAAATCCTCATGATCAGGCCAAGGTTATCTGTAAGAAGTGCGCAAAGACCTTTAGCCGAGGGAAAAATCTGAAAAATTTGAATACCAGTTGCATGCTTAGACATTTAACCAGCATGCACTTGCAAGCGTGGACACAACACCAAACCTCAAGTGCCACATGTGCAACTGATCACAACGAAGGTAGTCAGCAACGCTACATTGTTTCCCCCACTGTATGCCCACCGGTTAGCACAGCAGCAAATGTTGAGGTGTCGTTGCAAGGCCACAGCAGTCAGGGAATCCCACTGTTATATCAACGAAAGACTGATTCTAGGCCATCAGAAAGAACACCAACTCCATCACCATCATCAACCCTCTCTCAGTCCACCCTGTCCACCGCTACTTCCACCATATGCAGCTCTCAAGTCCAGCTCACCCTCCCAGACACTATGAGTAGGTCAAGAAAGTACTCAGTCTCTCATCCGCGTACACTGGGTTTGAACGCCCACATTGCCAAACTAATCTCGTTTGAGATGATACCCTTTCGGTTGGTGGAAAGCGCAGCTTTCCGCGAACTCATGGCCTATGCAGTACCACGCTATGACCTACCCAGTCGCCACTTCTTCTCTCGCAAAGCCATCCCAGCCCTTCACCATCATGTGAAAGACCGCATTGTCCATGCACTCAAGCAGTCAGTGAGCGGAAAGGTGCACCTCACAACTGATGCATGGTCCAGTCGGCATGGCCAGGGCCGTTACGTGTCTATCACTGCGCACTGGGTTAATGTGGTGGATGCAGGGTCCACAGGGGACAGCGGTGGTGGGACAGTGCTGCCTAGCCCACGGTATAGGAAACAGTTGGCTGTAGGCGTTCGACCCTCCTCCTCCTCCAGAAGCGAAAGCTCGTCCACAGAGCGCAGTCGTACGAGCACTCCATCTGCAGCTGCCACTGTTGCACACGATGTGTCCCCCTATCGAGCAGCTAGTGGAAAGCGTCAGCAGGCTGTGTTGCAGATGATGTGTTTGGGCGACAGACACACCGCCGAGGTGCTGACCGAGTACTTGAAGCGACAAACTGAGTCATGGCTGGGCAGTGTACATCTTGAGGCAGGCAAGGTAGTTAGTGATAACGGCCGTAATTTTGTGGCAGCCATAGCCCTTTCAAAACTCAGCCACATACCTTGCTTGGCTCACACCTTGAACCTGGTGGTGCAGTGCTTCCTCAAAAATTATCCGGAGTTAACAGCCCTGCTCCAGAAGGTGCGAAGACTGTGCGCGCACATCCGCCGGTCGCCTGTACACTCCGTTCGTATGCAGAAACTGCAGCGATTGCTCCACCTTCCCAACCACCGCCTCATTATCGACATTGCAACAAGGTGGAACTCCACCCTGCACATGGTGGAGCGGCTGTGCGAGCAGAGGCAGGCCATAATGCATTTGTGGGAGGATACACGGCCAGGCACTTCGAGAGCAGACATGGAGTTGACAGGTGTGCAGTGGTCGAAGCTGAAAGACCTCTGTAAAGTCCTTCAGTGTTTTGAGGAATGCACACGGCTGGTAAGCGCAGACGACGCCATCCTAAGCATGAGCATCCCACTTATGCGTCTGCTCATGCAAACTTTGACGCACCTTAAGGAGCAGGCTTCTGCAGCCAATGTTGATGAGGAGGAAGAGGAGGAGGGAATCCTTGATGACATTCAGCCATTGTCTGCTCAGGGACCTCTCCTGGACGAGGTGGAGGAAGAAGAGGAGGAGGAGGATGATGATGGGATGATTACTTAGGGGAGGAGGATGCATCTCGTGGGGCAAGTGAAAATGTTGGCGTGGCAAGGTCTGGTACAGGGTGCGTGACTGGAGGGATGTGGATTTGCCAGAAAGTGCTCCTCCAACCAGCACTCGCAGTGCATCATTGACACCGGGAACATTGGCCCACATGTCAGATTATGCCTTGCAGATCCTAAAAAGGGACCCCCGCATTGCCAAAATGATGAACGATGACGACTACTGGTTGGCCAGCATCCTGGATCCATGCTATAAAGGCAAATTACAAAACATCATGCCACAGGAGAACCTTGACCTATTATTGGCTAATAAACAAGCAACTCTGGTAAATCGGTTGCTTGAGGCATTCCCAGCACACAGCAGTGGTGATGGTTCTCACACGAGCCGTACGGGCCGGGGGCAGCTTGGCAGAGGTGTTCGTGGTGCACACAGCAGAAGTGGCGTTGGAGACAGGGGTTTCATGACAATGTTGTGGACTGATTTTTCAAATACCGCTCACACAACTGGTAATACTGCATCGATGGAAAGTGACAGGAGACAGCAGTTGTCAACTATGGTAACAAACTACTTTTCCTCCCATATCGATGTTCTCCCACACAGGTCATTCCCCTTTGACTATTGGGCCGCTAAACTGGATACCTGGCCTGAATTGGCACAATATGCCTTACAGGAGCTCGCTTGCCCAGCTGCAAGTGTGCTATCGGAAAGAGTCTTCAGTGCAGCTGGATCAATCCTGACTAGAGTTGAGCGATACCGTCCGATACTTCAAAGTATCGTATCGGATGGTATCGGCCGATCTTTAAAAAAAGTATCGGTATCGCCGATTCCGATACCGGAAGTCCCATTCAAGTCTATGGGACTTCCGGTATCGGAATAAGAAAAACCCTTTCCTGCCCTTGTACAGCCTCTCTGGGGTCTGTACGGGCCTTTCGGGGGGCTGTGCCGGCCTGCCAGGGGGTCTGTGCAGGCTCCGGTGGTCTGTGCCGGCCTGCCGGTGGTCTGTGCAGGCTCCGGGGGGCTGTGCCGGCCTGCCGGGGGGCTGTGCCGGCCTGCCGGGGGGCTGTGCCGGCTCCGGGGGGCTGTGCCGGCCTGCCGGGGGGCTGTGCAGGCTCCGGGGGTCTGTGCAGGCATCGTCCGATGGGACTACAAGTCCCATCGGGCGATGCCTGCTACCATGACAGTGATTGACACATTAGCCAATGATGGGACAGTAGTAGTCCCATCATCCGGCTAATGTGTTAAATGTAAAAAAAAAAAAAAAAAATTACATGCTACATACATACAACATGCATACTACATACATGCTACATTCATACTACATACTACATACATGCTACATACATACTACATATATACTACATGCATGCTACATACATACTGCATGCTACATACATACCACATACATACTACATACATACTACATATATACTACATGCATGCTACATACATACTACATGCTACATACATACCACATACATACTACATATATACTACATGCATGCTGCATACATACTACATGCTACATACATACCACATATATACTACATACATACTACATATATACTGCATGCTACATACATACTACATATATACTACATGCATGCTACATACATACTACATGACTAGGGACTTTTTTTTTTAAGTGGCGGAGGAATACAGTGCAGAAGGATACCTACCTTCCGTCATTGGATTCCTGCAGCCCGTAGAGAACGGCAGCATCATCTGATGCTGCAGTTCTCTACCCAAGATCGTCGTGGGACACACTCGTGGACTGCTTCGGATCGTGGGTGAGTATTTTTGTGGTTTGTTATGTTAATATTTATTCCGTAGACGACAATGGCTTCGGGGAACAATGTGACAAGTATTGGTAAGTATGTTACTCTATGTTATATGTACTGTATGTCTATGTATGTATTGTATGAATGTATTGTATGTATGTAGTATATATGTGGTATGTATGTAGCATGTAGTATGTATGTAGTATGTATGTAGCATGCATGTAGCATGTAGTGTGTATGTAGCATGCATGTAGTATATATGTAGTATGTATGTAGCATGCATGTAGTATATATGTAGTATGTATGTAGCATGTAGTATGTATGTAGCATGCATGTAGTATATATGTAGTATGTATGTAGCATGCAGTATATATGTAGTATGTATGTAGTATATATGTGGTATGTATGTAGTATGTAGTATGTATGTAGCATGTAGTATATATGTAGTATGTATGTGGTATGTATGTAGCATGCAGTATGTATGTAGCATGCATGTAGTATGTATGTAGTATGTATGTAGTATGTATGTAGCATGCAGTATGTATGTAGTATGTATGTAGTATATATGTAGTATGTATGTAGCATGCATGTAGTATGTATGTAGTATGTATGTAGTATATATGTAGTATGTATGTAGCATGCATGTAGTATGTATGTAGCATGCATGTAGTATGTATGTAGTATTTTTTTTTTTTTTTTTTAACATTTAACACATTAGCCGGATGATGGGACTACTACTGTCCCATCATTGGCTAATGTGTCAATCACTGTCATGGTAGCAGGCATCGCCCGATGGGACTTGTAGTCCCATCGGACGATGCTTGCACAGACCCCCGGACATCAGCACAGCCCCCCGGCAGGCCGGCACAGCCCCCCGGCAGGCCGGTACAGACCCCCACAGGGTGCACAGACCACCGGCAGGCCGGCACAGCCCCCCGGCAGGCCGGTACAGACCCCGGGCAGTCCACACAGCCCCCCGGCAGGCCGGCACAGCCCCCCGGCAGGCCGGCAGAGACCCCCGGAAGGCCCGAAATGACGGCGCATCATGATGCGCACACACCGCGCATCATGATGACGTCAGGCCGTCAATCAACTGAACTTCCGATTCCGATGCCGAATTCCGATATTGAAAAAATATCGGAAGTCGGTATCGGAATTCCGATACAGCAAGTATCGGCCGATACCCGATACTTGCGGTATCGGAATGCTCAACACTAATCCTGACAGAAAAAAGGACCCGTCTGTCAACCCAAAATGTGGATGATCTAACCTTCATTAAAATGAACCATGCATGGGTTTCCAAGGATTTTGTCCCATCTTCCCCTGATGACACATAGGGTGACAGAAAAATGGCTTGCTTTGGTCCAGCTCTTCCTGGGACTTCACCTATTTCGCCTTTTGCATCAGCTGAATGTCCAACATCAACATATGCCACTTTCTAAAACTCCCTAACTGTGCTGCCTCCCCCCCCATGGCCGGGGTCACCACCTAGCGCACGACACCGTGCGAGTGCCGTTGCCCTGGACAGGTGGGTAGGCCGACTCTTGGGCGCGAGCACTGGCACAGGGTCCCTCATAGTGCAATCAAGTGTCTCTGACGGTGGTGGTGCACACCCGCCGTCAGACACACCGCTGTACTATGAGGGGCCCAGTGCCAGTACCGACGCCCACGAGTGGGCCCCCCTTGCTTGGGCAGGGCCCCAGCATTTGCAATCTTTACCTCTCCCTGCTCCTCCGCTGTGTAATCTGGGCCGTCAAATCCATACTGTGCCTGACACCGTCTGAGCCTGCCTCCTGAGACATATATTTTGAATGTGTACGCTATCCATACATGTTATCCGGGGAAACGGTACCCTTTCAAACCTTTGTGCAATCACGTGCAATCCATACTGGGCCTGACACCGTCTGAGCCTGCCTCCTGAGACATATATTTTGAATGTGTACGCTATCCATACATGTTATCCGGGGATACGTTACCCTTTCTAACCTTTGTGCAATCACGTGCAATCCATACTGGGCCTAACACCGTCTGAGCCTGCCTCCTGAGACATATATTTTGAATGTGTACGCTATCCATACATGTTATCTGGGGATACGGTACCCTTTCTAACCTTTGTGCAATCACGTGCAATCCATACTGGGCCTAACACCATCTGAGCCTGCCTCCTGAGACATATATTTTGAATGTGTACGCTATCCATACATGTTATCTGGGGATACGGTACCCTTTCTAACCTTTGTGCAATCACGTGCAATCCATACTGGGCCTAACACCGTCTGAGCCTGCCTCCTGATGTATAGACATATATTTTGAATGTGTACACTATCCATACATGTTATCTGGGGATACGGTACCCTTTCTCACCTTTGTGCAATCACGTGCAATCCATACTGGGCCTAACACCGTCTGAGAATGATAGATGGGGCCCACAATACACTGGAACATTCCAAAGGTGGACATCAGACACTGGAGCAGCATTTACAGGGCCCATTATACACTAGAGCATTAGAAATGGGGCCCATTATGTTTGGAGCATTATTTGGGCCCATAAGACAGTAGAGCTTCATCCATGGGGACCAACATATACTGTAGCATTATGTGGAGCTCATCATATACTGTTTCAAACATTATATGGGACCAATGATTCTGTATGGAGAAATAGATGGGCCTCGTCATGAGATGTAAAAAGTGAGATATTTTTCATTGTACTATACAGCTATTTCTCTGCCGTATCGGAGCATGATGAGTTGTGGTATGTGTTAAAGGGGCGCTCTTTCGCCCAGGGCACATGAAAACCTGGAGCCAGCCCTCCCCCCCCACAGTCTGTAGCCAAATAACCCCCATTTTTCAGTGCGTAACTTGTATTATGAAGTTAATTAAGGTTGACAAGCTTAAGTAAGAAGAATTGATGCTTTTGGCATTCAAATGGGCACTGTAGGTGTGTTTCCTGTCCTCCTCTCACTGCCGACTTTTATTCCCCATTGACTTACATTGGGTTTCGTGTTTCGGGACGACCCCGACTTTTCCCTATAATCGGACGATCTTGCTCGACCCGACTTTTAGAAAAGTCGGGTTTCACGAAACGAAACGCGACCCTAAAAAACCAAAAGTCGCTCAACTCTAGTATTGAATATGTAAAATCAATAAAAATGTTGAATTTAAAAAAAGTTGTTGTTCACCTCAATGTTACGACAAATTAGTAAAATGACAAAATAATAAAAATTTAATGTGGAAAATTTTTTTTACAGTAGCACTCTGAAAATATCAATTTCAGGGTGACACTGAAAATTTTACTTTAGCTACCATAACTAACAATTTAACATATTTTACGCGAGCGAAGCTGCGTGTATTCTACTAGTGCTGTAAATAAAAAACAGTTGCATCTCTTTTTTCTATACTTACCCTCAAGAATACTATAATTTTTTTATTAAAAGCTATATAACTTAAAAGAGTTGTCCTGTTTCAGTCAATATTTTTCCCTGGGTACAGTTTAGTATTAACCCCTTCTCCACGAAGCCTGTTTTCACCTTCCTGACCAGGCCAATTTTTACAATTCTGACCACTGTCACTTTATGAGGTCATAACTCTAGAACGCATCAACGGATCCTGCTGATTCTGAGCTTGTTTTTTCATGACATATTGTACTTTATGATAGTGGTAAAATTTCTGTGAGCCCTCGCGGGCAGGGTCCTCTCTCCTTCTGTACTTGTATGTCCCTTGTTTTGTACAATTATTGTACTTGTCTATATTTCCCCTTTTCACATGTAAAGCACCATGGAATAAATGATGCTATATAAATGTATAATAATAATATGACCTGCGTTTGTTTGTTAAAAAAACAGAAATTTGGCAAAAATTTAGAAAATTTCACAATTTTCAAAGTTTTAATTTTCATGCCCTTAAATCAGAGAGTCAAATCGCACAAAATAGTTAATAAATAACATTTCCCACATGTCTACTTTACATCAGCACAATTTTGGAAACTTTTGTTTTTGTTAGTAAGCTATAAGGGTTAAAATTTGACCAGTCATTTCTCATTTTTACAATAAAATTTGCAAAACCATTTTTTTAGGGACCGCATCACATTTGAAGTGACTTTGAGGGGCTTATGTGACAGCAAATACCCAAAAATGACACCATTCTAAAAACTGCACCTCTCAAAGTACTCAAAACCACATTCAAAAATTTTATTAACCCCTCAGGTGCTTCACAGGAATTTTTGGAATGTGGAAGGAAAAAAATAAACACTTTTCTTTCACAAAAATTTTCCTTTAGACATATTTTTTTTTTACTTTTGCAACGGTAACAGGAGAAAATGTACCATACATTTTGTTGTGCAATTTCTCCTGAGCATGCCGATACCCCATATGTGGGGTAAATCTACTGTTGGGGCACACGGCAGGGCTCGGAAGGGAAGGAGCGCCATTTCACTTTTTGAATGTAAAATTTGCTGGAATAATTAGCGGTTGCCATGTCGCGTTTGGAGATCCCCTGATGTGCCTAAACAAAGGAAACCCCCAACAAGTAACACCATTTTCTAAACTAGACCCCCTTAGGGAACTTAACTAGATGTGTATTGAGCACCTCGAACCTCCAGGTGCTTCACAAAAGTTTATAACGTTAAGCTGTGAAAAAAAAATCTAATTTCTCCCAGATAAATCTTTTTAGCTCCAAAATTTTGCATTTTCATAAGGGTGACAAGAGAAATTGCTCCATACAATTTGTTGTGCAATTTCTCCTGAGTTTGCAGATGCCCAATATGTGGGGGAATATGACTGTTTGGGCACATGGCAGGGCTTGGAAGGGAAGGAGCACCATTTGACTTTTTGAATGTAAAATATGCTGGCATAATTATCGGTTGCCATGTTGCGTTTGGAGAGCTGCTGAGGTGCCTAAATACTGGAAATCCCACACAAGTGACACCATTTTGGAAACTAGACCCCTTAGGGAACTTATCAAGATATGTTTTGAGCACCTTGAACCCACAGGTGCTTCACAGACTTTTATAACGTTAAGCCGTGAAAATAAAAAAAATCTAATTTTTCCCAGATAAATCTTTTTTAGCTCCTAATTTTGCTCCATAAAATTTGTTGTGCAATTTCTCCTGAGTGCGCTGATACCCAATATGTGGAGGAAAACAACTGTTTGTGTGCATGGCAGGGCTTGGAAGGGAAGGAGCGCCATTTGACTTTTTGAATATAAAATATACTGGAATAATTAGCGGACGCCATGTCACGTTTGGAGACCTCCTGATGTGCCTAAACAGTGGAAACCCCCCATAAGTGACCCCATTTTGGAAATTATAACCCTTTGGGAATTTATCTACAGATGTAGTGACGATTTTGAATCCTTGGGTGTTTTCCAGAAACAGACAGCAGTTGCTGAGTGAAAATTGCGAACTGCCATTGTAGTGACCAGTACATTGTAGTGACCAGTACGTTATTCCCAGCTCATGCTTCTGGAGATATGCACCTGTAAATTAGGCGGGCTCTCATCACTACAGAAATGCCAAACATGTGGGCACTAAATGTTGTTTAGGCACACTTGGGCTCAGAAGGGAGGGGGGCATTTGGATTTGTGAGCGGAGAATTTGCTGAATTTCTTTTGGCGGGTGAGGAACCATTTCGCTTTTCCAGAGCCTTTGTGTTACCAGTAATGTGGAAGCCCCCTATATTTACATTAACAGATGACAGATTTGAGTGGGGACTTGCTTTTTTTGTGGATTGAGTTGAAGCTTTTATTGGGAACATTTTACATAACGTTTGGATTTAGATTTATCTTGCACTTTATGCTGATCACTTACTTTGGGGTTTCCATCTAAATCTCTGAGTGACGTGACAGATGAAACCCCCGAGGGATCCGTTCACTATAATGAGGCAGCAGATTTACTCTGGACTCCGTCTGGCCTACCTTCAGAGGTGTCCTTTTCAGATGTGCACAAAACTGTGCAATTCTAAAAAACACGGACACCGTCAATCACAGGTTATATGGTGTCCACAGTGACTCTATCTGCCTCATTATAGGGAATTTTCTACTGGGGGTTCTGTCTGAATCATGTATTTCAGAGATTTACATGGAAACCCCAGTGTAAGTGCTCAGCACAGAGCGCAGGATAAATGTGCACCAAGTCTTACTGCGATCTTTGGGAGGCAGAATGAAAAAATCAACAGCATGTGAAGAATTGGTTTTATTTATTTTTTATGCCGTTCCTCATACGTTATAAGTGATTAGGCGACTTTATTCTTCGTGTCGGTGCGATTACAGCTATACCAGACTTATACCGGGTTTTTATGTTTGACAGCTGTCACACATTAAAAGACGCTTTTTATTGCAAAAACTAGTTTTTGCATCACCATATTTTGAGAGCTATATTTTTTTCATATTTCGGTCAACAGAGTCATGTGATGGCTTGTTTTTTGCCGGATGAGCTAACGTTTTCATTGGTACCATTTTTGGGCACATGACTTTTTTTTATCTCTTTCTATTCCGATTTTTGGGGGACAGAATGATCAAAAACCAGCAATTCAGGAATTGGTTTTTTTTTCATACCATTCTGCGTGTGGTAAAATTGATAAGGCAGCTTTATTCTTCGGGTCAGTACCTCATTTGTATTTTTTTATGTTTTGACGCTTTTACACAATAAAAACTATTTTATAGAAAAAATAATTATTTTTGCATTGCTTTATTCTGAGAGCTATGACTTTTTTTATTTTTCTGCTGATGGAGCTCTATGATGGCTTGTTTTTTGCGGGACAAGATGACGTTTTCAACTGTACCATTTTTATTTACATTCGTCTTTTTGATCATGTTTTATTGCACTTTCTCTTCGGCTGTATGATGATAGAGTGTTGTTTTTTGCCTCGTTTTTTATTTTTTTTCACAGTGTTCACTGAAGGGGTTAACTAGTGGGATAGTTTTATGGAGCGGGTCGTTACGGATGCGGTGATACCAAATATGTGTACTTTTATTGTTTTTTTTATTTACAAAAATAAATGTATTTATTGGGAATATATTTATTTATTTTTTTTATTTATTTAGGAATTTAAAAAAAATATTTTTATACATTATAATATTTTTTATTTTAGTTTATTACATTGTCCCTGTATGGGACATCACTATATAATGTCAGATCGCTGATCTGACACTTTGCACTGCTTAGTATCAGATCAGCGATCTGACGGGCAGTAAAGGAGGCTTGCCGGGGCCTGCTCTCAGCAGGCACTCGCAAGCCACCTCACTGAAGGACCCGGAAGGACCCCGCGGCCATCTTAGTTCCGGAGGTCTCCATGGAGACCCTCAGGACAGTGCGATCACATCGCGTTATTCTGAGGGAAGCACGCAAAGAGCCCCTTCCCTGCGCGATGGTTCTCTATGCCACTGTCACTACTGACTGCGGCATCAGAGGGGTTAAATGCTCACGATTGGTGCTAGCACCGATCATAGGCATTGCTGCGGGGTATCAGCTGTCACATACAGCTGACACCCGCATGCAATCGCTGCGGCGCTCACCGTGAGGCCACATGATCAATGCGCAGTACTTGTACTGCTGTTTGCGGGAATGCATTTCCCACAGAGCAGTACTAGTACGGCACATGACGGGAAGGGCTTAAAAAACAAACAGCGTTGTGCTTGCCTTCCCCGGGGCCACTGGTGAGTCTCCGTCGCTGCTCAGGGTATCTGGCAATGGCAGTGGTGCAGATGTCACATCAACAGAGGGCAACCAATCAGTGAGCTCAGCATCTATGAGCGAAGCATTTTGTCTAAGCTATCGATGTGACATCAGTGCCATATTCAGTTCTAGGAACTGGTAGTGGCGCTGGAGTCTCATCATTTTTATTTTTATTATAAACTACATCCAAGGATGAATGTTAACTGAAAGAAGACAACCCCTTTAATTTTCATTTTAGTGTTTTCATTTTTTCCTCCTCTTTTTTGAAGAGCTATGACTTTTTTATTTTTCTGCAGACATTGCCATATGAGGGCATTTTTTTCTGAGGTGAGTTGTATAATTCTAATATAATGTGCTAAAAAATGGGGAAAAATGGGGTGAAATGGTGAAGAAAGCTGCAGTGCCATTATTTCATTTGGCGCTATGGCATTGTGTGGTTAAAGTGACCTAGCAACATCATTCTTCAGACGAAGTACAATTATGTCAATGCCAAACTTATACAGGTTTGTATTTTTATTATTTTAATGGCTGTAAAAAATTGATTTGTGTAGTAACTTTTTTATTTTTCTGTCGCTGAAGCCATATGAGGGTTTATTTATGTGCGTGATGCAGTTTTTATGATACCATTTTGTGGTGCAATCGACATTTTGATCACTTTCTATTCTGAAGTCTGGATGATTTTTTTTTATTTGTGGAATTTATGTTAGTGGTGAAATCTTGTTAATTTTTGACATATTGGGCTTTTACAAATCCAGCAATACTAAATATGCTTTTTTTTATTTCCTTATTTTTGGATGGGAAAAGGGGCGATTTAAACTTATGCTCTTTGTATTTTTTAACCCCTTTACGACCTTGGGTGTATCCATATGTCCAGGTTGGTAGGTACTTACCGACCTTACACGTATGGATACGTCATTGCGATTTTGTGCTATCAGGGGCTGCCGGGTGTCAGCTGATTCTGACAGCTGACACCTGGCATTCTGTGCCTAGAGCGGTGCACCGCACTGCTCCCGGCACTTTAACCCCTTAAATGCTGCGATCACAGCATTTAGAAGGCAGAGGGAGGGAGCCCCCTCTGCTCTCCGATTGGCTCCCCTGCAGCGTCATCGCCCCGATTATTGCCATGGTGACCCGA
Organism: Dendrobates tinctorius; assembly: GCF_039654945.1. Classification (NCBI taxonomy): domain Eukaryota; kingdom Metazoa; phylum Chordata; class Amphibia; order Anura; family Dendrobatidae; genus Dendrobates; species Dendrobates tinctorius. Next base: position 34,852,266 of record NW_027361733.1, read on the forward strand.
TGTCGTCATGATGAGATCCGGGTCACGAGGCACTAGCAAACTTGTTAGATTACGTGCAATGCATGATCTAACAAGTTTGTGTGAGAGGAGGCTCACACAGGAGTGAATTAAGAGTAGCCAGGGCCCCCGGCAGTTTAGAAGGCATGAGCCTCCCCCCAGGTACCCAATGTATCATGTGACTTGTCACATGACCCACCTGATAGGTCATGTAGGTAACACACAGGTGATTTGGGGCACATCCAAACATGGAAAACAGCAGAGATAGTGGTGTAGCGCACCACACAAATTTTTTCCTCATGTATGGCACTGTAAGTAGCATAGTGCTATACAAAATATAGCAGGTGTGGGAGATTAATTTTTCCAAAGGGCCACAAGACAGACTTTGACTATTGTGGAGGCCGAACCAATAGGCTGAAATTAATTCTGCTCCATATTAACATAATATATATAAAAAAATTAATTGTATGACTTAATATTGACCACAATTAAGTATGCTGACATTCCCATCCCCCTATATACAGTATGACCCACCATATAGCCCCCTACATACAATATGAACCCCCCATAGCCCCTCAATCAATAACCAAATCAGTCAACCTGTTAGGCCCTTATACATGTAAACCACAAAAAAACTTAAAAAATTATATCTATATTTAGTATAAAAACCTAATACATAAAGCCATAAATGGACACACATTTGCACAGAAAAAACAGTGATATAAAAAAGAGCCGAAATGAGCGAAGATAGGGAGTAGTTTTGCCTTTTAAAATTCCATTACTGATAGCGATGGTTGGCACCCTAATTTTTAACGGTTTGGCGCCCTCGCTCTTCATGGACTGCCCCTATGTAGCCCTATGACTACTCTAACTGACCAGTCATCTCAATAGATGACCAGATAATATGTAATGAACATATATAAATATATACAATACAATCTAGATACTAGTGTGCTGGGTAGATGCGGTATATATCATCAATATTTTTTAACAATCTGACCAACAAAAAAAAAACCTAACAAAGTTCAAGAAGAAACATATATGATGTTTCCTCATAGTCATGTTTCTATGGACACGGATTATTTTATTTATATATAGAGAGAGAGAGAGAGAGAGAGAAAGACTTCGTCAAGCCATGTAGGTCTGAATAAAATTCACTTTATCACTTGAAATACCTATGGATTGTTGCATCTTCCAACACTTTCCCCCTCTCTTTTGGTCATTCAGGATTTGATCATGGAATTCCTTCAGTCAGGAGTCGGACAAGAAAAGGAGACCATAAGCCCAGGGTCGGACTGAGGTGCCTAGCGCCCACCAGGGGAATTAACTCTAGGGGCCCACTTAACAGTTACCATAAACATTTTTTTTATCTAATATAAGGACAGGGATGTTAATCATATTTGTAATATACCTCATTAGAAAAATACGTTTCTGGCAGCAGAAAATAATGAGTTCTGATGTTCCTGAGCTCCTGGCTTTCTCTACACCTGGCCCCTGATTTACAGGTTTGTTGTTTTTTTAAACTGATTTGGCAGGGGCAGAGAAAGTCAGGAACTCAAGAATATTTAGGACTCATCATTATGTGCTGGTCTGGAGCTTCCAATACAAGGTTTTGGTACAACTGAGTGACCCAGCTTTCTGCTATGGGGATCTGTCACTAGTTTATTACCCTTATTTAGGACACCATGAAATCTGTGACAGATTCCCTTTGAAAGAATCCCTGGATACATCTTTAGTGTAATTTCACACTAGCGAGTCCACTGCGTGATGCCCGCTGCTTGTATCCCACAGTGGACCCACTCTGGAGGAGGATTGTGCTGTCATTATATGGATATATACTCATATATAATGCTGTCTACATTATATACAAAGTTATGAGTTAGAGTGAAGTCCTTCAAGTGTATTGGACACCTCTTTGAAGGCTCTCTGTCAGCACAGAATCCCTATTGAAACCAAGCAGAGGAACTCATATTATAATGGCGGCCAATCATTTATATCCACCTTCCCACCTGCTTGTTTTCCATCCATCTCCATCCTTCTCTGACTCTATGAAGCTAGAGCTGTCAATCAAATTAGTGGGGGTGGAGAATGATGGAATACAAACAGATGGCAAAGGGAATGTACATGATTGGCCCTGCCGTGAAGCACCGAGTGGCAGGACTTCATTTGAGTAATCATTCAATACTGTCCCTTTAAGGCAAAAAAAGAGGAAAAAATATTCAGGATACCGTACATCGGTGTCCATATAGTCCATAAGCGGTCTGATGCCAGGAGATGTCCAGTGCGGTTCAACTGGCGCTATAAATCCAAATCCAAAGGAAAAAAGAGGGGTTCTCCAGCACCAAAATTAGTGAAAAAAGATAAAACTCACATTTATTAGGAAGGTTTTAAAATCATATTAATAAGCCACCATGACAGGCAAGGCTACCTTACGCGTTTCAGACAGATATTACATGTCCTTAATCATAGGTATACTATGCTGGAGACCCCCTCTTTTTTCCTTTGGATTTGTCCCTTTAAGGGTAACTTGTCACCTTGAGAAATGCTATTTATCTGCAGATATAGGGTTAATCTGTAGGTAATTGGGGTTTAAAACCTGTTTAATGGAAAAGTGTTGGCTACAGGGAGAAAATTAAGCTTTATTCTCTCTTCCACCAGTCGCTTCTTGTGATGGGGTCGGTGCAAGGAGGAAGACATTACAGTCGCCGCTAAATACAAAGTGAGTGTACTGTAATAACATCCCGGCACTGTGATTATGACATCGTCCTGGAAGCCCAACCTCAGTCTGGGCTTCAATGAACAACTAACATGGCAGCAATACATGAACACCCATCAGTAACCCACAACTGTGTCACAGGAGGTTGATGGGAGCTGGTGAGTGCATGTACCGGCCATCTAAATGTCGCTCTCTGTGATTGATAAGGGCTTTTAAATGGTTAAAACAGCAGCAATCAAGGCGAGCTCTGATCACTGCTGTTAAAGGCAGTCGCCAGCTGTGGATCACATCCGACATCTGCCTGCTATGGAGCAGACTCAACTCCTGAATCCGCTTCATACGATCACATCCCTAAGGTGACAGTTATGTCAAGTTTAAAAAATTTCACTTGTGTCTATTTCTAAACATGGAAAGACAAATGGAATTTCCTAACACATGTGAAAGAACCCTTATAGATTTAGTAAATGTGCCACAAACATATGAATGCTTTTACACACCACAATGCACTGTTACATACATGCATCTTACAAAAACACATATAATTCCAGATACACAGACACATGCAAACCCACACAAACATGCAGACATGCACAAACATGCAGACACGCACAAACATGCAGACACGTACAAACATGCAGACACGCACAAACATGCAGACACGTACAAACATGCAGACACGCACAAACACGTCAGTACAGGAATACATCTGAACCACCATCAGTACGTGGTACATCAATTGTAGTGTCAGGTCAGCCCCATATACCTTTGTATCACATGAAACTACAACTCCCAGTATGTCCTTAACAATCGAGATACTGGGAGTTGCTGTCATCAGTCAGACTGTGGATCTTGCAGGAACCACAGCACTGATGAGATGCCGGCTGGATCACAAATAAGCATTTACATCCAGGTATCTTACCTGTGACGTCTTCTCTGATAAGAGTTTTTATTTTCATCTCCATTTTGTCTAGATGCCATGATGACTCTTCTCAACCACAGCCATCTCTGCAGACTTCCATCTTCTCTGGTATTCTGCAGCACATCCCGACACAACACTCCTAAAAATAGTGTCATTATAATGCTCCTGAATAAAAATATCTTCCCTACACTGAGCACCTGTATAGACTACTATCTATCACAATGCTCCCTGCACAAAATATGACCCCTACTGTCCCTCATATGGTACATGTCCTCCATACTGTCCTCTCTTTTCTATACTGGTTCTCTTCTCGCATGGTGTTCCCCCTATACTGCCCAGTCTCTGTACTGTGCCCCCTCATCACACTTCCTCTCTTCAGCATACTATTCCTTCCTTGCTGTGTCCTCACACTGTCCCCCCATACTGCTGCATCTATATACCTCCCTTCACTCCACACTACCTAGTTTCTGCTCTGTGTCCCCTCACACTTTTCTCCCCCATGGTGTCTCCTCTCACATTCCTCCCACTCTCCATATTGTCTCCTCATATATCCCCCTTCTGTTCCCGGACACATTCCCCCCTCCCCTCATTCACCATACTGTTTCTTCACACATTCTCTCCATACTGTCTCCTAAAATTTCTCCCCCCATTCTCTCTCCAATTATAATAAATATTTGGAAGAGCACAAAGACACACACAGACATGCAGAAGCACACATACATACACAAAGAAATGTGTAACATCCCTGCCGGCATCACTGCATGGCTTCCCATCTCCCATCTTACTCACCACTCTGGACCATGCTGTGAGTTCTGTCCTTGCTTGCTGCATACTTCCTGGCTGTATGCTTAGGGCAGCGGTGTCGGCACTTCCTAAGCCTTATAAAGACAGTGTGCACACTCTTAATTTGTCCCCAGCCTATTGCCAAGAGGTATCGGGTACTTAAGGCATCTCCACCCATAGGGAGATGCCTGAGCATCACACTGTGTCAGTCTGTACTTTTCTACTAAGTTGCCAGGTCCTGTCCTGTTTCTGCCTTCCTGGGGGCTGTATACCCAGGCCTGTTTCTGTTCTCTTAGTGTCTTGTTTCTGCCTTCCTGGGGGCTACATATCCAGGCCCTAATCCTTCATCCTGAACCTGTTCTCGTGTCCATCCTTGTCTGTACTAAGTCTGTTTCTTGTACCTGTTCATATCCTTGCCTGTTTCCTTCCCTACTCAGCCTTGTATCTACTCCTTCTGCTCTGCTCCACACCCTGCAGCTCCGCTCTGCACCCTGCGGCTCTGCTCTGCTCTCCGCTACGCACCTAGATTTACATTTTCACAAAGAGAAATTGGTAAGAATGGCACCAAAATCTGCCCCATTATTTGCTGAATGCAGAAATACCCCATATAAGGCTGTACAGTACTGCTTGGCCATACGGAGAGACTTGGGAGAGACGGAGCACTATTTGCCTCCTGGAGCATTTTCCTAGAATAGTTTGTGGACTCCACATACAGCCCCCTAAGTGCTAAAAGAGCAGAATCCCAACTCAAGTGAACACATTTTGGAAATTATACCCCTTTGGGAATTTATCTACAGGTGTTATGATGATTTTGACTTCATGGGTGTTTTCCAGAAACAAGCAAGCAGCAGTGAATGTTCCTGATTAAATTTGCAAATTGTCATTGTAGTTACCAATATGCTGTAGCGAACAGTATGCAGTAGTGACCAGTACGTTGTGTTGCCCAGCGCATGCTTCTGGAGAACCTACTTTAGGTTGGGATTGTATGTTCTTCTGTCTGACACTTTAAGATCTCCTCGTTCTGACCCCATTGTTTAGGGCATGACTTACAGTATATTACAGCCTCTGCCCATCTCCTTGTTTGGGTGTATGGAACTTTATATGTTTTCACATGATTTCCACAATGATGATGAATAGAGACGCTATGTCTTCCCAATGATTTTACTATATGCAGTCCTTTAGGGTTTATAGTTGCAGGAATGAAATATGTTAAATACCGCCCCTCTTGCTATGATGGCATATAGCTGGGAAGATACGTCACCATCATTATGTTCCTACAGGACAAGACCTTTTGTGACGTTGACGCCACGTGATTCGCAGTCCGGACATGATGTATGTCCTGGATGTGAGGCTTGCGTTTCACATACCCGATATTCGCTTTCCAAATACCGTAAATGGTAGTTCTAACTTCCAGGTAACATGCCGGCAATATTTTATTTAAGATAGTGAAGCTGGATGATGCAGTTAGCATACCACTGCGCCATTTTGTGGCTAGGCGCCGTATCAACGAGTGACAGTGACCCTGGGGAAAGATGCCCCATTATGCTGCTTTTTTTCTCCCCTGAAAAATCTTTCTGAGAGCAACCGTGTTGGGAGTGGCATTACCCCGTGTATAGCACATCATCTGATATAACTGAAAGTCTCTTTTATTTGAGGATTGGGTGAGACTGTTCCTTATCATATGCAAATTGATGGTATTTGTGCCTCCATTGTATTTATTCAGCATTGGCTGTTTTTTTACCTCTATGTGCAGGCATTGGTATTAATATGCTAATGTGGCTAAATCAGCACTTGCCATGATCTACATGGCTGACTATATATACTAATTAGTGTTTGTCATGATCCATATGACTAAACAAATGTTTGGAGCAGATTTACATGTATGGCAATGACTGATATGTTCTGGTGCAGTCATATGTTTAGCACTATTCAATCATACTTTTTTGTTTGGCACTAATTGTGTGTTTCTAATTGTGACACTAAGTAGTGTGCTTATTTTAATGTTTGGGTCTAAACTCTTATATTTATTAAAAGTTACGTTTTATCTCCATTTTTGCTGAATACTTCTGGAGACGCGCACCTGTAAATTAGGCGGGCTGTCATTGCTACAGAATTGCCAAACATGTGGGCACTAAATGTGGTCTACGCACACTGTGGGCTCAGAATGGAGGGGGACATTTGGATTTGGGAGCGCAGAATTTGCTGGATTTCTTTTGCAGTGCAAGGATCCATAGCGCTTTCCAGAGTCTTTATGCTGCTAGTAACGTGGAAGCCCCCTGTATTTCCATTGACAGGTGATTGACAGGAGAAGGGATTTGCTATTTTTGTGAATTGAGTTGAAGCTTTAATTGGGGATATTTTACATAACGTTTGAGATCACATTTATCCTGCGCTCTACACTGAGCACTTTGGGCTTTACATCTAAATCTCTGAGTGACGTGATTCATATGAAACTCCGAGGGATCCACTCACTAAAATGAGGCACCAGTGTTACTTTAGACTCTGTCTGGCCTCTGTTCAGCTGTTTCCTTTCATCCTCGTGCGGTGGAAGTGATTAGAAGACTTTACTCTTTGGTTTGGTGCGATTACAGCGATACCAGGTTTATATCGGGTTTTTATGTTTGGCTGTTGTCACACACTAAAAGATGCTTTTTATTGCAAAGGCTATTTTGTGCATCACCATATTTTGAGAGCTATAATTTTCCATGTTTCATCCTACAGAATTATGCGACTACTTGTTTTTTGTGGGACGAGTTGACATTTTTATTGGTACTGTTTTCAGTCACATAACATTTTTGATTGCCTTCTGTTTTGATTTTTGGGAGACAGAATGAACAAAAACCAGCAAAACCAGGTTTACCCGTACAGGCCTCCAGACAGTGCACTGTCTGGAGGCCTGTACGGGTAAACCTTGTTGTTCCCTTGCTGTGTATCATTATTGGAGAATTTTTTTGCTCTTTCTGTGCTTTGCTGTATTAGTATATATTAGTGTTAGGTACCCGTAAACGTGGAGATCTTTGACGCAGGTTACGGGCTCACGTATTTTGGCCAAAATATCAGCTAATACTCCACATTTTTTTAAATTTTTTTTTTCTTTGCACTCTTTTTCAGGGTGCAGCTGGGCCCATTTGGTTTTGCAAACACAAGTTCCGTGTGCATCTATATGCCAGATAACCGCCCCCTCCATGTATTGGTAGGATGTGAGCAGGTTATTTTGTTGGTATTTTTTGCACCTGTGTTGCCATCCTAATTATATGGGTCCACTGCACCCTGATAGTGCACTGTCTGGAGGCCTGTACAGGTAAACCTTGTTGTTCCCTTGCTGTGTATCGGTATCATTACAGCAATACCACATTTATTTTTTATGTTTTGGGGCTTTTACACAGTAAAAACTATTTATAGAAAAAATAATTATTTTGCATCGCTGTATTCTGAGGGCTATAACTTTTTTATTTTTCCATTGATGGACCTGTATTGTGGCTTGTTTTTTGCAGGACAATATGACGTTTTCAGAGATACTATTTGTATTTACATTTGTCTTTTTTATTGTGTTTTATTCCACTTTTTGTTCGGCGATATGATGAAAAAGCATAGTTTTCCCCCATTTTTTTTACGCTATTCAATAAAGGGATTAATTAGTGGGATAATTTTATGGGCCAGGTCTTCATCGATGTGTTATCAAATGTGTACTTTATTGGATTTTTTTTTTACACAAAAATAGAAACGTATCAGTACAATATATATATATATATATATATATATATATATATATATATTATTATTTTCTATTTTTATATATATTTTTACAATTTTTAAAAACTTTTTTAAACTTTTTTTTACTTTATCCCACTATGGGACTTTCACTTTCAGCAGCCTAATCGCTGTTATAATCCATTGCAATGCACGAGCATTGCAGTAGATTATAGCTGTCAGTGCTGCACTGAGTCAAGCCCCTGAGACCGTGCTCTGCGCATGATCTGAGGGGTTTACCGTAGCCTGGTGACCCGGATGTTGTTATGACGGCATTGGATCACCATGGCAAAGATCGGGCCCCCGCTATGACATCGCAGGAGCACTGATCAGAGTGGAGAGAGGGCACCTTCCCTCTGCACACGTGCTATATGCTTTAGGGAGGTTAGTATTTAGGTGGTTAAAGTGCCCTGAGCAGTGCGGGAACCGCTCCTTCACTGAGTGCCGGGTGTCAGCTATCGGAATCAGCTGACACCCAGCAGTGATCTAGACTGCACAGCTTCTGTGCATGCAAAATCACTTTGATATACATGTAAAGTCAATAAGTACCAGCCGACCATGACATATTGAGTAAGTCCAAGGTCGGTAAGGCTCTTTGCTGAAGACTGGAAGTAAATGTTATTTCTGAGAAAATACAATTTAATCATGTATTCCTCAGTTTAAGAATGATGTTGCCACTATGTATCAGCATTCTTTCCTTTATATATACAGCTGGTTGTACTATATAATTCTGGAAGATTCGTAATTCCTGAATCAGTTGTTCTTTTATTTCTTTCTTGCCTTATACGCCGGAGTGTTGCTATGAATCCTTTTCACCTAAATCCCCTTCTTCATCTTGTACACTGTAAGTAAACTTAAGAGATATATGCAACCTGGGAGAACACAAAGCAAATGTGAAGACATCGGTTCATCACTGCAGAAGGTGTCTAGTGTTTTTGCGATACATAGGATTTATTGCTCTGTGCGCTGTGATATATTTTTACACTAGAACCATAGATCCAAGTCATTGTGAAAGGGAAATCTATTGTTAGAAAATTACTTATTGTTTTCTAGTCTCATGTTCCATCATTAAACATATTATCTAATATGTTTAATGATGGAATGGAAGACTAGAAAACAATAAGTAATTTTCTGACAATTTATTTTTTTAACCCCTTGACTGAGCCTGGTTTCATCTTCATGACCGGGCCCAATTTTACAATTCTGACCAGTGTCATTTTATGTGGTAATAACTCTGGAACGCTTCAATGCATCCCACTGACTCTAAGTTGTTTTTTCATGACATATTGTACTTTATGATAGAAATTGTAGTACTTCGATATGAGTTTATTTATGAAAAATAGAAATTTGGCAAATTGTTGAAAATGTTGCAATTTTCCAACTTGTAATTTTTATGCCCTTAAATCAGAGAGTTATATTACACAAAATAGTAATTAAAAACATTTACCACATGTCAACTTTACATCAGCACAATTTTTGAAACATACTTTTTTTGTTAGGAAGTTAGAAGGGTTAAAAGTTGACCAGTGATTGCTGGTCAACAAAATTTACAAAACCATTTTTTTAGGGGACCACATCGCTTTTGAAGTGACTTTGAGAGGTCTATATGACAGAAAATACTCAAAAGTGACAACTTTCTAAAAGCTGCACCCTTCAAGGTGCTCAAAACCACATTCAAAAAGTTTATTAACCCTTCACATGTTTCACAAGAATTTTTGGAATGTGGAAGGAAAAAATTAACATTTTACTTTTTGTTACAAAATTTTACTTTAGACCCCCAGTTTTTTTTCTTGCAAGGGTAACAGGAAAAAATGGACCACAAAATTTGTTGTACGATTTCTCCAGAGCATGCCGATAGCCCATATATCGGGGAAAACACAGTTTAACCCCTTTCAGACATCAGACGTACTATCCCGTCCACGGTACCCTGGCCCGTATGACCGGGGACGGGACAGTACGTCTAAGCGATCAGTGGTGCTCCTGCTGACACCCGGCACTATGTGTCAAGGGCAGTCACGGACCGCCGCCAGCACATTAACCCCTGGCACACTGTGATCAAACATGATCGCACTGTATGGGGGGATTAGGGAATAATCGCGCAGGGAGGGGGCTGAGAGCAGACACTGAGAAAGCATGCAGCAGCGCCTGTCAGATCGCTGATCTGACACAGCGCTGTGCCAAGTATCAGATTAGCGACCTGACACTAGACAGTGGTGCCCCCCCGGGACAATAAAATAAAGTTAAAAAAGAACACGTGTAAAAATAATTTGTAATGAATTCCTAAATAAATTTAAAAAAAAAATATTCCATAATAAATTCATTTTTTGGAAATAAAAAACAAACAATAAAAGTACACATATTTAGTTTCGCCGCGTCCATAACAACCAGCCCTATAAAACTGTCCCACTAGTTAAGCCCTTTAGTGAACACCTTAAAAAATAAAAATAAAAAAGCAATGCTTTATCATCATACCGCCGAACAAAAAGTGCAATAACACGTGATCAAAAAGACGGATATAAATATTCATGGTACCGCTGAAAACGTCATCTTGTCCCGCAAAAAACAATCCACTATACAGCATCATCAACAAAAAATAAAAAAGTTATAGCTCACAGAATAAAGCGATGTAAAAATAATTATTTTTTATATAAAATTATTTTTATTGCATAAAAGCGCCAAAACATAAAAAAAGACATAAATGAGGTATCGCTGTAATCGTACTGACCCGAAGAATAAAACCGCTTTATCAATTTTACCACACGGGGAACGGTGTAAAAGCACCCCCCAAAAGAAATTCATGAAATGCTGGTTTTTGTTCATTCTGTGTCCCAAAAATTGGAATAAAAAGCGATCAAAAAAGTCACATGCCCGAAAATGGTACCAATAAAAACATCAACTCGTCCCGCAAAAAATAAGACCTCACATGACTCGGTGGTCAAAATGTGGAAATATTATAGCTCTCAAAATGTGGTGATGCAAAAACTATTTTTACAATAAAAAGTGTCTTTTAGCGTATGACAGCTACCAAACATAAAAACCCACCATAAATAGTAAATCAAACCCCCCTTTATCACCCTCTTAGTAAGGGAAAAATAATAAAATTAAAAAAATGTGTTTATATCCATTTTTCCGTTAGGGCTAGGGTTAGGGCATGGGTTAGGGCTGAGATTAGGGTTAGGGGTGTGTTGGGGTTAGGGTTGGAGTTAGAATTGGGGGGTTTCCACTGTTTAGGCACATCAGGGGCTCTCCAAATGCAACATGGTGTCTGATCTCAATTCCAGCCAATTCTGCACTGAAAAAGTCAAACGGTGCTCCTTCCCTTTCAAGCTCAGCCATGCACCGAAACAGTGGTTTACCCCCCACATATGGGGTATCAGCCTACTCAGGACAAATTGCACAACAACTTTTGGGGTCCAATTTCTCCTGTTACCCTTGGGAAAATAAAAAAGTGGGGCAAAAATATCATTTTTGTGTAAAACAATATGATTTTTTTATTTTTATGGCGCTACGTTAAAAACTTCTGTGAAGCACTTGGGGGTTCAAAGTACTCACCACACATCTAGATAAGTTCCGTGGGGGGTATAGTTTTCAAAATGGTGTCACTTGTGGGGGGTTTCCACAGTTTAGGCACATCAGGGGCTCTCCAAAGGCAACATGACACCCGCAGACCATTCCATCAATGTCTGCATTCCAAAACGTCACTACTTCCCGTCCAAGCCCCGATCTGTGCCCACACAGTAGTTTTCTCCCATATATGGGATATCAGTGCACTCAGGACAAATTGGACAACAATTTTTGGGGTCTAATTTCTCCTGTTACCCTTGGGAAAATAAAAAAAATTGGGAACTAAAAGATCATGTTTGTGGAAAAAATATGATTTTTTTATTTTCACACCCGGCCTTTATAAACTTCTGTGAAGCCGTTGGGGGTTCAAAGTGCTGCCCACACATCTAGATAAGTTCCTTGGGGGGGTCTAGTTTCCAAAATAGGGTCACTTGGGGGGGTTTCCACAGTTTAGGTACATCAGGGGCTCTCCAAAGGCAACATGACAGCCGCAGACCATTCCATCAAAGTCTGCATTCCAAAATGTCACTACTTCCCTTCTGAGCCCCGACGTGTGCCCACACAGTAGTTTTCCCCCACATATTGGATATCAGCGTACTCAGGACAAATTGGACAACAACTTTTGGGGTCTAATTTCTCATGTTACCCTTGGGAAAATAAAAAAAATTGGGGACTAAAAGATCATGTTTGTCAAAAAAATATTATTTTTTTTATTTTCACGCCCGGGCATTATAAACTTCTGGGAAGCCCTTGGGGGCTCAAAGTGCTCACCACACATCTAGATAAGTTCCTTGGGGGGTCTAATCTCCAAAAGGGTGTCATTTGTGGGGGGTTTCCACTGTTTAGGCACATCAGGGCCCCCTCCTCTTCTCCTTGTACACTGCCCCTATTGGACAAACAATCAGTAGATTTGGTTTCCAGTGCCATCTCTATGCTGATGACACCCAATTATATGCTTCTTCTCCTGACATCACGCCAGCCTTTCTAGAAAACACCGGCGATTGTCTAAACGCTGTGTCTAACATCATGTCCTCACTATATCTGAAACTGAACCTGTCAAAGACTGAACTCCTTGTGTTTTCTCCCTTTACTAATGCACCTATATCCGACATTGCCATTTCTGTGTGTGGTTCCACTATTACTCCCCAGCAACATGCCCGCTGTCTTGGGGTCATACTTGACTCCGAGCTTTCCTTTGCCCCCCACATTCGATCACTGGCTCGCTCTTGTCATCTGCACCTCAAAAACATTTCTAGAATTCGACCTTTTCTTACTTTTGACTCCGCAAAAACTCTTACTGTTTCTCTTATTCATTCTCGTCTCGCCTATTGTAACTCTCTTCTAATCGGTCTCCCTCTTACCAACCTCTCCCCTCTCCATTCTGTCTTGAATGCTGCAGCCAGGATCATATTCCTCACCAATCATTACACCGATGCCTCTACCTTGTGCCAGTCATTACACTGGCTACCCATCCACTCCAGAATTCAGTATAAACTTATTACCCTCACCCACAAAGCCCTCCATTTCTCAGCACCACCCTACATCTCCTCCCTTGTTTCAGTAAACCACCCTACCCGCGCCCTCCGTTCTGCTGATGACCTGAGGTTAGCATCCTCAATAATCAGAACCTCCCACTCCCGTCTCCAAGACTTTACACGTGCTGCGCCAATTCTTTGGAATGCACTTCCCAGGTCAATGCGATTAGTCCCCAATCCCCCCAATTTTAAGCGTGCCCTGAAAACGCATTTATTCAGACTGGCCTACCACCTCAACACATTAACCTAATCTATCCCTGGGTGGCACAGTCAAAAATGTTACCATAACCAGGTTCCCCGCATCATGTTCCCACATGCTTTATGCATCCATTAGCCCTCTGTGTCTGTACTGTTAAACACTTAACATTATGACTGGTCCAAACAATCAGGGCAATCGTTACCACCCACCTTTCATGTCTACCTCTTTCCTCATAGACTGTAAGCTTGCGAGCAGGGCCCTCATTCCTCTTGGTATTTGTTATAATCTATGTGATTATTGTTATGCTGTAATGTCTATTGTCTGTACAAATCCCCTCTGAAATGTAACATGCTGCGGAATATGTCGGCGCTATAGAAATAAAATTTATTATTATTATCAGGGGCTTTCCAAACGCAGCATGGCGTCCGATCTCAATTCCAGCCAAAATGTCAAATGGCGCTGCTTCCCTTCCGAGCGCTGCCTTGCGCCCAAATAGTGGTTTACCCCCACATAAGGGGTATCAGCGTACTCAGGACAAATTGAACAATAACTTTTGCGGTCCTGTTACCGTTGGGAAAATAAAAATTGGGGGTGAAAAGATCATTTTTGTGGAGAAAATATGATTTTTTAATTTTACGGCTGTACGTTATAAACTTCTGTGAAGCACTATACATAGAGTGGGTCCACAGCTCTCCTATGCACAGTGTGATGGGTTTGCAGCTGCCCTATACATGGCAGGGTGGATCCACAGTTCTCCTGTACACAGTATGAGGGGCCCACTGCTCCCTCAAATACAATATAATGACCCCGACAGTAATCAACACAGTGTACAATGGCCCCCACAGTAACACCCACACTAAATTATAGCCTCCACACAGTCTAATGGCTCCCACAGTAGCCCGAATCTACTATATAATTGTCTAATTCTGTCTGTCTGTCTCTCTGTTTGTAACGGAAATTGGTCACGGCCGGCTGGGCGCGACCAATCAGCAACAGGCGCAGTCTGGCCACGAATTGGCGTGAAATTCGAACGACGCACGCCACCCCTACTGTCGGGAGATCTGTGGCGCTAGCCGCTGACCTCCTCGACGGTTGCCGCGGGTCATCTCCTGCCGCATGGAGGTCAGCGGCGATGCAGCCAAGAGATGACCGGCGCTAGCCTGATTAGTCACGGCCAGCTACATACATAAACTACATACATATTCTAGAATACCCGATGCGTTAGAATCAGGCCACCATCTAGTACTATATATCGTCCCTCAAACTTTATATTAGCCTCTACAGAAGTCTGCACATGGTATGATGGCCCCTAAACTATAGAATGGCACCCATATTAGCTCTCACATTGCATAATTGTCCCACAGTAATCCCCACACTTTACATTGGCTCCCACACTGTATGAGGGCCTCTCACAGTAGTCCCCATATTAGCCCCCAAGCTGTATAATGTCCCCCTCATTATCTCCTAAACTGTATAATGGCCCCAACAGTAGTCCTTGCACTGTATAATGACCTCCACATTAGCTCCCATGCTGTATAATGGCCCCCACACTATATGAGGGCCCCCTGAAATTGTATTCACATAGGACTAATTGCATTGTGAATAAAATGTAATTCTTGTTGCATTCATCTTGAGTGCTGATTTCTACTTACTGTATATTAACATTTACACTGTGTTCCAAATTATTATGCAAAAAATACTTCCTCATATTTTCTCTAAATTACCTATATGAATTGCAGTCATTGTTATTTTCCAGTCATCTAATATTCTAGCATAATTGCAATGTTTTTGAACAAACTGCCTATGAAAACAGTATATTTTTAAAAAATAAGAAACACTCAAAATGCATGTTCCAAATTATTATGCACAGCAGCGTTTTCAACCTTTTTATTTTTATTTTGAACAAAAAAATGGTCAATTGTGAAATTATAAGCATTATCAGCTTATTACAAAATGAAATCAAACAGTTTTCAAGTCAAAACTATATTCTAGGTGATGTTACATTTGCACATAGGACCCCTTGTTCGAAAGAAGCTTCTGAACTCTCTCGTCCATTGAATTTGTCCGTTTTTGGATGGTTTGTGCTTCAATTGTTTTGCATGTGGACAGAATACCCTCCCAGATCTGTTGCTTAGATGTGAACTGCCTCCCGCCATCATACACACTCCTTTTGATGATGCTCCAGAGGTTCTCAATGGGGTTGAGGTCAGGGGAAGATGGTGGCCACACCATAAGTTTGTCCTCTTTTATGCCCATAGCAGCCAAAGATGCAGATGTGTTATTTGCAGCATGAGACGGTGCATTATCATGCATGAAAATGATCTTGCTGCAGAAAGCACGGTTCTTTCTCTTGAACCATGGCAGGAAGTGCTGTTTTAGAAACTCCACATAGATTATGGAGATCATCTTTACCCCTTCAGGGATCCTAAAGGGACCGACAATCTCTCTCCCCATGATTCCAGCCCAAAACATTACTCCACCGCCTCCTTGTTGGCGCCTTAGCCGTGTTTTCATGGGGTGTCCATCAACCTACCATCCTCCACTCCATCCATCTGTACCATCGAGCGTTGCACGGCACTCATCGGTGAACACAGCAGTTTGGAAGTCAGTCTTCATGTATCGTTTGGCCCACTGGAGCCGTTTCTGCTTGTGTGCAGTGGATAGAGGTGGTCGACAGGATGGCTTACGCACAGCTGCAAACCTCTGAAGGACCCTGCATCTTGTTGTTCGGTGTACGTTGGAGGCACCAGCAGCTTCAAAAACTTGTCTGCTACTATGACAAGGCATTTTTGCAGCTGCTCTTTTAACCTGACACAATTGCCTGTTGGAAAGAGTCCTCAATTTTTCCTTATCCGCACGCACACGTGTGTGCTGGGAATCAGCTACATACTTCTTGATTGTGCGATGATCACGATGAAGTGTCTTGGCAATGTTGATTGTAGTCATGCCTTGACCTAAATACTCCACAATTTGTTGCTTCTCAGCAGCCGACACATCCTTTTTCTTTCCCATTTTGGCAAAAAATGTAGGCTGCTTAATAACAGTCTTCTTAAGTAGTCTTGCCTTTATTTGGACACACCTGCCAAACTAATTTGCACAGTTATCTGCAATTGCTTTCAGTGATATAAAGAGCCCTGACACACATCACCATCAATGAGTTTAAATGACAAACAAAAAAATTCTAACCTTATCACTCCTAAACTCTTTTTTTTGCATAATATTTTGGAACACAGTTTAATAATATCCTGAGAGTCCCCCCATGTAGAGTAATAATGGCTCCAGTATCGGTGATGTGAACAGGCGGTCATGTGACCGCAGGTATACAACTTGCAGTCATGTGTCGACTACACTCTTTCGGTTTCTCACAATCCTTTTTTATTGAAAGACGCCAAACGTATCTAGGCGGCACATGCAAATAGCATACATAAGCTTGCATGACCGCCTGATCGCACCTGATGGGAGTCATGGGAGCAGGTGCACTGCAACTTGTCATGATTTGGCAGTCTGCAGTCACATAGAATGACTGCAGACTTTTATTCCAAGTCTGCACTAGTCCTACAGACAGGTCCCTGGCGGCTTCTCCCTACCCGCTGACAGTGCGATGCTGTGTACTAGTCCTATGGACAGGTCCCTGGTGACTTCTCCTCACCCACTGCTAGTGCAATGCTGTGTACTAATCCTATGGACAGGTCCCCGGTGGCTTCTCCTGGCCCGCTGACAGTGTGGTGCTGTGCACTAGTCCTACAGACAGGTCACAGCACTGCACTGTCAGCGTGTGGGGAGATGCCGCCGGGGACCTGTCGGTAGGATTAGTGCACAGCGCCACGCGCTCCTCAGCAGCTATTAGTATGTTTTTCTCTGAAACACCACAGCTTTATAGAGCGAAACATACCTGGTGAGAGACTACAGCCGGGGCTCATACACGCTGCCCAAACCATGAGCGGTCTGTATCACCTGTCAGGCTCCCTTTTATAACTTTATTATAATAATGTTACATACTATAACAGTATTACATATAACACAGCTCATGCCGTGGTTACTGTATGGGGGCTTGTTATACTAACAGGCTGGGCTGATAACAGTGGCGGATTATAATGAGGTCAATCTGGGCGATAGCCCAGGGCCCAGTGGTGTGGGGGGGGCCCACCAGCCCAAGGAAAATTGCCCCATTATAATCCGCCACCATAGCGCCACGCCCTCCCCCCATGTACCGACCACTTCCTCCCCCTCCCAGACCCACCGGCTACCGCAGCGCCAACCCCTCATTAATAAATCCCTGCTCTGTGCACAGTGGCTTCAGTGGAGGCCCATGATCATGTGACACCTGACTCCTCCCCTCCTGTGACCTCATCACAGGTCCTGTGCACACAGCCCTCAATGTATTGTATGCGGGACTCTGCAATGTATTGTATGCGGGACTCTGAAATGTATTGTATGTGGGACTCTGCAATGTATTGTATGCGGGACTCTGCTGTGCTGGTTGTCATGCTGCTGGATGAGGGAATTATGTGTGGGGTCAGGAGGGGTTTACAGGGCGGATGTAGCTGCGTGTGTGCGCGAGGTGTACGGAGCGGAGCCGCGCGTGTGCGAGGTGTACGGAGCGGAGCAGCGCGTGTGCGAGGTGTACGGAGCGGAGCCGCGCGTGTGCGAGGTGTACGGAGCGGAGCCGCGCGTGTGCGAGGTGTACGGAGCGGAGCTGCGCGTGTGCGAGGTGTACGGAGCGGAGCCGCGCGTGTGCGAGGTGTACGGAGCGGAGCTGCGCTTGTGCGAGGTGTACAGAGCAGAGCCAAGCCGCGCGTGTGCGATATGTACGGAGCGAAGCCGTGTGTACGAGGCATACAAAGTGGAACCGTGTGTGTATGAGGTGTGCGGAGCCATGCGTGTACAAGGTGTATGATGGGGAGCATTCATACCTCCCAACCATCCCAGATTTTGAGAGTCTGCCCCACTGCCCCGACCGGGAGCTTACTTTTCCCGCGGACACAGGAGTATATGGCAGAGCTCCGAGGAGCACTTGAAAACTCACACGTGACATTCCATCGGAAGTGACATGCTGGAAGCTGACCAGAGGAGATTTTGATGGAACCATGGAGGCACTTCAGGGAATGCTTCAAATCATCACCATGTCCTCCGACAGCGTGGACAGCGGGATCGCCTTGGACCCGGGGATGTCGGCCATGTGAGTGGTTCATGATATGTCCTGCCCCAGGAGGCTCAGGTGGGCACTGCAATGTGAGCCGGGCTGGTATAGTATCTTTATGGAATCTTTCTTTCCCCTCTTTCCTTGTCTTTCTTTCTTTATTTTTTTCTTTCTTTCTTTCTATCTCTGTTCTTTCTTTCTTTCACTTTCTGTTCTTTCTTTCCTCTTTCTTTCTTTTTTCTCTCTTTGTTCTTTCTTTCACCTCTTTCTTTCTCTCTCCCTCTCTGTTTTTTTTTCTTTCTTCCTTTCTTTCCCCTCTTTCTTTTTTTCTCTCTGTTCTTTTTTTCTGCCACCTCTTTCTTTCTCTCTGTTCTTTCTTCCTTTCTCTCTCTGTTTCTCTCTTGCTTTCTTCTTTCTTTCGATCTGTTCTTTCTTTCTCTCTCTTTTTTCTTTTTTTCTCTCTCTCTGTTCTTTCTTTCTTTTCCTCAGTACCTGTCAGTGTGCCCACAGTACCAGCCACTGTGCCCTCAGTACCAGTCAGTGTGATCAGCAGTGCTAAATGGGTGTGGTTGGGGCATGGACATGGGTGTGACTAGTTGTGAAATGGGTGTGGTCGGGCGGCCAGTAACCAATCATCATAGTGGAAGTCATCTGTTTCCATCAACTTTGTTATATGTGGGCAGTGGGCACCTCTAGTAAGGTGGGCACGAGATGGCGGGTCTTGTCACCTCTGCCTCACACATAAGTTACTATGAGGTGTACTTTATTCCTGCCACATTTCTCTCTTGGCCTACTGAGAGAAATGTTTTGACCAGTTGAAAGTTATACAACCTGAGGATTGTGCATGTGTGCGCTGCCCACATATATACATATTTACTTACTCCGACCCCTATATAAACCCTGCCCCTCTGACCGCCGTCCATTTTCCCATGCTCCTGTTCCAATCCTGGTGTCTTTTTTGGTCCCCCCTTGGTCCTCCACATGCTGAACATCTGGGACATGACTGACATTGTGCAATGTGCGCTTGTTCGTTGCCAGATGCAGCGTCGTGTCCAGTGTGTGAGGAGACGGCGACCTGTTTGTGGAGTTAACCCCTCTGCTGACATATTGGGCACAGCCTGTGACAAGGAACGTCTTGAGTCAGGACTAGATGTTGGGTGGAAGCCTTCCAGTATTTGTAAGGCCTCGTGCACACGCTGAGTATTTGGTGAGTTTTTACCTCAGTATTTATAAGGCCTGGTGCACACGCTGAGTATTTGGTGAGTTTTTACCTCAGTATTTATAAGGCCTGCTGCACACGCTGAGTATTTGGTGAGTTTTTCACTCAGTATTTGTAAGGCCTCATGGACACGCTGAGCATTTGGTGTTTTTTACCTCAGTATTTGTGAGGCCTCGTGCACACCTTGCGTATTTGCAGAGGTTTTTTTACCTCAGTATTTAACCCCTTCCCGCCCCCTGACGCACCGTATGCGTCATGAAAACTAGTGATTTCCCGACCCCGTCACAAGACTGGAGGGCCCACAGAGTCTGAACAGCCCTGGGCCCTGGCTACCCTTAATCCACCCCTAGCTGATAAGAGCCTGGCTCTAAGAATAAGTCCCCTACCTCCTCAACAGCCCCCCAAACAGCATCTATTAGATGTGATGGAGTTCATAACACAAAACACTGTAATAATAAGTATAATAATAAGACCCCCACCCTGTCCTCCCTCCATCACCCTTTCAGTTCCTACCCTGCCCCATCCTCTCACATTCACCTCACAGTGACCATTACTTACCTGAATAAAGTAAACCTAATACATTTTGGCCACGGTTTGCAGGCAGGTGGTGTATGGATGGCACCTGCAATTTCTAATCCAAGTGCTGCAGGCGCAGAGGATATGATGAGGTCAGACATGGCCAGGCAGTGTCTGAGGTTACTGTAATGTGGGCACTAGGACCCAGGGGAGCTCCAGCGTGCATGAACCAGAGCACACAGGAAGCCTGCAGCATTGACAGCTGAGCAGGTCAGTCAGAAGCTTATCAGCCTGGCTATGGCTGCACACTACACTGCACAGAGACTCTGCCACTCTGCTAGTCAGCGTAAAGCATCTCAGGAAGAAAGGGGAGCTGGCAATCTGCTGTAGTCTCCCTGAGTGCTGCCTGAGGACAGGAGCAGCTGTTGCTCGGAGTGGGCCCCTTCATGGGACGGGACCCAGGGCGATGGCCCCTTTGCCCCCCAGTAGCTACTCTGAGAACTTATCTAGATGTGTGGTGAGCACCCTGAACCCCCAGGTGTTTCACAGAAGTTTATAACATTGAACCCAGAAAATAAAATAAATCGCATTTTCACCACAAAAATGTTTTTTAGCCCCAAAGTTTGCATTTTCACAAGGGTAACAGGAGAAATTGCACAATACAATTTGTTTTGCTATTTCTCCGGAGTACGCAGATACCCCAAAAGTGGGAGTAAAATACTGTTTAGGCTTACACCAGGGCTCAGATAAGGAGTGACGTTTTGGAACGCTGACTTTAATTGAATGGTCTGCCGGTGTCATGTCTCATTTCCAGAGCCCCTGATGTGCCTAAACAGTGGAAAATTCCTACAAGTGGCACCATTTTGGAAGCTAGACCTCTCAAGTAATGTATCTAGATGTGTGGTGAGCACTTTGAAATCCAAGCTGCTTCACAGAAATTTATAACGTAGAGCAGTGAAAATAAAAAATGAATACAAACAAATTTTCCCACAAAAATGTTCTTATAGCCCCAATTTTTTATTTTCACAAAAAACAGCTGGAGAAAATTAATCCAAAAATTTGTTGCGCAATTTCTCCTGAGTATGCTGATTCCCCTGTTCAAATACTACTTCTGATGTACAGTGCAAGCTCAGAAGGAAATAAGTGCCATATTGGAGTTCACATTTTGCTGGACTGGTTTGAGGGTGCCATGTCACATTGGCAGAGTCCCTGGGGTGCCAGAACAGCAGAACCCCCATAAGTGACTCCATTTTACAAACTACACCTCTCAATGAATTCATCTACAGGTGGGTCACATAATTTTATACCATTGGTCAATGAAGAAAAGAAAATTATATTTTTACCACCAATATTTTGTTTTAGTCCCAGATTTTACATTGTCTCACTGGGCAATGGATTAAAATGGCATCAAAATTTGTCCCACGATTTTTGCTGAATGTAGAAATACCCCATGTGTGGCTATATATTACTGCTTAGCCATACAGCAAGACTCGAGAGGGACAGAGTGCCATTGGCAAATAGCACTCTGTCCTTCCCGAGTCTCGTCTTAGACTAAGCAGTACTGTTATACAGGAGGCATCCTGTAGTGCAGAATTTTCTATAATAGTTTGCAAACTCCATATACAAAGCCTCTAAGTGCTAGAAGAGACGAATCCCCCCTCAAGAGACCCCATTTTAGAAATCATACCCCTTTGGGAATTTATCTAAAGGGGTCAAGACTATTTTGACTCCAAGGGAGTTTTCCAGAAACAAGCAGCAGTGGATGTTTCTGAGTGAAAATTGCAAACTGCCATTGTAGTGACCAGTATGTTGTGCCCAGCTCATGCACCTGTAAATTAGGCAGGCTCTCATCATTACAGAAATGCCAAAAATGTGGATCCTAAATGTAGATTAGGCACACTAGAGCTCAGAAGGGAGGGGTCATTTGGATTTGGGAGCACAGAATTTGCTGAATTTCTTTTTGGGGGTGAGGGCCAGTTTACTTTTCCAGAGCCTTTGTGCTACCAGTAATGGCTATATTTCCGTTAACAGATGACGGACCTGAGTGGGGACTGGCTTTTTTTGTGGATTGAGTTGGATCTTTTACTGGGAACATTTTAGATCATATATATCCGGTGCTCTATGCTGAGCACTTATATTATGGTTAACCTTTAAATCTTCGTGTGATGTAATTCAGATGAAACCCCCAAGGGATCCATTCACTATGAGGCAGCAGAGTTACTCTGGACTCCGTCTGGCCTCTGTTCAGTGGTGTCCTTTTTTTGAGAGGTGCAGAAAACTGTGGCCAACGGAACTTTTATGCACTCCTAATAAAAAGATGGACACTGCTGGATCACAGGTCAGACGGCATCTACAGTGCCCCCATTTGCCTCATTACAGGGAATCTTTCGCCAGTGTTTTGTCTGAAATTCCATATTTCAGAGATTTACATGGAAACTCCAGTGTAAGCATTCAGCGCATAGCACAGGATAAATTTGAACTAAGCATTACTGCGATCTTTGGGAGGCAGAATGAAAAAATCAACAGCAGGTGAAGAATTTGTTTTACATATTTTTTACGCTGTTCCTCATGCGGTATAAGTGATTAGGCGACTTTATTCTTCGGGTCGGTGCATTTACAGCGATACCAGATTTATATATTTTTTATGTTTGTCTGCTGTCACACATTAACCCCTTAACCCCCAAGGGTGGTTTGCATGTTCATCACGGGCCAATTTTTACAATTCTGACCACTGTCCCTTTATGAGGTAATAACTCTGAAACGCTTCCATGGATCCTGTGATTCTGACACTGTTTTCTTGTGGCATATTGTACTTCATGTTAGTGGTAAAATTTCATACAAATAACTTGCGCTTATTTGTGAATAAAATGGAAATTTGGCGAAAATTTTGAAAATTTCGCAATTTTCCAACTTTGAATTTTTATGCCCTTAAATCACAGAGATATGGCACTCAAAAAACTTAAGTAACATTTCACATATGTTTACTTTACATCAGCACAATTTTGGAACCAAAATTTTTTTTTTGTTAGGAAGTTATAAGGGTTAAAAGGTGACCAGCGATTTCTCATTTTTGCAACACCATTTTATTTTGAATATTTAAAAAAAAATGAACATTTAACTTTTTTTCACAAAAAAATACTTCAGGTTCAATTTTTGCGATTTCTCCTTTTTGCAAAACCATTTTATTTTTACCGACCACATCACTTTTGAAGTCACTTTGAGGGGTCTATATGATAGAAAATACCCAAAAGTGACACCATTCTAAAAACTGCACCCCTCAAGGTGCTCAAAACCATATTCAAGAAGTTTATTAACCCTTCAGGTGCTTCACAGGAATTTTTTGAATGTTTAAAGAAAAATCAACATTTAACTTTTTTTCACAAAAAAATTACTTCAGGTACAATTTTTTTTATTTTACCAAGGGTAACAGGAGAAATTGGACTGCAAAAGTTATTGTGCAATTTGTCCTGAGTACGCTGATACCTGATATGTGGGGGGAACCACTGTTTTGGCGCATGGCAGAGCTCAGAAGGGAAGGAGCGCCGTTTGACTTTTTCAATGCAAAATTGGCTGGAATTCAAATCGGACGCCATGTCACGTTTGGAGATCCCCTAATGTACCTAAACAGTGGAAATCCCCCACAAATGACCCCATTTTGAAAACTAGACCCCCCAAGGAACTTATCTAGATATGTGGTGAGAACTTTGAACCCACAAGGGCTTCACAGAAGTTTATAATGTACATCCGTACTATTAAAAAATCATATTTTTTCCACAAAAATGATCTTTTCACCCCCAATTTTTATTTTCCCAAGGGTAACAGGAGAAATTGGACCCCAAAAGTTATTGTGCAATTTGTCCTGAGTACGCTGATACCCCATATGTGGGTGTAAATGACTATTTGGGCGCATGGCAGAGCTCGTAAGGGAAGCAGCACCATTTGACTTTTTTTGCTGGAATTGAGATCGGACACATGTCGCGTTTGGAAAGCCCCACAAACAGTGGAAACCCCCACAAATTACACCATTTTGGAAACTAGACCCCCAAGGAACTTATCTAGATGTGTGGTGAGCACTTTGAACCCCCAAGTGCTTCACAGAAGTTTATAGCGCCCGGGCGTGAAAATAAAAAAATCATATTTTTTTCCACAAAAATTATATTTTTGCCCCGAATTTATTTTCCTAAGAGTAACAGGAGAAATTGGACCCCAAAAGTTGTTTTGCAATTTGTCCTGAGTAGGCTGATACCCCATATTTGGGGGTAAAACACTGTTTGGGCACATGGCAGAGCTTGGAAGGGAAGGAGCACCATTTGACTTTTTCAACGCAGAATTGGCTAGAATTGAGATCAAACGCCATGTTGCGTTTGGAGAGCACCTGATGTGCCCAAACAGTGAAAACCCTCCATTCTAACTCCAGTCCTAACCCCAACACACCCCTAACCCTAATCTCAGCCCTAACCCTAGCCCTAACCCTAATGGGAAAATGGAAATATTTCATTTTATTATTTTCCCTAACTAAGAGGATGATAAAGGGGGGTTTGATTTACTATTTATGGTGGGTTTTTATTTTTGGCAGCTGTCATACGCTAAAAGACGCTTTTTATTGTAAAAATAGTTTTTGCATCACCACATTTTGAGAGCTATAATTTTTCCGTATTTTGACCCACCGAGGTATGTGAGGTCTTATTTTTTGCAGGACGAGTTGACGTTTTTATTGGTATCATTTTCGGGCGCGTGACTTTTTTGATCGCTTTTTATTCTGATTTTGGGGACGCAGAATGAACAACAATCAGCATTTCAAGAATTTCTTTTGGGGGGTGCGTTTACACAGTTACGCGTGCGGTCAAATTGATAAGGCGGATTTATTTTTCGGGTCAGCATGATTACAGCGATACCTCATTTATGTCTTTTTTTATGTTTTTGTGCTTTTATGCAATGAAAACAATTTTATATAAAAAATTATTTTTGCATCGCTTTATTCTGCGAGCTATAGCTTTTTTATTTTTTCGCTGATGATGCTGTGTGGTGGCTTGTTTTTTGTGGGACAAGATGACGTTTTCAGCGGTACCATGGTTATTTATATCCGTCTTTTTGATCGCGCGTTATTGCACTTTTTGTTCGGCGGCACGATAATAAAGCATTATTTTTTGCTTTGTTTTTTAGTTTTATTTTTTAAGGGGTTCGCTAAAGGGGTTAACTAATGGGACAGTTTTATAGGGTGGGTCGTTACAGATGCGGCGATACCAAATATGTGTACTTTTATTGTTTTTTTTGTTTTTTTATTTCCAAAAAATGAATTTATTAGGGAATATTTTTTAAATTTATTTAGCAATTTTACTTTTATAAATTATTTTTACACTTTTTTTTAACTTTATTACATTGTCCCAGGGGGGACATCACTGTCATGTGACATATCGCTGATCTGTCACATCACAGATCGCTGTGACAGATCAACGATCTGACACAGGCGCTTCACGGGCTTCCTCATGCCTGCGCTCTGCAGACAGTGAGGAAGCCGGCTCCCTGCAGGCCCCCGAAGGTCCCCGCTGCCATATTGGATCCATGGACCTGCAGGGAAGGAGGCCCCCGGAGCAGCGCAGCACATTGCGCTGCTTCGGGGGGCTCAGGGAAGCACGGAGGGAGCCCCCTCCCTGCCGATGCTTCCCTAAACCCCGGTACACTGCGACCGTGTTTGATGAATCGCTTCGCGGTAAAAAACGCAGCATGCTCATTAATTTGGCGGAATCGCGGCGATCCCGCACCCATAGGAATGGATTATTCTACTTACTTTCTGCATGTGGCTGTGCACACTATGCTGAAAGTAAGCAAAACATTTGCGGATGGTACCCACGGTTCGGAGGAGAGGAGACTGTCCTCCGGGCTTTGGGTACCATATCCCTGTAAAAATTAGAATTTAAAATAAAAAGTATTGTTATTCTCACCTTCCGACGTCCCGCGCAGCCTTCCCGCCTCTCTCCACGCTCCCGGTCCCAGTAATACTTTGTGAGCGATGACGTCCATTCTCGCGGGATCGCGAAGTCTCGCAGTCATTCGCGCGACGTCACCGCGAATGACCGCGAGACGTCGCGATCTTGCGAGAACGAACGTCATCGCGGTAATTCTCGCAATGGATTACTGGGACCGGGAGCGTGGAGAGAGGCGGGAAGACTGTGCGGGACGCCGGAAGGTAAGAATAACAATATTTTAATTTTATTATTATTTTTTACATCCTATCTTTTGCTATTGATGCCGCATAGGCAGCCTCAATAGTAAAAAGTTGGTCACACTCCTCAAACACTATGTTTGATGAGTGTGACCAACCTGTCAATCTGGGCGCTGTTCTGGGGGGCGGCTGCGGCGGCTCTCTGTCCAGCGTCGGGGCTCCTCCGGCATTTCCCCAAAGTCCAGAGGCCCAGGCAGCTCCATTGCTGTAATATGGTGGCCTCCGGGAAAATGGCCGCCGGAGCCCGCGCAAGCTCAGATTCAGATCTCGGGAGTGCATTCCAAAGAATTGGCACAGCATGTGTATAGTCTTGGAGATGGGAGTGGGAGGTTCTGATTATTGAGGATGCTAACCTCAGGTCATCAGCAGAACGGAGGGCACGGGTAGGGTGGTAGACTGAAATGAGGGTGGTGCTAAGTGCTTTGTGGGTGAGGGTAATAAGTTTGTACTGGATTCTGGAGTGAATGGGTAGCCAGTGTAAGGACTGACACAAGGTAGAGGCATCGGTGTAACGATTGGCGAGGAATATGATCCTGGCTGCAGTATTCAAGACAGATTGGAGGGGGGAAAGTTTGGTAAGAGGGAGACCGATTAATAGAGAGTTACAATAGTCCAGACGAGAATGAATAAGAGAAACAGTAAGACAAGGTCGAATTCTAGAAATGTTTTTGAGGTGCAGATAACAAGAGCGAGCCAGTGATCGTATGTGGGGGGTGAATGAAAGTTCGGAGTCAAGTATGACCCCAAGACAGCGGGCATGTTGCTGAGGAGTAATAGTGGAACCACACACATAAATGGCAATGTCGGGTATAGGTACATTAGTAGAGGGAGGAAACACAAGGAGTTCAGTCTTTGACAGGTTCAGTTTCAGATATAGTGAGGACATGATGTTAGACACAGCATTTAAACAATCGCTGGTGTTATCTAAAAGTCAGGCGTGATATCAGGAGAAGAAGCATATAATTGGGTGTCATCAGCATAGAGATGGTACTGGAAACCAAATCTACTGATTGTTTGACCAATAGGGGCAGTATACAAAGAGAAGAGGAGGGGGCCTAGGACTGATCCTTGAGGAACCCCAACAGTAAGTGGAAGATGAGAGGAGGAGGAACCAGCAAATGATACAGTAAAGGAGCGGTCAGAGAGATAGGAGGAAATCCAGGAGAGAACGGTGTCCTTGATGCCGATGGAGCAGAGCATGGTGAGGAGGAGCTGATGATCCACAGTGTCGAATGCTGCAGAGAGATCCAAGAGAATTAGCATGGAGTAGTGACCATTAGATTTAGCTGTTAGTAGATCATTAGAGACTTTAGTGAGGGCAGTTTCAGTAGAGTGTAGAGAGAGGAAACCGGATTGGAGAGGGTTGAGAAGCGAGATATCAGAGAGATAGCGGATCAGACGGGAGTGGACCAGGCGTTCCAGGAGTTTAGAGATGAAGGGAAGATAAGATACAGGTCTATAGTTAGCGGCACAGTTTTGGTCGAGGGATGGTTTTTTAAGTAGTGGATGTATGATGGCATGCTTAAATGAGGAGGGAAAGATACCAGAAGAGAGAGAGGTTAAATATTTTAGTTAGGTGAGTGGTGACAGCAGGGGAAAGGGACTGGAGGAGATGTGACGGAAATGGGTCACTGGTGCAAGTGGTTGGGCGAGAAGATGCAAGGAGCCTGCTTACTTCTTTTTCTGTGTCTGGTTCAAAATCAGAGAGTGAGCTAGATGCAGTGGGGGAGGGAGGACAGTGCATGGTATGAGGTGAGGGAGATAATTTCCTGTCGGATCTGGTCAGTTTTTTCTTTATTATAATTTGAATATCTACTATATCAATTCCAGTAATTGAATCCCCATGTAATATGGCAAAGTGTCTTGAGAGTGGCTGCTCATCATATTTTTTCTTAATATTCCTTAAGTGTTCGTTATTACGTTCATAGGTCTCTTTGTTCTCCCCACATACAATTTATTACAGGGGCATTTGATGGAATATATGACCCCCTGGGATGTGCATGTTATAAAATCTTTAATTTGATAGATTTTATCTCCTTTCTTTATCTCAGTTTTTTTCTTTATATTTAAAGATTTTCATATTTTGCACTTTTTGCAAGGATTAAATCCCTTAAGATTTTGATTAAAAGGAACAGATTTTACTTGTGCAAGGGGTTCCCGAATTGCCCAAATTACTGGCTTTTTTATATATAAATCTAGGGTTGCTAGGTATCTTATCCCCAATAATTTTATCATCCTTCAAGATGTCCCAATGTTTTTTAACAGTTTTCTTAAGTATATTCCCACAATCGCATACAAGATTTCTCTCGCGCATCACCCCTACTCTGGAACTCTCTACCACAACATATCAGACTCTCACCTACCATTGAAACCTTCAAAAAGAGCCTGAAGACCCACCTCTTCCGACAAGCCTACAACCTGCAGTAACCACTGATCGACCAAACCGCTGCACGACCAGCTCTACCCTCGCCTACTGTATTATCACCCATCCCTTGTAGATTGTGAGCCCTCGCGGGCAGGGTCCTCTCTCCTCCTGTACCAGTTATGATTTGTATTGTTTAAGATTATTGTACTTGTTTTTATGTATACCTCTCCTTACCTGTAAAGCGCCATGGAATAAATGGCGCTATAACAATAAATAATAATAATAATAATATTAGTATTAGCATTATATTGAGTAATAATAGGGAAATCTATTTGATGTTCCTCACTCAATGGATTACTACTCATTTTAGTATTAATTAATTCTATTCTGGGTATTTGTTTCACATCATTTTTAGCTGCTTCAAGAGAATCCTGGTTATAACCTTTATCCAAATTTTTTTTGTTAGGATACTTGCTTCTTTTTCAAACATACTCAGATTGGAACAATTTCTGTGGGCTCTCATAAACTGGCAGCGTGGGACATTAATTAGCCAGCTTGGTAGGTGGCAACTGTCCATACTAATATAACAGTTGGCATCCGTACTTTTGACATATGTTCAAGTTTTTATTTCATTGTTTTCAATGTATGTATTTAAATCTAAAAAATTCACTGTCTCAGAACTAACTGTAAATGTAAAATTTACATAAAACTTGTTTTTATTAATTTCCATTAAAAGGTCTGACAGTGATTCTTGTCCATCGGACCAAATAAAAATTATATCATTGATAAAACGCTGCTAGAGGACCAGACCGGATGCAGTCGGCCATGTGGGTATATGTAAATGTCTTCCCAGCTACCCACATACAAATTTGCGTAACTGGGTGTGAATCCTATCCCCATGGCAGTACCCCATTGCTGGGTGTAGTAGTTCATTTTGAATTTAAAAGAAATACATTCATTAATAAAATCCACTTTTAAGAGGTAGAACACTTTGGGCACCTGTGGCTGCAGAAGTGAGAGCATAAGGCCTGTTTCACTCTTCCGTTTTTGACCATCAGTCAAAATCCGCCGTTTTGCATAAAAAACGGATCCGCCATTTTTTTGGGCGGATCCGTTTTTTCCCCCATTGATTTGCATTACCGGCGGATCTTGACGGATGGCCATCCGTTGGATCCGTTTTTTTCCGGATCCGTCAATTTATTTCCATCCGCCGACATGCCTGGACGGACCATGCAACGTTTTTTTTTGCTGCAGGATCCGCATTTTATAGTGCGCATGCCCGTGGGAATGAAGTCAGCCGGAAATTTAACCCTGAAATCATTTCTGCCGCACAGAAAAAAATTCTCTCTCTCTCTCATTCATCGGATCCGTCAAAAAAACAGTCCGGTGGCATCAGTTAGCAACGGATCCGCTTTTCGACATTTTGGCGGATTTTAACTGACACAAAAAAACTGAAGTGTGAAACAGGCCGAACAAGGTTCACTATTTCAGGACTTCAAGACAATGATGGATGACAGCAGAGGTGTATCTAGGTTTTCCAGCACCAGGGGCAAAAAATTCAGTTTGGCATCCCTCCTCAAGCAGTTTCAGTAGTTGTAATATGACCAATCATTCACATGTGATTTGCACACTTGCCGTATAACTCGTGGGAGGATCGCATCGTAAATCTCGTGCTTACTGTCTGCTCTCCTGACCTGAGCTTGACAGCTACCTAGAAATACATCACACTGTCAGGCTCAGGTTAGGAGAGGTGCCGGGCCAGTCTGTTCAGTGTGATGCAAGTATGCAATTTGTATACTTCCGGCCATATTCCGACTAGACTGTTTGGCCTTTCTCGATTCATTTTCATTGAGCGAGGCCACGCATGTCTAGTTGGCACGTGACCGCATGTATGCAATATACTATCAAGGAGACCAAAAGAGGAGTATAACGGTTTAAAAAAAAATATTTATTAGTAACAAATAGTAATGTACAAAAAAGTCAAATAGAGAAAAAAGAGATAAGGTGCGCAAGGATGGAAATGGAAAGACCCACCGGTGCAAACACCCACCATAAATTAATCCTAAGTAGGTAGACAAGTGCTTGTCCCATAAAAGTAAGGTAAATCAAAATGTTAAATACAGGTAAAACAGGCAGCACTTTAAAAGATAAGAAGGGTGGATGGCAGACTCATCACAAACTTGAACAACGTCTTTAATGCTCTTAACATAAATAAAAACATAGCAACTCTCAATAGTATTCATCAGAACCAATAGCCATACAAAAATTCATAATTAGAACCATCATCAGTACAGAAATACATCCGTATAAGCCCCATCAGTACAGAAACACAGCATCAGAACCCTCATCAGTACAGGAATACATCACAAGAACCCCCCTCAGTATAAGAATAAATCACCAGGAACACTATTAGTACAGCAATACATCACCAAAAACCACCATCAGTACAGGAATATATCAGCAGGACCACTAATCAGTGTATGAATAGATCACTAGGACCACCATCAGTACATGTAATTTAATTGTAATCTTAGGGCAGATCCATATACACTTGTATGAACCTACAACTTCCAGTACATCCTTAACAATGGTAAGGAGATACTGGGAGTTGTCATCAGACTGCGGACCATAGAGGAACCACAGTACTGATGAGAATTAGTCAGTATCACAAATAAACATTTACATCCAGGAAACCTTATAGATGACAATTAGTGATGGGCGAATGTGCTCGGATAACTTCTTATCCAAGCATGTTCGAGTGTCAACCAAGTATCATGGTGAATGCTCGTATATTATGTTTGCGTCCTTGTGGCTGCACGATTTGCGGTTGTTAGACAGCCTGAACACCTGTAGTGATTCCCTAATAAACAGACAATCCCTGCATTTGTTAAGGCCGTCTAACAGCTGCAAATCAGGCATCCACGGAGATGTGAATATAATATATGCGCACACCCAAGATACTCGGATAACACCCGAGTGTGCTCAGATAAGACGTTATCTGAGCACGTTCGCTCATCACTAATGACGTTTCTGATTTGAGTTGTTCTCTTTCTTTTCTTCATCTTGTCCAGATGCCATGATGACTTTTCACTGCTACAGATCGTCTCTGCAGATTTCCATTTTCATCGATGTTGTGCAGTACATCCTCACACGATACCTTTAATAATAGCAGTGTCATTATAATTCTTCTGAATAAAAATATCTGCCCTATGCTGTGTCACTTAATAAATAATTGCTCCTCATTGTGTTCCCTGCACAAAATATGACTCACGCACTGTCCCTCTTATGGTACATGCCCTCTGCATTGCCCTCCCCTTTCCATACTGGGCCTCATCTTCATTTTGGCAATCCAAAAAATTAAGGAAAAAAGCAGCACACTTAGGGATGAGCGAATAGTGAAGTATTCAGACTCGGCTGTACTCGTTACGAGTACCTCCTAATACTCGGGTACTCGTAAAGAGTAGCGAGTTCAATGTAAGTCTATGGGAAATGCGAATAATGGGCTGTGTGTGTGCTGGGGTGGGTGGGGTCTGTGCGAAGACTGTGCTGGGCTGTGCGGGACTGTGCTGGCCTGTGCAAAGACTGTGCCGGGCTGTGCGGGACTGTGCTGGCCTGTGCGAAGACTGTGCCATGCTGTGCAGGACTGTGCTGGCCTGTGCGTAGACTGTGCCAGGCTGTGCGGAACTGTGCTGGCCTGTGCGAAGACTGTGCCAGGCTGTGCAGAACTGTGCTGGCCTGTGCGAAGACTGTGCCAGGCTGTGCTGGCCTGTGCGGGACTTTGCTGGGCTGTGCAGGTACTGTGCGGGGACTATACCAGGCTGTGCGGGACTGTGCTGGGCTTTGCGGGTACTGTGCGGGGACTATGCCGGACTGTGTGGGACTGTGCTGGACTGTGCGGGGACTGTGCTGGGCTGTGCGGGGACTGTGCCAGCCTGTGCGGGGACTGTGCTGGACTGTGCGGGGACTGTGCGGGCTGTGCCGAATACTGCGAGGCGAGTAGTGAAATACTCACCAGAATTCGAGTACCGCGAGTACCGCATTAGGCTACTTTCAAACTTCAGGTTTTCTGCATCAGGCGCGATGCGGCGAAATGTGTAAAAACCGGATCCGGTGCCTATTGCCACCGGGTCCGTTTTTTTCCCCATAGAGTTTCATTATCGCCGCATTGCGCCGGATACCTATGCGGCGTGTCCGTTTTTTGCTGAATCTGGTCAAAATTGCCGGTCCGGAGTCTTGAAAAAACGTTGCATGCAACGTTTTTTCCAAACGCCGGACCGGTTTTTCGCACTGTGCATGCCCGGAAGACCTTCTCTGCCAGGAATATATCTGGCAGAAAGAAGGATCCGGTGTCAGCGTTTGCGGCCGGATCCGGTAGTCCGTTTTTTCGCCGCATCGTGCAGGATAAAGAAAACTGAAATGTGAAAATAACCTTACTCGCCGAATACCAAATCCTAACGAGTATACTCGCTCATCCCTAAGCGCACTCCGTTTACCGTATCATAAAAAACCTAAGTCCTTTATTTCAGAAAAGCATACATGGACAAGGTTTGTAAGGGCAAGATAAGTGCAGGCATGTAGGCAAGAAACAGGACTACGGCCGTTGCACGTTAAACACGCTTCCATGATTCCAGATGGACCCGTGGAAGCGTGTTTAACGCGAAACGGCTGTAGTCCTGTTTCTTGCCTGCATGCTTGCACTTATCCTGCCCTCACAAACCTTGTCCATATATGCTTTTCTGAAATAAAGGACTTAGGTTCTTTATGATGTGGTAAACGGAGTGTGCTGCTTTTTTCCTTATTGTTTTGGATTGCCTCATGTGTGGTTTTTCTACCGTGCTTTCACCCTGCAAAGTGTTGCTGACTCAGAGTCCACCCACTCCGCCAGTAAGTAGACTGTTTCTTAGTGCCATTCTAGTTTTTTCTTTTTTGATTTCCCTCATCTTCATTTTGTCCTCTCACTCTGTGTCCCCCTATGGTATCTAGTCTCTATACTATGCTCCCTCATCACACTCCCCCTCCTTGGCATATTTTCACCTATTTTCTGTGGACTCACACTGTCCTCCCATGCTGCCCCACTTCCATACTTCCCCTTACACTACCCAGTCTCTATTCTGTGCCACCTCATCCCTTACTGTCTTCTCACACTATTTCCCTCAATAGTCACCTGACACATCTCCCCCACTCCCCATACTGTTTTCACACTTATCCCTCCCTCACTTCCCATACTGTCTGCACCCATCGTGAGTCGCTTACCAAACTATGTTTGCACCCAACCCTCTCATGCTGTGTCCGCATACATTCCCCCCTCGGGCCCCATACTGTTCCCGCACCCATCCCACTCACTTGCTCCCCATACTGTGTCCACAAATTTGCCCTCTCTCTCCCCATACTGTTCTCAAATTTCTAATCGCTTGCTCCTCATACTGTGTTCGCACACATCCCCCTCACTTCCCATACTGTGTCCTCAGATTTCCCCCTTGCCCCCATACTGTGTCACACTCATCACCACACTCCCAGTGCTGTGTCCTAAAATTATAGAATGCTGTAGGTAAGCCCTGAAAGGCAGTGGCCACATTTTATAGCGGCCAAAACAGCTGTCAGGTTCGATTTAATAAAGGCTTTTTTGTTTTTCATTCATGAAGTCTAGACCAGCTGACCAATGAGCATTAGATATCTGCACTTTAATTTTCATATTAGATCAGTTATTATTGACTGCAGAGCTGTTTTTCGCTTGATGCTGCCAATGTTTTTAACAGTATGCAGTGGAAGTATCTATTGATTGGATGTTATGGAGAGAATAGGGTTTGTTCCTCATTTATATCTAGGGCTTGAATTAGAATGTATGGTGTGCTGTCTGACACATTTGAATTGAAGAGGTTTGTTTGCCTCAATATCCCTATATGGATTTCTGCGTCACTGATTTAGAACAAACTGTCCAAGACAACAACCCAAGATCACTGTGTAATCCTAGCATACCAGAGTTGCATATATAGCACATTGGAGGGATTCTACTTTTAGGAAAGTAGAAAAGTGCACAAAGTGTCACAGGTTTGTTAACTGCCACATGAGATGGAATTTGATTTACCTCATAGTATTCTCTAACAATAATTATATACACATTAGATATACAAGCCTGTTTAGTTAATCTTTTCATCTGTGATGCTGATAAAAAAACAGACATGTCTCTGTAATTTTTGCATGGTCAGCAAAAAAGACGGACATGTGAACAGTGCTTAGACTATAATGGTTATGTGTTCTCTCTGTAAAAATAAGAGTAGAATACGTGCGAATCACGGACGTCTGAATGAGGCCTAATAGAAGGAGAAAATTATAAAAAATTGGCAGTTCATTGATAAAGATCCATGATTTTCCTTATCAATAATAAAAGTGTCGCCCCTTTCAACCACTTTGGCAGAGCCACTGAGCTTAGTGATTGCCTGCAGCTCAGTGGCTGTGTAAACAAAATCTGAGCTGCTGAAAATAATGGCAGCCTATGTGCCCTCAACGATTTATCATTGAACGTTCAGTGTGCATCAGAAGTACTGTTTGCCTCTGTAAACAGGTCATTAAATTACCACCAACCAGTCATCAGCCAGCGGTCATTCAAAGTGTGAGATGTGTGTCGGCTCACCAGGGCGCTATAATTGAAGATAAATGTAATTGTACTCTCTCCTGAATAATCTTTGTACTTATTGTCAATAGATTTGTTTCTTTATAATTAATGGTGTTTTAGCCACTAGATGGCAGCTGTGAAGAGCAGTGGCAGATTGAGGCTGAACTGAACCGGTATCCGGACCTGTCTGGATACGAGGGAATTCCTGCTATAAATGCTGTTAAACAACAGAAAGGACCCTTGACCTGTGAAGGCCTTCTCGATATTGCTTACCGGCTGGAAGAGCTCTGCATCCGTCTGTGTGCCCTGATTGTGTTGTTCGGAGCAGACCCAGCGGTAAGAAACACTAAAAGTCCACTGTGACGCCGCAGTAAGTAAACGTGCATGCATCACAAAATATTTTAAACGTGCATGCATCACAATATATATTGGCGCCAAGAGACACAAGGCCGCAACTAAGCCTTTAGTTAGTTAGTTAGGTATATTGACTTTACAGATCATTTTTTCCTACCGGAATCAATAGCCAGAAACCCTAGATTTGTCACTACGTTTTCGTGCTGTTCAGTAACGAAGGATTCTATGCTACAAATAGGTGCTGACACAGCACACAGTGAACTCCAGGAAGGACTTGTTTTCCTCTCTGTTTTCCGGAAGAGGAGTCTCTCTGTGGGACAATATAAGGTGGAGCAGTGATTCAGCTCCAATAGACTTTGTACTTTGTCCACGGCACACTCGCTGATATATATATATATATATATTTGGTTAATTCTGTAATATTCTCCATATAGTCGAGGACGAAGAACTGACTTTTCCTCTAGTTTCTTGAGTTTATACGGTGACAGGAGGGCAACGTTTGGTTGAGAAATTGGAACAGAAATATATTCTTCATATTCTTTAGATTGTGAACCATTGGGCTAGATTGCAGGCAAGCCTGTACTTTGCACTCAGTTAGACCAGTTTGCTCTCAGGGTGTAATAAGGTAGCAGCAGCCGGTTCAGACGGGCACGCCAGCAGGTAAATTCCCATAGAGTAAATAGCCGAAACAGTTCTCTTGGGTACCGAGCTGTCCAGCACACTGGATATAGCCTTTTGGCAAAATGTTTGTTTAATGTGTTTTCTTTGTGTGTTTATCAAAACCGAGTAGGAATATCTTCATTTGTAAGTAAAATAGTTGCTGACAGTGGGCTATGGGGAAATTAGCTATTTTCTCATCTGTGACTCCGCTGTATCGTGAACACCACCCTTGGTACATGATTTACAAAAGCACAACCTCAGCGTAGTTTTTTCAGTGCTGGAGTGGGTCTTCTACATCCTCACCCTTTCTCGGGCATCACTCTGGTCCCACAGCGCCATCTTGTGTCCGCAGCTTCTGACTGGCCAGAAGTAACGGTCACAAGCTCTCAAGTCAATGAGAGGCATTATGACGAGATCAAAGAGTTGCATTGCAAAGTGCCTTCGGCTCGGTCCACTGAATTGATCCAGCAGACGACAGACTTCAGGAAACAGTCGGGAGCGGTGGCAATAGAAGATGAAGACAGCGGCAGGTCAATATAAGAGTGGATGCAGGAAACTTAGCTTAGATGCAGAACTCTAGCACTGCAATAAAAAAAACCCGCTGGAGTGGTACTTTAAAACTGCACATTGCTAAATATAATAACTGTGAGATGTTTTTATGAAACATGCTCCTCCATAGAGATACAACAATGAAAACAATGGCAGTGCTGGATCCGTCATATGGATCCGTCATATGACGGATACCAATGATGCCATAATGAACCCATTTAGTATAATAGTCGGGTCTGTCAATCTTTGGCAGTGGGTTACCATTCATTACTAGTTCCCTAGGCAAAGCAGGTATTTTGAACTCTTAGCCCTCCGAGTCCCCTCCGCCAGTCCAGTATTGAACTCCTTATCCCCCAAGAACATATATTATAAGAAAAAACTGATATAGTTCACTTTTAGACTCTAAGGGTGTGTGCAGACGCTGCGGAATCCGCTGCGGATTAATCCGCACGGATTTTGCAAAAACCGCAGATAAACTGCAGGTCAAAAGACCTGTGGATTATCTGCGGTTTTGCCTGCGGTTTGGTCCTGCGGATTCACCATCTCCACAATGGTGGAGATAGGAACCCGCTGCGGATTCCGCAGAAAGAATTGACATGTCAATTCTTTCTGTGGTTTCAAAACCACAGCAAATCCGCGCGGATTTTTCCGCAACGTCTACACAACGGTTATTTTTTACCATTCATTTGAATGGTACTGTACACCGCAGCTAAAACTGCTGCGGGACCGCAGCGGCCAAAACCGCTGCGGAACCGCAGCATGTGCACATTCCCTAAAGGTATCTTGCTGAAATCTGACATAAGATTTTAAAAATAAAAAGGTATACATTGTTTATATTTTTTTCTTATGTAACTATTTTATTACCCTAACCCTAGGACTATCCCTAATCCTCATACTGATCCAAGTACTATACCTAGCTCTAATCCTAGTCCTATAAAAGCTTAACTTTTATTATAATAATGTTAACGTTTTTAAAGGGAAAATTTTGTTTAAATTTTTGACTGTTCCGCCAGCAGGTTTCTTTATGTCCTCTCACAAAATTACAATTGAGAAGAGAGACTGGGAGCTATGATGTTTCAGTCACTGCCTATGTAGAGCTCAGCAGCCTACAGTTGTGGCCAAAAGTATTGACACCCCTGCAATTCTGTCAGATAATACTCAGTTTCTTCCTGAAAATGATTGCAAACACAAATTCTTTGGTATTATTATCTTTATTTAATTTGTCTTAAATGAAAAAACACAAAAAGAGAATGAAGCAAAAAGCAAAACATTGATCATTTCACACAAAACTCCAAAAAATGGGCCAGACAAAAGTATTGGCACCCTCAGCCTAATACTTAGTTGCACGACCTTTAGCCAAAATAACTGCAACCAACCACTTCCGGTAACCATCAATGAGTTTCTTACAATGCTCTGCTGGAATTTTAGACCATTCTTCTTTGGCAAACTGCTCCAGGTCCCTGATATTTGAAGGGTGCCTTCTCCAAACTGCCATTTTTAGATCTTTCCACAGGTATTCTATGGGATTCAGGTCTGGACTCATTGCTGGCCATCTTAGAAGTGCCTCTTTTTTTCTCCTGTAAACTCTATGTTGATGCCTTTGCACAAAAAGCTCTACTTTTGCCTCATCTGACCAGAGAACATTCTTCCAAAATGTTTTAGGCTTTTTCAGGTAAGTTTTGGCAATCTCCAGCCTGGCTTTTTTATGTCTCGGGGTAAGAAGTGGGGTCTTCCTGGGTCTCCTACCATACAGTCCCTTTTCATTCAGACGCCGACGGATAGTACGGGTTGACACTGTTGTACCCTCGGACTGCAGGGCAGCTTGAACTTGTTTGGATGTTAGTCGAAGTTCTTTATCCAACATCCGCACAATCTTGCGTTGAAATCTCTTGTCAATTTTTCTTTTCCGTCCACATCTAAGGAGGTTAGCCACAGTGCCATGGGCTTTAAACTTCTTGAAACTGCGCTCGGTAGACACAGGAACATTCAGGTCTTTGGAGATGGACTTGTAGCCTTGAGATTGCTCATGCTTCCTCACAATTTGGTTTCTCAAGTCCTCAGACAGTTCTTTGGTCTTCCTTCTTTTCTCCATGTTCAATGTGGTACACACAAGGACACAGGACAGAGGTTGAGTCAACTTTAATCCATGTCAACTGGCTGCAACTGTGATTTAGTTATTGCCAACACCTGTTAGGTGCCACAGGTAAGTTACAGGTGCTGTTAATTACACAAATTAGAGAAGCATCACATGATTTTTCGAACAGTGCCAATACTTTTGTCCACCCTCTTTTTTTATGTTTGGTGTGGAATTATATCCAATTTGGCTTTAGGACAATTCTTTTTGTGTTTTTTCATTTAAGACAAATTAAATGAAGATAATAATACCAAAGAATTTGTGTTTGCAATCATTTTCAGGAAGAAACTGAGTATTATCTGACAGAATTGTAGGGGTGTCAATACTTTTGGCAACAACTGTATATGAGTTTATCGTTGGCTGATGTGCTCTGAATAGGCAGCAAGTGAAATGACAAAGCCCCTCTGGCTATGCCGCTGGCCTTCTGCCATGATATCTGTCATTTTACTGGACAAATTACTACAGTGTGCTGCGCTATTTTCTTCTGCATT
The DNA here is from genome assembly GCF_039654945.1 of Dendrobates tinctorius. Taxonomy (NCBI): domain Eukaryota; kingdom Metazoa; phylum Chordata; class Amphibia; order Anura; family Dendrobatidae; genus Dendrobates; species Dendrobates tinctorius. Next base: position 34,891,993 of record NW_027361733.1, read on the forward strand.
GTTGACGTGGTCTGGAAGGTTACTAGCAAAGCCTTAAAAGCAGAAGTGAAAACAGTGTAAAAGTGATTGCTATCGTCATCTTTTGTTTAGATGAGAACAAAATCTACTATATAATCGTCTAATTCTGTCTGTCTGTTTGTAACGGAAGTCCCATGTCGCTGATTGGTTGCGGCCGGCCGGGCGCGACCAATCAGCGACAGGCGCAGTCCAGCCGCGAATTGGCGCGGAATTCGAATGACGCACTCCACCGCTACCATCGGGAGATCTGCGGCGCTAGGCGCTGATCTCCCAACGGTTGCCGCAGGTCATCTCATGCCGCACGGACATCAGCGGCGACGCAGGCGTGAGATGACCGGCACGGCGCTCAATGTGCGGATGGTACCCAGGGTCCGGAGGAGAGGAGACTCTCCTCCAGGCCCTGGGTACCATAAACCTGTAAAAAATAGAATTAAAATAAAAAATAGTGATATACTCACCTTCCGACAGCCCCCGGGCTCTTTCCCTCCTCTCACCACTCGCCCGGCATCTTCCGGTCCCAGCAATGCTTTGCGCGAAAGACTACTGATGACGTTGCGCTCTCGCGAGAGTGACATCTCCGGTCCTTCATGCTAAGCATTACTGGGATCGGAAGATGCCGGGAGCGTGGAGAGGAGATGGGGGCCTTCGGAAGGTGAGTATATCTCTCTGTTCAGCGCACATAAGGAAAAAATTCCCAAAAATTAAAAAAAACACATTTGAAAGGTTGACTCACCAAAACCCTGACTAATGCACTAGCAGGATGCAGCAGACCTCCATTATATCTCTCTGTTTGTAACGGAAATCCCGGTGCAGAGCACTGTGCCCTCCCGATGCGATAGCATCGGGCCTCCATCTGGTCAATAATAAAAAGTAATACTGAACCCAAATGTCTGAACTTAATTGATTCTTTTCAGTACCAATGTGCAAGTATCCTAGGACTGTTTTTGGACGTTTGCTGTAGCTATGATTGCACAGCCTCCTCCATTTGACATTTTCTTAAGTAACTTAATTATCATTACCTAGGAAAAATCTTATTAATGGTGTTGTTGACAAGTCCACCACCCTTGGGAATAAAACTGGAGCATGTAGATTACAATGGGAGACAGCTGAGAAAGATGGAGGGAGGGATGGGGTACAATTAACATTGATCTCCTGCTTCTATTTTTGAGATTGTAGCCACACTTAAAAGACTAGTGATTTACAACTTATGACCTCCCTGACAGACGTATCAGCGGAAAGCCCAATATAAATCAAAGCAGCAAGCCTCTTGTGTCTGCATTAACATTCGCCGGCAGTGGATAAAACTTTGCACAGAAAACATACAAATGAAGAAGCTGAACAGCTATACATTACAAATGTCACACCCTGCAGCAGCTTCATTCATTAATGTATAGAGACTTCATATTTATATTGAATACTCTTCAGCAACCATTTACATTATAATAAATTCTGAATATATAAAAAGGGGCATACCAAGATACCAAGGTAATAAAAAAGGAAACAATGTATTCCTCAGCCCACGTTCAAACATTCAGTATTTGGTCAGTATTTTACATTAGTATTTGAAAGCCAAAACCAGACGTGGGTGCAAAATTTAGAAGTGGTGACGTATTTCTACTATACTTTTCCTCTGATTGTTCCACTCCTGTTTTGGCTTACAAATACTGATGTAAAATACTTGTGTGTGACTGTTGCGTCAAAGTAGGCCATTAACATGTGAATAGTAGGGATCCAATCCCTGGCAGTGAAGGTGCAAGTAAAAGTGGACTAAATTATATTTTTAGGCCTTGATTTCATAATTGCTGTTGCTCCACTTTTCTGAAGCAATTTATTTCTTTTTAGTGGCTTTTGAATTTGTGCCTTATTCTCTAGACATTTTGCGCCATATTCTGCCTCCATGGCCAAACTGTAAGCGTTGGGCGCTCAGACTGCCATCCCATGGCGTCTGTTTACCATTACTCACGTTTAGTGATGTCCGCAGATAGCTTAAACTCGACTGGAAAAGAGCACATTTGAAGAGTCCAGTAGATAGTTTATTCTCAGCTGAATCCTTGCATAATGCACAGTAGGTAAAAAGAGATTTTCCTTGTACAGAGCTGTATATAACGTGTCTCTCCAAGATGGAGATGAATTCAAAGATGGAGAAGAAGGGAGGGGTTACAGAAATGAGAGTCACAAGCGAGGGGGGAGGAGAAAACCTCTAAAAGGGATGGATCTATACACAGCAATGAAAAACAACAATATGATTAAATGCAGTACTGTCTGTATGATTCTAAATCATGGGACATGACATGCCACTTTACGTTATCTTTCTTTTTTAAATGCTCTTTTATATTTTTCCACAATTTTGTTTATCCAGATGTGTTAGACAGATTCTGCAAATGTGATTTTTACCAAATATTGCTGTTTTGGCACATTTCACTCCAGTCCCCCCCTCCTGGAGTAAAGTTTCTGGAGTTTTCAATTTGGCACATTTGTGTGACTTTTTAAAAGATTTTGGTGCTGAAAGGTCTCAAAAACAGATTAAAGATAAAGAACATTTTGGATTTTGCACCAAATTCTTGAACCACGTGCACCATTTTGAAGAATTTGGTGCAAAAAAATGACAATGAATACCACAAGATAAAAAAGAAAAAAGTTACTTCAATAAATCACAAATGAAAAATTAGGCCCTTAATGTTTATCTCAAGCAGATGTTAGGAGTGGCGGAAGACACTAAATAAAAATAAATAAAGTGCCTTCGCCACTCGGGGTCCACCGTGCGGTGGATGGAAAAACCGCTGCTAAAAGAGGCAGAGCACTATGGCGGTAATGTGCACAGGGTTCTAACTGCACCCAGTGCACTGAAGCAAGCTCTGTTATGCTCACAGAGCTGCAGGCACAAAGCATAAACTAAACGCTGAGTCTGTTCAGGGTCACAGACTTTCAGCGACGCAAACACGGTATTAAAGGTCACAGGAGTAGCCTTAGACAGCAGGACTACTCTGTCTAGACATACCGTAAAATGAGGAGCGTGGCGTCGCAACTGCAGACGCAGAAATAAGCTGCAACTGCAGTGCAGCAAGAACTGAGCCGCTGGCAAGGCGCTGCAGTAACGCTGGCGCAATGCAGACTCTAAGCTGCTGAGCAAGATGGTGCTAAGGCGCACTGGCACTAGCGCTGCTACTGGCTGAACCCAAACACTCACACAATCGTATTATCAGAGGAATGGGGTTTCTTAATAAGTCAGTCACCAGTCCAAGCATCCATCACCATACATGCAGCAGCAAGTATGAAAAATACTAGCGCATGGAGGAACAGCCATGCACGCTTTTTATACCAAACGGGACCTTCCGGAAATCTCCAAGGCTCCAAGAGGAGCCAATAGGATTTGACGCAGGACCTGAGCACCTGACTCCCGAACTCCAATGGGAGCTCGTCCCAGGAGCATGCTCAGTGAGGGGAACAAAGGACTTAGACTCTGGAGAGAGTTGCCGCAAGGCACTCTCCTCTGCAGCAGATGAAGCGCGGGAGACTGCAGAATATAAGGGTCTAGATTTCAACATAGGAGAGGTAGAAATCTGACTCCTAACAGCAGATAGACTCAGACTGGTAGACCGGAATTTCTGTCAGTGGCCCAGATTCTGAAGGGTTGTCTCATCAATATAACCCCTGTTCATATTCCGTATTAAAACATATCGACATCATTAATTTAGTCTCTTCCCCTCTGTGGGCCAAAAGTATAGCAGCTTGTCATGGTCACGAGTGTCAGGACGCAGATGTTTCCACAAGGCGAACCCATGTGACACACGTGACCCTGGATACACCGCCTCCAGTGGGGTGAATTTAAATAATAAAACGTGCAGGTGGATACGCCACCTCCACCTGGCGAATTTGGGTATTACACGTTATACATACAATAATCAGATAATAAAGGGGGAACCTGGGAAACTTTAACAATGGTGGGCCCTGCGATAGGGAATGGGGACATGGAGACCTCCTAAACTCCCCTGAGCCAGTGTCCCTGCACTCCTTACATTCCCTAAACAGGCTCCGCACCTGTCGCCGCACGCGTACCTTAACGCCCTTGCTCACCCTGACCCTAAACCCTCACTAGGGAATGGGTCGGTGCGGAGACTAATCCCACCACTGCACTAATAACACACATGAGGAAAGAGACAATACAGGGGAAACACCACTTAGCTTTGCTCTGTTGCGTGCGCTCCTAGCAACAGAGCCCTCCACCTGAGTGCATCTTCTCCTCCACCTGGATCCATCACCATAACAGGATCCTTCACCTTAGTGCAGCCTTGGAGCAGAGTCCAACACCAGTTGCAGCTGCTTAGTACCAGAGTCCCAAGGAAGTGTTCAGCTTCTGCCACGAAGTCAAGCATGCTTGAGTCCAGCTCAGCAACCAAGTCCCACATGGTGAGTGCCACTCTCCATAGTAGCCACTCCACCAGCCCATGCAGACACTTCCCGCTGACACCATCACTGCGACTCCACCACGCCATGCCAGTCCTTCATCCAGACACCATAGCTGACACTCTTCCCCCCTGGCTAAGCTGCGCAGGACTCCTCACCAGCTCCATCCTTCCTCCAGGCTCTCCAACTCAAAGTGAACAATCTCACAATATCACAGGCAGTGATTGCACACCCCTAGCACACCTTTATAGGGTGTCACACCTGATCCCTAATTAAGTGCACAAAAACCTAAAGTGCGATACCGCTAACCACCACCGGGGACAGTCAAGACACCTTGGAACTTTCCAAAGTAAAAAAAGTTCACCCAGTGCAATTTAAAACTGTCAGATCATGACACAGCTGCCCACATTTTATCAGACTCAAGCTATCTTCGTCTAGTATATGAGTGGCCATTTATCTGTTAACTTTAGATGCCAAGGGAGAAATCCATATTGATCAGCTGATCACAGTTGCAGACAAATTCTCTCATAAGCATGACAATCTAGCGACATACCAAGAGAACAAACAGTATACATAGATAGTGATGAGTTTCAAGAAAGGTAAAGTGCATGTTAATGGAAGGCAGCCTTTGCTGTGTGGATGAGCACACGGAGCCAGTCACATCTAGAATTTGCAAGCACGACTGGCCCAAGTTTTATTCATCTGAACCCTGCCAAACGCCACAGATAAAGGCACATTTTGTTATTCATTTTATATACAAATACTAACGCTTTTAGATAGAAACAGTGTTGTATGACCCCAGCTTAAGTGCAACTTAGCAGGAAAACATTTCATTAGTCAGTCATCGCCAATAAATAGTACTCTGTGGTATATCTGCTGTTCCAAATGAGCAGATGCAGTTATTCAGGGTGAGGCCATGTTTGTATTCAGTGGGACAATTTTTTAATGCTTATTCTATGGATGGATTTACAATAAAGGTGCAAGATATCAATTGAACCTTCCCAGCAATCTTTGTCAAACAAACAACCACATACTGCCTTTAATCCATTAGCATAATGTCAATGCTCATTAGATGCTATTGGGACTTCTTGGGAAAGGGAAGGTCATAGGAAAGGAGAAACCAGAATGCATGGCAGATGTATTATGCTCCACACTTCTTTTCTAGAAACTAATGATATTGTGTCTTTTGGCAATTGCTGCTCAAAACTCCACAGCAATTTCATAGAAATTTGCCTAAGCAAATCCAAACGGAATCATGCTGACTTTAGCATCAATTTTGCTGCTGACTTTCTGTGCAAAACAAGTAACTGGTTGAAATTAAAAAAACTAAAACAAAACACTGCCTACAGCTCCTCCCTGGAGCTCTTGCCTGGTCTTTATACAATGCTGGTGATCGACTGCAGTGCTTACATGGGAAAAAGTATCATCACAGGATATCAGATTGTACAGAGACCAGCATTAAGGGCTAGGCAAGGGAGCCACAGACTTGCCATGCCAGTGAGATAAGTAGAATGTTGTTTTTATTTTTGAGGAAAGTTTTTTAGTTCTGGATTTGCTTAGGGAATTTTCCCAATTTACTCATTTAGAAAAATCCACAGCAAATCTGCATCTGATCCACAGAAAATACTGACAAGTTGACGATTTTAATTAGATACTGTACTTTTCCACAACACCCACTTTGATACCGCTTTAAAATTTGCAACATTTTCCCTCCTTTTGAACATATCCAAAAGTAAGATAGTGACTATGGCCTGTTTCACACTTACGTTTTTCAGATCAGTTGTATTCCGCGAAAATGGCGGAAAACGGATCTGTCGGCATTTTGACAGCAACGTGTGCCACTGGACCATTGTATTGACAGATCCGGCGAAGGTAGAATTTTAAAGGAACCCGTGCCCGGAAAAACCAGGGGGAGAGAGAGAGACTTTTTCCCGCTCCCGGAACGGCATTCAGGGGTTAAAAATGTTCCCGGAGCAGAGTTTCCGGGCATGCGCAGTTAAAAATAGCGGACCGTCAACAAAAAAAAACATTGCAGAGTCCGTCTCATCCGCCCGGGAGAGGGTAAAATTTTGGCGCATCCGTCAAACAACGGGTGTCACGGACGACCGTCAGTCAAGATCTGCCACTAATGTAAGTCTATGGGGGAAAAAAATGGATCCGCCCCTTTTTTGGCTGATCCGTTTTTTTCCGAAATTGGCGGATTTTGACTGACGCAAAAAAACTGAAGTGTGAAACAGGCCTATGCTGTGTACTATGCATATTGCAGCTGAGATATTATCCTTCACCTTACTGGTTACATATCTTTCCGCCACCCTACTACAATATCAGGCAATTACAGACCATGCTGTGGTGCGCTAATGTCTTTGTGTTAGGAAGTAATGTTTTGTTGAGTTTGTTGAGCTCAGTGGGTGTGATAACATGATTTGCAGGAACTGGCATGATTGCTAGCTCTCCGCAAATCTCCCCATACATGCAACTTTATTTCTTACACACCAACATGCCTCTGAAGCTTCCCGGCTTCAGAAGCGCACTGCGTATATCCGGAAGCAAGCAAAAAAAGGAGCCTGTCCACCGAGGAGCCAAAGATCAGTCCTGACTTGCTGAAAGATCTCTCTGTAAGCTCTGTTCTTCTGACTCAGGACTTCTTTGCTCTGATCAAATGGCACGGGCCAATAGGTACAGACGTCTGAATAAGCCCTTAGACTGATCAATGATCACTGCAGGGTATTAGATCATTGATAACACTAGTGAAAGTTTATGTCCTGTTCTGAGACTAAGTAAATAAAGTAAAACTATTTTAAAAAGTATGAAAAAATAACAAATGCTTAGCAATTAAAAATGCTGTTTTTATGTAAATACAGAAGGAAATAGAAAAGTACACTCAATTTATATCACCACATCCGGAACTAACCGATCCTATAAAACTGGCACAATATTTAACCCATACAGTGAACACCTTAAGGGAAAGTTTAACCAAAAGTAAAAAATATAGCGTTTTCATCATACTGACACAAAATGGAATAAAAATTGGTAATTCATATATATGAAAGATGGTAGCTCTGAAAATATCATCTCATTTTTCAAAAAAAGCCCTCATACAGCGGTAAGCAGAAAAATAAAAAAGTTACAACTAGAATATGGAGATGCAAGAATAAATGATTGTAACAAAAATAGTTTTTAGTGTGCAAAAGTAGCAAAACATAAAACATCACTTTAAATGTTTATCACTGCGATCGTGCTGTCCTGAATAATAAAATTTTCTTATCACTTTTACTACACAGTAAATTGTATGTATATATACAGTTCTGGCAAAAATTAAGAGACCACTGCACCGTTTTATAAAAATCAGCTTCTCTTCATGTCTGACAGCCATTCCATTCCAGTATCAGTTGAATTCCAACCAGAGTACACCTCATTCTACTTAATGTGCTTCTGATTAGGTGATAACCTGAATGAAATCTTATTTAACAAAGGAAAGCATAAAAAACCCTGCTGGTGGTCACAATCCTCTTGCAATAGGACAAGCTGGATGGCAAAACAAGTGCTAGTAACATCCCAAAAGTAATAGGAATGAAAAAATAACTTTTAACCATGCCAAAGGAGTTGAAAAGAAAAGTCTTGAGTGAGGAAAAGAAGGGCTCAATTCTGGCTGTACTAGCAGAGGGATACAGTAAGCGTCATGTTCCCTCCATCCTTAAAATTTCTAAGATGGCAGTCCATTACAACGAGGTCAAGCAGCAGATATTGGGGACAACAAAGCTAAAGACCGGCAGAGGGCGAAAGCGACTTCACTGACCGGGATGACCGCCACCTATTCGAATGTCACTCAGCAAACGCAGGATGACATCAAGTGACCTACAAAATGAATGGCAAATGGCAGCTGGAGTGAAGTGCACGGCAAGAATAGTTCGTAGCAGGCTACTAGAGGCAGAGCTCAAGTCATGTAAGGCAAGAAAAATGCATTTCATCAATGAGAAGCAAAGGAGAGCCAGGCTGAAGTTTGCCAAAGACCATAAGGATTGGACCATAGAGACCTGAAGTAATGTAATCTTCTCTGATGAGTCTAATTTTCAGTTTTGCCCAACACCTATTCGCCTAATGGTTAGACGGAGACCTGGAGAGGCGTACAAGCCACAGTGTCTTTCACCCACTGTGAAATTTGGTGGAGGAACGGCAAAGATCTGGGGATGCTTCAGCAAGGCTGGAGTTGGGCAGGTTAATCTTTGTGAAGGACATATGAATCAAGCCGCATACAAGGTTATCCTGGAAAAACAATTGATTCCTTCTGCTCAGGTAATGTTTCCCAACTCTGAGGACTGTTTTTTCCAGCAGTACAATGCGCCGTGCCACACAGCTAGGTCAATCAATGTGTGGATGAAAGACCAACACATCAAAACCCTGTCATGGGCAGCCCATTCTCCAGACCTGAACCCCATTGAAAACCTCTGGAATGTAATCAAGAGGAAGATGTTATCACAAGCCATCAAACAAGAACTGCTTACATTTTTGTACCAGGAAAGGTGGAAAGCATGCCAAGATGCATGAAAGCTGTGATTAAAAATCATGGTTATTCCACAAAATATTGATTTCTAAAATATTAGCATTGTTGTTTCTAAATGATTCTGAACTTTTTTTCCTAGCATTATTTGATGTCTTCAAGCACTGCATTTTTTTGTTATTTTGACCATTTCTCATTTTTTGAAAATAAATAAAAAAATGTAGTGCTTGGAAATTGGAAGACATGTTGGCAGTAGTTTATAGAATAAAAGAGCAATATACATTTTACTCAGAAATATAGCTATAAAGAGAAAAATCAGACAAACTGAAAATTTTGCAGTGGTCTCTTAATTTTTGCTAGAGCTGTGTGTATATATATGTATAATATATATATATATATATATATACATACATACATATACACATACATACATATACACATACATACACACAGGTGCTTCTCAAAAAATTAGACTATCATCAGAAAGTTAATTTATTTCAGTTCTTCAATACAGAAAGTGAAACTCATAAAGACATTACAAACAGAGTGATTTATTTCACGTGTTTATTTCTGTTAATGTTGATGATTATGGCTTACAGCCAATGAAACCCCAAAATTCATTATCTCAGAAAAATAGAATAATTAACAAAAAAACACCAGGAAAGGCTTGCTAAGCATTTAAAAGGACCCTTAGTCTGTTTCAGGAGGCTCCACAGTCATGGGGAAGACAGCTAACTTGACAGATGTCCAGAAGGCAGTCATTGACACACTCCACAAGGAGGGTAAGACACAAAGGTCAATGCTAAAGAAGCTGGCTGTTCACAGAGTGCTGTATCCAAGCATATTAATGGAAAGTTGAGTGAAAGAAAAAAGTGTGGTAGAAAAGGGTGCATAAGCAACCGGGATAACCGCAGCCTTTTAATGATTGTTAAGAAAAGGCCATTCAAAAATTTGGGGGAGATTCACAAGGAGTGGACTGCTGCTGGAGTCATTGCTTCAAGAGCCACCACACACAGACATATCCAGGACATGGGCTACAAGTGTCGAATTCCTTGTGTCAAGCCACTCATGACCAATAGAAAATGCCAGAATCATCTTACCTGGGTCAAGGAGAAAAAGAACTACTGTTGCTTAGTGGTCCAAGGTATTGTTTTCAGATGAAAGTAAATTTTGCATTTTATTTGGAAATCAAGGTCCCAGAGTCTGGAGGAAGAGAGGAGAGTCACACAATCCAAGCTGCTGGAGGTCTAGTGTGAAGATTCCACAATCAGTGATGATTTGGGGAGCCATGTCATCTGCTGGTGTGGGTCCACTGTGTTTTATCAAGATCAAGGTCAGCGCAGCCGTCTACCTGGAAATTTTAGAGCTCTTCATGCTTCCCTCTGCTGACAAGCTTTTTTGGAGATGAAAATTTAATTCTGCAGCAGGACTTGGCACCTGTCCACACTGTCAAAAGTACTAATACCTGGTTTAAAAACAACAGTATCACTGTGCTTGATTGGCCAGCAAACTCTCCTGACCTTAACCCCATAGAGAATCTATGGGGTATTGTCAAGAGAAAGATGTGACACAAGACCCTCAATGCAGACGAGCTGAAGGCTGCTATCAACGCAACCTGGGCTTCCATAACACCTCAGCAGTGCCACAGGCTGATCGTCTCCATGCCACACTGCATTGATGCAGTAATTAATGCAAAAGGAGCCCCGACCAAGTATTGAGTGCATTTACTGAACATACATTTCAGTAGGCCAACATTTCAGGTTTTAAAATAATTTTTCAAATTTATGTTATAAAGTATTCTAATTTGACTTCTGGGTTTTCATTGTCTGTAAGCCATAATCATCAACATTAACAGAAATAGACATTTGAAATAGATCACTCTGTTTGTAATGACTCTATATAATATGAATTGATGGTTTTTGTTCACTCTGCCTCCCAAAAATAAAAAAAGTGATCGAAAAATGTAATATAATTCAAAATGACACATATAAAGAATTCAACTCAATCCGTAAAAAACATGACTGACCCCAAGAATAAAGTCGCCTTAGCACAATGTAAAAAGAGTTAAGAAGTGAAAGAAAAAAATCCTTAATTTGCTGTTTATTTATTCATTCTGTTTACCAAAAACAAGAATAACAGAAAATGTAGATGTTTCCAATTTTACCAGTAGCTCAAAGGCCCTGGAAAAGCAACATTGCTGCAAAATACAGTCCATTAACCCCTTTTTGACATCTGGACGTACTATCCCGTCCACGGTACCCGGGCCCCTATGACCGGGGATGGGATAGTACGTCATCGCGATCACAGCTGACACCCGGCACTATGTGTCTGGGGCGGTCACAGACCGCCCCCGGCATGTTAACCCCTGGCACACTGCGATCAAACATGATCGCAGTGTACCGGGGGATTAGGGAAGCATCAGCAGGGAGGGGGCTCCCTCCGTGCTTCCCTGAGAACACCTGAGCAGCACGATGTGTTGCGCTGCTCCGACGGTCTCCTTCCCTGCAGGTTCCGTAATAATTTTATAAAAAAATCACTAAATAAATTTTTAAAAAATGATCCCTAATAAATTCATTTTTTGGAAATAAAAACAAAACAATAAAAGTACACATATTTAGCATCGCCGCGTCCGTAACAACACACCCTATAAAACAGTCACACTAGTTAACCCCTTTAGTGAACCCCTTAAAGCATAAAAATAAAAAACAAAGCAAAAAATAATGCTTTATCATTATTCCGCAGAAAAAAAGTGCAATAACGCGATCAAAAAGACGGATATAAATATTCATGGTCCTGCAAAAAACGAGCCACCACACAGCGTCATCAGCGAAAAAATAAAAAAATTATAGCTCACAGAATAAAGCAATGCAAAAATAATTGTTTTTTATATAAAATTGTTTTCATTGCATAAAAGCGCCAAAACATAAAAAAATTACTTAAATGAGCTATTGCTGTAATCGTACTGACCCGAAGAATAAAACCGCATTATCAATTTTACCACATGCGGAACTGTGTAAAAGCAGCCCCCAAAAGAAATTCATGAAATGCTGGTTTTTGTTAATTCTGCGTCCCAAAAATCAGAATAAAAAGTGATCAAAAAATGTCACATGCCCAAAAATGGTACCAATAAAAACGTCAACTCGTCCCACAAAAAGTAACACCTCACATGAGTCAGTGGGTCAAAATATGGAAAAATTATAGTTCTCAAAATGTGATGATGCAAAAACTATATTTACAATAAAAAGCGTCTTTTAGCGTATGACAGCTGCCAAACATAAAAACCCGCCATAAATAGTAAATAAAACCCCTCTTTATCACTCCCTTAGTTAGCGAATAATAATAAAATAAAAAAAAATATTTTTTTCCATTTTCCCATTAGGGTTAGGGCTAGGGTTACGGCTGAGATTAGGGTTAGGGGTGTGTTGGGGCTAGGGTTGGAGTTAGAATTGTGGGATTTCCACTGTTTAGGCACATCAGGTGCTCTCCAAACGCAACATGGCGTCTGATCTCAATTCCAGCCAATTCTGCGTTGAAAAAGTCAAACGGTGCTCCTTTCCGTCCAAGCTCTGCCATGCGTCCAAACAGTGGTTTACCCCCACATATGGGGTATCAGCCTCCTCAGGACTAATTGCACAACTTTTGGGGTCCAATTTCTCCTGTTACCCTTTTGAAAATTTGGGACAAAAATGTCATTTTTGTGGAAAAAAAATGATTTTTTTATTTTTATGGCTCTACGTTATAAATTTCTGTGAAGCACTTGGGGCTTCAAAGTGCTCATAACACATCTAAATAAGTTCATTTGGGGGTCTAGTTTCCAAAATGGGGTCACTTGTGGGGGTTTCAACAGATTAGGCATATCAGAGGCTCTCCAAATGCAACATGACACCCGCAGACCATTCCATCAAAGTCTGCATTCCAAAATATCACTACTTCCCTTCCAAGCCCGGACGTGTGCCCATACAGCAGTTTTCTCCCACATATGGGATGTCAGTGTACTCAGGACAAATTGGACAACAACTTTTGGGGTCCAATTTCTTCTGTTACCCTTGGTAAAATAAAAAAAATTGGATCTGAAGTAAATTTTTTGTGAAAAGTTAAATGTTCATCTTTTTTTTAAACATTCCAAAAATTCCTGTGAAGTACCTGAAGGGTTAATAAACTTCTTGAATGTGGTTTTGAGCACCTTGAGGGGTGCAGTTTTTAGAATTGTGTCACTTTTGGGTATTTTCTATCATATAGACCTCCTAAAGTGACTTCAAATGTGATGTGGTCCCTAAAATAAAATGGTGTTTTAAAAAGCAGAAATTGCTGTTTAACTTTAAACCCTTATAACTTTCTAACGAAAAAAAATGTTGGTTCCAGAATTGTGCTGATGTAAAGTAATCATGTGGTAAATTGTACTTATTAAGTATTTTATGTGACATATTTCTGTGATTTAAGGGCATGAAAATTCAGTTGGAAAATTGTGAAATTTCTCCAGTTACGCTTGGGAAAATAAAACAATTGGGGACTAAAAGATCATGTTTGTGGAAAAATATAATTTTTTTTTCACGCCCAGGCATTATAAACTTCTGTGAAGCACTTGGGGGTTCAAAGTGCTCACCACACATCTAGATAAGTTCCTTGTGGTGTCTAGCTTCCAAAATAAGGTCACTTGTGGGGGGTTTCCACAGTTTAGGCACATCAGGGGCTCTCCAAAGGCAACATGACACCCGCAGACGATTCCATCAAAGTCTGCAATCCAAAATGTCACTACTTCCCTTCAGAGCCCCGACGTGTGCCCATTCAGTAGTTTTCTCCCACATATGGGATATCAGCGTACTCAGGACAAATTGGACAACAACTTTTAGGGTCCAATTTCTCCTCTTCCTTTTGGGAAAATAAAAAAATTGGGGACTAAAAGATCATTTTTCTGGAAAAATATTATTTTTTTATTTTCACGCCCGGGCGTTATAAACTTCTGTGAAGCACTTGGGGGTTCAAAGTTCTCACCACACATCTACATAAGTTCAATGGGGGGTCTAGTTTTCAAAATGGTGTCATATGTGGGGGGTTTCCACTGTTTTGGCATGTCAGGGGCTTTCCAAACGTGACATGGCGTCCGATCTCAATTCCAGCCCAAAAAGTCAAATGGCGCTGCTTCCCTTCCGAGCTCTGCCAGCCATGCACCCAAATAGTCGTTTACACCCACATATGAGGTATCAGCGTACTCAGGACAAATTGCACAATAACTTTTGGGGTCCTGTTACTCTTGGGAAAATAAAAATTGGGGGTGAAAATATCATTTTTGTGGAAATATATGATTTTTTAATTGTACGGCTGTACGTTATAAACTTCTGTGAAGCCCTTGGGGGTTCAAAGTTCTTATCACACATCTAGATAAGTTCCTTAGGGGTCTAGTTTCCAAAATGGTGTCATTTGTGGGGGGTTTCCACTGTTTTGCTGCATCAGGGGCTCTCCAAACGTGACATGGAGTCCGATCTGAATTCCAGCCAATTTTGCAGTGAAAAAGTCAATCGGCGCTCCCAAATTGCAGGACAAATTGCACAATAACTTTTGCAGTCCAATTTCTCCTGTTACCCTTGGTAAAATAAAAAAAATTGGACCTGAAGTAATTTTTTTTGTGAAAAAAAAGTTAAATGTTCATTTTTTTTAAACAATAAATTCCTGTGAAGCACCTGAAGGGTTAATAAACTTCTGGAATGTGGTTTTGAGCACCTTGAGGGGTGCAGTTTTTAGAATGGTGTCACTTTTGGGTATTTTCTGTCCTATAGACCCCTCAATGTGACTTCAAATGTGATGTGGTTCCTAAAAATAAAATGGTGTTGTAAAAATGAGAAATCGCTGGTCAACTTTTAACCCTTATAACTTCCTAACAAAAAAAAATATTGGTTACCAAATTGTGCTGATGTAAAGTAATTATGTGGGAAATGTTACTTATTAAATTTTTTGTTAGCCATATCTCTGTGATTTAAGGGCATAAAATTCAAAGTTGGAAAATAGCGAAATTTTCAAAATTTTCGCCAAATTTCCGTTTTTTTTACAAATAATAATAATAAATTTTATTTCTATAGCACCGACATATTCCGCAGCACAGACATTACAGCATAACAATAATCACATAGATCATAACAGATACCAAGAGGAATGAGGGCCCTGCTCGCAAGTTTACAATCTATGAGGAAAAAGGTAGACACGAAAGGTGGGTGGCAACAGTTTCCCTGATTGTATGGACCAGCCATAATGTTAAGTGTGTAACAGTACAGATGCAGAGGGCTAATGGATGCATAAAGCATGTGGGAACATAATGCGGGGAACCTGATAATGGTAAAAACTTTTGTCTGTGCCACATAGGGATAGATTAGGTTAATGTGTTGAGGTGGTAGGCCAGTCTTAATAAATGCGTTTTCAGGGCACGCTTAAAATTGTGGGGATTGGGGACTAAATCGTATTGACCTGGGAAGTGCATTCCAAAGAATTGGCGCAGCACGTGTATAGTCTTGGAGACGAGAGTGGGAGGTTCTGATTATTGAGGATGCTAACCTCAGGTCATCAGCAGAACGGAGGGCGCGGGTAGGATGCTATACTGAAACAAGGGAGGAGATGTAGGGTGGTGCTGAGCCATGAAGAGCTTTGTGGGTGAATAAACGCAAGTTATATCAATGAAATACAATATACAATATGTCACGAGAAAACAATGTCTGAATCACCGGGATCCATGTAAGCATTCCAGAGTTATAATAATAATAATAATCTTTATTTTTATATAGCGCTAACATATTCCACAGCGCTTTACATTTTTCACACATTTTCACTGTCCCTAATGGGGCTCACAATCTAAATTCCCTATCAGTATGTCTTTGGAGTGTGGGAGGAAACCGGAGTACCCGGAGGAAACCCACGCAAACACGGGGAGAACATACAAACTCCTTGCAGATGTTGTCCTTGGTGGGATTCGAACCCAGGACCCCAATTCTGACTACTGTACCTTTATGAGGTAATAACTCTCAGTGGCTCAGTGGTTAGCGCTGCAGCCTTGCAGCGCTAACCACTGAGCCACTGAGAGTTATTACCTCATAAAGGTACAGTAGTCAGAATTGTAAAAATTGGCCTGGTCATTAACGTGCAAACCACCCTTGGGGGTTAAGGGTTTAAAATCCACACTCCTTAAGCCAAACGGCCCTCCTTCTGAGCCCTCAGCGTGCCCAAACCAATACTAATGTCACCACTTAAAGGTGTTCTACAGGATTTAATAATTGATGATGTATCTGCTGGATGGGTCATAAGATTTTAGATCCAACACCTGGCCATTCAGCTGAAAATTGACCCTGGCAGCAGCTGGAGCTAAGCTACATAGTCCTGCTCATCGTTATTGACACCCATGATAAATTCTTTGAGTGGTGTAGTTTCCAAAATAGGGTCACTTGTGGGGGGTTCACTGTTTAGGCAAATCAGGCGCTTTACAAACACGACATGGCATCCTCTAACTATTCCAGCCAATTCTGCATTTAAAAAGTCAAATGGCGCTCCTTCCCTTCCGAGCATTGCTGTGCGCACAAACAGTAGTTTTCCACCACATGTGGGGTATCAGTGTATTAAGGAGAAATTGCACCACAAATTTTAAGGTGTAATTTCTACTCTTACCCTTATGAAAATAAAAAAAATTGGGGTTAAAGCAACACTTTTGTGGGAGAAATGTGATTTTTTTTATTTTCTTGGCTCAACATTATAAAATTCTGTGAAGCATCTGGGGGTTAAAATAATCATGACACACATAGAGATTCATTCCCTGAGGGTCCAGTTTCCAAAATGAGTTCACTTGGGGGGTCCACTGTTTAGACACATCAGGGGCTGTGCTAGGGAAACATGGCGTCTGCTACCTATTCCAGACAATTTTGCACACCAAAATTCATATGGCACTCCTTCAATTCTAAGCCCTGCCATGCGCCCAAACAATAGTTTTCTTCCACATATCTGTGTACTCAGTAGATATTGTATGGTGCCTTGTGGGAAAAGTAAAATTTTTATTTTTTCCTTCCACATTGCTTTAGTTACTGTTAAGCACCCGAAGGGCTAATAAACATCTTGTATGTGGTTTTGAGCAGTTCGAGGGGTGCAGTTTTAAGAATGGTGTCACTTGTGTTTTTTTTCTTATATAGGCCCTCCAAAGTCACTTCAAATGTCATGTGGCCCCTAAAAAAATGGTTTTGTAAATTTTGTTGAAAAAATGAGAAATCACTGGTCAACTTTTAATCCTTATAACTTCCTAACAAAAAAAATTATGTTTCAAAGATTGCCCTGATCTAAAGTAGACATGTGGGAAATGTCATTTATTAACATAACTCTCTGATTTAAAGGCATAAAAATTAAAAGTTTGAAAATTGTTAAATTCTGAAATTTTTCACCAAATTTCCGATGTTTTAATAACTAAACGTAAGTCATATCGAACAAATTTTACTACTATCATGAAGTACAATTTGTCCCAGAAAACAACCTCAGAATCAGTGGGATCCTTTGAAACGTTTCAGAGTTACTACCTCATAAAGTGACACTGATCAGAATTGAAAAAAATGGCCTGGTCAGGAAGATGAAAACAGTCAGGGGATTAAGAGATTAAATGGAGAGGATTTTTAATAATAATAAATTGCAAAGTTTCTTATTTTTACAAGCAATATGCAATTTAACCCATGTATAAAAATGGGAATAGCTATTTAAATATATAGGTCATAAGGAATATGCAAATTGCCTCTTCAGAGAAAAAGAGGACTTGAACTCTATAGCGCCACTAGAGTTGAGCGATACCGTCCGATACTTCAAAGTATCGGATCGGAATGGATCGGCCGATCTTAAAAAAAAAGTATCGGTATCGCCGATTCCGATACCGGAAGTCCCATTCAAGTCTATGGGACTTCCGGTATCGGAATAAGAAAAATCCTGTTTTTCCCTTGTACAGCCTCTCTGGGGTCTGTACGGGCCTTTCGGGGGGCTGTGCCGGCCTGCCAGGGGGTCTGTGCAGGCTCCGGTGGGCTGTGCCGGCCTGCCGGGGGGCTGTGCCGGCCTGCCGGGGGGCTGTGCAGGCTCCGGTGGGCTGTGCCGGCCTGCCGGGGGGCTGTGCCGGCCTGCCGGGGGGCTGTGCAGGCTTCGGGGGTCTGTGCAGGCATCGTCCGATGGGACTACAAGTCCCATCGGGCGATGCCTGCTACCATGACAGTGATTGACACATTAGCCAATGATGGGACAGTAGTAGTCCCATCATCCGGCTAATGTGTTGAATGTAAAAAAAAAATAAAAAAAAAAAAAAAATTACATGCTACATACATACAACATGCATACTACATACATGCTACATTCATACTACATGCTACATTCATACTACATATATACTACATGCAACATACATACTACATATATACTACATGCAACATACATACTACATATATACTACATGCATGCAACATGCATACTACATATATACTACATGCTACATACATACTACATATATGCTACATACATACTACATATATACTACATGCATGCTACATACATACTACATACATACTACATATATGCTACATACTACATATATACTACATGCATGCTACATACATACTGCATGCTACATACATACTACATGCTACATACATACCACATATATACTACATACATACTACATGCATGCTACATACATACCACATACATACTACATACATACTACATACATACTACATATATACTACATGCTACATACATACTACATATATACTACATGCATGCTACATACATACTACATGCATGCTACATACATACTACATGCTACATACATACCACATATATACTACATACATACTACATGCTACATACATACTACATATATACTACATGCATGCTACATACATACTGCATGCTACATGCATGCTACATACATACTACATACATACTACATGCTACATACATACCACATATATACTACATACATACTACATACAATACATTCATACAATACATACATAGACATACAGTACATATAACATAGAGTAACATACTTACCAATACTTGTCACATTGTTCCCCGAAGCCAATGTCTTTTACGGAATAAATATTAACATAACAAACCACAAAAATACTCACCCACGATCCGAAGCAGTCCACGAGTGTGTCCCACGACGATCTTGGGTAGAGAACTGCAGCATCAGCTGTTGCTGCTGTTCTCTACGGGCTGCAGGAATCCAATGATGGAAGGTAGGTATCCTTCCGCACTGTATTCCTCCGCCACTTAAAAAAAAAAAAAAGTCCCTAGTCTCACTTTATGCCATTGCTGCGTGGGAATTTCCCACACAGCAATGGCATAAAGTGAGACTAGGGACTTTTTTTTTTTTAAGTGGCGGAGGAATACAGTGCGGAAGGATACCTACCTTCCGTCATTGGATTCCTGCAGCCCGTAGAGAACGGCAGCAACAGCTGATGCTGCAGTTCTCTACCCAAGATCGTCGTGGGACACACTCGTGGACTGCTTCGGATCGTGGGTGAGTATTTTTGTGGTTTGTTATGTTAATATTTATTCCGTAAAAGACAATGGCTTCGGGGAACAATGTGACAAGTATTGGTAAGTATGTTACTCTATGTTATATGTACTGTATGTCTATGTATGTATTGTATGTAGCATGCATGTAGTATGTATGTAGTATATATGTGGTATGTATGTAGCATGTAGTATGTATGTAGTATGTATGTAGCATGCATGTAGTATATATGTAGTATGTATGTAGCATGTAGTATGTATGTAGCATGCATGTAGTATGTATGTAGTATGTATGTGGTATGTATGTAGCATGTAGTATGTATGTAGCATGCATGTAGTATATATGTGTT
Source organism: Dendrobates tinctorius (assembly GCF_039654945.1). Taxonomy (NCBI): domain Eukaryota; kingdom Metazoa; phylum Chordata; class Amphibia; order Anura; family Dendrobatidae; genus Dendrobates; species Dendrobates tinctorius. The sequence goes on from NW_027361733.1 coordinate 34,911,781, forward strand.
ATGTATGTAGCATGCATGTAGTATGTATGTAGTATATATGTAGTATGTATGTAGCATGTAGTATGTATGTAGCATGCATGTAGTATATATGTAGTATGTATGTAGCATGTAGTATGTATGTAGTATGTATGTAGCATGTAGTATGTATGTAGTATATATGTGTTATGTATGTAGTATGTATGTATGTAGTATGTATGTAGTATGTATGTGGTATATATGTGGTATATATGTGGTATGTATGTGGTATGTAGTATGTATGTAGTATGTATGTAGCATGTAGTATGTATGTAGCATGCATGTAGTATGTATGTAGTATGTATGTAGTATTTTTTTTTTTTTTTTAACATTTAACACATTAGCCGGATGATGGGACTACTACTGTCCCATCATTGGCTAATGTGTCAATCACTGTCATGGTAGCAGGCATCGCCAGATGGGACTTGTAGTCCCATCGGACGATGCTTGCACAGACCCCCGGACATCAGCACAGCCCCCCCCCGGCAGGCCGGCACAGCCCCCCGGCAGGCCGGCACAGACCCCCACAGGGTGCACAGACCACCGGCAGGCCGGCACAGCCCCCCGGCAGGCCGGTACAGACCCCGGGCAGTCCACACAGCCCCCCGGCAGGCCGGCACAGCCCCCCGGCAGGCCGGCAGAGACCCCCGGAAGGCCCGAAATGATGGCGCATCATGATGCGCACACACCGCGCATCATGATGACGTCAGTCTGTCAATCAACTTTGAACTTCCGATTCCGATGCCGACTTCCGATATTGAAAAAATATCGGAAGTCGGTATCGGAATTCCGATACAGCAAGTATCGGCCGATACCCGATACTTGCGGTATCGGAATGCTCAACACTAAGCGCCACCTGTTGGTTGTAGCGATCCTACAAGTCACAATCCACCCTTTAGCGAGTCTTGTAATATGACTTAGGATAAAAGCCAAATCAGAATCTCAATTTGCAGACACGGTGTTTCAGGTTATTGGCCCTCATCAGTGCAAAGGTCATTAGGAAAAGTGCAAACATAAATACATTTTATAGTTGTGATACAGATCAGAACTCAAAAATAAAAACTCATCACACATCAACAGGATAGGTGACTAGTCTGACTGCTGGAACCAGCGATCACAAGAGTCAACTGTGTGAATGGAGCGCAGTTCATGCATGTGCTGCTGCTTCACTCATCTGTGGGAAAGACCTTGCTTTCAGATCACCTCTGGCAAGTAGGTCTTTTCAAACCAATCCAGGCTCTGCCCAGACAAGATTCTGTAGTGGAAAAATAAAACTGACAGAAAGGTAAATTTACAAGATTTAATGATGATAACAATGTACAATATATTTTTAACTGTATATAACAAAAGATGCAGTAAACATATAAATCACATATAAATACTAAAGGTTCATCCAATCCAATCTGTTAACTTTTGTTTTCATATTTTTACGTTCTTGAAGTTTTGCGTAGGAAAGAATACAATACCATTTGTAAAAAAAATTTATACAATACACAGTATATCATCTGGAAGAAGGAAGTGGGATTAGATGAAATTGTGAGGTGGGAAAGACCGTGAATTATCATTTTTCATACAAAAGATCAATTAATCAAAGGGGGTAGTTTGTGCAGAGCAGAATATCAAAATAAAGGTTTGTGTTGTGTTGGAGTTTGAATGGAGTGGTGTTAATGCATGCAAAGAGTCGATCAAGTCACTGTCTATGAAAGTGACAGAGATAACTAAGTACATCACTTCACTCTCTCTATCACTACCATAGACATCGAATAGATGTTTTTCTGGGCTAACCCTTTACATGATTGTGGATAATATATCCTTGACTAGCTAGTGTTAGATTTCACTTTGCATTCAATAAAGGAAGGATTTTTCAAAGTTGTAACAAAGGAGATATAGAAATGTATTTTGTATAACAAGTCTTATGTGATACCCGGTATATCAAACATTTTTACACATAATTATTAAATAAATTTTATTTTTATTTTGGCTCAGTTAATCTTGGGGGCATCTTGTTTTAGTTAGACAGAAGCAAGGGCATCCCCACACCTTGCAACACAACACCACTGTTAATATATTTCCAAGGTCCTACTATTGTGAGCATGCCAATGGATCTTAGCACACTTAGTATCAAATGATTGTAGGCTATTGTTTATCTACTCTCCACATTTCACATGCTTATGAGCAAACACCAGTAAAGCACTATAAGTCTATGGCCACGTTCACACATTCAGTATTTGGTCACTATTTTACATCAGTATCTGTAAGCCAAAACCAGGAGTGGGTGAAAAATCCAGAAGTGGTGACGTGTTTCTATTATACTTTTCCTCTGATGATTGGTTCCACTCCTGGTTTTGGCTTACAAATACTGGTGTGAAATACAGAGCAAATACTGAACTTGTGAACATGGCTGATAATACATAATTCTTTCTCTCCAGCTTGTTTGGCATCCATTGTCCTCCCATGTAATAAATTGGTTACTTTATTTTATAAACTATCCAGTTTGTTACATGACCTGTTTTTGATGGATTTATGGGTCTCTAGTTGAAAGAGCTGTCAATGACGTTCAATTCCACACTGTAGAGGATCTGCGGCTTATCTATTATGGAGACTGAGTGAGGGAACAAAATTCAGTCCCAGTATGGGTCCTAAATATATGAGTTAAGTTGGGGTTATACGATGGCTTTGGCCACAACGAGGTCACCCAGGTAAAAAATGCTGTGTGCAGCTGCTACATTTCAGCATAACACAGGTTACCACAACCACATGAAGCAAATAGCAAAAAAAGTTGAATTTTTTGCGATTTGCTTGTCGCGGTCCCAGTACCCTAAAGGCTCACTGTGTAATCCCATTCCAATTCCATTCATGTGCATTATGTAGCTGCTGCACAGGAAAATCTGTGTTGTGGCCAAAGTCATTGTCTAACCCCAGCCTAAGTGTTCAGTGTTAGTGTTGTTCACATAGAGGTAGATGTAGGAAGATATGTGTGACAGGGCATACTGCTGCAACTGGAGAGAACTGTTTATGTCACATCTTCCCCCACTTCTTCAGCACAAGATCAATATAGAATGAATGCAGTATGCAGATTATCAATCTACTTACACAGAATTGACCGGTACACTCTTGAGCACTGCCCCCTAAATTACAGAGGAGGATGTTGATGAAGATGCCAGTCATGATCATTAGTTATCGATAGTGGCCCATGTGCTGTTCGTCCCCAGTTTGATGTTGATACTTCCCACTTCCTTCGGTCGGTGGCTCTGTCAGAGTGATCAATGCACAGCTGCAGCTGGTTGAAGGGGACCAAATCCATTCAACAGTTGATTTGGTTCCATTTTACCAGCTTTAGCAAAGCATTCAGTCTTGAGTGAAGTGACTTTCCAGTAACAGCAGAATTTGGGATAAGTGGCTCCTCTTTCTATGTTCTGTTGAAGTAAGCAAACTTTTTTTGTCACAAAGCTTAATAATTTACCATATATCACAATGAAGACAGATTTAATGGCACTTTAACTAATGGCCACACAATTATTGCAATTGGCTTCCAGACTAGTAATTGAATATAATGGAAGATGTCAAGCCTTATATTGTAATAAACATATGACTAATATTAAAAAGATATTTGGATTGCTTTTTAATAATTACACAAATTATTAATTTATAGATATAAGAACGGCAAACAAATATGTAAAAGCAAATAGACATTTACTGACTCATAACTAATGTATGCATATTTTCCAACTCACGTTTGTAAAACCTACCAATGCCCAATGATAGGGTTGTCCACCTTTTGGGGGGTGGAGGTTTGCTAAAGTACATGTATTTGAATCTAAAAATAATATCTGAAATTGTTTTTTTTTTTTTTAAAATGATGCTTTTTACAATGTCTTTTTAAAGTTAATGTGGTCTGCTGTCATAAACCAATTGAAAAAAAAGCGCAGAAAAAGCCAGGGTTGCAAACTCCCCTCTGACCATCTTAGTGGCTGGTTAACGGATTCTCAGTTAACTCATTCTGCAGGTAGCAACCAACAGAAGTGACTTAGAGGCTATAGAAGACAGACGGTGAAAAATATTTAATGAAACTCAATTACAAAAAATTATTTTAGGCCCAAATACACACTTATTTAAATGAAGAAAATGTTCTCAAATGTGGATAACTATAATATTACAGCTCAGTACAACATTCAAGTTACAACATTATTATTATTATTATTATTATTATTATCATCATTATTATTATTAATTGTTATAGCGCCATTTATTCCATGGCGCTTTACATGTAAGGAGGAGTATACATAAAAACAAGTGCAATAATCTTAAACAATACAAGTCATAACTGGTACAGGAGGAGAGAGGACCCTGCCCGCGAGGGCTCACAATCTTCAAGGGATGGGTGATAATGCAGTAGGCGAGGGTAGAGCTGGTCGTGCAGCGGTTTGATCGATCGGTGGTTACTGCAGGTTGTAGGCTTGTCGGAAGAGGTGGGTCTTCAGGCTCTTTTTGAAGGTTTCGATGGTAGGTGAGAGTCTGATATGTTGTGGTAGAGAACATAGAGCCGTAATATGACAATGATCACACCAATGGAGCTTTGATGTAGCTCTGTATTCCTCCAATTTCATAATGAATCTAAGACCACATGAGATGCGATATGCTAATGACACTCCGCTCAAATTCTTCTACGAGCATGAGCCAAGTATCATGTTGCTATGTTCTGATCCTCTCACATGTGAGAATTGGATCACAGGTGAGGAGAAAGAGGAGAGATTAATCTTTCCATCTTTTCCATTGCCTGTCACAGCATATATCGGACTTCGCTCAGATGACATCCAAATGCAGTCTAATGTTGTGAACTCGCCCATTGACTTGAATGGGCGCTCGCCATGCGAGATACGCTGCCAATTGCAGTAAGCTCCAAAAAATTTTTCTCATGCCGATTCACAGATCTGCTCTGCCTCATTAAATAACACTGTTTGCAGTGAAATGCGAGATTTTCTCCTCTGTATTTTGTGCCAGTGTGAGCGAACCCTAAGGCTACGTTCCCACGATGAGATTTTGGTGAGTTTTTTAGATTTTCAGCACCATTTCTGCACTTATGCAAATTAAGTTACTTTTTACACAAATGCCCAAATGCAAATAGACTGGGAAAAACTCATCATAAACCTGACACCACAAGAGAACAGAAACAAACTCAAAGTATAATCCAGAAAATTGCAAAGTTATTAATTTTTTTTAAAACAAATTTAAAACCACATTAAAATACAGAGACTAATAAGCACACTTGAGGAGCAAGGTGACTGAAAAAAGACTATTGTTTCTAAAAAGGGTATTATATCCCAATACTATACAGAAGACAGACAGAATGATGAATAAATAAGTGCCAATAAGGTCCACACAATGTCAATATAAGTAGGATACCTTAAAAATGGGCCTAAAGCCCCCTTCACACATAGCGAGATCGCTATCGATATCGCTAAAGCGTCACCGATTTTGTGACACAACAGCGATATCGCTAGCGATCTCGCTACATGTGACACTTACCTCCGATCCGGCTCCCCGCTGGATATCGCTGATCACGCGAGATCGTCCTGGTCCATTTCTCGTCGTCGGCTTCCTGCTGGCTCCGACGAGCGACTCCATGGACGCGGGCGGAAGACGTCACCCTCGCTGCATGTGACAGGTAAGTGACGACCGACGACCGCTGCTGCATCGCTTGTGAGATCTGCCTGTTTGGCAGCTCACTAATGACCATTTAGCGATGCACCAGCGATCCTGACCGGGTCGTATCATTGTCGGGATCGCTGGTGCATCGCTAAATGTAACGGGACCTTAACGCATAGAGACTGAAAATATCAGTCATAATAGTGGCCAAAAGTAAAGGAATCTATACCATAATGGTCCAAGACTTAAGCAAGTAAGCAAGAAACCATATTATAAATAAAAGTGTGAAGGCTTGTAAAGGCTAAAATACTTACTGACCAAACAAAGAGATATCAGTCAGAATGCTCCCCCATCGCCCCAACGAATGTTTCGTTTAGAACTTCATCAGGAGACATGTGTTGGGGGAAGAGCGTACTAAGTAGTATCGATTGGCCAATCACTGGGGCCCATGAGGAGGTGTGTACACACAAAAATGCCGCCGAATCGCAGCTGAGAAATTTATCAATCACGAAGCTCTCCATAATCGGCGCATGCACAATCAGTCACTGCCACCAGCAATAATTCTACACTCGGTGGTCCGAAACACAAACACACCCTGACTTATCCTTAAAATCTCAAGAATGGCTGAAAATTTTAATAAGCAATAAATTGCAAAATTAATTTTAAGAATTATCTGACAATATCCATTCATGAAGATGGGAATAACCCTTTAAATACCTTGAGTTATATTGGAGTTAATGCATGCTGTGTGTGTGTGTTTCTACCAGTGTAAAATGGATTACAGATCATCAGCCGTTAATAAGGTGTAAAACACCTTTTGGATGTGGGTCATTAATGCTTACTAGACACTGGAAAGTGCAGATTACATGGGAGGAAGATTTATGATTCCCGGAAGCCTGATAACCAAATGCACTCACTTTTCCAGTAATTCATTTTCTGAAAATCCTGTACCAAATATAATATTTAGGGACCAGTGCTGCTTCCATTACCAATAGCCATGTGACATTAATTAGATTAGGCTAATAAAGAGCAATAAAAAAAAGAATTAAAACAGGAGATTTTTATGGATGCAACAGATGAGTGGAAAAGTAAAAATATTACATTACTGAGTTGTAAAAGTAACGCCTCTAACCTATTGTGGGAAATAAAACACACCCTAGTGGTCTTGGGTAGTAACATTCCTCAGTTAGACTAGGTCCACATAGCATTTGCCACTACGTTTCGTGACTCTGTCGGGGCTTACATCCAAACCCCCGCAAAACGGGTGTATGCACCGACAGAGCCATTGCATATTTGCACATATATGACTATTGGAGGTGGGCAGCAAGACATAGTAGATGTGTATTTATTTATTTATTTTACTCATTTATATAGTGCCATTAATTCCACAGCGCTTTACAAACATTATTGGCACTGTCCCCATTGGGGCTCACAATCTAAAATCCCTATCAGTATGTCTTTGGAGTGTGGAAAGAAACCAGTGTACCTGGAGGAAATCCACGCAAACACAGGGATAACATACAAACTCCTTGCAGATGTTGTCCTCGATGGGATTTGAAGACTGCAGTGCTAGCCACTGAGCCACCATACTGCCCCATATACATGGCTTTCTGTTGTGTAATAAGAGTGTGTTTTTTTCCCCTTTGATTTTTTTTTATTTTAATTTTTTTAATTTCCTTTAAAATTGAACTAAATATTGTGATGTCAGATCTATATTGTAAAGTACATTATTTACAGTATATTATATTTTCATATTGAAATACAAAATGAATAAAAACATTTTAAGAAAGTCTAGAGAAAAATGGAGTACGATAAAATGCGCATGCAGTCCCTGTTTCTAGGGAGCCATAATATCTGAGTACATTCCTGGTGGCAGTCACCTCTCGACCTTCTTTTTCTCAATTGTAATATTTCTATCACTACTGTAATATAAATCAGCCCTGTCTGCACAGATTCCTATTGAGCTTTTAATGGGCACGTGCTGCAGTATATAGCAACAGAAAGAGACTTAGTAGCAGTCTAAGGACATTAATGATTTTTTTCACGGACCCAAAGATTTGCATTGGCAAGTTTGATTCGTGACTTGGATCAAAATCAGACAACTCTACTAGTGATGGGCATTAAGGGTGCGTCGATGTCGCACATCATGTAATTGTCAACGATGATGTTGTTTTACCCTCTGCTGAGCACGTTTTTGCTGAATAAAAAAAGAAATTTGTTCACAAGTTCGTTGAGCTGAATTTCTCTTGTTTTGGTTATCTGAGCATGCTTGGGTGTTGAGTGTCTTCGGCGTGCTCAAATAATATATTTGAGACCCCTCAGCTGTCTAACAGCTGCGAGACATGCAGCTGCGTGGTCTCAAACATGTTATTCAAACACACTGAAGACAAACGATTAGCACTCGAGCATGCTCTGATTACACCTTATCCAAGTACGTTTGCTCATCACTAATCTTTACCTTTCTGTCTGTGGAAATCCCATGTAAACAGCTCCATAAATTATAATAATAGCCCCTTAACGACTGCCAATACGCCTTTTAACGGCAGCAGTTAAGGGTACTTATTCCTCAGAGCCCCTTTTTTAACAGTGCTGAGAAATAAGTGTATAGCGCGCCCCCCAGCGTCGGAAACTGAAACATGATTCGTTTCGGTTTTTACCAACCCCAGTGTTGCGATCACTGTTATTCACGGAATAACGGCAACCACAAGAAAAGACCAATTTCCCATTTAATTTCTCTCCCATCTGATGTGATCTAACACATCAGAGGAGAGAGAAATGGGGTCCCCCGAGCCTTTCTGGTACCTCTGGTGTCCCTGGACCCTCCTGTCTTCCCTCGGTCCTATCCCCTGGCCACCGGCATCTTCAGGGAAGAAAAAGGCGGGCACATGCGCAGTGCTCCTACCGAGATCTGCCTGCCGGCACTCGACAACAATAGGAAATTTTACCTATTGGTTCATTTTGATCACTGTGATAGACCCTATCACAGTAATCAAAATTTAAAAATAGTAAATCAAATCCCCCTTTATCACCTCCTTTGTTAGGTAAAAATAACTAAAAAATGTATTTATTTCCATTTCTCCATTAGAGTTAGGGTTGGGCTAGGGTTATGGTTGGAACTAGGGCTAGGATTTGGGCTAGAGCTAGGGTTAGGAATGGGCTAGGTTGTGGTTTGGATTACAGTTAGGGTTGAGATTAGGGTTAGTGCTGTGTTAGGGTTGTGGTTAGGGTTATGGTTAGGGTTGGGATTAGAGTTAGAGGTGTGCTGGAGTTAAGGTTATGGCTAGGGTTATGGTTAGGGTTGGGATAAGGTTTAGGGGTGTGTTGGTGTTAGGGTTGAAGTTTGAATTGGAGGGTTTCCACTGTTTAGGTACATCAGGGGGTCTCCAAACGCGACATGGCACCCACCATTGATTCCAGCCAATTTTGCATTCAAAAAGTCAAATGGTGCTCCCTCCCTTCTGAGCCCTGCCGTGTGCCCAAACAGTGACTTTCCCCCACATACTGGGGTATCGGTGTACTCTGCAGAAATTGCACAACAAATTTTGTGGTTAATTTTCTCCTGATACCTGTCACAATCCATGTTTGGATCTGTGGCAGATCTGGGCTCACATGTAACCTTTTTTTTTCCTTCAAGCCTTTGGCTTAATGTTAGTTTTTGCCCCCGGTGGCCACTGGGATTATTACAACCTTAGTGGCTGCTAATGGGTTTTTGCCCCCGGTGGCTGCTGGGTTTATTACAACCTTGGTTGTTGCTAAAGGGTTGCCCCTGGTGGCCACTGGGGTTACTATATGTGTAAATTAGCCAGCAGGTGTTAACCCTCCCCTCCTTCCTATAAAAGGGTGTCAGGTGCTCTGGAGCACTGTTGGTGATACTGGACATTTCCTAACCAACCTTGGAGGAGAGAGGAGCTATTGGGAGCAGTGCTTTGCAGCTCACAAGAGCTTTGGTGTTTCAGCGGGTTAAGTTGGAAGATGTATCCGGGTGCTGTACTCTGTTGCCTCAGGAGCATTGGCAACAGAGAAAGCTAAGTTGTTTGTTTTCACTGTTCGTTATTTTCCCTAATGTTATATTAGTACAGCAGTGGGACCAGTGTCCACACTAGCCACTTCCCTAGTAAGGGATAGGTGCAGGGTTAGTGAGGGATTCAGGTATCCTGGTCGGCGACAGGTGAAGAGCCTGTATAGGGAACATTAGGAGTGTTCAGGGACACAGCCTCAGGAGAGTGCAGGAGGTGTCCACGTCCCCGTTCCCTATTGTAGGGCCCACCGTTGTAACTGTGTCCCCGGTGTTCCCTTGTTTATCTTGTCATTTTAGTTACCGACCTGCGGGTCGCGTCACACAGGACAAGTCACTACGTGACAATACCCTTGTGAAAATAAAATAATTTGGTTCCATAGTAAATTTTTTGTGAAGAAAGTAAAATGTTCATTTTTTTCCTTCCACATTGCTTTAGTTCTCGTGAAGCACCTGAAGGGTTAGTAAACTTCTTCAATGTGGTTTTGCGGACCTTGAGGGATGCAGTTTTTAGTATCGTGTCACTTTCGGGTATTTTCTGTTATATTGTCCCCTCAAAATCACTTCAAATGTGAGGTGGTCCCTAAAAAAATGGTTTTGTAAATTTTGTTGGAAAAATGAGAAGTCGCTGGTCAACTTTTAACCCTTATAACTTCCTAACGAAAAAAAAAATGTTTCCAAAATCGTGTTGATGTAAAGCTGACATGTGGGAAATGTGATTTGTTAACTATTTTGTGTGACACCCCTCTCTGATTTAAGGGTACAAAAATTAACAGTTTGAAAATTGCAAAATTTTCAAAAATTTTGCCAAATTTCCGTTTTCCATAAATAAACGCAAGTTATATCGAATAAGTTTTGCCACTAACATGAAGTACAATATGTCACGAAAAAACAATCTCAGAATCACTGGGATACGTTGAAGCATTCCAGAGCTATAATTTCATTAAGTGACAGTGGTCAGAACTGTAAAAATTGGTTTGGCCATTAAGCACCAGATTGGGTCTGTCACTAAGGGGATAGGGATGAGCTCCATCCGTGAATAACATGAATAGAACTCGTTCATGAAAACCTGCTGTATGAATGAGGCCTAAAGCTATGTTCACACTGAGTTTTTGAAGCATTTTAAATAACCACAATTTTTTTCAAGCGGAAAATGCTTCAGGAAAATCTCATTTTTGGGAAGTTTTTCTAGGAGTTTATAATTTTCTGAAGCTGTTTTGAATGAGTTTTGGGTGCTCTGGAAGATTTTTTCTTTTGAAGTGTTCTTTGTACTTTTTTAATTGGACAATGCCTAGTTTGGGTCAGTTTCCTTCATTTCCTTAAGGCCTGTTTCACACGTCGGTGGCTCCAGTACGTGTAGTGCCATTTTTCTTACGTACCGGAGACACTGACACACGTAGACACATTCAAAGGAATGGGTCTATGCAGATGTCAGTGTGTTTTCACGGACACACTGTCTGTGTGCAAAACACGCAGACATGTCTGTTTTGACCCAGACCCATGGACTGCAAAACATGCAGCACATGGAGAACAGTGTACACTGTCCTCCATGAGCACGGACAGCCGCCGGGAAAGAAGCGCTACTGTAAGCGCTATTCCCCTGCATGTGGTGCTGAACGCAGCTGTCATTCTCCCTGCTCTGCCAGAGATCGGCGTGAGCAGGGAGCAATGAATGAAAAAAACTACGTGTGGTTACCTTATATTTTTAACTAACCCAGCAAAACTAACAGGTGCTGGCTGCTAGTCTCAGGCTGGTAAAAACAGCAGTCCGCAGCTGCCCAGAAAAGGCGCATCTATTAGATGCTCCTATTCTGAAGCTTTGTTGGGTTCTTCCCACTTGCTCTGTAGCGGTGGCAAGTGGGGTAATAAGGGGTTAGGCCTCTTTCACACTTCAGTTTTTTGCATCAGTTCAAATCCGCCAAAAAGGCAGAGAAGCGGATCCGTTCTGAACTGATGTCAACGGATGGCACAGGATCCGTTTTCAGACGGATCCTGAAAATGAGGAAATTTAAAGGAAACGCTGGCTGGGAAGGGGAGAGAGAGAGAGAAAGAGAGAGTGAGAGAGAGAGAGATTTTTTTTTCTTCATTTTGTCCGGCAACCAGAAAGAATTTCGGGTTAAATTAGTCTCTGGAGGATCCGCCAGAAAAAAAAACGTTGCAAGCTCCGTTTTGAAATCTTTGAGGATGGTGACGGACAGCAACTTTTGGCGGATCCTCAAAAAAAACGGATGAAACGGACAGCCATCCGTCACAATCCGCCATTAATGCAAGTCAATGGGGAAAAAACGGATCCTCAAAAAAAAATTGAGGATCCGTTTTTTTTCAAAACCTGGCGGATTGTGACTGATTGCAAAAAACTGAAGTGTGAAAGGGGCCTTAATGTCACCTTTCTATTGTAAGGTGACATTAAGCTTGGCTTAATAATGGAGAGGTGTCAATAAGACAGGCAAACACTTCCTCTATTTGGAGCGTATTGCATTCCAAGTGTGTATCTCTACTCTATAATAGGGCGGGTTTCCACCCGGTGGAACACAGTGAGCTCCATTTACATCACATTGGGCATGCGCAGTGCAATTTAAGTCATAGGACCTGGAAGGTCCTTAACTATAATATAGGTCCCCTTTTTGAGGTAATGTTCCTTTGATAGCATTTTATTAATGGAGTTAGGCTAGTAATGTTTATATGCACTCAAGCACTTTGCTGTTAATTTTTTATGGTCAAATTTAGGCACATTATTTAACCCCTTAACCCCCAAGGGTGGTTTGCACGTTCATGACAGGGTCAATTTTTACAATTCTGACCACTGTCCCTTTATGAGGTAATTACTCTGAAATGCTTCCATAGATCCTGGTGATTCTGACATTGTTTTCTCGTCACATATTGTACTTCATGTTAGTGGTAAAATTTCATTCAAATAACTTGTGTTTATTTGTGGAAAAACTGAAATTTGGTGAAAATTTTTAAAATTTCGCAATTTTCCAACTTTGAATTTTTATGTCCTTAAATCACAGAGATACGGCACACAAAAAACTTAATAAGTAACATTTCCCACATGTTTACTTTACATCAGCACAATTTTGTAACCAAAATTTTTTTTTGTTAGGAAGTTATAAGGGTTAAAATTTGACCAGCGATTTCTCATTTTTGCAACACCATTTTATTTTGAATATTTAAAAAAAAAAAAAAAAATGAACATTTAACTTTTTTTCACAAAAAAAATACTTCAGGTTCAATTTTTTTTATTTTACCAAGGGTAACAGGAGAAATTGGACTGCAAAAGTTATTGTGCAGTTTGTCCTGAGTACGCTGATACCTGATATGTGTGGGGGAACCACTGTTTCTGCGCATGGCAGTGCTCAGAAGGGAAGGAGCGCCGTTTAACTTTTTCAATGCAAAATTGGCTGGAATTCAGATCGGACGCCATGTCACGTTTGGAGAGCCCCTGATGTACCTAAACAGTGAAAAAAAAGATGAACATTTAACTTTTCACAAAAAATTTACTTCAGATCCAATTTTTTTTTATTTTACCAAGGGTAACAGAAGAAATTGGACCCCAAAAGTTGTTGTCCAATTTGTCCTGAGAAGTTTATAACGTACAGCTGTACAATTAAAAAATCATATTTTTTCCATAAAAATGATCTTTTCACCCTCAATTCTTATTTTTCCAAGGGAAACAGGACCCTAAAAGTTATTGTGCAATTTGTCCTGAGTACGCTGATACCCCACATGTGGGGGTAAACCACTATTTGGGCGCACGGCAGAGCTCGGAAGGGAAGCAGCGCCATTTGACGTTTTTGGCTGGAATTGAGATCGGACACCATGTCGCGTTTGGAAGTCCCTGATGTACCAAAACAGTGAAAACCCCCACAAATGACACCATTTTGTAAAACTAGACCCCCCCCAAGGAACTTATCTAGATGTGTGGTGAGCACTTTGAACCCCCCAGTACTTCACAGAAGTTTATAACGCCCAGGCGTGAAAATAAAAAAATCATATTTTTTCAACATACATGATCTTTTAGTCACCAATTTTTTATTTTCCCAGGGGTACCAGGAGAAATTGGACCCCAAAAGTTGTTGTCCAATTTGTCCTGAGTACGCTGATGCCTCATATGTGGGAGAAAACTACTGTATGGACACACGTCGTGGCTCGGAAGGGAAGTAGTGACGTTTTGGAATGCAGACTTTGATGGAATGGTCTGCGGGTGTCATATGCGTTTGGAGAGCCCCTGATGTACCTAAACTATTGAAACTCCCAACAAGTGACCCCATTTTGGAAACTAGACCCCCCAAGGAACTTATCTAGATGTGTGGTGAGCACTTTGAACCCCCAAGTGCTTCACAGAAGTTTATAACGCCCGGGCGTAAAAATAAAAAAATCATTTTTTCCACAAAAATAATATTTTTGCCCCCAATTTTTTTATTTTCCTAAGGGTAACAGGAGAAATTGGACCCCAAAAGTTGTTTTGCAATTTGTCCTGAGTATGCTGATACCCTATATGTGGGGGTAAAACACTGTTTGGGCGCATGGCAGAGCTTGGAAGGGAAGGAGCACCATTTGACTTTTTCAACGCAGAATTGGCTGGAATTGAGATCAGACGCCATGTTGCATTTGGAGAGCACCTGATGTGCCCAAACAGTGGAAACCCCCCAATTATAACTCCCTAACCCCAACACACCCCTAACCCTAATCTCAGCCCTAACCCTAGCCCTAATGGGAAAATGGAAATAAATACATTTTCTTTTAATTTTATTTTTTTTCCCTAACTAAGGGGGTAACAACGGGGGGTTTGATTTACTATTTATAGCGGGTTTTTATATTTGGCAGCTGTCGCACGCTAAAAGACGCTTTTTATTGTAAAAATAGTTTTTGAATCACCACATATTGAGAGCTATAATTTTTCCATATTTTGACCCACCTAGTCATGTGAGGTCTTATTTTTTGCGGGACCAGTTGACGTTTTTATTGGTATAATTTTCGGGCACGTGACATCTTTTGCTCGCTTTTTATTCCGATTTTTGGGACGCAGAATGAACAAAAACCTGCGTTTCATGAATTTCTTTTGGGGGTGCGTTTACACGGTTCCGTCTGCGGTAAAATTGATAAAGTGGTATTATTCTTTGGGTCAGTACGGTTACAGCGATACCTCATTTAGGTCTTTTTTTATGTTTTGGCGCTTTTATGCAATGAAAACAATTTTATATAAAAAATAATTATTTTTGCATCGCTTTATTCTGCGAGCTATAACTTTTTTATTTTTTTGCTGATGATGCTGTATGGTGGCTCGTTTTTTGTGGGACAATATGACGTTTTCAGCGATACCATGGATATTTATATTCGTCTTTTTGATCGCGCGTTATTGTACTTCTTGTTCGGCGGTATGATAATAAATCATTATTTTTTGCTTCGTTTTTTATTTTAATTTTTTTAATGGGACAGTTTTATAGGGCGGGTCGTTACGGAAGTGGCAATACCAAATATATGTACTTTTATTGTTTTATTTCCAAAAAATGAATTTATTAGGGAATATTTTTTTTTTAAATTTATTTAGCGATTTTTTTAAAATTATTTTTACACTTTTTTTTTTTTACTTTATTACATTGTCCCAGGGGGGACATAACTGTCATGTGACAGATCGCTGATCTGACACATCACAGATCACTGTGACAGATCAGCGATCTGTCACAGGCACTGCACAAGGCTTCCTCGTGCCTACGCTTTGCAGGCATTGAGGAAGCCAGCTCCCTGCAGGCCCCCGAAGGTCCCTGTCGCACATCTTGGATTCGGGGACTTGCAGGGATGGAGCCCCCCGCAGCAGCGCTGCACATTGCGCTGCTGTGGGGGGCTCAGGGAAGCACAGAGGGAGCTCCCTCCCTGCCGATGCTTCCCTTTAACCCCTGGTACACCGCGATCATGTTTGATCGCGGTGTGCAAGGGGTTAACGTGAGGGGCGGTCCGTGACCGCCCCTGACACATTGTGCCGGGTGTCAGCTGTGATAATCAGCTGACACATTGTGCCGGGTGTCAGCTGTGATAATCAGCTGACACCCGGCCGCGATCAGCGGTGCTCACCACGTGAGCGCCGCTGATCGCTGTGACGTACTATCCCATCCCTGTGGATTAAGTCCCAGGGTACATGGATGGGATAGAATGTCACATGGCAGAAAGGGGTTAATGACACACACTACTATTCTGATTTGCACCTTAGCACTTTTCTTTGTCTCTTTTTTGGATATTTGAATGTCCTTATTTGGATCTACAAAACTTTGAGTGGCATTACTAAGGCTATATTATTATTATTTATATGCTATGCACATTATTTATACCTTGGGGGACCATCTGTGGATCTGTTTTGACTGAAGGCACCATTTTCTATGAATTTTTTTATAATGTTTTCAATTTTGGAATATAAATAAAAATTATATATTAACTATACATTCTTTTGCCTGTCCGTCTTTGAGGGAAGCTTGGTTTTGTATCCAAGTGAACATAGCCTGCTACGTTCCCACGATGAGATTTAGGTTTTGTTTTTGACTTATTTTTGCAGAGTCAAAACCACAGCGTCTTAGGCCACTTGCACACGTTGAGTATTTGGTCAGTATTTTACCGCAGTATTTGTGAGCCAAAACCAGGAGTGGAACAATCAAAGGAAAAGTATTATAGAAACATGTCACCACTTCTGTATTTATCACCCACTCCTGATTTTGGCTTACAAATACTGAACTTGTGAATGTGGCCTTACAGTTCCAGCAAATGGGATGTAATTTATAGAAATCTCAGGCCCATTGTACTTTTTTTGTACTCCGTGCAAACTGACCTGCAGTGCTTGTTTCAAATTGTCAACCTGCTAATTTCTCTTCTGGGTACTCTGAGTTTTCTATGCAGATTTATCCCATAGACTCACGTTAGATGTATAAAAGCCACAGGTGAAAATGCATGTGCGTTTTTAGTGCATTTCTGTGGTAGAAATGCATCAAAAATGAATGTATTTCGCACCTAAGTATATCAATAAAATTGTCAAAACCAAATACCAGGAAGTATCAAAAACAAAGCTTTATTTAAAGCATGACACACCAACAGGCATACCTCCCAACTTTCGAAGAAGGGAAAGAGGGACAAAGGCTGCGGCAGTAATTTTAGGCCACGCCTGACCACACCCATTTCACAACTAGTCACACCCATGTCCACACCCCAACCACACCCATTTAGCACTGCTGATGACACTGACTGGTACTGAGGGCACAGTGACTGGTACTGAGGAAAAGAAAGAAAGAAAAGAGAGAGAAAAAATAAAGCAGAGAAAGAAAGGAGAGAGAGAAAGAAAGAAAGAACAGATAAAAAAAGAAATAAAGAAAAAAAGGGAAGAAAGAAACAGAGAGATAAAGAAATAAAGAAAGAGGGGACAGAAAAAAGAGAATAGAGAAAGAGAGAAAGGGGAAAGAAAGAACAGAGAGGGAGAGAAAGAAAGAGGGGGAAGAAAGAACAGAGAGAGAGCAGGGAAAGAAAGAACAGAGTGAAAAAAGAGAAAGAAAGGGGAAAGAAAGAAAAGAGAGGGAGAGATAAATAAAGAGGGGAAAGAAAACAGAGATCGAAAGAAAGAAAGAGAAAGTAAGAAAGAATAGAGAGAGAAAGAAAGAGGGGAAAGAAAGAACAGAGAAAGAAAGGAAGAACAGAGAGAGAGAGAAAGAAAGATTAGAGAGAGAAAGAACAGAGAGAGAAAGAAAGAACAGAGAGAGAAAGAAACAGAGAAAGAAAGATTCTGTAAAGATACTATACCAATCCGGCTCACATTGTAATGCCCACCTGAGCCTCCCGGTGCAGGACATATCATGATTCGCTCACATAGCCGACATCCCCGAGTCCAAGGCGATCCCGCTGTCCACGCTGTTGGAGGAGGACACGGTGATGGATCTGAAGCATTCCCTGAAGTGCCTCCATGGTTCCGTCACAATCTCCTCCTGAAATTACCTAATTTCCAGTCAGCTTCCAGCACGTCACTTATGACGGAACATCACGTGCGAGTTTTAAGGTGTTCTCCAGGGCTCTGCCTTGTACTCCTGTGTCTTGTACTTTGCGCTATTCTCCTCGTACACATGCGGCTCCGCTCCGTACACCCCGTACACACACGGCTCTACTCCGTTCCGTAAACACACAGCTCAGCTCCGTACACTTTGTACACACAGGACTCCATTCCGTACACCTCGTACACACGCGGCTCCACTCCATACACACGCGGCTCCGCTCCGTACACCTTGTACACACGTGACTCCGCTCCATACACCTCGTACACACACGCGGCTCCGCTCCGTACACCTCAAACACACGCGGCTCCGCTCCGTACACCTCGTACACCACGGCTCCGCTCGTTACACCTCGCACATGCGCGACTCCGCTCCGTACACCTCGTACACACGCGGCTCTGCTTCATACACCTTGTATACACGGCTCCGCTCCGCACACCTAGCGTATGCGCGGTTCTGCTCCATACACTTTGTACACACGCGGCTCTGCTCCATACTCCTTGTACTGTATACACAGTGATGCTCCGCACACCTAGCACATGCGCGGCTTTGCTCTGTACACCTCGTACACACACGGCTCTGCTCCATACACCTTGTATACACGGCTCCGCTCCGCACACCTAGCAGATGCGCGGCTCTGCTCCGTACACCTCGTACACACGTGGCTCCACTCTGTACACCTTGTACACACAGGGCTCCACTCCGTACACCTCGTACACACGCAGCTCCGCTCTGTACACCTCATACACACATGCGGCTCTGCTCCATACACCTTGTACACACATGGCTCTGCTCTGTACACCTCGTACACATGCGGCTCCGCTCCGTACACCTCATACACACACTGCTCCGCTCCATAAACTTTGTATACACAGCTCCGCTCCACACACCTAGCACATGCATGGCTCTGCTCCGTACACCTGGTACACGCGCGGCTCCGCTCCGTACACCTGGTACACGCGCGGCTCCACTCCGTACACCTCGTACACACGCATCTCTTCTCCATATAACTTGTATACACGCTCCGCTCCGCACACCTAGCACATGCGTGGCTCTGCTTCGTACACCTCATACACGTGACTCTACTCCGTACACCTCGTACACGTGCGGCTCCACTCCATACACCTCGTACCACACGCGTCTCTGCTCCATACACCATTTATACACGGCTCCGCTCCACACACCTAGCACATGCGTGGCTCTGCTCCGTACACCTCGTACACATGTGGCTCCACTCTGTACACCTCGTACACATGCGTCTCTGCTCCATACACCTTGTATATACACGGCTTCGCTCCGCACACCTATCAGATGCGCAGGTCTGCTCCATACACCTCAAACACACGCTGCTCCGCTCCGTACACCTCGACACATGCGGCTCCGCTCTGTACACCTCATACACACGCGGCTCTGCTCCATACACCTTGTACATGCATGGTTCCGCTCTGTACACCTCGTACACACGTGGCTCCGCTCTGTACACCTCATACACACGCACGGCTCTGCTCCATACACCTTGTACACGCATGGTTCCACTCTGTACACCTCGTACACATGCGGCTCCACTCCGAACACCTTGTACATGCACTGCTCCGCTCCATAAACTTTGTATACATGGCACCGCTCCGCACACCTAGCACATGCGCGGCTCTGCTCCATACACCTGGTACACGCATGGCTCCGCTCCGTACCCTTGGTACACGCGCGGCTCCGCTCCGTACACCTGGTACACACATGTCTCTGCTCCATACACCTTGTATACACGGCTCCGCGCTGCACACCTAGCACATGCTCCATACACCTCGTACACACACGCGGCTCTGCTCCGTACACCTCGTACACGCGTGTCTCTGCTCTGTACACCTCGCACACACGGCTCTGCTACATCCACCCTGTAAACCCCTCCTGACCCCACACATACTTCCCTCATCCAGCACGATGACAACCAGAACAGCAGAGTGCTGCATACACCGAGGGCTGATAATATGACAAATCTCCAAAACATAATAAATAACTTGCTGGTGAGGTAATTACCACACTTCATAGAAAAAACAGGATTGCATAACAGTAGCGACTCCTTAATAGATGCTAACAAAACGGAGGAATAGAGTCTATGCTAATTTACAAAAATATCAAATTTTATTAGTCATAGAAAAATGACAAGATGTGAATACATGCAAAAAGACAACATTAATTAGATGAGCAGACTATGTGAAGAGAGGGTACATACACAATAAAAGTGACCTCAATATCCTAAAATGTAGCTAAAGTGAGCTGCTATCACAATTGGTACATGTGGGACAGGGAAATGCTGCCTCTATACTCAAAAATCTCACATGAACTTAGATAATCCCAGATGTAACAAACACAATGTTAAATCTGAGTGTTCAGGGCTCTCCCAGGTGTAATCTGAATAAAGGTAATAGGAGTACATTGACCAAAAGTTATCACACATGTTAGGAGAGCACTGGACACTGAGACATTATGTGGAAATGGGATATCACAATTACCTGCGAAAATGCTTGGCAGCACAATTGAAATGGTTAAATCAGCAGTGATGCATCATAAATAAATAATTACACGTCATGCTTCCAAATGTGAGGGCAGGAGAAACGGACCCCAACGTACGTTTCGATGTATTAACCTTCCTCAGGGGGCGTGGCTTTATTGTGCCCAGGTTCCCATATAAATACCCTGTTCGTTTGCTAATTTACCAATAGAGTTGCCATGACACAGTGACGCGGGTGGGCGTCAGTGTATCTGCCTACAAGTATTGCTCCCGCCCAACATGGTCACAAGAACCAATCCCCGGGGGCGGACAACACAATCCCACCAATAATAGCCACAATCGTCATCGCAAGTGAGCAGGAAGTGAGGACAGCAAAGTCATCCTCTGCCAGTTACGTGCAGAGACGTCACTTCCGCCCTCAGTGTGGAGCAGAACGTGACAGTGCTGGAAGGCGGATGTGATTCCCATGCCTGTGATGAACTCGTGCGTCACTTGCGCCCAGCTGATGCGTCACGTGGGGCGGCCGGCGCCTGGCCGTTACCAGGCGACACAATCAGATACAAGAGGAAGGTTAATACATCGAAACGTACGTTGGAGTCCGTTTCTCCTGCCCTCACATTTGGAAGCATGACGTGTAATTATTTATTTATGATGCATCACTGCTGATTTAACCATTTCAATTGTGCTGCCAAGCATTTTCGCAGGTAATTGTGATATCCCAGTTCCACATAATGTCTCAGTGTCCGGTGCTCTCCTAACATGTGTGATAACTTTTGGTCAATGTACTCCTATTACCTTTATTCAGATTACACCTGGGAGAGCCCTGAACACTCAGATTTAACATTGTGTTTGTTACATCTGGGATTATCTAAGTTCATGTGAGATTTTTGAGTATAGAGGCAACATTTCCCTGTCCCACATGTACCAATTGTGATAGCAGCTCACTTTAGCTACATTTTAGGATATTGAGGTCACTTTTATTGTGTATGTACCCTCTCTTCACATAGTCTGCTCATCTAATTAATGTTGTCTTTTTGCATGTATTCACATGCCTCCGACCGATGCCCCTGATCATGTGACCCCTGACTCCTCCCCTCCTGTGACCTCATCACAGGTCCTGTGCGCACAGAGCAGGGATTTATCGGTGGGTCTGTCTGGGAGAGCAAGGATGGGGGGGCGTGGTAGCTCAGTGCAATGCGTGAAAAATAGGCTCCCGCCCGGGACAGCGGGACAGACTAACAAAAACGGACTGTCCCGCCAGATCCGGGACTGTTGGGAGTTATGCAACAGGAGACTAAAAGCGCAATGTCAAAAATGCATGTTAAAAAACGCAAGTAACCTAATTTAAATAATATGTACAGAAATTCTGCAGCGTCAAAATCTCACCAAAAGAAATGTAGCCTTAAGAACTGTGCACATGTTGCAGACTTGTGAATGAGACTGCTGAAGTGTGAAGCGCACGGTTCTTATTTGTGACTTAGCAATTTGGTGCAGACTTACATCTGCAGGATGTCAATTCTTTCACCGTTTTTAATGCTGATTTCACTGATACTAATGAATGGGGGAAAATCTGTACCAAAAATGCATGTAAAAAAAATGCATCAAAAACGCATTTATTTTATGCTGCGTTTTTCCTACCATGAGATTCAGAAATTTCTGCACCAAATATTTGACGTACTGTATGCACATACCTTAACTATCTCAGACTTCAATAGATGATTCAGATATGTAGCAGTCACATGCAGCACATTTATATGCCAGCCACCTGAAATAACAAACATTCTACATTATAGTTATAGATCTGTATATTTGTGAAAGCTTCCGACCCTAGTATAAACATGAGGCCACCTCTCTCTCTCCTACATGTAGTAGGCACGTCCTATACATATCATGGTGAGCAACAATTAAGTAGGTTTTAAAACATCTGCTGACTACATAATCCCATGCAGTGTAGTATGCTCAGCATTTTTACACAGCTTTGGCTTCTAAATACTGCTTTATGTGGCAAAACCCTGGCATCGCCGCTATAATCAATAGAAATGAGGCTCCATGAAATGCAATACGTGTCCAATTAGTTATAATTGGAGCAAATGGTGATGTAGATAAACTGTTGAAGTAAGATGTATTTATGCTGCTCAGTGAGTGCGTATTTCAGTACTGGCCCAAGCGTAACATCAAACCTTCCTTCTTAGATCATGAATGATGAGACTCTTCATGTACATAAGTTAAATCAGACATTCTCATTACATGAATCAAAATTAAACAGTTTTTGTAAATTGCCTTCCATATTACTTTCTTCATCAAGATAAGTGCACCAGTAATGTTATGACAAACTCCTGCTGACACAATGAATAAGACTGCTTAGTTTTATGAGGTTTAAGATTCATCCATTCACTAAATTCAACCAACACTAAGGCTATGGTCACACAACAGTATTTTAGTAACATAGTAACATAGTTAGCAAGGCCGAAAAAAGACATTAGTCCATCCAGGTCAGCCTATATTCCATCAGAACAAATCCCCAGATCTACGTCCTTCTAAAGTACCTAATAACTGTAAGATACAATATTGTTATGCTCCAGGAAGACATCCAGGCCTCTCTTGAACCCGCCAACTGAGTTCGCCATCACCACCTCCTCAGGCAAGGAAGGAATTCCAGATTCTCACTGCCCTGACAGTAAAGAATCCTCTTCTATGTTGGTGGAAAAACCTTTTCTCCTCCAGACGCAGAGAATGCCCTCTTGTGACCGTTACCTTCCTTGTTATAAACACATCTTCGGAGAGATATTTGTATTGTCCCCTTATATACTTATACATGGTTATTAGATCGCCCCTCAGTCATCTTTTTTCTAGACTAAATAATCCTAATTTTGCTAATCTCTCTGGGTATTGTAGTTCCCCCATCCCCTTTATTAATTTTGATGCCCTCCTTTGTACTCGCTGTAGTTCCATTATATCCTTCCTGAGCACCGTGCCCAAAACTGTACACAGTACTCCATGTGCGTTCTAACCAGGGATTTGCACAGAGGCAGTATAATGCTCTCATGTGTATCCAGACCTCTTTTAATGCACCCCATGATCCTGTTTTCTTTGGCAGATGCTGCCTGGCACTGCCTTCTCCAGGTAAGTTTATCATTAAGGCTAAGTTCACACGTAGCGGAACTCTCGCGGAAATTACCGCGAGAATTCCGGAATTCCATTCCGCGGGAAAATCGCATTTTAAATTCCCGCGATTTTCCCGTGGAAAAACTAGCATTTTGCAAGCGTAATTAGCTTGCAAAATGCTAGCGTTTTCCAAGCGATCTGTAGCATCGCTTGGAGAACTGATTGACAGGTTGGTCAGACTCGTCAAACATAGTGTTTGACAAGTGTAACCAACTTTTTACTACTGAGGCTGCCTATGCAGCATCAGTAGTAAAAGATAAAATGTAAAAAAAAATAAAAAATGGTATTATTCTTACTTTCCGACGTCCCGCGCAGCCTTCCCGCCTCTATCCAAGCTCTCGTTCCCAGTAATCCTTTGCAAGCGATGACGTCTGTTCTCACGGGATCGTGACGTCTCGCGGTCATTCGCGATGACGTCGCGCGAATGACCACGAGACTTCACGATCCCGCGAGAACGGACATCATCACGGGCTTTTTCGCAAAGGATTACTGGGAACGAGAGCGTGGAGAGAAGCGGGAAGCTGCGCGGGACGTCGGAAGGTAAGAATAACACCATTTTTTATTTTAAATTCTATTTTTTACAGGGATATGGTACCAAAAGCCCGGAGGACAGTCTCCTCTCCTCCGGACCGTGGGTACCATCCGCAATTGTTCTGCTTACTTTTCGCATGGTGTGCACAGCCAATCAATTGGCCGCGGCCAATCAGCGACAGGCGCAGTACGGAATTCAAAGGACGCACGCCACCGCTACCGTCATCTCCCGACGGTTGCCGTGGGTCATCTCCGGCCGCACTGACGTCAACGGTGGCGCAGCCGGGAGATGACCGTCGCTAGCCAGTAGCCAGGGTCAGGAGGAGAGGAGACTCCTCCAGAGCCTGGGTAAGATAAACCTGTAAAAAATAGAATTAAAATAAAAAATAGTGATATGCTCACCTTCCGACGGTCCCCGGACTCTTTCCTTCCTCTCCACGGGCCCGGCATCTTCCGTTCCCAGTAATGCTTTGCGCGAAAGAACGCGGGTGATGTCGCGCTCTCGCGAGAGTGACGTCATCTCCGGTCCTTCGCACTTAGCATTACTGGGAACGGAAGATACCGGGAGCGTGGAGAGGAAGGAAAGAGTCCGGTGGCCGTCGAAAGGTGAGAATAACCTTTTTTAAATTTTTTTAAAATTCTTTTTTACATTCTATCTTTTACTATTGATGCTGCATAGGCAGCATCAATAGTAAAAATCCACACTTGCGGACAAAAAAGAATATTACTCCTTCTCCAAAATGAAGCGAACCACAATTATATTAAAAACATGTAACTTTATTAAACAAAATAAAGACATTTAAAATTCGCTATAAAGTTAAATGTCTTTAATATAATTGTAGTTCGCTTCAGTTTTGATAAGAAGGAGTAATATTCATGCGAATTGGCCATATTCTAGAATACCCAATGCGTTAGAATCGGGTCACCATCTAGTAAGGCTTATAATCACCTCCTGTGCTGACACCTTTCCCACGGTATCAGCACTCCGTCTCCTGAGGCTCCTGTGCGGTTGTGACATGTGACACCAGCATCCAATCAGTGCTGGCGTCACTGTCCCCGCCTTCAGACAAATTGGACATAAAGAGGAAGTCCAGGCTGACGTCCAGACTTCCTCAGTTCGACAGGAAGCAGGGTCAGGGACACCAGCTCTGATTGGGCTCCGGTGTCACGTATCACAACAACCGCACAGGAGCCCCGTGAGGCGGAGTGCTGGCACCGTGGGATCGGAGCTGGCACGGGAGATGAGTATAGGCTTTATTACTTTATGAGGGCCACGCAAGGGATATGTCAGGTAGTGGACAACTTCTTCAAGGCTGTATTCCCACAAGTTTTTGGTGAGTTTTTAACGTTGCGTATTTCTACTTTCTAAACTCCGTGTCTTACAGTTCCAGCACATAAGATTTATAGAAATCTCATGCCCACTGTGCTTCTTTTTTACTCAGTGTAAACAGACCTGCAGTGTGTGTTTCAGAAGAACCCCAAGATCACTGTGGCTGGGCTCCACAGATGCAGTAGGGAGATGGAAGAAAGTTTCACAAAGTCAACTATCACTGCAGACATCCACCAATTGGGCCTTTATGGCAGAGTGGCCCGACGGAAGCCTCTCCTCAGTGAAAGACATATAAAAGCCTGCATAGAGTTTGCTAAAAAACACATGAAGGACTCACAGACTATGAGAAATAAGATTCTCTGGTCTGATGTGACGATGATAGACCTTTTGGGTGATAATTCTAAGCGGTATGTGTGGAGAAAATCAGGCACTGCTCATCACCTGCCCAATACAATCCCATATGCAAATTGCCTCTTCAGAGAGAAAGAGGACATGAACTCTATAGCACCACCTGTTGGAAGTAGCGATCTTACAAGTCACATTCGACCCTTTAACGAGTCTTGCAATATGACTTAGGATTAAAGCCAAATCAGAATCTCAATTTGCAGACACGGTGTTTCGGGCTATTAGCCCTCTTCAGTGCAAAGTATGAGAACTGATTTGGCTAGGTGAGAGGCTCTGGACTGAGGTCTAAAAGGTAAGGTTTCTCCTTGTGGAGAGTGACAGTGAAACATGGTGGTGGCAGCATCATGCTATAGGGGTGTTTTTCAGCAGCAGGGACAGGACGACTGATTGCAATTGAAGGAAAAATCAATGCGGCCAAGTACACAGATATCCTGAACGAAAACCTCTTCCAGAGTGCTCTGGACCTCAGACTTGGCCAAAGGTTCATCTTCCATCAAGACAATGACCCTAAGCACACAGCTAAAATAACAAAGGAGTGGCTTCAGAACAACTCTGTGACCATTCTTGACTGGCCCAGCCAGAGCCCCGAGGTAAACCCAATTGCGCATCTCTGGAGAGACCTGAAAATGGCTGCCCACCAACGTTAACCATCCATCCTGACGGAACTGGAGAGGATCTGCAAGGAAGAATGGAAGAGGATCCCCAAATCCAGGTGTGAAAAGCTTGTTGCATCATTTCCAAGAAGACTCATGGCTGTACTAGCTCAAAAGGGTGCGCCTACTCAATACTGAGCAAAGTGAATACTTATAACTAGTGTTGAGCATTCCGATACCGCAAGTATCGGGTATCGGCCGATACTTGCTGTATCGGAATTCCGATACCGACTTCCGATATTTTTTCAATATCGGAATTCGGCATCGGAATCGGAAGTTCAAAGTTGATTGACAGACTGACGTCATCATGATGCGCGGTGTGTGCGCATCATGATGCGCTGTCATTTCGGGCCTTCCGGGGGTCTCTGCCGGCCTGCCGGGGGGCTGTGCCGGCCTGCCGGGGGGCTGTGTGGACTGCCCGGGGTCTGTACCGGCCTGCCGGGGGGCTGTGCCGGCCTGCCGGTGGTCTGTGCACCCTGTGGGGGTCTGTACCGGCCTGTCGGGGGGCTGTGCCGGCCTGCCGGTGGTCTGTGCACCCTGTGGGGGTCTGTACCGGCCTGCCGGGGGGCTGTGCCGGCCTGCCGGGGGGCTGTGCACCCTGTGGGGGTCTGTACCGGCCTGCCGGGGGGCTGTGCCGGCCTGCCGGGGGGCTGTGCTGATGTCCGGGGGTCTGTGCAAGCATCGTCCGATGGGACTACAAGTCCCATCGGGCGATGCCTGCTACCATGACAGTGATTGACACATTAGCCAATGATGGGACAGTAGTAGTCCCATCATCCGGCTAATGTGTTAAATGTTAAAAAAAAAAAAAAAAAAAAAAAAAAAAAAAAATACTACATACATACTACATGCATGCTACATACATACTACATGCTACATACATACTACATATATACTACATACATACTACATACATACTACATACATACTACATACATACTACATGCATGCTACATACATGCTACATACATACTACATGCTACATACATACCACATACATACTACATACATACTACATATATACTACATGCATGCTACATACATACTACATGCTACATACATACCACATACATACTACATACATGCTACATACTACATACATACTACATACATACTACATGCATGCTACATACATACTACATACATACTACATGCATGCTACATACATACTACATGCATGCTACATACATACTACATGCTACATACATACCACATACATACTACATACATACTACATACTACATGCTACATACATACTACATATATACTACATGCATGCTACATACATACTACATGCTACATACATACCACATACATACTACATACATGCTACATACATACTACATATATACTACATGCATGCTACATACATACTACATATATACTACATGCATGCTACATACATACTACATACATACTACATGCTACATACATACCACATATATACTACATACATACAATACATTCATACAATACATACATAGACATACAGTACATATAACATAGAGTAACATACTTACCAATACTTGTCACATTGTTCCCCGAAGCCATTGTCTTTTCCGGAATAAATATTAACATAACAAACCACAAAAATACTCACCCACGATCCGAAGCAGTCCACGAGTGTGTCCCACGACGATCTTGGGTAGAGAACTGCAGCATCAGCTGATGCTGCCGTTCTCTACGGGCTGCAGGAATCCAATGACGGAAGGTAGGTATCCTTCCGCACTGTATTCCTCCGCCACTTAAAAAAAAAAAAGTCCCTAGTCTCACGAGACTAGGGACTTTTTTTTTTAAGTGGCGGAGGAATACAGTGCGGAAGGATACCTACCTTCCGTCATTGGATTCCTGCAGCCCGTAGAGAACGGCAGCATCAGCTGATGCTGCAGTTCTCTACCCAAGATCGTCGTGGGACACACTCGTGGACTGCTTCGGATCGTGGGTGAGTATTTTTGTGGTTTGTTATGTTAATATTTATTCCGGAAAAGACAATGGCTTCGGGGAACAATGTGACAAGTATTGGTAAGTATGTTACTCTATGTTATATGTACTGTATGTCTATGTATGTATTGTATGAATGTATTGTATGTAGTATGTATGTAGTATATATGTGGTATGTATGTAGCATGTAGTATGTATGTAGTATGTATGTAGCATGCAGTATGTATGTAGCATGCATGTAGTATGTATGTAGTATGTATGTAGCATGTAGTATGTATGTAGTATGTATGTAGTATGCATGTAGCATGCATGTAGTATATATGTAGTATGTATGTAGCATGTAGTATGTATGTAGCATGCATGTAGTATATATGTAGTATGTATCATGTAGTATGTATGTAGCATGCATGTAGTATATATGTAGTATGTATGTAGCATGTAGTATGTATGTAGCATGCATGTAGTATATATGTAGTATGTATCATGTAGTATGTATGTAGCATGCATGTAGTATATATGTAGTATGTAGCATGTAGTATGTATGTAGCATGCATGTAGTATGTATGTAGCATGCATGTAGTATGTATGTGGTATGTATGTAGCATGTAGTATGTATGTAGCATGCATGTAGTATATATGTTATGTATGTAGCATGTAGCATGCATGTAGCATGCATGTAGTATGTATGTAGTATGTATGTAGTATATATGTGGTATGTATGTAGCATGTAGTATGTATGTAGCATGCAGTATGTATGTAGCATGCATGTAGTATATATGTAGTATTTATGTAGTATGAATGTAGCATGTATGTAGTATGTAGTATGAATGTAGCATGTATGTAGTATGCATGTTGTATGTATGTAGCATGTAATTTTTTTTTTTTTTTTTACATTTAACACATTAGCCAATGATGGGACTACTACTGTCCCATCATTGGCTAATGTGTCAATCACTGTCATGGTAGCAGGCATCGCCCGATGGGACTTGTAGTCCCATCGGACGATGCCTGCACAGACCCCCGAAGCCTGCACAGACCACCGGCAGGCCGGCACAGCCCCCCGGCAGGCCGGCACAGCCCCCCGGAGCCTGCACAGCCCCCCGGCAGGCCGGCACAGCCCCCCGGCAGGCCGGCACAGCCCCCCGGAGCCTGCACAGCCCCCCGGCAGGCCGGCACAGCCCCCCCGGCAGGCCGGCACAGCCCCCCGGAGCTTGCACAGCCCCCCGGCAGGCCGACACAGCCCCCCGGCAGGCCGGCACAGCCCACCGGAGCCTGCACAGACCACCGGCAGGCCGGCACAGCCCCCCGGCAGGCCGGCACAGACCACCGGAGCCTGCACAGACCCCCTGGCAGGCCGGCACAGCCCCCCGAAAGGCCCGTACAGACCCCAGAGAGGCTGTACAAGGGCAGGAAAGGGTTTTTCTTATTCCGATACCGGAAGTCCCATAGACTTGAATGGGACTTCCGGTATCGGAATCGGCGATACCGATACTTTTTTTAAAGATCGGCCGATACCATCCGATACGATACTTTGAAGTATCGGACGGTATCGCTCAACTCTACTTATAACCATGTGATATTTCAGTTTTTCTTTTTTAATAAATTTGCAAAAATTTCTATATTTATGTTTTTTTCAGTCAAGATGGGTTGTGGAGTGTACAGTATATTAATGAGAAAAAATGAACTTTTTTTAATTTACCAAATTGCTGTAATGAAATGAAGACTGAAAAATTTAAAGGGGTCGGAATACTTTCCGTACCCACTGTATATGCTCCTTGTGAGAAATGGAAAAAATTGCAGCATTAACTAGTTTCTCTTGTATGTGGGGTCAGACTCGTCCATTCAAGTCTATAGGCGCACAGAAAAACATGGATCCCAAACAGAACATACATATAGCATTTGTTTTTTTACAGTTAATTTCATGTAACTGTAGAGGGGTGAATGTAGACCTTGTAGCAACAAGAGGATTAGTGTGTAGTGTGATGTGTTAATAGATTTCATTCATTTTCATGATAAAAGTTGTTGCATTTTACCCTTATGGCCAATTTGTGTCTCATTTCTCCTGGAAGCGCTGTCTCAAGGCCATCCCTGGAAATGGGGGGGGACTTCTGTCCACTAGGGGGACCATTACCATCATAGGGATATAGGTTACATCACATAGGGTAACGGAAGAGATTAGCCCATTAGTTAGGATGGGTTAGATTAGTTTTTAAAGGAAGCATTTCCTAGTTTAGTTAGACAGAGCGAGTCAGAATGGAGGAGAGAGCATGATGAATCATAGAATCGTAGAGTTGGAAGGGACCTCCTGGGCCATCTGGTCCAACCCCCTGCTCAAAGCAGGATTCGCTAAATCATCCCAGTCAGATGTCTGTCCAGCCTCTGTTTGAAGACTTCCATTGAAAGAGAACTCACCACTTCTCGTGGCAGCCTGTTCCACTCATTGATCACTCTAACTGTCAAAAAGTTTTTTCTAATATCTAATCTGTGCCTCCTCCCATTCAGTTTCATCCCATTGCTTCTAGTCTTTCCTCGTGCAAATGAGAATAAAGTTGATCCTTCTAAAATGTGACAGCCCTTTAGATATTTGTAGACAGCTATTAAGTCTCCTCTCAGTCTTCTCTTTTACAAACTAAACATTCCCAAATCCTGCAACCTTTCCTCATAAGACAGGGTTTGCAGACCGGTCACCATTCTGGTCGCTCTTTTCTGAACTTGCTCCAGTTTGTTGATGTCTTTTTTAAAATGTGGTGCCCAAAACTTGACACAATATTCCAGATGAGGTCTGACCAAAGAGGAGTAGAGGGAAATAATGACTTCACGTGATCTAGACTGTATGCTTCTGTTAATACATCCTAGAATTGCATTTGCCTTTTTTGCTGCTGCATCACACTGTTGACTCATATTCAGTCTGTGATCTATTAGTATACCCAAGTCTTTTTCACATGTGCTGTCACTTAGCCCTATTCCTCCAATTCTATATCTGCTTTTTTCATTTTTATTGCCCAGATGTAGTACTTTGCATTTCTCCCTGTTAAAAACCATTCTGTTAGTTGCTGCCCACTTCTCCAGTTTATTTAAATCTTTTTGAATCCTATCTCTCTCTTCTCTAGTATTAGCTATCCCTCCTAGCTTTGTGTCATCAGCAAATTTAATCAGTTTACCCTCAATTCCTTCATCTAAATCGTTGATAAAGATGTTGAACAATACAGGGCCCAGGACAGAGCCCTGTGGTACCCCACTTGAGACATTCTTCCAACTGGATGTGCAGCCATTTACGACCACTCTTTGGGTCCGATCACTAAGCCAGTTATGAATCCACCTAACAGTTGCCTTGTCCATTCCATACTTAGTCATTTTTTCAATAAGGATTGTATGAGAGACTTTGTCAAATGCTTTGCTGAAGTCAAGATATACTATATCTACAGCATTTCCTTGATCCACCCAATCAGTGATACCATCATAGAAGGAAATTAAGTTAGTCTGACATGACTTATTAGTTAGAAACCCATGCTGACTCTGTTTAATCACTTCATTCTTATCCAGGTATTGACATACATGTTGTTTAATAATTTGTTCAAAGATCTTTCCTGGTATAGAAGTCAGACTCACCGGCCTATAGTTGCCTGGGTCCACCTTCTTCCCCTTTTTGAAGATAGGAACAACATTTGCTCTTCTCCAGTCTTCTGGCACTTCTCCTGTTCTCCAAGAATTTTCAAAGATTATGGAGAGGGGTTCAAAAATTTCTTCTGCTATCTCCTTCAGTACTCTTGGGTGTAATTCATCTGGACCTGGAGACTTGAATTCATTTAGGTTAGCTAAGTGTTTCCTCACTATCTTTCTGTTTATAGATATCCTGGATTCTTCTATTCCCTTAATAGGACAGTGAATAACAGTTGATGTTACATTTCCTTTCTGAGAGAAAACAGATGCAAAATAGGAATTTAAAAGTTCAGCCTTCTCAACATCCTGTCTTACCATTTCATCATTTTCATCCTGTAAAAATCCTATAGCATCTTTGACTTTTCTTTTACTTTTGACATATCCCCAAAATCCTTTAATATTGCTTTTGACATCTCTTGCAAGCCTCAATTCATTTTCAGCTTTAGATAATCTGATTTGTGCCCTGCAGGTTCTGCAGACAGCATTATATTCTTCTTTAGATATGCCTCCCTCTTTCCATTTTATAAACATTTTTTTCTTCCTTTTTAGCATGTGCTTAAGTTCTGTGTTCATCCATCCTGGTTTCCTTAAATGCTTCCTATTCTTCCCTCTTTTCGGAATTGTTAACAACTGTGCTTTGAGAATTTCATTTTTCAAGATTTCCCATCCTTCCTGGACATTTTTGTCTTTAAGGATATCCAGCCATTGGAGTTTGGGAGAGTCAAGAAGTGCTATATAATGATGGTGCCAACGGGTTCTAAGAAAACAGATGTAGCAGAAGCAGAAGGGTTCCTTCAGTGCAAGTCTCCTAACAGTAAAAAGACACATCCCAAGCTTCTTGTGGACGCCGAGGCAGTCTTGGGCTTAGGGCTCGGAAGAGATATTGAGTGTCGTGTCTCTGTCTCTGTGGTGAGGAAGATGTCAGCCGGGTCACAGTCAAAGGAAAAGATGGTGGGCTTCAGGGAAACTGTTATGCCGAATGGGAAGCTCCTGGGACCAACAGAAGATGTTGAGACAGGGGCAGAACAGGCAGAATGAAGTCAAGGACTGATTATACACAGGACCAAGGGAACATCACCAAAAAGGGACTCTGTCTCAATTTGTTTGCTGCAATTGCTTGTATCCATATTACACAGTAAAGCCAAACCTGTTTAAGGGAACCTATGGTCTCTTGTCAAATCTGTAGCTGCAGCTGGATGCGGTCCCATGGACAGATGGTCACATGGACTCTCAACCTACAAGTGAGTAGGTTGGAAGAAGCAGCATGTGAAATGCGCGTCAGGAGTGCTTCTGTGGCCGCCACACAGATTGTACTTATTGTTTCCATGATTTGTTATTGTTGTTATTTCTCTACTGCCCTTACATTGCATTCCATGACTACTTTGGCCTCCTTTGTATTGTCTTTATAGCCACACAATTTTGTCTATAGACTGTTCAGTAGCAGCAACTAGATGTACTTTCAGGAGTCATATTTATTTACTATCATCTAGTATGTTTGTTAATATTGTAATGGGAGGAAAACAGGAGGCTTGTTCTTGTTAAAAATTCATGGGGGTTTATTACTTCATAAACCCCAGAAGCCAAACAGAAAATATACAGCCTTTATATCAGGTAAATACAACACAAAATATCCATAGCAGGGCTCTGCTCCACCAGGCCTGTGGGCACACAGGCTGGGTAGCGTCCAGTAATCAGGCTCAGTCTGGAGCCAAACACACAGGAGGTCTTCTCCCTCCCAACACACAGACCATGTGCCAAACAATAGCCTTCATTATATAGGCTGTTAACCACATCCAGAGGTGAGGTATGTGGATAGCCATACCTGCCCATCTCTCTCAGCTACCCACAACCCGGTCCCAGGTGCACGAAACAAACATTTTAGTGCTTATGTGCACTAGAGAAAATACTCTGGGTTACATCACAGAGAGCAGCCATCTCTGTGACACATACCTCCCAATGACTACACGGCTATTAGCCTCCTTATATTATATATTCATTTATCTTATATTACTTTCATCGTTTGAGTAGCTATTTTTGCCTGTGTGATATTTCCTAAGGTGTGTATCATTATTAATGTAGGATTTTACTTGCACAATAATTTGATAATTTTTAGTGAAATCACCCTTTTCTGTCTCAAACAAGTTTTCAATATAAGCCATATACTGATGTACCAGCAGCTGTATTTACTCTTTAAGTGCATATTGTGGCCAAAGCAAAGGCCTGACTTTTTCACCCACTAACCAATTCAATTACTTTACAGCAATGAAGGACCTTCAACTATTTTCAAGAAAACTTATTTTGAAAAAGCTCCATGCTGGAAGTCATATCTCTGAGGCACTGAGTGATGTTGAAAGGGAAGCACCCCATGATTTGGAGGATCTGCTCGCTGAGCAGAGTAGCCCATGCACAAGTAAGTTTCCTCCCCTGGTTTGGCCTAAGTCCACTCGGTTCCCTCCTTTGTCTATTAGTCCATCTGTTGATATTTTTACTAAATTGGTAAGTGATGATTTTAAAAAAACTATCCTCCAGAAGGAGATTCAATAACCTTACCCATAAACAACGCCAGACAATCTCCCAATTACAATCTTTGGGGGATGTAGTTTTCAAGCCGGCAGACAAAGGGGGAACATAGTGGTGTGGCCCAACCAGAAATACGAACGGGAGGCATTTCGCCAACTAAGGGACCCAGATACGTACTTGAAACTTTCTTCTGATCCCACGGCCTCATTTTTACAGGAACTTCAATTGATTCTTGAGAGGGCATTTGAGAGTGGTATTATTACCAAAAAAGTCTTTGATGGGTTAGTGGTTAGGTCCCCTAGGACCCCCACATTTTATCTCCTACCCAAGATCCACAAGGGTGCCCTTGACCCCCCGGGGCACCCCATCGTGTCGGGTATTGGTGGCATGTGTGAACCTGTATGTCAATTTATTGACTTTTATCTGAAACCACTTGTGGAATCACTGCCTTCCTATATCCGTGACACGACGGACATCCTGGCACGGGTCGATGGCATCCTTGTGGAACCTTCCACTCTTCTGTTGACTGCAGATGTGGAAAGTCTGTACACCTGTATTGATCATTCGGTGGGTGTGGATGCTGTCTGCCGTTTTTTGGGGGCCTCCAACCTGGATGGCCCTCTATGTGAACTGATCCTTGAGTTGGTCGACTTTATCCTTATCCACAATTTTTTTGTCTTTAAGGACCAATTTTATCTGCAGAAGTGGGGCACAGCCATGGGCACGGCCTGTGCGCCCTCGTACGCCAACCTTTTCCTTGGAGCCTGGGAGAGAGATGTGTTTGGAGACGGAGGTCCGCAGGGCGTGTCCCATGTGCTATACTGGTACCGCTAATTAGACAATGTTCTATTCTTGTGGGATGGGACAGTCGACCAGCTCGGGGATTTCATGAGGTCATTGAGTGAAAATACCTGTAACATCAATTTAACATATTCTTTTGACGATACGCATGTAGACTTCCTAGACATCCATCTGGAAGTCGATGCTGACAGGCGCATCCAGCCGGATGTATTCAGGAAGCCCACGTCTGTTAACTCTCTATTACACGCTACATCTGCCCATGATTCCGCCACTGTGAGGGTCATCCCGGTCGGACAGTTCCTCCGCATGCGGCGCATCTGCTCCACCGATGATCGATTTGAGAGACAGGCCCAAGAATTAAAAGATCGCTTCCTAACTAGAGGGTATAGTCGCAGGTGTATAAAGTCTGGTTACAACAGAGTGAGACATACTCCACGCAGCAGTCTTTTACATCCTACCCGGAAGAGTGGAATACTAGATGGAGATGGACCGATCAGGTTCATTTCCACTTTCAATCATGAGTGGCACAATATGCATGCCATTTCACGCAAGCACTGGTCTATTCTTGGGACAGATCCATCCTTGAGGGCCGTCCTGGGAAGCTCTCCCTCTATGACACCACACAGATCCAAGAATTTAAATGACCTTTTGGTACGGAGCCATTATGTTCCTACTCCTAGGAACTTTTTTGATTCCAGTGGTCCGGTGCATGGGTCTTTTTCATGTGGGCACTGCCCTGCCTGCACCAATGTCCTGCGCTGCTTTACCTTCAGTTCCTCAGACGGCACAAGGGAATTTAAGATCAGATATCGCATTTCATGCAGCACCTCAAATCTGATCTACTACGCCACATGCCCGTGCCCTAAGATATATGTGGGTCTCACCACTAGGGAACTGAGGGTGCGGGTGCATGTGCGGGACATTGGCGCGGCCAAGGCGGTGTCTGATTTGGCTGAGTTAAAAGCAATCCCCCGACACTTTCGGTTACAACATCACTGTGATGCAGGATTGCTGAAAATTTGGGGGATTGACGCACTCCACATGGGCATTAGGGGTGGCGATTATTAAAAAATCCTCGCACAAATGGAGGTGAAGTGGATTGTCCAGTTGGAGACCATGACTCCGAGGGGACTCAACGAGTCTTTGAACTTCGCCCCCTTCCTCTAGTCCATATGCCCATGTTTGCATACTCGCACACTGTTTTTATGAATTTAAATTGTGAATTCCAGTGTGTGATTATCAGTGCATTGTACTGACACTTAGAACTTTTGTGTAGTTTCTATTTTCCGTGATTTTTCCTTGTTATTTTTTTGCCTTCACATAATCCCGTATCTCCCCATGGTTCCTTGGCAGCCTTTTCTCTTTTTGTTTTTAAATGTTTTTAACTTTATAAGTGTTTTTTCACTAATTTTATCTTTTTTCTTTTTTCATATTTAGTTCTTTAGTCTACAGTATCCCTCTGCTCTGGACACTGATGTGGTTTCATTCTATATTTGGACTGCTTCTATCAAGTATATGCAGCACTACATG
Organism: Dendrobates tinctorius; assembly: GCF_039654945.1. NCBI lineage: Eukaryota > Metazoa > Chordata > Amphibia > Anura > Dendrobatidae > Dendrobates > Dendrobates tinctorius. The sequence continues at coordinate 34,948,523 of NW_027361733.1, forward strand.
GACATTAATACATGTTCTATGATTCGGGTTGCCATTATTTTGCTGTATATTTTTTATAATACCGCCATATGTTCTATTTATCTTTGTACTTATCCACAATAATTAATTAAATGCTGTTATTACATGTATGCGTTTGGAAAAATGCTATATATATATTGTGGTATGTTATTTACTTATGGTGGGTATTTAAATATTGTATGTATTTTTTATGGCATGTATATTAATCTATCATGTATCTTCTTTATTTAAGTTTTTGTCCCATGCATTTGCTGCATTTATCCTTTTTTAATTTCTCCCTTTTTGTCCTCTTTTTATTATTGATGGCCGTGCGAATCGCTCCTGGCATCAGCGGCTCCACCTTGCAGCCGGCATCTATATGTACTGCGCTCACGTCTGGGCTAATGCCCGGCGCGTGCGCTCTAGTACATGATGCCTGTACTGCTCTGCAGGACCTGCTGTTGCGGGGGCGCATGTGCCGAGGGCGCCACTGTCATTGGTTGATTCCGGTCACATGACTAGGTTCAGGAGCTATTTCAAGGTCCTGTGTGGACCTTTCTATTAGACTCCTCTTGATAAAGCGGCCTGAGGCGCCGTGAAATGCATGTCGGGGGTGACATGACCTGGTTCTCCCTCTCCTCCCTGTTTCGGTAAGCTCCATTGTGGTCAATCTTGATACTGCCTTGCCGCTGCTCGCAGCCGGTTATTACATTATATAGGCGCTACTTTTCACCGCCTTGGTGGCGTTTTACTTTGTATTTAAATTTTGGGCGCCATTATTGTATACTCTATGGTTTACTGGATATATGTCCACGATGAGGATGCCTGCTGAGACCCTTTTTCCATCCTGGTGAGAGGAGCGGGGAATTTGGGTTGATACCGTCTGTATTGTTTGATTGGTACTTTGTCACACATATACTGTATTATCTGTAGCACTTTTTTTCCAAATAAAGTTTTGATAATTTTATATGCAAATTACCACATGCTCTCATGTTTTCTCCTGGATTCTACAATATTGTGGCCAATACCTATGTGTGATATTTCCTTTTTTATTGCTGTTTTTAATACAAAAAAAGTTTGGCAACATAGTAAAAACATAAGTTTTGTATATTTATTGGCTATTGTTCCCATATTTATTATTGGTTTTCTCTACAAGTGAGTAAAGAACGAACCTCACAGCACAACAGCTTACTCCTGTCTGACTCCTGTTTTAGAAGAAGGGTTACAGGGCAAAGAGAACTCCATTCTAGCCCACTGCAAACCATATAAGTGTGGTTTTTGAAGTATCTTTTTTTCACTGTTTTTTCACAAAAGGTTTTCAGCCTTTTAACTTAAATGTTTGAACAGGAAGCATATTCAAAGAGAATCTCATGCCATCTTTTAACTGCTTCAGGTTTCAAAAGACATCAAGCAGCTAAAAGTGTATAAGTGACCGACCCATTTTTTAGGCGTTTTTATTTCTGAAAATGCTCCATACTTTACAATACAAGTCAATGGGAAACCTCAAAGACTCCCAGAAGATACGTTGGTTTTTGAGTGATTTCCCAGTTTTTTAGCATCAGAAACCATTAGCAAAGTTTTCACTTTTCTATTAAGAAAGAAAGGAAAAAAAGAAAAGAAAACACAAATAGAAAAGACAACCCAAAAAGAATGAAAAAGGCTAAAAAAAAAATACCGGCCGTCAAAAACAACGAAGCAAGAGCTCAGGGAACAAGAAAATGATGCAAGTAAATTCTGAAGTAAAATTTGTACTCAGTGAAGACACACTTTCCCGTTAAAGAGATTGAAGATGGCAGTTACTATGGATGCAATTCAATATAGACGGGAGGAGAGAGGAGCTACAGGCAGAGCTCCTCCCTCCTCCTGACCCTCCTATCTAGATAGAATCTTCTCAGTAGCAGCTCTCATCTTCTGTAATGTAATAATCTGCCTTCACTGAGTACAGATTTTACCTCAGAACTGAGAAGTTTGATAAATGATGAATTCTGGCAGAGAAAGAAGCAGATCTCTCTGACAAGATGAATTACAAACATGCTTATTTTCATGAGTACTATTGATTTATGAAATGAAAATTAAAACATCGGTTAGACTTTAAAATATTTCTGGCTGCTATATTCTGATATAACTGCATTCCTGACTGCTTTCTTCTCTGTTAAGTCATCCGCACTGATATTTTTTGAACAGATTATTACTGTAGATCACGTACACACTCTGTGATTGTCCTAGTTTGTGATCACCACTTACATTAGCCTATAAAAAGTTGCATTTAAAACCATTTTATTGTGCCAACTTTTTTTGGTAAGGGCAAACACATGGCCACATAATATTGCTAAAAAACGCACATTTATAGGTAAAAATGTGCAGCGGTAATATGTATTGATGAGCGAGTATACTCATTGCTCGGGTTTTTCCGAGCATGCTCGGGTGTCCACCGAGTATTTTGGCGGGCTCGGAGATTTAGTTTTCATCGTCTCATCTGCATGATTTGTGACTTGCAGACAGGCTGAATACATGTGTGGAATGCCTGTTTCTTAGGGAATTCCCACATGTATTCAGACTGTCTACAAGTCGCAAATCATGCAGTTAAGCCAGCGAAAACTAAATCTCTGAGCACGCCAAAGTACAAGGGGGGTCACCCGAGCATGCTCGGGAAAACCCAAGCAACGAGTATACTCGCTCATCACTAGTAATATGCAGCATTGCACTACAATCTACTGAAAGTTGGAAAGTGCAATAATTACACTACAGAATATCTCTGTGGAGTCCACACCAATGGGAATGTAATAGAATACAACGCATTTGTCTGTCATATGATATAAATACGCCGGGACAGAAATGATGGTACTCCTGAAAATAATGTGACAAAAGGGACATGTTAAATCAAGGTGTGCCCACTAATTAGCATCACAGGTGTCTACAATCTTGGAATCAGTGAGTGGGCCTGTATAGAGGGCTACAGATACTCACTGTGCTGCTTTGCGACATGGTGTGTATCACACTCAACATGTACCAGAGAAGGAAATAGTTGTCTCAGGAGATTAGAAAGGAAATTATAAACAAGCATGTTAAAGGTAAAAGTTATAAGACCATTTCCAAGCAGCTTGATGTTCCTGTGACTACAGTTGCACATATTATTCAGAAATTTAAGCTCCATGGGACTGTAGCCAACGCCAAGCTCCCTGGACGTGGCCGCAGGAGGAAAATTGGTGACAAATCAAAGAGACGGATAATACGAATGGTAGCAAAACAGCCCAAAAAAACATCTAAACAGATTAAAGGTGAACTTCAAGCTCAAAGAACATCAGATTCAGATAGCACCATCCATCGTTGCACAAGCCAAAGTGTACTTCATGGGAGATGACTAAGGAGGACACCATTGTTGAAAAAAAATCATAAAAAAGCCAGACTGGAATTTGCCAAACTACATGTTGACAAGCCGCAAGGCTGTGGGGAATGTCCTATGGACAGAAGAAACAAAAATTGAACTTTTTGGCAGGGCACATCAGCTCTATGTTCACAGATGGAAAAAGGTAGCATATCAAGAAAAGAACACTGCCCCTACTGTGAAACATGGAGGAGGCTCTGTTATGTTCTGTGACTGCTTTGCTGCATCTGGCACAGGGTGTCTAGAACCTGTGCAGGGTACAATGAAATCTCAAGACTATCAAGGGATTCTAGACAGAAATGTGCTGCCCAGTGTCAGAAAGCTTGGTCTCAGTCGCTGGTAATGGGTCTTGCAACAGGATAATGACCCAAAACGCACAGCTAAAAACACCCAAGAATGGCTAAGAGGAAAACATTGGACTATTTTGAAATGGCCTTCTATGAGCCCTGACTTAAATCCTTTTGAGTATCTTTGGAAAGAGCTGAAACATGCCATCTGGAAAAGGCAACCTTCAAACACGAGACAACTGGAGCAGTTTGCTCTTGAGAAGTGGGACAAAATACCTGTCGAAAGGTTCAGAAGTCTCTGTTAGGAGTGGCGGAAGACACTAAATAAAAATAAATAAAGTGCCTTCGCCACTCGGGGTCCACCGTGCGGTGGATGGAAAAACTGCTGCTAAAAGAGGCAGAGCACTATGGCGGTAATGTGCACAGGGTTTTAACTGCACCCAGTGCACTGAAGCAAGCTCTGTTGTGCTCACAGAGCTGCAGGAACAAAGCATAAACTAAACGCTGAGTCTGTTCAGGGTCACAGACCTTCAGCGACACAGACATGGTATTAAGGGTCACAGGAGTAGCCTTAGGCAACAGGACTACTCCGTCTAGACCTACCGTAAAATGAGGTGTGTGGCGTCGCAACTGCGGACGCAGAGATAAGCTGCAACTGCAGCGTGGCAAGAACTGAGCCGCAGGCAAGGCGCTGCAATAACGCTGGCGCAATGCAGACACTAAGCTGCTGAGCAAGCTGGAGCTAAGGCGTGCTGGCGCTAGCGCTGTTACTGGCTGAACCCAAGCACTCACACAATCGTATTATCAGAGGGAAGGGGTTTCTTAATAAGTCAGTCACCAGTCCAAGCATTCATCACCACACATACAGAAGCAAGCATGAAAAATATTAGCGCATGGCGGAACAGCCATGCCTGCTTTTTATACCAAATGGGACCTTCCGGAAATCTCCAAGGCTCCAGGAGGAGCCAATAGGATTCAACACAGGACCTGAGCACCTGACTCCCGAACTCCAACGGGAGTTCGTCCCATGAGCATGCTCAGTTGAGGGAACAAAGGACTTAGCCTCTGGAGAGAGTTGCCGCAAGGCACTCTCCTCTGCAATCTCCTCTGCAGCAGATGAAGCGCAGGAGACTGCAGAATGTAAGGGTCTAGATTTCATTATAGGAGAGGAAGAAATCTGACTGCTAACAGTCTCATTGACAGATACAGGAATCGTTTGATTGCAGTGAACGCCTCAAAAGGTTGTGCAACAAAATATTACGCTAATGGTACCATAATTTCTGTCCAGGCCTATTTCATGAGTTTTATTTTTTTTTAATTCTGTGGAAGCATGTTGAAAAGCAATGTCTGACTTTCATTTGCTCATTTTCATAGATTTTTGATTTATCATTACTTTTATCAGATTCAAGTTATTTCTGTCACCATTGTGGGTTTTGCTGTCATTAAACAAGGGGTACCAACAATTTTGACCATGTGTCTGTATATATATATATATATATATATATATGCTGTGTAAATATAATATATGTATGCATAAATATATATATATATATATATATATAGTGTGTCTTTTATTTGTTTCTTTTATAGATGATTTCTCAGCAGTCTCCTTACAGTCAGAGGCGAGATTATAATGAAAAGTATCACCTCTATACACTGCTGATAACATGGTATCCACCAATTACAATAGGGGATGTCACAGCTCACCCTGCTCCTCCTCTCTTCACAATGACCTTTTCACACTCTCAGTAAAGAAGAACTCCTCCACCTCCCATCAAAATTTGTATATATTTAATATATTGCAGCCATCATATTCTATAGCACTGTGTACTTACAATTGCTCATTTTGCCCTTATACCCTGTTAATTCTTCTCTTTTCCATTAGGTCTACGTCAAAACCGCAGCAAATCCTGAACGTGGGAAAGTACCCTCATGAGTTGAAGAGGGGAATGATTCATGTAGGGACAAGAGACTTCCTGGTTCTTGGTAGAGCGGAGAAAAGAGACCAAATAGCTGGGTATAAAGGTAAAATTAGCAATTGTAAGTACACTGTGTTATATGACGACTGCAATATATTAACAGGATAAAAACTTTGATGGGAGGAGGGCTTCTTTAAATGCTTCAATACAAATGAAAGTGACTGTTCATTGCTGCTAATGTACATGTGCATTTTCTGAAAGAACGTACAAATTAGCCTTAGTACTTAGTGCGAAAATTGAAAGATTTCTATTTTGTATTTTTTTTAAATACAGATTGTGATATGAAAGACTGCTAAAAATGTTTAAAACTAAATGTAACAAAATTCTGATCTATGCGTTTGGTAAAGTTCTTGTGACACATTGCCTTTTATACTGCCATTTTCAGCACATTTCACATTTTGAGTCTTCCTTTACTTATACAACTGTTTGCCCATGACTTAACCCTTACAATATGGTCTTTATGCTGTATTACAGAGCACCACATGCAGCCCAGTCACTAGATTTACTACAGTAATTATAATAGTGTACAGGGAGAATATAGTATTACTATGAATCTCATAAAGACATACACGTCTTCTATGGAGACTTCTTTGCTTATTGGGGTAGGAATCGGGATGCTAAAAGTTAAATTGAAAAGGAAACATGATGATAAAGCACAAGAAAATTGCAAAATTTCCACAAAAGGAAATATTTACCTCCCTGTGAAAATATAGATTGGATGTACAGCAACAAATGTATTTGATTAAACAGTTTCATTTCTCAGTTAAAGGGAAGATGTCTAGTAGTGTGAAATCTCACAATGTGCTGACACAGTCTGAATCAAGGTCACAGTCAGGACAGGCTGCACATTGTCAGTTCAGATGTGATGGAGCATGCCCTCGCACCGCTCCACTCTGCTGTCTTATTGGGTTTCTGCACAGCGACAGACAACGGGCTGCTCTCTACATGCATGCAGCAAATAGCCAAACTCCTATACAGGGTCTTCGTGATTACAACACTGTAAAACATTCCTTAAAAGACATGTTCCCAGTGACACATGAAAATTAAAATCAGAATATTGCACCGGCATATCATTACTTACACTTAGTTATTAACCATTTCACTTGGATTTACAGGATGTCAATGTTGTGCATAAATTTCTTTCCACACAGAGTGATATAAATATCTAATATGTTGCTAATACAGATCCAAAAAGCTTTGAAAAGAGTCCTACATAGATTAGTTTAAGTACTAACCATTGCGTAGCTGCAGCAGATCACAAGGCAGCGTTATTTCTGTGCAAGAAAATAAAAATCATCATCACCTTTACTTATGTAATCGCTGTGCAGCTTGGAGCTTTTGAGGGAATGCATAGGCCTTGAGATATTCATTGACTTTTTTTTGTCTTACTACTGGTAAAATTGCAATAAGAAATGCACGCTTGTTTCTTATAAGGATTAATGAGCACGTCAACACCCCAATTCTTTAGAAAATATAATATGAGGTTATCAGCAAGCTGCCCATCAGACAATGGAGACCACTGCACCCCGGCTGCTGGTTATCCACTCGTCAACTGCACTGCAATGCTGAGGTTTTCCCTCCTGCAATCAGACGTGCATATATCCGAGGCTGAGTCAGCACCATTGTCTTTTTTTTTATTGGATGATCCGCAAATAACACTTTCAATTTATTCTAAAATGGAGCCATTCATTAAAGCCCCCACCCTTCTCAACGTCTTCTGTCACCTCAGCCAAACGACAGAAAGAATTAGAGGGAGGTTTGTTTCTTTCTTGCCAATCACTTTAACTAATGTTCAAAAAGTCATTTATTTTATCTGCAGTATTAACTATAGTATCACTTTTATAATTTGGGATGGTTGATGCATGTTGGATACACCTGCTGTAGTGTAGCACTGCATCATTGTACTACCAGTATGTTTCTATTTGACTTTTATTTAACATCCAATATACGGTAAGTTTTAAACAGCTCATGAAAATTATGAAATTTGCTAGCACCTTGAAGTGCTCCCACACTTTGAGAACATGGAATCTGGAAAGGATATGCCTGTCTAATAAGCCTCCTGTTCCCTTTCTGTCCCCATCCGTAGCATAGCTACTAGGGGGGTAGAGGGTGCGATCGCCCGGGTCCTACCTGTAGCTATACCTACAGTATATCGGCTGCACACACTGATATAGCTGTGCAGTAGAGCAAGGAGACATGATATCTCTGCACTACCGCTCTTCGTTCTGAAGACTGCAGGTCACATTCAGCCTGTGGTCTACAAAATGGCAGGATGATGCAGTGCCTGAATCCATGGCGCACATACCGGATGTCAGAGTCTCAGCGCGGTGACGTCATCGCACGACCCTGGACCTCGACACCCTATGTGTGAGCCTGTGCGTTTCAGGGTCCTAGATTAGGTGAGTATATGATGTTTTTTATTTTAACTAAAACTTGAGGCTTCATACAGGGGGGGGCATCATATATTTTAGGGGCTACTGTGGAGGGCCCTCAAAATGTGGGGCCATTATATACCATTCGCGTACTATTATGTGGGTGATTATATAATGCTGCAGCTAATGTGGGGACCATTATATAGTGTGGCTGCTAATGTGGGGTCATTATACTGTTCGGGTACTACTATGGGGATAATTATATAGTGTGGCAGCTAATATGGGGACCATTATCCATTATGTAGTGTGGCAGCAAATATGAGGATCATATAATTTTGCAGCTAATGTGGGATCCAATATCTAGTGTGGCAGCTAATATGGGGATCATTATATAGTGTGGCATCTAATATGGTGACCATTATACAGTGTGAGGACTACTAGGGGGGGTCATCATACTGTGTTTAAAGGTAGCAGTGAGGAAATCATACTGTGTATATGGGAGCTATGGACCAATTTTACAGTGTGAGGAGGATTACTATGGACCCATCATACTGTTTATAAAGGAGCTGTGGGCCCATTATACTGTGTATAGGAGAGTTGTGGGGCATTATAATTTGTAAAACGGAGCTATGGGGGCATTATACAGTGTATAGGGGATCTGTGAGCCCATCACGCGGTGTATGGGGGAGCTGTAGGCCCATTATATTGTGTATAGGGAAGCTTTTAGCTCATTACACTGTGTATAGAGGAGTTGCACATGGGGGACTCAAAGGACATTGTGACGTATTCTGCTCTGTCGGTTTCTAGAGTGGACCCTCTGGGTCGTGGCACCACCCACCTAGGGCGAGCTGACCTTGTGATGACTGCCCCCTATACAGGTAGTGTCAGGGGCAAGACCAAGGGGGTGAGCCACCACGACTGCTGGAACCAGACGGCCGGCTCATGGAAGACAGAAGAGTGAGTGTCTGGCAACTGGGAACATGCAGGGTACAAGACAAGGCAAAGCGTGGTCACAGGGTTTCTCCAGTAAAGCGTGGTCTCAGGGTTTCACCAGGTACAAGACATAATTAAGAGAACACAGAGATACATAGCAAGGCACGTGCGAAGGCACACCAAGGTCCAAGGCATGGTGCATGCTAGGAGACACACCAAGGTCCAGGGTTCAAGGTAGGGACTGCATGTGCTAGGAGGCATGCCAGGGTTCAGGCAAGGGCCTGCGCGTGCTAGGAGGCACGCCGGGGTTCAGGCAAGGGCCTGTGTGTGCTAGGAGGCACGCCAGCGTTCAGGCAAGGGTCTGAGTACTAGGCAGGGTTCTGGCTAGGACCTGCACGTGCTTAGGGAGCACAAGGACGAACGCCAGGGATCAGGCAAAGACCTGCACGTGCCAAGAGGCACGAGGTGCACAGTGCAGGGACAGCGTGAGTGCAAGGAAGCACAGAGGGCACGACTGGGGCACTGGCAGGCTGGTCGAGCTGAGGCACAGACAGGCGGGCACATGCAGGGCCTCTCTGACCTGTCCTGGCACCTGCGCACTGCAGTGCTTTGCTCTACCCTCAACAGGACAGATAAGTACACCTGTGCAGGAGCACGATGCTGGGCAGCCTGTGAAGCAAGCAGGAGAGTGGCATCGCAACAAGATGGGAGGCGCCAGACCAGGACCTGCGACAACCATCGGACTGGACAGCCCAGCAAGTAAATATAACTAAAGTTATTTTTCTTCTCTTGCAGGTGGGACAAGGGGCTTATCTACAGCATGATACAATGTTGTAGATAAGCCCTGAAAGGCGGTGGCCGTAACTCGTATCGACCATACCTGGTGACAGGTTCCCTTTTATCTTTGGTACAGAAACCTTTGTTTGCAATTTTAGAGGTCAGACATTTCCTCTAGCTCTTGACAAAGTTTGCACACACTGCAGCAGGGATTTTGACCTACTCCTCCATATAGATCTTCTCCAGATCTTTCAAGTTTCGGGGCTGTACCTGGGAAAAATTGACTTCCAGCTCCCTCCAAAGATTTTCAACTTGTTTCAGGTCTGGAGTCTGGCTAGGCCACACCAGGACCTTGAAATGCTTCTTACGGAGCCACTCCTTAGTTGGCCTGGCTGTGTGTTGGGTCATTGTCATGCCGGAAGACCCAGTCACTACCCGTCTTCAATGCTCTTACTGAGGGAAGGAGGTTGTTGGCCAAAATCTCGAAATACATGACCCCATCCCTCCTCCCTTCAATACGGTGCATTCGTCCTGTCCCCTTTGCAGAAAAGCACCACTAAAGTAAAATTTTTTCCCGCATCATGCTTTACGCTTGGTACGGTGTTCTTGGGGGTTGTACTCACCTTTCTTCTTCCTCTAAACACGGCGAGTGGAGTTAATACCAAAAAGTTCTATTTTGGTCTCATTTGACCACATGACCTTCTTCCATGAATCCGCTGGATCATCCAGATGGTCATTGGTGAACTTCAAACAGGCATGGACATGTGCTGGCATGAGAGTAAATGCCTTCAGGATTTTAATCCATGATAGTGTAGTGTGTTACTAATGGTAATGTTTGAGATTGTGGTCCCAGCTATCTTCAGGTCATTGACCAGGTCCTCCTGTGAAGTTCTGGGCTGATTCCTGACCTTTCTCAGAATCATCCTTACCCCACAAGGTAAGATCTTGCATTGTTGGAGTGTGATTGGTTGATTCAGTGTGTGGACATGTGTCTTTTATACATGTATCAAGATCAAACAGGTGCAATTAATACTTACAATGACTGCAGAGTAGAAGTGTTTCTTAAAGAAAAATGAACAGGTCTGTGGGAGCCAGAATTCTTGCTGGTTGGTAGGTGATCAAATACTTATTACATGCGATAAAATGCAATTTAATTATTTAAAAATCATACAATGTGATTTTCTGTTTTATTCTTAATTTTTTATTTTAGGCTCTGTTTTTTTGTAGGTTTGAAAACTTGGAAAATTGGCAGTATATTATATACTCATTTTCCCCACCGTATAGTTTTCTTTGAAACAATTGTACCTGCTGATTCCAGGTCTTTTCATAGCTTTACACAGGTGGTCCTTGGTTCTTGGACAACTCTTCTGATGATTGATTTCACCCCTTAGTCTGAAATCTCGTGGGGAGCACCTGTTCGTGGCCAGTTTTTATGGTGAAATTATGTTCTTTCCACTTCCGGATTATGGCCCCAGCAATGCTCACTGGAATCTTCAGTAGTTTAGAAATTCTTCTGTAATAAATGCCATCAATATGTTTTGCATCAATAAGGTGGCGAATGTCTTGAGACATCTCACTGGTTTTACCCATCATGAGATGTTTCTTGTATGGCACCTTTAATTTATGGACCTCTATGGTTTGATTTCTTTCTCTGTGTGGGTTGGATGGGTTGTTATCGACAGCTGTTGAGAATTTCATGTCAAAAGAATCGTAATAAATATATTTACTTATAAAATTGGTGACGTGTTCAATACTTATTTCACCCACTGTATGTATGTAGTTGTGCATACAGATATGAGAAAAAATATATTTAACATAAAAACATGATTTGGTCATTACTGATGACGCATTCCCTTTAAGACCAGGGAAAATTGCAGTTTACATACAGTATGTCTGCTAGAAGAGCAGTGTTCATTCCACTTGGGACATCTACTACAACCATTCTTGTAAGTGGTGAATAGTAGAATATTGCTCAGCAAAATAAGAAAATGATTTATATATATGCTAATATATATTCCCGGAATGTACCCAGGACTCATTACACTAGGGACACGGATATTATAATATCTTCCACAATGTATGATTCATTTGTGGATTCAAGATAACATTATATCTGTTTTATGTCACTTAGAATCCGGATACATGGTAATGTTATCCTTATGAATCAGTTGCTTGATTCTTGCTATTATCAAGAAACTAAAGGAAGCCACAAACATCAGATAGGTGATGTCCAAATGCTCATTCCTCTCCCAATCCTTCCATAAACATGCACACTCTCTATAAGAGATGACAGTGCATAATTGTCGATGGCTTATCTCCAGGAAGAAATAAAGTACTGACTAGATTCTTCCTCCCCTAATGTCATCTTTAGGTGGAAGGTAGGAGGCAGCCATGCACAAGAGATAATCAGTAAGTTCCTCCAAAACTTTTGCATTTTGTCAACTGTAATGTGTAAGGGGATTAAGAGTTTATCCACATAGTAAAGCTGTGCACCCATGTGCATAAGTTCCGTATGGCAGCATATGGAGGCAAAGTTGTATAGAGGTAGAGTTTGGCTTGTAGAACTCTGTGGCACCACATTATGGATAGGTACACATAGACCCATGACACTGTTGCTTGCATAAGATGGAAATTATGCGAACACTTTTATGTTTAAAGAGGCCGTCCAGTCACAAGGTATTGATAACCAGTACTTAAGATAGGTTGTTATTATTATCAGATATTTGGGAGTCTGACACCCAACAAACACAGTGCTCAGTTGCAAGCAACTTTTGCAGAGTGTCCTTTTAAGCAAGAATTTTTTTGACCAATAGTTTTTGAAACAATGTGGGTTTATTTATACCCAACCTTTACAAAGTACATCTAAACACCAGTGATGTACACAGGTTTGTGTTCTCACAGAACATTTATTTAACCCATACTTCTTTAAATTCCTTTAGCAGTATTGACTCTTATAAGAAGGATTAGTTGACCTTGCAGTGTTTTTCAAAAGTTATCAAAATGTCTTTACAATTCTGATGGCTGTGTAGATTATAAATTCTTCATTGAATCTGCTTTCTGTGACAACCGTGCACTAAACCGCAGCTGCACCAAAAAGGAATAGTGAGGGAGGCTTTCAGAAAACTATATTTATTCATACTGTTAATATCTGGCACAGCCCAGAAAGCGCTCCCTCAATATGTGGCCTTGTTTTACCTTTCTTCCCATCAATATTAAACTGCTAAATATAACAGTAAGATTAAGTTAATACCATGGGCTGTAACCTGTGATATAAATCCTTCCTTGGTACTCATATGTCTAAATACTGTGTGCAGACTCCTATGTACAGCTTATCATTGTAGTCGATTGTTCCCAGAGACAAATCTATATTTGGGGATTTCTGTTTATACAGTTTCCTATTATAGTCGTATTGGTTTACAAGTGTTTGTTATAAGGGATGTAAAGATAAAGAAAATGTGCACTAGTGTCTAATTTTGTGCTGTAAGAACTAATAAATGGTACATTATTGAAGGATGTAAGATTACTATTGAGGGCGGCAAAGAAATGATGTGAGTATAATAGTGGAACTGCTGAGTGCTGCACCTTTACTGCAACGCAGCAAAACTGCAGCTATGTAGATGCCTTGGTTTTCCTTTGAGGTTCACTGCAAAATGTAAATGGATGTACTGTATATACACTTTTTGCCGCAGTTTTACTACAATTGCAGTAAAACCGCAGCTGTAACACCACGTGTGAGTGCATTCAGTTCTCGTGCCATGATGAGGTAGTGCTGCATTTTGTGTGTCTGAACCATTACTATCCCCAATTAATACAATAAAACAGATAGTAATATCCTCCAACAAGATCATATCATCATAATTGTCCTATAACAATTGTACTATACATTCTGGTATAAAAGAGTTGCTCGTAGACATAATTCCCTTCAACACAATATGAAAAGGAAAAATATTGCAAGCCAAAGTAATATTATAGTGACTTAAAATTTACTATTAGGGATGAGCGAGTAGTGAAATACTCGGACTTGCTGTACTCGTTACGAGTAGCTCCTAATACTCGGGTACTCGTAACGAGTAGCGAGTCCAATGTAATTCTATGGGAAATGCGAGTAATGGGCTGTATGTGTGTGCTTGGCTGGGCGGGGACTGTGCCGGGCTGTGCTGGACTGTGCTGGGCTGTGCAGGTACTGTGCGGGGACTGTGCTGGGCTGTGCGAGACTGTGCAAGACTGTGCTGTGCTGTGCGGGACTGTGCTGGACTGTGCAGGGACTGTGCTGAGCTGTGTGGGACTGTGCTGGGCTTTGCAGGTAATGTGCCGGGCTGTGCGGGACTGTGCTTGGCTTTGCGGGGACTGTGCCGGGCTGCGCTGGGCTGTGCTGGGCAGTGCGGGGACTGTGCCGGGATGTGTGGGACTTCTGGGCTGTGCGGGGACTGTACAGGGCTGTGCAGGACTGTGCCAGGCTGCGCAGGACTGTGCTGGGCTGTGCGGGGACTGTGTGGGCTGTGCCGAATATTGCGAGTAGTGAAATTTACTCGCCAGGATTCGAGTACCGCGAGTATCGCATTACTCGCTGAGTACCGAATCCTAATGAGTATACTCGCTCATCCCTATTTACTATATAATTAAGTTTCACTTAAAGAGTCACTTTAATTTTTATATTATAAAGCAATAGTACACATGAAAATAAGAAATTCTGTAATATATCTTATCAGGGAAATCTGCTTTTTCTCCCACTGGACAGATCTTGCATTTTCAAAGTTCTCAATTCATAGGTAAAATCTGTACACAGTGAAAACAGATTTTTACATTACTGAGATTGGAGATGACAACTGCTACTGATAAGAATCTTTGTAGATAAGATGGGGAGGAGTTCTGCCTCTAGGTCCTCCTGCCCACCACATCTCCTCCTCTCCACATAGAATCTTATCAGTAGTAAATGTCATCTCCTATCTCAGTGATGTAACAGTCTGTCTTCACTGACTACAGATTTTACCTGTGAATTGAGGATTTTGAAAATGAAATCAGTCCAGGAAGAAAAAAAGAAGTGGATTTTTCAGATATTATATATTACAAAGTTGTTTATTTTCATGTGTACTACTAATTTATTAAATAAAAATTAAAATGATGGTTACTCATTAAATGACATAATGAATGTAGGCTTAGAACATATTACAGATAAATGCATTATCATGGACAATATGAACATTCATTATTATTTCTGTCATCTGATATGATGAAATGAGCAGTTATAATTTATTTTGATCTATGTATGACCATCATAAAATCCTTGCCTGTTTACTATCATTCGCTTTGACTGCCAATCTTGTAGTGTCATATGTCATGTTGTAAAATACAGCATGGTGTAAAAAGATTCAATAATTAGTCATATTTCACATATAATCTCTCCACGTTGGTCAAAGCTTAGATTCATCAAAGTTTTTTTAAGTTTACTCATTCGTAACACATAAAATTTAGTCACAGTTTTGGTATCAGGGTATGTTGTGCTGCTAGTTATAGACAACACAACCACCAATAGTAAATAACTGGCAATTAATTAAATACAACTGCAATATGGAAAAACATAATACCCCTGATACATTCTGATGATGTAAATAGTTAGTACAACAGACACCATGGCAGTCTGTACGATATACACAGACACTTATAACAATAGTATAAATATAAAGCAGATGTCATGTTCATTCATTGCTGTAAAGGCTGCATTAAAAAAATGTGTATTTGCATGAAATGATGCTACAATATGTAATTCATGAAACCAGAATAATTCCAAACTGTTAGATTTTTTAGAAGTAATTAGTTAAAAAATGAGGAATCCTACATAAAAATCCTAGATCTCAAAATTGCAGCAATCATGGTACATTGCTTTTATGAAACTAAATATTTTCTCATTTTAAATAGTGAAAATAGAACCATGTAATGTTATTTACAATGAAAAGAAATCATTATGATCTTGTATGTAGTTATTTTTCATTTAGGAATTTTGACACCACGAGAGTTTCACGAAGAGCCAGAAAGTCCAAACGAAGATAAGAAACAAAAGTTAAACAAATAAAATAAAAATTGTAGTTAAAAAAATATAATAATTAATGTTTGATTGTATCAGTATATCCTAGAAAAAAGTTATGTTGGGTCCTTGAGTTAAAAAATATCCTTGTCTTTATTTGAAAATCATTAAAAGATTACATCAGGGTAGTCAGTAACCAGCATAACTTTTTTCATTGGATCTAGTCATGCACCCAGCCGACGGGTGGCTGTGTTCCTTATTTGCATGGACCGGTCATGTCAGAGGACTTCCTGTTGAGCAACATATCCTTTGACTTTTTTGATTGTGTCAGTAGTACTTTGCTGCTAATTGACTAATTAATTTATCTGTGGAGCATATACAGTGTGCTAATTTTGTACAAATTTAACAGAATCACTGCATATATATAGCTATAAAAATAGAGCTAAAGACAAATTAAAAATCCATGTTCTACAGTCGCCAAATGAATAAAGCACACCAATGATTTCCACAGATTTACAAAATTTAAAGGCAATCAGACAGCAGCATTTATCCCTATAATGTGTTAGGAGTGCTGCGCCAGCTTCCAAATAATGTTTGTAATTTTGTATTTATTATAAATAAGGTTTATAAAGTTTAATCTCAGTGCACTTATACTCTCAATAGTCCAGGAGCGCCATCACTTATAACTGCACTTTTATTGGTTTCACGCCCATAGTGGTGTGATTGTCACACCAGTGTGTCCAAGGAGATCTGAGAGGAGGAGAAGAGGAAAAACTTGTTTTTCATACATGCCAAAATTAAACTTCAGTTTTGAAGTAAATTTATAATTACTTATAATAAAGATATCATTACAAACATCATTAGGAGGCTGATATAGAACTTACATTATGTTATACTTCCTTTAAATGGTGCTCGGCTGTACCTCAAGCTATTCTGTATTACAAAGGTATCATCCCCTAGAAGAAATGCAGCACCTCACAAAGCCATTATGTGTCCATGTAATATTTAACCATAGGTACTCCATTTGGCATCTTCCAAGGTATGTGTACATTGATTTGCTGATTGCATGAGCACCAATTCCTGATATAAAGTGTACATCTAGTTCACTCCACATATGCGCTGAAATCTCATCTCTCGAGATCTTGGTGCCGAGATCTCCATCTGCACATGCGCCGCCACCGTCGGCTATATTTTCCCGGAGTCCACCGCACAGGAAACCATGGAACTGCCGAGGCTTTGGCCTTTCACAAAATGTTGGCAGAGCCCCAGCAGCACCGGAGGCACCCGCAGCAGCACCAGACACCCCCATAGCACCACTGGGCACCCGCATCACCGGAGACAACCGCAGCAGTACCGCCGGAGACCCCCATAGTATCACCGGGCACCCACAGCACTTGACACACCCGCAGCAGCACGGGACACCGCAGCATCACCAGACACCTGCAGCTGCGCGCCGCACATCGGAACACCCCCTCATCCCAGCCTGTGGTCTGCAGCATCACCCCACTCCTGCCTCCTCCAGCAGAGACCCTGGGAGCCCGCTTCACCGCACCCACCACCCCGGTAAGCAATAAGACACATGGATTATAAGAAGCACCACTATTTTATAAAGCAAAATTTTCCTGTTTTTCTCCTCAAAAATTTTGGGTACGTATTATAATCCGGAGCGTCTTATATTCCGAAAAATACGGTATATATACTGTGTTTATATATATATATATATATATATATATTAGTTGAAGTTTATTTTTGTGAATACTTACATTTTACAGTAAGGGGTTGTCCAATCATAGAGTGACTGCAGACTTCTGAGTCTTGACAGTGTGTGGTGTGCATGCAGTCATATTTTCCCAATGCTACAGGTGAGAGCGGGCGGTCATGTGACTGCAAGTATGTGATTTGCATACCTATGATCACATGCCAAGTAGACGTGCTCGGTTTCTCTTAATTCACTCATATTAAGTGAAACCAGGCACGTCTAGGCGGAATGCGACCTGAAGTATGCAAATTGCATACTTGCGGTTACGCACCCACTTACTCTCATTGTCAATACTTCGGAATCATGGCTGTGTGAGTGCGCATGCTATCAGGATTGAGAAATCTGCATACACTGCAAACATTTATCAAAAGACCGGATAATCCCTTTTAACTTTAATTGATTAAGGGTTTTTTTCTCACACATTTACTAAGACTCTTTACAAAAACAAGTTATGACAAAACGAGTCAAAATTTCAGGAGTTCAGGAGGGAAATGTGGCGCAAGGTGTGTATTGCAGCTATTGCAAGTGTTAGATGCTTTGGGCACGCAGAGTCACATGTCCGTCCGTATATTAAAGTCTGAACGACAGCAGGTGGTGGCTTTTGGGACTGTTACCCCCATTCTCTGCAACTACGGTCACTTTTCTTAGCGACAGCAGGTGTCGAATGACGGGGTTAACAGTCCCAAAAGCCCCCACCTGCTGTTGTTCAGACTTTAATATAACGCTTAACATTCTCCTCTGCTCACTGGCAAAGCAGGGGAGAATGATTACAGCCGGCTTCAGCACCAGCCGCCGGGGAACAGCACTTACAGTAGCGCTTCTTCCCCGGCGGTCGTCCGTGTCACACAGAGGACATCAAAGTGTGTTCTCTGTGTGCACTTGTGAGGGACGTTTTGCCGTCTGTGATGACGGCAAAAAACGGACCTGTCAGCGTGTTTTGCCCACAGACACACGGTCCATGGAAACACACTGACATGTGCATAGACCCATTCATTTAAATGGGTCTACGTGTGTACGTGTCTCCGGTACGTGTGAAAACTGTCACCACACGTAACAGACACACTGACGTGTGAAAGAGGCCTTATAGAGTGATGTTTTATCACATGTAAAAAATACTTGAATCTGCTTTGCAGCTAAAGTCGCTACAAGCATTTTAGTAGCATTCAAAATTACCTATGAATAGAGTTGAGCGACTTTTGGTTTTTTAGGGTCGAGTTTCGTTTCGTGAAACCCGACTTTTCCAAAAGTCGGGTCGAGCAAGATCGTCTGATTAAAGGGAAAAGTCGGGGTCGTCCCGAAACACGAAACCCAATGTAAGTCAATGGGGAATAAAAGTCGGCAGTGAGAGGAGGACAGGAAACACACCTACAGTGCCCATTTGAATGCCAAAAGCATCAATTCTTCTTACTTAAGCTTGTCAACCTTAATTAACTTCATAATACAAGTTACGCACTGAAAAATGGGGGTTATTTGGCTAAATTTGTGGGGGGGGAGGGCTGGCTGCAGGTTTTCATGTGCCCTGGGCGAAAGAGCGCCCCTTTAACACATACCACAACTCATCATGCTCCGATACGGCAGAGAAATAGCGGTATAGTACAATGAAAAATACTTCACTTTTTACATCTCATGACGAGGCCCATCTATTTCTCCATACAAAATCATTGGTCCCATATAATGTTTGAAACAGTATATGATGAGCTCCACATAATGCTACAGTATATGTTGGTCCCCATGGATGAAGCTCCACTGTCTTATGGGCCCAAATAATGCTCCAAACATAATGGGCCCCATTTCTAATGCTCTAGTGTATAATGGGCCCTGTAAATGCTGCTCCAGTGTCTGATGTCCACCTTTGGAATGTTCCAGTGTATGGTGGGCCCCATCTATCATTCTCCAGAGTATAGTGCTCCCCAAAAATTGCTGTCCCAACATTGAAAACAATCAAATAAGTCTCCTCGCTAGGGAATCCCTGTACTTGTCTGGACTCCTCGTCGTCCCCATCTTCCATCTCACTGCACAGTATTTCAACTTTGCAAGTGCTGTGATCCTGAGCAAGCAGGGGGGGGCCCACTCATTGGCGACGGCACTGGCACAGGGCCCCTGATAGTACGGTGGTGTGTCTGATGGCGGGTGGGCCGAACCTGCACTTTCATCTGCAGCTTCCTCTTTGTCACCGTGTAAGATGGAACTGTATATGGGAAGGGTAACCTGAGTTTCATCAGGGTCAGATTCAGGCCGTGTAGCGTGCGAGGGGAATGTAGTGGTCTGGGTCAATGTACCAGCAGATTCATCGAGCAGTGGCTGGGCATCAGTGCACTTGTGTCGCCCCCAGGAGTAAGGTCGCCACAGTGGCATTACCTTCCTCCTAGGGAGTGTGATGTCATGCTTGGGAGCAACGAAGGATCTCTCTAGCAGGTTAACTGATTGGGCGGCGTTATTCCCACGAGTCATGACCCTCCAAACAGCGTTCATGAAGGCAAAGTGTTTGTTTTACGTGGGCAGTATGGTTGCAAAGCTGAACCTTAAAGGAATGTCCAGAAGGGCACCACCAGGAGTGGAGCCTACAGTTAAATTCGACTCCACCTGGGAAACCTCAACCATGCCAGCTACAGAACAGATGCACACATTGCAAGCTTAATTCCGTTAACGAACGAGACTCCGTCATGCCCCGCTGTCCGAGTCCGGCTTACTAGAGGGGCACGTGAGGCTCTGCCACATGAGATTGGCCAATAACTGGTGTGTCATGCCCTTACATGTCTGTGGCTGCATGTGCGCTACACTGAAAAGGCCAGCGTTTGTCGCTTACAGGTGCAGATAACCCGCTGAACAACTTTAGTGATGGGGATCACTGATTACAATTATTACCCGCGAACAATGATTTCCCAGTAAGTGCAGGTCAACCACAGTTCCGGAATTAGGCCTAACCGTCATTCCTGAAAAAATGAAAAACTTACGTGTGCAAACCACAGGTGCTGTAGCTTGCTTAACTGCTCGCCAGCCGTTCTCACGCCCAGTATGGATTACACGTGATTGCACAAAGGTGAGAAAGGGTACCGTATCCCCGGATAACATGTATGGATAGCATAGTGTACACATTCAAAATATATGTCTATACATCAGGAGGCAGGCTTAGACGGTGTCAGGCCCAGTATGGATTACACGTGATTGCACAAAGGTGAGAAAGGGTACCATATCCCCAGATAACATGTGTGGATAGCGTACACATTCAAAATATATGTCTATACATCAGGAGGCAGGCTCAGACGGTGTTAGGCCCAGTATGGATTGCACGTGATTGCACAAAGGTGAGAAAGGGTACCGTATCCCCAGATAACATGTGTGGATAGCGTACACATTCAAAATATATGTCTATACATCAGGAGGCAGGCTCAGACGGTGTTAGGCCCAGTATGGATTGCACGTGATTGCACAAAGGTTAGAAAGGGTACCGTATCCCCGGATAACATGTATGGATAGCGTACACATTCAAAATATATGTCTATACATCAGGAGGCAGGCTCAGACGGTGTTAGGCCCAGTATGGATTGCACAAAGGTTAGAAAGGGTACCGTATCCCCGGATAACAAGTATGGATAGCGTACACATTCAAAATATATGTCTATACATCAGGAGGCAGGCTCAGACGGTGTTAGGCCCAGTATGGATTGCACATGATTGCACAAAGGTTATAAAGGGTACCGTTTCCCCGGATAACATGTATGGATAGCGTACACATTCAAAATATATGTCTATACATCAGGAGGCAGGCTCAGACGGTGTTAGGCCCAGTATGGATTGCACATGATTGCACAAAGGTTAGAAAGGGTACCGTATCCCCAGATAACATGTATGGATAGCGTACACATTCAAAATATATGTCTATACATCAGGAGGCAGGCTCAGACGGTGTTAGGCCCAGTATGGATTGCACATGATTGCACAAAGGTTAGAAAGGGTACCGTATCCCCGGATAACATGTATGGATAGCGTACACATTCAAAATATATGTCTATACATCAGGAGGCAGGCTCAGACGGTGTTAGGCCCAGTATGGATTGCACGTGATTGCACAAAGGTTAGAAAGGGTACCGTATCCCCGGATAACATGTATGGATAGCATAGTGTACACATTCAAAATATATGTCTATACATCAGGAGGCAAGCTCAAACGGTGTCAGGCACAGTATGGATTTGACGGCCCAGACTACACAGTGGAGGAGCAGGGAGAGGTAAAGATTGCAAATGCTGGGGCCCTGCCCAAGCAAGGGGGGCCCACGCGTGGTCGTCGGTACTGGCACTGGGCCCCTCATAGTACGGCGGTGTGTCTGACGGCGGGTGTGCACCACCACCGTCAGAGACACTTGATTGCACTTTGAGGGACCCTGTGCCAGTGCCCGCGCCCAAGAGTCGGCCTACCCACCTGTCCAGGGCAACGGCACTCGCACGGTGTCGTGCGCTAGGTGGTGACCCCGGCCATGGGGGGGAGGCAGCACAGTTAGGGAGTTTTAGAAAGTGGCATATGTTGATGTTGGACATTCAGCTGATGCAAAAGGTGAAATAGGTCAAGTCCCAGGAAGAGGTGGACCAAAGCAAGCCATTTTTCTGTCACCCTATGTGTCATCAGGGGAAGGTGGGACAAAATCCTTGGAAACCCATGCGTGGTTCATTTTAATGAAGGTTAGATCATCCACATTTTGGGTTGACAGATGGGTCCTTTTTTCTGTCAGGATTGATCCAGCTGCACTGAAGACTCTTTCCGATAGCACACTTGCAGCTGGGCAAGCGAGCTCCTGTAAGGCATATTGTGCCAATTCAGGCCAGGTGTCCAGTTTAATGGCCCAATAGTCAAAGGGGAATGACCTGTGTGGTAGAACATCGATATGGGAGGAAAAGTAGTTTGTAACCATAGTTGACAACTGCTGTCTCCTGTCACTTTCCATCGATGCAGTATTACCAGTTGTGTGAGCGGTACTTGAAAAATCAGTCCACAACATTGTCATGAAACCCCTGTCTCCAACGCCACTTCTGCTGTGTGCACCACGAACACCTCTGCCAAGCTGCCCCCGGCCCGTACGGCTCGTGTGAGAACCATCACCGCTGCTGTGTGCTGGGAATGCCTCAAGCAACCGATTTACCAGAGTTGCTTGTTTATTAGCCAATATTAGGTCAAGGTTGTCCTGTGGCATGATGTTTTGTAATTTGCCTTTATAGCGTGGGTCCAGGATGCTGGCCAACCAGTAGTCATCATCGTTCATCATTTTGGCAATGCGGGGGTCCCTTTTTAGGATCTGCAAGGCATAATCTGACATGTGGGCCAATGTTCCCGGTGTCAATGATGCACTGCGAGTGCTGGTTGGAGGAGCACTTTCTGGCAAATCCACATCCCTCCAGTCATGCACAAACCCTGTACCAGACCTTGCCACGCCAACATTTTCACTTGCCCCATGAGATGCATCCTCCTCCCCTAAGTAATCATCCCCATCATCCTCTTCCTCCTCCTCCTCTTCTTCCTCCACCTCGTCCAGGAGAGGTCCCTGAGCAGACAATGGCTGAATGTCATCAAGGATTCCCTCCTCCTCTTCCTCCTCATCAACATTGGCTGCAGAAGCCTGCTCCTTAAGGTGCGTCAAAGTTTGCATGAGCAGACGCATAAGTGGGATGCTCATGCTTAGGATGGCGTCGTCTGCGCTTATCAGCCGTGTGCATTCCTCAAAACACTGAAGGACTTTACAGAGGTCTTTCAGCTTCGACCACTGCACACCTGTCAACTCCATGTCTGCTCTCAAAGTGCCTGGCCGTGTATCCTCCCACAAATGCATTATGGCCTGCCTCTGCTCGCACAGCCGCTCCACCATGTGCAGGGTGGAGTTCCACCTTGTTGCAATGTCGATAATGAGGCGGTGGTTGGGAAAGTGGAGCAATCGCTGCAGCTTCTGCATACGAATGGAGTGTACAGGCGACCGGCGGATGTGCGCGCACAGTCTTCGCACCTTCTGGAGCAGGGCTGTTAACTCCGGATAATTTTTGAGGAAGCACTGCACCACCAGGTTCAAGGTGTGAGCCAAGCAAGGTATATGGCTGAGTTTTGAAAGGGCTATGGCTGCCACAAAATTACGGCCGTTATCACTAACTACCTTGCCTGCCTCAAGATGTACACTGCCCAGCCATGACTCAGTTTGTCACTTCAAGTACTCGGCCAGCACCTCGGCGGTGTCTCTGTCGCCCAAACACATCATCTGCAACAGCCTGCTGACGCTTTCCACTAGCTGCTCGATAGGGGGACACCTCGTGTGCAACAGTGGCAGCTGCAGATGGAGTGCTCGTACGACTGCGCTCTGTGGACGAGCTTTCGCTTCTGGAGGAGGAGGAGGAGGAGGGTCGAACGCCTACAGCCAACTGTTTCCTATACCGTGGGCTAGGCAGCACTGTCCCACCACCGCTGTCCCCTGTGGACCCTGCATCCACCACATTAACCCAGTGCGCAGTGATGGACACGTAACGGCCCTGGCCATGCCGACTGGACCATGCATCAGTTGTGAGGTGCACCTTTCCGCTCACTGACTGCTTGAGTGCATGGACAATGCGGTCTTTCACATGATGGTGGAGGGCTGGGATGGCTTTGCGAGAGAAGAAGTGGCGACTGGGTAGGTCATAGCGTGGTACTGCATAGGCCATGAGTTCGCGGAAAGCTGCGCTTTCCACCAACCGAAAGGGCATCATCTCAAACGAGATTAGTTTGGCAATGTGGGCGTTCAAACCCAGTGTACGCGGATGAGAGACTGAGTACTTTCTTGACCTACTCATAGTGTCTGGGAGGGTGAGCTGGACTTGAGAGCTGCATATGGTGGAAGCAGCGGTGGACAGGGCGGACTGAGAGAGGGTTGATGATGGTGATGGAGTTGTTGTTCTTTCTGTTGGCCTAGAATCAGTCTTTCGTTGATATAACAGTGGGATTCCCTGACTGCTGTGGCCTTGCAACGACACCTCTACATTTGCTGCTGTGCTAACCGGTGGGCTTACAGTGGGGGAAACAATGTAGCGTTGCTGACTACCTTCGTTGTGATCAGTTGCACATGTGGCACTTGAGGTTTGGTGTTGTGTCCACGCTTGCAAGTGCATGGTGGTTAAATGTCTAAGCATACAACTGGTATTCAAATTTTTCAGATTTTTCCCTCGGCTAAAGGTCTTTGCGCACTTCTTACAGATAACCTTGGCCTGATCATGAGGATTTTGTTCAAAAAAGTGCCACACTGCACTCTTCCTACTTTGGCAGACATTTTGCGGCCTAGCACGCTGTGATCTTTTGACCCTCTGGACAAGCTGTCCAGCAACTCTTTTGATTTTTGGAACCTGTCTTTGGAGTGCTCCGGGCCTGCCAGATAACAGCTGTTGCGATGTCGATGTCTGCTGTGGATGCTCCTCATCTGAGCTATTGGAAGCAGCACCCTCTTCCCCCAATGGATGCCAATCTGGGTCAACAACTGGGTCATCCATCACCTCTTCAATGTCATGTGCACCTTCCTCTGTGTCACCGTGTATGGTGGTATAGTGTGCGGGAAGGGGCACCTGAGTCTCATCAGGGTCAGAATCTGGCTCTGTACATTGCGAGGACAATATAGTGCTCTGAGTGAATGTACCAGCAGAATCATCTATCAGCGGCTGTGCATCAGTTCTCTCCATGTCAGATTCATCTTGGCCTGGGTAATTCACCATTTCACTTGATAATCCAGGCATGGTATGTGAAAACAGCTCAATGGAGTAATCAGTAGTATGGCCTGCGTCATCCTTCAATCTTGGTTGGGGTGAAGGACACAATGAAAGGTGTGGTTCATGAACATGAGCCTCCAATGACGACTCAGTGCTTTTACTTTTTACAACTGAAGAAGAGGAGGCGATAGAGCTGGAGGCTGAGTCAGCAATGTAAGACAAAACTTTTTCCTGATGCTCTGCCTTTAAAAGCGGTTTGCCAACTCCTAGAAAACTAAGCCTTCGAAGCCTTATGGAGCCAGACGATGACGCAGGCTCAACACCTCCTGCATTCGGTCCTATTTTGCTCTTGCCACTACCATCAGATCCACCACCAACACCATCATTACCAGCTGCCAACCCCCGCCCAATTCCACGGCCTCTTCCACCAGACTTCCTCATTTTTTGTAGAAATGTAGACAAAATCCAACAAACTATATAGTAATGTAAAACAAGGTACAAGGTGTCTATAGGACAGGGGAGATTTTGAATTTCTGCACACACTAGTGGACACTGGACACTTTTGGATTGTGTGAGGCCCACTGAATATCTGAGCGCTATGTCACAGGCTCGATGGCACAGCTGTGACAAAAGTGACTAGAGGATAAGGGAGATTTTGAATTTCTGCAGACACTTGTGGACACTGGACACTCTTGGATTGTGTGAGGCCCACTGAATATCTGAGCGCTATGTCACAGGCTCGATGACACAGCTGTGACAAAAGTGACTAGAGGATAAGTGAGATTTTGAATTTCTGCACACACTAGTGGACACTGGACACTTTTGGATTGTGTGAGGCCCACTGAATATCTGAGCGCTATGTCACAGGCTCGATGGCACAGCTGTGACCAAAGTGACTAGAGGATAAGTGAGATTTTGAATTTCTGCACACACTAGTGGACACTGGACACTTTTGGATTGTGTGAGGCCCACTGAATATCTGAGCGCTATGTCACAGGCTCGACGGCACAGCTGTGACAAAAGTGACTAGAGGATAAGTGAGATTTTGAATTTCTGCACAAACTAGTGGACACTGGACACTTTTGGATTGTGTGAGGCCCACTGAATATCTGAGCACTATGTCACAGGCTCGATGGCACAGCTGTGACAAAAGTGACTAGAGGATAAGTGAGATTTTGAATTTCTGCACACACTAGTGGACACTGGACACTTTTGGATTGTGTGAGGCCCACTGAATATCTGAGCGCTATGTCACAGGCTCGATGGCACAGCTGTGACAAAAGTGACTAGAGGATAAGGGAGATTTTGAATTTCTGCAGACACTTGTGGACACTGGACACTCTTGGATTGTGTGAGGTCCACTGAATATCTGAGCGCTATGTCACAGGCTCGATGGCACAGCTGTGACAAAAGTGACTAGAGGATAAGTGAGATTTTGACTTTCTGCACACACTAGTGGACACTGGACACTTTTGGATTGTGTGAGGCCCACTGAATATCTGAGCGCTATGTCACAGGCTCGATGGCACAGCTGTGACAAAAGTGACTAGAGGATAAGTGAGATTTTGAATTTCTGCACACACTAGTGGACACTGGACACTTTTGGATTGTGTGAGGCCCACTGGATATCTGAGCGCTATGTCACAGGCTCGATGGCACAGCTGTGACAAAAGTGACTAGAGGATAAGTGAGATTTTGAATTTCTGCACACACTAGTGGACACTGGACACTTTTGGATTGTGTGAGGCCCACTGAATATCTGAGCGCTATGTCACAGGCTCGATGGCACAGCTGTGACCAAAGTGACTAGAGGATAAGGGAGATTTTTAATTTCTGCAGACACTTGTGGACACTGGACACTCTTGGATTGTGTGAGGCCCACTGAATATCTGAGCGCTATGTCACAGGCTCGATGGCACAGCTGTGACCAAAGTGACTAGAGGATAAGTGAGATTTTGAATTTCTGCACACACTAGTGGACACTGGACACTTTTGGATTGTGTGAGGCCCACTGAATATCTGAGCGCTATGTCACAGGCTCGATGGCACAGCTGTGACAAAAGTGACTAGAGGATAAGGGAGATTTTGAATTTCTGCAGACACTTGTGGACACTGGACACTCTTGGATTGTGTGAGGCCCACTGAATATCTGAGCGCTATGTCACAGGCTCGATGGCACAGCTGTGACCAAAGTGACTAGAGGATAAGTGAGATTTTGAATTTCTGCACACACTAGTGGACACTGGACACTTTTGGATTGTGTGAGGCCCACTGAATATCTGAGCGCTATGTCACAGGCTCGATGGCACAGCTGTGACAAAAGTGACTAGAGGATAAGGGAGATTTTGAATTTCTGCAGACACTTGTGGACACTGGACACACTTGGATTGTGTGAGGCCCACTGAATATCTGAGCGCTATGTCACAGGCTCGATGGCACAGCTGTGACCAAAGTGACTAGAGGATAAGGGAGATTTTGAATTTCTGCAGACACTTGTGGACACTGGACACTCTTGGATTGTGTGAGGCCCACTGAATATCTGAGCGCTATGTCACAGGCTCGATGGCACAGCTGTGACCAAAGTGACTAGAGGATAAGGGAGATTTTGAATTTCTGCAGACACTTGTGGACACTGGACACTTTTGGATTGTGTGAGGCCCACTGAATATCACAGCGCTATGTCACAGGCAGAAATTGGCTAGTGTATCACAAACTACAAGGTGTATGTAGAATTGGGCAGAATTGGAATCTCCCTAGAGTGCAGGTCTGTAAGAACGGAACATGTCCTCGACTTATTCTCACAGAGTGACACAGATAGCTTCACTGTGGCTGTGATAACAGCCGTTACACGGTACTGTGTGGGGAGCGTACGCCGCTGTATGGTGTGAAAAAATGCACGCTCAGTACCTCAGCAGGACAAAAAAAAATTGGGATTGCTTTTAAAAAAGCAATTTGCAGCTCAGTACCTCAGCAGGACAAAAAAAAAAAATTGGGATTGCTTTTAAAAAAGCAGTTTGCAGAGCAGTGGGTAAACAGCAATGCAGCTGTCAGGAAGCCTTAGAAGGCAGCCCAACAACCAACACCACTGATACACCACAATATAGCCTCCCCTTGCACTGCACACACAGTGACTGGTGTGTTGTACAGGCACAATCGCTAGCAGCAGAAGCAGTTTTTTTTTCTTCTTCCCTGCCTAACGCTCTCCCTACAGAATCAGCAGCAACCTCTCCCTATGCTAAGATCGGCAGAAGTAAGATGGCGGTCGGCGTGCACGCCCTTTTATACCCCCTGTGACGCCCACCAAAGCAAGCCAGTCACTTGCATGCCCTTCTGAAAGATGGTGGTGACCCGTGCCCATGTCATCACGTTGCCCACAGTGTCCGTGGATCCTGATTGGCTGAAAAAGAGCGCAAAACAAACTTTTGAAACGTGACTTTGGCGCGTAAGTTGCCGACCTCGTGGCCGACCTCATCCTAGGGTCGGGTTTCGTTTCATGAAACCCGACTTTGCCAAAAGTCGGAGACTTTTGAAATTTTTCGACCCGTTTCGCTCAACTCTACCTATGAATAATCCCCATACATTCAGCATGCTGCATTCTGCTGAAGACACAACAAAAGAACTCTAAATCCCGCTAAGGCGTTGTTTGTGTAGACATTTTTGGATTTTGCTAGAAATTTACAACAGATGATGTTTTTGCATCCACAACAAATGCATGACAAATTGCAAAAAAGTGATGTAGAAATGTTTGCCAAGCATTGTGTGTTAAAGGGAATCTGACACCTCATTTTTGGCATCATTTTTGCCGCCACAGCCATCAGGGGTTTATCTACAGCATTCTGTGATGCTGTAGCTAAGTCCCCGATGTAACCTGAAAGATAAGAAAAACGAGTTAGATTATACTCACCCGGGGGTCCGGTCCAGTCCGATGGGTGTGGCGGTCCGGTCCGGTGCCTCCCATCTTCTAGCGATGACATCCTCTTCCTTACTTCTGCTGTGGCTCCTGCACAGGCATACTATATCTGCCCTGTTGAAGGCAGAGCAGAGTACTGCAGTGCTCAGGCGCCGGGAAAGGTGAGAGATGTCCTGCGCACTGCAGTACTTTACTCTGCCCTCAACAGGTAGTCTTCTTCTGCTTATAATTTAGATAATATGTTTTGCTCTGATTTTTAGACTTATGCTTAATGTTCTTCTGCTTTTTGTTCTGCAGCTTCTTGTTCTGCTTCTTGATCTTCTGTCTCTTGTTCTTCTGTATCTTGGTAGTTGTCTTCTTGTTCTTTGTCCTCTTGGTCATCTTCTTCAGGGTCATTTTCTTGGTCTTCTTCGGGGTGGTCTTCAGGGTCGTCGTCTTCTTCGGGGTGGTCTTCAGGGTCATTGTCTCCAGGGTTATCGTTTTCGGGGTCGTCGTCTTCTTCGGGGTGGTCTTCAGGGTCATCATCTTTAGGGTCGTCGTCAGGGAGATAAAGAGTGATTACCAAAAACCATTTCAAAAAGCTTGAACTTGGAAATGTAGCAGAAGGTACAAGAAGGCTGAGGAACTGCTGAGAACCAGCTGACAGTACTGGAACCTGGATGGGTAGCCGAAGGTACAAGAGCCAATGGAACTACCCAGGACCAGCTGATGGTACTGGAACCCGGTTACTAAGCAGGAGGTACCTGTGCCAGAAAGCACTACCAAGGACCAGCAGACGTTGGTGGAACTCGGATACCGAGAAGGAGGCACCTAAGCCAAAGGCTCTGCCTGGAACCAGCTGACGTTACTGGAACCCAAGGGGACATATTCAAGATTGACTTCCAAAGAACCAGCTAATGATACTGGAACTCACGATAGGCTGCAGAAGGTACACATGAAAAAAGTTGCAAGGCCGTGAGCCGGCCGGAGATACCGAAACCCACAGTCCTACATGGGGAGCTTGTCCTATTGGCACTACGGAACCAGCCTTCATTGCCAGATCCCGCAGCCCACATAGGAAGCACCTAAACTGCAGGCACCATAGTTGGCTAACCTGACCGCAACACGACAGAACAAGGCAAAGTGACATTGACACTACCCGGAAACAGCTGGCGTGCTGGAACCAGGCTGGGCAGGAGGGAGTACCCATGCCAAAGACACTTCTGAGCACCAACTGGCGGTGTTGGAGCCCAGTGATTACAGTAGAAACAGAGTGTAGCCAGAGGCCTAATTGGAGCAAGTTTAATATCTGTAGTAGTGTGAATGTGGACAGAGCAGGCGAAATTGACGGACACACAGCAGGGGATCAGCTGACGTTACTGAACCCCAATAACACTGGAGCATGTGTTGACTGTGCAGACGGCACTTCTGAGCAGCAACTGGCGGTGTTGTAGCCCAGGGATTACAGTAGAAACAGAATGTAGCCAGAGGAATAATTGGAGCAAGTTTAATATCTGCAGTAGTGTGAATGTGGACAGAGCAGGAGAAATTGCCGGACACACAGCAGGGGATCAGCTGATGTTACTAAACCCCAATAACACAGGAGCAAGTGTTGACAGTGCAGATGGCACTTCTGAGCAGCAACTGGCGGTGTTAGAGCCCAGGGATTACAGTTCAGGTGGTAGAAACATGAACACAACGGGAGACCTGGATACTGTTGCCAACCAATTATTTAATCTGGAAGAGGACTGGCAAATTCCTGCGAGATACAGGCCTTGTTCATTTTCAGAAAAGTAAGCTGGTCAACGTTATTGGAGGATAGTCACATGCGACGGTCTGTTAGTACACCACCTGCAGCGCTAAAGACGCGTTCCGATAATACACTAGCAGCAGGGCAAGCCAGCACCTCCAATGCATACTGGCTAAACTCTGGCCATGTATCCAGCTTAGAGACCCAAAACTTGAATGGGAAAGAGCCGTGTGGGAGAACACTGAGAGGGCAAGACATGTAGTCTGTCACCACCTGACGGAAACGTTGCCTCCTGCTGACTGGAGCCGTCTGTGATGGTGTAGACATTTGTGGCGAGGACACAAAACTTTGCCACATTTGGGCCATACTGGTCTTGCCTTGTCCTGAGGCACTGCTTCTGCTCCCTCTTTGTGCATAGCTTCCTCCACTGCCTTGACGCACTGAGCTGCTTAATAAAGCACTAGCAGCACTGCTCTCGAGTGGAATGGAGAACATGATGGAATGCACCAGTGTGTCTTGGTACTCCCGCATTTTACGCTCCCGGTTCAACGGTGTTATGAGGCTTTGTAAGTTGTTCTGGTAGCGAGGATCTAGGAGGGTGTACACCCAATAATCAGCCGTGTTGAGAATGTGGGCGATGCGGCGGTCATTTCTCAGGCACTGCAGCATGAAATCAACCATGTGCTGCAGACTGCCAACTGGCCAAGAAACGCTGTCCCCTGCTTGAGGCGTCATCTCTGCCTGTTCTGCATCACCCCACCCTCACTCTACATACTGACTACTAGAGCATTGTGTACCTCCCTCCTCTGGAGAGATGTCTTCCTCCTCCATTGACTCCTCCACATCCTCCTCACAAAGTGTCCCCTGCCTAGGCCTTTGTGAGGAACCACATTGCGCAGACTGTCCAGAAGCAGATGGCATTTGTGACTCCTCATCCTCCACCTTTTCCACAACCTCCTCCCTTAGTGCTTGCAGTGTTTTTTCAAGCAGTCAGATAAGGGGGATAGTCATGCTGACTAGTGCATCATCTGCACTCACCATCCGCGTGGAATCATCGAAGGCATGCAAAATGTGGCAGATGTCCTTCATAGAGGCCCACTCAGTGGTGGTGAAGTGTGAACGACGCGCAGTGCGACTTGTTTACACCTGATGCAGCTGGTACTCCATTACTGCTGCCTGCTGCTCACACAACCTCTCCAACATATGAAACGTTGAATTCCACCTGGTGGGTAGGTCACATATGATGCGATGTTCCGGAAGGCGGAATCAGTGCTGCAGAGCTGTAATGCGCGATCTTGCCATGCTGGAACGCTGCAAGTGAGCGCACTCTATGCGGACCTTGTGCAGCAGTGTATCAAGATCCGGATAGTCCCTCAAAAAACTCTGCACGACCAAGTTGAGCACATGTGCCAGACATGGGATGTGAGTGAGGTTGCCTAGGCCCAGAGCTGCCACCAGATTTCGGCCATTGTCACACACTACCATGCCTGGCTGGAGATTCGCTGGCACAAACCACACGTCGCTCTCCTGCTTGATGGAATTCCAGAGCTCTTGCTCTGTGTGGCTTTGATTCCCCAAAGAAATTAATTTCAATACGGCCTGTTGATGTTTGGCCACGGCTGTGCTCATATCGGTCGTAACAGGTAAGCATTCACGGGTCCATGTGGTGTTAGACTGTGACGGCTCCTGCAGCGCTGATTCAGAGGAACTGGAGTATGAGGAGGAGTCAATGTGTACAGATGGATTCCTGCAATCCATGGAGTTGGCAGAACACGTACAGCGCCACTATCAAGATCTGTACCCGGCTCCACAACATTTACCCAATGGGCAGTGAGGGAAAGATATCGTCCCTGTCCATGGTTACTGGTCCACGCATCGGTGGTCAGGTGGACCTTGCTACTGAAGGCGTTTAGTAGCGCATGTTTAATTTTTCCCTCCACATGCTTTTGCAGGGCAGGGACGGCTTGCCTGCTGAAATAAAAGTGGCTGGGCACGTTGTATTGTGGGACTGCCAATGCCATGAAGTTACGGAAGGTGTCAATCTTAACCAGCCTGAATGAGAGCATTTCAAGGGACAGTAGTTTTGCAATGCCAGCATTCAGAGCCTGTGCTCGGGGGTGGTTTGCCGAGTATGGGCGCCTTTTCTCCCATGCCTGTGCTACCGATGGCTGTAGACTGGCCTGGGAGTGTGAGGATGACAGGGAATGTGGTGCTGTTGGTGGAATGACACTGTGTCTCTGTACAACAGTGCCAGAGGTTCTTCCATGGCGATCCTGTGAGGAAGCCTAACCAGCTGTGTGTGAGCTGGAGGAAGAGGCTACAACATGAGCTGAAGAGGTGGTTGGTGGCGCTGTAGGTTGGCTTAGGTCTTCAGTGTGTCTGTGTAACTCCACCACGTGCTTGGTCCGCACATGTTTCCACATATTTGTGGTATTGAGGTTGCTGACACTTTTCCCTCTTTTCACTTTCTGATTAC
Source organism: Dendrobates tinctorius (assembly GCF_039654945.1). Taxonomy (NCBI): domain Eukaryota; kingdom Metazoa; phylum Chordata; class Amphibia; order Anura; family Dendrobatidae; genus Dendrobates; species Dendrobates tinctorius. Next base: position 34,981,856 of record NW_027361733.1, read on the forward strand.
ACAGCTTGCATTTGACAAAGCAAATGTCATCTGCAACTGTGTCAAAAAAGGACTAGGCACTGTAAGTCTTGGGAGCGCCCGTTTTGGGTTTTGGAAGAGGCATGCTCCTAATGGGTGCCGATGTGGAGGCTACAGGCAACCGAGTCTGCCCCCTCCTTCTCCCTCCTTTTTTGGCCGTTCGGGGAATCTCTTCCTCAGAGCCGCTCCCACCACCTTCCTGTACCTCACGCCATGATGGGTCAAGGACCTCGTCATCTACACTACCCTCTTCAAATGACTGCTTCTCCTGGGTAGTCTCAACAGCACAGTACGCACCAGAAAGTGGCACCTGAGTCTCATCATCAGATGTGTACTGAGGTGTGCTGACCATAGGCACTGGCCCACCCGCCTCTTCAGATTCAGAGAGACAAAGCTGTTGCGCATCGCTGCATACTACCTCTTCTTCAAATTCTCGAATGCTGCTTGGCTGGCCCCCTCTTTCCAAGCCAACAGATTCAGAGAACAGAAGTAGAGATGGCTCCTGTCCAGGGCTCTCTGACTGCCTGGGCAATTTGGCAGGTGGTGAAGAGACAGATGGGTGCTCTTCAGAGCTCTGGACCTGAGAGGATCTGGAACTAATTGAAGTTGATGCGTTAGCTGCCATCCATCCGACAACAGCTTCAATTTGTTCGTCCTGCAGCAGTGGGGTACGGCGAGCTCCTACAAAGCTGTGCATAGAGGACTGTTCCCTGGTAAAACTGGGGGATGCTGAGTCACTGGTGCCCGCAGCAGGCACAGAATCCCCACGTCCTCTCCCTGCAGAAACTCCACGCCCACGACCACGTGCCTTACTCCCTGCCTTCTTCATCTTGGTAGACTGATAAAGATAGGCAGAAAAGTACTAAGGGCTTAGTGTGCTTATTCCTGAACAGCTGCTAACAGGTATAAGAAAGTGTGAACTAGACTTTAATATGAGCTAATGTGGCCTACACAACTGTAAAGTGGAGTGTTTGGTGAACTTTATTAACTTTTTTTTTTAACAAAAAGACACTGGATGTGCCCAAAGATGTAAAACCGATAGTATCACAAACTTTTTGTAGCTATTACAATGCAGAAAGGTAGCCTACAATGCAATAGATGAGGCTCCAAAAAATAGGCTAATACTAATTTCACTGGGGCTGCAGGGCACAAGCCAGCAGATAGGCTCCTCTATCTACTCTTATATAGTGTTTGGAAATATTGTAGCTGGATACGGATGGAACCACACTAATAGGAGAAATCTGGAAAAATGAGCAGCACTAATGCAAAAAAGGACAATGTATGAGGCAGTGACGCACGCTGAGTGGACTACTACCGGAGGTGGCTGCAGAACACACTACAGCGTGAGCTGCACTCACACACAGAGCCCTCGCAGACAGCCGTGAACAGCGCTGCAAGGCTGCAGAAAAGCTCCTCTATCTACTCCTATATAGTGTTTTCAAGCAATCTAGCTGGATACAGATGGAACCACACTAATAGGAGAAATCTGGAAAAATGAGCAGCACTAATGCAAAAAAGGACAATGTATGAGGCAGTGACGCACGCTGAGCGTACTACAACCGGAGGTGGGTGCAGAACATACTACAGCATGAGCTGCACTCACACATAGAGACCTCGCAGACAGCAGTGAACAGCACTGCAAGGCAAAAGAAAGCTTCTCACACAGCAGTTGCTAAAGTAGCCTGGGTAAAGCACAATAAAGCAAATCGCTAGCTCAAACTGTCCCTCAGAGTCAGAACAGCAGCGTCCTATCCCTAAGTAAATTCACAACAGAGTGAACCCAAAATGGCGGCGGCAGCTTTTATAGTGCATCATGACATCATTTCAGCAGCCAATCACAGCCATGCCATTAGCTAACATGCCTAACATGCATAACAGGATGTGCCCACACTTCTTAGGATTCATCATTGGCTGAATAAAATCAAACTGACTGATTGCATTATGGGAACTTCTGATTCCGGTATTCTATATTCTAAAAGTATCGGAACTCAGTATCGGAACTCCGATACCGCGAATATCGGCCGATACCTGATATTGCAGCATCGGAATGCTCAACACTACTAACTAATGATAACTTTTTGTTTATAACATGCTAAAACTACAATAAAGAAGCATTATGAATGTTTGGACCTTTTTAAAGTAGTGTTTTATCAAGTAAGCATTTTCATCTTTTCCAGAAGTCCTGTACATTTATTTATGGCAGTTTTCAAAAGCTGTTGAAATGGCAATAAATAATTGTACAGCTCAGTGACAAGAATCAGAAGAGTAGAAATTCACACAAGGATATAGATATTACTTAGTAAAGTTCTTTGCTAGCCTGACTGTTATAGGAAATTCCTCTGTCTGTCATTAAACAATCACCTTAGATGCATTAGTATTTTACAGTATTATCCAGGGAAAACTCCAAAATCATCTATCAATGATGGACTTTTGTTTGGGCTAGATGCTTTAGGCAAGCCTGGGGTGTAAAAGCGATTTCAGTCCACAGTGTTCCCATCACAGAATTGTATGATCACTGCTCACCCTGGTAGCTCAGAAAGATCAGTCAGCAGCACAGCAAGTCTCTGTACCTGAGAGGTCTAAACTAGCATGCATATAGCACTACTACTGGGCAGAGGCTGAATATCCGTGGATTCAGAAGAGTCAAAGTAACAGTGGCGCCAATCTTGCAAAATCTCACAAAAAGGACCCACTCTTATTTTTTGGTTAATATGTGGAAATGAGTAAATAAACTGATAGATTTTTATAGAGATCAGATAAGTAATATATTTATAAAGATTAGATACTGTAGATAAATAAAGTAGATGAATGTCAATGTAAGGTAAATGCAAAGTAAAATGAAACAAATATGTTTGTGCCCTGATGTACAAAACATTTTTATTTAATTTTTATTTAAAACTTTTTTTGTATATATGTTTATCACCAGGAAAAATTGATATTTTTTAAACAAACGTTTCTGCAACAGAAGGTGAATGATAAAGGTAATGCTATGTATTGTCTGTATGTTGCATGAAAATGTGCAAATGCAATCTTTAATACTGTCTGATTTTAGTAGAAAATATTAGCCATTCCCAAGCATTCATCTTTTAGAAAATTGTTATCATGCACCGGTCTTGGAGTACTGCAATACCAAGTCAATGCATGGAGTGGACAGAACAACCCCATTTCTGTGTTCTAAAAACCCATGAAATATTTGTTCTCCAGATATAAAACTGATGAGTACAGACACTACACTTGATCTTAGCTAAAATGCAGAGTAGTTTATGTGTAAAGATCAAGTCAATTCCACTGCGCAACACCCTGATAACATGCCAAGACTAACAGGCTACTGCAGTCATCTCTCACTGTACAAGAGCATAAGCTGGTTGTGTAAGCCCTTGAAATAAATACTTTTTTTTCCTTTATATATGTTTTTATGTTTACTTCTTTTGTTTTAACCCTTAAAAGTTCTAGGTTTAGAGTGCCTGCATGTGTCCCTTCCTTCCTTTATATTATCCACTAATAAAAGCATGACACAGAGAACGAGCTAGATATAAGAACAGGCCTGAGATTTTTTATAAAATAAAGCCTGGACAGCGGGTTTCATCCTGGTGGAGCCTCTCTCTGGCCCTGCCGCAGTCAGCTCTTTGAATATTTAATGTCCTGATGAGCGTTTCCACCTGCTGACACAGTCAAAGTGGTACAACAATACACACACGAGTACAAGATCATCAATTGACTCTTCTCACAGTCTGCTAGGTCAGGCTTTTTCTCTTTTTTTAAGCCTTTTTTCAACTTTACTTTTTGGATTTTAATTGATCCTTTCACCACTGGATTTAATCACAGGGAGTTGCCTAGCTATGAAACGGTTAAGCAGTTTGCAAGCATAGAAAATAATTCACCAGATAGTATACTGTACATCTATTTGCTTTTTAGTTCAACTCTAGTTTAAACCCTATTTACAAAGCGGACCTCATATTTTATGCCTCTTGCAGGATTTGAGGGAGTCTCACAGTATCGCAGTTTTGTCTGGAGCGTTTCTTTAAACCAAAAGTCCACTTTGCGCAATCTGAATTTGTAAATATTGATCATAGTGCATCCCACTATTGAATTCCTTCGAAATCACTTGTATTCTGTCTAGTACAACTTGCCTACAGCGGCACTATAATGTAAGCTAAGTATTACATAGGGCCAGTTAAAATCAATACAGAGTCCATGTAGTGCAAGGACATGGGTCCTAGAGACATGCATTTTGCAGTCATTTTTTGCTTCTAATTGGTTAAGGTCCGTTCTGAAAGATTCTCCAGTATTAGCGAGAACCTTTCACCAAATATTTCATGTTAAGCAAGACACATGATGTAAAAGTGTTTGCAGAGCGAAATAAAACATTTTTGTTTCTTTTTAATTTCACCTCTCTATTTTGGAGGTATTAGCAATCAAAGCATTTAATGAGTTAAATTTTGTTAATTCCAAGAGGGTGTTATCAGATAGCAAATCTTACAGGGAGAAGAAGTACACACCCCCAGTGATAGCTATCTGATAACACCCACTTGGGCTTAGCTAATGTTAACTCATTAGGTGCTAAATACTATGATTGCTAATACCTGTGCAATGGAGAAGCAAAATAAAAAAGAAGCAAAGAAAAAATGTTTTATTCTGCTCAGCACCCACTATCGTGTGTTCAGCTCAACATTAAAAATCTGTTGAAAAACTGGATTTTTTAAAATTGACAACTTGTCTGAGGCCTCATGCTCTCTGATAATGGAGATAAAACCTTAACCTAAAGTAAGTCTATCTGCTACCTGGTTTACAGTGGTACATCCAGCTACATGATGTGCACACTTAACAGTGATTGTTAAGGGATGCAGTTCAAACATAACTCTAGAGTCCCATCCTCTCTAGGTATAGAAGTCTGTTTATTATTCACCTATCACTGTACCTATGATTTTTTTCACCCTTATATATCACAGTTTTATAACTAACCATCGCTCCTTATAATTGTTTACAAGACTAACAAATCAGGAACACATTACGTAGAGACAATCTACTAATGGTTGATAACAGTTTTCCTGCCTACTCTGCAAACACTAGGTTAACTAATATGAATTGCACGTTTAAACGTTACTACCAGAATGTCATCCCAAATCATTATTATGGTATTATGGTATAGTAAAGATGGTACAAAAATTAACTCTAACAAGTGAATTAGTTGGTTCCTAGTTTATTCCACATTCAGACCCGACTTAACAATTGGTCAGTGTGAGCTCTGAAAAGCCCAGGGAACCTGTGAGCTGGAAGAAAATACCCCCCCCCCCCATTTGCCTTATCTGACCCTATCTTTACTTTCAGATGTCTGGGTTAAGCCCCTTTCACATCATGTTCTGGAGATCCATTCTCCCGTTTTGATCAAAAGCAAGATCAGGTCCCATCACAAGGAGAGGGGAGACATTCCCGCACATTTCCTTATAGACGTTCTCATTTCCCTCGAGTTTCAATTTCATTCTCCTTTTGATTAAAAAAACTGGTATAATGGACATAAATTTCAAAGGGTCTTATTGTAGTAAAATCACTGATAATAAAGGGATAAGACATTTGCTACATTGTAATTGGAAGGTCTAAAAAACTGTAAATCTGACTCTAACAATAAAAATTGTGAAGTTTACTTATCGGTTATCTCTGCTACTAATCCTGTGAAACTAAGAATAATCTTGTAATTCGTTATTGCGATATCAGAAGTTCTGGATTACTGAATGCTGAATTAAAGGATCTAAATAAAATCTAGGTCTATGGAGTTTGCAGTTGCATACATAATCAAAGAAATACATACATCCTTGCAGAATGCCCACACCGTAGTACTACCACCAGTTTTGGGTTATTTTTATTCTTTTTTGTTTTAGACAGTTGCCTATTTTCTAGCATGTACATATTTTTTTCCTTTAATCTCAATAGTATTTTTAGACATTTTGAATTTTTAACTTTTTTTTGTAAATGTTAACTATGTGTTTAAAACACATTGGATGCAAATAGTAGAATAACGGATGTCAAATTCACATCTTCAGTTTCCGCTTTCTACTGTTGTATCTATAGTGGCTACCCTTGTGCTGAGGGCACTGCACCAAAAGAAAGCTGTGTGTCTCAGGGTGCTTACGTAATCTGGATGCATATACAGCTTTCTTCACACCCAACCTAGGCTCCTAGAGGTCAATGACATGAGAATCTATAGCAAGCTAAGCAGCCACATGTGTTACTATTTGTATATGCTGAAAGCTTAGTCAACTGTTTCACACCATGGCGCAGTATCGCTTTGGAAATCTGGATGAACGCATGGGTAGCATTGTAAGGAAGCTGGAGACTCTTTAAGCCTTTTCTTAAAGGACACGTTTATTTATCTTAACCCCTTGCCTTTAAGATTCTGTCAAAATGGGGAGTGAAGGGTTAAAAAGTAAAATGTTCTTTATTTTAGTACAATTTGCTGTTATTAATTTTGGGTTATTGAGTAACGCCATATAGCTTCTGAGCTTCTCTTTAGCTTGAGTGCTAAGCGTAAGCCAATATTGTCATGAAATTGTCACGTTTGTGGTGATGTTTTATCCAATGCAAAGACATTTCCAGTGTCCTTACTCTACCCTCAACTTTCTTCTAAGTGCTTTTATGGGGAACTTGTGAAGTTGTCACATCTGCCATGTCACATCCAGCGCAGCTTTTCCCCACCTGAGATACATACTTCTTTACATTCCACAGCAATGACACTTCCATATGGACATATAAAGAAGTATGTGCCCCAAACAGGAGGTTGTCCTGGGAGTCCAAAGAATTGTGATGTTTAAAGGCTTGAAATACATTAGACCTTTCAGTTCTGATGTTTCTCCACATAGTATATAGCATGAATTGTATTCTTACATGTTGGTTGTTTTTTACCTATTTTACCATAATGAAGGAAATAATGATATGGAGTTTCAACTAGAGGGTTAATGTATATATACTAAGACAAGAAAGGCATATATATCATAAACTGCCTCTAGAAAACCATATACATCTGCATTGCACCTACACACATCTGTACTGCACCTATAGCGAGTACTCGACTTGTATACCATGCAGAATATAAATGTAGTACTTTGGTCTACACTATAGATCTAACCTCATGCAGAGTTTTCTCTCTCCCTCAATATTAGATTGTCCATTCAAATATATTTAGTCATCATCTTTGAGAATACAGACCTTTTATAACTTTTCCATGTACCCTATGTACATTGTCTCACATGCATCTTCTAGAACCCTATGTTAATATATGCACACAATAGCATACTGCATACTCACTATAAAACTTACACTGCTTCATTGTAAAAAGCATTGCTAATGATTGTTACAAATTACACAGAAATAGACAACATAAAAAAAGAATTTAGAAAGCACATTGAACAAAAAAGTTGCACAGAGAGTGCATCAGTGAAGGGAGTACAGGAGGCATTGTGCTCTGCAGGCATCATTTGAAAGGGTCATGGCCCCCCAATATCACCATATTTAGCATTACCGGGGTGACAACTGAGGTGAGGTCAAGACTGCGAGGAACAGAGGCAAGACAGGGCGAGACACAAACAAAGAACTAAGGAGACTTCTTACCTCTGGAGTCCGTAGATGTCACTGCTGCAGGCGCCTCTTACTATAAGACATGTGCATCTCTCCACTCTATAGACAAAGGCTGTGCCCTCTGCTCACATTTTATTTCAATGTGTCCGGTATTTCCACGGCAGGACAGAATTATTACATGAGCAGGCATCTGAAATGAGAGATAAATCAGGGCAGCCAAGAAAGCAGGCAGGTTGCAGGCCACGCATTTTGGTCTCTGTGTCAGTCTCTTTCAGCACTTAACACCAATCTGTCCCTTCTCTTTGTCTCTCCCTAGTTGTCTCTCTCCCTCTCTCTCTCTCTTTGCTCACTCATTCCTTTGCATCCACTCTGAGCTTTAAAGCTCCCCTAACAATGTAGTGTGGGTGCCACTAGTGAAAATGATGATCACAGTGAATAGAGGTCTATTATGAGCTGGATTTAGGCATCTGACTAAACGAAGAGGTCAATGTGGTGTTTCCTGCTCACTCAGCACTGCTGTAATGGTATGCTCAGCTGGTCAACTTACCTGCCTCATTTCACTGTACCCCAGGCAACCTCCTCCCAGTGCACATTACACACACAAGTCAGAATTGATGCAGATCAATAGCAATTTACAGGCTAATGTAGAATGGCTGTTTTAGTGTTAATGAATTTTGCTGCTTTTGTTGCAGTGTTCTTAATGAAGACCTGAAATAAAATTACCATAGCGTGTGGACCATTTGTAGCCTTCTTTCTCTTTCCTCACCGTAGCTAAAGCCCTTTATTCGAGGAAGGCACCAGAAGTCTCTTCCTGTATATGGAGATAATTGAGTCAATAATCCGATGCTTTGGCTATTGACAAGGGAAAGTGGGATTGAATTTTTCAATGGATAGTCTTCCCACGGACTGATTAATATCTGCAAGCCCGCAGGAATACAAGGGACTTTTGACCAGTTGTGCCTTTAGTAGTGAGCAGCTGTGCTGCCTTTATCCTTGGTTTTGGTGCTGAATATTTTGTTATATACCATAGTGGATCAGGTGTATTATTATGATAGAGGACCCTCATATGGGCTGTGTAGTAAAGCTTTACACTGGGGCCACAATCTTCTCTCAGTTGAATATGGCACTTTGTGATATCTTGTATCAGGACCATCCATTGAGGATGGATGGTAAAATCGGATTGTTAGTATTTACTAAACTGTTTTTTTTTTAGGCAATAGAAACTTTATCCCAGTAATAATCTTGTTTTCTAGCAAAATATTGGATATGATAGAAAGTCAGAATTGGACATAGGCATTAAATTAGTTCCTTTTTCTGCTGAGGCATAAGTCTCGATATATGTATTTATTACTATACTTGATCAACTAAATCTAACATCACGTTGTAAAATGATTTTTAAAACTAAACCTTTATTAATCTAATAAACACTTTAAATCCAAAAGTTGATATAAAACATGATGTAAAGACTGTGATTTTTTTACATAATTTGACTCGCTGAAAAGAATCAATTTCTATATTACAGAATAACACAGATAACCTGTAATATATTATAATATGATGCACACTACTGTACAGAAGATTATGGTTAATAAAACTGTTGAGGAAACTTAGCAAAAGTTCAGATTTTAACAAATGAGACAAATCTGGGAAACTATTTGTCCCATCGTTGTGCTGTTTGCAATGACACCTCAGTAGCAAAGAATCTCAATATCCTAAAGCACATTTGGTAAAAGCTGTCAAAGTCTCAGGCTCATATGAAGTGCACTGAGAGATCGCTGCATCCTGCAGGAGCTCTCGCTCTCACGTGTCTGTAGTATGTGGAGCACTGCAGTATATTAATGCTAAGAATATTCATGAGATATGACTTGACAAAATGACATGGAGACATCAGCTATGTAACTTAAGCTGAGTTTCCATACGTTTTTCTTATCACTCAGGCCAATTTTGCAAATGATGAAATTGGTCTGAGTTGGCCCTTTACGCGCACCGCAATTTCAATACAATAAAAGCCAATTCTCTTCTGCTTCATCGGTTATGGTGTTCCTAATATAAACCTTTGATATCTTTCAGGACAGTTTACAGTGATTGTGGCGGACAGAAGCACATCAGTTCAGTTTTCGCAAAGATGAAACAGATTCAAAGCAGATCAATTGGCCATTTACACACGTAACAATTCGCTTTGATAGCGGTCTGGTTGGACAGAAATTGGTCAGATATCTAGGTGGGTTAAAATATTTTTATTCTAAGCTGATAGGGTTGTAAGGCATCTTGTGTGTCACATTATGTCACTTCCTTGCTATCAATGTCAGAATCTGGAGGGTCTAATAAAATAAACAATTTTCTCAGAGGATATAGATTCAATTGCCACTGGGAGAATAAAAAGTTTATTTTAGTTGCAAAAAATATATATAGTGAACACACAGCTTACAACTTGTCATTATTACATATCCAACACAGTCTTAGACACATATACACAGACATGGCCATGCTGCGCATTATATATGCACCCATATTCTGCTGCTGTGGTTTGCTGCTTAGCTAGGCATGTCTGTATCCTTAATAACATGCGTGATATCAATTGATGTTGTTAGGTGTTTGTTAGACACGTTTGGACGCTTTATTATACCCTCTATTAGTGGCTTATATTATATGAATGAAATCACTATTCCGTTACATGACATGAGACGCGCTTTACTAGGAGGGAACTGTTATTTAATAGCATTTGTTAGAATTAGCCTGCTGTGACCACTAATTAAGTGCGGGATATAATTCCAGACAGAGAAGGTTCTTTACTAATTAAACAAACACTCAGCTTTTTCCGGCTTCTGTACAATCCTGTCATGATAGATGCTGTACACAGCTTGGGTTAACCAGTTCCATAAAAAAGGGACTAAGAAGATGCTACAAAACCCCTGACTGTTCAGGCCTTCACCAGCATTGAACAAGTTAACCCTAGCAAACGATTACATGTCAAAGTTGTACCATTTCAGCCTGATCCATCTACTTCAGTTGCTTGCTCTGCAGATTTCTGCAATGAGTAATTTCATCCTGCACATACCCAACCAAAGAAGCACATTAATGCACTTTAGATGCCAAGCACACAGAGGAGGCATCACCCTGGAAGCAGAGATGCTCATCTAAAGTCATCAGGCAAGTTTGACTGGACCAGGTAATGTTTTGCTCAAGCAAGGAGAGAAAACTGCTCTTTTGCAGCCAGTGGAAAAGATAACAGCATAGAGAGAGACATACCCTGTTAGAAGAGTCTGTTGCAGCAGTGGAGTCACCAGAGCTCAAGCTGAAAGCTGAATCAGCTTTTGAGAGTTAGGGATGCATAGAGGAGGGTCATAGAATCACAAGGTAATATTATGCTGCAACCGCCTTCCCCTCTCCCAGAGCCAATCTCTAATGCAGGAAAGGAGAAAGAGAACAGGCCCTGTAATGGTATTAGTCCACACTTTAAGAGAGAGAGAAAATACCAGCTTCCCCCCACCCCCTCATCGGCTTCTCCACCTCCCTTACACTCAAGCACCTTAACACAGTCCAATTCTTTTTGCATCCTCCCTAGAGATGAAGGGTTGCGATGGATGGGATAGAGAGTCTTAAGGATAAGGATCTCCAGCAAGATGGGAAGTGGCACATGGAGAGGTGCTTGAAATAGAGGCAGCATTCACGGCCTCAAGGCTTCGCACAAGAACATTGCTATGGAATGGATGTCCACAAGCACATGCATTGATGAAGGGTGTGCATATTTACTCATTGGAGTGTGTTGTTATTCTTGGCCGGTCATAAAGCTCTGTGAACATTTTGTGGTAGAAGTGGGCCAGTTTTATTAGTAAATTATTGGCTCGTCTCACTCAATAAATGCAAGATGTCAAACAACTGATAAGACGTCTCACACCTGTAAATTATGGACAACTAGCCTAGCTTATTATCTAGAGAAATAAATAATCTCCTTTAAGTAACCCTCCTATGCATCCCTCCCCTGCAGTCTTGTGAAAGATGTACTTAACTGCAATTTCAAATCAATAGTTTCAGCCGAACCACATGATTTGTGAGAAAAAACTACCATAAGTAGGTTATCAGATAAGCAGGTTATGATATTGGGAAGATGAAGAATACACACATGTGTTTATGAAATGAGGGGAAGAGCAATGGTCAGCAAAAGAATCCAAAATACAATTACACTACTTATATATACAGATAAGATATTAAATCTTTCTGCAACCAGCTAGGGTCCTCATCTGCTGCCAGTCCCTCTCTGACCATATTTAGTCAGTCATGGTAAAAATAACCTGCCAGCTGTAGAGTACCATGACTGAACAAGCTGTTGATCCACCCCTCCTCTAAATGCATTGAATACTAGACCTGCAAGATTCAGACTTTGGTTTTTCTTTGCCTTTTTGATGCTATTTTTAGATTATCCAAATTCAGAGTTATCTTCTTTTGAATCCTCTCCTCCTTCTTAGTTATGTTCCTAACCTTTTGCTCTGCATGGGAAGCAAAGTAATGTGACCGGACAGAGACAAAAATGTCCGTAAATAAATTAAGACATGTACACTGCTCTTTGTAAAAGTGGTCATGCTAAGCAGAGTAAGAAAAAACCCTTTAGGTTACAATTGCACCTTCACTTTATGCAGTAAGTTTTTTCTAGACTAATGAAAAACTTAAATACATTTCTAAGCAACTTCCACATTACTCTCTGGAGGAAAAAAGTAGCTACTACTTTTTATGTTATGTTTCTGTAAGCAAGTGACTCAATGCAACAGCGGAGGCATCAGATAGAAACAACAATTTACTTATTGGATTAGCAATATGAAATAAAAACAGATACTGAAAATGACAAATCACAAAAGGACAATATTTACAGAGTATTTGACGAGCAATTGTATAACAGAGGTATATGGATTAGTATACAACAAGAAACTGCAGAACCAGCTCAGAGTCTACAGTCTAACCTAGTTCTAGGGGTGGGGGACAAGTCCAGTATTTGGCAGAAACAGTTTTTAGAAGTTTCTGCAGCTTTTTGGGCCTTGACGAGGGCCACTGCTCCATCTCACTAGCGAACATTTTTTCTTACAAAGTCTATCAACGTTCTGGGCCGCTTTAGCATCAGCCGGACCCTATCTGGTACGATAAGTCTGTGCTGGAAATGATGGGCTGTTTCACACATCTCCTTCGATCACTGGCCCAGACTGCAGTCTCTAGCCGGAGATTCTTAGGACCTCTTAAAAGCTTGGTCGCCGACAAACCTTTCGATCTGTATCGGTGGGGGCTGGTCCTTGACTTGCCCAGCGTTGTCTAGGTCAGAAAATTTGACCAGTATAGTTCGGGTCTTCGGTGCTTGACCGTCAATGAGTGCAGCCTGGACCTTCACTGGCGGAGCACTAATCGTCGGTGCTTGACCATCGTCTAGGTCCTGGCCTAGCTAGTACCCATGGCTGTGACCTATCGCGGCTGCATGAGCGGCAGCAAAAGCATCTGTCTTCTTTCTTGGTACCAAATCTCTTCCCAATTTGGCACGCTTACCTTTTGTCATTAGTACCTGATTCGGGGCACTGCTTAAATTTTCCTGCAACTCTTCTCCTTGGGAATAGTTCCGCAGAGTTTTGTTCAAGTTTGGAGGTTGCACCGCTTTGCAAAACTTTTGTTTCCTACCATCCGTTCTCCTACATTCCTCCTTCCTTTTATCTTGCCAGTCCTTGGGCGAGGAGAGTCTCTAGATAATCGATGTTTCTTCAAGGGTTTGTGACGAGACAAACTTTTTGTGCATATCAGGAGAAATGCCAGCATTGGCTAGATCTGTTCTGCGCAGTTCCACTGTTGAGGGTTCTCCCTGGAGATCACACATCACATCACCACTGAGTGGATCTTCCTCTGACCTATCTTCTGTCTTGGTTAGAGGTGAGGGTGTTGACTCTTGTTCCACCGGCACCTCAACCCACTCTTCCTCCTGCTCAGCCATGTTCCCCGTACTGGCTTCAGATGAGTCTTCTAGTGGACCTGCCTTCTCACCCTTTTGATCGATATGAGATTTTGTACCAGTATTTGCACATCCTTGCTACCCACCTTTGCTCCAGCGCACCCAGTGTGAAGATTCCCGACTTTCCTTTGTGCCTGTTTGCCCTTATTCAAGATGGAGTCTTGCATCTCACCCTGTCATGGAACTTTCTGTCTGTTTTGTCATTTAACTCCAGGTTGTGTGTTCCTCTTTGTCTGAGTATTTTGCTGCTGTTTGCTCTTGAGCTCCTGCCTGTCTACTGGTGGACTCGCTGCTGCTGCTCATTACTCAGCGCTCTGCCTCTCCATGCTCTGCTGCCTACAGTTCCCTGTGTGTCTCCCCGATAACTGCTAGCTGGACTTCTAATGAGGAGCTGTTTGCCTCTAGAACTGCTGTGACCAGTAAGGAATCCTGACCTCCCCATCTCCTCTTGGTCTCTGTTTGTGTGGGCTGTGTTGCTGGACTTGTGCAGGACTCAAAAGGTACATGTGGTGACCTTCTGTTTTTGCTTCTCCTGTGAATTGCTGGACTTCTACATCTAGGTGCTGTGTGCATTTCCACCTATATGATAGCTGGACTTCTACATGTTAGTGCGGTGTGCGTGCTCATCCATAATATTGCTGGACTTCCTCTTTAAGGGCTGTGTGCTTCCTCTCGTATATACAGCTGGAGTCTCACGTTTAGTGCCTAGTGCACACCTGAATCATATTACAGTTGGACTGGTTCATATTAGCGGTCACGCTCTGCTCTTCAGTTTCACTGGACATTTCTATATTGTGCTGTGCTTTCGTAACTATTGCAGGAAGTGCTCTGTTAGTTTTTCTTCACTTGCATCATTCTATATTGTGCTGTGCTTTCTTTACTATTGCAGGAAATGCTCTGTTAGTTTTGCTACACTTGCATCATTCTATATTGTGCTGTGCTTTCGTTACTATTGCAGGAAGTGCTCTGTTAGCTTTGTTTCACTTCTTAATATACTTATTTACACCAGCTTTGGTCTCAGTCTCGTGTTATCCCACACAATCAGATTCCATAGTACCCTTATAATTGTTACAGGATACTCAGGCCATTTAAGGAATCTGCTGGGATAATGTCGATTGAGACAAAGTTGGATCAGTTGTTCTCTATGATCAACTCTTTAAAGGGGGAGATAGAGGCTCTGCAAAACCAGGTTGCTAACTGGGAGGCCCATTTTGGGCAGGTGCTTCAGGATTTAAGTAATCAGATAGCAACAGGAGCGCCTCCACCCCCGGGACCGCTATTGCCAATTAGCCCTCGCAAGTTTCCGCCGTTTAGGTTCAATGGAGACCGCTACAAGTTTCATGGGTTTCTAAATCAATGTCTTTTGTATTTTGATGTGCATGCCGCCCACTTCTTTACTGATCGATCTAAGGTTTTATGTATAATCATGTTACCTCCCGAGCTCTCGTGTGGGCAAATTCACTTATGGAGACTTGTGACCCTTGTTTGAATAACCTTGACGATTTTCTTGCTGCAATGTCTATGATGTTTGATGATCCTAATTGTCGCACTACTGCTGAAACCGCCTTGTTATCATTACGTCATGGTAAGCGTTCTGTCATTGAATACGCTACCGAGTTTAGACGGCTGGTGGTGGATACGATTTGGGACTGCTATGCCCAATTACCCATTTTTAAGAGGAGATTGTGTAGTGTGATGAAAGACAAGTTAGCTCATGCTGATGCGTTTTCATACAACATTGTGTACGCATTGACATACGAATTACTGAGCGTAAACAGAGATTTGCAGCCTCTAATCGTGTTTTTAACTCTTCTTTTCTTCTAAAGAACCTTCAGGCAAATTCTCTTGGGACGCTGAACCATTTTCCATGCAGGTGGATGCTTTAATAATAAATAATAATTTTTATTTTTATATAGCGCTAACATATTCCACAGCGCTTTACAGTTTGAACACATTATCATCTCTGGCTGTCCACATTAGGGCTCACAGTTTAAACTCCCTATCAGTATGTCTATGGAATGTGGGAGGAAACCGGACAACCTGGAGGAAACCCACGCAAACACGGGGAGAATATACAAACTCCTTGCACTCCAGCACGCACTTCAAGGCTGCAGTGCTAAGCACTGAGCTACCATGCTGCCCATGCTTTACAGCAGCGTGAGAGTAACGAGCGCAGGGAGCTTAGTTCCCGGGTCAGTACGTGATTTTACTGCTGTCAGTCAGATCACTTCCTTATCAACTGTCCCAAGCGGCCTCGTAAGGTAATAGCCACGGTCAGGGAATTTGAGAATCAGGATGCTGAATCTGTTGCATCTGAGTCTAGTTTTTCTGTGAATGCCATTTCATGTCTGTGACTACCTCTTCTAAAGATATACATTGCTCCCTTTGCATTAAGATCCGGTCGTTGGGACAATGGATTCCCTGTGCAGCTACAGTATGGTGGATTCAGATTTATGGGCTTAACCTTTGCCAAGGAACATGGCATATAGACTCAGCAGAGAGCCGCCCCGGTACCTATGGAAATGGTGGATGGCTCCCCTCTGGTTTCTGGACCAGTAGATCTCGAAACTGTACCTCTGGAAGTTTTCTTTGAACCCGATCATCAGGAAATGCTATACTTTATGTTGATTTCCTCACCACATTTCTCTTTAATTTTAGGAATTCCATAGCTGCAGTCACAAAATCCTATCATCAACTAGGAGACCAAGGAGATCACTGTCCCATCAAGGGAAACATCAGTAACAAGCCAGGCGAGTTCTCGGGATGCGGAATGTACCACTGAGGTATCGTTACCATCCATTTATAATGAATTCTCAGATATTTGTGAAAAGAGAATGGCAGACCAGCTTCCTCCTCACAGACCCAATGATTGTCCCATTGAACTGCTTCCGGGGGTGGCTATTCCATTCACGAACGTCTACCCACTAGCAGCTCCGGAGCTGCAGGCTCTGAAGGAATACATTGATGAGAATTTGGCTAAGGCTTTCATTTACCCCTCTTCATCACCGGCAAGAGCACCCATCTTTTTCGTAAAGAAGAAGGATGGAACTCTTCGACCTTGTATTGATTATCCAGAGCTCAATAAGGTAACCATTCGGAATCGCTACCCTTTACTGTTAATTCCTGAACTGCTGGAAAGAGTACGACATGCTAAAATCTTCTCTAAGTTGGATCTTCGAAGAGCGTATAATTTGATTCGGATTCGCTCTTGAGATGAATGTAAGACTGCATTTAGATGTCAGTATGGGCATTTCAAATATCTTGTGATGCCTTTTGGTCTCTGCAATGCTCTGGCAACTTTCCAACACTTGACTAATGATATTTTTAGAAATCTGTTAGACCAGTTTGTTGTGAGCTATCTGGACGATATTTTGATTTTTTCTGATTTGTTGCAGGAACATCAGGAGCATGTTAGAACAGTCTTGAGACGCCTGAAAAAGAATCAACTTTACATTAAGCCGGAAAAGTGAGTTCCATCGCACAGAGATTCAATTTCTGGGGTATGTCATCCTGCCACAGGGGCTTAACATGGAGGCAAGTAAGATCCAGGCTATTCTTGACTGGCCCACACCTAAAAATGTCAAGGAGGTACAGCGTTTTCATCGGATTTGCAAACTTTTTATTTGTAGACTATTTATTTGTAATTTCTCTGAAATTGTTCGACCCATTACGCAGCTAACTAAGAAGGAAAAGACTGTGGTCCCCACAAGCTCAGGAAGCTTTTGATTGCCTTAAGTTCCTGTTTACTTCTGCACCTGTACTAATTTACCCTAACCCAGCACATCCTTTACTCGTGGAAGTGGACTCTTCAGATTGTGCTCTGTGGGCCATCCTCTCACAGAGAACAGGAGAGAAGGGTCTGGTACATCCATGTGCTTTTTTCTCTTGCAGACTTTCCACTGCAGAGTAGAACTATGATGTGGGAGATAAAGAGCTTCTAGCCATTATCACTGCATTTAAGGAATGGAGACACCATCTGCAGGGGGCAGCACAACAAGTTATTGTGCTCACGGATCATCGCAATCTGGAATTCCTTAGATCTGCTAGATGTCCTTCTCCATGGCAGGCTCGTTGGAGTCTGTTTTTGAACCAATTTAATTTTGTCATTTCATATGGCCAAGGTTTATGTAATGGGAAAGCGGATGCTTTGTCCCGAATCCATGCCACAGATTCCGTACCTGGGACCCCGTCCAAGACCATTTTGTCTGATGCCAACTTTATCGAAGTCATTCAGAATAAGGACTTATCGAAGACCATTAACAAGGCCTATGACGCAGACCCATTTCTCGCCAGGGGACACATAACCTAGGACTGCCTGAGCCAGGGCAATTGAAGCAGAAGCTATAAGTTAAACTAATGCACCTCACAATTGAGGAGCGCACCATGGGGCCCCGTACCCTATGCGAAAGGGAGGAAGACTCCAAAAATATTGTTTCTGAAAGGCCAATCACCTGAGCTGAGTTTGTTGGGGAATGCATCTGCTACTTGATGGACACGGGGTTCCAGGTGACCACGATGCCAGAAGAGTACTTTCTAAATTCACTTTCCTGATGCCAGCCGGTCCAGGAAGGGGATGGATATTAAACAGGTGGCTGCCAATCAGTTGGCCATCAGAGTGACAGGGGTGGTGTGGATTACGATTCGGATTTGCAGAATAGAGTTGTGAAGAAAAGGGATTGTGTTGGTTAAAGGCCTCATAGGCCCTAGGCCTATCGTGACCCTGGGAATGAACGTCCTCATGGTGGTAGGGGAGTTTCTGACTGATGGATGGCAAGGGGGTGACTGGAATCATGTGACCAGATACCATGCCGGTCGAAGAGTGTTCCAACAACTCATCCTGGTAAGTCAGGTCCGGAAATTACCTGACACCTCCCAGTTCCTCGCCAAAGTGGTCATACCCTCAGAATATACGGTGACCTTGCCTGTCAGGCAGACCATTCTCACCATGCCGGTGAAGGCCTGTGTGACAATAGAAGGGGAGTGGTACAGATTGAGCCCAAACTCGTAGTGAAGGTGCAGGAGCCGAGGAACAAATGGAGGATGAGGTGATGGACGCGCAACACTCAGGAGATGAAGAGGATAATGATACCCTCTCTGTTGTCCGTGGTTGGCCGGTGGGTACGAAGAAAGCAACCTTGAGTGTTACCCCGCCACCAACACACCATGGACTTGGACCTCATGGAAGCGCTCGACACATGAGCGCCTTCTTGCTGCACTATCTTCAACATGATGCCCGTATTTTTAGGGTTAATAAATAATAATAAATATTATTTCTATAGTGCCGACATATTCCGCAGCACTTTACATTTCAGGGGGACTTGTACAGACAATAGACATTACAGCATAACAATAATCACATAGATCATAACAGCTACCAAGAGGAATGAGGGCCCTGCTCGCAAGCTTACAATCTATGAGGAAAAAGGTAGACACGAAAGGTGGGTGGTAACAATTGCCCTGATTGTATGGACCAGCCATAATGTTAAGTGTGTAACAGTACAGACACAGAGGGATAATGGATGCATAAAGCATGTGGGAACATGATGCGGGGAACCTGGTTATGGTAAAACTTTTGGCTGTGCCACACAGGGATAGATTAGGTTAATGCGTTGAGGTGATAGGCCAGTCTGAATAAATGCATTTTCATGGCACGCTTAAAATTGTGGGGATTGAGGACTAATCGTATTGACCTGGGAAGTGCATTCCAAAGAATTGGCACAGCACGTGTATAGTCTTGGAGACGGGAGTGGGAGGTTCTGATTATTGAGGATGCTAACCTCAGGTCATCAGCAGAACGGAGGGCGTGGGTAGGGTGGTATACTGAAACAAGGGAGGAGATGTAGGGTGGTGCTGAGCCATGGAGAGCTTTGTGGGTGAGGGTAATAAGTTTGTACTGGATTCTGGAGTGGATGGGTAGCCAGTGTAATGACTTGCACAAGGTAGAGGCGTCGGTGTAACGATTAGCGAGGAATATGATCCTGGCTTCAGCATTCAAGACAGATTTGAGGTGGGAAGAGTTTGGTAAGAGGGAGACCGATTAGAAGAGAGTTACAATAGTCGAGACGAGAATGAATAAGAGAAACAGTAAGAGTTTTTGCGGAGTCAAAAGTAAGAAAAGGTCGAATTCTAGAAATGTTTTTGAGGTGCAGATAACAAGAGGGGGCCAGTGATCGAATGTGGGGGGCAAAGGAAACTCGGAGTCAAGTATGACCCCAAGACAGCGGGCATGTTGCTGGGGAGTAATAGTGGAACCACACACGAAAATGGCAATGTCGGGTATAGGTACATTAGTAGTGGGAGGAAACACAAGGAGTTCAGTCTTTGACAGGTTCAGTTTCAGATATAGTGAGGACATGATGTTAGACACAGCATTTCGACAATCGCTGGTGTTTTCTAGAAAGGCAGGCGTGTTGTCAGGAGAAGAAGCATATAATTGGGTGTCATCAGCATAGAGATGGTACTCGAAACCAAATTTACTGATTGTTTGACCAATAGGGGCAGTGTACAAAGAGAAGAGGAGGGGGCCTAGGACTGATCCTTGAGGAACCCCAACAGAAAGGGGAAGATGAGAGGAGGAGGAACCAGCAAAAGATATCGTAAAGGAGCGATAGGCGGAGAACCAGAAGATAACGGCGTCCTTGAGACCAATGGAACGGAGCATATTGAGGAGGAGCTGATGATCCACAGTGTCGAATGCTGCAGAGAGATCCAAGAGAATTAGCATGGCGTAATGACCATTTGATTTAGCTGATAGTAGAGCATTAGAGACTTTAGTGATAGCAGTTTCAGTAGAGTGTAAAGAGCGAAAACCGGATTGGAGAGGGTTGAGAAGAGAGTTATCAAAGATATAGCGGATAAGATGGGAGTGGACCAGGCGTTCCAGGAGTTTAGAGATGAAGGAAAGATTAGAGACAGGTCTATAGTTAGTGGCCCAGTTTTGGTTGAGATGGTTTTTTAAGTAGTGGATGTATGATGGCATGCTTAAATGAGGAGGGAAAGATACCAGAAGAGAGAGAGGGGATAAGTATTTTAGTTAGGTGAGGGGTGACAGCAGGGGAAAGGGACAGGAGTAGATGTGACGGAAATGGGTCACTGGTGCAAGTGGTTGGGCGAGAAGATGCAAGGAGCCTGCTCACTTTTTCTTCTGTGTCTGGTTCAAAATCAGACAGTGAGCTAGATGCAGTGGGGGAGGGAGGACAGTGCATGGTATGAGGTGATTGGGAGATAATTTACTGTCAGATCTGGTCTATTTTTTCTTTGAAGTAATTGGCCAGATCGTCAGCTCCAAGCTCCGTGGTTGGGGCCTGTACTCTTGGGTTGAGTAGAGAATGAAAAGTGTCAAAGAGACGTTTAGGGTTATTGGACAGTGAGGTGATGAGGGTGTTGAAGTAGGATTGTTTTGAGAGGTGAAGGGCAGTGTTGTATGTTCGAAGCATAAACTTATTATGGATGAAATCTTCATGTAGATTGGATGTTCTCCACAGACGTTCGGCCCACCTGGAGCACCGCTGCAGGAAACGTGTTTGCACCGTGTGCCAGGGTTGTCGCCGTCTGTGTTGTGGTGTTCTATGTATAGGAGGTGCAAATTCATCCAGGGCACTTTGAAGTGTTTCATTGTAATGCTTCAATGCAGAATCAGGACATGAGAGGGAGGAGATAGGGGCCAATGAAGACTGCAAGTTCTTCATAAGTTTCTGGGTGTTAATGGCCTGTATGTTTCTATAAATATGGACAGTCGGGGTGACCTGAGCAGACTGGCAGTTCTTGATAGAAAATGAAAGAAGGTAGTGGTCAGAGAGTGGGAGAGGGGAGTTTGCAAAATCATCCACTCCACAAAGCCGAGAGAAGACCAAGTCGAGGGAGTTTCCGTCTTCATGTGTTGGAGAATTAGTAAGCTGACTACTGGGTTGCCACTTTGAAATAGTGCTGACTACTGGGTTGCCACTCTGTTAGATCCATGGTACAAGAGTAAATTTAGCCAGATGCTTCCCCCCTGGATACAGATGCAAACATTTCACACATTTTTTAGCCCACACCAGATACAAAGCAATCTGCACTGCTGTGGCACCCAAGCCAAAATGTACAACTATGGGGACTACTATGCTGCAGGCATTAATACTAATGTTCTCTGGGTTCCAATCCACAGAAAAAAGTGACATCAATGGTCCATAGGAAAATGAAGAAATATACTTGGCACTCACCGTTCCTTAAAATCCAGTGTTTTTGGCAATTTTGGCAGTTTAAAACATCTTTGGCAGGGGAGTAACATGTGGAGTGAAAGGACGACGGCCGTTTTTCGCTTCTGCGCTTCTATGGGTCCTCACTGGATTTTAAGGAATGGTGAGTGCCATCCATTTCTTCATTTTCCTATGGACTATTGTTCACACATTTTTTAGACTAGCCCATGCCCCCGCAGAACAGAGTACAAGTCTGACATGTTGAGAATGACTGGAGAGAATGGTGCAGGAATATCTGGAGCTTAATATCAGTGCCATCAAGGGACTTTTGGACCCTTTTGCATTTTGTGTGAGAATTTTTTTTTAAATTTGGAGAATCGATATTAGGTCTCCTTCATGTGTGTTGCCTGTAGAAGTAGGGTTCCCAGACAGGCAGGCCTGCACTTACTTTCACTCAACTACCTGTGTTACTGTCCTTACATTTTTCTGCCAATGGTACTGTATGAAATTGATGTTTGTGCTATCTGCGTGTGGCTGGAATAAAATAAAAAAAAAAATTGGTGGTGTTACATGAGAAATCAGGGCTCCCAGCTAAGAAGGCTTATACCACTCCCTTTACCACCAGGCCTTCATTGAAACATGAATTTCAAACTAAATGCTGGGCCAGACCCTGATACCTCATGCATAGCCCATGACGGACTGCTACAGTGCCATTTGCAAATTTTTACTGTAGGTCAATTGATGCAACTTTTCATAGGGTCTATCCCTAATTTTAGCTGTTTAGGAAACTTTTTGTCACCTCTTACAGTGTTGTGTATACATTTGATTTGGATTCCCATTGAATCTACTGGGGTTCATGTACGTTCGTCGAACTGTTCGGAGACCGTCTAAATGTCCCGAAAATTAAACCAAACAGAACCTTGAAAGGGTCTCTCTAGTAAAATATGTGATATGTTGGTTTATAGTTCTTCTCTATTGTCCTTGGATGATGCCATCTCTCTGGTGGTGCACCTGGACTGATGTCTTAGGGATAAAGACATATTTGAGACATCTGAGTTGACTTCCTCTCATCCTGCTGAGGCATATCAATCCATGCAAATTGGGGCCTGGAGAGAGTCCAAGGATGGAGTTGTATGTGAAACAACTTCTCATTTCTGTTTATACTTGGGTTGACCAGGTTATGTAATGATTCAATGTTTCAAATACAACAATGAATTTCTTAAAAGTAGAGAGGATATAAAAAAAATCCCATTAAGATGTAAGGACACTGATCCTAACAGTTTGAAATTATCTCTCATGCAACTACTGGTTGTTTTTTACAAATATATTTGGTTAATCTTGAGTTTTTGTTACCTCTGCATTTGTTGACTCTGGGTCTGCTCAAAAGTCGAGTCGAACGAAATCGGCCGACTATAGGGAAAAGTCGGGAAAAATCGTGAAACATGAAACCCAATGCAAATCAATGGGGAGAAAAGTCAGCAGTGAGTGGAGGAGTGTAAACACACCTGGCATGAATTTTAACCCTAGAGGTGGCGAAATCTCTCTCTCTCTCTTCTCTCTCTCCCTCTCCCACTCCCTCTCTCTCTCTCTCCCACTCCCACTCCAGCTATGCTCCCACTACACTACGCTCCGCTTCTCTCATTGACTGAAAAAAGTCACGTGCAAGCATTCGGCAAAACCCGACTTTGGCGCTTGGGTCGCCGAACGCATGGCCGACTTCACACTGAGGTCGGGTTTTGTTTCATGAAACCCGACTTTGGCGAAAGTCGGCGACTTTTGAATCTGACCGACCTGTTTCGCTCAACTCTACCTTACATGCTTTGACCGCCTCTTTGAAAGCCTTATGCACACCTTCCTCAGCACAGGCGTCTTGCATATCTTCTGGTACCTCAATCACGGACTGGAAGGTCGTGGTCTTGCTCTCTTCCTGAACCAAAGGCTATGGCGTTACCACGGACGCTTCCCTCACTACAGTTGACCCGACCGGGTGACAGTCTTCTTCAGTTCTTAACTCACAAACTTCACACGACTTGATCTCTTCATGACCCTTGGCCACGATGGATACTGGCAGTTCCGTCTTGTTATCGCTCGCGCTCACCCGCGGTAAGTCTTCGTCCCACTTCTCCCGCAGAAGACCTTTAACTACTCCTCTGAGTTCTTCCATCTCTTCCTTAAGGCTCTTGTTCACACTTTGCCAGGTGGACAGGTGACCTCTGAGCTCCAAGACTTCTTTCTCGAGCTCCTCGACCCTGTGCTCGGCCGTTTGTCTCAGGACTCTTTCTCGTTTGACATGTTCATCCACCTCTTCTCTGAGGGCCTTATTCAGTCCTTGCCATGTTACCCTGTGACCTTTGAGCTCAGAGACTTCTTTCTCTAGTCCTTCTATTCTGTGCTCCCTTTCTTTCTCAGAGCCACAGTCACCCCCCAAGATTGAGTCATCCCTCCAATTACTCACTAACTGTGTGACTACTTCAGCCATTTTATCCACCAGGTCAGCGTCAGTTTTGTTACGAGATGTCAGGTCCGTCCGTTGGGCTGATGTACCCCTTTTCCCGGTCAATTCCACCTATGACCTCTCCACGTCAGGAGCCGTAACCATCTTCGTATGGGTTAGCCCAACAGTAGGAACGTCTCTACCCTCCTGGCATATATCATCAAACCTGACAAACTCCCGGCCCTACTCCAAGGCATACACTAAGTCTGATGGTATACTGCCCCCTTGGCACTCACTGCCTCCGAGCCCCTCAAACATTATTCTGTCTACCGCATAGTTCACTGTGACCCCATGTGTACAGCGAACCTGCACCATTTTCTCGGTCAGACAGAAAGTGAGAGGAGATCCTACCAGAGTCACCTGACTCTTTGAGTCCAACCGTCCCGAGATCCCTTCCCGGTGTTGCATCATGGTACACACTTGCGGCCAGTCATCACTCGGAAAGAATATCCCACATTCTGGAAATGACATACACTGCAGTTTCCCAGACATACCCACTGAGCCATCCAGTGCTGCCATTTCTTCAAACTCGGCCCCTTTCTGGACCACCACGCCAATTTGGGTCACCGCCCCCCACTGGGATTCCACCTCTTTTTGAGTTACCACCCCGATTTGGAACTCCACCCCCTTGTGGGCTACCACCCCGATTTGGGTCACCGCCCCCTTCTGGGACTCCACCCCCTTTCGGGATCTTCCCATGTCTGTTATACTGGTCTTCTCAGACCACATTTCACACCACACAGTTTGTGTCTCTTACGATACCAGACAAGTCCTTGCTGGCACCACCACCGCTCCTGCTGTCACCGATCACCATCACCACCGGCTGCCATTCACACACAGCTGCCGGAGTCCTCTTCGTAACCCCGCCGAGTTACCGGAAGCCGCCTGTCCCCTTCGTAACCCCGCCGAGTTACAGGAAGCCGCTTGTCACCTTCTTGACTCCCACTGAGCCACCGCAGGCTGAGTTGAGAAAAGAAGAAAAAAAACCACACAACACCAAAAACTCACGTGTCCTGACTGTGTGCTATTCAGGACGCGCCTGTCTCCACCTGAGACCGTCCAACACACAGGGCGCACCATGTGCGATTCAGGGAGTGACCCTCCTCCCAGGGTCTCCCCACACACTGGCCTCACCAGGTCCAGGGGCTCGGCAGGTGCTCTTCAGGACATCTGTCTCTGTCTGAGACTGCCCAACACTCGCCCCTCACCAGGTCCAAGGTCAAACCACGTGCTCCCGGGATCTGACTCTTCTCCCAGCACTGACCCTCCAGGACCTTTCCTCACTGAACCCTCCAGGTACACCGTCTTACTCACTGACCCAGGTCAGTACCACATGAACACCAGTCCGTTTTCTGTGTCGGTCACACAGGTCCTCAGAGTACCTCTTATCCGCAGAGGCACCCTATCACAATCCACAGTCATCTTTCGTTGCCTCTAGCAACAAGGCTACAACACTGCCCATAGCAATTCTCTTCCAATTGTGAGGTAGCACTGTCATTCGGGTAGGGGATTCTCGCTTGGCAGCCCAATAATCACATCCGGCACAGGTTTTCCATAAAACCATATCAGTCTCTGCGGTTTATTATGCAGCATAAACCGTGACCAATAACATACAGTTCATATCACCAGCATAGCATCCATTACAGAGCTTCCCTCTGTTAAGCCTGTGGTCACACCGGGTCCAGTACGCAGGCTCTTCAGCCTCACAGACTTCTCACCTTGTCAGGGTTTACCTCATGGCTGCTACAGCTTGCTGCAGACATTCCTTCCCTCCTCTGGGAACTCTCAGATGCTGGCAGCCATTCCACACAGCCACTTCTCATGCTGTGTACCAGGAGACACATCTCCTAGCGGAACCTTGCACACTGGACCAACCAGGTCCCTACATTCACCCATGTGACCTACCCTGGCCACCTTATATGGTCCGTAGCCACGCCCACCGGGTCACATGGCTATGACCTCATCACAGGCCCTTCACACACTCACATAGCCTTTTACTACAGGCGTTTTCAGACACACCCCTGGGTGGATTTGTAGGTAGCTAGATCTGCCCATCTCTCCAGCTACCTGAAGGCTTCTTCCTAACACATTGGCAAGAAAGATCAGCTCTGCTGATCAGCACATAACCAAGCCTTCATCTCAAGGCCACCCACCTTGAGATACATAACGGTCCTTCCGTATTCTGCCACTCATCCTCTCTCTTGGGACATCCACACAGCACCCCCTAGCGGACACAGTGGTCATTACACCACAGTGTGTCCACTAATTAGCATGACATGTGTTTATAATCTTGTAATTAGTGAGTGGGTATGTATAGAGGGCTACAGATACTCACTGTGCTGTTTACTGACATGGTGTGTACCACACTCAACATAGACCAGAGGAAGCGAATGAAAGAGTTGTCTCAGGAGATTAGAAAGAAAATTATAGACAAACATGTTAAAGGTAAAAGTAATAAGACCATCTCCAAACAGCTTAATGTTCCTGTGACTACACTTGAACATATTATTCAGAAATTTAAGCTTCATGGGCCTGTAGACAACCTCTCTGGACATGGCCGCAGCAGGAAAATTGATGAAAAATCAAAGAGACTGTTAATACGAATGGTAACAAAAGAGCCCAGAAAAACTTCAAGACAGATTAAAGGTGAACTTCAAGCTCAAGGAACATCAGTGTCAGATCACACCATCCGTCGTTGTATAAGCCAAAGTGGACTTCATGGGAGACGATCAAGGAGGACACCATTGTTCAAAAAAATCATAAAGAAACCAGACTGGAATTTGCCAAACAACATGTTGACATGCCACAAAACTTCTGGCAGAATGTCCTATGGACAAATGAGACAAAAAGGGAACTTTTTGGCAAGGCACATCAGCTCTATGTTCACAGATTGAAAAATGAAGCACACCAAGAAAAGAACACTGTCCCTACTGTGAAACATGGGGCTGCTTTGCTGCATCTGGCACAGCATGTCTAGAATCTTTGCAGGGTACAATGAAATCGCAAGACTATCAAGGGATTCTAGAGAGAAATGTTCTGCCCAGTGTCAGAAAGCTTGGACTCAGTCGCATATCATGGGTCTTGCAACAGGATAATGACCCAAAATACACAGCTAAAAACACCCAAGACTTGCATGCCGATTGCTAGTGAGGGAGTTCTATATGTGACGTAAGTAGTTGGGGATCTCGGTTAGTCCAGTTGTCCCCTACTTGAAGGGGGTACTATCATGCTTCTGGATGTGACCATTTGATTCTATGTATTACAGACGGCGTCTCTTTATGCTGATCCACAATTGTTTCTTTTTTTGGGGGGTGTTTTAGTTCTGTTATCTTTTCCTCGGTTGGTTATGGGTAACAGGTGTTTTTAGTTTACTCTGTTTGTCTATCACCATTTGGGTGCAGCTTTAAATACCTTCCCTGTTATGATGAGTCACCGAAGGAGGATAAAACAAAATACCAGCTAAGTCCAGAAAAACCAGAGAGGTTGGCAGCTATCGGATTGCAGACCCCTGGACCTATCCACAACAACTAGCAGTAGCCGTGGGGGGTTCCTACGGTGCCCTAGACCCCTCGATCACAGCCGGAGAACTACATAGCCTAAAGACAGAAAGGGGAAAAACTAAACTGCCCCAGAGCAGACTCCAAAGCAATAGGCAGCCCCCAACATATAATGACGGTGAAGCAAGATGAAAACACTAACACAGATAGAAAGATAGGTCGAGCAAATGATGGGGCCCAAGCTAACTACATAGGGCAGGATAGGAATGCTGCTGTCTGCCATCCGCAAAAACCCTATCAAAATGAGCCAACCGACTGATAGGAAAAACAGGCCCTGAAGTCGCTAGGCTTCAAAAGACTATATCAGCACTCAGGTATATTCTGAAGACAGAGCAAAAGATCAACAGATCAGAGACAAAAATGGAATTCAGCTCACCCCCGGCCGGGGATGGCAGAACTTCCAAAAAACAAGGCAAAACAAAAACAAAACTGAAGAGTACAAAGCAGAGCAGAAAAACTTAGCTTTGAGATGCAGGAATCAGACTGGTCTTCAAGAATCCAGCAGGAAAATGACCAGCCAGGAAGAAGGGCGTCGGCAGCCTTATATCCAGTCCTCAATTCCAGCCACCCAGTCATCATCTAGCTGCCCAGGTGTTTGGTAATCAGCCTCACTACCTTCCTTCACCAGAGGAGGGAGTTCATCAGACCTCAATGGTGAAGGGAAAAATGAACTCACAACAGTACCTCCCCCTTGAGGAGGGGTCACCGAACCCTCATCCATGCCACCAGGGCGATCCGGGTGAGCCCGATGAAAGGCACGCACCAATCTTTCGGCATGAATATCAGAGGCAGAGACCCAGGAATTATCCTCCTGACCATAACCCTTCCACTTAACCAAATACTGGAGTCTCCGTCTAGCCAGACGGGAATCCAGTATCTTCTCTACCTCATATTCCATGTTACCTTCAACCAATATAGGGTCATGAGGTGCCACCACAGGAACTACTGGTTCAACAAACCTCTTCAACAAGGACTTATGAAACACATTATGAATTTTAAATGTGACAGGAAGAGCCAACCGAAAGGAGACCGGATTAATAATCTCCAAAATCTTGTAAGGTCCAATAAATCTAGGCTTAAACTTAGGAGAAGCCACCTTCATAGCGATATTTTTTGATGACAACGAAACCATATCACCCACCTTAAACTGGGGACCAACGGTCCTACGCCGGTTGGAAAACCGCTGGGCCTTTTCCTGGGAGAGAGACAACCTATCCACTACTTTTTCCCAGATCTGGTGCATTCTCTCCACCACAGTGTCAACACCTGGGCAGGCAGAAGCCTCCACCTGCCCTGAATAAAATCGAGGGTGAAAACCAAAGTTACAAAAAAAAGGTGACATCAAAGTGGCAGAACTAGCTCTATTAAAGCAAATTCGGCCAAGGGCAAAAATGAAACCCAATCATCCAGATCGGCAGAAATAAAACATCTCAAATACGACTCCAAAGTCTGGTTTGTTCTCTCCGTCTGCCCATTGGTCTGAGGGTGAAACGCAGAGGAGAAGGACAACTGAATTCCCAGCTTGGAACAGAAAGTCCTCCAAAATCTAGACACAAACTGAACTCCTCTGTCAGATACAATGTTCTCAGTAATCCCGTGCAAGCGAACCACCTGTTGCAAAAACAAGGGCACCAACTCAGAGGAAGATGGCAACTTAGGGAGTGGTACAAGATGGACCATCTTAGAGAATCTATCACAAATCACCCAAATAACAGTCATTCTCTGAGAGACAGGCATATCAGAGATAAAATCCATTGAAATATGGGTCCATGGCCTCCTGGGCACCGGCAAAGGCATCAACAAGCCACTAGAGCGAGAACAAGGTTTAGACCGGGAGCAAGTCCCACAGGACTGCACAAAATTCCTGACATCATGAGACAAGGCGGGCCACCAAAAAGACCGACTCACCAGATCTCTAGTACCAAAAATACCTGGATGACCAGCCAATGCAGAGCAATGAACTTCAGACATCACTCTCTTCCTCCACTAGTCAGGAACATACAACTTTCCACTGGGACAACGCTCAGGTTTGTCCTCCTGAAACTCTTCCAGAGCACGTCTCAAATCGGGCGAGATGGCAGAAAGAACTACCCCCTCACCTAAGATGGTAGCAGGCTTAGTCACAACAGGAGAATCAGCAAGGAAACTCCTAGAGAGGGCATCTGCCTTGACATTCTTAGTACCCGGAAGAAAAGAGACCACAAAATCAAAATGTGTGAAAAACAAGGCCCACCTAGCCTGTCTAGGATTCAAGCGCTTGGCCGACTCCAGGTAAATCAAATTCTTGTGGTCAGTAAGGACCACGACTTGGTGTTTGGCTCCCTCCAACCAATGTCTCCACTCCTCAAATGCCCATTTCATGGCCAACAGTTCCCGATTCCCCACATCATAGTTACGTTCGGATGGGGAGAACTTTCGGGAAAAGAAAGCACAAGGATTCATTTTAGATGTCACAGGATCTTTTTGGGACAACACCGCTCCTGCACCAATCTCAGAAGCGTCCACCTCCACCTGAAACGGGAGTGAGACATCAGGTTGCCGCAAAACCGGAGCAGAAGTGAATCTTCGCTTCAGCTCCTGAAAGGAAGAAACAGCCTCCGGAGACCAATTCAGCACATCAGCACCCTTCCTAGTCAAATCCGTCAATGGCTTGGCAATACCAGAAAAATTAGCTATAAATTTCCGATAAAAATTAGCAAAACCCAAAAACTTCTGGAGGGCCTTCAAAAAAGTGGGCTGAACCCAATCATAAATGGCCTGTACCTTGGCCGGGTCCATTTCAATAGTTGACGGAGACAAAATAAATCCCAAAAATGAAATCCTCTGTACCCCAAAAAGGCATTTCGATCCCTTGACATACAGGGAATTCTCCCTCAAAATCCGGAACACAGTCCGAACATGTTCCACATGAGAGTCCCAATTCTTGGAGAAGATCAAAATATCATCCAGATAGATAATCAAAAATTTATCCACAAAGTCTCGGAATATATCGTTCATGAAGCACTGGAAGACAGAAGGGGCATTAGTGAGCCCAAAAGGCATCACCAGGTACTCAAAATGTCCCTCCGGAGTATTAAACGCCGTCTTCCATTCATCCCCATGCTTAATGCGAATAAGATTATACGCCCCCCTGAGGTCAAGCTTGGTAAGCCAGCAAGCACCTTTAACTCTGGAGAATAGATCAGAAATCAGGGGTAACGGATACTGATATTTAACAGTAATTTTGTTGAGGGCACGATAGTCAATACAAGGCCTTAATGAACCATCCTTTTTAGCCACGAAAAAAAAAACAGCACCTAAGGGTGAAGAGGATGGTCTAATATGACCCTTCTCCAATGTCTCCTTAATATAGGATCGCATAGCCTCGTGCTCGGGTACAGATAAATTGAAAAGCCGACCCTTGGGGAATTTACACCCCGGGTTCAGCTCAATTGCACAGTCATAACTCCTATGAGGAGGCAAAGACGCAGTCTCATTCTCACTAAATACATCATAAAAGTCAGCCAAATAGTCAGGAACATCATGCGACTGGGGAGAGGTGGAGAAAACAGGAGCATCACTAAGGGCACACCGACAACCCCAACTCACCACAGACAAAGATTTCCAATCCAGAACTGGATTATGGATTTGCAACCAGGGAAACCCCAGAACATTGGTATCATGCAAATTATGCAACACCAAAAATCTACAATTTTCTTGATGGTCTGGGGCGACCCGCATTACCACCTGGGTCCAAAACTGAGGTTTATTCTTCGCCAAAGGAGTAGCATCAATACCCCTCAAAGGGATAGGCGTCCGCAGAGGTGTCATAGAAAATCCACAACGTTTAGCTAAATCCAAGTCCATCAGGTTAAGAGCTGCTCCTGAATCCACAAAAGCCTTGGCGGAAAATGTGGACAGGGAGCAGATCAGAGTAATTGCCAGAAGAAACTTAGGTTGAACACCACCCACAGAAAATGTGTGTGCACAACGTTTCTCTCGTTTAGGGCAGACAGAAATAATATGCGAGGCATCTCCACAAAAAAAACACAGCTTATTACGCCTTCTGAACTCCTGACGTTGCGCCCTAGACAAAACTCTATCACATTGCATAGGTTCAGACATTTGTTCAACAGGTGGCAACATCTCTCGTGTAGTTTTGCGTTCACGTAAACGCCAATCCACCTGAATGGCTAATGACATAGAATCGTCAAGACCAGAGGGAACAGGAAATCCCACCATAGTATCTTTTACAGTTTCTGACAAACCCTTCTGAAAGAGGGCTGCCAAGGCACCATCATTCCAGGTAGTAAGGACGGCCCACTTTCGGAATTTTTGACAGTACAACTCTGCCGAATCCCGACCCTGGCTTAATGCCAACAGGGTCTTTTCAGCCTGATCAATGGCATTAGGTTCATCATACAACAACCCCAAGGCTTGAAAAAATGCGTTCACATTATTCAGAATAGGATCATCAGGTTTCAAAGAAAACGCCCAATCCTGGGGATCGCCGCGCAGCAAAGAGATGACAATTTTAACCTGCTGCGCGGAGTTCCCCGACGAGTTAGGCTTCAAGGCAAAAAATAATTTACAATTATTCTTGAAATTCAAGAATTTAGACCGATCCCCAAAAAACACATCAGGAGTGGGAATCTTTGGTTCAGCAGCATGTGAATGAGCAAGATAGGCGGAAATTCCCCGCACTTCAGCAGCGAGCTGCTCCACACGATCAGACAATTGCTTCATCTCCATTGAGAGAAAAATTCCCCCTATGGCCTCAGAGATATAGAGGAAAAAATATGCACACAAAAAAAGAAAAATTCTGACACTTTTTTTTTTCCCTTTTTTTTTTTTTTACAATTCTCTCCTGCTATTGAGTACCCTAGGATCTGCGGTATGGCTGGTGATTCTGTTATGATGAGTCACCGAAGGAAGAAAAAACAAAATACCAGCTAAGTCCAGAAAAACCAGAGAAGTTGGCAGCTATCGGATTGCAGACCCCTGGACCTATCCACAACAACTAGCAGTAGCCGTGGGGGGTTCCTATGGTGCCCTAGACCCCTCGATCACAGCCGGAGAACTACATAGCCTAAAGACAGAAAGGGGAAAAACTAAACTGCCCCAGAGCAGACTCCAAAGCAATAGGCAGCCCCCAACATATAATGACGGTGAAGCAAGATGAAAACACTAACACAGATAGAAAGATAGGTCGAGCAAATGATGGGGCCCAAGCTAACTACATAGGTAACATACTGGTGTTCATGCTGGGGATAGACTTTGTTGGATTAATTCTGTGTTGTAGGTTGTAGTGTGTGTTGGTTGCAGTTGCTTTGTGTGTGATTCCTTTTCTTCCTTGGGAACTGTGACATTAGTGAACTAAGGAACTTCTAAGGACATTCAGGAAAAGACACCATTGAGTGGGTTACCTTAGGGTGACAACCTCCACGGTCAGGCAGGGACAGACCAGGGTCAGAAAATGGCTTTTCCTAGTTTGAACAGGGACCTTTCAGGTTCAGGTATTTGTCTTCCTGGTTTGTATGTTACCCGTGTGAATTGGTTTTGGCAGTCATAATAGATGTGCTTTACCCAAAAGCTCTGTCTTTGTTCTCATCTGTCCACAACACACTTTCCCAGAAGGATTTTGGTTTATGTACATTTTGGCAATCTGCAGTGTAGCTTTTTTTATGTATCTGTGTCAGCAGTGGGGTCCTCCTGGGTCTCCTACAATGGCATTTCATTTCATTCAAAAGTCGATGGAGAGTGCATGCAGACACGTACCCTGAGCCTGCAGAACAGCTTGAATTTCTTTGGAACTTGATTGGGGCTGTTTATCCACCATACGGACTATTCTGAGTTGCAATCTTTAATTAATTTTTTTCTGCTGTCCACATTCAGGGAGATTAGCTACAAAACCATGGTTTGTAAACGTCTTGATTACCGTATATATTCGTGTATAAGCCAAGTTTTTCAGCACATTTTTTGGTGCTGAAAACATCCCCCTCGGCTTACACACGAGTCAATTGTCCCAGAAGGCCAGCGGAGGAAGGGGAGAGGCAGAGCAGCCAGTCACAGGAGGCAGGAGCTGGTGGCTGCGGCTGTAACTGTTCCCGCTGCTAAAGAGAAATGAATATTATTTTCTATTATATTGCACACAGTGACACCCGCAGCCGCTGGCTTCCAAAAGACATCCTATTCACCTTCCTGCTTGCTGCATCTTGTTGGTTCCGGCACCAGTAGCATTTCTAGCCAAGCAATCACGTGGCCCTGCTCATTAAGGTAATGAATATGCACGCCTCTCCACTCACATAGCCATGAAGTGAATATTCATTACCTTAATGAGCGGGAACACATGACCGCTCAGCAGGAAGAGCTGATGGTGCCGGAACAAGATGCATCAGGGCGCGCAGGAACGTGAGTAGGATGTTTTTTTCTTTAATAGGAAACATGCATACAAGGATAGGGGAGTCATGCATATAAAGACTGGGAGCGGGGAACCATGCATAGAAGGATAGAGGATAAGGAGCCATGCATACAAGGACAGTCCCGTGAGTGAGCTGGATCCACTTCTATTTTTCCTATACAAGGGCAGGGACCAGGGAACCATGCATACAAGGATAGGGTATAAGGAGACTTGCACATGTAAGAAGAGGAGTCAAGACGGAGTCATCAGTGTGCGGTTCCCTTTAAGGCCAGAACTATCAGGGCTGTCACCACTGTTGGCGGGGGAGGTTCCCTCTGAAAGGGAGAGAACTTTCTGTCAGACAGCAGGGGGCGCGGGGTCTATAAGGAGACCTCAGCGCTGGAACGGGTCAGACTTGGCGGGAAGGCGACGGGAGACGGTCGACTCCCGCTCCGC
This sequence comes from Dendrobates tinctorius, assembly GCF_039654945.1. NCBI lineage: Eukaryota > Metazoa > Chordata > Amphibia > Anura > Dendrobatidae > Dendrobates > Dendrobates tinctorius. The sequence goes on from NW_027361733.1 coordinate 35,016,486, forward strand.
TGTTTGCACTGACAACTCCACTTTTCCCATTCCTCAGTGTGCTGACCTTAATACTTCTCATGACGCTATTAAGTTACCGTCTGTTCTCGCACTGTTGGATACCCCTGTTTTACCTGAGACACCAGACAAAATGCTTAGAGACTACTTCGTAAGACCGCGGGCTGTTGCAGCCTGTACACGTGCTCACGACCCGTGTCCAGCGCCATTTCTGAGGAATCCACATAAAGGACTTTCCACGTTTTGGCGCACCCAAGTCAATCAGAATTGAATCCATCAGCACTGTCGGGCGGCAGTCCTACTCGTATCTCCGTAGCAGAGCCAGAGACTTTGTACATCAGTTGAGACGCCGCTGAGAGATTTTCCAGCCTTTCCCCTGCCAGAACTGTAGCCGATAAGTTGTCTTGTCTTATATATTCTTTTTCTGATCGTCTTTTCCTCCCTGCATGGAGTACTACTTGTTATTGCCTGTCCAGTAAATCCTTGTCAACCCCTCCTCTGTCTCCGGTTATTCACTGCATCCCCACAAACTGTTTATCCCTTACACATGCAAGGATAGGGACTTGGGAGCCATGCATACAAGGACAGCGATGGGGGAACCATGCATACAAGGATAGGGATGACGGAGCCATGCATACCAGGACAGGGATGAGGGGACAATGCATTCCCAGCTTATACTCAAGTCAATAAGCTTACCTAGCCTTTCATGGCAAAATTAGGTACCTCGGCTTATACTTAGGTCGGCTTATACTCGAGTATATACGTTATGTTATGCACTATGGACAAGAGAAAATCAAGATCTCTGGAGATTAACTTGTAACCTTGAGATTGTTGATACTGTTCAACAGTATCGGTTCTCAAGTCCTCAGTTTTCTTTTTCTGTACTTCATGTTTAGTGAGGCAAACACAGACACACAATGCAAAGATTGAGTAAACTCCTTCCCTTTTTATCTGGTTTCAGGTGTGATTTTTATATTGTCCATACCTGTTACTTGCCAGAGTTGAGTTTAAATGAGCATCACATGTTTGAAGCAATGTTTTTTACCTGTAATTTTGATATGTAAACCACTCCGCACATATCTCACATAATTAAACTCAGCATGTTTCCTCAGCATGTGTGCACTTTCTATTCACTGATTCATATTTTATGTTACCCTAACCTATATTCCATCACAATGGTTCTTTCTGTGGTTGCACCATATGCCCTTCTTCTGTATGGATTTTAACACTGCTGTTTCACCCTTCAAAGATGGCTGCGAGAACTCTGTGCACCCCCTCTGCATATGCACCTGCTCTGTTCCAGCATTGGTTGCCAGGTTAGTGCATCGCAGACTGTGACAGCCGTCTCACTCTGTGACTTGCTTCTGGACTTGCTTCTGATGCCGGGGCTGACCGGGCGCTTGAATGAATAGTGGTGCGACATAACATCGCGTCTCTTGATTGCTAGCACTATCAGCTAGTTTTCCCCTATATATGCACCCTCACATGCTGTCCATCTCACTCCCTGAAGAAGTGATAGTGAAATAGTGAAATGCGCAATAGTTTGTCATTCGGGTTAGTATTAATACTCATATGCATTGGTTACTGGAGATTTAATCCAAAAGTCCCTTTTTATTCAAATTATGTATTTTTTACATGGACATTATTAATAACATAATGATGGTATTATTGGTACCTGCATCACCAAAATTATTGCACTATTCACTTTTTTATTATTTGATGCACTTTATGATATACACTCACTGGCCACTTTATTAGGTACACCTGTCCAACTGTGTGTTAAGACTTAATTTCTAATCAGCCAATCACATGGCGGCAACTCAGTGCATTTAGGCATGTAGACATGGTCAAGACAATCTCCTGCAGTTCAAACCGAGCATCAGTATGGGGAAGAAAGGTGATTTGAGTGCCTTTGAACGTGGCATGATTGTTGGTGCCAGAAGGGCTGGTCTGAGAATTTCAGAAACTGCTGATCTACTGGGATTTTCACGCACAACCATCTCTAGGGTTTACAGAGAATGGTCCGAAAAAGAAAAAAAATCCAGTGAGCGGCAGTTCTGTGGCCGGAAATGCCTTGTTGATGCCAGAGGTCAGAGGAGAATGGGCATACTGGTTCGAGCTGATAGAAAGGCAACAGTGACTCAAATTGCCACCCGTTACAACCAAGGTAGGCAGAAGAGCATCTCTGAATGCACAGTGCGTCGAACTTTGAGGCAGATGGGCTACAGCAGCAGAAGACCACACTGGGTACCACTCCTCTCAGCTAAGAACAGGCATCTGATGGCTACTTTCAGCAGGATAATGCGCCATGTCATAAAGCTCGATTCATCTCAGATTGGTTTCTTGAACATGACAATGAGTTCACTGTACTCAAATGGCCTCCTCAGTCACCAGATCTCAATCCAATAGAGCATCTTTGGGATGTGGTGGAACGGGAGATTCGCATCAGGGATGTGCAGCCGACAAATCTGCGCCAACTGTGTGATGCCATCATGTCAATATGGTCCAAAATCTCTGAGGAATGCTTCCAGCACCTTGTTGAATCTCTGCCACGAAGAATTGAGGCAGTTCTGAAGGCAAAAGGGGGTCCAACCCGTTACTAGCATGGTGTACCTAATAAAGTGGCCAGTGAGTGTATTTGGTATTTACCAGTGTGCAGCAACCCTAGGAAATGTATCTTCTGTTACATGTTTTTCATCTCCTTACAACTCACATTATTGCATATTGATTTTTTTTCATTGTATACCAATGCACATGTCCTGCCCCATCATACATGCATTGATTTATATTTAATTTTTTATTTTTTTGTTATGTAATCATGTTTTTAATAAATACTAATAAAGCTATTATATTATATTTTTTTCTTAGAATACATTCTTTTGGTTGGGTTTTTATATTCATGATATTCATAGTTTGCTACATTATTTCTTATTTATGGTATTTCTTTTCTATATACTGTAGGTTTTCTCAATACAGTGTAACGTGGTCCGTGAAAATTTCTGTGATCTCTAAAACTGCTAAAAAGCTTTTAAAAAAAATTGTAGGCTTCCGTTTCTCAAATATCCAGTGTTACATGGTCTGTGAACATTTCTGTGACCTCTAAAAATGCTAAAAAGCTTTTAAAAATGTTATAGGCTTTCATTTCTCTGCCATACAGTGTTGCGTGGTCTGTGAACATTTCTGTGATCTCTAAAACTGCCAAAAAGCTTCTCAAAATGTTGTAGGCTTCTATTTCTCAGCCATACACTGTTAGGTGATCTGTGAACAATTCTGTGACCTTTAAAACTGACAGAAAGCATTGAAACATTTTTCTAGATTGAATTAGATTGTCATCCATACACTTTTGTGTTCTTTCTGTTACATTACAATGGAGTAAACTCACAAAAAGCACTTTGATGGTTGCAAGTGACTAATTTTTTTCTCTTATTAAAAATAAACTTGGTTTCAAGAGAGAGACCTAGCAATTACAAAATGGCAGGCACAGTACTAAATAAGGAACGTGCCTCTGACTGCGGAGCCCATATGGGTAAAGTTAGATGGAAATACTGCTCAGTGCCCAATCCTCACCTTCCATCACCCCCCAGGTGATGCACAAATTGGGACACCTGCTGACCAATGGGATTAAAGGGGAAGGGGCATCTGGCCACACCTACAGGGGTTACATTCAGGTGCCGGGGTAAGTGACTTCTTCTTTCCCACCGGCCGACCCCTTGAAGCTTTTGTCCCAACCTCTCTCCCTTACATATTCAACTCTGTTTTATATTACCATAACAAATGTATAAGTATATAAATACTATAAAAAATGACAATATTAACTCCTTTACCCCAAGGGTGGTTTGCATGTTAATGACCAGGCCAATTTTTACAATTCTGACCACTGTCCTTTTATGAGTTAATAACTCTGGAACGCTTCCATGGATCCTGGTGATTCTGACAATGCTTTCTCGTGACATATTGTACTTTATGATAGGGGCAAAAATTCTTTGATATGACTTGTGTTTATTTGTGAAAAAAGCGGAAATTTGGCAAAAAGTTTGAAAATTTTGCAATTTTCCAACTTTGCATTGTCATGCCCTTAAATCACACAGATATTTCACACAAAATGCTTAATAAGTAACATTTCCCACATGTTTACTTTACATCAGCACAAATTTGGAATCAAAATTTTTTTGTTAGGAAGTTATTAGGGTTAAAAGTAGAGTTGAGCGACTTTTGGTTTTTTATGGTCGAGTTTCGTTTCGTGAAACCCGACTTTTCCAAAAGTCGGGTCGAGCAAGATCGGCCGATTATAGGGAAAAGTCGGGGTCGTCCCAAAACACGAAACCCAATGTAAGTGAATGGGGAATAAAAGTCGGCAGTGAGAGGAGGACAGGAAACACACCTACAGTGCTCATTTGAATGCCAAAAGCATCAATTCTTCTTACTTAAGCTGGTCAACCTTAATTAACTTCATAATACAAGTTACGCACTGAAAAATGGGGGTTATTTGGCTAAAGTTGTGGGGGGGTAGGGCTGGCTCCAGGTTTTCATGTGCCCTGGGCGAAAGAGCGCCCCTTTAACACATAATACCACAACTCATCATGCTCCGATACAGCAGAGAAATAGCGGTATAGTACAATGAAAAATACTTCACTTTTTACATCTCATGACGAGGCCCATCTATTTCTCCATACAGAATCATTGGTCCCATATAATGTTTGAAACAGTATATGATGAGCTCCACATAATGCTACAGTATATGTTGGTCCCCATGGATGAAGCTCCACTGTCTTATGGGCCCAAATAATGCTCCAAACATAATGGGCCCCATTTCTAATGCTCTAGTGTATAATGGGCCCTGTAAATGCTGCTCCAGTGTCTGATGTCCACCTTTGGAATGTTCCAGTGTATGGTGGGCCCCATCTATCATTCTCCAGAGTATAGTGCTCCCCAAAAATTGCTGTCCCAACATTGAAAACAATCAAATAAGTCTCCTCGCTAGGGAATCCCTGTACTAGTCTGGACTCCTCGTCGTCCCCATCTTCCATCTCACAGCACAGTATTTCAACCTTGCAAGTGCTGTGATCCTGAGCAAGCAGGGGGGGCCCACTCGTTGGCGATGGCACTGGCACAGGGCCCCTGATAGTACAGTGGTGTGTCTGATGGCGGGTGGGCCGAACCTGCACTTTCATCTGCAGCTTCCTCTTTGTCACCGTGTAAGATGGATCTGTATATGGGAAGGGTAACCTGAGTTTCATCAGGGTCAGATTCAGGCCAGGTAGCGTGCGAGGGGAATGTAGTGGTCTGGGTCAATGTACCAGCAGATTCATCGAGCAGTGGCTGGGCATCAGTGCACTTGTGTCGCCCCCAGGAGTACGGTCGCCACAGTGGCATTACCTTCCTCTTAGGGAGTGTGATGTCATGCTTGGCAGCAACGAAGGATCTCTCTAGCAGGTTAACTGATTGGGCGGCGTTATTCCCACGAGTCATGACCCTCCAAACAGCGTTCATGAAGGCAAAGTGTTTGTTTTACGTGGGCAGTATGGTTGCAAAGCTGAACCTTAAAGGAATGTCCAGAAGGGCACCACCAGGAGTGGAGCCTACGGCGCAATTTGACTCAACACGGGCAACCTCAACCATGCCAGCTACAGAACAGATGCACACATTGCAAGCTTAATTCCGTTAACGAACGAGACTCCGTCATGCCCCGCGGTCCGAGTCTGGCTTACTAGAGGGACACGTGAGGCTCTGGCACATGAGATTGGCCAATAACTGGTGTGTCATGCCCTTACATGTCCATGGCTGCATGTGCGCTACACTGAAAAGGCCAGCGTTTGTCGCTTACAGGTGCAGATAACCCGCTGAACAACGTTAGTGATGGGGATCACTGATTACAATTATTACTCGCGAACAATGATTTCCCAGTAAGTGCAGGTCAACCGCAGTTCCGGAATTAGGCCTAACCGTCATTCCTGAAAAAAATGAAAAACTTACGTGTGCAAACCACAGGTGCTGTAGCTTGCTTAACAGCTCGCCAGCCGTTCTCACGCCCAGTATGGGTTACACGTGATTGCACAAAGGTGAGAAAGGGTACCGTATCCCCGGATAACATGTATGGATAGCGTACACATTCAAAATATATGTCTATACATCAGGAGGCAGGCTCAGACGGTGTTAGGCCCAGTATGGCTTGCACGTGATTGCACAAAGGTGAGAAAGGGTACCGTATCCCCGGATAACATGTATGGATAGCGTACACATTCAAAATATATGTCTATACATCAGGAGGCAGGCTCAGACGGTGTTAGGCCCAGTATGGCTTGCACGTGATTGCACAAAGGTGAGAAAGGGTACCGTATCCCCGGATAACATGTATGGATAGCGTACACATTCAAAAGATATGTCTATACATCAGGAGGCAGGCTCAGACGGTGTCAGGCACAGTATGGATTTGACGGCCCAGACTACACAGCGGAGGAGCAAGGAGAGGTAAAGATTGCAAATGCTGGGGCCCTGCACAAGCAAGGGGGGGCCCACTCGTGGGCGTCGGTACTGGCACTGGGCCCCTCATAGTACAGCGGTGCGTCTGACGGCGGGTGTGCACCACCACCGTCAGAGACACTTGATTGCACTATGAGGGACCCTGTGCCAGTGCCCGCGCCCAAGAGTCGGCCTACCCACCTGTCCAGGGCAACGGCACTCGCACGGTGTCGTGCGCTAGGTGGTGACCCCGGCCATGGGGGGGGGAGGCAGCACAGTTAGGGAGTTTTAGAAAGTGGCATATGCTGATGTTGGACATTCAGTTGATGCAAAAGGCGAAATAGGTCAAGTCCCAGGAAGAGGTGGACCAAAGCAAGCCATTTTTCTGTCACCCTATGTGTCATCAGGGGAAGGTGGGATAAAATCCTTGGAAACCCATGCATGGTTCATTTTAATGAAGGTTAGATCATCCACATTTTGGGTTGACAGACGGGTCCTTTTTTCTGTCAGGATTGATCCAGCTGCACTGAAGACTCTTTCCGATAGCACACTTGCAGCTGGGCAAGCGAGCTCCTGTAAGGCATATTGTGCCAATTCAGGCCAGGTGTCCAGTTTAGCAGCCCAATAGTCAAAGGGGAATGACCTGTGTGGGAGAACATCGATATGGGAGGAAAAGTAGTTTGTAACCATAGTTGACAACTGCTGTCTCCTGTCACTTTCCATCGATGCTGTATTACCAGTTGTGTGAGCGGTACTTGAAAAATCAGTCCACAACATTGTCATGAAACCCCTGTCTCCAACGCCACTTCTGCTGTGTGCACCATGAACACCTCTGCCAAGCTGCCCCTGGCCCGTACGGCTCGTGTGAGAACCATCACCGCTGCTGTGTGCTGGGAATGCCTCAAGCAACCGATTTACCAGAGTTGCTTGTTTATTAGCCAATATTAGGTCAAGGTTCTCCTGTGGCATGATGTTTTGTAATTTGCCTTTATAGCGTGGATCCAGGATGCTGGCCAACCAGTAGTCGTCATCGTTCATCATTTTGGCAATGCGGGGGTCCCTTTTTAGGATCCGCAAGGCATAATCTGACATGTGGGCCAATGTTCCCGGTGTCAATGATGCACTGCGAGTGCTGGTTGGAGGAGCACTTTCTGACAAATCCACATCCCTCCAGTCACGCACAAACCCTGTAACAGACCTTGCCACGCCAACATTTTCACTTGCCCCACGAGATGCATCCTCCTCCCCTAAGTAATCATCCCCATCATCATCCTCCTCCTCCTCTTCTTCCTCCAACTCGTCCAGGAGAGGTCCCTGAGCAGACAATGGCTGAATGTCATCAAGGATTCCCTTCACCTCTTCCTCCTCGCCAACATTGGCTGCAGACGCCTGCTCCTTAAGGTGCCTCAAAGTTTGCATGAGCAGACGCATAAGTGGGATGCTCATGCTTAGGATGGCGTCATCTGCGCTTACCAGCCGTGTGCATTCCTCAAAACACTGAAGGACTTTACAGAGGTCTTTCAGCTTCGACCACTGCATACCTGTCAACTCCATGTCTGCTCTCAAAGTGCCTGGCCGTGTATCCTCCCACAAATGCATTATGGCCTGCCTCTGCTCGCACAGCCGCTCCACCATGTGCAGGGTGGAGTTCCACCTTATTGCAATGTCGATAATGAGGCGGTGGTTGGGAAGGTGGAGCAATCGCTGCAGCTTCTGCATACGAACAGAGTGTACAGGCGACCGGCGGATGTGCGCGCACAGTCTTCGCACCTTATGGAGCAGGGCTGTTAACTCCGGATAATTTTTGAGGAAGCACTGCACCACCGGGTTCAAGGTGTGAGCCAAGCAAGGTATGTGGCTGAGTTTTGAAAGGGCTATGGCTGCCACAAAATTACGGCCGTTATCACTAACTACCTTGCCTGCCTCAAGATGTACACTGCCCAGCCATGACTCAGTTTGTCGCTTCAAGTACTCGGCCAGCACCTCGGCGGTGTGTCTGTCGCCCAAACACATCATCTGCAACACAGCCTGCTGACGCTTTCCACTAGCTGCTCGATAGGGGGACACCTCATGTGCAACAGTGGCAGCTGCAGATGGAGTGCTCGTACGACTGCGCTCTGTGGACGAGCTTTCGCTTCTGGAGGAGGAGGAGGAGGAGGGTGGAACGCCTACAGCCAACTGTTTCCTATACCGTGGGCTAGGCAGCACTGTCCCACCACCGCTGTCCCCTGTGGACCCTGCATCCACCACATTAACCCAGTGCGCAGTGATGGACACGTAACGGCCCTGGCCATGCCGACTGGACCATGCATCAGTTGTGAGGTGCACCTTTCCACTCACTGACTGCTTGAGTGCATGGACAATGCGGTCTTTCACATGATGGTGGAGGGCTGGGATGGCTTTGCGAGAGAAGAAGTGGCGACTGGGTAGGTCATAGCGTGGTACTGCATAGGCCATGAGTTCGCGGAAAGCTGCGCTTTCCACCAGCCGATAGGGCATCATCTCAAACGAGATTAGTTTGGCAATGTGGGTGTTCAAACCCAGTGTACGCGGATGAGAGACTGAGTACTTTCTTGACCTACTCATAGTGTCTGGGAGGGTGAGCTGGACTTGAGAGCTGCATATGGTAGAAGTGGCGGTGGACAGGGCGGACTGAGAGAGGGTTGATGATGGTGATGGAGTTGGTGTTCTTTCTGATGGCCTAGATTCAGTATTTCGTTGATATAACAGTGGGATTCCCTGACTGCTGTGGCCTTGCAACGACACCTCAACATTTGCTGCTGTGCTAACCGGTGGGCTTACAGTGGGGGAAACAATGTAGCGTTGCTGACTACCTTCTTTGTGATCAGTTGCACATGTGGCACTTGAGGTTTGGTGTTGTGTCCACGCTTGCAAGTGCATGCTGGTTAAATGTCTAAGCATGCAACTGGTATTCAATTTTTTCAGATTTTTCCCTCGGCTAAAGGTCTTTGCGCACTTCTTACAGATAACCTTGGCCTGATCATGAGGATTTTGTTCAAAAAAGTGCCACACTGCACTCTTCCTACTTTGGCAGACATTTTGCGGCCTAGCACGCTGTGATGTTTTGACCCTCTGGACAAGCTATCCAGCAACTCTTTTGATTTTTGGAACCTGTCTTTGGAGTGCTCCGGGCCTGCCAGATAACAGCTGTTGCGATGTTGATGTCTGCTGTGGATGCTCCTCATCTGAGCTATTGGAAGCAGCACCCTCTTCCCCCAATGGATGCCAATCTGGGTCAACAACTGGGTCATCCATCACCTCCTCTTCAATGTCATGTGCACCTTCCTCTGTGTCACCGTGTATGGTGGTATAGTGTGCGGGAAGGGGCACCTGAGTCTAATCAGGGTCAGAATCTGGCTCTGTACACTGCGAGGACAATGTAGTGCTCTGAGTGAATGTACCAGCAGAATCATCTATCAGCGGCTGTGCATCAGTGCAATCCATGTCAGATTCATCTTGGCCTGGGTAATTCACCATTTCACTTGATAATCCAGGCATGGTATGTGAAAACAGCTCCATGGAGTAATCAGTAGTATGGCCTGCGTCATCCTTCAATCTTGGTTGTGGTGAAGGACACAAGGAAAGGTATGGTTCATGAACATGAGCCTCCAATGACGACTCAGTGCTTTTACTTTTTACAACTTCAGAAGAGGAGGCGATAGAGCTGGAGGCTGAGTCAGCAATGTAAGACAAAACTTTTTCCTGATGCTCTGGCGTTAAAAGCGGTTTGCCAACTCCTAGAAAACTAAGCCTTCGAAGCCTTATGGAGCCAGACGATGACGCAGGCTCAACACCTCCTGCATTCGGTCCTATTTTGCTTTTGCCACTACCATCAGATCCACCACCAACACCATCATTACCAGCTGCCAACCCCCGCCCAATTCCACGGGCTCTTCCACCAGCCTTCCTCATTTTTGGTAGAAATGTAGACAAAATCCAACAAACTATATAGTAATGTAAAACAAGGTACAAGGTGTCTATAGGACAGGGGAGATTTAGATTTTCTGCACACACTAGTGGACACTGGACACTTTTGGATTGTGTGAGGCCCACTGAATATCAGAGCGCTATGTCACAGGCTCGATGGCACAGGTGTGAAAAAAGTGACTACAGGATAAGGGAGATTTTGAATTTCTGTGAGATTTTGAATTTCTGCAGACACTTGTGGACACTGGACACTTGGATTGTGTGAGGCCCACTGAATATCACAGCGCTATGTCACAGGCTCGATGGCACAGGTGTGAAAAAAGTGACTACAGGATAAGGGAGATTTTGAATTTCTGGGAGATTTTGAATTTCTGCAGACACTTGTGGACACTGGACACTTGGATTGTGTGAGGCCCACTGAATATCACAGCGCTATGTCACAGGCTCGATGCAGCAGGTGTGAAAAAAGTGACTACAGGATAAGGGAGATTTTGAATTTCTGCAGACACTTGTGGACACTGGACACTTGGATTGTGTGAGGCCCACTGAATATCACAGTGCTATGTCACAGGCTCGATGGCACAGGTATGAAAAAAGTGACTACAGGATAAGGGAGATTTTGAATTTCTGCAGACACTGGACACTTTTGGATTGTGTGAGGCCCAATGAATATCAGAGCGCTATGTCACAGTCTCTATGCAGCATGTGTGAAAAAAGTGACTACAGGATAAGGGAGATTTTGAATTTCTGCAGACACTTGTGGACACTTGGATTGTGTGAGGCCCACTGAATATCACAGCGCTATGTCACAGGCTCGATGGCACAGGTGTGAAAAAAGTGACTACAGGATAAGGGAGATTTTGAATTTCTGCAGACACTTGTGGACACTGGACACTTGGATTGTGTGAGGCCCACTGAATATCACAGCGCTATGTCACAGGCTCGATGGCACAGGTGTGAAAAAAGTGACTACAGGATAAGGGAGATTTTGAATTTCTGCAGACACTTGTAGACACTGGACACTTTTGGATTGTGTGAGGCCCACTGAATATCAGATCGCTATGTCACAGGCTCGATGGCACAGGTGTGAAAAAAGTGAATTGTAGAATTGGGCAGAATAGGAATCTCCCTAGAGTGTAGGTCTGTAAGAACGGAACAAGTCCTCCACAGTGACACACAGATAGCTTCACTGTGGCTGTGATAACAGCAGTTACACGGTACTGTGTGAGGAGCGTACACCGCTGTATGGTGTGAATAAATGCACGCTCAGTACCTTAGCAGGACAAAAAAAAAATTGGGATTGCTTTTAAAAAGCAGTTTGCAGAGCAGTGGGGAAACAGCAATGCAGCTGTCAGGAAGCCTTAGAAGGCAGCCTAACAACCAACACCGCTGATCCACCACAATATAGCCTCCCCTTGCACTGCACACACAGTGACTGGTGTGTTGCACAGGCAAAATCGCTAGCAGCAGAAGCAGTTTTTTTTTCTTCTTCCCTGCCTAACGCTCTCCCTACAGAATCAGCAACCTCTCCTTATGCTAAGATCGGCAGAAGTAAGATGGCGGTCGGCGTGCACGCCCTTTTATAACCCCTGTGACGCCCACCAAAGCAAGCCAATCACTTGCATGCCCTTCTGAAAGATGGTGGCGACCCCTGCCTATGTCATCACGTTGCCCACAGTGTCCGTGGATCCTGATTGGCTGAAAAAGAGCGCTAAACAAACTTTTGAAACGCGACTTTGGCGCGTAAGTCGCCGACCTCGTGGCCGACCTCATCCTAGGGTCGGGTTTCGATTCATGAAACCCGACTTTGCCAAAAGTCAGCGACTTTTGAAATTGTTCGACCCGTTTCGCTCAACTCTAGTTAAAAGTTGACTAGCAATTTCTCATTTTTACAACAAAATTTACAAAAGCATTTTCTACAGTTTTTAGGGACCACATCACATTTGAAGTCACTTTGAGGGGTCTATATGATAGAAAATACCCATAAGTGACACCATTATAAAAACTGCACCCTTCAAGGTGCTCATAACCACATTCAATAAGTTTATTAACCCTTCAGGTGCTTCACAGGAATTTTTTGAATGCTTTAAAAAAAATGAACATATAACTTTTTTACACAAAAAATTTACTTCAGATCCAATTTGTTTCATTTTTCCAAGGGTAACAGGAAAAATTGGACCCCAAAAGTCGTTGTGCAATTTGTTCTGAGTATGCTGACACACCATAAAGTTGTGGCCAAAAGTATTGACACCCCTGCAATTTTGTCAGATAATACTCAGTTTCTTCCTGAAAATGATTGCAAACACAAATTCTTTGGTATTATTATCTTCATTTAATTTGTCTTAAATGAAAAAACACAAAAAGAATTGTCCTAAAGCCAAATTGGATATAATTCCACACCAAACATAAAAAGGAGGGTGGACAAAAGTATTGGCACTGTTCGAAAAATCATGTGATGCTTCTCTAATTTGTGTAATTAACAGCACCTGTAACTAACCTGTGGCACCTAACAGGTGTTGGCAATAACTAAATCACACTTGCAGCCAGTTGACATGGATTAAAGTTGACTCAACCTCTTTCCTGTGTCCTTGTGTGTACCACATTGATCATGGAGAAAAGAAAGAAGACCTATAATACTTAAGTATGGTATAAGGTCTTCAATGGCGTAGGGCAATGACGGCAGAGACACGCTTAGTGAAGCAAGTGATTTATATATAATTGTGCACAATCAACGTGGAAATACGTAACGGGTTCAGAGCACAGACATACAGCAGCACATAGCAAAAGGTTCAGCAAGGATGGTAAGTTATTAAGAGTCACTGAGTACGGAATATAACTGGGTATTGCGGGCAAAGTCCAGAGTATAACAAATGTCCAGCAGGATAATGTTCAGCGGGCACTGGGTAACAGCTACTAACCAGTATAGCAAACAGAAGTCCAGTTGTAGCGAGCCTCTGGTATGATGAGTCCGGTGGAGATCCAGTAAGGGGACCTTCAGTGGGCCCAAACACTAACCGGGTACGGTAGCCAGAAGTCCAGCGGTATCCAGAGGTCCAGAGAGCTGAAGTTTCAAGCAGGAAGCAGGGTTGTTCCAGAGTCACAAGATCTGGGAGAGTGGCAGGGCAGGAGCACACCAGGAATCAATATACTCAAGCGATTTGCTTGTGCTTAGGGGCGGGTCTTTATGCAGCTGGGGAGGAAGTGATGTAAACGAAAACTCCATCTTAACTAAGGGCAGCTAAGAGGAAGTGATGCGACAGGACCGAAAACTCCATCTTAACCAAGGGTAAAAGTTCATTCAAAACAGACCGGAAAGTCCTAGGATCCTGACAGTACATCCCTCCCAAAAAACGGCCTCAGGACGGAACAGGACCGGGCTTGTCCGGGTACCTCCGATGGAACTGAGCAATCTTCCTAGATGCGTTGATGTTGTCAACGGGTTCCCAGGAGTCGTCCTCGGGTGAATAGCCTTGCCAGCGAACCAGGTATTGCAGCCGTCGCCGATGGAGACGGGAGTCGAGAATGGCCTCAACGACAAATTCTTCTTGGCCATCTACCATCACCGGGGGAGGAGGTGGTACAACACGTCCCTGAAAGGTATTAGGAGTTACCAGTTTGAGCAGAGAAACATGAAAGACCGGGTGTACCTTCATAGTCCGTGGTAACTTCAGCCGACTGGCCACGGAGTTCACAATCCCAGAGATCCTGAATGGGCCGATGTATTTTTGCCCCAGCTTCTGTGAAGGGACACCAAGCTTCAGGTTTTTGGTGGACAACCAAACAGAGTCCCCTACCTGGTACGAGGGTGCCGGTCGTCTGTGAGCGTCTGCCGAGTCCTTGTAACGTCGCTGAGCAGTTGTCAAGGTGTCTTTCAGGACCTCCTGAACTCGTTGCAACTCCGTCACCCTGTCTCCAACCGCGGGTACAGGGACTGCGACCGGTGACCTAGGCAGAATACTTGGATGGTAACCCAGGTTTGCAAAAAAGGGTGTTACCTTCGTGGAACTACTCTGGGTGTTGTTGTAGGAGAATTCTGCCAGAGGAAGGAGCTTCACCCAATCGTCCTGTAGATGGCTCACGTAACATCTCAGGTATTGTTCCAGGGTCTGGTTGGTCCGTTCCGTCTGTCCATTCGTCTGAGGATGGTAGGCAGAAGATAGACACACATTAATTTGGAGTGCAGAACAAAACCCCTTACAGAACCTAGAGGTGAATTGAACACCTCGGTCAGAGATGATCTGATCCGGGACCCCGTGTAAACAAAATACGTTCCGTACTACCAGGTCAACAGTCTCTGCGGCCGAGGGGAGGCCAGTACAGGGGATGAAATGGGCGGCTTTGGTCAACCGGTCTACCACTACAAGGATAGTAGTGCTGCCACTTGATGGAGGCAGGTCCACAATAAAATCCATGGAGATGGACCCCCAGGGGCGAGACGGCACGGGTAAAGGCTGAAGGAGGCCTGTAGGAGCCATACGAGGGACCTTGCACCGGGAACAGATCACACATGATGTGACGTAGTCTTTCACGTCTTTCATACAGGTAGGCCACCAGAAGAACCGGGTCAAGAACTCCTGAGTTTTTTGTACCCCCCTATGTCCTGCCACCGTGGAGTCATGAACCAATTTAAGGACTCGAAGTCTTACAGCCTCCGGGACATACAGGCGACATTCTCGTAACCACACACCATTCCGAAGAACAAGTGCCACGTCGCTCGGGGGGGCAGCAAGGAATACATCACCATCATAGGCCTGCTTGATGTCCTTCCATAAGTCCTGGATCACTCCGATGAAGTTGGAATCAGACAACACGGTTTGAGATGATGATGAAGGCACAGGGTCCGAGGTGTGGAGACGGGATAAGGCATCAGCCTTTCCGTTACGGGAACCTGGTCGATATGTGACAACAAAATTAAATTGATTAAGAAAAAGGCTCCACCTGGCTTGCCGTGGGGACAGACATCTGGCAGATTTCAGAAATTCCAGGTTGCGGTGATCTGTGAGTACCACCACTTGTTGTGCCACTCCCTGTAAGTGGTGCCGCCATTCTTTGAAAGCAGACACGATCGCCAGCAACTCCTTGTCTGCAACATCATAATTCCTCTCCGCAGGGGACAACCATCGAGAAAAGAAAGCACATGGGTGCAGTAAAGCTTTGTCCCCAGTTCTCTGGGACAGAACTGCTCCCAGAGCATAATCAGAGGCATCGACTTCTACAAGGAACGGAAGTGAGGGGTCTGGGTGAATCAGAATTGGTGCTGATGTAAAACAAACCTTGAGATGGTCAAAAGCCTCCTGAGCCTGGACGGACCACACAAACCTCTGACCCTTCTTGGTTAATGCGGTAATAGGGCGGACAATTTCTGAGAAATTATGGATGAAACGCCTGTAGAAGTTGGCAAATTCGACGAATCGTTGCACCTCTTTGATGGTACCCGGTACCGGCCATTCCAGTATTGCTTTTATCTTGCTGGTTTCCATATTTAGACCCTGTGGAGAAATGACATACCCTAGAAATTGAATATTAGTACAATGAAATTCACATTTCTCAAGCTTGATGTACAGGCGGTTATCACGTAGGCGAGCAAGGACCGTCTTGACATGCTCTTGATGTTCCTGTAAAGAATTAGAATAAATCAAAATATCGTCCAGGTAGATGACCATGAACTGGTCCATAATGTCCCTGAATATATCGTTCACCAAGTGTTGGAATGTTGCGGGGGCGTTGCAAAGGCCGAAGGACATGACTAAATACTCAAAATGTCCGTATCTACACCTGAATGCTGTCTTCCACTCGTCCCCTGGACGGATACGGAGCAGGTTATACGCCCCTCGGAGATCTAACTTGGTGAAAATTGTAGCCTGTTGGACCCTTTTTAATAATTCGGGGATCAGGGGCAATGGGTACCGGTTCCGGATGGTGATCTTGTTGAGCTCCCGGTAATCTATGCAAGGGCGCAGAGTTCCTTCCTTCTTTTTTACAAAGAAGATGGGTGCCCCTGCGGGTGAGGTAGAGGGACGAATGAAACCCTTGGCAAGATTCTCATCAATATATTCTTTTAGGGCGTGTAGTTCAGGGGCCACCAACGGGTACACATGTCCAAACGGTATCTCCGCTCCGGGTAATAAGTCTATAGGACAATCGTAAGGTCTATGTGGGGGGAGCTGATCAGCATTCTGTTTATTGCAGATGTCAAGAAAGTCATGATAGACCGGGGGCAGAACGGGTACCTGTACATTGTCCTCCATAGCATGCGTTGTTGGAGCCGGTTCAGTTGGTTTTACGGCAGGAGCAGTCTGGGATGGGAAGGAAATCTCTTTTGTCTCCCAGTTGATGACTGGATTGGTAGCCCGAAGCCAGGGGATTCCTAAAATGACTGGAAAATGTGGAGATGAAATTAACATAAAGACAAGGGTCTGCTGCTGACCTGGTTTGATCATACATTCGAGGGGTACAGTCTCTTTATCCACGGGTCCGGAAGTCAATGGGGACCCGTCCACGGTTTCCATGGTAACTGGTGATGCTCTCTGCTGAGACGGGATACCGTGTTTCCTAGCAAAAGAGAGATCCATGAAATTCCCCCCAGCCCCAGAGTCAATCATTGCAGCCGTAGGAATTAGCTGTTTCTTCCATTTTATTTGTATAGGGAGCGAGCAGTGGGTGGATCTCCCTTCAGAGTCCTTAGCTGCAGTGGATAGTACTGTGGAGGGAAATACCGCATCCAGGTGGGAACTAGCTTTGGAGGCTTCGGATTCTATGTCGGTATTATCATATTCGGCTACAGCCGCCAAGATCTTATTGGAACGATTAGGACGCCTTGGACAGTCAATAAGCAAATGGTCTGATTTGCCGCAATAAAAACATAGCCGTTCACGGAGCCGATGTTCGCGGCGTTCCTGGTTCTCTCGGTTTTGTACAGAGTCCACTTGCATGGGAACCTCCGCAGGCTCTCGTGGTGTCTTAGGAACAGGTTCCCTGGTAGGTGACGGAGAGTCAGGTACCCGGTTAAGTGCTGCCCATTTTTCCTGTCTGCGCTCTGTTAAACGGGTATCAATGCGCACACAGTGTTGAAGGAACAGGTCAAGATCATCGGGTGATTCGGCACGGGCTAACTCGTCCTTGATGGCACCGGACAGTCCCTTTTTAAATACCGACAACAACGCATTGTTACCCCAGTCAGTGTCCACCACCAGTCTTTTGAAGTCGGTGACATATTCAATCACAGGCCGCTTGCCTTGCCGTAAAGAAAGGAGAGCCGTTTCAGCAGTATTACGGCGGTTCGGATCGTCGAACATCAGTGCCATAGCTGTTAGAAAATCCTCTAAGCAGTTCAACCGCACGTCCCTGGTCTCAATCATCGGGTTAGCCCAGGCCAGGGCACGTGAAGTCAGCATCATGATTATGCATAATACTTTAGATCGATCCAATCGGTAATAGTCAGTATTCACATCAAAGAATAGCATGCACTGATTAATGAAGCCACGGAACTGACTGCGCTCACCATTAAAGCGGAAGGGAGGTAATTTAGGCATACTGGGAGCAAATCCGGGCGAGGTACGGTCGGCCACCTGAGCCTCCACCTTGCCCTGTAGCTCCTGCATAGCTGTACCCAGGAACTGGTGGTTATGATTCAGCCGTCCCTCGATATCTCCAAGCCTGGCGTGCACAGCATCCATGTCCTGCTGTAAGGAGTGGATCATGGAGTATAGCTGATCTAATCGTGCCTCTGACATTGCCCCAGCGAAGTCCTCTAAAAAGGGCTTGAGTATAATATAATACTTAAGTATGGTATAAGGACTTCAATGGCGTAGGGCAATGACGGCAGAGACACGCTTAGTGAAGCAAGTGATTTATATATAATTGTGCACAATCAACGTGGAAATACGTAACGGGTTCAGAGCACAGACATACAGCAGCACATAGCAAAAGGTTCAGCAAGGATGGTAAGTTATTAAGAGTCACTGAGTACGGAATATAACTGGGTATTGCGGGCAAAGTCCAGAGTATAACAAATGTCCAGCAGGATAATGTTCAGCGGGCACCGGGTAACAGCTACTAACCAGTATAGCAAACAGAAGTCCAGTTGTAGCGAGCCTCTGGTATGATGAGTCCGGTGGAGATCCAGTAAGGGGACCTTCAGTGGGCACAAACACTAACCGGGTACAGTAGCCAGAAGTCCAGCGGTATCCAGAGGTCCAGAGAGCTGAAGTTTCAAGCAGGAAGCAGGGTTGTTCCAGAGTCACAAGATCTGGGAGAGTGGCAGGGCAGGAGCACACCAGGAATCAATATACTCAAGTGATTTGCTTGTGCTTAGGGGCGGGTCTTTATGCAGCTGGGGAGGAAGTGATGTAAACGAAAACTCCATCTTAACTAAGGGCAGCTAAGAGGAAGTGATGCGACAGGACCGAAAACTCCATCTTAACCAAGGGCAAAAGTTCATTCAAAACAGACCGGAAAGTCCTAGGATCCTGACAAGACCAAAGAACTGTCTTAGGACTTGAGAAACCAAATTGTGAGGAAGCATGAGCAATCTCAAGGCTACAAGTCCATCTCCAAAGACCTGAATGTTCCTGTGTCTACCATGCGCCGTGTCATCAAGAAGTTTAAAGCCCATGGCACTGTGGCTAACCTCCCTAGATGTGGATGGAGAAGAAAAATTGACAAGAGATTTCAACGCAAGATTGTGCGGATGTTGGATAAAGAACCTCGACCAACATCCAAACAAGTTCAAGCTGCCCTGCAGTCCGAGGGTACAACAGTGTCAACCCGTACTATCCGTCGGCGTCTGAATGAAAAGGGACTGTATGGTAGGAGACCCAGGAAGACCCCCCTTCTTACCCCGAGACATAAAAAAAGCCAGACTGGAGTTTGCCAAAACTTTCCTGAAAAAGCCTAAAACGTTTTGGAAGAATGTTCTCTGGTCAGATGAGACAAAGGTAGAGCTTTTTGGGCAAAGGCATCAACATAGAGTTTACAGGAGAAAAAAAGAAGCATTCAAAGAAAAGAACATGGTCCCTACAGTCAAACATGGCGGAGGTTCCCTGATGTTTTGGGGTTGCTTTGCGTCCTTTTGACGCTGCGCCGACCAGCGCCAACCGCAACAGGTCATTTTCTTCTCCCCCACCACTATCTTTGCTTTCTCCCCCACCACTCCCATCATTGCCCATTCCACCACCTCCATCATTTCCTCCTCCTCCACCACCCCCATTATTGCCCTTTCCACCACCACCAGTGCATTCTCCCCCACCACCCCATCATCATTTCTTTTTCCCCCACCACCCCATCATTGCACTCTCCATCACCCCCATCATTGCCTTCTCTCCTTCACCCCCATCATTGCCTTCTCCCCATCACTCCCATCATTGCCTTCTCCATCACCCCATCACTGCCTTCTCCCCATGACTCCCATCATTGCCTACTCCCATCATTGCCTGCTCCATCATCCCATCACTCCTATCATTGCCTTCTCCCCATCACTTCCATCATTGCCTGCTCCATCACCCCCATCATTGCCTGCTCCATCACCCCATCACTCCCATCATTGCCTTCTCCCCATCATTGCCTGCTCCATCACCCCATCACTCCCATCATTGCCTTCTCCCCATCGCTCCCATCATTGCCTTCTTCCCATCACTCCCTTCTCTCCATCACTCCCATCATTGCCTTCTCCCCATCAATGCCTTCTTTCCATCACACCTCATGGCCTTCTCCCATTACCCCTCATGGCCTTCTCCCATCACAACAGGCATCATGGCCTTCTCTCCTCATCATAGTCTTCTCCTCATGTCCGCATCTCCTCCAGGGCCAGGCTCCACCTACACACACACACACAGACACATACACACATACATACACACAGACATACATACATACGCACACAGACAGACATACACATATACATACATACACACTCATACACACACACACATCCAGACATACACACATATATACATACACACACATACATACACACAGACATACACACATACACAAACATATACAGACATACACACATACACACACATACATACACACAGACATACACACACAGAGACATACACACACAGACATACACACATATACACATACACACACAGACATTACACACAGACACACATACATACATACACAGACATGCACACACAGACATACACACAGACATACACACACATACACAAACATACAGATACACACACAGACACACATACATAGACACACATACACACAGACACAGACACACATACACACAGACAAACACACACAGACATACACATACAGACATACACACATACATACACACACATACACACATACATACACACACTTACACACAGACATACACAAACATACACAGACATAAAGACATACATACACACATACATACACACAGACATACACTCATACATACACACACACAGACATACACACATACATACACACAGACACACATACATACAGACACACATACATACACACATACACACACAGACATACACACACATATAAACATACACATGTACACATAGACATACACACACGCAAACATACACATACACACACAGACACACATACATAGACACACATATACACAGACACACATACACACAGACAAACACACACAGACATGCACACACACAGACATACACATACACACACACAGACATGCACACATACATACACACATACACACAGACATACACACAGACACACACACATACATCATACACACATACACACACACATACACACACACAAGTGACTGACTGACCTGCGGCTGCAGCCACCGGCCGGCCGGCGTCACAGGCACAGTGAGTGAGACAGTCTGTATCCTCCTCTCCTCCCCCACAGCAGCAGCGCAGCACAGTGTGACTGACGCTGATATCATCTCACCTCAGGGCTGGCTCCTCTCCTCCTTGAGCCTGGCGCGCCACATGGCTAATTTGAATAATTAGCCATGCGGTGCTGGAGGGGCCCCCTCTCCCCCGGGGCCCCGTGCAATGCATGGGCTGCATGGGCGGTAGGTCCGCCCCTGCACCTGATAATGAGGAAGATGATTGGAGATCTGGGGTTTCTGATTGGGATTTAAGACAGCTGACTCCCTCTATCCCTGCTGGTGATTTTCTTCCTGTGCCTTCAGAGGTCTGATGTCTCCTGCTTTTTCCCTGCATGGTTCAGCTAAGTGATTCTTTTGCTATTCTGTTTGCATTTTATCTGGTTTTGTCTATCTCTGCTTTGTGCGGGTCAGCTAGCTACGGCTGGGGCTGTGCTGAATCACCGCCCATATGTTACTGCTTGTGCCAGTTTGTTTTGTCCCCTGTTATGTTGGTCTCTTTTTGCTTTGCTTTCAGAATATACCAGAGTGCTAATATAGTGGGGGCGAAGTCATGCAACTTCAGTGTTTTTGTGCATCAGACATGTTGGACTTTTTGCAGGGTTTTTTGCATGATTGCAGACAGTGTCTTTCCTTTCCTGTCCTGTCTAGTCAGTGTGGGCCCCATCATTTGCTCAGTCTATTTTTCTGCCTGCGTTTGTGTTTTCATCTTGTCTCACTGACAATATATGTTTGGGGGCTATCTATTCCTTTGGGGTCTGCTCCGGGTTAGTTTAGATTTCCCTTTCTTGCTTTAGGCTTAGTTAGCTCTCCGGCTGTGCCGAGGCATCTAGGATCATCGTAGGTACGCTCCACGGCTACTGCTAGTTGTGTGGACAGGATCAGGGGTCTGCAATCCGCTTAGTTACCAATATCTCTGGATTTCTGTGGCTTAGCCTGGGCCTGCTGTCCTCCTTGGTGACCCATTCATAACAGAGAGCCCCTGATGTGCTTGAACAGTGGAAACCCCCCACAAGTGGCACCATTTTGGAAACTAGACCCCCCAAGGAACTTATCTAGATGAGTGGTAAGCACTTTGAACCCACAAGTGCATGAAAATAAAAAAATCATATTTTTTCCACAAATATGATCTTTTAGCCCCCAATTTTTTTCTTTTCCCAAGGGTAACAGGAGAAATTGGACCCCAAAACTTGTCCAATTTGTCCTGAGTACGCTGATACCCCATATGTGGGAGAAAACTATTGTATGGGTAGAAGTTGGGGCTCGAAGGGAAATAATGATGTTTTGGAATGCAGACTTTGATGGAATGGTCTGCAGGTGTCATGTCGCGTTTGGAGAGCCCCTCATGTGACTAAACTGTGGAAACCCCCCACAAGTGACCACATTTTGGAAACTACACCCCCCAAGGAACTTATCTAGATGTGTGGTGAGCACTTTGAACCCCAAAGTGCGTCACAGAAGTTTATAACGTAGAGCCATAAAAATAAAAAAAATCATTTTTTCCCATAAAAATGATATTTTTGCCCCCAATTTTTTGCTTTCCCAAGGGTAACAGGAGAAATTAGACCCTAAAAGTTGCTGTGCAATTTTTCCTGAGTAGGCTGATACCCCATATCTGGGGGTAAACTACTGTTTGGGCGCATGGCAGAGCTTGGAAGGGAAGGAGCACCGTTTGACTTTTTCAACGCAGAATTGGCTGGAATTGAGATCAGATGCCATGTTGCATTTGAAAAGCCCCCAATGTGCCTAAACAGTGGAAACCCCCAATTCTAACTCCCACCCTAACCCCAACACACCCCTAACCCTAGCCCTAACCCTAACCCTAATGGGATAATGGAAATAAGTACTTTTTTTTATTTTATTATTTTTCCCTAACTAAGGGAGTGATAAAGGGGTGTTATGATTTACTATTTATGGTGGGTTTTTATGTTTGACAGCTGTCACATGCTAAAAGACGCTTTTTACAGTAAAAATAGTTTTTGCATCACCACATTTTGAGAGCTATAATTTTGCCATATTTTAACCCACCGATTCATGTGAGGTCTTATTTTTTGCAGGACAAGTTGACGTTTTTGTTGGTACCATTTTCGGGCACGTAACATTTTTTGATCGCTTTTTATTCCAATTTTTGGGATGCAGAATGAACAAAAACCAGCATTTCATGAATTTCTTTGAGGGGAGGGGGTGTTTACACCATTCTGCGTGTGGTAAAATTGATAAAGCAGTTTAATTCTTTGGGTCAGTACGAATACAGCGATACCTCATTTATATTTTTTTTGTTTTGGCGCTTTTATACAATAAAAACAATTTTATATAAAAAAAATTATTTTTACATCGCTTAATTCCGCGAGCTATAACGTTTTTATTTTTTTGCTGATGATGCTGTATGGCAGTTCGTTTTCTGCAGGACAAGATGACGTTTTCAGCGGTACCATGTTTATTTATATTTGTCTTTTTGATCGCATCTTATTGCACTTTTTGATCGGCTGTATGATGATAAAGCATTTTTTTTTGCCTTGTTTTTTTTTAAGGGATTCACTAAAGGGGTTAACTAGTGGGACAATTTTATAGGGCGAGTCGTTACAGACCCTGCGAAACTAAATATGTGTACTTTTATTGTTTTTTTTTATTTACAGGGAAAAAAATAATTTATTAGGGAATATTTTTTTTATTTATTTAGGATTTTTTTTTAAATTATTTTTACACGTGGTTTTTTTTTTACTTTACTATATTGTCCCAGGGGGGTACATTACTACATAGTGTCAGATCGCTGATCTGACACTTTGCAGTGCACTGTGTCAGATCAGTGATCTGACAGGCATTGCAGGAGGTTTTCTCAGCAGGCACTAAGAAAGCCGCCTCCCTGCAGGACCCCGAAGGCCCCCACAGCCATTATGGATCCGGGGGCCTGCAGGAAGGAGGCCCTTGGAACAACGTGAGCACATCGCGTTGTTCCAAGGGGCTCAGGGAAGCCCCCTCCCTGCGTGATTCTTCCCTATGCCCCCGGTACACTGCGATCATGTTAGATCGCAGTATGCCAGGGGTTAATGTGCCAGGGGCCATCCGTGACCGCTCCTGTCACATAGTGTGATAATCAGCTGACACCCAGGCCCGATCAGCTGCGCTCCCCCCGTGAGCGCAGCTGATCGCGTGTGACGTGCTATTCCGTCCATGAGACTTAAGCCCCAGGTCACATGGACGGAATAGTACGTCCAATGTAAGGAAGGGGTTAAACCTGTTCTACCAGCACATGGCAGAATACAGCAAGCTGGAGGAGGGGGCCTCTTGGAACACATGTGGGGAGAATTATATATATATAGATATACTGTATATATACACAAAAACATTCACTAATCACATCTATATATGTACATTTTGCAGCACTTCCCCTCTACAGTATGTAAACTTTTGAGGACACCTGTAAGGCCGGCGTCACACTACAAAGAAATACGGACGAGTGAGAGGCGTTAAAAAAGCGCATTGCACACGGACTAATGATTCTCTATGGGGTAGCTCCCATCAACCGTATTTATTTCGCGTATTTTTTACTGGCCGTGCCAATCGCAGCATGCTGCGATTGTCAGCATACTATGACTGTAGTACGCCAATGCAAGTCTATGGGTGCGCAAAAAATACATTACACATGGACCAGATGTGTGACTTGCGAGAAATACGCACCCGGTGTCCTTTAGAAAAGCCGGCAATTCAGTGCATGATACAGTAAAATCACACTGACAGGTTTAATAAAAAAACGAAAGAATAGATATAGACACATAGAATACATATCTAATATATGAAGCTCAATGTGTGTGTGTATGTATGTCCGGGATTGTCATCTGCACCGTCGCAGCTACAGCCACAAAATTCTGCACAGTCACACGTCTGGACCCTGGGAGCGTCATAGGCTATGTTGTGAGGCAAAATATTATCCCCGCGTGGTCCAATTCACCAAACAATTTTGCCTATTATTCTTATCATTTCTATGGTGTTATCGTCCTTCTGTAAAGCTGGAAATAACACAATTTATTACCGTGCCAACACAGACCACCCTCTGACACAGACTGGAGGCGGAGCCCAGTATCACACAGGATAGGAATCGATACACGGCTCAGCAGTCAGTATCACACAGGATAGCATTAGATACACAGCTCAGCAGTCAGTATCACACAGGAGAGGATTAGACACAAGGCTCAGCAGTCAGTATCACACAGGATAGGATTAGATACACAGCTCAGCAGTCAGTATCACACAGGATAGGATTAGATACACAGCTCAGCAGTCAGTATCACACAGGATAGGATTAGATACACAGCTCAGCAGTCAGTATCACACAGGATAGGAATAGATACACTGCTCAGCAGTCAGTATCACACAGGATAGGGTTAGATACACGGCTCAGCAGACGTTATCACACAGGATAGGATTAGATACACTGTTCAGCAGTCAGTATCACACAGGATAGGATTAGATACACGGCTCAGCAGTCAGTATCAAACAGGATAGGATTAGATACACAGCTCAGCAGTCAGTATCACACAGGATAGGATTAGATACACAGCTCAGCAGTCATTATCACACAGGATAGGAATAGATACACGGCTCAGCAGACAGTATCACACAGGAAAGGATTAGATACACAACTCAGCACACAGTATCACACAGAATAGTATTAGATACATGGCTGAGCAGACAGTATCACACTGAATAGGATTAGATACATGGCTCTGCAGTCAGTATCACACAGGATAGGATTAGATACATGGTTCAGCAGTCAGTATCACACAGGATAGGATTAGATACACGGCTGAGCAGTCAGTAACACACGATAGGATTAAATACACACCTCAGCAGAAAGTATCACACAGGATAGGATTAGATACACAGCTCAGCAGTCAGTATCACACAGGATAGGATTAGATACACAGCTCAGCAGTCAGTATCACACAGGAGAGGATTAGGTACACAGCTCAGCAGTCAGTATCACACAGGATAGGATTAGATACACAGCTCAGCAGTCAGTATCACACAGAATAGGATTAGGTACACAGCTCAGCAGACATTATCACACAGGATAGGGTAAGATACACAGATACACATGTTGTTTATCAAAAGGCTCTTGAATGAGTTGAAAATAAAATACTATCAATAATTGGGTAATTGTTTAGTTAATTTGCGTTGCAAATCTGTAGTGTTGAATATATGATGTGAAATGTTTTTAGGTGCAATATAATCATTATAATTTGTTATAACTAACCACAGTTAGTTACTATGCCCAGGCAACGCCGGGATCTTCAGCTAGTATGTATATATATACTGTATATATATATATACATGCATTCTATGTGTCTATATCTATTCTTTCGTTGTTGTTTGCAAACCTGTCATAGGGCTCCATTATATGTCCATTTTGCAAGCCTGCGAGAAAATCTCGGCATATGGATCACATATGGATGCTGACATGGGAAAAATTCACGACCACACCCTGACAACGGATGACATACGGATCACTATTTAGGAACCATTTATGCGTATTACGGCTGTACAATACGGTCCGTCTTTTTCTACGTTGTGTGTGATGCAGGCCTAAATCCAAAACTCCTTCTCATATGAACGCCGTTCCTCCTAAGCCATGCAGCAAATGCTAGCTCTAACATGGATTAGAATCAGAACCCAGATTGTAAAGGGGTTGGGAGTGGCTAACTGGCTCAGCTGAGAGCTCAGAATTTCCAACATGGCCGATTAACCCCTGTTCTGCCAAAAGAAATAAACACCATTAAAGCTAACGAGAAGTGCTTCTTCTCAGTGCAGTTGCTACGGTCTTCTGGTTCCTCTCTGTTGCGGTAACCCTGTGACATCATGTAGTAGACAGACACCACATTTACCACATTTCAAAGAATTTTGAAGAGTGTTATCATGATACAGATTATTCAATACAAACACTGCACTGGCTAAAAGCAAAAGAATCAGACACCGGACCGGACAAATAAAAAATATTTATAACGCCTTCTGAACTCCTCCATATATCTACTCTTCGCATCTTGGGTTTCTATTCAGCCATGGCAAATCATGATTTACACCCTGAATCTACATTTGACCTGGAAATTTTCCAAATATAAACATCTATCATGTCCTTAGACCAGGGTTCCCCAACTCCAGTCCTCAAGGCCCACCGACAGCTCATGTTTTCAGGATTTCCTTAGTATTGCCCAGGTTATAATTGCTCCACCTGTACAATACAAGGCAAATCCTGAAAACATGACCTGTCAGTGGGCCTTGAGGACTGGAGTTGGGGAACCCTGCCTTAGACAATGATTTTGGAGACATGCTAAAAGAGCGAATGATATTAGTTGGCATATGCTAGTATACCTTTGCCTCCTTCTTTGTGTAGGCCATTTCCATACAACTGAGTAAAAAGATAAGTCATATGCCATGCAATTTATTTTATCTTTTAAAATGTTGTCAATACCTGTGACTTTATTATCATGCAACTGAATATGTGTGGGGAACTTGCAACATTCTTTCTCAAGAACGAAAAGGTAGTAAGCGCGGCACAATTGTCAACATGGTCTTTTTTTAAAAAAAGAAATGTCCTAATATATTAACATTAACTCCAAAGCTGGAACTTCTCTTTACATTCTCTTTGCAATACTGAAGGTTCAGTATCTTGCATATCTCAGTGGCCCAGTTACAATGACTGAAGGGAAAATGGAGGTGTTTTAGTGGTTACCATTACTGAGATGAAGAAAGGTTAGCTCTCTGCTGCTACATCAGTGGATTGTACCTATTCACTGGTTTCTATGGAGTATAGTGTAGTAAGACGAGTGAAGTGATATTTTCTTGCAATGATTCCCGGGCAGCTATTCTAGCTGATCTCCTGAGTCCCCTCTGTCTTCTGACATATCAAATGGAATAACCCAGATGTGATTGTCTTGTCCCTGAGAAGCACTCTGCTTCTTCTGGTGCCTAGGAGCATCCCTAAAGGAGATGAGTTAGGTAAAATGAAGAATTTATTTTGTGTTTGATATTTAGAATTGTTCACTCTAGTACATTCACTGCTTTTACTAGGGCACTACAGATGTCAGAGTGCTCACAACTCTTCTGAAAGGCTTTTGGAAAACAGATCCATCCAAGAAAAGCTGAACTGCAAAAGTGGATACATTAGAAAGTTACTGTGAGCAGAATTGTGTGCATTGCACGAGAAAAGATTTCTTTCACTTCTAATTGTTCACGGCAAAATTTTGATGTTTTGGTGTAGTGTTTTCCAACACTATCTACAGGAAATTTCTGCTGGGAATGTCTGGAGAACTCCCCACAGACAATGCATTTGGTATTTATTGACAAGACCTGTTTAGTTACTTGGGGAATACTATATGGTATTATTCACACATTGTGATAATAACATATTTTCAGCATGATTATGTAAATTGGGAAAATCTCTGTTCTTTGGTCCTATCAAGACATATGGACAACTTTCCTAGGATCTTTCCCTCTTGAGTTGAGTCATGTTATAATGAGCATCTTCAGCATTTAAGGTCTAGTATTCACCCACCTTGGCATCTCTTGTGTTTTATTACCTCACAACCTGGAATATCACTGGTTTATTTGAGTGTTTTGCATCAGTTCATGTAAAGAACATGCCTACAACTGTGAACATTTTGGTTTTCTTTTTATTGTGAAACAAGCAGCAAATAGTACAAAATAATCCCCTAAAGACAGCACTTTGTAGAGCCTTGTTTGAGGCAATTTCAACTGCAAGTTGCTTTGGATAAGTTTCTTTGAGCTTTCCACATCTTCCTTTGGGATTTTTGCCCATTCCTCAAGGCAAAACTGCTCCATCTCCTTCAAGTTAGAAGGGTTCCTCTGGTGAACATCAATCTTTAATTCTGACCATGGATTCTCAATTGGATTAATTTCTTGACTTTGACTAGGCCACTCCAAAACATTTACATGTTTTCCCTTAAACTACTTTAGTTTTGGTTTAGCAGTATGCTTTGGATCATTGTCTTGTTGGAGGGTGAACCTCCATCCCAGTATCAAATCACTGACAGATGAACACAGTTTGGGCTCAAGAAAATCCCTGTATTTCGTACAATCTATCTTTCGCTCGACTCGCCCCATATTCCCTGTCCCTGCTGCCAAAAAACATACCCACAGCATCATGCTGCCACCACCATATTTCACTGTGGGAATGGTGTTCTGTTATGAATGGGTCACCGAGGAGGATAGCAGGACCAAGCTAAGCCACCAGAAAACCAGAGAGGTTGGTAACTAAGCGGATTGCAGACCCCTGATCCTATCCACACAACTAGCAGTAGCCGTGGAGCGTACCTATGATGCCCTATATGCCTCGGCAAAGCTGGAGAGCTAATTCAGCCTAAAACAAGAAAGGTGAAATCTAAACTGCCCCGAAGCAGACCCCAAAGGTATAGATAGCCCCCAAACATATATTGTCAGTGAGACAAGATGAAAACACAAAGGCAGGCAGAAAAATAGACTGAGCAAATGATGGGGCCCAAACTGACTAGACAGGACAGGAAAGGAAAGACACTGTCTGCAATCAAGCAAAAAACCCTGAAAAATCCAAAAAGTCTGATGCACAAAAAAACACTGAAATCACACGACTTCGCCCCCACTATATCAGCACTCTGGTATATACTGAAAGCCAAGTAAAAAGAGACCAATATAACAGGGGACTGAACAAACTGACACAAGCAGTAACATATGGGCGGTGATCCAGCACAGCCCCAGGAGGAGCAAGCTGACCCGCACAAAGCAGAGATAGACAAAACCAGATCAAATGCAAAAAGATTAGCAAATGAACCACTTAGCTGAACATGCAGGGAAAGAGCAGGAGACATCAGACCTCAGCAGGAACAGGAATAAAATCACCAGCAGGGATAGAGGGAGTCAGCTGTCTTAAATCCCAATCAGAAACCCCAGATCTCCAATCGTCTTCCTCATTATCAGGTGGCAAGCCTCTGTCAATCAGATCAGCTCCACTACCTCCAGTAACCACCAGAAGGAGCCCAGAAAGAGAACTCTCAATCTGACCAGCTCCACTATCTTCAGTAATCACCAGAGGGAAGTCAGAGAGAGAATTCACAACACATACCCCTTCCAATGAACGATATTGTGACAACTCCTGGAGTGGACCCTCTGGGTCATGGCACCAACCCTCCCAGGGTGAGCTGATCTAGTGAGGACCACCCTCTAAACAGGGAGTGTCAGGGGCAAGCCCAAGGGGGTAAGGTACCACGACTGCTGCACCAGGTGGCCGGCTCACAGGAGACACGAGTGAGAGTGTATAGCAACAGGGAATGTGCATGTGACATCGGCGGCCAAGCCCGCCGATGCCCCTTCTGCGGCGTACCCGCCGCTGCCTCTCCCCAACGCCGCTCCCCCGTCGACGCGCTCTCTTACCCGGCCTTCCGCTCTGCTGCATCCCCGCGCTCTTTCCTTAGGTCGCGGGCGCGCGCCCGTCCGCTTCCTTCATCCAGCGGTGGGCATCGCTGAAGGCGGGGCTTGCCGTCCACTTCCTGGCCAGTAGGTATTTCAGGTGTCCTCCCTATGGGGAAGACGCCTGATGATTGTGTGGCATCTCTGCACTCTCTGGTCGCTATAGTTTCCCTACAGTACTCCTGCCTTGTGTCTTGCTCTGTTCCCCTCTGCCTGCCTCAGCCTTTTCCTACCGCCCTCTCCTCCAGTGCTTCTCCTGCCTGCCTTCTGGGTTACTTAGCTCCAGGTCCCTTTCCTCCCGTCCTGGGCGTCCCTTCCCTCCGGGATTTGCTGTCCTAGGCCCGTCCGCTCCTTCCCTTCCTTCCATGGCTCTCTCCTCTGTACTCCCTTACCTCCTGTGGCAAAGCCTTGCTACCTTACTACTAACTGCTGCCTGGGTTCCTCTGTTACCTCGCTCCGGTACTCTGGCCTCTGTCCGTTATCTCTGCCACCCCTCTGTTCTACCTTGTCCTTCGAGCCGTCCCTCTTGGTACCGGCTGTCACAGTTCTGCCTCCTGCGGTCCTGCCCCTAACGATCCCTGTTATGATTGAGTCACCGTAGGAGGCAAAAATAGAAATGCTAGCTAAGTCCAGAAAACCAGAGAAGTTGGCAGCTATCGGATTGCAGACCCCTGAACCTATCAGCACAACTAGCAGTAGCCGTGGGGGGCTCCTAAGATGCCCTAGGCCCCTCGATCACAGCCGGAGGACTACATAGCCTAAAGACAGAAAGGGAAATCTAAACTGCCCCAGAGCAGACCCCAAAGCAAAAGGCAGCCCCCCACATATAATGACGGTGAAGCAAGAAGAAAGAACAAAACACAGACAGAAAGATAGACTGAGCAAAGATGGGGCCCACGCTAGCTTAGATAAGAAAGGACAGGAAGGCTGCTGTCTGCAATCCGTGAAAAACCCTATGAAAATAAGAGCCAACAAACTGACAGTAAAAAAGGCCCTGAAGACGCTAGGCTTCAAAAAAGCTATGTCAGTACTCAGGAATATTCTGAAGATAGAGCAACAGGCAAAAGGAGATTCAGCTCACCCCAGCAGGGAATGGCAGAATCCAGAAAAGCAAGGAAAACAAAACACTAATGCAAAAAGGCAAAGCAGAAATCTTAGCTTTAGATGAGCAGGAATCAGACTGGTTTCCTAGAAGTCCACAGAGAAATCACCCGCAGGCCAGAAGGGTGTCGGCAGCCTTATATCCAGTCATTAACTCCACTCAGCCAGTCATCATCATCAGACCCAGGTGTTTGACAATCAGGCTCAATACCTTTCTTCACCAGAAGAGGGAGTTCCTCGGGCCTCAGTAGTGAAGGGGAAAATGAACTCACAACAGATTCCTGTATAGGGGTCGGTCTTCACCTGGCGTGCTCGGCCCAGGGGCTCCAGGTCTGCGACCCAGAGGGTCCACTCTTGGACGTAGTCGGTTCCTGAATGTCACAGTATCATCAGGCCATGGATCCCGCCGGTGCCGCGGCAGCTACACAGAAGGAACTACTTTTTCTACGTGAAAACCAGACCCGGATAATGTCCTTCATGAAATCCATGGAAACCCGGCTGTTTGCCCTGCAAACCTCTGATCCAGGGCATGCTCCCCTCTTTGCTAGTCTCCAGCAGGAGCTCGCACAGCAACACGATGCTCAGTTCCACATCCTGGGTTACATGGCGTCCGTTGACGACCGACTGCTCGCCTTGCAGTCCTTGGCAGCGGCTTCAACCTCATCCCGGGATGCAGCTTCATCCCCTCCCCCTCATCTGGGAAAGCTTCCCAGGTATGGCGGAGACCCTAGGTTGCGTCGGGGCTTCTTAAACCAGTGCAGATTGCACTTTGAGCTTTTGCCACAGCAATATCCCACAGATCGCGCCAAGGTGGCGTTCATTGTATCCCACCTTGAGGGAGAGGCCCTGGCCTGGGTGAATCCTTTATGGGAGAGGGATGACCCCATAGTTTCTAGTATCCGGAACTTTCTGGATATGTTCCGCAAAGTTCTCAACAAACCCGGACGCGTAGCATCCACCACGGAGGCCCTCTTTAACCTCCGCCAGGGTTCCCTGACTGTGGGACAGTACGCCATCCGCTTTCGGACATTATCGTCGGAGCTGGGGTGGAATAATGAGGCACTTGTGGGTGCCTTTTGGAGGGGTCTCTCAGGTAAAATCAAGGACGAGCTTGCCGGGCGAGATACCCCTACCACCCTGGAGGATCTCATATCCATGGCCACTCGTATCGATCTGCGGTTTTTGGAGCGTGGTCAAGAATCGGCTAGGGAGAAAAAACCCTTTAGGCTCTATCAGGCTCCCATTCCACGCTCCTCTGCGCCCTCCACTAGCGTCGCCCCCGAGCCCATGCAGGTTGATCGTAT
Organism: Dendrobates tinctorius; assembly: GCF_039654945.1. NCBI lineage: Eukaryota > Metazoa > Chordata > Amphibia > Anura > Dendrobatidae > Dendrobates > Dendrobates tinctorius. The sequence goes on from NW_027361733.1 coordinate 35,049,582, forward strand.
CAGGCTGTCCGAACAGCGACGCAGGGAGAGGATGACGAACGGTCTCTGTCTGTACTGCGGTGGGGCCAATCATTTCGTGCGCACCTGTCCTGAGAAACCGGGAAACGCCTCCACCTAGGTCAGGTAAGAGAGGCCTAACTAAGTGATCATGATTCCTCTCTGCCCCTTACCCTTTCAGCTTTAATTATTGCAGGTCGGGAGCGTAGATCTGTGGAGGCATATGTGGACTCGGGTGCGGCTGGTAATTTCATCTGGCAAGAAGAGGTTGATAAGCTCCAGATTCTGGTCGTCATCCTAAAAGACCCGCGCGCTATGGCTTCCATTGATGGCAAACTTCTCCCCGAGCTCGTCACCAGGGTTACAGCCGAAGTAGACCTGCAAATTGGAGCACTTCATCTTGAGAGGATCACCTTTTACGTCCTGCCGCAATTATTCCATGCCGTTCTCCTTTGATTACCTTGGCTCAGGCTGCACGAGCCGGTTGTTGACTGGCGCTCTGGGGAGATTCTCCGGTGGGGTCACTCCTGCCATGAACGTTGCCTGCGGTCCATCGTCCTTCCTCGTCCGCTGCCTATGCCAGTAGAGCTCCAGGGCCTTCCCGCACCGTATCACGCGTATGCCGATGTCTTTAGCAAAAAAGATGCGGATTCACTGCCTCCGCACCGGGACTATAACTGCCCTATCGACCTGATTCCCGGGGCCACTCCTCCCAGAGGGAGAACGTATCCTCTATCCCCAGCAGAGACCATGGCCATGACGGAATACATTCAGGAAAACCTGGCCAAGGGGTTCATTCGGAAGTCCTCGTCCTCTGCAGGCGCAGGCTTTTTCTCTGTTCGGAAGAAAGACGGATCACTCCGACCATGTATCGACTACCGGGGTCTGAACAACATCACCGTTAAGAATCGATACCCGCTCCCGCTCATCCCTAAACTCTTCGACCGGCTGAGGGGGGCTCGGGTCTTCACGAAGTTGGATCTGCGGGGAGCTTATAATCTAATCTGGATCCGTGCAGGGGACGAGTGGAAGACTGCCTTCAATACCCGGGATGGGCATTATGAATATGTAGTCATGCCGTTTGGCCTCTGCAACGCTCCGGCCGTGTTTCAGGAATTCGTTAACGAGGTGTTTCGGTATCTACTGTATTCCTGCGTGGTGGTGTACTTAGATGATATTCTCATCTTTTCGCCTGACCTATCCTCTCATCGGAGAAGCGTTCGCATGGTCCTGCATCACCTCCGGGAGAATCATCTCTACACCAAGATTGAGAAATGCCTTTTCGAGCAAACCTCGTTATCCTTCTTGGGCTATATAATCACAGATTCCGGCCTGAGGATGGATCCAGAGAAGCTCTCAGCGGTGCTCAAGTGGCCTCGTCCTGTTGGTATAAAAGCCATCCAGCGTTTCCTCGGATTCGCTAATTATTACTGACAGTTTGTGCCTCATTTTTCCACAGTGACCAAGCCCCTTACGGCTCTGACCCGTAAAGGAACCCAGTTAAACAGCTGGTCTCCCGAGGCTGAAGAGGCCTTCCTTGCCTTGAAATGCTCTTTTGCATCAGCACCGATCTTACATCGCCCTGTGGTCAGTAGGCCTTTTGTCCTAGAGATGGATGCCTCCTCCACGGGAGCTGGGGCGGTCCTTTCCCAGCAGGCTCCATCTGGACGGCTGGCTCCCTGTGGGTTTTTTTCTAAATCCTTTTCACCTGCAGAGTGCAATTACTCCATTGGTGACCGGGAATTGCTGGCCATTAAGATGGCTCTGGAAGAATGGCGGTACCTGCTTGAAGGGGCAGTGCACCCCTTTACTATCTTCACGGACCACAAGAATTTGGCCTATCTGCAGTCCGCTCAGAGACTCAATTCCAGACAGGCCAGATGGGCTCTGTATTTTTCTCGTTTTGATTTCAAGCTGCACTTCCGTCCCGGCAATAAGAACATCAAAGCGGATGCTCTCTCCAGGTCCTTGCAGTCACCTGAAGGGGATGAGGGTCCTTCTTATATTATCGAACCTGCCAAAGTTATCACCGTGGCTCCTGTGAATTTCTCTTCCCCTCCACCAGGCAAAACCTTCGTTCCCCAGAATAAACGCCCGGAGGTGCTGTGCTGGGGGCACTCCTCCAAGGTTGCTGGGAACGTGGGTACTAAGAAGACCCTCCTGCTGCTCTCTCGTTACTACTGGTGGCCCTCCCTTTGCCAAGACGTGATTGACTATGTAGCCTCTTGCACGACCTGTGCTCAGAACAAGGTTCTGAGAACCCGGCCCCCCGGTCTTCTTCACCCGTTACCAGTTCCGGAGGCTCCTTGGCGGCAAATCGCAATGGATTTCGTAATGGACTTGCCCCGCTCAGCTGGATGCACTACCATCTTAGTCGTAGCAGATCGCTTCTCCAAGATGGCCCATTTTATACCTTTGCCCGGACTGCCCTCAGCCCCAAGGTTGGCCGAGATCTTCATCCACTAGATCTTCAGACTACATGGCCTTCCTCAGCGGATTGTGTCTGACCGTGGGGTCCAATTTACCTCTCGATTCTGGAGGGCTCTCTGTCTGCTTATGGGCACATCTCTCGACTTCTCCTCCGCTTTTCATCCACAGACCAACGGGCAAGTGGAACGGATTAATCAGGTTCTAACAACCTACCTACGCCACTTTTCCAATGCCCATCAAGACAACTGGGTCTCTCTCCTACCTTGGGCAGAATTTGCCCATAATAATCATCCCAGCGAATCCACCACCAAGTCGCCGTTCTTTGTAGTTCCGCTGCCCTTTTTCACGTCATCAGGAGTTCCCACAGCAGATACTCTTGCCATGGAATTTTCGCAAATCTGGAGAGAGACCAGAGAAGCCCTCGTGAAGGCCAGTACCCGAATCAAGAAGCATGCAGACAAAAGACGAAGAGACCTTCCTCCGTACCATCCTGGCGACAAAGTTTGGCTTTCGACCAAGCATATCCGTCTAAAAGTTCCTGCCTACAAGTTAAGTCCCCGATACATCGGGCCTTTCGAAGTACTTGGACGCATTAATGAGGTGGCTTGAGGTTGCCGGCTTCACTTCGAGTCCCTAACGCCTTTCAGGTCTCGCTCCTGAAACCTGTGGTTCTGAATCGGTTTCAACCTACTTCCACTGCTCCTCCTTCACCAATTGGGGCTGAAGACGTCTTTGAAGTAAAAGACATTTTGGCTATGAAAAGAGTTAGGGGGAAGACTCTTTTTCTCATTGAGTGGAAGGGTTTGGGCCCTGAGGAAAGGTCCTGGGAACCTCGAGAGAATGTTAATGCCCCTCTTATTCTGAAAAAGTTTTTGCCACTCTCAGAAGGGGGGGACGTAAGGAGGGGGGTACTGTGACATCGGCGGCCGAGCCCGCCGATGCCCCTTCTGTGGCGGTACCCGCCGCTGCCTCTCCCCGCGGCCGCTCCCCCGTCGGAACGCTTTCTTACCCAGCCTTCCGCTCTGCTGCATCCCCGCGCTCTGTCCTTAGGTCGCGGGCGCGCGCCCGTCAGCTTCCTTCATCCAGCGGTGGGCATCGCTGAAGGCGGGGCTTGCCGTCCACTTCCTGGCCAGTAGGTATTTCAGGCGTCCTCCCTATGGGGAAGACGCCTGATGATTGTGTTGCATCCCTGCACTCTCTGGCCGCTATAGTTTCCCTACAGTACTCCTGCCTTGTGTCTTGCTCTGTTCCCCTCTGCCTGCCTCAGCCTTTTCCTACCGCCCTCTCCTCCAGTGCTTCTCCTGCCTGCCTTCTGGGTTACTTACCTCCAGGTCCCCTTTCTCCCGTCCTGGGTGTCCCTTCCCTCTGGGATTTCCTGTCCTAGGCCCGTCCGCTCCTTCCCTTCCTTCCGTGGCTCTCTCCTCTGTACTCCCTTGCCTCCTGTGGCAAAGCCTTGCTACCTTACTACTAACTGCTGCCTGGGTTCCTCTGTTACCTTGCTCCGGTACTCTGGCCTCTGTCCGTTATCTCTGCCACCTCTCTGTTCTACCTTGTCCTTCGAGCCGTCCCTCTTGGTACCAGCTGTCGTGGTTCTGCCCCCTGCGGTCCTGCCCCTAACGATCCCTGTATAGGGGTCGGTCTTCACCTGGTGTGCTCGGCCCAGGGGCTCCAGGTCCGCGACCCAGAGGGTCCACTCTCGGATGTAGTCGGTTCCTGAACGTCACAGTGCAAAGCGTGGACACAGGGACACGTAGGGTACATGGCGGTACAGGGTGAGTGTACAGAAGCATGGAGAGCACAGGACAATACAAGGCATGTACACGGGAGTGCGCTAGATACAGGATAGTGCAAGGTGGGTACACGATGGCACGTATGGCGTGCACAGACAAAGCCCGGGTGCGAGCAAAGCAGGGCGTGTGCAAGGGAGCATGCCAGAGTACAGAGTTAGACAGAGCACAGAGAAGAGGCAGAGCCTGTGCAATGACGCACAATAGAGCAAAGAGCAGAGTGTATGAACGGAGCTCAAGGCAGAGTTCAGGAACAGAGAGCATGGCAGAGGACCCGAATACAGCACACAGCCAGACAAGGACCAAGCAGACCAAGCCAGGAAGCACAACAATAATCAGGCACCTCCCATAGAAAGAGGTGGCCTGATATAGGACATGAGCACTTGGACTTCCGGGTCAAGTCCTCCAGGACCATAGAGAGGACACGGCTGTAGACAGAGCTGAGAAGAGTGTGCATGTGCACTAGCAACATTGAGCAACCATGGAACTAGGTGCGAGAGGTGCGCGTGCGCACCCGACGGGACCCCCAGAGCGGCCGCGGCACCGAAAGTGATGACGACGGTCCCGGGGACCTGCCCCCAGGTGAGAGCGGTGTGACAGGTGGCGTGAGAGTACCCCCTTTATGCCCCTTTTTTCTGAGGCTGGAGAAGAACTTAGACAAAATCTAGGGTGCATGGATATTCTCCCTGGGTTCCCATGACCTTTCTTCAGGGCCAAAACCCTTCCAATCAATTAAGAAAAGGGTTTTCCCTCTTACCTTCTTCATGGCCAGAATGTCACTCACCTCAAACTCATCCCCTATGCCAACAGGCTGGGGAGTGTGGTCTGGAGAAGGATGAAACCATTTAAGTACCACAGGTTTGAGGAGGGACACATGGAAGGAATTGGGAATACGGAGCGAAGGGGGTAACTTCAGTTTGTATGCAACACCATTAATACGCCTGAGGACCTCAAAAGGACCAATGTAGCGGAGACCCAGTTTGTAAGATGGTACCTTAAGGCGAATGTATCTGGAGGAAAGCCACACCTTTGTCAGCGTGTTTCATCCTGTCACATGCTTTCTCAAGAGCGGTTTTGGTCTCGTGCCATACCCTGGAGAACTCCACAGACAGAGAGTCGGCCCCAGGTACCCCCGAGACAGGAAGTACCGGTAGAGGCACAATGGGATGTTGTCCAAAGACGATGAAGAAGGGAGACTTGGTGGACGATTCACTGGAGTGGTTATTGTAGGCAAACTCAGCCCAAGGAACTAGACTGACCCAGTCATTCTGATTAACATTTGAAAAGTGCCGGAGAAGATGTTGAATGGATGTATGGCACCCTCCAATAAGTATCTCCATTCCCCCAAGGACAACTTAATAGCCAACAGTTCTTTGTCGCCAATGGAGTAGTTTCGCTCAGTCGGGGAGAATTGTTTAGAAAAGAAGCCACAGGTGACTAGGCATCCAGAAGAAGACTTCTGCAGAAGAACTGCACCGGCCCTGGTAGAGAATCCACCGAGCATCCACCTCGAGATTGAAAGGTTGACTAACCTCAGGACGATGATGCGCTGGAGCAGAGGCGAAGGCTTGCTTCAAGGAATGGAAAGCGTCTTGTGCCTCAGGGGGCCAAGCGTTCAGGTTAGCTCCTTTGCGGATAAGGGATGAGATAGGCCGAACCAACGAAAAGAAATGGGAAATGAACTGCCGATAGTAGTTCGCAAAGCCAAGGAAGCATTGGATTGCCTTCACCACATGGGGACGTGGCCAGTCAAGAACGGCAGACACTTTCACCGGGTCCATGTGTAGACCAGAGTCCGAGATAATGTACCCCAAAAATGGCAAGGACATCTGTTTGAAGACACATTTCTCAAGCTTGGCATATAGGCAGTTCTCAATCAAGAGCAAGAGGGCTTGGCGCACATTTGTTCTGTGGGCAGACAGATCTGGAGAAAAAAAATGAGGTTATCGCCCAGGTAGACTACTACACAGTAGTACAGCATATCCCGGAAGACGTCATTCACAAACTCTTGGAATACTGCTGGGGCATTGCAGAGGCTGAAGGGCATTGACCAAGTACTCGTAGTGACCGTCACGGGTAGTGTTGAGCATTCCGATACCGCAAGTATCGGGTATCGGCCGATACTTGCTGTATCGGAATTCCGATACCGACTTCCGATATTTTTTCAATATCGGAATTCGGCATCGGAATCGGAAGTTTAAAGTTGATTGACAGACTGACGTCATCATGATGCGCGGTGTGTGCGCATCATGATGCGCCGTCATTTCGGGCCTTCCGGGGGTCTCTGCCGGCCTGCCGGGGGGCTGTGCCGGCCTGCCGGGGGCTGTGTGGACTGCCCGGGGTCTGTACCGGCCTGCCGGGGGGCTGTGCCGGCCTGCCGGTGGTCTGTGCACCCTGTGGGGGTCTGTACCGGCCTGCCGGGGGGCTGTGCCGGCCTGCCGGTGGTCTGTGCACCCTGTGGGGGTCTGTACCGGCCTGCCGGGGGGCTGTGCCGGCCTGCCGGTGGTCTGTGCACCCTGTGGGGGTCTGTACCGGCCTGCCGGGGGGCTGTGCCGGCCTGCCGGGGGGCTGTGCACCCTGTGGGGGTCTGTACCGGCCTGCCGGGGGGCTGTGCCGGCCTGCCGGGGGGCTGTGCTGATGTCCGGGGGTCTGTGCAAGCATCGTCCGATGGGACTACAAGTCCCATCGGGCGATGCCTGCTACCATGACAGTGATTAACACATTAGCCAATGATGGGACAGTAGTAGTCCCATCATCCGGCTAATGTGTTAAATGTTAAAAAAAAAAAAAAAAAAATACTACATACATACTACATGCATGCTACATACATACTACATGCTACATACATACTACATATATACTACATACATACTACATACATGCTACATACATACTACATGCATGCTACATACATACTACATGCTACATACATACTACATGCATGCTACATACATACTACATGCTACATACATACTACATATATACTACATACATACTACATATATACTACATACATACTACATACATGCTACATACATACTGCATGCTACATACATACTACATACATACTACATACATACTACATACATACTACATATATACTACATGCTACATACATACTACATACATACTACATACATACTACATATATACTACATGCTACATACATACTACATACATACTACATACATACTACATGCATGCTACATACATACTACATGCATGCTACATGCATGCTACATACATACTACATATATACTACATGCATGCTACATACATACTACATGCATGCTACATACTACATACATACTACATACATGCTACATACTACATACATACTACATGCATGCTACATACATACTACATGCATGCTACATACATACTACATGCCACATACATACCACATACATACTACATACATACTACATACATACTACATGCTACATACATACTACATATATACTACATGCATGCTACATACATACTACATGCTACATACATACCACATACATACTACATACATGCTACATATATACTACATGCATGCTACATACATACTACATATATACTACATGCATGCTACATACATACTACATGCTACATGCATGCTACATACATACTACATACATACTACATGCTACATACATACCACATATATACTACATACATACAATACATTCATACAATACATACATAGACATACAGTACATATAACATAGAGTAACATACTTACCAATACTTGTCACATTGTTCCCCGAAGCCATTGTCTTTTCCGGAATAAATATTAACATAACAAACCACAAAAATACTCACCCACGATCCGAAGCAGTCCACGAGTGTGTCCCACGACGATCTTGGGTAGAGAACGGCAGCATCAGATGATGCTGCCGTTCTCTACGGGCTGCAGGAATCCAATGACGGAAGGTAGGTATCCTTCCGCACTGTATTCCTCCGCCACTTAAAAAAAAAAAGTCCCTAGTCTCACTTTATGCCATTGCTGCGTGGGAAATTCCCACACAGCAATGGCATAAAGTGAGACTAGGGACTTTTTTTTTTTTTAAGTGGCGGAGGAATACAGTGCGGAAGGATACCTACCTTCCGTCATTGGATTCCTGCAGCCCGTAGAGAACGGCAGCAACAGCTGATGCTGCAGTTCTCTACCCAAGATCGTCGTGGGACACACTCGTGGACTGCTTCGGATCGTGGTTGAGTATTTTTGTGGTTTGTTATGTTAATATTTATTCCGGAAAAGACAATGGCTTCGGGGAACAATGTGACAAGTATTGGTAAGTATGTTACTCTATGTTATATGTACTGTATGTCTATGTATGTATTGTATGAATGTATTGTATGTATGTAGTATATATGTGGTATGTATGTAGCATGTAGTATGTATGTAGTATGTATGTAGCATGCATGTAGCATGTAGTATGTATGTAGCATTCATGTAGTATATATGTAGTATGTATGTAGTATGTATGTAGCATGCAGTATGTATGTAGCATGCATGTAGTATATATGTAGTATGTATGTGGTATGTATGTAGCATGTAGTATGTATGTAGCATGCATGTAGTATGTATGTAGCATGCATGTAGTATATATGTAGTATGTATGTAGCATGTAGTATGCATGTAGTATATATGTAGTATGTATGTAGCATGTAGTATGTATGTAGCATGCATGTAGTATATATGTAGTATGTATGTAGCATGTAGTATGTATGTAGCATGCATGTAGTATGTATATGGTATGTATGTAGCATGTAGTATGTATGTAGCATGCATGTAGTATATATGTGTTATGTATGTGGTATGTATGTAGCATGCATGTAGCATGCATGTAGTATGTATGTAGTATGTATGTAGTATATATGTAGTATGTATGTAGCATGTAGTATGTATGTAGCATGCATGTAGTATATATGTAGTATGTATGTAGCATGTAGTATGTATGTAGCATGCATGTAGTATATATGTAGTATGTATGTAGCATGCATGTAGTATATATGTAGTATGTAGCATGTAGTATGTATGTAGCATGCATGTAGTATATATGTGTTATGTATGTAGCATGTAGCATGCATGTAGCATGCATGTAGTATATATATGGTATGTATGTAGCATGCAGTATGTATGTAGCATGCATGTAGTATATATGTAGTATGTATGTTGCATGTAGTATTTATGTAGTATGAATGTAGCATGTATGTAGTATGTAGTATGAATGTAGCATGTATGTAGTATGCATGTTGTATGTATGTAGCATGTAATTTTTTTTTTTTCTTTTTTTTTTTTTTTTTTTACATTTAACACATTAGCCGGATGATGGGACTACTACTGTCCCATCATTGGCTAATGTGTCAATCACTGTCATGGTAGCAGGCATCGCCCGATGGGACTTGTAGTCCCATCGGACGATGCCTGCACAGACCCCCGGAGCCTGCACAGACCACCGGCAGGCCGGCACAGACCACCGGCAGGCCGGCACAGCCCCCTGGCAGGCCGGCACAGCCCCCCGGCAGGCCGGCACAGCCCCCCGGAGCCTGCACAGCCCCCCGGCAGGCCGGCACAGCCCCCCGGCAGGCCGGCACAGACCACCGGAGCCTGCACAGACCACCGGCAGGCCGGCACAGACCACCGGAGCCTGCACAGACCCCCTGGCAGGCCGGCACAGCCCCCCGAAAGGCCCGTACAGACCCCAGAGAGGCTGTACAAGGGCAGGAAAGGGTTTTTCTTATTCCGATACCGGAAGTCCCATAGACTTGAATGGGACTTCCGGTATCGGAATCGGCGATACCGATACTTTTTTTAAAGATCGGCCGATACCATCCGATACGATACTTTGAAGTATCGGACGGTATCGCTCAACTCTAGTCACGGGTGTTAAAGGCGGTCTTCCACTCGTCACCGGAACGAACACGGATCAAGTTGTAGGCTCCACAAAGATCCAGCTTGGTGAAAATTCATGCTCCTCTTAGCCGGTCAAAGAGTTCCGGGATCAGTGGCAGTGGGTACTTGTTCTTGACCGTGATGTTGTTCAGCCCACGGTAGTCTATACAGGGACGGAGGGAGCTGTCCTTCTTTTTGACTAAGAAAAATCCCGCTCCTGCGGGTGAGGAGGACTTACGGATGAAACCTCTGGCTAGGTAGTCTTGGATATACTCCGACATAGCTTGGGTTTCAGCAGGAGATAGCGGGTATATTCTACCCCTGGGTGGGGTAGAGCCAGGAACGAGGTCAATCTGACAGTCGTATGGTCGATGTGGAGGCAGTGTCTCGGCCTCCTTCTTGTCGAAGACATCTGTAAAGGACCAGTAAGCCGACGGGAGACCTATAGTGCCAAGGACGGACAGGTAGAGTTCATCGGATGGACGGAAAGCAGGCACTTCTTCAGACAGAATGGTCCCCAAAAGAGTATATCGCCCAACCGCTAGTCCAGGGTTGGCTCATGAGTCCGTAACCAAGGGAGACCGAGAAGAAGCCTGTGGGACATAGTCAACAAGACTTGGAAGGAGATCTTCTCTCGGTGCAGGGCTCCAATCTGCATCTCAATTTCTTCGGTGATGTGGGTAACGGTCTCCTGCAAGAGTTTACCTTCGACCGAAGCAATCATCCAAGGAATCTCCAGGGATCTGACAGAAATTGGGTATTTTGTAACCGCCTCAAGCCTAACAAAGTTCCGTGCCGTGCTTGAATCTATATAAGCCTCTTCAGAATAATGATTAGAGTCCAAATTCAGCAGAACAGACACGATCAGGGGACGAGAGGAATCACGCATACCTAGGGAGGCCTCTCCTACCACTCCTAATTGGAGAAGTTTGCCGGCTGCTTGGAACAGGAGCGAAGGAGATGAGAAGAACTCCCACAGCAAAAACAGAGTCCTTGTGTGAACCTCTCCTTGCGACGTCATTCGTCCATCTTGAAAAGGTCCACCAGCATAGGCTCAGAAGAGGGAGTCACAGAAGAAGGTACGGGTCGCAAATGGGGACGACTGCAAGTAGACGGAGGGAGACCAGGAAATCTTCTCTCTCTTGCTGCCTCACGGATACGCTCCTGGTAGGGATGGTCAATGCGTGTCGCAAGAGAGAAAAGATCCTCTAAAGAGATGGGGGTATCCTGACCTGCCAGTTCGTCTTTGATCCGACCGGACAGGCCATGCCAAAAGGCCCCTTCGAGGGCCTTGTTGTTCCTCTTGAGTTCGGAGGACAAGGTGCGAAAACAGATGGCATATTGTCCTACCGATAGAGTACCCTGATGGAGGTTAAAGAGGGACTTGGTGGTGGAAGCCTGATGACCCAGCTCATCGAACACCTTGCGGAAGGTGTCCAAAAAGGTGGAAAGCAGAGAGACGAGTGGATCATCACGCTCCCAGAGGGGATTCACCCATGCTAATGCCTCCACCTCCAAGTGAGAAACTATAAAGGCTATTTTAGCATGATCGGTAGGTTAGTGCTGCGGTAAGAGCTCAAAATTTAACCTGCATAGGTTAAAAAAACCCGGACACAATTTGGGATCACCACTATATCGGGTGGTTTTCATAGACAGGGTAACGAGTGCGAGACCGAGGCAGAAACAGAGGCAACAGATTGTAAAGAAAGGAGTCAGTTATCTACCAACGCCATATGGTTGAGGATATGGGCCTGGATGTCGGGTTGCTGAGTGAGCTCTTGTTGAAGAGTGGCCAACTGGGAAGTACTCCCAGGGTAGGAGGACTGAATGGCTGACAAACGGGACTCCATAGATTTCAGAAAGGCCATAATCCTAGTTTGATTAGAGGACTGAATGGCCGACAAACGGGACTCCATAGATTTCAGAAAGGACATGATCCTAGTCTGACTCTCCCGTAGGACCACCAGTTTCTTTTGGGCGCAGGCCGTGGTACCAGCGGGGTCCATGGCCTGATTATACTGTGACGACTCCTGGAGTGGTCCTCTGGGTCGTGGCTAGTGTTGAGCATTCCGTTATGAAATTAATTTCTTTGGGGAATCGAAGCCACACAGCGCAGGAGTTCTGGAATGCCATCAAGCAGGAGAGCGACGTGTGGTTTGTGCCAGCGAATCTCCAGCCAGGCATTGTAGTGTGTGACAATGGCCGAAATCTGGTGGCAGCTCTGGGCCTAGGTAACCTCACTCACATCCCATGTCTGGCACATGTGCTCAACTTGGTCGTGCAGAGTTTTTTGAGGGACTATCTGGATCTTGATGCACTGCTGCACAAGGTCCACATAGAGTGCGCTCACTTGCAGCGTTCCAGCATGGCAAGATTGCGCATTGCAGCTCTGCAGCGCCGATTCCGCCTTCCGGAACATCGCATCATATGTGACCTACCCACCAGGTGGAATTCAATGTTACATATGTTGGAGAGGTTGTGTGAGCAGCACGCAGCAGTAATGGAGTACCAGCTGCATCAGGCGCAAACAAGTCGCACTGCATGCCGTTCACAATTCACCACCACTGAGTGGGCCTCTATGAAGGACATCTGCCACGTTTTGCGTGCCTTCGATGATTCCAAGCGGATGGCGAGTGCAGATGATGCACTAGTCAGCATGACTATCACTCTTATCTGCCTGCTTGAAAAAACACTGCAAGCACTAAGGGAGGAGGTTGTGGAAGAGGTGGAGGATGAGGAGTCACAAATGCCATCTGCTTTTGGACAGTCAGCGCAACGTGGTTCCTCACGAAAGGCCTAGGCAGGGGACACTTTGTGAGGAGGATGAGGAGGAGTCAATGGAGGAGGAAGACATCTGTCCAGAGGAGGGAGGTACACAATGCTCTAGTAGTCAGTATGTAGAGCGAGGGTGGGGTGATGCAGAGCAGGCAGAGATGACGCCTCAAGCAGGGGACAGCGTTTCTTGGCCAGTTGGCAGTCTGCAGCACATGGTTGATTTCATGCTGCAGTGCCTGAGAAACGACCGCCGCATCGCCCACATTCTCAACACGGCTGATTATTGGGTGTACACCCTCCTAGATCCTCGCTACCGGGACAACTTGCAAAGCCTCATAACACCGTTGAACCGGGAGCGTAAAATGCGGGAGTACCAAGACACACTGGTGCATTCCATCATGTTCTCCATTCCACTCGAGAGCAGTGCTGCTAGTGCTTTAAAAAGCAGCTCAGTGCATCGAGGCAGTGGAGGAAGCTCTGCACAAAGAGGGAGCAGAAGCAGCGCCACAGCACAAGGCAAGACAAGTATGGCCCAAATGTGGCAAAGTTTTGTGTCCCCGCCACAAATGTCTACACCATCACTGACGGCTCCAGTCAGCAGGAGGCAACGTTTCCGTCAGATGGTGACAGACTACATGTCTTGCCTTCTCAGTGTTCTCCCACACGACTCTTCCCCCTTCAAATTTTGGGTCTCTAAGCTGGATACATGGCCAGAGCTTAGCCAGTATGCATTGGAGGTGCTGGCTTGCCCTGCTGCTAGTGTATTATCGGAACGCGTCTTTAGCGCCGCAGGTAGTGTACTAACAGACCCTCGCATGCAACTATCCTCTGATAACGTTGACCGGCTTACTTTTCTGAAAATGAGCAAGGCCTGGATCTCGCAGGAATTTGCCAGTCCTCTTCCAGATTAAATAACTGGTTGGCAACAGTATCCAGGTCTCCTGTTGCGTTCATGTTTCTACCACCTGAACTGTAATCCCTGGGCTCCAACACCACCAGTTGCTGCTCAGAAGTGCCGTCTGCACAGTCAACACATGCTCCTGTCTTATTGGGGTTCAGTAACGTCAGCTGATCCCCTGCTGTGTGTCCGGCAATTTCGTCTGCTCTGTCCACATTCACACTACTACAGATATTAAACTTGCTCCAATTAGGCCTCTGGCTACACTCTGTTTCTACTGTAATCCCTGGGCTCCAACACCACCAGTTGCTGCTCAGAAGTGTCTTTGGCATGAGTACTCCCTCCTGCGCAGCCTGGTTCCAGCACGCCAGCTGTTTCTGGGTAGTGTCAACGTCACTTTGCCTCCAATACGTTGTCCTGTCGTGTTGCGATCGGGTTAGCCGACTCTATGGTGCCTGCAGTTTAGGTGCATCCTATGTGGGCTGTGGGATCTGGCAATGAAGGATGGTTCCGTAGTGCCAATAGGACAAGCTCCCCCTGTAGGACTGTGGGTTTCGGTAACTCCGGCCGGCTCGCGGCCTTGCAAATTTTTTTTTCATGTGTACCTTCTGCTGCCTATCTGAGTTCCAGTACCATTAGCTGGTTCTTTGGAAGTCAATCTTGAATATGTCCCCCTGGATTCCAGTAACGTCAGCTGGTTCCAGGCAGAGCCTTTGGCTTAGGTGCCTCCTTCTCGGTATCCGAGTTCCACCAACGTCTGCTGGTCCTTGGTAGTGCTTTCTGGCACAGGTACCTGCTACTTAGTAACCGGGTTCCAGTACCATCAGCTGGTCCTCGGTAGTTCCATTGGCTCTTGTACCTTCGGCTACCCATCCTGGTTCCGTTCCAGTACCGTCAGCTGGTTCTCAGCAGTTCCTCAGCCTTCTTGTACCTGTCACGGTCACGTTGCAGCGAGTACCGCAAGGCGAACCCATAAGACGCCCATGACCCTGGATACAGCGCCTCCAGTGGGGCGAATTTAAATAATAAAACGTGCAGCTGGATACGCCGCCTCCAACTGGCGAATTTAGGTATTACACGTTATACATACAGTAGTCTGGAAACCCCGCCTCCAGTAAGGCGAATTTAAATAATAAAGGGGGAGCCTGGGTAACATTAACAATGGTGGGCCCTGCAATAGGGAATAGGGAAGTGGAGACCTCCTGTACTCCCCTGAGCCAGTGTCCCTGCACTCCTAACGCTCCCTATGCCGGTTCCGCACCGGGCGACGCACAGGAACCTAAAAACCCTAGCTCGCCCTGAACCTAAACCCTCACTAGGGAATTGGTCGGTACGGAAACTAATCCCACCACTGCACTAAACACACATGAGGGAAAATGACAATACAGGGGAAACACCACTTAGCTTTGCTCTGTTGCGTATGAACGACACCACATGTAATAATTCTAATGGCCACCAGGGGCAATCACATCACTTTGGCACTTAGCCAAAGGGAAAAAAGTTCACTTATCCATTTAAACTGTCAGATCCACGCTGGATCGTGACAGTACCTTCTGCTACATTTCCAAGTTCAAGCTTTTTGAAATGGTTTTTGGTAATCACTCTGGATCTCGCCGATGACGACCCTAAAGACGACCCTGAAGACCAGCCCGAAGAAGACGACGACCCCAAAAACGACGACCCTGAAGACCACCCTGAAGAATTAAAAAATTTTTTTTAAAAATTAATTCCTGCTATTCCATTTGATTGGGCTAAACCTCTATGCCTTTAATGTCTCCTCCACCTCCCCCAATACATTCTACATTATTCTTAGTTGTTTTCCTTCATGTAGAATTAACCTACAAGGAAAGTAAGGGATTTTTTTCATTCCGATATTTGTGTCCCATTGACTTGCATTGGTTTCCGGTTTAGGAATAGGCGATATCCGATATTTTTGGGGTATCGGTCCGATCCAATCCGATCCGATGTTTCCCGATATCGGAAGGTATCGCTCAACACTAGTCGTGGCACCAACCCTTCCAGGGCAAGCTGACGTAGTGAGGACCACTCCCTAAACAGGGAGTGTCAGGGGCATCCAGCGGTGAAGGAAGCATGGAGAGTACAGGACAATACAAGGCGTGTACACGGGAGTGCGTTAGATACAGGATACTGCAAGGCGGGAACACAAGGGCACGACGGAACCCCCGGAGCGGCCGCAGCACCAGAAGTGGTGATGCCAGGCCCGGGGATCCACCCCCAGGTGAGAGCGGCGTGACTGGCGGCACGACAGATATACTCCAAAGTACCACGCACCCTCCGAGAATCCACAATGCATCCCACCTCATACTCCATGTGGCCATCAACAAGTCCTGGGTGAGCAGCAGACAAAGACCCCTCATCCACAGTTCCCAAAGGCTTCAAAAGAGATTTGTGAAACACATTGGAAATCTTAAAGGAGTCTGGGAGGCTCAACCTAAAGGCAACTGGATTAACAATCTCAATAATTTCATATGGACCAATAAACTTAGGATCCAGCTTAGCAGAGGGAACCTTAAGTTTAATGTTTTGAGTGGACTACCACACCTTCTGCCCAACCAGGAAAGTAGGACTAGACACTCGCTTCTTATCTGCAAAAAAATTTCTGTGCCTTAGTAATGTTTTGTCGAACCTTGGTCCTCAACTCCTTTAGACACTGAGCAGCCCCCTCAGCCCCAGGACAACCAAAGTCCAAATAAGAGAACTCCCCAAAATGTGGATTAAACCCATAATTGGCAAGAAAGGGGGACATGCCAGTGGCCTTGCTAACACGATTATAAAAAGCAAACTCAACTAAAGGCAAAGCGTCGCACCAATCCTCTTGTCAAGTGGAGACTAGACATCATAAAATTTGTTCCAGAGACTGATTCTAATGTTCAGTCTGGCCATTTGACTCTGGACGATAAGCAGAGGAAAAGGACAAAACCACCCAACTTTTTATAAAACTCCCTCCTAAACTTAGCGACAAATTGGACACCTCTGTCAGACACCACATTCAACGGCACACCATGCAAACGCACCACATGTTACACAAATAACCTGGACAATGTCTCTGCGAAAGGTAGCGCAGATAAAGGTACAAAATGGTCTTGCTTAGAGAACCTGTCCACTACCACTCACACAACAGTATTACCCCTGGAAGGAGGGAGACTGGTGATAAAATCCATGGACAGATGAGTCCATGGTCTATCAGGAATTGGCAAAGGCACCAATTCCCCAGCCAGCCGGCTATGAGGACTCTTAGTACGAGCACGCAGACACAAACTTTCTGACATCAGCAATCAGTGAGGGCCACCAAAAGACCCTAGCCACCACCCCACAAGTGGCTGAGATCCCAGGATGCCCACTTAAAGCAGACTCATGGAACTCCCGAAGGAGCCTTAAACAAAATTGTTCAGGGACAAACAATTTGCCAACTGGTTTAGACCTAGGAGCAAGAGTTTGGGCCTCCATGATCTCCCGCTCCAATTCAGACGAGATATCAGCCACAACCACTCCAGGTTGAAGAATGGAGGATGGAGGCTTGGGAAGCGACACAGGTTCAAAACTTCAGGATAATGCATCGACCTTAAGGTTTTTTGAACCTTGATGAAATGTAATAATTTCTCTCAGCTGGAGAGGACTTCTTGGAAAAGAAGGCGCATGATTTAAGATTGGTAAGAGTGGCAGGAAACTGTGACAAGACTGCTCCCACCCCCACTTCAGAAGCATCGACCTCCACGATAAAAGGTCTGGACAGATCCGGTTGCACCAGCACAAGGTGGACATAAAACACTTTAAGGTCAAAAAAGATTCCACAGCAGACGTTGACCAATTTTTTACATCTGCACCCTTAAATGTGAGATCAGTAACCACCTGTGAAAATCCCTTGATGAATTTCCGGTAATAATTTGCGAACCCCAGAAAGCGCTGTAACCCCTTCAGGCCTCAAGGCTGAACCTAATCGACGATAGCCTGGACCTTCTTGAGGTCAATGCGAACACACTCCTTAGATACAATAAACCCCAAAAATGACAATCCCTGCACAAAAAATGAACATTTTTCCAACTTAGCAAAAAGTTGATTCTCTCTTAATCTCTGGAGAATGGTACGCAAATGTCCCACATAAGCTTGTTTGTCTGAGGAATAAATCAAAAGGTCATCTAGGTATATAACTGCAAAGCGACTGATGAGGTCTGAAAACACAAAATTTATAAAATTCTGAAATATGGCTGGAGCATTTGTCAGCCAAAATTCATAACCAGATTTTCAAAAAGACCCTCGGATGCGAGAAACGCCGTCTTCCACTCGTCTCCCTCTCGTACCTAATCGGCTCCCCATAAATCTAATTTAGAAAACCATTTAGCCCCAGACATCTGATTACACAAATCAGGAATAAGAGGGATGGTTACGTGTTTCTCACCGTGATCTTATTGAGTTCCCGAAAGTTGAGGCAAGGGCACAAATCACCATTTTACTTTTTAGCAAAGAAAAACCCGGCTGCCACAGGAGAAACAGAAGGACGAATATGCCCCTTACAGAGGCTCTCAGCAATATACTCCTTCATGGCAACCCATTCAGAGCCTGAAAGGTTAAACAACAGGGCCTTGGGCAACTTAGCACCTGGAATCAAATCAATGACGCAATCAAAAGGACAATGTGGTGGTCAAATCTCAGCCTCGCTTTCAGAAAACACGTCTTCGAGATCCTTTAGGTACTCCGGAATACCCTCCAGACCGACAGACGAAATAGACACAGAATCACATCATTGGTTAACACAATTTGACCCCCACTGGACAATTTCTCTGGTCTCCCAATTAATTACAGGATTATGACGTTGTAACCAGGGAACCAACCCCGCAGGTAATTTGTCCAAAACAAAGCAAGTAATATGTTCCATATGAGAAGAGCCCACCTTAAGCAAGAACATTTCTGAGACATGGGTGATTTCCCTCTTGGTGAGGGGAGTGGAGTCAATGGTCACAACTTTTAGTGGCATCTCGTGCCTAACTGTCCCCATCTTACAGAGTGTAACCAAATTAGAGTTAATCAAATGCTAGAACCACAATCCACGAAAGCTGTAGTAGGGAATAGATTATCATCTACCCCAAGCTCCTCCTGAAGCAGAATTTTAGCCATTGAGGAAAAATGTACCTGAGGGTCTGGGTAACTTCCTCAACCGTTACCCAGACCTAGACGTTTCCCGACACCTTGGAAGACGGAGGGCAAGAGGGGCAGTCCTTCCTCCAGTGTCCCAGACCCCCACAGTAGAAGCAAAGTTTACTTTCCTTGAGGTGTCTCCTCTCCTTTTCCTTAAAGAACGCAGCTCCCACCTCCATGGGTTCCACAGACGATGAGGAATCAACCTTGACGGGATACAAGGGGTCACCTGCTGCATCACTACTCTAGTACGGAGTCCACAGTCCACAGTCCATGCATGCAGTCTGTGTCATGGCTTCCTCGAGATTGTCCAGTGGAGGATGTAATGCCAAAGCATCCTTAAGGTGTTCAGACAGACCACGGTGGAACAATCCCCTGAGGGCCGAATCATTCCAAGACACCTCTAAGGTCCACTGCCTAAACTCTGAACAGTACCATTCAGCCGAATGCTGCCCCTGGGACAGACTCATAACCATATCCTCAGCCAGTCGCACACGATCAGGTTCATCATAGATTTGCCCAAGGGCCTCAAAGAACCGATCCACAAACATTCTTTCCGGAGCCGTGGGAGGAAGAGAAAAAGACCAAGCCTGCGGAGCCTCCATTAATAAAAAGATGACAACCCCCACCCTCTTTAAAGGCCTGAAATTTTTTCTTATCCCCAGAGAAGGTATCAGGTAACTTAACTGGAGGTTCAGGAGAAAATAACGAAACATCAGTAGCTCCCCCACCCTGAGTCCCAGAGAGAGGAGCACCCTGAACGGCATCAGCAACCTCTCTCTGCACATGCTGATGGGACTGAGCAAAAGTCCTCTGCTCCATAGACAATTTCTGCATCATATGGGTTAAATTGGTGACCTGCTCTGTGAGAGCACGCAGAGGATCCATAATAACACGAGAAAAACCCCAATCCTCACACAAGGGGAAAAAAAAGTTTTTAGGTCCGTGAAATTGTGATGGACACACAGATTGTGTGCAGGGAATGAACACTAGGGGGAGTGAATGGGGAGACAACAGTAACCAGGGCCAGCGATAGGGGCAGGCAGACCAGGCAGCTGCCTAGGGTCCCTGCTAAACCAGGGGCCCTCAGCTAGCGGCACATCATGCCGCCTCTATGGGGCCCCTGTGAGACAGGGGGGCCCACCTGCCCCCCGTGCCGACTTCCCCGCCACCGCCAGCCCCCAGCGCCGACTCCCCCCCGCCGTCACAGTGATGGAGGAGAGCATGTCAGCTGACGCTCCCTCTTCCATCATTCCCCGCTCAGCTTCTGACACAGCGGGTGCACAATGATGTCATCGCGCTCTCACTGTGTGCAAGGCAGAGCAGGAGACGGGCTGGGAGCAGCGCAGGCACGAGGAGAAGGTGAGGAGAGTGGTTTTTTTTGTTTTGCTTTTTTTAATATATCGATGTGTGTGCTGGACTGTGGGCCACGCTGGGGGGGTATGCTAGGCTGGGCTATATATACCATGTGTGGCTGGGCTGTATATACCATGTGCGGCTGGGCTGTATATGCCATGTGCAGCTGGGCTGTATATACCATGTGCGGCTGGGCTATATATACCATGTGCGGCTGGGCTGTATATACCATGTGCGGCTGGGCTGTATATACCATGTGTGGCTGGGCTGTATATACCATGTGCGGTTGGGCTCTATATACCATGTGCGGCTGGGCTGTATATACCATGTGCGGCTGGGCTGTATATACCATGTGCGGCTGGGCTGTATATACCATGTGTGGATGGGCTGTCTATATCATGTGCGGCTGGGCTGTCTATACCATGTGCGGCTGGGCTGTCTATACCATGTGGGGCTGGGCTATATATACCATGTGGGGCTGGGCTGTATATACCATGTGGGGCTGGGCTGTATATACCATGTGGGGCTGGGTGGTGTATACCATGTGGGGCTGGGCTATATATACCATGTGGGGCTGGACTGTATATACCATGTGGGGCTGGGCTACATATACCATGTGGGGCTGGGCTGTATATACCATGTGGGGCTGGGCTATATATACCATGTGGGACTGGGCTATATATACCATGTGGGGCTGGGCTGTATATACCATGTGCGGCTGGGCTGTATATACCATGTGCGGCTGGGCTGTATATACCATGTGCGGCTGGGCTATATATGCCATGTGTGGCAGAGTGCTGCATACTATGGTGCTGGGCGGTATACTATGTGTGGCTGGGCTATATACCATGTGGTGCTGGGCTGTATACCATGTGGTGCTGGGCTATATAGCATGGTGCTGCGCTGCATACCATGTGGGGCTGGGCTGTATACCATGGTGGGGCTAGGCTATATGCTATGCGGCTGTGTTATATACCATGGGGAGTACATTTTACATTATATTCTATGGAGGAGGCTGTGTTATATAATATGGGGGGCTGCATTATATTCTCTGGGGAGGTGGGCTGTATTATATTCTATTTGGGGCTACATTATATTCTATGAGGGGGCTGTATTATATTTATTATACAGTCATATGTTAAAGTTTGGGCACCCCTATTAATGTTAACCTTTTTTCTTTATAACAATTTTGGTTTTTGCAACAGCTATTTCAGTTTGATATATCTAATAACTGATGGACTCAGTTATATTTCTGGATTCAAATGAGGTTTATTGTACTAACAGAAAATGTGCAATCTGCATTTAAACAAAATTTGACCGGTGCAAAAGTATGGGCACCCTTATCATTTTCTTGATTTGAACACTCCTAACTACTTTTTACTGACTTTCTGAAGCACTAAATTGGTTTTGTAACCTCATTGAGCTTTGAACTTCTTAGCCAGGTGTATCAAATCATGAGAAAAGGTATTTAAGGTGGCCACTTGCAAGTTGTTCTATTTGATTCTCCTATGAAGAGTGGCATCATGGGCTCCTCAAAACAACTCTCAAATGATCTGAAAACAAAGATTATTCAACATAGCTTTTCAGGGGAAGGATACAAAAAGTTGTCTCAGAGATTTAACCTGTCAGTTTCCACTGTGAGGAACATAGTAAGGAAATGGAAGAACACAGGTACAGTTCTTGCTAAGCCCAGAAGTGGCAGGCCAAGAAAAATATCAGAAAGGCAGAGAAGAAGAATGGTGAGAACAGTGAAGGACAATCCACAGACCACCTCCAAAGACCTGCAGCATCATCTTGCTGCAGATGGTGTCACTGTGCATCGGTCAACAATACAGTGCACTTTGCACAAGGAGAAGCTGTATGGGAGAGTGATGCGAAAGAAGCCGTTTCTGCAAGCACGCCACAAACAGAGTCGCCTGAGGTATGCAAAAGCACATTTGGACAAGCCAGATACATTTTGGAAGAAGGTCCTGTGGACTGATAAAACAAAGATTGAGTTGTTTGGTCATACAAAAAGGCGTTATGCATGGAGGCTAAAAAACACAGCATTCCAAGAAAAACACTTGCTACCCACAGTAAAATTTGGTGGAGGTTCCATCATGCTTTGAGGCTGTGTGGCCAATGCCGGCAGCGGGAATCTTGTTAAAGTTGAGGGTCGCATGGATTCAACTCAGTATCAGCAGATTCTTGACAATAATGTGCAAGAATCAGTGACGAAGTTGAAGTTACGCAGGGGATGGATATTTCAGCAAGACAATGATCCAAAACACCGCTTCAAATCTACTCAGGCAATTACAATGTTCTAGAATGGCCATCCCAGTCCCCAGACCTGAATATCATTGAACATCTGTGGGATGATTTGAAGCGGGCTGTCCATGCTCGGCGACCATCAAACTTAACTGAACTGGAATTGTTTTGTAAACAGGAATGGTCACAAATACCTTCATCCAGGATCCAGGAACTCATTAATAGCTACAGGAAGCGACTAGAGGCTGTTTTTTTTGCAAAAGGAGGATCTACGAAATATTAATGTCACTTTTATGTTGAGGTGCCCATACTTTTGCACCAGTCAAATTTTGTTTAAATGCAGATTACACATTTTCTGTTATTTTCTGTTATAATAAACCTCATTTGAATCCAGAAATATAACTGAGTCCATCAGTTATTAGATATATGAAACTGAAATAACTGTTGCAAAAACCAAAATTGTTATAAAGAAAAAAGGTTAACATTAATAGGGGTGCCCAAACTTTAACATATGACTGTATGTTATGGGGGTGATTGCATCATAATCTGAGGGGGCTACATTATACTATATGAGGGGCTACGTTGTATTCTATGGGGGGCTGCATTATATTCTGTAGGGGGCTAGATTATATTGTATGGGGGCTTCATTATACTTTATGAGGGGGCTACATTATATTCTATGGGGGCTGCATTATACTATATGAGGAGGGCTACATTGTATTATATGGAGGGGGTACATTATACTATATAATGGGCTGCATTATATTCTATGGGGGGCTGCAATATGCTCTGAAGGAGCTGCCAAATATTCTATGGAGGGGCTGCATTATACTATAAGAGGGGGGCTGCATTATATTCTATGGGGGGTTACATTATATTGTATGGCGAGGCTGCATTATACTCTGAGGTGGCTGCATTATGCTCTATGGGGTGGCTGCATTATACTATATGGGCTGCATTATACTGTATCGAGGACTATGGGGAATACATTATATGAAGAACTAGCTGAAGAGCCCGGCGCTGCCTGGGCATAGTAACTAACTGTGGATAGTTATAACAAATTATAATTATCCTCCATCCCATAGTCGAGTGCCCATATACCCATCACACATCCTCCATCCCATAGTCCCATGCCCATATACCCATCATGCATATTCTCCATCCCATAGTCCCATGCCCATATACCCATCATACATATTCACCATCCCATAGTCGAGTGCCCATATACCCATCACACATCCTTCATCTCATAGTCCCATGCCCATATACCCATCATACATATCCTCCATCCCATAGTCCCATGCCCATATACCCATCATACATATCCGACATCCCATAGTCCCGTGCCCATATACCCATCATACATATCCTCCATCCCATAGGCCCATGCCCATATACCCATCATACATCCTCCATCCCATAGTCCGTGCCCATATACCCGTCATGCATATCCTCATCCCATAGTCCAGTGCCCATATACCCATCACACATCCTCCATCCCATAGTCAACCATTATGACATCATAATGAGCGGCGGGGCTTGCAACCTATGATGACAGCAGCGTCGCCATGGCAACCATTAGGGCTTGATGCACACACACTTTTTCCCCATTATGTAGATAGGGGCAAAATTGTTTGGTGAATTGGAATGCGCGGGGTTAAAATTTTGCCTCACAACATAGCCTAGGACGCTCTCGGGGTTCAGACGTGTGACTGTGCCAAATTTTGTGGCTGTAGCTGCGACGGTGCGGATGCCAATCCCTGACATACACACATACATGCATACATACATACATACACACTTGAGCTTTATATATTAGACTATGGGGTGCATTATACTATGGGAAGTGAATTGTACTACATGGATGACTATGACGGTGCATTATACTATATGGAGCACTATGAGGAGTGTATTATACTATATGGAGGACTGAGCAGTGTATTTTAATATATGGAGCACTATGAGGAGTGTATTATACTATATGGAGGACTGAGGAGTGTATTATACTATATGGAGGACTATGGGGCACATTAATATTATATGGAGGACTATGGGGTGTAAACTGTAGATGTGCTGCTGATAACCTGATCTGTTAGTGATCCATTAGTGATTGTTCTGGCCCTATCATTCTTTCTCAGACGGTGGAAAGAGGCCGGGAAACAAGTGCTGAACGACTTCAATATTGTTGATCACACTCATTTAGCGGCCTGAGCTCAATGCATGCAAATACAACCAAAATGCTTCTGTGTGAAGTGCAATATGTTAGCATTTGGGGCCCCATTTTAAACTTTGCCTAGGGCCCCACTTTGCCTAAAACCGACCCTGGCAGTAACTAATAGAAGTGTATGGCTGCTGCTGAGAGCAAGCTGCACTCAACAGGACCTGAGACACGTGCTCACAGGGGGAGTGGCTGGAGAAGGAGCTAAGCTCCATGCAAGGGAGATAGAGAGTTGTAAGACAAGCCAGGTTCAATAGCCAGAAGGAAACGCAGTATCCAAGGGCACAGACTAAAGAATGGTCAAATACAAGCCGAAGTCAGAAAAGCTGGACAGGAATGCATTAACCAAGGGCACAGACAAGGAGGGCAGTCACAGGGCAAGCCAGAGATCAGAACCAGAGAAATAGCAGAGGTACAGAATCAGAGCGCAGACACAAAACGAGGGACAAGCCGGATCATACACTGGACAAGCACAAGGGAACAAACGGTATACACAGGTATAGCAAGGTCAGCTGCTCAACCGAGGACAGAACTATCACTGACAAAACCCCCCTCAGGAGAGCAGGTAAATATAGCCCTCCCCAAACCAAAAGGAGGCCAGCAAAGTTAACTCTGTAAAACCCAGGACAGGGAATGGAATTCTCGTCCAG
Source organism: Dendrobates tinctorius (assembly GCF_039654945.1). Lineage (NCBI taxonomy): Eukaryota > Metazoa > Chordata > Amphibia > Anura > Dendrobatidae > Dendrobates > Dendrobates tinctorius. The sequence goes on from NW_027361733.1 coordinate 35,074,984, forward strand.
AGCCATAACATAATAATAATAATAATCTTTATTTATATAGCGCCAACATATTCCGCTGCTCTTTACAGTTTAACAGTTTCAAAACACAAGTCATAAGTAACAACGTTAACAATACAATAATTAAAGCGAAATAAGATGACCCTGCTCGTGAGAGTTTACAAACTGCAATGAGGTGTTGGAGGTACAAAGTACAGGTGTGTATTTACAATGGTGTATTTACAATGATGGTCCAGACATCTTGAGGGAGTGAGGGATGGATGGAGATAGTGAATGGGCTACACATGCACACTTACACATAGAATGACTTTGATTAGTGAACGTGATAGGCCGCTCGGAACAAATGTGTTTTGAGGGAGCACCTGAAATTATGTAAATTGTGAATAGTCCTAATTTCTTGGGGTAGAGCATTCCAGAGGATTGGCGCAGCGCGGGAGAAGTCTTGGAGTCGGGAGTGGGAGGTATGGATTAGTGCAGAGGTTAGTCGAAAGTCGTTTGCTGAGTGCAGCAGTTAGGCCAATAGACAGAAATGAGGGAGGAGATGTAGGTGGGTGCTGCACTGTGGAGAGCTTTGTGGGTGAGAACAAGTACTTTGAATTGGATCCTATAATGAATGGGTAGCCAATGTAAGGACTGGCGAAGAGCGGACGTGTCTGAGTACCAATTAGCCAGATAGATGACCCTGGCTGCTGCATTAAGTATGGACTGGAGAGGGGATAGTTGAGTAACGAGGAGGCCAATTAATAGAGCGTTGTAGTAGTCCAGGCGGGAGTGGATCAATGCTACAGTGAGGGGTTTTGTTGTTTCCATGGTGAGAAAAGGCCGTATGAAGGGGAGATTGGAGACTGGTCTGTAGTTGTTTGTGCAGGATGGGTCAAAAGCGGGTTTCTTTAGTAATGGAGTAACGATGGCGTGTTTGAAGGAGGATGGGAAAATGCCCGAGGAAAGGGAGAGATTAAAGATTGCAGTTAAGTGAGTTGTGACGACTGGAGAGAGAGACTGGAGGAGATGTGAGGGAATGGGGTCAGTAGTGCATTTAGTCGGACGAGAGGAAGAGAGGAGTCAGGAGACTTCTTCTGTGATGGGATCAAATGTGGAAAGTGAGCCAGGGAGATGCAGGAAGGGATGGGAGTCACAGCACTTGGTGGTTGGGAGCAGATTTCCTGATGGATATTATCTATTTTTTCTGTAAAGTGGGAGGCTAGGTCATCGGCACATATGTCTGTGATAGGGGCTTGTGCTTTTGGCCTGAGGAGGGAGTGAAAAGTGTCAAAAAGTTTCTTGGGGTTGTTGGCTAGTGAGGAGATCAGGGTGGTGAAGTAGGTCTGTTTGGCGAGGTGAAGGGCAGCGTTATAGGTTCTTAACATAAACTTGAAGTGGATGAAGTCTTCTGGTGTGCGGGTTTTTCTCCATAGGCAATCAGCACTCCTAGAGCATCACTGGAGAAGCTGAGTTTGCGATGTGAGCCAGGGCTGTTTTACTCTGTGCTTGGAGGTTCTGAGGGTGAGGGGAGCTACTTGGTCAAGGGTGCTTCTAAGAGTGTCTTTGTAGTGATGAACAGCCAGATCAGGACAGGAAATAGAGGAGATTGGGGACAGTGATGAGTGTAGGGAGTCTGAAAGTGTCTGAGGGTTAATGGCTTGTAGATTTCTGAATGTGTGGAAGGTAGGAGTGAGCTGGGGTAGGTGAGGATTTGTGAGCATGAAGGAGAGAATGTTGTGGTCAGAGAGTGGAAGCGGTGAGTTATTTAGGTGGGAGATTGAAGAGAGCCAGACAAAGACCAGATCAAGGGTGTTACCATCCTTGTGTGTCTCAGAGGTTGAAAGCTGCGAGAGGCCTAGAGAAGTGGTTAGTGATAGAAGCTGGGATGCAGATGTGGAAGTAGGGCTGTTAATGGGGATGTTGAAGTCTCCCAGGATAAGAGTTGATAGTTCTGAGGACATGAAGTGCGGCAGCCAGGCTGAAAAGTGGTCAAGGAAGTGAGTGGGTGAGCCTGGGGGCCGGTATATGACCGCTACTCTGAGGGAGAGGGGATGGAAGAGCCTGATGGTGTGGACCTCAAAAGAAGGGAATGACAGTGATGGAACTGGGGTGATGACCTGGAAAGTGCATTGTGGGGACAGGAGTATGCCTACTCCACCACCATGTCTGTTTGTGGGTCTCTGGGAATGAGAGAATTGTAAGCCACCATAGGAAATGGCAGCAGGAGAGACAGTGTCAGAATCCTGAATCCAGGTTTCAGTGAGGGCCAAAAGATTAAGAGAGTTGTTCAGAAAGTAGTTGGGCATGAAAGGAAGCTTGTTACAAACAGACCGTGGATTCCAGTGGGCACAATTAAAAGATGGAGATGAGGGAGTACAAGTAATATTAATAAGATTATTATGGTTTCGATATGAGGTAGGGTAGGGGTTGAGGTTGGGGGATGGTGGACTATGGTTGAGGGAGATGTCACCTGAAATCCGTAGTAGTAGGAAGATAAGGAGCAAATAGTTGTTGGAATTGTAAGTAGTTTTTTTCTGCAATGTGTTTGGGCAAGATGGGCTGAGGTTTCCCAGGAAGGTGAGGAGTGCATGGGAGCTGTACATTGCATTGGAGAGGGAAGTATAGAGGGGCTGATATGTATGAGTGGTGATGGAGGAAGGATGGGGTGGTGAATGTGGATGGCAAGGGAGCATAGGAGGATAGAAATAAAGCACATGGTTAAAGGGGAAAGCAAAGTGTGGGTTACCTGACTCCTGCCCTGACTAACTGTCATGGATAGCTGCAGTTTACTTGATGCTTAGCTTCTGTGATGCTTTGCTTATGGGATGCTTGCGTGTTGTATCCCACACTGCGTGCTCCCCTTAGGAACTACTAAATATATAGGCCACACTACAGGGTCAGGAGAGAGGGATTGTGGGAGCTGGTTGGGGATAATTTGACAGCTGGGGCCAGCACACCAGGGGGTGGTTAGATGATCAAAGGCACTAGACCAGGCTGCATCTATATGTTATAGCACCTTCCACCTGATAAGATCTAGAGAGGCCCCAGTTATGGATATAAAGCAGTAAATATTAAATTCAGTGCAACAAATTAATTATACCAAAGCTTTAGCAGGCACATTAAAATATGTAGCAAAATGGTAAAGCAGCAGAAGACAGACAGCAATCAGAAGTATGGAGTTGTACCATTTGGATATATTGCAGCAGAAAAGACAGCCAGCAGAGGTGGGGAGTTGTACCATTCAGGCTGCAGTGAATGGAGTGAATACATGCAGGGTGGATCAGTTCAGAAGTTGAATGATTTGATTACATGTGAAGAGAGAAGATGAATATTAATTCCTTGCCATGGATAACTGCAGTTTACTTGATACTTAGCTTCTGTGATGTTTGGCTTATGGGATGCCTGCATGCTGTACCCCACACTGATGCTTTGATTATGGGATGCTTGCGTGCTGTACCCCACACAGAAAGGAGTCTGTGTCATTTTTTCAGTAAAAGGATTTTATTCTGGTTGTGTGTTTATTTACAATATAACTATAGGATTAGTAATGGATAGGTGTCTGATAGATGCTTCTCCATTGCTAAGCCGTGGGCTTGTTTTCACCTGACAATACAAAGGTGACATCAACCCCACAAATATGAACCCCACTTGCCCCTGCTACAGGGCAAGTGGGAAGAGCAGGGCAAAGCGCCAGAATTGGCACATCTAATAGATGTGCCTTTTCTGGGCAACTACGGGCTACTATTTTTAGGCTGGGGGGGTCAATATTTATGGCCCCTTACCAGTCTGAGAATACCAGCCCCCAGCTGTGAGCTTTAGCAAGGCTGGTTGTCAAAAAAAGGGGGAGGGACCTCACGCCTTTTTTTTAAATTATTTTTTTAAATAATTAAAAAAAACAGCGTGAGGACCCCTCTGTTCTTGATAACTCGCCTTGCTGATGCTGATAGCTAAGGATTGAAGCCCCCCAGCTGTGAGTTTTGCCTGGCTGGTTACAGAAAATACAGGGGAGCCCACACCACTTCTTTTCATTTAATTAATTTATTTATTTATAGCGCAGGCGGCGTCTGATGAATATCCCATCAGCCACTGCCTGCTGTCTCTTTTACCACTTAAATGTAACTCATCATTCTACCCTGCTCACGCCGATCACAGGCAGAGGAGGGGAGAATGATGAGAGCCGTGTTCAACACCCAGTGCCGGGGAACAGCGCTTACTGCAATGCTTCTTCCCTGGCACCCATCTGTGTAGTACTTATGCGGCACACACGTGTCACACATGTGCTGCAAGTATTACACATGTACACTGACATCTCCTGTACTGGAAATATCAGGACATGTGAAAGAGGCTTTATAGCAGGCTTTATGTTTGGCTGCTGTCACACACTAAAAGAAGCTTTTTTTATTACAAAAAATAGTTTTTGCATCACCACATTTTGAGAGCTATAATTTTTCCATATTTTGGCCCACAGAGTAATGTGAGGTCTTGTTTTTTGTGGGACGAGTTGACATTTTTATTGTTACCATTTTCAGACACATGGCATTTTTTGATTGCTTTCTATTCTGATTTTTGGGAGACAGAATGAACAAAAACCAGCAATTCATGAATTTATTTTGAGGGGGGGTGTTTATACTGTTCAGTGTGTGGTAAAATGGATAAAGCAGTTTTATTCTTAGGGTCAGTATGATTACAGCTATACCTCATTTATATTTGTTTTATGTTTTGGCGCTTTTATTAAATAAAAATTATTTTATAGAAAAAATAATTATTTTTGCATCCCTTTATTCTGAGAACTATAACTTTTTTATTTTTCCGGTGATGGAGCTGTATGGTGGCTTGTTCTTTGCGGGACAAGATGATGTTTTCAGCGGTACCATGTTTATGTACATTCTTTTCTTATTGCGTCTTATTGCCCTTTTTTCCAGCGGTATGATGATAAAGCTTTGTTTTTTATCTCTTTCTTAATTTTTTATGGTGTTCACTAAAGGGGTTAACTAGTGGGACAGTTTTATAGGTCGGGTTGCTGCAGACACGGCAATATCAAATATGTGTACTTTTATTGTTTTTATTTTTTTCATTAAAATATTTATTTAGTGATAGAATATATATTGATTTTTTTTATAATTTTTTTATTTTTAAAAGAATATTTTTACAATTATTTAATTTTTTTTTTACTTTTTTCTCACTTTTTTACTTAGTCCCACTATGGGACAATCATTTTTTGCAAGCAGATTGCTTGTATAGCACGCAGATGAAGCAGCATCTGCGTGCCATAGAAGCTGTCAGCGCTGCACTAACAGAGATACTTGCTGATCATGCACTGTCATGCACTGTCATGACAACATCGGGTCAACATGGCAATGATCGGTACCCGGCGTCACGCCGCGGGGTCTCTGATCCAAAGGCAGAGGGGCTGACAGCCCTTTTCCGGCTTCCGGAATGCTGCGATCTTGTTCGATCGCAGTATTTCGGGGGTTAAAGTGCCTTGCGCTGATCCACAGGTCAAAAGAGCTGCGGTTTATCTGCGGATTAGCCTGCGGTTTGACACCTGGACAATGGAGTAGTTGTAAAACCGCTGGGGATACCGTACAAAGAAGTGACATGCTGAGGTCTTGAAACCGCAGGAAATCCGCACGGAAAATTCCGCACCGTGTCCACTGCGGTTTTTGTTTTCCATTGATTATAATGGTAATGTACACTGCAACAGAAAATGCAGAAACTGCTGCGGATCCGCAGAACCAAATCCGCTGCGGATCAGCAGCAGAATCCGCAGCGTGTGCACACACCCTTACAGATTCCAATTTTTTCCAAAAATCTGATGTGTCCAAAATATATGATGCTGTTTATTTAGCAAGAAGGCCCAATAATCTACCAAGAAAAACGCCAATATGGCTAAAAATTGAATCACTACCCAAAATTATTGGGCGTTCCGGGGGGATTTTCCATTGACTTATGAATTTTTGGTAATATATATTGTGGCAGGGCTAAGGGTCGTGTAATCGGTGGGAGATATGTTTCTCATAGATGGCTTGGCTCCATAATATAAGGCATAACAGATATTATTATTGTTTTCCAAGGACCTGTGGTGAGGTCACAGTCATGTGACCAGTCAGCTGCTGGGTTCGTGGGTGTGGCTACACCCTTATGATGTGGCCTGCTCTTGAACCAGGAAGCTGTATGTGAGGGGTATACACCTCCTGTGTGCGCTGAGGCTCGCAGACTGAGCCTGAAGGAAAGGACATTTGATGTTATTTTGTCGCCTGAACTGAAGGTTGTTTATTTTGGTGACATGCTGTTTGGTTTATGATGTAATAAACCGCATGAACTTTAAGGGAACCTGCCTCCTGACTGTCTCCCGTCGCACCTAAGCGAGTAGAATCCCTACAATTGGTGCTAGATGTGCGGGCAGCGTTCCCTGCAGAGCTGTGAGACTGTTGCAGCATGTCCTGGGTCAAGTTTGCAACAAGCCAGTAAGCATTGCCTGGAAAAATGGAGGACCTGCTGAAACACCTGGTCCAGGCACAGTCACAACAACAGGAGACCAACAGTGTTGTGAGTTCATTTTCCCCTTCACCGTTGATGTCTGATAAACTCCCTCTGCTGGTGAGGAGAGGTAGTGAAATTGATTGGGTTGGGAAGAACCTGTCATCTGAACAGGTGGAGCCTGATTGGACACCTGGAATCACTGAGTGGATATAAGGCAGCCGACGCCCTACAGGGGTGCTGGTGATCCTTTCTGCTCTGAGCGCTTGCAAACCAGTTCAGTACCTGTCTTCTGAAAGCTAAGTTTTTGCTCTCTTATTTTTCCATGAGATTGTGTCTGTTTACTTAGTGTTTGTGTTCTGCCTGCCCTTGTTGGTACAGGCTGAGCTCCATTTTTGTCTCTGGTCAAGTTGATCTTTTGCTCAGTCTTCAGAATATACCTGTGTGCTGATATAGTGATTTTGAAGTCTAGTGACTTCAGGGCCTTTTTTCTATCAGACGTGTTGGACATTATTTTGGCAGAATTTTTGCGGATTGCAGCCAGTATTTTTTCTGTCCTTTCCTATTTAGTTAGTTGGGCCCCATCGTTTGCTCAACCTGTCTTTCTGTCTGTGTTTGTGTTTTCTTCTGCTTTTCACCGACAATACATGTTGGGGGCTGTCTATTGCTTTGGGGTCTGCTCTGGGGCAGTTTAGATTTCCCCTTTCTTTCTTTAGGCTTATTTAGTTCTCCGGCTGTGACCGAGGGGTCTAGGGCACCGTAGGAACCCCCCACGGCTACTGTTAGTTGTGTGAATAGGATCAGGGGTCTGCAATCCGATAGCTACCAACCTCTCCGGTTTTCTGGACTTAGCTTGTATTTTTGTTTTTTCCTCCTTCGGTGACTCATTCATAACACAACAGGCTGTTGTTACAACAGATCCAGCAGAGCCAGCAAGAGCAACGGCAGCAGTTCCAGCAGGAGCAACGGCAGTAGATGCAGCTTCTGGCAACTGCCATACAGGAGGGCAGGACGAGCGCCCCAACCCCAGGTCAGGCTGATGACACCCACGTCAGGAAGGCGGTAAGACACACATTACAAAAAATGACCCCTGAGGATGATGTTGAGGCCTTCCTGACAGTGTTTGAGAGGGTGGCTGAGAGGGAAAAACTTCAGCCAGAGCAGTGGGCAGAGGTACAGGCCCCATACCTGATGGGGGAGCCCCAGAAGGCGTACTTTGATTTGACTTTGCAAGATGCCAAGGAGTATCCCAAACTAAAAGCTGAGATTTTCGCACGTTTTGGGATGACAATGACTGTCAGGGCACAGCGAGTTCACCGCTGGGCCTATCACTGGGACAAACCGCCTCGCTCCCAAATGTTCGACCTGTTGCACCTGGTCCAGAAATGGCTGCAGCCTGAGTCTTCTACGCCTGCGCAGATGGTAGAGCAAGTGGTGATGGATCGGTTTGTGCATGCCATGCCGAGACCCCTACAGACTTGGGTTGCCCAGGGCGATCCCCAAAATGCCGATGAACTGGTTGGGCTGATCGAGAGATACCATGGGATGGAAGGTTCCTTGGGGAAGCAGCCCATTCCGTATTGGGGGTCCCAGCAGGGGGCGGAGTCCTAAAAAGGGTGGCGCGTCCAAGGTCAAAAGGGGTGGGGGAGGCGGTGCCCAAGGTCCCCACGGGTGATATTATTTGCTGGAAGTGCCACGGGCCCGGACATATAGCTGCCCGTTTGTCCCAGACCACCGAGCAGATGGACTGCAGCATGGGACGCCATAGTTCATACTATGCATATCCGGCTTGCAGTGTGAACTCGCCACCTAACGAGGGGCAACAAGCATGTCCTGTAAAGGTGAACGGTCGAGCAGTAATGGCGCTTTTGGACTCCGGGAGCTTGGTGACCCTTGTGAGGGCTAGTTTTCCTCTCAACATACTCCTGGGTAAAAGATTCGGTGCATACATGGTGATGCAAAGGATTACCCTATGGCCAGGGTGAATATTGAAACGGCGCATGGCACCGAGTCGCATGATGTTGGCATTGTTCGAGACTTGTTGCATCCTATAATTATTGGACGGGATTTCTGTCTGTTTTGGGATCTGTGGGGAAGGGTTCTGAGTGTGCTAGCAAGAGCAGGGAACCAATCCACCCCACTGAGGTATCGCCATCACCAGAGGCAGACCGTTTTCCTTTATGTGTCCTTGTTGGGGATGAGGAGGAAGGGTCCCCTGTACCTGACATCCCGGAGTTAGGGGTGGCCGGGGAGAATTTTCGGACTGCCCAACATAGGGGCCCCACACTGAGGGGAGCCTTTAACAATGTCACCGTCATTAATGGGGTTGCGCAAGAGCCAGGAGCAGACACACGGTTTCCCTATTTTATGTTGAGTGGGGAATTGTTATACCAGGTCACGGAAATAAGGGAGGAGGTGGTAGAGCAGTTAATAGTACCAGGCCCATATAGATGGAAAGTGTTGGACATGGCCCATTCACACATCTTGGGGGGACACCTGGGGGTGGAAAAAATGCAGGAACGGATTGTGCAGAGGTTCTATTGGCTTGGGTGTCACTGGGAAATAGCAAACTATTGCAGGTCCTGCCCAACATGTCAGTTAACTGCCCCCACATCTCATTTTCGGAACCCCCTTGTGCCATTGCCCATTATTGAGGTGCCATTTGAGAGAATTGCCATGGACTTGGTCGGTCCCTTAGTTAAATCAGCTCGGGGCCATCAGTATATATTAGTCATCCCGGACTATGCCACACGCTATCCTGAGGCTGTTCCCCTGAGGAACTCCTCTGCGAAGAGTATAGCCCGCGAGCTGGTCCATGTGTTTTCCCGGACGGGTTTGCCGAAGGAGATCCTGACCGACCAGGGGACACCTTTTATGAGCAAGGTGGTGAGGGAATTGTGCAGAGTCTTGCAAATCTCCCAGTTGAGAACTTCAGTGTACCACCCACAATCAGATGGAAAAGCTGGGAGATGATCCACCAACCCGGAAGATGGAAGCCATAGCAGGTTTACCATGTCAACCTCATCAAGCTGTGGAAAGATAGAGAGCCAGCGGTAGGCAACCTAGAAGGGAAGGTTGGAGCGGTTACCATAGCGGAGACATTATCGAAGGCCCAGAAACAGCAGTGCGGGGAGTCACTCCAGAAAAACAGGGACCTATTTTCAGAGTTGCCGGGGTGCACGAAGGTGGTGGAGCACGAAGTTCTGACCGAGCCACATGTGCAGATGAACGTGAAACTGTATCGTATTCCTGAGGCCCGGCGAGATGTAATCTCCAAGGTGGTGCAGCGTATGTTGAAGCTCGGGGTCATTGAGGAATCCAAGAGCGGCTGGTCAAGCTCGATTGTCCTGGTCCCAAAACCTCATGGTGAATGGAGGTTCTGCAACAATTACCGGCAGCTGAATGAGGTCTCCAAGTTCGACACTTATCCCATGCCACGTGTTGATGAGCTCATCGAGAGACTTGGACCTGCCAGGTACATAAACACTTTGGATCTGACAAAGGGATACTGGCAGATTCCCATGGCACAGGGAGCCAAGGAGAAGGTGGCATTCTCCACACCAGATGGGTGCTTCCAGTAAGTCCGGATGCCGTTTGGCCTCCAGGGAGCTCCAGCATCCTTCCAGAGGGCTATGGATAGAATACTTGCACCGCATAAGCTATACGCTGCTGCGTACCTGGATGATATAGTCATCTTTACCCCAGACTGGGAGTCTCACCTGGAAAAGGTGCAAGCAGTGTTAAACACCATACCTACTGTAAAGCATGGTGGTGGAAACATCATGCTTTGGGGCTGTTTCTCTGCAAAGGGGCCAGGACGACTGATCCGGGTACATGAAAGAATGAATGGGGCCATGTATCGTGAGATTTTGAGTGCAAACCTCCTTCCATCAGCAAGGGCATTGAAGATGAAACGTGGCTGGGTCTTTCAACATGACAATGATCCAAAGCACACCGCCAGGGCAACGAAGGAGTGGCTTCGTAAGAAGCATTTCAAGGTCCTGGAGTGGCCTAGCCAGTCTCCAGATCTCAACCCTATAGAAAACCTTTGGAGGGAGTTGAAAGTCTGTGTTGCCAAGCGAAAAGCCAAAAACATCACTGCTCTAGAGGAGATCTGCATGGAGGAATGGGCCAACATACCAACAACAGTGTGTGGCAACCTTGTGAAGACTTACAGAAAACGTTTGACCTCTGTCATTGCCAACAAAGGATATATCACAAAGTATTGAGATGAAATTTTGTTTCTGACCAAATACTTATTTTCCACCATAATATGCAAATAAAATGAAAAAAAAACAGACAATGTGATTTTCTGGATTTTTTTTTCTCAGTTTGTCTCCCATAGTTGAGGTCTACCTATGATGTAAATTACAGATGCCTCTCATCTTTTTAAGTGGTGGAACTTGCACTATTGCTGACTGACTAAATACTTTTTTTCCCCACTGTATTCTTAATTTTTCCATCTATCATAAATTTTGGGTCCTGTAACGCTTCTTCACTATCAGTGGACGGGGAGTACTAACTTGGCTGGTCTTCGAAGAATATGCTTGGACATTCAGGGTTAAAAAAAACAAGTCCATTCGGTTCATTATTAGGCAGCATAAACCAACTCAACGGAACAGAACTCAGCCTTTCTTGCTAAAACAGGAACAAAATAATAATGCTGCAAAACAGTCTGTATCTTGCGTTTGGCACCACGCACTGGAGTAGTACAGGTTCAGTATGTGCCCGACGAGCCACAAAGCCCCTGGAGACTCCTCTCTCCTGGTTAGCTTAACACTGACTGCCTGTAAAGCTTGATTATTTAAACCTAAGCCTGATTCCCATCATAAGATTGATCACATGATCATGACCTCACGCAGGTTCTGGCAGGGGAGATAAAGTGGACCTCCTCACTCTGGCTCAGACTAGCCAGCACTGTTGCCCGTGCTCAAACTTATAGGCTCCATCTTGGGTGTTCAGACACACACCCTTGGGTGGGGTATTAGGTGACTGGACCACCCATCTCTCCAAGTCATCTAGAAGCCTTCTCAATTTACAGCAAAACCCTCAGCAGTAGATCTGCTGAGCAAAACAAGCTCAAGCTTCCATCACAGGGCCATTCACCTCTGCAATACATACCACATTACCAGTCACCATACCACAGTCCCCATTCAATTTTTTGTACATCTCCATCTCAGATAATTGCCCTTCAATTTCAGCTATATACTTCTGTGTGTTCATGACGACGACAGCTCCACCCTTGAATGCAGGCTTGATGGTGATGCTGCCTTCATGGACAAGCTCATCTAGAGATTTCTGCTCCATTTTGGAAACATTTGGACATTTAAATTTATTTTTCTCATATGATCTTTTCAAGACATCAATATGTATGCATCAATTATAGGAACATTAATTATAGGTACAAAATCACTTTTGTTAAATAATGGAAAACCACACAGCTGGCATAAGCTTGTGGTTGCATGTTGTCACAGAACTGGCAATGTATTAATTAGAGTTAAGGTTATCTGGGGTTAATCTGACTTGGGGGCTCAGCAACAGCTTAAATGAGTTTGTGTTGTTTGGTTGTTATCTCTATCTCTTTCACCCCTGTGTCTCACCGTGTACGGAGCATACCACATCTCCTGGGCAGGGGAGGAAGCAAAAGACAATACTGACATTACAGCAGGGGATCACAGTGGATTCATTTTGTGAGATAAAATATTTCACTGACTGTTTTTAAACAATATTTTACCTCACAAAATGTATCCTCTGCGATCTCTTGCTGTAATGTCAGTATTGTCTTTTGCTTCCTCCCCTGCCCAGGAGATGTGGTATGTTCTGTACACAGTCAGACACAGGGGTGAGAGAGACAGAGATAACAACCAATCAAACAGCAGAAACTCATTTAAGCTGTTGCTGAACCCCCAGTCACTGTTACTGTTCATTTCATTTCTATGTCAGTGGGCAAGCTTACAAAATCAGCAAGGGATCAAATACTTATTTATATATATATTTATAATACATATAATAATATATATACTGTATATATATATATATATATGTGTGTTTTGAAGAATATTTCCCTTGAAAATGATGTGTAACTGACAGAATTTCTCTATGTAAAAGCTCATGTCAAAATCGCATTGCAGTTGGATAGCATTCATACTGCATTCGGATGTAAATAGGATGCTAGATGTAAAAGATCGGATTGTACTATCATGAAAAATGTATGGCACTCTCATGACACTTGCATTACATTCGTTTGACTTTGTAGGAACAAAATCGGACCGATTTTAAAATCGCTAGCATGATTCCAGCCTTACAAAGGGCACATTGTATACAGGGAGCTGCCTTACAGATTTTGCATTGGGGCTCAGGCACAAAAAGTTACACTTCTACTTTGCCATTAGAAAGTTCTCTAAACCATAATAGAACCATCTGTGGGCCTGCTTAATGCGATACCTTCATGCTCTTTTGACCACTTTTTTTGTCCAAATAATGACAACTTTCTATTTTTTCTGAAGATAGACGTTTTCGAGTTTTTCATGGATATCTTTATGTGCCACAATGTACAGTTGTACTATAGCATTTAAGGTTGGAAAATGTGGAACAAATTGGCATATGTTTTCTAGAATCCAGTCTGCAAAGCTGGATACATTCTTCATAGCATGCCAGTGATTGCCTTTGCTGCTGGGCAGTGCGGCCGCAGTCTAGCAGAGTAAGGGTTAGGCTGGTGACAGTACCATCTTAATTCACATTAATTTCAGCATTGCAGAAAGACATCCATTAGTAGAGAGTTACAGCCAGCGTTATCAGTAACACTGTAGTGCCATTAATTGGAATGAATGGTTGGGTAACTTTTATGAGAGGTCACAATGGCAGTAATATTGTCGTCCAAAAATGATTGGATTAGAATTTCGCATGCCAGCTGTAAAGACTTTGCCATGCTGTGCCATTCTTCAGCACACGTCTCACCTAGGATTGATGAGATTTTAATTATAAAGGGTAGGGAACTAAAAACACTATGCTGTAACTCCTCTAGGAGTAATGTTTAATAAAACTACAGAGAACAAACCCCTGACACAGACCCCAGTAGGGGGATTGTGTAAGATAATACACCTTAAAGCACTGCTCAGCTTAAATTTGGAGGCAAGTTGGTTGACAAATTGTGGGGTAGGTGAAGTGATAGCATTACTGGCAAATCCTAAGCTTATCAGCAACCAGTACAGCCAAAACAAACATGAAACAAACAAGAACACTTAAAGATTTGAGACTTCTTGTTAAAGGGCTAAAAACACTTATTAGAGATGATTAAAAAATTAAATATTGTGGTGTAGTAACCACTGTGTCCGCTAGGGGGCGCTGTGTGGAGGTCCCAAGGGAGAGGGTGAATGACAGAGTATTGAGTGGCCGTTGTGTATCTCAAAGTGGGTGGCTTTGAGATGGAGACTTGTGTATGTGTTATCAGCAATATCATTGCTGAGGTGTTGTTTCAAAGTGTAAGGGAGAAGTCTCCAGGTAACTAGAGAGATGGGCGGGTTCTGGTTACCTACAAACCCACCCAGGGGTGGGGGTCTGAAAACACCTGTATTAAAAGGCTATGTGCGTGTGTGAAGGACCTGTGATGAGGTCATAGTCATGTGACCCGGTGGGCATGGCTATAGACCATATAATGTGTCCAGGGTAGGTCACATGTGGTGAATGCAGGGACCTGGTTGGTCCAGTGTGGAAGGTCCCGCTAGGAGAAGCATCTCCTGGCTAACAGCCTGTGGAGTGGCTGTGTGTAATGGCTGCCAGCGTCTGAGAGTCCCAGAGGAGGGAGTGGATGTCTGCAGCGGGGAGCAACAGCCATGAGGAAACCCTGACGTGGGTGAGATAATGATAAGGCTGAAGAGCCTGAGTATGGACATTGAGTAACCTGTGTGTGACCACAGGCGTAACCAGAGTGAAGCTATAATGGACGCTATGCTGTAATGCTGTTTATGTTGCTTCTATGGGTTTATCAAGGAGGAATAAACCGCATGGACTGGTTTGGTTTATGGAAAACCTGTGCCGGATCTGGTTTTTGTGGCTGCTGAGCGAGTATCCCCTAACTTAATAACAGCGCTACCTCACATTTGGTGGAGAAAGCTATGGGCATTGTTGTAGCCTTGTTGCTGGGAGCAACAGAAGAGAACTGCAAAGTTAGTTGCAAAGGGCAACGCTGAGCCAGGAAGGCTGACGGTTGTGGAAGCCACTGCCCAGCTGTGGTTCTGGAACCGTGGGGCGGCCTAGTGAGTAAGGCACTGTCCGAATCGGTGAGCCCAGTGCGGCCGTTTCCTCAGGAGAAAGAGACTGGTGTTTGCTAGGATACCTCTGCGGTAGAGGGGTCCGAGAACCTGCGCGGCCAGCAGGTGACGGTTGTGAAAACCGTGTTGTACTGACCGGGGTCGGTGGGAAAGACTGTGTTCCTGGAGGGTTCAGTGAGCTAGGTCCTGGAGGGTCAGTGTTGGGAGATTCTAGGAGAAGAATCGGATCCCTGGAGCACCTGCTGTGACCTTGGACCTGGTGAGGCGTGAGTGTTGGACAGTCTCAGGCGGAGTCGGATGTCCTGAAGAGAACCCGCTGAGCTCCTGGACCTGGTGAGGCTGGTATGTTGGGAAACCCTGGGAGGAGGGTTGTCTCCCTGAATAGCACCCAGTGTGCCCTGTGTGGTGGACGGTCTCAGGAGGAGACGGACGTGACGTCCTGAATAGCGCACAGACAGGACACGTGAGTTTTGTGTTGTGTGTGTTTTTTTTTCTTTTCCCTCTCAAGTCAGCTTGCGGTGGCTCAGTGGGGTCAAGAAGGTGACAAGTGGCTTGCTGTAACTCGGCGGGGTTACGAAGGTGAGAAGCAGCTTGCTGTAACTCGGCGGGGTTACGAGGGTGACAAGCAGCTTGCTGTTACTTGGCGGACTACGAAGGTGACACCAGCAGCTGTGTGTGAGCGGCAGCCAGAGGTGTCGGAGATCGGTGACAGCAGAAGCTGTGGTGGTGCCAGCAAGAACTTGTGTGGTATCGTGCTTAAAGGGCCAGTACAGGCCCAAGAGACAAACTGTTTTGTGTGAACGGTGGTCTGAGGAGACCTGTAGAAAGGACATGGGGAAATCCCAAAAGGGGGCGATGACCCAAATCGGGGTGGTAACCCAAAAAGGGGTGGAGTCCCAGAGGGGGCGGCAACCCAAATCGGGGGGGTCCAGAAAAGGACCGTGTTTCCAGAAGGGGCAGCACTGGTTACCTGATTGGATATGTCTGGGGAACGGCAGTGTGAGTGTATGACTTTTTCAGAATGTGGGACATTCTTTCCGGATAACGACGGGCCGCAGGTGTGTACCATGATGTTGCACCGGGAAGGAGTCTCTGAACGGTTGGACTCAAAGAGTCAGGTGACTGACAGGAACTCCTCTCATTTTCTGTCTGACCGAGAAAAAGGTACAGGTTTGCTGTAAGCATGGGGTCAGGGTGAACTATGCGGTAGACAGAGTAATGTTTGAGGGGTCCAAAAGCGTTGAGTGCCAACGTGGAGGTATACCTCCAGACTTAGTGTATGCCTTTGAGAGGGGCCGGGACTTTGTTTTGTTTGATGATGTATGGCAGGATGATGGAGATGTTTCTACTCTTGGGCTAGCAGACAGTGACACGGTGATGCTTGCTAAAGTGGATGAGTCAGTTGTAGGAGTGACCGGAAGTAGGGGTACATCTGCCCAACTTACAGACCTAACATCTTGTGACATAACGGATGGTGGGCTGGGAGATGAGATGGCTGGAGCGGACACACGGTCAGAGGGTAACTGAAGGGTTCACTCGGATGATCGGGGTGACTCAGTCTCTGGGGGTGACTGTGGCTCTGACAGAGAAAGGGAGCAAAGACTAGAAGAGCTAGCGAAGGAAGTCTCCGAGTTCAAAGGTCACCTGGCAACGTGGCAAGGTCTGAATAAGTCCCTCAGAGAAGAGGTACGAGTACTAACAGAAATGGTAAGAGGCCTTCTGTGGGAGAAGAACTGGGACGAAGGCTTACAGAGGTCAGGCCTAAGTAGTGAACAGAGTGAAGATAAGAAGAAACTGAAAAGTATGTAAGCAGAGATGATCCATATGCAGGAGGAGCTTGCTGCTGCAGAGCATGCTAAGAGTAGTGTTGAGCATTCCGATACCGCAAGTATCGGGTATCGGCCGATACTTGCTGTATCGGAATTCCGATACCGACTTCCGATATTTTTTCAATATCGGAATTCGGCATCGGAATCGGAAGTTCAGTTGATTGACGGCCTGACGTCATCATGATGCGCGGTGTGTGCGCATCATGATGCGCCGTCATTTCGGGCCTTCCGGGGGTCTCTGCCGGCCTGCCGGGGGGCTGTGCCGGCCTGCCGGGGGGCTGTGTGGACTGCCCGGGGTCTGTACCGGCCTGCCGGTGGTCTGTGCACCCTGTGGGGGTCTGTACCGGCCTGCCGGGGGGCTGTGCCGGCCTGCCGGGGGGCTGTGCTGATGTCCGGGGGTCTGTGCAAGCATCGTCCGATGGGACTACAAGTCCCATCGGGCGATGCCTGCTACCATGACAGTGATTGACACATTAGCCAATGATGGGACAGTAGTAGTCCCATCATCCGGCTAATGTGTTAAATGTTAAAAAAAAAAAAAAAAATACTACATACATACTACATGCATGCTACATACATACTACATGCTACATACATACTACATGCTACATACATACTACATACATGCTACATGCATGCTACATACATACTACATGCTACATACATACTACATACATGCTACATACATACTGCATGCTACATACATACTACATACATACTACATACATACTACATGCATGCTACATACATACTACATATATACTACATGCATGCTACATACATACTACATGCTACATACATACTACATATATACTACATACATACTACATACATGCTACATACATACTGCATGCTACATACATACTACATACATACTACATACATACTACATGCATGCTACATACATACTACATGCATGATACATACATACTACATGCATGCTACATACATACTACATGCTACATACATACCACATACTACATATATACTACATGCATGCTACATACATACTACATGCTACATACATACCACATACATACTACATACATACTACATGCTACATACATACTACATATATACTACATGCATGCTACATACATACTACATGCTACATACATACCACATACATACTACATACATACTACATACATACTACATGCTACATACATACTACATATATACTACATGCATGCTACATACATACTACATGCTACATACATACCACATACATACTACATACATACTACATACATACTACATGCTACATACATACTACATATATACTACATGCATGCTACATACATACTACATGCTACATACATACCACATACATACTACATACATGCTACATATATACTACATGCATGCTACATACATACTACATATATACTACATGCATGCTACATACATGCTACATGCTACATGCATGCTACATACATACTACATACATACTACATGCTACATACATACCACATATATACTACATACATACAATACATTCATACAATACATACATAGACATACAGTACATATAACATAGAGTAACATACTTACCAATACTTGTCACATTGTTCCCCGAAGCCATTGTCTTTTCCGGGATAAATATTAACATAACAAACCACAAAAATACTCACCCACGATCCGAAGCAGTCCACGAGTGTGTCCCACGACGATCTTGGGTAGAGAACTGCAGCATCAGATGATGCTGCCGTTCTCTACGGGCTGCAGGAATCCAATGATGGAAGGTAGGTATCCTTCCGCACTGTATTCCTCCGCCACTTAAAAAAAAAAAAGTCCCTAGTCTCACTTTATGCCATTGCTGCGTGGGAATTTCCCACACAGCAATGGCATAAAGTGAGACTAGGGACTTTTTTTTTTTTTAAGTGGCGGAGGAATACAGTGCGGAAGGATACCTACCTTCCGTCATTGGATTCCTGCAGCCCGTAGAGAACGGCAGCAACAGCTGATGCTGCAGTTCTCTACCCAAGATCGTCGTGGGACACACTCGTGGACTGCTTCGGATCGTGGGTGAGTATTTTTGTGGTTTGTTATGTTAATATTTATCCCGGAAAAGACAATGGCTTCGGGGAACAATGTGACAAGTATTGGTAAGTATGTTACTCTATGTTATATGTACTGTATGTCTATGTATGTATTGTATGAATGTATTGTATGTATGTAGTATATATGTGGTATGTATGTAGCATGTAGTATGTATGTAGTATGTATGTAGCATGTAGTATGTAGCATGCATGTAGTATATATGTAGTATGTATGTAGCATGTAGTATGTATGTAGCATGCATGTAGTATATATGTAGTATGTATGTAGCATGTAGTATGTATGTAGCATGCATGTAGTATGTATGTAGCATGCATGTAGTATGTATATGGTATGTATGTAGCATGTAGTATGTATGTAGCATGCATGTAGTATATATGTGTTATGTATGTGGTATGTATGTAGCATGCATGTAGTATGTATGTAGTATGTATGTAGTATATATGTAGTATGTATGTAGCATGTAGTATGTATGTAGTATGTATGTAGCATGCATGTAGCATGCAGTATGTATGTAGCATGCATGTAGTATATATGTAGTATGTATGTAGCATGTAGTATGTAGCATGCATGTAGTATATATGTAGTATGTAGCATGTAGTATGTATGTAGCATGCATGTAGTATATATGTGTTATGTATGTAGCATGCATGTAGCATGCATGTAGTATATATGTAGTATATATGTGGTATGTATGTAGCATGCAGTATGTATGTAGCATGCATGTAGTATATATGTAGTATGTATGTTGCATGTAGTATTTATGTAGTATGAATGTAGCATGTATGTAGTATGTAGTATGAATGTAGCATGTATGTAGTATGCATGTTGTATGTATGTAGCATGTAATTTTTTTTTTTTTTTTTACATTTAACACATTAGCCGGATGATGGGACTACTACTGTCCCATCATTGGCTAATGTGTCAATCACTGTCATGGTAGCAGGCATCGCCCGATGGGACTTGTAGTCCCATCGGACGATGCCTGCACAGACCCCCGGAGCCTGCACAGACCACCGGCAGGCCGGCACAGCCCCCCGGAGCCTGCACAGCCCCCCGGCAGGCCGGCACAGCCCCCCGGCAGGCCGGCACAGCCCCCCGGCAGGCCGGCACAGCCCCCTGGAGCCTGCACAGACCACCGGCAGGCCGGCACAGACCACCGGAGCCTGCACAGACCCCCTGGCAGGCCGGCACAGCCCCCCGAAAGGCCCGTACAGACCCCAGAGAGGCTGTACAAGGGCAGGAAAGGGTTTTTCTTATTCCGATACCGGAAGTCCCATAGACTTGAATGGGACTTCCGGTATCGGAATCGGCGATACCGATACTTTTTTTAAAGATCGGCCGATACCATCCGATACGATACTTTGAAGTATCGGACGGTATCGCTCAACTCTAGCTAAGAGGCAAGCACAGCAGGAAAGAGATGAACTGGCTGATGTAATTGCCAACAACAGTGGTAAAGATGCTCTGGCTTTGGAAGAAAAGAGGCGTTTAGAGTCTCGCATTGCTCAACTTGATGAAGAAGTGGAGGAAGAACAAGGCAACGTTGAATTAGCCAATGACAGGCTGAGAAAGGCCACACTTCAGGATGACCAGGTGAATGCTGATCTAAAGGCGGAACGTAGTAATGCTCAGAAGAACGAGAATGCCCGTCAGCAATTAGATCGCCAGAATAAGGAGTTAAACGCAAAGGTTGCACAACTGTTGGAACAGCTTGATGCTGAAACTAAAAAGCGACAATGTTCAAGCAAACAAGTACGGCATACGGAGAAAAAAACTGAAGGATGTACTAATGCAAATGGATGATGAAAGGCGTAATTCTGAGCAGTACAAAGACCTGGCAGAGGGAAATAATGTGCGCCTGAAACAACTGAAGCACCAGGTGGAAGAAGCAGAGAAAGAGGCTCAACGTGCCAATACGTTGCACCGTAGATTACAGCGTGAACTGGAGGATGCTACAGAGACAGCAGATGCAATGAACCATGAGGTTAATGCACTGAAAAGCAAACATAGACGTGGTGGTGTACCATTTGTTTACAAGATGCATAGACAGGAAAGGAGGTGACGGAGCACACTGGAGGAGTGTGGTGACTAAACAGTGTCTGATGATGCAGACAGACTGTGACTGGAGGGCCAAAGATCAAGGCCGATATTCTGACCGCTGGGGGCGGGGGAGGCCTAACGTAGAGATGAGGCCCTACGATAGACAAAACAGACAGAGATGGTTCTCTCGGCCTGTGGGGCAAGGTGACATGGGTGCCCGGTCTCGAGATCCCGGGGTGATGTGTGTTTAACCCGACAAGCTTGAACAGAGGGGGGAGGTATGTGGTGTAGTGACCACTGTGTCTGCTAGGGGGCGCTGTGTGGGTGTCCCAGGATGGACGGATAGCCATGTCCAGAGTGGTAACAGGAGCAGGGTGCTAAAGAATCGTTATGTATCCCAAGGTGAGTGGCCTTGGGATGAAGGCTTGATTATGTGCTGATCAGCAGAGCTGATCTTTCATGCCAATGTGTTAGGGAGAAGCCTTCAGGAGATTGGTGAGACGGGTGGGATCAATCACCTACAAACCCACCTAGGGGCGGGTGTCTAGAACACCATAGTAAAGTGTATCTGTGTGAATGCTTGTAGGACCTGTGATGAGGTCTTAGCCATGTGATCTGATGGACGTGGCTACGGACCATATAAGGTGGCCAGGGTAGGTCACATGAGTGAATGCTTGGACCCGATTAGTCCGTATGGAAGGTCTCATGCAGGGAGATGTGTCTGTCTTCGGCTAGTTTCACACTAGCGTTTATGAGCGCAGCGACGGCCTGCGCACGGCCGCCGCTAAGCCCCGCCCCTGCCGCGCCCCCGCCGGTAGCTCCACCCACCGGCGTGTCTGAGAGTTCCCGAGGAGGGGGAATGAACGTCTGCACTGAGAAGCAACCATGAGGTAACCCTGACAGGGGATATAACTGTGAGGCTAGAGAGCCTGTGTACCGGAGATAGCAAAGCCTGTGTGAGCACGGGGTTAACAGAGCAGAGCTCTGTCATGAACGCTATGCTGTTTGATATGAACTTTCTGTTGCATATTGCTTTGGTTTATGCTGCATAATAAACTGAATGGACTGAGTTATGTTGAGAAACCTATGCCGGACCTGATTTATCGGCTGCCTAGCGAGTATCCTCTACCTGAATGACAAGCGCTACCTTACTATATACATTATATATTAGATAGAATAAAGGCCGGCAATTCATGTGCCATGCCAAGTGACTGGTTAGAATAGATATATACACAAAATTAGAATATCATCAAAAAGTTAACTTATTTCAGTTCTTCTATAGAAAAAATGAAACTCATATATAGAGTCATTACACACAGAGTGATCTATTTCAAGTGTTTATTTCATATTTTTTTATGCAAGGGGGCATTTATGTACATGTAATCGAAGTACGCTGGCAGTTATAACATGGCTGAATCTAACACACATCTCTATTCTCTTCATACAGGTATTTAACTATTTCCAGCAACTTCACTGAATCCTGCATGTGTCCAACCTCTATCATTCATCTTTGCAGCATATATAATGGTAATTAATAATTTCCTGCAACTTCACTGAATCCTGCATGTGTCCAACCTCTATCATTCATCTTTGCAACATATATAATGGTATTTAACTATTTCCAGCAACTTCACTGAATCCTGCATGTGTCCAACCTCTATCATTCATCTTTGCAGCATATATAATGGTTATTAACAATTTCCTGTAACTTCACTGAATCCTGCATGTGTCCAACCTCTAGCATTCATCTTTGCAGCATATTTCATGGCATTTAACTATTTCCAGCAACTTCACTGAATCCTGCATGTGTCCAACCTCTATCATTCATCTTTGCAGCATATATAATGGTAATTAATAATTTCCTGCAACTTCACTGAATCCTGCATGTGTCCAACCTCTATCATTCATCTTTGCAACATATATAATGGTATTTAACTATTTCCAGCAACTTCACTGAATCCTGCATGTGTCCAACCTCTATCATTCATCTTTGCAGCATATATAATGGTAATTAACAATTTCCTGTAACTTCACTGAATCCTGCATGTGTCCAACCTCTAGCATTCATCTTTGCAGCATATTTCATGGCATTTAACTATTTCCAGCAACTTCACTGAATCCTGCATGTGTCCAACCTCTATCATTCATCTTTGCAGCATATATAATGGTAATTAACAATTTCCTGCAACTTCACTGAATCCTGCATGTGTCCAACCTCTATCATTCATCTTTGCAGCATATATAATGGTATTTAACTATTTCCAGCAACTTCACTGAATCCTGCATGTGTCCAACCTCTATCATTCATCTTTGCAGCATACATAATGGTATTTAACTATTTCCAGCAACTTCACTGAATCCTGCATGTGTCCAACTTCTATCATTCATCTTTGCAGCATATATAATGGTATATAGTTATTTCAACTCACCCTGCTTGTCCCCTTATGCTATTGATGTCAAGTAACTTTTCAAAGTGGTTTATGATCCATGTAGGCCTGGACACTTGTTTATCTGCTAAATACATTTATTGTGTCCCTCTGTCCTAACTTAGTTTGATTGATTGCTAACGACTAAGGAGAGAAAGAAAAAAAAAAAGGAAGATCTTAGAAGCGGCCTTCTATAAATTCAGAGGTAGCCTGGGAATGCATTTATGCAGGGGGGCATTTTTATACATGTAATCGAAGTACATGTATCAAAGTACGCTGGCAGTTATAACATGGCAGTTAGACAGGGCAGGAGACAGGCAAGACAAATAAGTAAATCTATTCCCTGTACATTTGGGCAACCCCAAATATTTACCATATGCATTTGTCTAATTTATATCCTGGCTGCTGCATTTACTCACATCCACCGGTATTAACTCTCTACACTCCGTCCATATTGGCCCCTCACTCCTTTCCTCTCCTATGTATAGCACTCACGCTCTTTTCACATTGCTACACAGCACAGATCCATTCAGTCCCACCATTCAACATCAGAGACCCTCTTACAAATCACTTAACCATCTGCTTACTCTTTCTATCCTCCTCCTAGTTGCAGGAGACATTGCTCCCCACCCTGGTCCCCCATGTTATAGAAAGTCAAATCCCCCAACTGCTACACTCAGAAACCCCTCTAATCTTATCAATATTCCCTGCCTGCCATCTGTCTCTCTTAATTGTGCCCTTTGGAATTCTCGCTCAGTGTGTAACAAACTCTCCTTCATTCATGACTTTTTCCTTTCTAATTCTCTTAACCTTCTGGCTCTTACTGAAACCTGGATCCAGAAGTCAGACCCTACCGCTGCTGCTGATCTTTCATATGGTGGACTACACTTCTCTCATACCCCAAGATTAGACAATAGAGCAGGTGGAGGCGTTGGTCTGCTCCTATCATCAAAATGTACCTTTCAGGTTATCCCTCAAGTACCCTCACTTGTCTTCCCTTCTTTTGAGGTCCATGCCGTCAGACTCTACACCCCCTTCTCCATGCGAGTGGCGGTGGTATATCGTCCTCCCGGCCCCTCCCATCAGTTCCTGGATCATTTTGCCACTTGGCTTCCACATTTTCTCTCCTGTGACATCCCTACCCTCATCATGGGCGATTTCAACATCCCCATTGCTCTTCCCCTATCCCCATCTGCTACTCACCTTTTATCTCTAACCTCCTCATTTGGCCTTTTGCAGCTTATTAATTCTCCAACGCATGAAGACGGAAACTCCCTCGACTTGGTCTTTTCTCGGCTTTGTGTAGTGGATGATTTTGCAAACTCCCCTCTCCCGCTCTCTGACCACAACCTTCTTTCATTCTCTATCAATAACTGCCAGGCTGCTCAGGTCACCCCCACTGTCCATATTTATAGAAACATACAGGCCAATAACACCCAGAAACTTATGAAGAACTTGCAGTCTTCATTGGCCCCTATCTCCTCCCTCTCATGTCCTGATTCTGCATTGAAGCATTACAATGAAACACTTCAAAGTGCCCTGGATGAATTTGCTCCTCCTATACATAGAACACCACAACACAGATGGCGACAACCCTGGCACACCCTGCAAACACGTTTCCTGCAGCGGTGCTCCAGGTGCGCCAAACGTCTGTGGAGAAAATCCAACCTACCCGAAGATTTCATCCATTATAAGTTTATGCTTCGAACATACAACACTGCCCTTCACCTCTCAAAACAAACCTATTTCAACACCATCATCACTTCACTGTCCAATAACCCTAAACGTCTCTTTGACACTTTTCATTCTCTACTCAACCCAAGAGTACAGGCCCCAACCACGGAGCTTCGAGCTGACGATCTGGCCAATTACTTCAAAGAAAAAATTGACCAGATCTGACAGGAAATTATCTCCCAATCCCCGCATACCATGCACTGTCCTCCCTCCCCCACTGCATCTAGCTCACTCTCTGACTTTGAACCTGTCACAGAAGAAGAAGTGAGCAGGCTCCTTACATCTTCTCGCCCAACCACTTGCACCAGTGACCCATTTCTGTCACATCTACTCCAGCCCCTTTCCCCTGCTGTCACCCCTCACCTAACTAAAATATTTAACCTCTCTCTTCTGGTATCTTTCCCTCCTCATTTAAGCATGCCGTCATACATCTACTACTTAAAAAACCATCCCTCGACCAAAATTGTGCCGCTAACTATAGACCTGTCTCTAATCTTCCCTTCATCTCTAAACTCCTGGAACGCCTGGTCCACTCCCGTCTGATCTGCTATCTCTCTGATAACTCTCTTCTCAACCCTCTCCAATCCGGTTTTCGCTCTCTACACTCTACTGAAACTGCCCTCACTAAAGTTTCTAATGATCTACTAACAGCTAAATCTAACGGTCACTACGCCATGCTAATTCTCTTGGATCTGTCTGCAGCATTCGACACGGTGGATCATCAGCTCCTCCTCACTATGCTCCGCTCCATCGGCATCAAGGACACCGTTCTCTCCTGGTTTTCCTCCTATCTCTCTGACCGCTCCTTTACTGTATCTTTTGCTGGCTCCTCCTCCTCTCACCTTCCTCTTACTGTTGGGGTTCCTCAAGGA
This sequence comes from Dendrobates tinctorius, assembly GCF_039654945.1. NCBI lineage: Eukaryota > Metazoa > Chordata > Amphibia > Anura > Dendrobatidae > Dendrobates > Dendrobates tinctorius. Next base: position 35,100,678 of record NW_027361733.1, read on the forward strand.
TCAGTCCTAGGCCCCCTCCTCTTCTCTTTGTATACTGCCCCTATTGGTCAAACAATCAGTAGATTTGGTTTCCAGTACCATCTCTATGCTGACGACACCCAATTATACGCTTCTTCTCCTGACATCACACCAGCCTTTCTAGAAAACACAGGCGATTGTCTAAACGCTGTGTCTAACATCATGTCCTCACTATATCTGAAAATGAACCTGTCAAAGACTGAACTCCTTGTGTTTCCTTCCGCTACTAATGTACCTATACCCGACATTGCCATTTCCGTGTGTGGTTCCACTAATACTCCCCAGCAACATGCCCGCTGTCTTGGGGTCATACTTGAATCCGAGCTTTCCTTTGTCGCCCCCATATGATCACTGGCTCGCTCTTGTTATCTGCACCTCAAAAACATTTCTAGAATTTGACCTTTTCTTACTTTTGACTCCGCAAAAACTCTGACTGTTTCTCTTATTCATTCTCGTCTCGACTATTGTAACTCCCTTCTAATCGGTCTCCCTCTTACCAAACTCTCCCCCCTCCAATTTGTCTTGAATGCTGCTGCCAGGATCATATTCCTCGCCAGTCGTTACACCGATGCCTCTACCTTGTGCCAGTCATTTCACTGGCTACCCATCCACTCCAGAATCCAGTACAAACTTATTACCCTCACCCACAAAGCTCTTCATGGCTCAGCACCACCCTACATCTCCTCCCTTGTTTCAGTATACCATCCTACCTGCGCTCTCCGTTCTGCTGATGACCTGAGGTTAGCATCCTCAATAATCAGAACCTCCCACTCCCGCCTCTAAGATTATACACGTGCTGAGCCAATTCTTTGGAATGCACCTCCCAGGTCAATATGAGTAGTCCCCAATCCCCACAATTTTAAGCGTGCCCTGAAAATGCATTTATTCAGACTGACCTATCACCTCAACACATTAACCTAATCTATCCCTGTGTGGCACAGCCAAATGTTTTACCATAACTAGGTTCCCCACATCATGTTCCCACATGCTTTATGCATCCATTAGCCCTCTGTGTCTGTACTGTTACACACTTAACATTATGGCTGGTCCATACAATCAGGGCAACTGTTACCACCCACCTTTCGTGTCTCCCCTTTTTTCCTCATAGATTGTAAGCTTGCGAGCAGGGCCCTCATTCCTCTTGGTATTTGTTATAATCTATGTGATTATTGTTATGCTGTAATGTCTATTGTCTGTACAAGTCCCCTCTGAAATGTAAAGAGCTGCGTAATATATCGGCGCTATAGAAATAAAAATTATTATTATTATTTCTGTTAATGTTGATGATTATGGCTTACAGCCAATGAACCCCAAAAGTCATTACATCAGTAAATTAGAATGATTAACAAAATACACCTGAAAAGGTTTCCTAAGCGTCTAAAATGGTCCCTTAGTCTGTTTCAGTAGGCTCCACTATCATGAGGAGGACTGCTGACTTGACAGATGTCCAGGAGGCAGTCATTGACACACTCCACAAGAAGGGTAAGCCACAAAAGTGCATTGCTATAGAAGCTGGCTGTTCGCAGAGTACTGTATCCAACCATATTGATGGAAGGTTGAGTGGAATTAAAAAAGTGGTAGAAAAAGGTGCACTAGCAACCGAGATAACCGCAGCCTTGAAAGGATTGTTAAGAAAAGGTCATTCAAAAATTTGGAGGAGATTCACAAGGAGTGGACTGCTGCTGGAGTTATTGCTTCAAGAGCCACCACACACAGATGTATGCAGGACATGGGCTACAAGTTTCACATTCCTCGTGTCAAGCCACTCATAACCAATAGACAACTCCAGAAGCGTTTTAACTCAGCCAAGGAGAAAAAGAACTTGACTGTTGCTAAGCGGTCCAAGGAGTTGTTTTCAGATGAAAATAAATGTTTCATTTCATTTGGAGATCAAAATCCCATAGTCTGGAGAGGCACACAATCTAAGCTGCTTGAGATCTAGTGTGAAGTTTCCACAATCAGTGATGGTTTGGGGAGCCATGTAATCTGCTGGTGTAAGTCCACTGTGCTTTATCAAGACCAAATTCAGTGCAGCCATCTACAAGGAAATTTTAGAGCACTTCATGCTTCCGTCTGCTGACAAGGTTTTTGGAGATGGAAATGTAATTCTTCAGCAGGACTTGGCACCTGTTCACACTGCCAAAAGTACCTATACCTGATTTAAAAACAACAGTATCACTGTGCTTCATTGGCCAGAAAACTTCCCTGACCTTAACCCCATTGGGGTATTGTCAATAGGAAGATGAGAGACACCAGACCCAACAATGAAGATGAGTTAAAGGCTACTATCAAAACACCTCAGCAGTGCCACAGGCTGATTGCCTCCATGCCATGCCACATTGATGAAGTAATTGATGCAAAAGGAGCCCCGACCAAGTATTGTGATGACACCACTGGTGTCACTGGCGCAGCCTAAGGGGCGCTATCAGGGGGAAGTGCACGAGCGCAGGGAGTGAAGGAGCCCGGCACACCATGCACAAGGACCGGAGCCTAAGCAGTGAGCACAGGATCTTGAACTAGGCAATCACGTGACCAGGGGGATGAGTCACCGCGCATGAGGCAAGGGAAGGTAACTGAGCGCGCGGAGTACAGGGCACAGAAAGTAAACATAGTCAAAGGAGAGCCGAGGGTCAAATCCAGACAAGAGTGTGGTACCTAGGGACTAGACAGAGTAAACGGAGACAAGCCAAGGGGTGAGATAACCAGGAGGGACAGGGCAGTACAAAGTAGGATACATAGGCAAAAGTCAGGGGACAAACCGGTTCATACACAGCAAGGCACACATGCACAGAGGCACAAAGATTACAGACGAGAAACCTGGGTCAGCAACCACAAACCAATTATACGGACGTATCACTGACACCAAATCCAGGAACTGCCAACATTAAACAGCCACCCCAGAACCAAAATTAACCCTGACCTGACCAGGATGGAGGCGGAACCATCCTGTCCAGAGTCATGACAGTACCCACCTCTCAACGGGGGCCACCGGACCCCCAAGTTTCCCAGGAAACCAGGCATGAAAGGAGCGCACCAGACGATCAGCATGAACCAATCGGGCAGAAACCCAGGATCGGTCCTCAGGACCATACTCCTTCCAGTGCACAAGATACTGGAGGGAACTGCTGACCAACTGGGAATCCACGATGTGCTCCACCCAGTACTCCTCCTGACTATCCACCAATATAGGCAGCGAAGGACATAATGATGCTTCTTCCACAGCCCCCAATGGTTTCTGCAGGGCCCTATGGAATACAATGGGGATCTTAAAAGATGCTGGAAGGCGCAAACGAAATGCCACTGCGTTAACCACCTCCATGATCTCATTAAGGCCAATAAACTTAGGTCCCAATTTTGCCGAAGGAACCTTAAGCTTAATGTTACTGGTGGACAGCCACACATTATCCCCAACCCGAAGGGTGGGTCCCACAGTCCGTCTCCTGTCCGCAAAAAGCTTAAACTTCCTCTAAGCCTCCCCAATATTCTTCTGGCCCTCCCACCATAAATTTCCCAACTTCTGTACGGCAATATCATTCCCTTTGGGCAACCAGAATCTAGACAAGAAAACTCCCCAAAGTGTGGATTAAACCCATAATTACAGAAGAAAGGGAGGTACCGGTAGAGTGTTTAACACGGTTATTAAACGCAAACTCTGCTAAAGGCAAGGCATCAGACCAGTCCTCTTGACTGGAAGTGGCAAAGCAATGCAAAATTTGTTCTAACGACTGATTGGTCCATTCGGTCCGACCATTGGTCTTCGGATGGTATGCAGATGGAAAGGACAACTCAATACCCAACCTTTTACAAAACGGCCTCCAAAACTTGGACACAAACTGCAGACCACGGTCAGACACCACATTCAAAGGGACACCTTGCAAATTAACCACATGTTGAAAGAACAACCTAGACAAAATCTCGGCAGAAGGTAGTGCCACTAAGGGTACAAAGTGTGCCTGCTTAGTAAACCTGTCCACCACCACCTAGATGATAGTATTACCCTTGGAGGAAGATTGGTGATAAAATCCATGGACAAATGTGTCCATGGTCTATCAGGTACTGGCAAAGGCACCAATTCCCCGGCCAGCCGGTTATGAGAGCTCTTAGCGTAGGCACAAATTTCACAGGCAGACACAAACTTCCTCACATCAGATGTAAGCGAGGCCCACCAAAATACCCTCGCGATGGCCCCATGAGTAGCCGAAATCCCCGGATGTCCACTCAGAGCCGAATCTTGAAACTCCTGGAGAACTCTGAGTCGAAGCTGAACCAGAACAAACCATTTTCCCACTGATTTGGACGGGGGAGCCTGAGACTGGGCTTCTCGAATCTCCCATTCCAAACCTGAAGACACATCAGCCACCACCACCACACCAGGTTGGAGAATGTAAACCGAATCAAAGAAAAACCCAAATTTTGGTCAAAAAATGTATAGAAAAATTAAATAAGATATATGAATAATAAAAAAGTCATAAAACAGATATACGATTAAAATACCTTTATTGAGTAATAGTAATACGAATACATATAAAAAAGATGTGTGCTCAAAAGAATTTTATATACACCTATATAGGTTAATAAAGCACGGCGTTCCCCATTAATAAATAACTATATTTTATCCCTCTATACATTGGCTCCTTAAAAGAGTGACATAAAATATATGGAGACCATATAGGCTCAAACAAGTGTCTGTGCATAGAATCATGTGGTGATGCAAAACAATCAACAAGGAGAAAAACCAATGTGATGGTATAAAGTGCAAAAAATGCAAATTCCAAAAATAAAAGAGTGAGTGTAAGGGAAAGGAGGGAAGAATAGAGGGTATATACCTTGGAGGAACGCTGCTGGATGAGCTACACACGCCCGACGTACGTTTCGGAATGAATCCTTCGTCAGGGGGTTGACGAAGGATTCATTCCGAAACGTACGTCGGGCGTGTGTAGCTCATCCAGCAGCGTTCCTCCAAGGTATATACCCTCTATTCTTCCCTCCTTTCCCTTACACTCACTCTTTTATTTTTGGAATTTGCATTTTTTGCACTTTATACCATCACATTGGTTTTTCTCCTTGTTGATTGTTTTGCATCACCACATGGTTCTATGCACAGACACTTGTTTGAGCCTATATGGTCTCCATATATTTTATGTCACTCTTTTAAGGAGCCAATGTATAGAGGGATAAAGTATAGTTATTTATTAATGGGGAACGCCGTGCTTTATTAACCTATATAGGTGTATATAAAATTCTTTTGAGCACACATCTTTTTTATATGTATTCGTATTACTATTACTCAATAAAGGTATTTTAATCGTATATCTGTTTTATGACTTTTTTATTATTCATATATCTTATTTAATTTTTATATACATTTTTTGACCAAAATTTGGGTTTTTCTTTGATTCGGTTTACAAATCTTTTCTCGAATGGTCTACCATTCTTCCAGTGGCACACACTTATACACGTTGAAAAAGGTATACTAATAGAATTATAACCATTTTATTATTATTGTTATATATATAAAATTAATTTTTTTTTTTTTTTTTTTTTTTTTTTTCACGTGTTTTTTGTGGTATTGCCTTAAAATCAGGTTAATTTGAGTTATCAGGTTGGAGAATGGAGGATGGAGACTCGGGGGGAGAAACTGGATCCAAACTTCAAGACAAGACATCGGCCTTCACATTCTTGGATCCCGGACGAAAAGTGATCGAGAACTGGAACCAGGAAAAAAAAGTGACCATCTGGTTTGCCTAGGGGTCAACCTTTTAGCAGACTCAATATATGCCAGGTTCTTGTGATCAGTAACTACAGTAATGTGATGAAATTCCCCTCCAAAAAATGCCTCCATTCTTCAAAGGCCAACTTAACCATGAGAAGTTCCCGTTTACCCATGTCATAATTTCTTTCCACCGGGAGAACTTCTTGGAGAAGAAGGTGCATGGTCTCAGATTGGTCAATGTGGCAGGCCACTGGGACAACACCGCCCCCACCCCCACCTCCGAGGCGTCAACCTCCAGCACAAAAGGTTCAGATGGATCAGGTTGAACCAGAGCCAGGCTAGTCATAAAGCATTTTTTCAGAGTGAGAAACACCGCTACCGCTGAGGGAGACTAGTTCTTAACATCAGCCCCCTTTGGTGTCAAGTCGGTGAAGGGCCTGAACCCCTGAGAAAACACTTTAGTTAACCTCCTGTAATAATTGGCGAATCCCAAGAAGCACTATAATAATAATCTTTATTTTTATATAGCGCTAACATATTCTGCAGCGCTTTACAGTTTGCACACATTATCATCACCGTCCCCGAAGGGGCTCACTCTAAATGCCCTATCAGTATGTCTTTGAATGTTGGAGGAAACCGGAGGAAACCCACACAAACACGGGGAGAACATACAAACTCCTTGCAGATGTTGTCCTTGGTGGTATTCAAACTCAGCACTCCAGCGCTGCAAGGCTGTAGTGCTATCGACTGATCCACCGTGCTGCCCTTCAGGTCCTGGGGCTGAACCCAATCTACAATGGCCTGCACCATTTTGGGAACCATGCGAAACCCCTCACTAGAGGCAATGAACCCCAAGAAAGGCAGTTCCTGGACAAAAAGCAAGCACTTCTCTAGCTTAGCGAAAAGCTGGTTCTCCCTGAGTCTTTGAACAACCGCCCGAAGGTGACCAATATGTGTCTGCTTATCAAGTGAATAAACCAGAATGTCATCTAAGTATATAACCATGAACTGCCCAATAAAATCAGAGAACACATGATTGATGAAGTTTTGGAAAACTGCAGGGGTATTGGTCAGACCAATTGGCATAACTAAACTTTCAAACAGCCCTTCTGAGGTGAGAAATGCAGATTTCCACTCATCCCCTTCCCGCACCCGGATAAGGTTATATGCCCCCCCGTAAGTCTAGTTTTGAAAACCATATGGCCCCAGATAATTGATTACACAAGACAGGAATGAGTACGAGGGGGATATGTGTTTCTTACAGTAATCTTGTTCAGTTCTTGAAAGTCAAGGCATGGGCGGAGGCCACAGTCTTTTATTTTACAAAAAGAGCAACAGGAGACACGGAAGGGCGGATATGCTCCTTGCAGAGAATCTCCGATATCAACTCCTTCATGGCGACCCGCTCGTGACCAGAAAGGTTAAACAATCGGGCCTTAGGCAACTTAGCCCCAGGAATCAGGTCAATGGCACAATCAAAAGGGCAGTGCGGTGGTAACTCCTTGGCCTGACTTTCAGAGAACACGTCCTCGAAGTCCTTCACGTACTCCGAAATACCCTCCAGACTGACAGACGACACAGAATTCAGACATTTGTTTTCACAGTTTGATCCCCATTTAACAATCTCCTGGGTCTCCCAGTCAATGACTGGATTATGACATTACAGCCAGGGAAACCCCAAAACCAAATCAGAAGGGAGGTTGTCCAGAACAAAACAGGCTATATGTTCCAGATGAACAGACCTCACCTTAAGGACGAACTCTTTAGTAACAGAACGGATCCCGTCCTTGGTGAATGGGGTTGAGTCAATAGCCACCACTCTCATGGGTTTGTCAAACCTGACTGTCCCTGTCTCACAGTGGGCCACCAACCTCGAGTCAATCAAGTTCACTGAAGACTCACAATCCACAAAAGCAGAAGAGGGAAGAAAAAACAATTGTTCACACCAACTTCCACTTTTAACAACAGTTTGAAGGCTGAGGAAAAAAGTACCCGTGTGTCTGGGTAACCTCCTTGGCAGTTACCCAGACCTAATTGTTTCCCGAGACCATGAAATCCGAGGGACAGGAAGGACAGTCCTTTATCCAATGACCCGGCTCCCCACAATAGAAGCAGAGTTTTTTCTCTCTGCGACATCTCCTCTCCTTTTCCTTCATGGAGACAGCCCCCACCTCCATGGGCTCAACTGATGACAAAGGCTCTGGTTTCACTGGCAACAGAGGAGCATCTCATTGCACGAGACCTCTCTTTCTCAGCCTGTGGTCCATACGGACGGCCTGGGTCAAGGTTTCCTCGAGAGAGTCAAGCGGTGGGTGCAGGGCCAAGGCATCTTTTAAATGCTCAGAGAGACCCCATCGGAATAGCCCCCTGAGTGCCGAGTCGTTCCAGGAAACCTGGGGGTTTATTGCCTGTACTCAGAACAGTACCACTCAGCAGAGTGCTTTCCCTGGGTAAGACTCATAATCGTGTCCTCTGCCAATTTCACTCGATCAGATTCATTGTAAATTAGACCTAAGGCCTCGAAAAACTGATCCACAGACATTCTCTCAGGGGTGATAGGGGATAGAGAGAAAGCCCAAGATTGCGACCCCTCATGTAACAAGGAAATAACTATCCCCACCCTTTGACTCTCACCACCCAAGGACCGATGACGCAGGGAAAAAAGGTAATTTACAACTCTCCTTAAACACCCAGAATTTTTTCTTATCCCCAGAAAAATTATCCGGAAGTTTGACAAAGGGTTCAGGAGAGGATAGGGAAGCATCAGACACAGTACCTTCCCCATTAGCAGACAAGTAAGAGGCACCCCGAACAACATTAACTGTATCTGCCAACTCCCTCTGTACCTGTTGGTGAGAAGCAACCAACGCTATTTGCTCTACAGAAAGGTTCTGCACCATCTTAGTCAGGTTAGATATCTGATCTGACAGAGCATGCAGCGGGTCCATAACAAACACAACCCCCCCCCTGAAAAATTGTATGGGTCGATAATGTGATGACACCACTGGTGTCGCTGGCGCAGCCTAGGGGGAGCTATCAGGGGGCACGTGCACGAGTGCAGGGAGTGAAGGAGCCAGGCACACCATGCGAAAGGACCTGAGCCTAAGCATTGAGCAGATGACCTTGAACTAGGCAGTCATGTGACCAGGGGGCGGAGTCACCGTGCACGAGGACAGTGAAGGTAAATGAGCGTGTGAAGTACAGGGCACAGAAAGTAAATGTAGTCAAAGGAGAGCCGAGGGTAAAAGCCAGACGGGAGCTTGGTACCTAGGAACTAGACAGAAAGTAAACAGAGAAAATCCAAGGGGTCAGATAACCAGGAGGGACAGGGCAGTACAAAGCAGGATACAGAGGCAAAAGTCAGGGGACAAACCGGGTCATACACAGCAAGGCACACATGCACAGAGGCACAACGATTACGGACGAGAAACCTGGGTCAACAACCACAAACCGAGTATACGGAAGTATCACTGACACCAAATCCAGGAACTGCCAACATTAAATAGCTGCTCCAGAACCAAAGAGAGGCAAATTCAAAATTAACCCTGACCAGACAAGGATGGAGGTGGAGCCATCCTCTCCAGAGTCTTGACAAGTATTGAGTGCCTTTACTGAACATACATTTCAGTAGGCCAGCATTTCGGATTTTAAAATAATTTTTCAAGTTGCTGTTATAAAGTATTCTTATTTATCGAGATAATAACTTTTGGATTTTCATTGACTATAGACTTTTACACTTGCCGTGTTTTTGCAAAAATGGGCCACAAAAAATAGTAGGAGTGCCATACGCCATATGGACATGACCCCCCATTGAAAATGAATGGGGCCACAAAAACAATGGAAGCTTGCCCAGTGAGTTGATTTTGCGGTACACCGTGAAGACCGTTTTTGCAGAACGCCATATTTTTACTAGGACACTCTCATGTACTTCCTGTTTATCACTATGAAGTTTATCATTCCATGCCTGCAGAGAGACAAGATACAAGATGAATCTGGAGAGAATCATGTTCTCATTCAGGTATGTAGGGGTGCTGAAAAAACCCCCTGACCCCCCCACCTTCGTTTTAGAGGAGTGTAGGGGAGGCTGTAGTTATGGGGGACCGTGGGTACTGTTGTTTTTTTGCTGTGATGGGGGCCATACAGAGATGGGAGGGGGTGTTAAAAGATAGAGGGGCTGCATAGAGTGCAAATGAAGGGTTGATTAAGTGTGCAAAAGAGGTGTTGTATAGAGCGCAAATGAAGGATTGGCAGAGTGTGCAAAAGAGGGGTTGCATAGAGTGCAAATGAAGGGTTGGCAGAGTACGCAAAAGAGGGGTTGCAGAGTGCAAAAAAGGGGTTACATAGAGTGCAAAAGAGGGGTTTGGCAGAGTGTGCAAAAGAGGGGTGGCGGATTAGTCATGTTATGAACTTGAACCACATCAATAAATGTTCCAGACTGTAGGATCTGTGCGTGACTCATCCAGCAGACTCTAATCACCGCCGACAGAAGATTTGCTGATTTATAACTTGTAAAACAGTCAAGGGGTATAGCAATCCTCATTTAAGACATGTCCAGGGGACATGCATTAACAAAACATTTGCCCTCTTTTCCTTAATGGTCTCCATATGCTACATCTCAACAATTTAACACTAAAGAAACTAATAGTGAGATTATCCCAAATACCCCTACTTCCCCTTCCCTTCTGAGCCCTCTCTGTGATCCTTGACTTTTTAAGGAAAAAAAAAAAAGAAGGCCCAGCGGAGGAGCTATTAAGGAGCTTCAGCCCATATTTTCTCAATGTGCTCCCGGAAAACAAGCAGAGCTGCCTTAGGGTATGTGCACACGTTGCGGATTTGCCTGCGGAGTTTTCCGCACAGAATCCGCATCTCTTGGTAGGTGAACTGAGTGACATCAGTTTCCAAGTCTGTTAGCATGTAGCTGCATACAGGCTGGAATCAAAACTGTCTGTAGCAAAAAAAAAAACACAACAAATTTTCAGATGGTAAAAACACTGATTTCCTTGTATGTTTTTCAAAACGTGCAGGGTTATCAGCCACCACAATCCAAACTTTGGGTCTTAATAATCATTTGATGAAATGGCCACCTGATGTCAGGAGACGGCTCCCTGGGAAGACCCAAAATAATCTGCAAACACCTATCGAATTGCAATTGCAGCTGCAGCAGGGCGACCAAAACTATCTTGCTGATTCGAGGTGTTGATGGTGTTGTCCGATGGAGTTTCCATAGAAAGCAAGTGTTCTTGGTTAACTTCATGTCGTCAAACAGAATTGTGTAACACCACACACACCTTAACAATATTTGTTGCACTCTCTGGTCCTACTTCCATGCAGCTCATGAGTACACACCACTTTCCCGACAGGATCCCAAAGTCACACTCAATGTACCTTCATGCTCTAGTAAGTCTATAATTAAAGATCCTCTTCCAGGAATCTAAAGATCGTCGGTGAAATGACCGCATTACATTTGGGGAGACCAAAACCCTCATCAACAACCAGGACATATGGAAATTGGTGGTTGGTGTAGTCCGGTAATGCAGCAGGTTCGGGGACATTTAATTGGTTGTTAATCAAATGGTACTCAATTCTAGAAGTACTCCAGATCCTTGTATCAGATGTGCTCCCATAAACCCCAATGCTGACCATTACAAAATTGTATTTGCTGTCAGCAATAGCCATTAGTACAATCGACAAATAATGTTTATAATCGAAAAATTTGGAGCCAGAGAAGGCCGGTTTTTTTTACCCGGATATGCTACCCATCCAGCGCATCGATACAGTGTGGAAACTGTGCGTTTATTTGGAAGTCCGCTGCTATAGCTATCCAGTCTTCCTGCTTTGGTGGAGCTAAAACAATTTCCTTTAGGTGCTCCCACAATACCAAACAGGTATGTGCAACTATCTTGGACACTGTACTGTAGTAATCCCTCACAGGAACTCAAAATGAAGTGCCGGAAAAGAGTTGCCTGTTGCAAGGAATCTGTAATTTTAAAAAAGGGGGAGGTAGACATCAGTAATCTATTATGAAACATCCTAAATTAGTTATTTAAAATAAGGTTGTCATTACCTCAATGTCACAATAAGCCACTGTTCCGGAGATATGCAGTGACGCATTCTGGTGTCCTTGAATGTAATCCAGGGCCGCACCTCTAACAACAGCAAATCAAAAGTTGCCACGGACATACGGCAGTATATGAAGAATTTCTCCAGGTGCTGTTGCAGGTCACTGTATAGCGTATGGAAATGACCCTTCCACGAACGCTGCGACAGAATTGGGTGCACCCGTTGCCTCCTCGGTGCAAGTGCAGCGGCTGCTGCTGCTCTCTGCTCATGCTGTAAGTGCTGGTTAAGCAACCAACACAGAATCACATCATCTTCAAAATGCCTCGACATGTTCAGAAAAGTCAAATCCAAAGTTTGCGACAAACAAAGGACACAGAGCTCTGCACACTGTGAAGACCAGATCAAAATAATACTGGAGAAAGGGCGGATTCTTTTTTTGAGGTTTTTTTCTTTATTGTTCCTAGACAATTTCTTTTTTTTTGTTTTTTTTAAAAATTTTTATTGACAACTTCCTTTTTTTTCTCCGACTTTTCAAAAGCTATTCTAAACCAGAAAAATGGCAATCCAAGAAAATTTTTGTGGCCTGTTTTTGCGGAATACCGTGAAAATTACGGCAATACAGCCTGCAAAAAAGACCCGCAAAAACAGGACGCAAAAAACACAGCAGGTGTAAAAGAAGCCTAAGTTATAATCATCAACATTAACAAAAATAAACACTTGAAATAGAACGCTCTGTTTGTAATATGTGAGTTTCACTTTTTGTATTGAAGAACTGAAATAAATTAACTTATGGATGATATTCTAATTTTGTGAGAAGCACCTGTAGATATATAGATGTCAGTGACACACACATATATAGGTATATATATTACATAGATAGACAGAAGAAAGCCAGCAATTCAGCAGCTGCGTAGAGTAAATTCACAGCAGAAGCCGACAGGATAGAAGAGATGAATTACATACAGTAAATACACATAGAATAGATAGATATACAGATGTATGTGACAAATACAATTAGTACAGTCTGTATGCAGCTTACTGTACATGTATTTAATTAATAAAAGAAAATTTTTCTGAAAAAAATGGGGTGGGCTCCCGCATAATTTTTGTAAAAAAATGAAATACTGATCAGAAATACTGATGTGTGAAAGAGGCCTGTGTGTCCACTTCCAGTGGGCGTCCACGCCCAAAAATGATGCACTGCAGATGCACAATCGCTCTGCCGGCACCATTATTATATATAAGTCCCCGTCGGCGTACATGTCCGAATCCTGTTTTGTGGGGGAATTCAGGCATGTGACCCAAATGGGTCACAGAGCATGTTCTAAAGGCAATGAGAATGCACCTTAAATGACACCTCTTTTTTTTTTAAGTTGTGTGCTGGGTAACTGGACTACTAAATGTCCCCACAGCACATGTCTAGCTGTAGGAGATATCATGCACTAGAGAGAGATGTGGATCAGAGCAGTACAGCAGTGAGCGGTAACAATCCGATGCACAGACAGGGTAACTTGCTGGCACCCTATGCCATGGTAATACCTCTTGAAGTTGTATAATTACCCTTTGAATGGGTTCAATCTAACAATGTGGACTTAGTACCAGAAAAAGTTGTGCAATATTGTTTTAAAATATAGTTTATTTCAATATATCTCTACCCTATTCTACAAATACTGAGTAGTTATTTTTTTAACTATCAGTTCTGGATTCTCATGAGAAAGTTTCAAAAATATGAACACATCACAATGGTTCCTTGATTTATTTAAGCACCATTAGGGTGTGTGCACACGGTGCGGATTTTGCTGCAGATTCGCAGCGGATTTGCCGCTGCAGATCCGCAAGCAAGGTACAGTACATTGTTAACCAATGGTTTTTAAAAACCGCAGGGCACATGCTGCGGATTTCTCCGCACGGATTTGCTGCAGTTTTAAATCCGCAGCATGTCAATTCTTCCTCGGATTCCGCAGCGGTTTGACACGTGCTCCATTGTACAGGTATGAAAGGAAACACATGAACACCGGATATGGATAATATATCTGCACAAATTATCTAAACAATAGTCATAACAATAATTTGTTTAATTCATTTATATACACTACCACCAGTGTTCAATGAAAGTAAGGCCGGAGTCACACTAACCTGCGCAAAATACGCTCCGTAGTTTACTTGCGTAATACGGATTAATGACCCCTAAATAGTGCTCCGTAGGTCATTCGTAAGCAAGGTGAGGTCGCGTATTTTGCGCATGTCTGCATCCGTATGTAATCCGTGTGGCATCCGTATGCAATCCGTATGGCGAGATTTTCTCGCAGCCTTGCAAAATGGACATTTAACGGTTTTGAGGCCTGCAAACAATTTAAATCATTAGCCTGCACCCTATTTAGACACTCAGAAACAGGTGGATGCCTACATTCTGTACATTCGTCACCTTGCTTTCACGAGGTGTGTTGGTGTTCTTTGTGCAGCATGGCAGAGGGTCTGCGATTCAATACAACTGAGCAGGTTCTCTTTACCTGGCTTTTGTCACGGCGCTTTGGGCAACCATATCCTGTGATAGTGGATCCGCGGAGGAGGAGACGCATGTGGGTCCATCCACTTTTGAGGCAACGACTCACAAGAGGTCATTTTCACCGCCTCTATTCTTCTCTGCGGGAGCATCCGGATAAATTTTACCAGTACTGTCGCATGAACATTTCCACATTTGATCGACTCTTGGAGACAGTGCGCCCTGGGATAATGTTTCAGGACACAAGGATGCGCAAAGCCATATCTGCAGAGGAGCGACTTCTACTCACAATACGGTATGTACTACACAACCACATTCTCTATGTTCATAATGTGTGTGCTAAATTATGTTTTTTGGCCTTCTTGGACAAAGTTTAATGCCCTCATCTTACTCCAAATATGTTTCACCTGACACAGCAGAATGTTACATTTAATATGTCCTGCATATCACTTAGTCATTGTGCCACCAAATATGTGTGTGTTCTTCTCTCTCATTTCCTACCAAGTTTGGTCGGCATGTAACTGATTTTTTTTTACTTTAGAGATTCTAAACTTTACTATTTCTGTTGTTCTACAGCTTCCTGTCCACTGGCCTGTCTTATGCCGCCCTCCACCATGAGTTTCTCATAGGAAAATCAACCATTTCAGGCATAGTGAGGTCTACATGTGCAGAAATCTGGACAAGACTCCATCAAGTGGTCATGCCCGAGCCCAGGATGGAAGACTGGTTAAGGATATCAAGGGAGTTTGAGGAGGACTGCCAGTTTCCAAATTGTATTAGGGCCCTGGATGGCAAACATATCAGGGTGCGTAAGCCGCCGAACTCAGGCTCCCAATTCTTCAATTATAAACAATACTTTTCTGTTGTATTGTTGGCTCTGGTAGACCCTCAATACAAGTTTATAATTGTTGACATTGGGGCCTATGGAAGGACGGGAGACTCTAGAGTCTTCAATACTTCCATAATGGCTCGGTGGCTACGCACCAACCAGTTGGATCTACCACCACCACGCCAGCTACCAGGCTCCCCCGAACAATCAGTCCCTTATGTCCTTGTGGCAGATGAGGCCTTTCAGTTATCGCGCAATGTCATAAGGCCATATCCCCGGCGCAACCTTGACCACAGGCGCAGAATTTTTAACTTGCGCCTATCACATGCTAGGCGACTGGTGGAGTGTTTCTTTGGGATTCTTTGTGCCAAATGGGGGGTACTCCAGTCTGCCATTCAGTTGAGTGAGCAAAATGTGAATGAAGTTGTGAAAGCCTGTGTTGTTCTGCATAACTTCACCAGGATACATGATTGTTCCTCCTCTGATGGTGTTGTGCGTAGGCCGGACAATGTGCGCAGGGTGAGACCACCTATGAACCCTCAACGTAGACCGCTCTCTGGCCTCAAAGTGCGTGATATTTTCACTAATTACTTTATCTCACCTGAGGGGGCAACTTCTTGGCAAGAGCATGCTGTGTCTATGTTATAATTTGTTTCTTTAAGTGTGTCTAAATATATATTACTCAAGCCCTTATGATTCTATGAGTGTTTCATTTCATTGGTTGGTGTCTGTTAGTATGTTGTGAGGGATTGTGAAAAATCACACAGAGACGTTAACTAGAGTAGACAAATTTTTAGTTTTGCCTTTTTTTTTTTTGTTTTGCTTAAAGGTAAACATAATATTGCCATAAGACAAATTTGGCAATGGCCAAAATGACCCATTGTGTCTTCTTAAACTTGTTGTAAAATGAACAATACATAACAAAACAGCACCAAAGATTAGGCACTAACAACATTGCTGCATGACTAGATTAAACAACTTTTGCCAACAAAAGGTGAGCTCCATCACCAAAATAAAGGCGACAAGATAACACTCACATTTCATCATAATGTTATCCAATCATAGAAAGAATCCACCATGACAGGCAAGGCTACCTCACAGCTTTCACACAGATATTACCTGTCTGTAGAACAGACAATATTTAATCATGCTATACTGGAAAGGATGAAAATACAAAACTCACTTGTTAAGACATAGAGAGAGCGTGATATTCTGAATGCTGGTCGCCATGAATTTTTTTACTAGAGATTGGTAACAAAAAAGGTGACTACTTAACTAAGGCAAGCACGCCTTTCCTAAGCGTTAGCAAGTGAGTAGTGTATTTTCATCCTTTCATTTTACAGTATAGCGCATTTAAATATTCTCTTTTCTACACACATGTAATATCTGTCTGAAAGGCGTGAGGTAGCGTTGCCTGTCATGATGGATTGTTTCATATGTTTGGAAAACATTGTTTAAAAATGTGAATGTTAAATTATGTTCTAAATGTTGGTGATGGAGAACACCTGTTTTTTCATTTCTATTAGGAGCACCAGTTAAAACTCACTGGACATCTCCACCTATCAGAATCATAAATCCTCATAGGTTGGGGAAGGGGAACGTGGAAGAACAGCCTGTGGGTGCTGCTGGACATTGTGGCCAACATCGCCCTGTGTGGGGCCATACTGTTGCCCATGATGCTGGAATTGTCCTGCCTCCTGGGACTGTTGGGGATACTGGCCAGAGTAATGATGATGGTGAGGGGCTTCTTGTTGGCTCTGGTAGGCACGTGGCTCATACCCACCAAGATAGCCAGATCGTCCCCAACCAGGTTGGGACCAGCCTCCAACACTGGGTGGGTACAAGTGGCCATATTGGTGGCGTTGGCTTGAGGAAGACATTTGGGGCTGCGGAATAGAAGGTTGGGTAGGGGGAGGAAGGGGTTGAGGTGTTGGCCCACGTATTAGGGGCTGTCCGGACCCTGCTTGAGCAAGCATCTGTGTGGATGGTCTCATGCGCATTAAATTTCGTGGTGAAAGCTGCCACCTCTCCAGAAATTCAAATACCTCATATGGGGTATTGGGGGGGTGCTTGCATCAAGCAGGATATGAATACATCCCCTAATATGGAGCCGGACCTCACGGGTAAGGGCACGGAGATAAAGGGTGAGGCTACGTGCATAGGCCTCCTCCCCATCATCTGTAGTTACTCTGGACAAATAATTGAGCACCCCTGTGTCCACATTGGTCCTGCTCTCTTGAAGAGTGACCTGGCGCCTTCTTCTTGTTCGCCGTGATGTTAGAGCAGCCTGTGGGGAGGACCTGATCTGGGCAGTTGGGCTGCTGCTCAAGTTGCCCGGCTCTTCCAGGATGGGTGAGGTGGCAGCAGCAGACCGTCCTGGTGGTGTTGTGTGTAGGCCAGCCATTGTGTGGTCTTGTGATGCCTCATCTTCAGCCATCCTTCTTGTAGGGGGAGAAGATGGGCCAGCCACCTCATCCCCTACAGGATCTATAATGGGCTCTGTCTCTGAGGCCGATCCTCGATCCGTAAGGTTGGATTGAGTTCTATAATGAAATAGAACAGAGGCAAAAATACATCAATATTTTTGTCCCTGTAAAGTATTTGTGTAATGTATTTGTGTAATGTGGTGTGAGGTATGTACTTACGGTCTCAGATCCAGAATTGGGGCGAGGAAGTTCAGCCGGTCATAATAGATGTATTTTCTTTTTATGTCCAGCATCCCCACTCCTGGACCGCTGCTGGCGTTCCCGGCGGAACTGGTCCGGATGCTTCGCCAGCGTTTCATCATATCTTCCACTGCGATGTGACAGGAAATATTGTCAAAATTACATATTTGAGAGGTCACATTTTCTAACAGTAGTCTAGGCATGGGGCCTTCTGGGGTGTGCGTTATACCCATGGTGGCATATGTAATTGGGCCGATACACAGGGTCTCATTAGCTACACTTAAAATAATTTTATTGGCTAGGAGGATGAGGAGCTTGTGGCCTAACCCCAAATTATGGCTGTGTGAAGCCACGTGTCACATCCAAATGTAACGGCCTCATGAGGCTAATAAAAGTACATGCACAGGAAGGGGGGTGCTGATTCTATAATCATTTTTTTGCGCGCGCTAAGGTTAATGATGTTTTTATGGTCGCACTTACGAATTTTATGCTGCTCATCACGTGGTCTGTCACCAAAGTCATGGTACATCTGGCGACAGATGCGCCTCCATGACGCCTCCTTTCTTGTCCGGTTAGCATAATTTGCATCGCGTGGGTCCCATATTTTGGGCCGCTCCTGCACCAGCACAATTAGCATCTCAACATTAATGTATGTGGACGCAATGCTGCTGCTGTACTCCGTGGAGGCGTACTTCCTGGATGTCTGGAGCGCTTTTTGAGCTCATTTGCATGTCTAGGCTTCCTGATGATGGATTGGCCCATTTCCTGTCACCAGCCAAAAGACCTGCGTATTGCTCGCAGGTCACACGTGTGTTCCGTGTGTAATCCGTATTTTTTGCGCACCCATAGACTTGCATTGGCGTACTACGGGGGTAGTACGCTGACAATCGCAGCATGCTGCGATTGGCACGGAGCGTAGGATACGGATGAGAAAAATACGCCTGGTGCGAGTGACCCCATAGAGAATCATTTGTCCGTGTCTAATGCGTGCTTTTAGCGCCTCTCACTCGCCCGTATTCCTTGCCAGTGTGACCCCGGCCTAAGTGGTTTACCCACTGGTTACGAAAAAAACAACCCAAAACCACCGAAATGGACCCGTGGACAGGAAAGAACAAGCAAGATATAATCATTCAATAAATACCTTTATTAGTATTATATAAGTAGTGGTACAAAAAACCATAGATTTATTATTTTACACACATATTCACTTCAGTATATTATTACACATTTTTAAAAAAAAAAATTTCACATATTATTTATTTTTTATTTTTATTATTTTTTAGGAATGCATATGTAAATACTATATAATTGGGTCTAAAAAATATAATTCTTTACAATTGTGGTAAAGCTGTCCCACTTGTGCTTACTGTTGTTTATAACTTTTTATGGTTTTTTGTACCACTACTTATATAATACAAATAGAGGTATTTATTGAATGATCATATCTTGCTTGGTCTTTCCTGTCCATGGGTCCATTTCGGTGGTTTTGGGTTGTTTTTTTTCCATTGTACAGGTGACAAAATGCAGGGGCAAACCACAGGCAAATCCGCAGGTAAACCGCAGGTCATTTTACCTGCGGATTTAGGCTAGTTTCACACTAGCGCTTTTGAGCGCAGCGACGGCCTGCGCACGGCTGCCGCTAAGCCCCGCCCCCTGCCGCGCCTCCGCCGGTAGCTCCGCCTACCGGCGCATGACGCTGCATGCGTCCTGCGTCCCCTATCTTTATCACTGGGGGCGCAGGCTGTGCGCAGTATGCGTTTGGCGGGCATGCGCCTTTTTGACGGTGCGCCGGGGCAACCAAACTGCAGCAGGTTGCGTTTGGCGCAGGTCGGCGCACCGTCAAAAGGACGCATGCGCCGCCAAACGCATACTGCGCACGGCCTGCGCCCCCAGTGATAAAGATAGGGGACGCAGGACGCATGCAGCGTCATGCGCCGGTAGGCGGAGCTACCGGCGGAGGCCGTGCGCAGGCCGTCGCTGCGGTCAAAAGCGCTAGTGTGAAACTAGCCTTACCTGCAAACCCGTGTGGAAAAATCCGCAGCTGAATCCGCACTGTGTGCACTCAACCTTAGGGAATGTTCACACAGTGTGAATTCTCCCATGGATTTTTGCACACAAAACCGCAGCTCTTGGCAGAAAACACAGGTGCGTTTTTGCCGCGGTTTTTCAGTGCGGTTTTGTCTGCGTTTTTGTAAGTTAAATAAAGATATGGTATTTAACAAAAAAAAAAAAGATTTCTGATGTCATTTGTCCAACCTCCTCTTTTACATTTGTCCAACCCACACTCCAATACACACAGCTAGACAGATAGATAGATAAATATGTGATAGATAGATAGATAGATCTATCTATCCCATATCTACCTATCTATAGATATTTCCTTAGCTATATCTATAGATATTTCCATAGCTATATCTATAGATATTTCCATAGATATATCTATGGACATATACATAGATATATCTATAGATATATAGCCATATACTGTATATTAACAAAAAAAATGGCGTGGGGTCCCCCTATATTTTATAGCCAGAAAGGCTACGCGACAGCTGCGGGCTGAAATTCATAGCCTAGGAAGGGGCCATGGATATTGGCACTTAGCCCCTCTCTTCCCACTCCCGTGTAGTGGTGGGATATGGGGTAATATAAAGGGTTAATGTCACCTTGCTATTGGAAGGTGACATTAAGCCCGGTTAATAATGGAGAGGAGTCAATAAGACACCGATCCATTATTAATCTTCTGAAAGGGTTTAAAAAAATACACACATAAGAATAAAGTCTTTTAATGAACTAAAACACAACATGGTTTTCATCTTTTTATTTAACTCTCAGATCCAAGCGACACCCTCGTCTCCAGAAAAAAACGAAAAATAATAAACCAATTATACTCCCTGTCCGACGCAGTCCAATTAATAACGAGGGTCCCACGACGATCTCCCCTATAGAACAGTGATATCAGGTGATGTCACTGCTCTATGGGACCTCCCAGTGATGAACTGACAGGAGACAATGGCTCCTGCAGTCCATCAAAGAGGTTACCTTAGTTCAGAGACTCACTTTACAGCACTGCTGCGTGAGAATTAGGGATAGGGTTAGGGCTAGGGTTAGGGTTACGGGACCTCTTTCCCGGTGCAGGGATACACAGCAGAGGATTACCTCCTCATGTCATTTCAGTGCTCTCCACGAGAGATTGTTGTGGGACTCTCGTTATTAATTGGACTACGGCGGAAAGGTAAATATAGGTTGGTTTATTATTTTATCTTTATTACAGGAGATTGATGGCTTCGGGGAATTAGGTGTGCGTGGTGAGTACGTACTCTATGTTATGTGTTGTATGTTATATGTATGTTCTGTATGTTATATGTTCTGTATGTTATATGTTCTGTATCTGATATGTATGTTCTGTATGTTATATGTTGTACAGTATGTTCTGTATGTTATATGTTTTATGTTCTGTATCTTATATGTATGTTATATGTTCTATATGTTATATGTTCTGTACCTTATATGTATGTTCTGTATGTTATATGTTCTGTATCTTATATGCATGTTCTGTATGTTATATGTTGTATATTCTGTATGTTATATTTTGTTTGTTTGTATTATACATTCAACACATTAGCTGGATGATTGGACTACTACTGTCCCATCATTGGCTAATGTGTCACTCTAGGTCAGGGTAGTCCTATCAGACGATGCCTGCATACAGACACACACATATACAGCACCGCAGCCCCCCCGCACACCCGCCGGACAGACCGATGACCCATGGACAGCAACGCAGCCCCCCTGCAAGACCGACAGCCCGATGAACCCCGCACAGACCCCCCGACAGCCCGATGAGCCCTGCACAGACCACCTGACAGCCCGATGACCCTCACAGACCCCCGGAAAGCACGAGCCCCGCACAGACCACCCGACAGCCCGATGAGCCCTGCACAGACCTCCGGAAAGCACGAGCCCCGCACAGACCACCCGACAGGCCGATGAGCCCCGCACAGACCTCTACCCAACAGCCCGATGACCCTCACAAACCCCCGGAAAGCACGATGAGCCCCGCACAGACCACCCGACAGCCCGATGAGCCTCGCACAGACCCCCCGACAGCCCGATGAGCCCTGCACAGACCACCCGAGAGTCCGATGACCCTCACAGACCCCCGGAAAGCACGATGAGCCCCTCACAGACCCCTGACAGCCCGATGAGCCTCACACAGACCACCCGACAGCCCGATGAGCCCCGCACAGACCCCCCAACAGACTGATGACCCCGGCACAGACCCCCGGACAGCCCGATGAGCATCGCACAGACCCCCGACAGCCCAATGAGCCCCCGCGCATTCCCGTTAACCCCCCGCACACACACCCCAACAGCCCGATAAGCCCCGCAGACCCCCGCACGCACATAGTGCGCACACACATACACGCCCAGTCACCACCCACACACCATACACGCAGTCACCGCCCACACACTTCCCCCTCCCGATCCGCACAAAGAATTGACATGCTGCGGAAATGAACCCTCAGTGTTTCCGCGCAGATTTTTCCACAGCATGTGCACAGCATTTTTTAATTTGCATTGCCTAACATTGTACTGTACATGACTTGCGGATCTGCAGCGGACCCGCAGGGGCAAATCCGCTGTGGATCCGCGGGAGAATCCGCACTGTGTGAACACAGCCTTATACTGCAATGATATGGGGATATTATTCAGAAGGTTACTGCCATTAGGCCAGGGTCACACTTGCGAGTGTGTTACGTGAAACTCACACGAGTCTCTCGCATCAACACCCGGCACTGCTGCCAGCACTCGGACCGGAGCGTGCTTCTGCATGTATTTCTATGCAGCTGCACACTCCAGTCCCAAGTGCCGGTGGCAGTGCCGGGCGTTGATGTGAGAGACTCACAAGTTTCTCGCATCACACGCGCAAGTGTGACCCCCGGCCTTACCCTTGCCGTGACTTATTATGACAGATTTCTTACAATAAGCCACACAGCATAAGCCGGTGAAAACAGTTTCTGAAGAAACATGTGCCAAAGCCAGTCATTGCATAAAATATCTGCCATACACAGTGGTAAACAATAAGAATGAAAGACAGCAAAATGTGCTGGAGTGGGTTATCAAAATCATAGTGATTTAGATGTGTTGGTAATCACAACCAAGATTCCAGCACATGAATGGATAGTGCAGAACACACTGCATATAACCATAGCAACTGACGAAAAGCAGTGAAAAAGTCCTCATATCACAAGGTAAAGTGCAAAGTAGGTTTTTATTGAAAGGTGAAACAAACAGAACATGGCTAAAAAGTGACATTTGTAGGAAAAGAAAGGCCGGGTGACCATGGCAGCTCCAAATAAATAGTCATGAGAAATACATGAACATTGTGAAGTGTCTAACTGTCCAAACATAAATAATGTTTGCCCATGGTCGTGACCATAACTACAGGGAAAAAATTCCTACATGAATGATGACAGGCAAAAACATACAATATGGTAATAAAGGAGGCACTTACACAAGAAGGAGCAGCAAGGGAGACCACAGCCGTACCCCAACGCGCGGCGTTTCGGCGATAATGCCTTCCTCAGGGGGCATGTGTAACTGCTGACAAAGGCCCATTATATAGGGGAAGTGAAAGTGAAAGTAAAATCATGCCCAGGATCAAGACACACCCACCCATCGGTCACAGCTAATGCATACAAATCACAGGGGATGGTTGCAAGTGAAAGCACCAATCACGTCCAAGCACCGGACACACCCACCATCCCAGCCATTGAACACCGCTGAAGCAGACAAAACACGGGGCCCCGTGCAGTCAAACGTCAGACGGTGGGCAGGAGGGAGGAGGGTGATGTCACGTGGTCCGTGACGCAATCGGCGCATGCGCAGTATGGACAGAGTCAACAGCGGCCATTTTGGATGTCCTGCAGACGGACATCTTCAGGAAGGCAACCGCCACTAATTCTTTGTTACATGCTAGTTCTAGCCATCCGAAGCACATTATTCGTGCCGTTCCCGTGGGGCAGTTCCTACGTCCTCGTAGGATCTGCTCCACGGACGATGATTTTTTTAGGCAGGCTGAAATTTTGCGCCAACGTTTTCTGGTACGTGGCTATAGCCACAAGTCCATCAAGCGGGCTCTTAATAGGGCCAAGTATGCTTCCCGCCATGATCTTTTATATCGCTCTGAATTTGTCCAGCGCCCAAATAAAAATGGGACTATTAGGTTCGTTACTACATTTAGCTCGAGGTCCAACCAGGTACGTATGGCCTTACAGAGAGCCTGGCCGATCCTTCGGGTTGACCCGATTATCAATCAATTTCTATCCCCTAGACCATCCATGTCCTTTAGGCGCTCTAAGAATCTTAGAGACCATTTGGTCTCCAGTCATTACATTGCTCGTAAACCACAGACCTTCTTGGATAAACTCAGCCCTGGGGGTGGCTGTGTCCCGTGTGGTGGTTGTGTGGCATGTCCCAATATAATACGTGATAACTCTTTTTGTGACTCTAGTGGTACCACTACATATGATATTCGTCAGAGAATAACTTGTACCACTAGATATGTCATATATTATGCCACCTGCCCTTGTGGCCTGATTTATATCGGCCTCACAACACGCCAACTTAAAGTAAGAGTGAGGGAACATGTGCTGGGCATCTTAGCGGCACGCACACATGATGACCCCGCTACCCTCAGAACCATACCACGTCATTTTTTTGATTTCCATGACTGTGACGCTGCCCTATTGAAGGTTAAAGGTATTGATGCGCTCAAAATTGATGTCCGAGGCGGGGGTTTGTCCAAAAGACTCAGCCAGCTCGAAGCCCGGTGGATCTGGCGACTCAAGACTGTTCACCCACATGGCCTTAATGAGAGCCTCTCTTTTGCTCCTTTCCTATAATCCATTTATGTGATATTGGTTTGTATGTTTTTTAGCATGTTTTTAATTTATTTTATTCTTATTATAGTGACTTCGTGTTTCTGCTGCCTCTCGGCCCCTCATGTGGATGAACATTTCAGTCCTGTTCCATGGGGATGTGATGCCTAACGGATCCTCACTACACGCCCAACCTGGTCTCTTGATTTTTGCATTGGACTGGACATTTCTCTCTTTTTTTTTTTTTTTTTTTTCTGCATTTGGGCCAACATAATGCTGTGTATATATGTCCTTTTCTAGCCTGATTTGGTTCATGTGTAGTTAGGTTCTTGTATGGACTCCTTTTATTTCATTTTTGTATTATTATTATTGTTATCATTTTCTCACATTTACCTGTCTCATGCACACATTATAGTACCGTAAGAGAGAGAGATACAGATATAGATACATTTATCTACCCATTGGTTGCCTGTACTTAGTATGATATCCATTCTACTTTGGCCTCCCCTATGTCTATCGTTATATTGGCTGCTATACACTTTGTTAATTATATGCTGGTGCGGATTCCAGCTTTGCCCCTACATTTTTCCCCTTTCCAAAATGGCCGCTGTTGACTCTGTCCATACTGCGCATGCGCCGATTGCGTCACGGACCACGTGACATCACCCTCCTCCCTCCTGCCCACCGTCTGACGTTTGACTGCACGGGGCCCCGTGTTTTGTCTGCGTCAGCGGTGTTCAATGGCTGGGATGGTGGGTGTGTCCGGTGCTTGGACGTGATTGGTGCTTTCACTTGCAACCATCCCCTGTGATTTGTATGCATTAGCTGTGACCGATGGGTGGGTGTGTCTTGATCCTGGGCATGATTTTACTTTCACTTTCACTTCCCCTATATAATGGGCCTTTGTCAGCAGTTACACATGCCCCCTGAGGAAGGCATTATCGCCGAAATGCCGCGCGTTGGGGTACGGCTGTGGTCTCCCTTGCTGCTCCTTCTTGTGTAAGTGCCTCCTTTATTACCATATTGTATGTTTTTGCCTGTCATCATTCATGTAGGAATTTTTTCCCTGTAGTTATGGTCACGACCATGGGCAAACATTATTTATGTTTGGACAGTTAGACACTTCACAATGTTCATGTATTTCTCATGACTATTTATTTGGAGCTGCCATGGTCACCCGGCCTTTCTTTTCCTACCAATGTCACTTTTTAGCCATGTTCTGTTTGTTTCACCTTTCAATAAAAACCTACTTTGCACTTTACCTTGTGATATGAGGACTTTTTCACTGCTTTTCGTCAGTTGCTATGGTTATATGCAGTGTGTTCTGCACTATCCATTCATGTGCTGGAATCTTGGTTGTGATTACCAACACATCTAAATCACTATGATTTTGATAACCCACTCCAGCACATTTTGCTGTCTTTCATTCCTACGATTTACCCTTGCTGTGTTATGCACAGGTCTCTCAGTCAGCACTATGGATTTCCGAGCCAGAGAACAAACCTGGCTGTCCCAAATGGATCGGGTGTTCAGCGGCAACACGGCTGATTCATTACAGACTCCGGATTTAGGATTGGAGGACAAATTTTCTGTGATTAAAAATATGCTCCTTAAGAGGTCCAAACTTTGGTGGAACAGGAGTTTTTTGGACAAATATGTAACTAACAAAATGATCCCCAGAGGTCTGAGGGTTAAAATTATCCCATCCTTTCCCATTGATGATGAGGCTTTCATCACTAAGTGGGAGGAAACATGTAATGTATGTTCAGTATCTGATGAGATTGCTTATTGAGCACAATACATCTGTTATTAATAATCTTGATACTATAATTGACACGTCCCTAAATGAATTCCGCACCTTATGTCCACCTGATAAAATGCTTAAATTTGAGACTGATCTTGATAAAACTATGGACTCCCTTGTTAAAAAGATTCAGGATTCTCAAGTTTCCAAATTTAACAGGGACTCTAGAGATTACTCATCCAAGAGAGTTTATTTATGGAGACAGAGTGTTATCCAGCCTTCCTCACGTAAGGCTTCTTCTGCTCTGTCGATCTCCTCCATGAGTGGGAAGTCTGATATATCGTCTACCTCTTCACTATCTGCTTCCAACAATGAGATGGCAAGATTGCGGGACCATACGTTCCATCCGTACAAGCGGAATCTGGGCGCTTCTGGACACGATAATAAGGTGATTAATCTTAGTGACGTTTCCCTTTCTGCGGCAGATCTGCGGCTCCTCAGTAGGGGTCTCTCTTTCTCTCCAGCGTCTGGTTTTGACCTATTTGATACAATTAAGGATCTCCACCTATTTGCGCGATCGTTGCTATTCAAGAGATATTTTCACTCTAACGACATGCAATCCCTGTTTCCCACAGAGGAGGAACAGGCGGCGTTAACCATATTGGAGGAGCTGGCATCTGGAAATGAAAATGATGGAGGTAAGATTCCCCCGTCCATTCGACCAAAATCCAAGAAGTTCCCCCCATTATCCTCTTGTGCTGCCATTGACATGTTCGTCCGGGTGGTTACGGAGGAGTTCTATAATATTCCTCGGTTTATTACTAATGACAATATTTCCCTTGGGGAGAGATGTAGGCTGAGAGCACTTCAAAATATACCTGGGGTTCTTATTAAACCTGCTGACAAGGGTGGTAATGTCGTCCTGTGGCCGGTAGACATGTACGAGAAGGAGGTATTTAGACAACTGAATAACATCGTCTGTTATAAAAAATTAACATATAACCCTCTCTCTGCCTACTCCATCATGTTGGAGACTATTCTTAAAAATGCTACACAGGACGACATTATCACTAAAGAGCTACATAATGCTCTTATCGTACCCGAACCCAAAGTCCCCACCCTATATCTTCTCCCCAAGATCCACAAGAGCTCCTCTGTTCCACCCGGGCGGCCCATTGTCTCGGGACGGGGGAATTTCTTGGAAAATGTTAACAAATGGATTGATTTCCACCTGCAGCCCCTTGTTACTAGCCTTCCCTCCTTTCTTCGTGATACAGGTGATCTATTACGCAGGGTCGACGGGTTGTGCCTTGGGGGTGATACTCTTCTAGTCTCAGCGGATGTGGAATCCCTATATACCAACATCAAACACACTGATGGCCTTAAGGCGGTCAAATACTTTTTAAGTACTTCCAACCTCAGTCCAGGTTTAAGGGTCCTCCTGCTGAGACTACTTGAGTTCACCCTCACCCACAATTTTTTTGTCTTTAAGGGGTCCTTCTACCTACAGCTCCAGGGGACCGCGATGGGTGCGGCCTATGCGCCCTCCTATGCGGGTCTTTTCCTGGGGCTGTGGGAGAGGGACCTCTTCATGTCAGACAAAGGTCTCTCAATGTGCCGTGTCCCCCTGTGGACGCGGTACATTGATGACATTTTCTTCGTCTGGCATGGCACACCCGCCGACCTTGAACAACTTATTACTCTCTTGAATGGCAACAATCAGAATATCCATCTAACGTTTTCATATAGTGGGGAGTCCCTTGATTTTTTAGATGTTACTATCAAGAGGGACCGCGCTGGGGTCCTGCAGACGGACATCTTCAGGAAGGCAACCGCCACTAATTCTTTGTTACATGCTAGTTCTAGCCATCCGAAGCACATTATTCGTGCCGTTCCCGTGGGGCAGTTCCTACGTCTTCGTAGGATCTGCTCCACGGACGATGATTTTTTTAGGCAGGCTGAAATTTTGCGCCAACGTTTTCTGGTACGTGGCTATAGCCACAGGTCCATCAAGCGGGCTCTTAATAGGGCCAAGTATGCTTCCCGCCATGATCTTTTATATCGCTCTGAATTTGTCCAGCGCCCAAATAAAAATGGGACTATTAGGTTCGTTACTACATTTAGCTCGAGGTCCAACCAGGTACGTATGGTCTTACAGAGAGCCTGGCCGATCCTTCGGGTTGACCCGATTATCAATCAATTTCTATCCCCTAGACCATCCATGTCCTTTAGGCGCTCTAAGAATCTTAGAGACCATTTGGTCTCCAGTCATTACATTGCTCGTAAACCACAGACCTTCTTGGATAAACTCAGCCCTGGGGGTGGCTGTGTCCCGTGTGGTGGTTGTGTGGCATGTCCCAATATAATACGTGATAACTCTTTTTGTGACTCTAGTGGTACCACTACATATGATATTCGTCAGAGAATAACTTGTACCACTAGATATGTCATATATTATGCCACCTGCCCTTGTGGCCTGATTTATATCGGCCTCACAACACGCCAACTTAAAGTAAGAGTGAGGGAACATGTGCTGGGCATCTTAGCGGCACGCACACATGATGACCCCGCTACCCTCAGAACCATACCACGTCATTTTTTTGATTTCCATGACTGTGACGCTGCCCTATTGAAGGTTAAAGGTATTGATGCGCTCAAAATTGATGTCCGAGGCGGGGGTTTGTCCAAAAGACTCAGCCAGCTCGAAGCCCGGTGGATCTGGCGACTCAAGACTGTTCACCCACATGGCCTTAATGAGAGCCTCTCTTTTGCTCCTTTCCTATAATCCATTTATGTGATATTGGTTTGTATGTTTTTTAGCATGTTTTTAATTTATTTTATTCTTATTATAGTGACTTCGTGTTTCTGCTGCCTCTCGGCCCCTCATGTGGATGAACATTTCAGTCCTGTTCCATGGGGATGTGATGCCTAACGGATCCTCACTACACGCCCAACCTGGTCTCTTGATTTTTGCATTGGACTGGACATTTCTCTCTTTTTTTTTTTTTTTTTTTTTCTGCATTTGGGCCAACATAATGCTGTGTATATATGTCCTTTTCTAGCCTGATTTGGTTCATGTGTAGTTAGGTTCTTGTATGGACTCCTTTTATTTCATTTTTGTATTATTATTATTGTTATCATTTTCTCACATTTACCTGTCTCATGCACACATTATAGTACCGTAAGAGAGAGAGATACAGATATAGATACATTTATCTACCCATTGGTTGCCTGTACTTAGTATGATATCCATTCTACTTTGGCCTCCCCTATGTCTATCGTTATATTGGCTGCTATACACTTTGTTAATTATATGCTGGTGCGGATTCCAGCTTTGCCCCTACATTTTTCCCCTTTCCAAAATGGCCGCTGTTGACTCTGTCCATACTGCGCATGCGCCGATTGCGTCACGGACCACGTGACATCACCCTCCTCCCTCCTGCCCACCGTCTGACGTTTGACTGCACGGGGGCCCGTGTTTTGTCTGCGTCAGCGGTGTTCAATGGCTGGGATGGTGGGTGTGTCCGGTGCTTGGACGTGATTGGTGCTTTCACTTGCAACCATCCCCTGTGATTTGTATGCATTAGCTGTGACCGATGGGTGGGTGTGTCTTGATCCTGGGCATGATTTTACTTTCACTTTCACTTCCCCTATATAATGGGCCTTTGTCAGCAGTTACACATGCCCCCTGAGGAAGGCATTATCGCCGAAACGCCGCGCGTTGGGGTACGGCTGTGGTCTCCCTTGCTGCTCCTTCTTGTGTAAGTGCCTCCTTTATTACCATATTGTATGTTTTTGCCTGTCATCATTCATGTAGGAATTTTTTCCCTGTAGTTATGGTCACGACCATGGGCAAACATTATTTATGTTTGGACAGTTAGACACTTCACAATGTTCATGTATTTCTCATGACTATTTATTTGGAGCTGCCATGGTCACCCGGCCTTTCTTTTCCTACCAATGTCACTTTTTAGCCATGTTCTGTTTGTTTCACCTTTCAATAAAAACCTACTTTGCACTTTACCTTGTGATATGAGGACTTTTTCACTGCTTTTCGTCAGTTGCTAGTGGTAAACAATGCCAGCTGGTTGGCTATGTGAAGAATTTCTTCTCAGCCTAATTCTTAGCACATACATTTATGGAGGACAATAAATGCATTTTACGGCGGACAAATTACAATTTTCTGCCCGGGAAGATACTTTTTGCTCTTTATATTACCCATTGAATCTTAAATTAAGTGTTAATTTTGCACATTTTTTAAAATGTTGCTGGCAGAGCAGGGAAGAATGACAGCAGAGTTCAGCACCACATGCAGGGGAACAGCGGCTTACAGTAGCCGCTTCTTCCCCTGCGGCCGTCCGTGCTCGCAGAGGACAGTTTACACTGTTCTCCATTTGCACGTGTGCAGCACGTGTGCAGCACGTGTTGCTGTCCATGTCTGCATGTTTTGCACACAGACACACGGTCTGTGAAAACACGCTGACATCTGCAGAGACCCATTCATTTGAATGGGTCTACGTGTGTCAGTGTCTCCGGTACAAATATAACTACACGTACTGGAGGCACTGACCCGTAACACCAGCCTAAAAGTAGCTACAAAGGTGAAGAACTGGGCACATGGTCAATGTTACATTCTGTGAAAAAGGTGAACCAAGTGAGATAGCATCAAGCACTGGTATTTTCATACCCAGCGTAGGGGGTTTTATGAATGGTCAAATATTCTTCTCTACTTTGTTTGCGTCTGTTCCCAGAAAAATATATGCAGGTTGCAACCCCTTCTTTTCATCTGTCAAGTTCAGTTTTGATTTATATTTGTTACTGAATGATGTGAGATAATATGATAAAGAGATACAACTAAGCTATGTTCACACATTGCATTTTTTCAGTGTTTTTTTAATGAAAATTTTCAGCTGCATTTTACAGTATCAGCAAATTGTATGAGATTTCAGAAATCTCATGCGCACAGCTTAGATTTTTTGTCCTTGGTATTTTGTGCAAAACCTTGGTTTTTGCAAAGCAACGTTATTTCTTTCAGCGTTTTTTTTTTCTGCATTTTTCACCCATTGATGGGTGGTGCAAAAAATGCAAATATCGGTTTTTGCTGTTTTGTGCCAAAACCTGATGAAGTAGAATCAGATTTTTTTTTGTACTAAACTTTTATCAGCATGCACAAGAGAAAAATGTACCCTGACAAAAATGTTTAAAAAAAACTCACCAAAACCACCACAAAAACTAAGGAAAACCTGCTTTTTTGAGGCAAGTTTCTATCTGCCAAGAGAGCAGGTTTTGCCTTAGGAAAAAAAATGCAGCAAAAACTCAACATGTGAACATAGCTTTAGAAGTTTAAAGTATATGCTTATCTTTTCCATGAAAAATGTATATTTTATATCTATTTACCTAGAAAGTTTTAAATTGTAGGATGCATTTGCATATTTTTCTGTGTTTTTAAAATCTGCATCCTCTGACATACCTGTTTATGGGGCTAATACTTTAGCGCTCAGTGAGCATTGCCCATGTTCCTCCTTTGTTTCAATGTCTTTGCTTATTTGCTTTCCTCCATCTTCCTTCTCACTTAATTGGTAATACTATAAGCAGTGCTGATTCTAGCTTTCCTGTTGGAAATTGAAATCGTGTCCCTCTCTGCAGTGCAATATAAACTTGCGGTGAATAACCCATATTCTGCTTTAGTTTTTTGCATTTTATTTGTTAACGGAATTCTTGTATCGTAAAAATGACCTGGAAAAATAATTCCTCAGTTCAGTACAATTAAGGAGAAACCAAATATTTTTTTTATGTAACAAGTAGTGTTGAGCATTCCGATACCGCAAGTATCGGGTATCGGCCGATATTCACTGTATCGGAATTCCGATACTGAGTTCCGATACGTTTAGCATATCGAATACCGGAATCGGAAGTTCCCATAATGCTATCAGCATGCTCGCTTTGATTCAGCCAATGGGAATCCTCAGAAGTGTGGGCACATCCTGTTATGCATGTAGGCATGTTAACTAATGGCTTGGCTGTGATTGGCTGATGAAATGATGTCATGATGCACTATAAAAGCCGCCACCGCCATTTCTGGTTCACTCTGCTGTGAATTCAGTTAGGGACAGGCTGCTGTTCAAGACTGTGAGGGACAGTTAGAGATAGCGATTTTCACAATAATAGTGTGCTTTACCCAGGCTACATAATCCACCACTGTAGCTTTCTTTTGCCTTGCAGCAGTGTTCACAGCTGTCTGCAAGGTCTGTGTGAGTGCAGCTCACGCTGTGTAGTGTGTCCTGCAGCCACGTCTGGTTGTAGGCCGCTCAGTGTGTGTCACTGCCTCATACATATTTTTTCCTGCTCATTTTTCATTCTCCTATTAGTGTGCACTGTGCATCCATCCGTATCCATATACGTTGGTTGCAAACACGATAGGAGTAGACAGCGGAGCCTCTCTGCAGCCTTTCAGTGTTAGTTCCCAGTTTGCTGCACCGTTCACGGCTGTCTGAGAGGTCTCTGTGTGTGAGTGCAGCTCACGCTGAGTAGTGTGTCCTGCAGCTACGTCTGGTTGTAGGCCGCTCAGCGTGCCTCACGCATATTTTTCTTTTATTGCAACTCATTTTTTATTCTCCTATTAGTGTGCATCCATCCGTATCCATCTACATTGGTTGGCTGCAAACACTATATAGGAGTAGATAGAGGAGCCTTTTTTCTGGCTTGTGCCCTTCAGCTGCAGCCAGATTAGTATTACCCTATTTTTTGGAGCCTCATCTTTTGCATTGTAGGTTACCTTCCTGCATTGTAACAGCTCCAAAAAGTTTGTGATACTATCGCTTTCAAATCTTTGGTCACATCCTTTTAGTTTTTTTTCAAAAAACAAAATAAAGTTCACCAAACACTCCATTTGACAGTTGTGTAGGCCACATTAGCTCCTATTAAAGTGTAGTCCACACACACACTTCATAAAATTAGTGTTTCTTATACCTGTTACCAGCTGTTCAGGAATAAGCACACTAAGCCCCCCCCTTTGTACTTTTCTGCCTATCTTTATCAGTCTACCAAGATGAAGAAGGCAGGGAGTAAGGCACGTGGGCGTGGGCGTGGAGTTTCAGCAGGGAGAGGATGTGGGGATTCTGCAGGGAGAGGACGTAGGGAATGGGTGCCTGCTGCGGGCACCAGTGAGTCAGCATCCCCCAGTTTTAGCAGGTAACAGGCTTTTATGCGCAGCTTTGTAGGACCTCGCCATACCCCACTGCTGCGGGAGGAACAAATTGAAGCCGTTGTCGGATGGATGGCAGCTAACGCATCGACTTCAATGACTTCCATGTCCTCTCAGGGCCAGAGCACTGAAGAGCAACCATCGGTCTCTTCACCACCTGCCAAAGTGCCCAGGCAGTCAGAGAGCCCTGGACAGGAGCCATCACAGTCTCTACTTCTGTTCTCTGAATCTGTTGGCTTGGAAAGAGGGGGCCAGCCAAGCAGCATTCAAGAATGTGAAGAAGAGGGAGTATGCAGTGATGCGCAACTTCTTTGTCCCTCTGAATCTGAAGAGGCGGGTGGGCCAGTGCCTATGGTCAGCACACCTCAGTACGCATCAGATGATGATGAGACTCAGGTGCCACTTTCTGGTGCGTACGGTGCTGGCGAGACAACCCAGGAGAAGCAGGTGTTTGAAGAGGGGAGTGTAGATGATGAGGTCCTTGACCCATCATGGCGTGAGGAACAGGAAGGTGGTGGGAGCAGCTCTGAGGAAGAGATTCCCCGAACGGCCAAAACAGGAGGGAGAGGGAGGGGGCAGACTTGGTTGCCTGTAGCCTCCACTTCAGCACCGTTAGGAGCATTCCTCTTCCAAAAGCCAAAACAGGCGCTCCCAAGACTTGCAGTGCGTGGTCCTTTTTTGACACAGTTGCAGATGACATTTGCTTTGTCAAATGCAAGCTGTGTCATCAGAAAGTCAAAAGAGGGAAAAATGTCAGCAACCTCAATACCACAAATATGTGGAAACATGTGCGGACCAAGCACGAGGTGGAGTTACACAGACACACTGAAGACGTAGGCCAACGTACAGCACCACCTACCACCTCTTCAGCTCGTGTTGGGGCCTCTTCCTCCAGCTCACACACAGCTGGTTCGGCTTCCTCACAGGATCACCAAGGAAGACCCTCTGGCACTGTTGTCCGGAGACCCAGTGACATTCCACCCACAACACCACGTTCCCAGTCATCCTCACACTCCCATGCCACTCTACAGCCATCGGTAGCACAGGCATGGGATAAAAGGTGGCCATACTCGGCAAACCATCCCCGAGCACAGGCTCTGAATGCTGGCATTGCCAAACTACTGGCCCTTGAAATGCTCTCATTCAGGCTGGTTGAGACTGACACCTTCCGGAACTTCATGGCATTGGCAGTCCCACAATACACCGTACCCAGCCGCTTTTATTTCAGCAGTCAAGCCGTCCCTGCCCTGCAAAAGCATGTGGAGGGAAAAATAAAAATGCGCTACTAAACGCCGTCAGTAGCAAGGTCCACCTGACCACCGATGCGTGGACCAGTAACCATGGACAGGGACGATACCTTTCTCTCACTGCCCATTGGGTCAATGTTGTGGAGCCGGGTACAGATCTGGAGAGTGGCGCTGTATGTGTTCTTCCAACTCCATGGATTGCAGGAATCCAGTCTGTACTCATTGACTCCTCCTCCTACTCAAGTTACTCAGAAACAGCGCTGCAGGAGCCTGTTACGACCGATATGAGCACAGCCGTGGCCAAACGTCAACAGGCCGTACTCAAATTAATTTCTTTGGGGAATCGAAGCCACACAGCGCTGGAGCTCTGGAATGCCATCAAGCAGGAGAGTGACGTGTGGTTTGTGCCAGCGAATCTCCATCCTGGCTTGGTAGTGTGTGACAATGGCCAAAATCTGGTGGCAGCTCTGGGCCACTAATAGTAGTGGGAATGTGGACAGAGCAGGAGACATTGCCGGACACACATCACGGTATTAACTGACGTGACTGAGCCCCATAACACTGGAACAAGTGTGGATTGTGCAGACGCCACTTCAGAGCAGTAACTGGTGGGGTTGGAGGCCAGGGGAAATACTAGAGACAGTAGAGCCAGAGGCCTAAGTGGAGCACGGTTACAATCAGTAATAGTGAACAACCGATATAAAACTTGCTTCAAGTAGGCCTCAGCCTGCTCCATGATTGATCCTGGGCTTCAACACAGCCAGTTGTTGCTCGGAAGTGCCGTCTGCACAGAGAAAAACACATGCTCCAGTGTTAGTGGGGTTCAGTAACGCCAGCTGCTCCCCGGACAACAAAGTCTCCTGCTGCCTCCAAAATCACAGTACATCTTATTTTCTACTTGCTTCAAGTAGGCCTCAGCCTGCTCTATGATTGATCCTGGGCTTCAACACAGCCAGTTGTTGCTCGGAAGTGCTGAAAAACACATAGAATCATAGAATCATAGAATCGTAGAGTTGGAAGGGACCTCCTGGGCCATCTGGTCCAACCCCCTGCTCAAAGCAGGATTCGCTAAATCATCCCAGTCAGATGTCTGTCCAGCCTCTGTTTGAAGACTTCCATTGAAGGAGAACTCACCACTTCTCGTGGCAGCCTGTTCCACTCATTGATCACTCTAACTGTCAAAAAGTTTTTTCTAATATCTAATCTGTGTCTCCTCCCATTCAGTTTCATCCCATTGCTTCTAGTCTTTCCTTGTGCAAATGAGAATAAAGTTGATCCTTCTACAATGTGACAGCCCTTTAGATATTTGTAGACAGCTATTAAGTCTCCTCTCAGTCTTCTCTTTTGCAAACTAAACATTCCCAAATCCTGCAACCTTTCCTCATAAGACAGGGTTTGCAGACCGGTCACCATTCTGGTCGCTCTTTTCTGAACTTGCTCCAGTTTGTTGATGTCTTTTTTAAAATGTGGTGCCCAAAACTGGACACAATATTCCAGATGAGGTCTGACCAAAGAGGAGTAGAGGGAAATAATGACTTCACGTGATCTAGACTGTATGCTTCTGTTAATACATCCTAGAATTGCATTTGCCTTTTTTGCTGCTGCATCACACTGTTGACTCATATTCAGTCTGTGATCTATTAGTATACCCAAGTCTTTTTCACATGTGCTGTCACTTAGCCCTATTCCTCCCATTCTATATATGCTTTTTCCATTTTTATTGCCCAGATGTAGTACTTTGCATTTCTCCCTGTTAAAAACCATTCTGTTTGTTGCTGCCCACTTCTCCAGTTTATTTAAATCTTTTTGATTCCTCTCTCTCTCTTCTCTAGTATTAGCTATCCCTCCTAGCTTTGTGTCATCAGCAAATTTAATCAGTTTACCCTCAATGCCTTCATCTAAATCGTTGATAAAGATGTTGAACAATACAGGGCCCAGGACAGAGCCCTGTGGTACCCCACTTGAGACATTCTTCCAACTGGATGTGCAGCCATTTACGACCACTCTTTGGGTCCGATCACTAAGCCAGTTATGAATCCACCTAACAGTTGCCTTGTCCATACCATACTTAATCATTTTTTCAATAAGGATTGTATGAGAGACTTTGTCAAATGCTTTGCTGAAGTCAAGATATACTATATCTACAGCATTTCCTTGATCCACCCAATCAGTGATACCGTCATAGAAGGAAATTAAGTTAGTCTGACATGACTTATTAGTTACAAACCCATGCTGACTCTGTTTAATCACTTCATTCTTATCCAGGTATTGACATACATGTTGTTTAATAATTTGTTCAAAGATCTTTCCTGGTATAGAAGTCAGACTCACCGGCCTATAGTTACCTGGGTCCACCTTCTTCCCCTTTTTGAAGATAGGAACAACATTTGCTCTTCTCCAGTCTTCTGGCACTTCTCCTGTTCTCCAAGAATTTTCAAAGATTATAGAGAGGGGTTCAAAAATTTCTTCTGCTATCTCCTTCAGTACTCTGGGGTGTAATTCATCTGGACCTGGAGACTTGAATTCATTTAGGCTAGCTAAGTGTTTCCTCACTATCTTTCTGGTTATAGATATCCTGGATTCTTCTATTCCCTTAATAGGACAGTGAATAACAGTTGATGTTACATTTCCTTTCTGAGAGAAAACAGATGCAAAATAGGAATTTAAAAGTTCAGCCTTCTCAACATCCTGTCTTACCATTTCATCATTTTCATCCTGTAAAAATCCTATAGCATCTTTGACTTTTCTTTTACTTTTGACATATCCCCAAAATCCTTTATTATTGCTTTTGACATCTCTTGCAAGCCTCAATTCATTTTCAGCTTTAGCTAATCTGATTTGTGCCCTACAGGTTCTGCAGACAGCATTATATTCTTCTTTAGATATGCCTCCCTCTTTCCATTTTCTAAACATTTTTTTCTTCCTTTTTAGCATGTGCTTAAGTTCTGTGTTCATCCATCCTGGTTTCCTTAACTGCTTCCTATTCTTCCCTCTTTTCGGAATTGTTAACAACTGTGCTTTGAGAATTTCATTTTTCACGATTTCCCATCCTTCCTGGACATTTTTGTCTTTAAGGATATCCAGCCATTGGATCCCTCCAATTCTCTTTCTGAATCCCTTAAAATCTGCCTTTCTGAAATCTAACCTTGACGTCTGAGTCTTCACAGGTCTTCCGCCTCTAGTTATCCAAAATTCTAAAATAGCATGGTCGCTACCTCCTAGGGTCCCAGCCACTTTTACCTCCTCAACCATTTCCTCCCTGTTTATAAGGATTAGATCCAAGGTAGCAGTTCCCCTTGTTTTCTCCCTTACCTTTTGGAAGATAAAGTTGTCAGCAAGAGAGGATAAGAATTTCCTTGACCTGTTAGTTTTGCCTGAGAGAGATTCCCAACAAATGTCTGGATAGTTGAAATCTCCCATGACAACTATGT
Organism: Dendrobates tinctorius; assembly: GCF_039654945.1. Classification (NCBI taxonomy): domain Eukaryota; kingdom Metazoa; phylum Chordata; class Amphibia; order Anura; family Dendrobatidae; genus Dendrobates; species Dendrobates tinctorius. Next base: position 35,138,977 of record NW_027361733.1, read on the forward strand.
CATATTTTTTGGAGAACTTGGCCATTTGATGCATAAAGAGTTCATCCATAGCTTCAGCTTGCACAGGCAGCCTGTAGTAAATGCCTACAATGGTGTCCTTTCCATTGTTCTGTCCTTGTATTCTTACCCAAACAGTTTCCACAGAACTCCCAGTCTCTGAAGCTTCAATCTCTGTGCAGATATACGCGTTTCTAACATACAATGCGACACCCCCTCCTCGTTTATCAAGTCTGTTTCTTGCAAATAAGTTGTATCCTTCTAGTCTTGTATTCCAATCATGTGTATTGTCCCACCAAGTTTCAGTGATTGCAATGACATCATATTTCTTTTCCTGTGTTAGTAGTTCCAATTCTCCTTGTTTGTTGCCCATGCTTTGTGCATTAGTATAGAAACATTTTAGTTTGTGATTGGTTTCTCTTTCTCCAATATTTTTATTAATTAGATTCTTTCGTCTTTGTTCTTCCTTTCCACTTCTAATAGCAGAGTTCTCAATAGCATTTGTCAGGTGTATGGCTTTTTCTGGTCTTTTGCTTCCCTTCCCATGTTGTTCTAGTTTAAAGCTCTCCTTACAAGTGTAGCAAGGCGACTTCCAAATACATGCTTTCCAGTCTTCGTAAGGTGCACCCCATCTCTAGCAAGTAGTCCATCGTATAAGTAGTTCACTCCGTGATCCAGAAATCCAAATCGTTGCTGACGGCACCATCGACGTAGCCAGTTGTTCACCTGCAGAATCTTATTCCACCTCCTTGTTCCATGGCCATCCACTGGGAGGATGGAAGAGAAGACCACCTGCGCTCCCAGTTCTTTCACTTTCTTACCTAAGTCTTCAAAGTCTCTGCAGATGGTTTCCAGGTCGTTTCTTGCGGTGTCATTTGTCCCCACATGTAGTAGCAGGAATGGGTAGTCATCTGTAGGTCTGAAGAGTCCTGATATCCTGTCAGACACATCTTTAATTTTTGCACCTGGAAGACAACACATTTCTCTTGAAGTTATATCCGGTCTGCAGATAGCGGCCTCAGTTCCTCTCAACAGGGAATCCCCCATGACCACCACTCTCCGTTTCTTCTTCACAACATTTTTCTTTCTCCATCCAGGAGGACTCTGAAGGCGTACAAGGTTGCTGCTTGTTGGCAAAGTCTTATCCTGATGTATTTCTTCATTGTTTTCCTGCGTGAGAGCCTGGTACTGGTTTCTGAGCAGTATGGGTGCTGACTGCCTCCTGATCCTCCTGCTTCTCTGGGTCACATGTCTCCATTCCTCTGTTTCTTCAGGTGCACTTCGAATTTCTTCTCTTTCTGTAACATGAAGAGATAATTCTGCTCTGTCCAAGAACTCTTCACCTTCCTTAATGATCTTCAACGTAGCTAACCTCTCTTCGAGATTTTGTAACTTTTCCTCCAACAGGGACACAAGCTTGCATTTGTGGCATGTGAAGTTTGGCTTTTCCACTGGTAAGTCTGTGAACATGTAGCAAGAAATGCAGCTCACCAAATGGCTCCTGGCCTCTTCCATCTTGAGATTTCTTAAAAACGATGAAAGATGAGCCCAAATTTTTTGCTCCAGTGTTAGTGGGGTTCAGTAATGCCAGCTGCTCCCCTGCTGTGTGGACGACAAAGTCTCCTGCTGCCTCCAAAATCACACTGCGCCTTATTTTCTACTTGCTCTAAGTAGGCCTCAGCCTGCTCCATGATTGAGCCTGGGCTTCAACACAGCCAGTTGTTGCTTGGAAGTACCGTCCCCACAGAGAGAAACACTAGCTCCTGTGTCAGTGGGGTTCAGTAATGCCAGCTGCTCCCCTGCTGTGTGGACGACAAAGTCTCCTGCTGCCTCCAAAATCACACTACATCTTATTTACTACTTGATCCAAGTAGGCCTCAGCCTGCTGCATGATTGACCCTTGGCTCCAACATCGCCAGTTGCTGCTCAGAAGTGTCTTTGGCACGGGTACTCCCTCCTGCCCAGCCTGGTTCCAGAACGCCTGCTGTTTCCGGGGAGTGTCAACGTCACTTTGCCAGCAATACATTGCCCTGTCGTGTTGCGGTGGGGTTAGCCGAGTCTATTGTGCCTGCAGTTTAGGTGCTTCCTATGTGGGCTGCGGGTTCTGGTAATAAAGGCTGGTTCCGTAGTGCCAATAGGACTAGCATCCCCTGTTGGACTGTGGGTTTCGGTAACTGCGATCTGCTCGCGGCCTTGCAACTTTGTTTATTATGGGTACCTTCTGCTACCCATCCGGTTTCCAGCACCGTCAGCTGGTTCTCAGCAGTGCCTTTGGCTGAGGTGCCTCTTTCTTGGTATCCGAGTTCCAGCAACGTCTGCTGGTTCTTGGTAGTGTTTTTTTAGCACAGGTACCTCCTGCTTAGAAACCGTGTTCCAGAACCGTCAGCTGGTCCACGGTTGTGCCATTGGCTCTTGTTCCTTCTGCTGCCACTCTGGGTTCCAGCACCGTCAGCTGGTTCTCGGTAGTTCCATTGACTCTTGTAGCTTCTGCTACCCATCCGGGTTCCAGCACCATCAGCTGGTTCTTGGCAGTGCCTTTGGCCCGAGGTGCCTCCTTCTCGGTATCCGAGTTCCAGCAATGTCTGCTGGTTCTTGGTAGTGCTTTTTAGCACAGGTACTTCCTGCTTAGAAACCGTGTTCCAGCACCGTCAGCTGGTCCACGGTTGTGCCATTGGCTCTTGTTCCTTCTGCTGCCACTCTGGGTTCCAGCACCGTCAGCTGGTTCTCGGTAGTTCCATTGACTCTTGTAGCTTCTGCTACCCATCCGGGTTCCAGCACCGTCAGCTGGTTCTCAGCAGTGCCTTTGGCTGAGGTGCCTCCTTCTCGGTATCCGAGTTCCAGCAACGTCTGCTGGTTCTTGGTAGTGTTTTTTAGCACAGGTACCTCCTGCTTAGAAACCGTGTTCCAGAACCGTCAGCTGGTCCACGGTTGTGCCATTGGCTCTTGCTCCTTCTGCTGCCCCTCCGGGTTCCAGCACCATCAGCTGGTCCTCGCTAGTTCCATTTGCTCTTGTTCTTTCTGCTACACATCCGGGTTCCAGCACCGTCAGCTGGTTCTCGGCAGTGCCTTTGGCTGAGGTGCCTCCTTCTCGGTATCCGAGTTCCAGCAACATCTGCTGGTTCTTGGTAGTGCTTTTTAGCACAGGTACCTCCTGCTTAGAAACCGTGTTCCAGCACCGTCAGCTGGTCCACGGTTGTGCCATTGGCTCTTGTTCCTTCTGCTGCCACTCTGGGTTCCAGCACCGTCAGCTGGTTCTCGGTAGTTCCATTGACTCTTGTAGCTTCTGCTACCCATCCGGGTTCCAGCACCGTCAGCTGGTTCTCGGCAGTGTCTTTGGCACGGGTACTCCCTCCTGTCCAGCCTGGTTCCAGCACGCCTGCTGTTTCCGGGGAGTGTCATCGTCACTTTGCCACCAATGCATTGTCCTGTCGTGTTGCGGTGGGGTTAGCCGAGTCTATGGTGCCTGCAGTTTAGGTGCTTCCTATGTGGGCTGTGGGTTCTGGTAATAAAGGCTGGTTCCGTAGTGCCAATAGGACTATCACCCCCTGTTGGACTGTGGGTTTTGGTAACTGCGGACTGCTCGCCGCCTTGCAGCGTTTATTATGGGTACCTTCTGCTACCCATCCGGGTTCCAGCACCGTCAGCTGGTTCTCAGCAGTGCCTTTGGCCTAGGTGCATCCTTCTCGGTATCCGAGTTCCAGCAACGTCTGCTGGTCCTTCGTGGTGCTTTGTAGCACAGGTACCTCCTGCTTAGTAACTGTGTTCCAGCTGTCATGATCTGAAGTGATCTGACAGTTTTAAAAGCACTGTGTGAACTTTTTGTCCTTTTGGCAAGTTGCCAAGGTGACTTGACTGTCCCCGGTGGTGGTTAGTGGTATCGCACCTTAGGTTTCAGTTTAATGTGCACATAATTAGGAATCAGGTGTGGGGCTCTATAAAGGAGTCTCAGGGTGTGCAATCACGGCTGGTGATACTGATTCTTTCATGGATTCTGAGTTTGTGAGAGCCTGGTGGAAGGATGGAGCTGTGGAGGAGTCCTGCGCAGCTTAGCCAGGAGGGACGTGTGTCAGCTATGGTGTCTGGACGAAGGGCTGGCATGGCGTGGTGGGGTCGCAGTGATGGTGTCAGCGGGAAGTGTCTGCATGGTCTGGTGGAGTGGCCACTATGGAGAGTGGCACTCACCATGTGGGACTTGGCTGCTGAGCTGGACTCAAGCATGCTTGACTTCGTGGCAGAAGCTGAACTCATCCTTGGGACTCTGTTACTAAGCAGCAGCAACTGGTGGTGGACTCTGCTCCAAGGCAGCACTATGGTGCAGGATCCTGTTATGGTGATGGATCCGGGTGGAGGAGAAGATGCACGCAGGTGGAGGGCTCTGTTGCAGGAGCATAAACACAGAGCATAAAGCTAAGTGGTGTCCCCCTGTATTGTCTCTTTCCCTCATGTGTGTTATTAGTGCAGTGGTGGGATTAGTTTCCGCACCGGCCTACTCCCTAGTGAGGGTTTAGGTTCAGGGCGAGCAAGGGCTTTGAGGTACGCGTGCGGCGCCCGGTGCGGAACAGGCATAGGGAACGTTAGGAGTGCAGGGACACTGGCTCAGGGGAGCTCAGGAGGTCTCCACTTCCCCTTTTCCCTATCGCAGGGCCCACCACTGTTAATGTTTCCCAGGTCCCCCTTATTATTTAAATTCGCCGTACTGGAGGCGGGGTTTCCAGAATGTTTATTAACGTGTAATACCTAAATTCGCCAGGTGGAGGCGGTGTATCCATCTGCACGTTTTATTATTTAAATTCGCCCCACTGGAGGCGCTGTATCCAGGGTCACGTGTGTTATGGGTTCGCCTTGTGGTAACACCTGCGCCCTGACACACAGTGACCATGACATTATCACCAGCCAAACATTTTTTTTCTGGTGAGCTTTGGCCATGTGGAGACGGCTGAGTAATTGCTGCCGGGCCTCACTGAGGTGAGTGAGGAGCGGCATGGTGTGTTAGAGCCGCTGCAGCAGCAGTTCAGGGTCTGGGGCCTCTGCTCAGGTAACCAGGAAATCAAAATAGCGGCTTTGGCAAATTGCGGGTCTGGCAGAAGCCCCTAGAGTCGCTGCTGGGGAGCGGGACTTGTTCATACAGGTGGACGTAACCAGACAAGTGGGTGGAGTTGGTGATCCCCATGGTGCTGTCTGGGGTTCCCCGAGGTGAAGGGGTACGTCCCTGTAGTGAGCAGACTGGTGTATAGTCCGCGGGGCTCACGCCAAATCTTCAATACCACCGAAAAAGCCGCCCCTCCTGGTCGTGTGGAGGCGACCAGCGAGTGTATTTTTCCTCCATATTCCTGCGGCTCTGGCAAAGTGCCCCCTAGAGTCGCTGCTGGGGAGCGGGACTTGTTCTTACAGGCGGACGTAACCAGACAGGTGGGTGGAATTGGTGTCCCCATGGTGCTGTCTGGGGTTCCCCGAGGTGAAGGGGTACGTCCCTGTAGTGAGCAGACTGGTGTGATAGTCCGCGAGGCTTACGCCAAATCTTCAAATACCACCGAAGAAGCCGCCCCTCTTGGTCGTGTGGAGGCGACCATCGAGTTTATATTCCCTCCATATCCCGGTCCCTTCACCTCCAGGTGTGAGCAGCAGGTGTGCTGCGGGGGAGTAGGGACAAATCTCACCCCTCGCCATTAACCAACCCTGGGAGGCGCAGACCTCATGGTGAAAGGGTTGGAGGGTGGTGTCCCTTGGTGAATAGCGGGGTTGTGAGTGTGGTGACAGCGGAGGGATGCCTCTGTTGTCGAGTCCAGAATGAGTTCACCAAAATATGACAAACGAATGTGTGCAATAAACGTTCAGGTTCGGACCTGTGTGTGAACGAGCGTGTATGGGTGCCACCAAAAAACATCTTGTGGAAGTGTGTTGTGGAGCCTGATCAGCTCATAACAAACATACACATACATAAACTCGTTCCCCAGGTCGGCGCTGTGGAGATGAGTGGTGCCTCCAAAATGAACTTTATTGCCAATACCAGCGGTGTGTTGTCATAAACCTGAAGTGTCAGGTAGTGGTGAGTGAACTCAGGATCTGGGCGTCCCCGCTGTAGGTGTTTCCCTAATGAGGGGTGGTCTTGAGGGTCCAGAGGCCCCTCATTAAGGAGGGGGTACTGTCATGATCTGAAGTGATCTGACAGTTTTAAAAGCACTGTGTGAACTTTTTTTCCTTTTGGCAAGTTGCCAAGGTGACTTGACTGTCCCCGGTGGTGGTTAGTGGTATCGCACCTTAGGTTTCAGTTTAATGTGCACGTAATTAGGAATCAGGTGTGGGGCTCTATAAAGGAGTCTCAGGGTGTGCAATCACGGGTGGTGATATTGATTGATTCTGAGTTTGTGAGAGCCTGGTGGAAGGATGGAGCTGTGGAGGAGTCCTGCGCAGCTTAGCCAGGGGGGACGTGTGTCAGCTATGGTGTCTGGACGAAGGGCTGGCATGGCGTGGTGGGGTCGCAGTGATGGTGTCAGTGGGAAGTGTCTGCATGGTCTGGTGGAGTGGCTACTATGGAGAGTGGCACTCACCATGTGGGACTTGGCTGCTGAGCTGGACTCAAGCATGCTTGACTTCGTGGCAGAAGCTGAACTCATCCTTGGGACTCTGTTACTAAACAGCAGCAACTGGTGGTGGACTCTGCTCCAAGGCAGCACTATGGTGCAGGATCCTGTTATGGTGATGGATCCGGGTGGAGGAGAAGACGCACGCAGGTGGAGGGCTCTGTTGCAGGAGCATAAGCACAGAGCATAAAGCTAAGTGGTGTCCCCCTGTATTGTCTCTTTCCCTCATGTGTGTTATTAGTGCAGTGGTGGGATTAGTTTCCGCACCGGCCTACTCCCTAGTGAGGGTTTAGGTTCAGCGCGAGCAAGGGCTTTGAGGTACGCGTGCGGCGCCCGGTGCGGAACCGGCATAGGGAACGTTAGGAGTGCAGGGACACTGGCTCAGGGGAGCTCAGGAGGTCTCCACTTCCCCTTTTCCCTATCGCAGGGCCAACCACTGTTAATGTTTCCCAGGTCCCCCTTATTATTTAAATTCGCCGTACTGGAGGCGGGGTTTCCAGAATGTTTATTAACGTGTAATACCTAAATTCGCCAGGTGGAGGCGGTGTATCCATCTGCACGTTTTATTATTTAAATTCGCCCCACTGGAGGCTCTGTATCCAGGGTCACGTGTGTTATGGGTTCGCCTTGCGGTAACACCTGCGCCCTGACACACAGTGACCATGACACCAGCACTGTCAGCTGGTCCATGGTTGTGACATTGGCTCTTGTTCCTTCTGCTGCCCCTCCGGGTTCCAGCACCATCAGCTGGTCCTCGCTAGTTCCATTTGCTCTTGCAGCTTCTGCTACCCATCTGGGTTCCAGCACCGTCAGCTGGTTCTCGGCAGTGTCTTTGGCACTGGTACGCCCTCTTGCCCAGCCTGGTTCCAGCACGCCTGCTGTTTCCGGGGAGTGTCAACATCACTTTGCCACCAATACATTGTCCTGTCGTGTTGCGGTGGGGTTAGCCGAGTCTATGGTGCCTGTAGTTTAGGTGCTTCCTATGTGGGCTGCGAGTTCTGGTAATAAAGGCTGGTTCCGTAGTGCCAATAGGACTAGCACCCCCTGTTGGACTCTGGGTTTCGGTAACTGCGGCCTGCTCGCGCCCTTGCAACATTGTTTATTATGGGTATCTTCTGCTACCCATCCGGGTTCCAGCACAGTCAGCTGGTTCTCAGCAGTGCCTTTGGCCTAGGTGCCTCCTTTTCGGTATCCGAGTTCCAGCAATGTCTGCTGGTCCTTGGTAGTGCTTTGTAGCACAGGTACCTCCTGCTTAGTAACTGTCTTCCAGCACCGTCAGCTGGTCCATGGTTGTGCCATTGGCTCTTGCTCCTTCTGCTGCCCCTCCGGGTTCCAGCACCGTCAGCTGGTCCTCGCTAGTTCCATTTGCTCTTGCAGCTTCTGCTACCCATCCGGGTTCCAGCACCGTCAGCTGGTTCTCGGCAGTGCCTTTGGCCTAGGTGCCTCCTTCTCCGTATCCGAGTTCCAGCAACGCCTGCTGGTCCTTGGTAGTGCTTTGTAGCACAGGTACCTCCTGCTTAGTAACCATGTTCCAGCACCGTCAGCTGGTCCATGGTTGTGCCATTGGCTCTTGCTCCTTCTGCTGCCCCTCTGGGTTCCAGCACCATCAGCTGGTCCTCGCTAGTTCCATTTGCTCTTGCAGCTTCTGCTACCCATCCGGGTTCCAGCACCATCAGCTGGTTCTCGGCAGTGTCTTTGGCACGGGTACTCCCTCTTGCCCAGCCTGGTTCCAGCACGCCTGCTGTTTCCAGGGAGTGTCAACGTCACTTTGCCACCAATACATTGTCCTGTCGTGTTGCGGTGGGGTTAGCTGAGTCTGTGGTGCCTGCAGTTTAGGTGCTTCCTATATGGGCTGTGGGTTCTTGTAATAAAGGCTGGTTCCGTAGTGCCAATAGGACTAGCACCCCCTGTTGGACTCTGGGTTTCGGTAACTGCAGACTGCTCGCGGCCTTGCAGTGTTGTTTATTATGGGTACCTTCTGTTACCCATCTAGGTTCCAGCACCGTCAGCTGGTTCTCAGCAGTGCCTTTGGCCGAGGTGATTCCTTCTCGGTATCCGAGCTCCAGCAACGTCTGCTGGTCCTTGGTAGTGCTTTGTAGCACAGGTACCTCCTGCTTAGTAACCGTGTTCCAGCACCGTCAGCTGGTCCACGGTTGAGCCATTGGCTCTTGTTCCTTCTGCTACCCATCCGGGTTCCAGCACCGTCAGCTGGTTCTCGGCAGAGCCTTTGGCCTAGGTGCCTCCTTCTCGGTATCCAAGTTCCAGCAACGTCTGCTGGTCCTTGGTAGTGCTTTGTAGCACAGGTACCTCCTGCTTAGTAACCGTGTTCCAGCACCGTCAGCTGGTCCACGGTTGTGCCATTGGCTCTTGTTCCTTATGCTGCCCCTCCGGGTTCCAGCACCGTCAGCTGGTTCTCGGCAGAGCCTTTGGCCTAGGTGCCTCCTTCTCGGTATCCAAGTTCCAGCAACGTCTGCTGGTCCTTGGTAGTGCTTTGTAGCACAGGTACCTCCTGCTTAGTAACCGTGTTCCAGCACCGTCAGCTGGTCCACGGTTGTGCCATTGGCTCTTGTTCCTTATGCTGCCCCTCCGGGTTCCAGCACCGTCAGCTGGTCCTCGCTAGTTCCATTTGCTCTTGTTCCTTCTGCTAACCATCCGGGTTCCAGTACCGTCAGCTGGTACTCAGCAGTTCCTCAGCCTTTTTGTACCTTCTGCTACTTTTCCAAGTTCGAGCTTGTGGAAATGGTTTTTGGTTCTCACTCTGGATCTCCCTGACGACGACCCTGAAGACGACGACCCTGAAGACCACACAGAAGAATACCTAAAAGATGACCCTGAAGAAGATGACCAAGAGGACAAAGAACATGAAGACAACCACCAAGATGCAGAACAACAAGAGACAGAAGACCAAGAAGCTGAAAAACCAAAAGCAGAAGAACATTAAGCATAAGACTAAAAATCAGGGCAAATGATATTATCTAAATTATAAGCAGAAGAAGACTAAGCAGTGTATGTGGGTGAGTCCGTTCCTCCTCGTGGTGCCCCTGGAAAATGCCTGCTGCTGCAGGCCAAACTGAACGTGGACAAATCCTGTTGTAAATCTTTTGTGACAGGCAGAACGGAAGGTGTGATCTTCAAACTTTTATAGATAACAACTACAGGAATGCCTGTCACAAATAAGAATATGATGAAGAAGAGGAATAGGAAGAAGATGAAGAAGTAGAATATGAAGAAGAATAATCGTTGAATAAGAAGAATATGAATAATGTACAAAAAAGAATAATAGGAAGAAGGTGAAGAATAAGAAGATGAATAAGGTGAAGAAGAAGTTGATGAAAAAGATGCTGCTGCTGAGGATGATGAAGGAGAAAGTGTGGGAGAAGTAAAAAAGAAAGTGAAGAGCATGGAAGTAGTGAAACATACATATCTGACAAAATATAAAAGAGGTTAACATAGTCAATATCTTTGTAACTCCGAACGTCTTTAAAAAATTTTTTTTAATTCCTGCTATTCCATTTGATTGGGCTAAACCTCTATGGCTTTAATGTCTCCTACACCTCCCACAATACATTCTACATTATTATTAGTTGTTTTTCTTCATGTAGAATTAACCTACAAGGAAAGAAAGGGTTTTTTTTAATTCCGATATTTCTGTTCCATTGACTTGAATGGGACTTCCGGGATCGGAATCGGCGATACCCGATACTTTTTGGATATGGGCCGATCCAATCCGATCCGATATTTTTCAATATCGGGTGGTATTGCTCAACACTAGTAACAAGTGAAAAAAATCCTGAAGTTTAAAAAAATAAAATGGTTTCATTTTCCAAGATCCATAATGGTTTTTCTTCTACTGATGGTGCTGGGACCTAACAGGGTTTGTGTTTTGCAAGGCGAACTGACAGTTATATTGATATCAATTTGGCGTACATACAAAGTTTAGATTACGGTACCTTTGATTGAATTGATTTAGAGAGGTGTGGTGACCAAAAAAACAAAAATGTTAGCATTAGGATTTTTTTTCTCTTTTCTGTCTTTACCATATCAGTTAATTAATTTTATAGTTTGATAAACAAGACTAATACAGATGTTTAATTTCTTTATTTTTCTTGGGGAAAAAGAGGCATTTTGAATTTTTATATTTTTTACATTTTTGTTTAACCCCTTTCTGCCATATGACATACTATCCCGTCCATGTGCCCTTGGACCTAATTCCCAGGGACGGGATAGTACTAGTGTTGAGCATTCCGATACCGCAAGTATCGGGTATCGGCCGATACTTGCTGTATCGGAATTCCGATACCGACTTCCGATATTTTTTCAATATCGGAATTCGGCATCGGAATCGGAAGTTCAGTTGATTGACGGCCTGACGTCATCATGATGCGCGGTGTGTGCGCATCATGATGCGCCGTCATTTCGGGCCTTCCGGGGGTCTCTGCCGGCCTGCCGGGGGGCTGTGCCGGCCTGCCGGGGGGCTGTGTGGACTGCCCGGGGTCTCTGCCGGCCTGCCGGGGGGCTGTGCCGGCCTGCCGGGGGGCTGTGCACCCTGTGGGGGTCTGTACCGGCCTGCCGGGGGGCTGTGCCGGCCTGCCGGGGGGCTGTGCTGATGTCCGGGGGTCTGTGCAAGCATCGTCCGATGGGACTACAAGTCCCATCGGGCGATGCCTGCTACCATGACAGTGATTGACACATTAGCCAATGATGGGACAGTAGTAGTCCCATCATCCGGCTAATGTGTTAAATGTTAAAAAAAAAAAAAAAAAAAAAAAAAAAAATACTACATACATACTACATGCTACATACATACTACATATATACTACATACATACTACATACATACTACATGCATGCTACATACATACTACATATATACTACATACATACTACATACATACTGCATGCTACATACATACTACATACATACTACATACATACTACATGCTACATACATACTACATATATACTACATACATACTACATACATACTGCATGCTACATACATACTACATACATACTACATACATACTACATGCATGCTACATATATACTACATGCTACATACATACTACATATATACTACATGCATGCTACATACATACTACATGCTACATGCATGCTACATACATACTACATACATGCTACATATATACTACATACATACTACATATATACTACATGCATGCTACATATATACTACATACATACTACATATATACTACATGCATGCTACATATATACTACATACATACTACATATATACTACATACATGCTACATATATACTACATACATACTACATATATACTACATGCATGCTACATATATACTACATACATACTACATATATACTACATGCATGCTACATATATACTACATACATACTACATATATACTACATACATGCTACATATATACTACATACATACTACATATATACTACATACATGCTACATACATACTACATACATACTACATATATACTACATGCATGCTACATATATACTACATGCTACATACATACCACATACATACTACATACATGCTACATATATACTACATGCATGCTACATACATACTACATATATACTACATGCATGCTACATACATACTACATGCTACATGCATGCTACATACATACTACATACATACTACATGCTACATACATACCACATATATACTACATACATACAATACATTCATACAATACATACATAGACATACAGTACATATAACATAGAGTAACATACTTACCAATACTTGTCACATTGTTCCCCGAAGCCATTGTCGTCTACGGAATAAATATTAACATAACAAACCACAAAAATACTCACCCACGATCCGAAGCAGTCCACGAGTGTGTCCCACGACGATCTTGGGTAGAGAACTGCAGCATCAGATGATGCTGCCGTTCTCTACGGGCTGCAGGAATCCAATGACGGAAGGTAGGTATCCTTCCGCACTGTATTCCTCCGCCACTTAAAAAAAAAAAAGTCCCTAGTCTCACTTTATGCCATTGCTGTGTGGGAAATTCCCACACAGCAATGGCATAAAGTGAGACTAGGGACTTTTTTTTTTTTTAAGTGGCGGAGGAATACAGTGCGGAAGGATACCTACCTTCCGTCATTGGATTCCTGCAGCCCGTAGAGAACGGCAGCATCAGCTGATGCTGCAGTTCTCTACCCAAGATCGTCGTGGGACACACTCGTGGACTGCTTCGGATCGTGGGTGAGTATTTTTGTGGTTTGTTATGTTAATATTTATTCCGTAGACGACAATGGCTTCGGGGAACAATGTGACAAGTATTGGTAAGTATGTTACTCTATGTTATATGTACTGTATGTCTATGTATGTATTGTATGAATGTATTGTATGTATGTAGTATATATGTGGTATGTATGTAGCATGTAGTATGTATGTAGCATGCATGTAGCATGTAGTATGTATGTAGCATGCATGTAGTATATATGTAGTATGTATGTAGCATGCATGTAGTATATATGTAGCATGCATGTAGTATGTATGTGGTATGTATGTAGTATATATGTAGTATGTATGTAGTATATATGTAGCATGTATGTAGTATGTATGTAGCATGCATGTAGCATGTAGTATGTATGTAGCATGCATGTAGTATATATGTAGTATGTATGTAGCATGCATGTAGTATATATGTAGTATGTATGTAGTATATATGTAGCATGTATGTAGTATATATGTAGCATGCATGTAGCATGTAGTATGTATGTAGCATGCATGTAGTATATATGTAGTATGTATGTAGCATGCATGTAGTATATATGTAGCATGCATGTAGTATATATGTAGTATGTATGTAGTATATATGTAGCATGTATGTAGTATGTATGTAGCATGCATGTAGCATGTAGTATGTATGTAGCATGCATGTAGCATGTAGTATGTATGTAGCATGCATGTAGTATATATGTAGTATGTATGTAGCATGCATGTAGTATATATGTAGTATGTATCATGTAGTATGTATGTAGCATGCATGTAGTATATATGTAGCATGCATGTAGTATATATGTAGTATGTATGTTGCATGTAGTATGAATGTAGCATGTATGTAGTATGTAGTATGAATGTAGCATGTATGTAGTATGTAGTATGAATGTAGCATGTAATTTTTTTTTTTTTTTTTTTTTACATTTAACACATTAGCCGGATGATGGGACTACTACTGTCCCATCATTGGCTAATGTGTCAATCACTGTCATGGTAGCAGGCATCGCCCGATGGGACTTGTAGTCCCATCGGACGATGCCTGCACAGACCCCCGGAGCCTGCACAGACCACCGGCAGGCCGGCACAGCCCCCCGGCAGGCCGGCACAGCCCCCCGGAGCCTGCACAGACCACCGGCAGGCCGGCACAGACCACCGGAGCCTGCACAGACCCCCTGGCAGGCCGGCACAGCCCCCCGGCAGGCCGGCACAGCCCCCCGGCAGGCCGGCACAGCCCCCCGGAGCCTGCACAGACCACCGGCAGGCCGGCACAGACCACCGGAGCCTGCACAGACCCCCTGGCAGGCCGGCACAGCCCCCCGAAAGGCCCGTACAGACCCCAGAGAGGCTGTACAAGGGCAGGAAAGGGTTTTTCTTATTCCGATACCGGAAGTCCCATAGACTTGAATGGGACTTCCGGTATCGGAATCGGCGATACCGATACTTTTTTTAAAGATCGGCCGATACCATCCGATACGATACTTTGAAGTATCGGATGGTATCGCTCAACTCTAGATAGTACGTCTGATTATCACAGCTGACACCCGGCACTATGTCAGGGGCGGTCATGGACTGCCCCGACACGTTAACCCCTGGCACACTGCGATCAAACACGATCGCAGCGTACCGGGGGTTTAAGGAAGCATCTGCAGGGACGGGGCTCGCTCCGTGCTTCCCTGAGACCCCCAGAGCAGCGTGATGTGCAGCTCTGCTCCGGGGGCCTCCTTCCCTGCAGGTCCCCATATCCAAAATGGCGGTGGGGACCTTTGGGGGCCTGCAGGGAGCCGGCTTCCTCATGCCTGCAAACCGCAGGCATGAGGAAGCCTTCTGCACTGCCTGTGACAGATCGCTGATCTGTCACAGCGATCTGTGATGTGACAGATCAGTGATCTGTCACATGACAGTGATGTCCCTCCTGGGACAATGTAATAAAGTAAAAAAAAAGTGTAAAAATAATTAATAAAAAAATCGCTAAATAAATTTTAAAAAAAAAATTCCCTAATAAATTCATTTTTTGGAAATAAAAAAAAAAACAATAAAAGTACACATATTTGGTATCGACGTATCCGTAATGACCCGCCCTATAAAACTGTCCCATAAGTTAACCCCTTTAGCGAACCCCTTAAAAAATAAAAATAAAAAACAAAGCAAAAAATAATGCTTTATCATCATACCGTCGTAAAAAAAGTGCAATAACGCGCGATCAAAAAGATGGAAATAAATAACCATGGTACCGCTGAAAATGTCATCTTGTCCCGCAAAAATGAGCCACCATACAGCATCAGCAGCAAAAAAAATAAAAAAGTTATAGCTCGCAGAATAAAGCGATGCAAAAATAATTATTTTTTATATAAAATTGTTTTCATTGCATAAAAGCACCAAAACATAAAAAAGACATAAATGAGGTATCGCTGTAATCGTACTGACCTGAAGAATAAAACCGCCTTATCAATTTTACCGCATGCGGAATGGTGTAAACGCACGCCCCAAAAGAATTTCTTGAAATGCTGGTTTTTGTTCATTCTGCCTCCTAACAATCGTAATAAAAAGCGATCAAAAAATGTCACGTGCCCAAAAATGGTACCAATAAAAACATCAACTCGTCCCGCAAAAAATAAGACCTCACATGACTCAGTGGGTCAAAATATGGAAAAATTATAGCTCTCAAAATGTGATGATGCAAAAACTATTTTTACAATAAAAAGCGTCTTTTAGCATTTGACAGCTGCCAAAAATAAAAACCCGCTATAAATAGTAAATCAAACCCCCCTGTTATCACCCCCTTAGTTAGGGAAAAATAATAAAATTAAAAAAATTTATTTATCTCCATTTTCCCATTAGGGTTAGGGTTAGGGCTAGGGTTAGGGTTAGGGCTGAGATTAGGGATAGGGGTGTGTTGGGGTTAGGGTTGGAGTTAGAATTGGGGGGTTTCCACTGTTTGGGCACATCAGGTGCTCTCCAAATGCAACATGGCGTCTGATCTCAATTCCAGCCAATTCTGCGTTGAAAAAGTCAAATGGTGCTCCTTCCCTTCCAAGCTCTGCCATGTGCCCAAACAGTGGTTTACCCCCACATATGGGGTATCAGCCTACTCAGGACAAATTGCAAAACAATTTTTGGGGTCCAATTTCTCCTGTTACCCTAAGGAAAATAAAAAATCGGGGGCAAAAATATCATTTTTGTGGAAAAACTATGATTTTTTTATTTTCACGCCCGGGCGCTATAAACTTCTGTGAAGCACTTGGGGGTTCAAAGTGCTCACCACACATCTAGATAAGTTCCCTGGGGGGTCTAGTTTCGAAAATGGGGTCACTTGTGGGGAGTTTCAACAGTTTAGGCACATCAGAGGCTCTCCAAACGCAACATGACACCCGCAGACCATTCCATCAAAGTGTGCATTCCAAAACGTCACTACTTCCCTTCCGAGCCCCGACATGTCCCCATGCAGTAGTTTTCTCCCACATATGGGGTATCAGCGTACTCAAGACAAATTGGACAACAACTTTTGGGGTCCAATTTCTCCTGTTACCATTGGGAAAATAAAAAAAAATTGGGGACTAAAAGATCATGTTTGTGGAAAAAATATGATTTTTTTATTTTCACGCCTGGGCATTATAAACTTCTGTGAAACCCTTGGGGGTTCAAAGTTCTCACCACACATCTAGTTAAGTTCCCTGGGGGGTCTAGTTTCCAAAATGGTGTCATTTGTGGGGGTTTCCACTGTTTTGGTACATCAGGGGCTTTCCAAACGCGACATGGTGTCTGATCTCAATTCCAGCCAAAAAAGTCAAATGGCGCTGCTTCCCTTCTGAGCTCTGCCATGTGCCCAAATAGTCATTTACACCCACATATGGAGAATCAGCGTACTCAGGACAAATTGCACAATAACTTTTAGGGTCCTGTTACTCTTGGGAAAATAAAAATTGGGGGTTAAAAGATCATTTTTGTGGAATAAATATGATTTTTTAATTGTACAGCTGTACGTTATAAACTTCTGTGAAGCCCTTGTGGGTTCAAAGTTCTCACCACATATCTAGATAAGTTCCTTGGGGGGTCTAGTTTCCAAAATGGGGTTACTTGTGGGGGGTTTCCACTGTTTAGGTACATCAGGGGCTCTCCAAATGTGAAAGAAGAAGCGATCCAGCTGAGTGCTCTGGTGATTTATTGAATGCTGTTCAAACAACAGAACGTTGTTAACGCGTTTCTGGCTAGACGCCCTTATGATTAAGGGCATCTAGCCAGAAATGCGTTAACAACGTTCTGTTGTTTGAACAGCATTCAATAAATCACCAGAGCACTCAGCTGGATCGCTTCTTCTTTCATTATTGCTGTGCGGCCAGGGCAGGGCCGGATCCGAGTCTGAGGTGCGGTGAGGTCAGATGTGGGTGAGCTGGACTTCTATACAAAGCTCTCCAAATGTGACATGGCGTCCGATCTGAATTCTAGCCAATTTTGCATTGAAAAAGTCAAACGGCGCTCCTTAGCTTCTGAGCTCTGCCATGCGCTTAAACAGTGGTTCCCCCCACATATCAGGTATCAGCGTGCTCAGGACAAGTTGCACAATAACTTTTGCACTCCAATTTCTCCTGTTACCCTTGGTAAAATAAAAAAACTGGACCTCAAGTAATTTTTTTGTGAAAAAAAGTTAAATGTTCACTTTTTTTAAACATTCAAAAAATTCCTGTGAAGCACCTGAAGGGTTAATAAGCTTCTTGAATATGGTTTTGAGCACCTTGAGGGGTGCAGATTTTAGAATGGTGTCACTTTTGGGTATTTTCTATCATATAGACCCCTCAAAGTGACTTCAAATGTGATGTGGTCCCTAAAAATAAAATGGTGTTGCAAATATGAGAAATCGCTGGTCAACTTTTAACCCTTATAACTTCCTAACAGAAAAACATTTTGGTTCCAAAATTGTGCTGATGTAAAGTAAACATATGTGAAATCTTGCTTATTCAGTTTTTTTTGTGCCATATCTCTGTAATTTAAGGGCATAAAAATTAAAAGTTGGAAAATTGCGATATTTTCAAAAGTTTTGCCAAATTTCCATTTTTTCACAAATAAACGCAAGTTATTTGAATGAAATGTTACCACTAACATGCAGTACAATATGTCACAATAAAACAATGTCAGAATCACCAGGATCCATGGAAGTGTTTCAGAGTTATTACCTCATAAAGGGACAGTGGTCAGAATTGTAAAAATTGGCCCGTCATGAACGTGCAAACCACCCTTGGGGTTTAAGGGGTTAATGTTTGTAAAAACTCTTTTTTATCTTTTCCCTATCTGTTAACTATCTTAGTGGACTTGAACCTGTGATTGTGAAATGATCACTTATTCTATATATTACAATATACAGTATTTCAGAGTATAGGACAAATCACATTCTGCCATGAAGCCCAACCTCTAGTTGAGCTTCAAAGGAGAGCCAAAATGGCAGAGATGAGAGCCTTCAATGGGACCCTTCTTTCATGGCAACTCTTCATTACCCCATGATCATTAGTGACAGATGCCGGTTATGTAATATAGCCAGCATCTACCACATGTGGAGCAGGCTCAGCTCTTGAGCCAGCTCCGCCCACCCATGCTAAAGCTGAATTTTGAGGTGCCTTGCGTCATGGCAGAAGTGACCCTGACTGTAAGCAATATAAGTAGTAGTGACCCGAACTGACAGAACCATAAAACATATAGCTACATAAACCTACACATATGACTGCATAGAACTGCACTAATAAGGTAATAAGATATTTTTACTATGGTATGTGCAAAATAGAATTAATCGTACCAGTAATTCGGTTTCTAGGAACCTTCGACGACAGCCACATCGGAGGTTGTCTCCCCACCCTAATAGGGGACAGGAACACAAAGAGGTTAAATTCCCCTCCCCTTCCTGCAACCACCATTGTTTTCCTGGACACACTAGCATGTATAGCTACCATCAAAGTGCAGGAATCATCCAATAAAACCATCAGATAGGGAGGGAAATTAGTGCTGTCGTGGAAGTTTCCTAGAAACCGAATTACCAGTAAGACTAATTCTATTTTCTCCAGTCATCTTCCACGACAGCCACATCGGAGTAATACCAACAGATAATTTCAGTTTGTGTAGGTCCGGGTGTAGTAGAGGACCCTGGTGAAGGAGGTCGACTTTTTGAGGTAGAAGCCAGGGGCCTTCCTGAGCCATGTCCAGTAGGGCACTGTACCAGCTCCTCCTGGGACACAGAGGGGCGATTAGGATTGTGGGGACTTGGTCTGTCCAGATTTTTTGTAACTTTTTTTGCCAGCATGGGAATGAGTGGGAAGGCATATGCGAGATCGAAATCCCATATTTGGCGGAAAGCATCTATTCCTTGTGCCCAGTCCGTGAGGGAGAGGGGGAAGAATGTCTCTGCTTTCGCATTTTGTCTGTTGGCAAATAGGCCCACCTCTGGAGTCCCCCATCTTGAGGTTAGGGACGAGAAAACTGCTTGGTCTAGGCACCACTCCCTTGGATGGATGTCTTTCCGGCTGAGGAAGTCTGTCTGGGTATTGTTTGACCCATTCAGATCTACTGCTGTAACTGATAGCAGGTTTTTCTCTGCCCAGGAAAAAATCCTGGCTGCTATTACCTTTAGACCGGTGTACTTCATGTCTCCCTAGTGCTGAAGGTAGGCCACTGTAGTCATGTTGTCCGAGTAGACACGTACGTAGTGATTTCGGATCAGTGATGATGATGTTTTTAGAGCCTCTTCTATAGCTTTTAGTTCTCTCAGGTTTGAGGAACTGGCGCTGATGCTTGAGGGCCATTGTCCCTGGAAGTAGGATCCCTCTACTACTGCACCCCGACCCCGTTGGCTGGCATATAAACAGAGTGTTTTCAGGGGAAGCTGGTCCCAGGTGACCCCCTTCTGAAAGTTTCGGTAGTTCAACCATCACCTCAGGGCTGATTTTACATGACCAGGGAGGGGAATCCTTTGGGTCAATGGATTCTGTCGTCTTCTGGAATGTAGAAGCATGTGGATTTGTAAGGATTCATGTATGGGCCTGAGCCCAGGAAACCGCCTGGATATATGCGGTCAAAGTTCCTGGAACAGACATCGATTCTCTGAGGGTTGGTGCCCTCTGGTCCCTGAATCTGGTTATTCTGTGGACAAGGTCGACCTGACGATCTTTGGGTAGAAAGGATGTCCTTTTCCTCGAGTCCAAAAGAACCCCCAGAAACCTCCTCCTTGTGGAGGGTTGAATCTCTCATTTCTCCAGGTTCGGGATCCGACCCAGGGATCTTAATATCTCCAGGGTCTTTGCTACATCTATCTTCAGACGGGGGATAGATGGTGCAGTGATGAGAAAATCATCCAGATATGGGATAATGCATATCCTCTGGCGACAGATGAAAATCACTGTTTCCGCCATGATTTTGGTAAAGACTTGCGGTGCCGATGAGATGCCGAAGGGTTGGACGTTGAATTGAAAGTGGCTGACTCGGTGACCTTGAGATACTGCGAATCTGAGGAGTTTCCTGTGCTATGGGTGGATTGGCACATGGTAGTATGCATCCCTCAGATCCACTGTTGCCATTACTCAGTTCTGTCCAATTAGCGGGATTACCGACCTGATTGATTCCATTTTGAATCGCCTGTACCGGACCGATTCATTTAATGGCTTCAGGTTTATGATGATCCTGTTTTTCCTCGACGGTTTTGTTACTAGGAAGAGACGCGAGTAATGGCCACTTCCTTCTTTCTGTCTTGGCACCCAGGAGATCACCTTTGACCAGAGCAGATATTGTAGGTCCTTTAATAGGGAGTCTTGGAAGTGTGGGGATTTTAGGGAGGTTACCCTTAAGCACTGCAGGGGAGGACTCTTGAATTCTATTTTTAGTCCATCTCGTATGGCATGGAGGACCCACTGATTTGTGGAGATGGATTGCCACTGGGTGAAGAAGAGCGAGAGTCGACCCCCTACCGGGGCACCGTCATTGCTTGTCTGGGGTCTGCTGTTGGTGAGGAACAAGGATTTTCTTGCCCTTGCCTCCTTTGGGATAACTGCATCTCCCTGTTTTGCCTTTTCCCCTAAAGTCTCTCTGCAAGGGTTGGTCCTGGGGGGGGGCAAAAAAACGTCTTTTAGAATTTTTGCGTTCGGGAAGAGATTTCTTCTATCATCCAGGAAAGGCCCGAACACATAGTGGCCCTGGAAGGGAGTAGCACATAATTTGAATTTGGAGGTAAAGTTGCCCCCCAAGATTTTTACCAAAGTGCTCTCCGAGATGAATTGGAGAGGACGGCGGATTTAGCTGCTACCCGGACAGAATCAGCGGAGGCATCAGCTAGAAACCCCATTGCCTTCTGCAGGAAGGGAAGGGAGTCAAGTATTTCCTCTCTTGAGGTGCCCTGTGTCAGATGATCCTCAAGTGTGCGTAACCAGAGAAGTAGGGATCTGGCCACACATGTGGAAGCTATATTTGTTTTCAGCAGATTTGTAGAGGTGTGCCAGGACTTCCTTAACAAGCTCTCTATTTTTCAATCCATAGGATCCTTGAGTTGGGAAAAGTCCTCAAAGGGAAGGGCTGTTTTTTAGTTACCCTGGACACCTGTACATCTACCTTTGGGGTTTCCCATAAGTAGCTATCCCTGTCCAGGCTGAACCATTTTTTTAGTTCTGAGGGCACACTAAGGCCTTTTTGAGGGAGGCCCCATTCATGGAGGAACAGATTTTGTACATTTTCGTACACAGGAAATCCCTTTTGATCTTTGGGCTTCAGATCCTCAAACATTTCATCCTGTACCGAGCATTTAATTTCTTCCTCCTCCACCCCCATGGTGCCTCTCACCATACTAATCAGCTCACGCATATCCTCCTATCCTAATAATATTTTTTGTTCCCTGATTTAGGGGTAGAAGTGGAAGTGGAACCCTCATTCTCCCAAACGTCCTCTGAACTCGAGGACTGAATCTCGCCCAAGTCTGAGTCAGATTCTACCGGAGCCTTCTTCCTTTTCCCAGAAGGAAATGGTTGTGGTACCAGGATCTGGGAGAAGGTAGCCATGGAGGTCTGGACCTCCTGTTTTATGAGGGATCTGATGCTATCCAGGAGAGAGGGCTGCTCGGAGCGTAAGACCTCAACCGTACAGGACTAGCAGAGCTTTTTCCCATATGTCCTCTCTCCTTCTGTACTTGTGTATCCCTTGTCTTGCACATGTTTATTGTACTTGTCTATATTTCCCCTTTTCCCTGTAAAGCGCCATAGAATAAATGGCGCTATATAAATGTATAATAATAATAATAATAATAATAATAATATGTAGAGGGGAGCCTGGCAGCACACATTTTACACTTGCGGCTGGTTCTCTTAGGGTCAGAGACCTTTTCTCCCTATAAGAGAGAGAGAAGGTATGCTAAGCCACTGATGGAGTAAAATACTGGAAAGCCGGGGCCGACACCTGCTACTTACAGTAGGAGGAGGTACGCTGGGCTCCGCAGATGCAGAAAAAGAGGGTTTTGTCACCGTCCATGTCAGTCTCACAGTCGCACTGGCAATGAACTGGAAGTGGAGGCGCGTCACCTTCAGCAAGTGCACGCTCCCTGGAGATGGCAGCATGGGAAGGAGGAAGCCGGGGAGCTACTGGAGGCCCCCAGCGCGCACATCACCGCCCCACTTTACCCCCGGAGGAGGCGCAGGAGAGGCGGGAGGTTCCCGAGTCTCGCAGGCGCGAGGAGACGATAGCAACTACCTGGAGGAGAGCAAAGCCCCAGACCTCGGCTGCCCAGCATTTCCCTTGAGGTAACGTGGGGTGCTCCCGATCGCCGGCCATGGCAGCACCATCAGAGACCTCTTCATGCCCCATAGGGGACAGGAAAACACTGGTGATTGCAGGAAGGGGAGGGGTATTTAACCTCTTTGTGTTCCTGTCTCCTATTAGGGCGGGGAGACAACCTCCAATGTGGCTGTCGTGGAAGGTGACTGGAGAAAGTTGGTTATTTGTTATTTTAGAATTATTGGCGCAAAGAAGAACATTTTATTTAAGTTGCACATACAAGACTGGCATTTTCACAATACAGATAGGACAATCAGAGTTATGCAAATTATCATTACTAATATACTAAGTTGTAGCTGGATCACATACCACTGAAAATATTGACACTTTAGGACAGATACATAAATGTGCCAAATGTATACTGATCAATAGATAGGGAAAATCAAGGGGGAGGGGAAAAAAAATTCCAAGGTACAACAAAGGGTCATGGTAAAATTGCTTTATTCACAATGCAGGGCAAGTTGAAGGAGGCACAAATCCAATGCTGTAAAACCATAAAACATCACCCACGATAAGGGACACAGGGGCCCATGTTGCCAGTACTGCACTTAGATATAATCATGCTAATAAAGAAGAAATATGGTGACTCATAATGGTGGGTGCAATGCACATGACATAAAACCAGGCTATGGATCAATAAGTCAAAGCAAAATTCAAAGACATATCCACATGTTGTACTCAATAATAAATATTACCTGGACACTATGGCAGATGGCAAGCAGGGGGTCTCTGGGTCCGCACCAACGCGCGTTTCGGAACACCTTCGTCAGGGGGCGCAAGTAATAGTGAGAGAGACGCAGTTTAAATAACGGGCATAGACCGGAAATCAGACTGGTGGCGTGACCGGAAGTAGTAATGTGTTGTCCTAGTAACGTGCACGCTAATCGCGTGCATAACTAATGAGTCAGTGCGGCAATGTAAGTCGGCGCCTGGGAGATACCCCCGCCCCTCCAAGCATGACAGTGAGGAATCATGACGCCCAGAACACGTGGGGCCCCGCGAGACTGGACGCCCATAATACCTGACGTCAGCATAGGAAGTGAGGGAGCCGCACAGGCGCAATGGGAAGACTAGAAAGAACGCCACCATGTTGGAAGCTGGCATAAACACAAGAATCTACATAGAGTCATAAAAGCAATGTGTTAACTTAGCACACAAAGAAGGGGGATATTAGCCATCCATTATATAAATAATATAAATAAATCATATAAATATAGATCTAGATTAAATGGTCCTAGATATTAGGCATAAGTATAATAGGAGTCATTATAATCAATAGAGGACAAATATAATGACATGACAATCGCAAATAGTCAGCAAAAGTATACATGTGTATATATACATATATATAAAGTATATACAAACTCACAGTTTATCAATAAAGTACATACAATGATAATCGAAATATCACAATAGTAACAAGAATATGAATATCCTTATATAATCAGAGAGTCATAAAAATATAAAATATCATTATATAAGCCCCAAATATGATGGATAATCGATCATCCTTCAATCATGCCATCGACGGAGAAGAAAATGAAGCTTCTCCATGATGTTTTTACAGCACCATATGAATATATCAAATAAAGTCATATAACGGATAATGGATGATCAATAATCCTCCAATTATGCCATTTTTTTTTTCGCTCCCCCTTGATTGTCCTATTATTGGTACAACGGGTCGCTGATAGTCCTTGGGTGTATGTGTTGATAATATTTCATTGTATATTACACTAATTGATATTTTTTTCACATGTCACGAACACCAGATTTTACTACCCTCCTTTTTCAATAGATAGGGAGTCAGGAAGGTCTTCTGCCTTTTACATTAAACTATAGCACACCATATAATATAATGAATGTGTGTCATGTCTTCATTTCGGTCAAATATGTCCCTTCTGTGAATGTCATTGTACATTAAGGAAAATGTAAGTATGTTTTTAGGGTGGATGCATTATTTAGATATACTGTATTGGTCTTCTCTTTGACATACAGTCAGCAGCTTCTAGGCTCTGATGGTTGGGGGAGGGATAGCGATTGATGAAATGTTTGTACAAATTGTGCTGTGCACTAGTTATGAATGGATGTTAAGTCACTGCAGTTCCTGAAAAACGTGTTTAGCAAATTCACATTTTTCCTGTGAGTTTCATATCAATTGCTAGATCAACTTTTTTCAACTTGATCTTTTAGAATTTATTTATCTACAGACCTGTACTGATAAGTAAGACACATACTGGTTAGAAACGATCGGGCAATAAAATGCTCAGTGTTCAGTACTCGAATCGAGCAGGTCGGATGCTCGGACGGGCTCGATTTGAGTAACAAGTATAAGAGAAGTAAAAAGGAAACTCAAGCATTTTTCCAGCAGACCATAACAGGAGGGCAGAGGGAACAGGAAAATGGCAGAAATGGATGGAAACAGCGCTCAAATGGAATGGGAGCAGCATGGGGAAGACTCCTAGACAAATCTGACTCCCAGCTCGCTGCTGGTAACAATGTTGTCCGAGTATTGCTCCACTTTTAGGGACTGACAATAAAACATACCAAACAGAAGATAAAATGGATTTTACAGGAAAAAAATGTTAGGAAGCATTCTTTCCTGTATAATGACTTGTTTGTAAGCTAAAATTAAAAAGAGAAAAAAAACACCTCATCCACCCCTTAGGCTACGTTCACACAGGGTTTTTGCATCTCATTGCTTTCAATGGTGAAAAACTATGCAAAGACGCTGAAAGAATTGGCATGCTGATTCTTTCAAAAATGCAGCAGTTTTCCAATTCAGAAAAAAATGGAATCATGTACATTATATTTATGAACTCTTTCCCCATTTGTGAGGAGTGGGACTCCTAGATTGGTAAAGCCTATATACACCAAGTGCTGCTGCGAGCTAAAAAAAAAATGCTTTTCAAGGTCATGCATTTTCTTTTCTCTAGTAGGAACTGCCAAAAATTAGAAGGAATGAAGGAATCCGATACAACTCATCTTAGACATAAAAAATGGCCTCATACACATTCTGTTAAAATTATTTGCTAGTGGGACTCCTTGACTCATAAAGCCTATGTGCTAAGTGCAAGGGCTTCAAAAAATTAGAAGGAGGGATTGCAATACCCCCTGGAAGAGACGTAGAGGAAGGCCTCAGAAAATTTATTTTACGGATTTTGAAGGAGTGGGACTCAAGGAGATCTCCAAACAAGACAGGGACAAAGTTGTTGAGGAGTAAAAAGGCCCCGTCACACACACAGCAATCTCGCCAGCGAGATCGCTGATTTTGTGACGCCACAGCGATCTCGCCAGTGACATTGCTGTGTGTGACATGTGTCAGCGACCGGCCCCCCTGCCGGGTATCACTGATCGTGCAGGATCGTCCTGGGCCGTTTTTTGATCATTGGTCTCCCGCTGGCCAGCACGCATCGCTGCGTGTGGCAGCGAGAGACCAGCGATCATCGACGCTGGTTTCCAATGTAAACAGTGGGTATCTAAGAGCCGTGCGGCTCTTGGTTACCCGCTGTTTACCTTGGAAACCAGCTTGCTTGCTGGTCCTGATCGCTGGAGGGGCTGTCTATGTGACAGCTCACCAGCGATCAGCCTAAGTATGTCCCTGCGATCCTATCCATGTCGGATCGTTGGTGGGATCGCTGGGACATAGTTATGTGTAACAGGGCCTCAAGTCAGCATTGGGTTATTAAAAGTATCCCAATCTTTCATAATCCTCCAGAGCACCATCAAATCCTTTATCATCAGATGGAAAGAAAATGGTACCACAACCAATAGAGGGCCACCCACCAGAACTCTTAGCCTGGACAAGCAGGACATTAATCAGAGAGGCAGCACAGAGACCAAAGGTAACATTGAAGGAGCTGCAGAGTTCCAAAGCAGAAACTGTCCATATGTCCCTGTGACCTGGGACTTATTGACCTGTGCAGTATGGATATGTCTCAGCAATTTTGCGCACACAGACACTGTGCGCATACGATTGCCGCTGGGTGTCAGCTGATTCTGACAGCTGACAACCGGCACTCAGTGCAAGGAGCCGTCCCACATCGCGCCCGGAATTTTATCCCCTAAATGCTGCGATGGAACCCGATCACAGCATTTCGGAAGCAGGCAAAGGAAGATGGCCCTCTTCCTTTGGATCGGAGCCCCTGCAATGTGGTGACGTCCTGATCATTGCCCTGGTGACACGATGTCATCATGATGATATCCAGATCATCGTCTGTCAGTGCAGCGCTGACAGTTTGCAAAGCATAGGGATGCCCCTGCATCTCTATGTTATACAAGCGATCAGCCTGCAAAAAATGAGAGTACCACAGTAGAACAAAGTAAAAAAAAATAAAAAAATACTAAAAATATAAATTAATAATATCTAGCTTGGCCCGTGCAAAATTTTTGCACATTGGTCGTCGTGGGCGCACGCAATTTCAGAAAAAACAAGCTGATTAAATGTAAATGTATTTCATGAGATGATGAACACAGACAGGTATTTATATATGTAGATTAGTAATACAATAAATTGTTTTGATAAGTATAGGCCAAAAAATGTCTTATGGTTGAGGTGCCACCTGCAGGTCATTGAGTCTTTCTGCAGGTTTATGAAAATTAATGTTTAAACTGTATTTAGTGATAAAATCATGAATGTGTAGTTTGGCTTTTTTCTTGCTGAAGGGGGCAAGTTTACCTTTCAAATGGTGTATCATTTGTGTGTGTGGGGCGAAGTAATCAGCGAAAAAGCAGTGCATTTTTACAAATGTGTTTGCATATGTGACTCACCATTTGTGTGCGTGGGGCTAAGTAATCACCAAAAAAGCAGTGCATGTATACAAATGTGTTTGCATATGTGACTCACCTGCAGTGACGTGTGCAATCCTCTAATGTGCCTGAAATAGGCTGGGCAAGCACTTGAGCAAGCTAGAAAGACCCCAAGGCAAATGTTTGGATTTGTTTGTGATGTCTTAAAGCAGCTTTGTGGTAGTGTGCTTTGGGTTAGTGTGCTGCCACCTGCAGGTAATTTGACCTTTCAAATGGTGTATAATTTGCTGTGTGGGTGGAGTATGAACGGAGCAAGTGTGCAATTCATTAGGCAGTGCATGTTTACAAATGTGTTTGCATATGTACCTCACCTGCAGCGAAGTGTGCAATCCTCCAATTTGGCTAAAATAGGCTGGGCAAGCAGTTCAGCAAGCTGGAAAGCCCCCAAGGCAAATGTTTGGATTTGTTTGTGATGTCTGTAAGCAGCTTTGTGGTAGTGTGCTTTGGGGTACTGTGGTGCCACTTGCACGTCATTTTTCCTTACTGCAGGTTTATGAAAATTAATGTTTAGACTGTATTTTGTGATCAAATCGTGGATGTGTGGTTTGTTTGGCTATTTTCTTGCTGAAGAGGGCAAGTTTACCTTTCAAATGGTGTATCATTTGTGTGTGTGGGTGCAGTATGAACGGAGATACAAAGTAATCACCGAAAAACAGTGTTTAGAAATAATAGAATAGATAATAATAAAATCAAAATATATTGTACAAATAAATTAATATTTTTATGAAAATATTTTTATGAACAAAAAAATATGAATAATAAAAGTACATATATTTGGTATCGCCGTGTCTGGAACGACCCGACCTATAAAACTATTGCACTATTTAACCGCTTTTTTAAAAAAATAAATAAAAAGGAAAAAAACAATGCTTTATCACCATATTGCCAAACAAAAAGTGGAATAAAATGCAACAAAAAAGACGAATAGAAATAAACATGGTACCACTGAAAACATCATCTTGTCCCACAAAAAGGGAGCCATATTACAGCTCCATCAGCAAAAAAATAAAGTTATAGCTCTCAGAATAAAATGATGCAAAAGTAATTATTTTTTCTATAACATAGTTTTTATTGTGTAAAAGCATTAAAAAATTTAAATAATGTTTCACTGTAATCTTACTAACCCAAAGAATAAAGCTGCCTTATTAATTTTATTACAAGCTAAATTACAAAAAAAAACCCAGCCAAAAAATTCCTGAATTTCTGGTTTTTGTTTAATCTACATAAAAATCAGAATATAAAGCTATCAAAAAATATCATGTGTCTGAAAATGGTTCAATTTAAAACATCAACTCGTCCTGCAAAAAACAAGCCCTCAAATTATTCTGTGGGCCGAAATCTGGATTAATTATAGCTCTCAAATATGGTGATGCTAAAACTAGTTTTTGCAAATAAAAGAGTCTTTTAGTGTGTGACAGCTGCCAAACATAAAAACCTGATATAAATCTGGTATTGCTGTAATCGCACCGATCGAAAAATAAAATCACTTACCTTCCAGACGCGGTGAGAGTGTCCGTCTTCCACCTGCGTCCATGGCTCGCTCGTCGGCGCCAGCAGAAAGCCAACGACGAGAAATAGACCTGGCCGATCTTGCGCGATCAGCGATAGCCAGCGGGGGAGCCGGTCAGAGGTATCACATGTAGCGATATCACTAGCAATATCGCTGCTGCGTCACAAAATCGGTGACTTTACAGCAATATTGCTAGCGATATCGCTATGTGTAAAGCCCCCTTAAGGCTTGGCACACATTTATCCTGCCCTCTGCGCTGAGCGATTACACAGGGCTTTCCTTGTAAATCTCTGAAATACGTGATTTAGATTGACCCCTTAGTGGAAGATTCCCTTTACTAAGGAGATGGAGGCACTGTGGATGCCATAGGACTTGTGATCCGGCGGTGTCTGTCTTTTTAGGCATGCATAAAAAAGTGCCGGAAAAGCAAAATGGCTCCTCATTCCACAAAAGAAATTCAGCAAATTCTGGGCTTCCAAATCCAAATATCCCCTTCCCTTCTGAGCTCCACTGTGTACCTAAACCACCTATATCGTCCACATGCTTGGCATTTCTGAAGCGATGAAAGTCTGCCTAACTTATGGGTGTCATGTCTCCAGAAGCATGAGCTGAGCATAATGTACTGGTGACTGCAACGTACTTGTGACTATAGCATTCAGGTCACTGCAACGGCAGTTTGCAACATTCAGTTCTGCTTGTTTCTGGAAAACATCCATGGAGTCAAAATCGTCACTACACCTGTAAATAAGGGGTATAATTTCCAAAATGGGTGGGGATTCTGCTTTTCTACCAATTAGGGGCTCTGTATATGGAGTCCCCAAACTATTCTAGGAAAATGTGCACTCCAGGAGACAAATAGCGCTCCGTCCCTCCCGAGCCTCTCCATTTGGTTAATTAACTTTTTGATGATATTCTGTAGCACTCGCACCCTGACTGGTTGGCGCGAGCGTGGGGGTGTGGCCCCACTGTACCACAAACCAGACTACCCTGAAAGGGGTGTGACTAAGCAGCTACAGTTAGATCCATATATATTTGGACAGAGACAACATTTTTCTAATTTTGTTTCTAGACATTACCACAATGAATTTTTAACAAAACAATTCAGATGCAGTTGAATTTCAGACTTTCAGCTTTCATTTGAGGGTATCCACATTAAAATTGGATGAAGGGTTTAGGAGCTGCAGCTCCTTAACATGTGCCACCCTGTTTTTAAAGGGACCAAAAGTAATTGGACAGATTAAATCATTGTAAATGAAATGTTAATTTCTAGTACTTGGTTGAAAACCCTTTGTTGGCAATGACTGGCTGAAGTCTTGAACTCATGGACATCACCAGACCCTGTGTTTCCTCCTTTTTGATGCTCTGCCAGGCCTTCACTGCAGTGGTTTTCATTTGCTGTTTGTTTGTGGGCCTTTCTGTCTGAAATGTAGTCTTTAACACGTGAAATACATGCTCAATTGGGTTGAGATCAGGTGACTGACTTGGCCATTCAAGAATATTCCACTTCTTTGATTTAATAAACTCCTGGGTTGCTTTGGCTTTATGTTTTGGTTCATTGTCCATCTGTAGTATGAAAACACGACCAATCAGTTTGGCTGCATTTGGCTGGATCTGAGCACACAATATGGCTCTGAACACCTCAGAATTCATTTGTTTGCTTCTGTCCTGTGTCACATTATCAATAAACACTAGTGACCCAGTGCCACTGTCAGCCATGCATGCCCAAGACATCACACTGCCTCTGCCGTGTTTTACAGATGATGTGGTATGCTTTGGATCATGAGCTGTACCACGCCTTCGCCATACTTTTCTCTTTCCATCATTCTGGTAGAGGTTGATCATCTGTCCAAAGAATGTTCTTCCAGAACTGTGCTGGCTTTTTTAGATTTTTTTTTAGCAAAGTCCAGTCTAGCTTTTTGATTCTTGATGCTTATGAGTGGCTTGCACCGTGCAGTGAACCCTCTGTATTTACTTTCATGCAGTCTTCTCTTTATGGTAGATTTGGAAATTGATACGCCTACCTCCTGGAGAGTGTTGTTCACTTGGTTGGCTATTGTGAAGGGGTTTCTCTTCACCATAGAGAATATTCTGCGATCATCCACCACAGTTGTCTTCCGTGGGCACCCAGGTCTTTTTGCATTGATGAGTTCACCAGTGCTTTCTTTCTCAGGATGTACCAAACTGTAGATTTTGCCACTCCTAATGTTGTAGCAATTTCTCGGATGGGTTTTTTCTGTTTTTGCAGCTTAAGGATGGCTTGTTTCACCTACATGGAGAGCTCCTTTGACCGAATGTTTCCTTCACAGCAAAACTTTCGAAATGCAAGCACCACACCTCAAATCAACTACAGGCCTTTTATCTGCTTAATTGAGAATGACATAACGAAGGGATTGCCCACACCTGTCCATGAAATAGCCTTGGAGTCAATTGTCCAATTACTTTTGGTCCCTTTAAAAACAGGGTGGCACATGTTAAGGAGCTGAAACTCCTAAACCCTTCATCCAATTGTAATGTGGATACCCTCAAATGAAAGCTGAAAGTATGAACTTCAACTCCATCTGAATTGTTTTGTTTAAAATTCATTGTGGTAATGTCTAGAACCAAAATTAGAAAAATGTTGTCTGTCCAAATATATATGGACCTAACTGTACCTTGGTGTTCACTGGAGCCTCTGATGGTGAGGTCAGGCTTGTGCGGCAGATAGCTGCCAGGTACCACTCCAGGGTGGTGTCTGACTGTGACTGCTGATCCCACTGTGGAACAAAACACTATGTGTAGTGCGGACAAGTACAGACAGGCACGACTGATACAAAGGCGGGCACGGCTGACACTTGGTAGGACAGGCGGGCACAGCTAGTGGGACTGGAACAGGTATGGGTAGGACAGGAACATAGACAGATATGCATGGGATACAGGAAGGGGAGGAGCTGGAACTGAATAGGAAAGGACAGAGACATGAACAGGAATGAGAGGATAATGGGAACAGGTAGGAACCTGTCCAGACTGGAGAAGCAGGGATTGACAGAAATATGGACAAGTAAGAGTAGTGGGAACAGGTAGGGACCTGTTCAGACTGGAGGAGCAGCAGAACAGAGTCGCTGGTTGCAGTGCAGCGAGCTGAACCGCAAGGAGCGAGGAGCAAAAGGCAGAGCTGCAGGAGTGCAGAGCAAAAGGCAGAACCGCAGGAGTGCGGAGCAGGACAGAACCGTGGGTATGCGGAGCAGGAAGGAACTGCAGGTATGCGGAGCAGGACAGAACTGCGGGTATGCGGAGCAACTGCAGACCAGAGAACAGCAAGTATGCGGAGCAAGTGCAGAGCAGAGAACCACAGGTATGCGGAGCAAGTGCAGAGCAGAGAACCACAGGTATGCGGAGCAAGTGTAGAGCAGAGAACAGCAGGTATGTGGAGCAAGTGCAGAGCAGAGAACCGCAGGTAGGTGTAGCAAGTGCAGAGCAGAGAACCGCAAGTAGGTGGAGCAAGTGCAGAGCAGAGAGGGCACAAGGACAGACACAGCAGGGAAAGGAGCCACGGACAAGGAGACCAATAGAGAGAGGTAAGGACTGAGTACAGACAAGGTCAGGTATAGGAACAGGATAAGATGCAGGAATAAAACACAGTACAAAGAGGTACGGACACAGAGACAAATACAGGACAAGGACACAGGCCTGAGTATGCAGCCCTCAGTGTCACGATACTAGTGGATACAACTGGACACCAGTGGCTAGGTCAAAGAGACTACAGACACAGTGGGTTGCGCAAGCAATATTGTATTAAGTCCAGATAAATGTTCAGTCAATATGATAAATGGTAATAGCAGAGCTGATACTCTGCGACACAGCATGCAAAGTCACTGAGCAATGAGTGCACAAGACCCGGACTCTTGCAGGGTGGAGGAACACACTAGCTGGCTGGAGTTCTTACTTCACCGCAGGTGTAGTCAGGCAGAGGTTCCTGAAGTCAAGTGTTCAGCAGTCACTCGGTCAGCAGGCAGGGATCCAGACGTGAGGGTTGGCAGAGGACTCCGCCGTTAAGAGAGGACCAACAGGGATAGTAAGTCCAGGCTTGGGACTGCAGAGGCACAAAGTCCAATACATAATACACAAGCAATGAATCAGAGCAGGTGCTGGCTTTATATACAGCTTTGGCAGGAAGCAAGATGGCCGACGTGAAAGCATCAAGATCCATGTTAACTAAGGGCAAGTCTAAGGGCAAGAGAAACAGATTCCAGGACTAGATACTGGCATTACTCCCACCTCAAGAACGGCCTCCGGACGACCCTAAACCAGGCTTGCCAGGGTACCTTTGATGGAACTGCTCAATCAGTCGGGAGGCGTTTATATTATCCACGGGTTCCCAGGAATTCTCCTCTGAGGAATAGCCTTGCCATTTAATCAAATACTGCAGTCGATTTCTGTAGATTCTTGAATCCAGAATCCTCTCAACGATGAACTGCTCTTGACCATCCACAAGAACGGGATCTGGAGGAGGAGATGAACGTCCTGGAAAAGGATTTGGTACTACAGTCTTTAGTAGGGAAGTATGAAAGACAGGATGTATCTTCAGTGTTCTTGGGAGTTTTAAGCGACATGCAACAGCACCTACCAGACCACTGATCCTATAAGGACCAATGTACTTCTGTCCCAACTTAGGGGAAGGGATCTTCATCTTTAAATTCTTCGTAGATAACCAGACTAAATCTCCTACCTTAAATGTTGGTGTTGGTTTGCGAAATCTGTCAGCTGCATTCTTGTACCTCTCTTGTGCGGAACCCAAAGTCTCTTTCAGAAGTTCAAGGTTCTGTTGAAGTGAAGAGATCTTATTGGCAACTGCTGGTAAAGATGTATCTACCGGTAATCTGGGAAGAATGCTAGGGTGATATCCCAGGTTAGCGTAGAATGGAGACTGTTTGGTGGAGGCACTCTGGGAGTTGTTATAAGAGAATTCGGCCAAGGGGAGTAGCCTTACCCAATCATCTTGCAAATGGCAAACGTAGCAGCGAAGGTATTGCTCTAGTGTTTGGTTGGTACGTTCTGTCTGACCGTTGGACTGTGGATGGAAATCAGAAGATAAGTTAACTTCTATGCCTAATGCTGAACAAAAGCTTCGCCAAAACTTTGAAGTAAATTGAACTCCACGGTCAGAAACAACTTCATCCGGAACCCCGTGCAGGCGAAAGATGTTCTGGATAATTAGGTCAGCAGTGTCCTTCGCAGAGGGTAAACCGGAACAAGGGATGAAATGGGCCGCCTTGGTCAGGCGATCGACCACCACCAAAATCGTACTCTTTCCCTCAGAAAGGGGCAGTTCTACAATAAAGTCCATAGAAATGGATCCCCACGGGCGAGACGGCACCGGCAAAGGCTGTAACAGACCAGTAGGGGAGGCACGTGGAACCTTGAATTTGGCACATACCTCACAAGATGAAACGTACTTCTGGACATCCTTCCGAAAACCTGTCCACCAGAAGAAGCGAGATAAGAATTCTTGAGTCTTCTGAATTCCTCTGTGCCCTGCAACCTTGGAATCATGAACCAATCTCAACACTCAACCTCACAGCTTCAGGAATGTAGAGGCGCCGTTCCCGGGTCCAAACTCCATTCCTAAAAAGAAGGCTTACCTCATCAGATGGCTGAGACAGGAAAATATCAGAGTTGTAAGCTTCTTTGATGACCTGCAGCAAATCTTGATTCTGAATGACTCCTACAAAATTGCAATCAGAAAGTATGGTCTTAGGTGGAGCATCTGGAACAGCGTCAATGGAGAACATCCGGGATAGAGCATCTGCTTTTCCATTGCGAGAACCTGGTCTATAAGAGATTGTAAAATTGAATTGATTAAGGAAAAGACTCCAGCGGGCCTGCCGTGGAGTCAGGCATCTTGCTGACCTGATGAACTCAAGGTTGCGGTGATCCGTGAGGACCACGATCGGCTGTGAGGCTCCTTGCAGAAGATGTCTCCACTCCTTGAAGGCGGCGATGATAGCCAGTAATTCTTTATTTCCTACATCGTAGTTCTTTTCGGCAGGAGACAGTCGCTTGGAAAGATAAGCACAAGGATGAAGTAAATTCTTCTCACCTGTTCTTTGGGACAGTATAGCCCCGGTGGCACAGTTTGAGACATCCACTTCAATAATGAAGGCGAGTTCCGGGTCAGGGTGGATCAGTACTGGTGCTGACGTGAACTCGGTCTTGAGCCGAGAGAATGCTTCTTGGGCTTGAAGGGACCAAATAAATGCTGTCTTCTTCAGTGTCAACCGGGTGATGGGCAAGACGATGTCAGAGAAGTTCTTGATGAAACGTCTGTAGAAGTTAGCAAACCCGATGAAACGTTGGACCTCTTTGACGTTCTTGGGGATTGGCCACTCCTGAATCGCCTTGATCTTGCTGTTATCCATACTCAGACCCTGTGGAGAAATTACATAACCTAAGAATTGGATCTCCGACTTGTGAAATTCGCATTTCCCCAGCTTGATGTACAGCTGGTGTTCCCTCAACCGCTGCAAGACAGTCTTGACTAGAGTTGAGCGAAACAGGTCGAAAAATTTCAAAAGTCGCCGACTTTTGTCAAAGTCGGGTTTCATGAAACGAAACCCGACCCTAGGATGAGGTCGGCCACGAGGTCGGCGACTTACGCGCCAAAGTCGCGTTTCAAAAGTTTGTTTTGCGCTCTTTTACAGCCAATCAGGATCCACGGACACTGTGGGCAACGTGATGACATAGGCAGGGGTCACCACCATCTTTCAGAAGGGCATGCAAGTGATTGGCTTGCTTTGGTGGGCGTCACAGGGGGTATAAAAGGGCGTGCACGCCGACCGCCATCTTACTTCTGCCGATCTCAGTATAGGGAGAGGTTGCTGCTGATTCTGTAGGGAGAGCGTTAGGCAGGGAAGAAGACAAAAAAACTGCTTCTGCTGCTAGCGATTTGGCCTGCACAACACACAAGTCACTATGTGTGCAGTGCAAGGGGAGGCTATATTGTGGTGTATCAGTGGTGTTGGTTGTTGGGCTGCCTTTTAAGGCTTCCTGACAGGCTGGCATTGCTGTTTACCCACTGCTCCGCAAACTGCTTTTTTAAAAGCAATCCCAATTTTTTTTTTTGTCCTGCTGAGAAGAAAAAAAAACTGCTTCTGCTGCTAGCAATTTGGCCTGCACAACACACTAGTCACTGTGTGTGCAGTGCAAGGGGAGGCTATATAGTGGTGTATCAGTGGTGTTGGTTGTTGGGCTGCCTTTTAAGGCTTCCTGACAGGCTGGCATTGCTGTTTACCCACTGCTCCGCAAACTGCTTTTTTAAAAGCAATCCAATCTCCCTTATCCTGTAGTCACTTTGGTCAGAGCTGTGCCATCGAGCCTGTCACATAGCGCTCAGATATTCATTGGGCCTCACACAATCCACAAGTGTCCAGTGTCCAAAAGTGTGTGCAGAGATTCAAAATCTCCCTTATCCTCTCGTCACTTTGGTCACAGCTGTGCCATCGAGCCTGTCACATAGCGCTCAGATATTCATTGGGCCTCACACAATCCAAAAGTGTCCAGTGTCCACAAGTGTCTGCAGAAATTCAAAATCTCCCCTGTCCTATAGACACCTTGTACCTTGTTTTACATTACTATATAGTTTGTTGGATTTTGTCTACATTTCTACCAAAAATGAGGAAGGCTGGTGGAAGAGGCCGTGGAATTGGGCGGGGGTTGGCAGCTGGTAATGATGGTGTTGGTGGTGGATCTGATGGTAGTGGCAAGAGCAAAATAGGACCGAATGCAGGAGGTGTTGAGCCTGCGTCATTGTCTGGCTACATAAGGCCTCGAACGCTTAGTTTTCTAGGAGTTGGCAAACCGCTTTTAAAGCCAGAGCATCAGGAAAAAGTTTTGTCTTACATTGCTGACTCAGCCTCCAGCTCTATCGCCTCCTCTTCTTCAGTTGTAAAAAGTAAAAGCACTGAGTCGTCATTGGAGGCTCATGTTCATGAACCACACCTTTCCTTGTGTCCTTCACCCCAACCAAGATTGAAGGATGACGCAGGCCATACTACTGATTACTCCATGGAGCTGTTTTCACATACCATGCCTGGATTATCAAGTCAAATGGTGAATTACCCAGGCCAAGATGAATCTGACATGGAGTGCACTGATGCACAGCCGCTGATGGATGATTCTGCTGGTACATTCACTCAGAGCACTACATTGTCCTCGCAGTGTACAGAGCCAGATTCTGACCCTGATGAGACTCAGGTGCCCCTTCCCGCACACTATACCACCTTACACGGTGACACAGAGGAAGGTGCACATGACATAGAAGAGGAGGTGATGGATGACCCAGTTGTTGACCCAGATTGGCATCCATTGGGGGGAAGAGGGTGCTGCTTCCAATAGCTCAGATGAGGAGCATCCACAGCAGACATCGACATCGCAACAGCTGTTATCTGGCAGGCCCGTAGCACTCCAAAGACAGGTTCCAAACATCAAAAGAGTTGCTGGACAGCTTGTCCAGAGGGTCAAAAGATCACAGCGTGCTAGGCCGCAAAATGTCTGCCAAAGTAGGAAGAGTGCAGTGTGGCACTTTTTTGAACAAAATCCTCATGATCAGGCCAAGGTTATCTGTAAGAAGTGCGCAAAGACCTTTAGCCGAGGGAAAAATCTGAAAAATTTGAATACCAGTTGCATGCTTAGACATTTAACCAGCATGCACTTGCAAGCGTGGACACAACACCAAACCTCAAGTGCCACATGTGCAACTGATCACAACGAAGGTAGTCAGCAACGCTACATTGTTTCCCCCACTGTAAGCCCACCGGTGAGCACAGCAGCAAATGTTGAGGTGTCGTTGCAAGGCCACAGCAGTCAGGGAATCCCACTGTTATATCAACGAAAGACTGATTCTAGGCCATCAGAAAGAACACCAACTCCATCACCATCATCAACCCTCTCTCAGTCCGCCCTGTCCACCGCTACTTCCACCATATGCAGCTCTCAAGTCCAGCTCACCCTCCCAGACACTATGAGTAGGTCAAGAAAGTACTCAGTCTCTCATCCGCGTACACTGGGTTTGAACGCCCACATTGCCAAACTAATCTCATTTGAGATGATGCCCTTTCGGTTGGTGGAAAGCGCAGCTTTCCGCGAACTCATGGCCTATGCAGTACCACGCTATGACCTACCCAGTCACCACTTCTTCTCTCGCAAAGCCATCCCAGCCCTCCACCATCATGTGAAAGACCGCATTGTCCATGCACTCAAGCAGTCAGTGAGCGGAAAGGTGCACCTCACAACTGATGCATGGTCCAGTCGGCATGGCCAGGGCCGTTACGTGTCCATCACTGCGCACTGGGTTAATGTGGTGGATGCAGGGTCCACAGGGGACAGCGGTGGTGGGACAGTGCTGCCTAGCCCACGGTATAGGAAACAGTTGGCTGTAGGCGTTCGACACTCCTCCTCCTCCAGAAGCGAAAGCTCGTCCACAGAGCGCAGTCGTACGAGCACTCCATCTGTAGCTGCCACTGTTGCACACGATGTGTCCCCCTATCGAGCAGCTAGTGGAAAGCGTCAGCAGGCTGTGTTGCAGATGATGTGTTTGGGCGACAGACACACCGCCGAGGTGCTGGCCGAGTACTTGAAGCGACAAACTGAGTCATAGAATCATAGAATCGTAGAGTTGGAAGGGACCTCCTGGGCCATCTGGTCCAACCCCCTGCTCAAAGCAGGATTCGCTAAATCATCCCAGTCAGATGTCTGTCCAGCCTCTGTTTGAAGACTTCCATTGACATGGAAGTACACTGAGCAGTGTACATCTGGCTGTACTGGCTGGGCAGTGTACATCTTGAGGCAGGCAAGGTAGTTAGTGATAACGGCCGTAATTTTGTGGCAGCCATAGCCCTTTCAAAACTCAGCCACATACCTTGCTTGGCTCACACCTTGAACCTGGTGGTGCAGTGCTTCCTCAAAAATTATCCGGAGTTAACAGCCCTGCTCCAGAAGGTGCGAAGACTGTGCGCGCACATCCGCCGGTCGCCTGTACACTCTGTTCGTATGCAGAAGCTGCAGCGATTGCTCCACCTTCCCAACCACCGCCTCATTATCGACATTGCAACAAGGTGGAACTCCACCCTGCACATGGTGGAGCGGCTTTGCGAGCAGAGGCAGGCCATAATGCATTTGTGGGAGGATACACGGCCAGGCACTTTGAGAGCAGACATGGAGTTGACAGGTGTGCAGTGGTCAAAGCTGAAAGACCTCTGTAAAGTCCTTCAGTGTTTTGAGGAATGCACACGGCTGGTAAGCGCAGACGACGCAATCCTAAGCATGAGCATCCCACTTATGCGTCTGCTCATGCAAACTTTGACACACCTTAAGGAGCAGGCTTCTGCAGCCAATGTTGATGAGGAGGAAGAGGAGGAGGGAATCCTTGATGACATTCAGCCATTGTCTGCTCAGGGACCTCTCCTGGACGAGGTGGAGGAAGAAGAGGAGGAGGAGGAGGAGGATGATGGGGATGATTACTTAGGGGAGGAGGATGCATCTCGTGGGGCAAGTGAAAATGTTGGCGTGGCAAGGTCTGGTACAGGGTTTGTGCGTGACTGGAGGGATGTGGATTTGCCAGAAAGTGCTCCTCCACCCAGCACTCGCAGTGCATCATTGACACCGGGAACATTGGCCCACATGTCAGATTATGCCTTGCAGATCCTAAAAAGGGACCCCCGCATTGCCAAAATGATGAACGATGACGACTACTGGTTGGCCAGCATCCTGGATCCACGCTATAAAGGCAAATTACAAAACATCATGCCACAGGAGAACCTTGACCTAATATTGGCTAATAAACAAGCAACTCTGGTAAATCGGTTGCTTGAGGCATTCCCAGCACACAGCAGCGGTGATGGTTCTCACACGAGCCGTACGGGCCGGGGGCAGCTTGGCAGAGGTGTTCGTGGTGCACACAGCAGAAGTGGCGTTGGAGACAGGGGTTTCATGACAATGTTGTGGACTGATTTTTCAAATACCGCTCACACAACTGGTAATACTGCATCGATGGAAAGTGACAGGAGACAGCAGTTGTCAACTATGGTAACAAACTACTTTTCCTCCCATATCGATGTTCTCCCACACAGGTCATTCCCCTTTGACTATTGGGCCGCTAAACTGGACACCTGGCCTGAATTGGCCCAATATGCCTTACAGGAGCTCGCTTGCCCAGCTGCAAGTGTGCTATCGGAAAGAGTCTTCAGTGCAGCTGGATCAATCCTGACAGAAAAAAGGACCCGTCTGTCAACCCAAAATGTGGATGATCTAACCTTCATTAAAATGAACCATGCATGGGTTTCCAAGGATTTTGTCCCACCTTCCCCTGATGACACATAGGGTGACAAAAAAATGGCTTGCTTTGGTCCACCTCTTCCTGGGACTTCACCTATTTCGCCTTTTGCATCAGTTGAATGTCCAACATCAACATATGCCACTTTCTAAAACTCCCTAACTGTGCTGCCTCCCCCCCCCATGGCCGGGGTCACCACCTAGCGCACGACACCGTGCGAGTGCCGTTGCCCTGGACAGGTGGGTAGGCCGACTCTTGGGCGCGGGCACTGGCACAGGGTCCCTCATAGTGCAATCAAGTGTCTCTGACGGTGGTGGTGCACACCCGCCGTCAGACACACCGCTGTACTATGAGGGGCCCAGTGCCAGTACCGACGCCCACGAGTGGGCCCCCCTTGCTTGGGCAGGGCCCCAGCATTTGCAATCTTTACCTCTACCTGCTCCTCCGCTGTGTTATCTGGGCCGTCAAATCCATACTGTGCCTGACACCGTCTGAGCCTGCCTCCTGAGACATATATTTTGAATGTGTACGCTATCCATACATGTTATCCGGGGAAACGGTACCCTTTCAAACCTTTGTGCAATCACGTGCAATCCATACTGGGCCTGACACCGTCTGAGCCTGCCTCCTGAGACATATATTTTGAATGTGTACGCTATCCATACATGTTATCTGGGGATATGGTACCCTTTCTAACCTTTGTGCAATCACGTGCAATCCATACTGGGCCTAACACCGTCTGAGCCTGCCTCCTGAGACATATATTTTGAATGTGTACGCTATCCATACATGTTATCTGGGGATACGGTACCCTTTCTAACCTTTGTGCAATCACGTGCAATCCATACTGGGCCTAACACCATCTGAGCCTGCCTCCTGATGTATAGACATATATTTTGAATGTGTACACTATCCATACATGTTATCTGGGGATATGGTACCCTTTCTCACCTTTGTGCAATCACGTGCAATCCATACTGGGCCTAACACCGTCTGAGAATGATAGATGGGGCCCACCATACACTGGAACATTCCAAAGGTGGACATCAGACACTGGAGCAGCATTTACAGGGCCCATTATACACTAGAGCATTAGAAATGGGGCCCATTATGTTTGGAGCATTATTTGGGCCCATAAGACAGTAGAGCTTCATCCATGGGGACCAACATATACTGTAGCATTATGTGGAGCTCATCATATACTGTTTCAAACATTATATGGGACCAATGATTCTGTATGGAGAAATAGATGGGCCTCGTCATGAGATGTAAAAAGTGAGGTATTTTTCATTGTACTATACCGCTATTTCTCTGCCGTATCGGAGCATGATGAGTTGTGGTATGTGTTAAAGGGGCGCTCTTTCGCCCAGGGCACATGAAAACCTGGAGCCAGCCCTCCCCCCCCCACAGTCTGTAGCCAAATAACCCCCATTTTTTTCAGTCAG
Source organism: Dendrobates tinctorius (assembly GCF_039654945.1). Classification (NCBI taxonomy): domain Eukaryota; kingdom Metazoa; phylum Chordata; class Amphibia; order Anura; family Dendrobatidae; genus Dendrobates; species Dendrobates tinctorius. The sequence continues at coordinate 35,180,658 of NW_027361733.1, forward strand.
TGCGTATCTTGTATTATGAAGTTAATTAAGGTTGACAAGCTTAAGTAAGAAGAATTGATGCTTTTGGCATTCAAATGGGCACTGTAGGTGTGTTTCCTGTCCTCCTCTCACTGCCGACTTTTATTCCCCATTGACTTACATTGGGTTTCGTGTTTCGGGACGACCCCGACTTTTCCCTATAATCGGACGATCTTGCTCGACCCGACTTTTAGAAAAGTCGGGTTTCACAAAACGAAACGCGACCCTAAAAAACCAAAAGTCGCTCAACTCTAGTCTTGATGTGTTGCTGATGTTCCTCCGTGGAGCTAGAAAAAATCAGAATGTCATCCAAATAGATTACGACAAAAATATCAAGAATGTCTCTGAAAATATCATTGACGAGATGTTGGAATGTTGCTGGGGCATTGCAAAGTCCAAATGGCATGACCAAATACTCAAAGTGTCCATATCGAGACCTAAATGCTGTTTTCCATTCATCTCCAGGTCTTATACGGACTAGATTGTATGCCCCGCGTAGGTCCAATTTTGAAAAGACCTTGGCCTGACGAACTCTTTCGAGAAGCTCCGGAATTAATGGCAGGGGGTAGCGGTTCTTGATGGTTACCTTGTTAATTTCCCGGTAATCAACACAGAGTCTGAGGGATCCATCCTTCTTTTTAACGAAAAAGATGGGTGCACCGGCTGGAGAGGATGAGGGGCGTATAAACCCCTTAGACAGGTTCTCGTTGATATCTTCTTTGAGAGTCTTGAGCTCAGGACCGGACAATGGATAAATATTACCAAAGGAATGGTAGCAGCAGGCAGAAGCTCGATTGGGCAGTCGTAAGAGTGGTGTGGTGGTAATTTATCTGCATTCTTTTTATCGCACACGTCCGAAAATTCTTTATAAACTGCCAGTAACTCTAGGTCTGATGGTGGGTTGGCCGGAGATGGATCAGTCGATTTCTCAGAAGTTACCTCTTTAGCTGGGAAGCACAATCTCTTAGTCTCCCAGTCAATGATGGGATTTTGAGCCTGCAACCAGGGTAAACCCAAGATAATAGGGAAATGTGGAGAGGAAATCAGAAGGACGGGCAATTTCTCCTGGTGATCATCTCCCATGAGGACCTTCAGTGGTTCAGTTTGCTGGTCTACAGGCCCCGAGGTCAAAGGGGACCCATCCACAGTCTCCATCAGAATTGAAGACACTCTTCTCTGTGATCGGATTCCATATTCCTTAGCAAAAGAAGTGTCCATGAAGTTACCGCTAGCCCCAGAGTCTATCATGGCAGAACTGTTCACCCAACGGGAGTCAATCCAGATCTTGATAGGAAGGTAACAATGTGAATCTTTTTTCTTATTGCAAGGGTATGAAACTGCAGAAGATAGAATAACAGCATTAATGGGTAGTATCGTTTCGGATGTAACAGAGTTCATATCTGAAAAGTCATAATCAGGAGCGGTTGCTGCAATTTCGGGTGGCCCTGATTCGGAAGTCATGGAGTATGATTCAGAGAAGTCGCGTTCTACCACGGCTGCGGTTGTTCTGCGAGAACGATTGGGGCAGTTGATAATAAAATGTCCTGACTTCCCACAGTAAAAACATAAATTCTCCTTGAAGCGAAATTTCTTCCGTTCGTCACTTACTCGACTTCGTAGGGAATTTACCTGCATCGGCTCAGGTGTGGACTCCTGAGGACATGGGTCCGGAATCTCCTTAGGAAGGAAAGGAAGAAGCGATTTATTGCTGCGGTTCATCTCAGACCACCTTTCTAGTTTTCGTTCGGAGATGCGAGCGTCTAGGCGAATACAGTGATTGATGAAATCACCTAGAGCAGTGGGAGCCTCCGCACGTGCAAGCTCGTCCTTGATAGAACTGGACAACCCCTTCTTAAATATAGAGTACTTCGCTGCACTATTCCAGGTGGTGTCCTGAGCCCACCTTCTAAAATCCATAGCATACTCAGTCACTGGGCGTTTACCTTGATGCAAATTCAACAGGGCCGTCTCAGCTGTAAGGCCACGGTTCAGATCGTCAAACATCTGCCCCATGGCGGTGATAAACATATTGAAGTCATTCAGACATGCATCCTGTGATTCTATCAGAGGGTTTGCCCAGGCAAGGGCCTTATTAGTCAGCAACATGATGATAGTCAATACTTTGGATCGGTCTGTAGGAAACTGTGTGACATGTGCAGCAAAGTATAAACGACACTGGTTCAGAAACCCACGGTACTTGTCTCGGTCGCCACCAAACCTAAATGGCGGTAGTTTGGGGATGGTAGGAACAGAAGCCTGAGATTGTGCCTCCAGAGCCGCAACTCCGCCACGCAATTCCTGAAGGGTCTGACTGAGCACTTGTATATCATATTTAGTCTGCCTCTCTAGGCCTTCTATTCTGCTCTTCCATGTCTGCACTTCAGCGTGTACAGTGGCAGAGATATTATTTAGCTTCTTAACACGCACTTCTAAAGTCTCTGACCCAGTGGCATCCATTTTTAAGGCTTCTGTATCCTGTCACAATACTAGTGGATACAACTGGACACCAGTGGCTAGGTCAAAGAGACTACAGACACAGTGGGTTGCGCAAGCAATATTGTATTAATGATCTGAATGCAATATAGCATATAAGTCCAGATACATGTTCAGTCAATATGATAAATGGTAATAGCAGAGCTGATACTCTGCGACACAGCATGCAAAGTCACTGAGCAATGAGTGCACAAGACCCGGACTCTTGCAGGGTGGAGGAACACACTAGCTGGCTGGAGTTCTTACTTCACCGCAGGTGTAGTCAGGCAGAGGTTCCTGAAGTCAAGTGTTCAGCAATCACTCGGTCAGCAGGCAGGGATCCAGACGTGCAGGTTGGCAGAGGACTCCGCCGTTAAGAGAGGACCAACAGGGATAGTAAGTCCAGGCTTGGGACTGCAGAGGCACAAAGTCCAATACATAATACACAAGCAATGAATCAGAGCAGGTGCTGGCTTTATATACAGGTTTGGCAGGAAGCAAGATGGCCGACGTGGAAACATCAAGATCCATGTTAACTAAGGGCAAGAGAAACAGATTCCAGGACTAGATACTGACACTCAGGTAGGTGGAAACAAGACACAAAGTGCACAGAAAAAGATCTGTGTATGCAACCCCCAGAGAATGCAGAAACAGGACAGTACCTGGCACCTCAGCAGCAAGACACTGACTGAGGGAAATAGTTGCTCAGGCAGCTTCCACTGGGTGGAGCTGCCTTAAATACAAGAGGCCTCTTGGTAATTGGCTGGAGACACCATAGGCAGGTGCACACTGATTCTATAAGAACCAGAGCGTGCCGCCACCTCCACCTTATGCACACAGCCAGGAAGTATGCAGAGAGCAGGCAGGAGGCATACAGCATGGAGCCGGCAGAAGACAGGATGCACAGGAGGCCATGCAGTGATGCCGGCAGGGTTGTTACATATTCTAATTTTGTCAGAAGTGTGTGTATATATATATATATATATATTCACACACACACACACATACATACATACATACACACACATATATACATATATACTGTTAAGGGCTGGCGGAACACACCAAATAATAAGATGGTGTTTAGGTGCATTCGCAGCCCGGGGTCCACCGTGCAGAGGTGTTAACTGCTGCTCGGTAATGGCGGACGCGATATGGCGGTGCAATAACGGCACACACGGGGTTAACCTCACCCAAGGTGTACCGAGGCGAACTCTTATGACTTAGAGCCGCACTACCGCAAATAATAGATGCCATAGCCTGTTTTCGCTCACAGAGCTCGGCAGAGTAAGCGCTAGCGTAACGTCACAGGACTCAGCCCTTAGACAGCAGGACTGAAGTCCCTCTAGACCGCTAGCGCCCGACACCGCAACTGCGATACCAACAGGGATCAAATAAATGGCGTGTGCAAGTGTGCAGACGGCCGGTATGCACTGTGGCCTACAGGCTAGCCACTAGCAGGCGCTGACTCAGACTCTAAACCCTAACAACAGACATATCAAAGGGTAGGGGTTTCATAATGAGTCAGACACCAGATACATGCATTCATCTTCATACACACCAAACTATTTGAGTCTATCTTAGCGCATGGCCAAGCGGCCATGCGAACCTTTTATAGCTGCAGGCGTCCGTGATCCTCCTTGCTTCTCGGATGGGCCAATCCGAACACGAGCAGGACCTGAGCACATGACCTTTGATCTCCAATGGGAGATCACTCCACAGGCATGCTCAGTGGCCCGACATGAGGACTTAGTCCCTGGAGGATCTTGCTGCTGAGCAGCATGCATTGCCAAAGCTGAACCAGGGGTGGCAGCAGCAAGCAAACCCACGGAGCTGGTCTGGACAGAGCGCCGGGACCGACAAATTTGCTGAGCAAGCTCCTCTGCGGCTGGGGAGGAATGGGAGACCGTCGGAGGCAAGGCTCGGGATTCCCGCTGTGCAGTGCTGGAAATCCGACACCTAACATTACCCCCCCTCCTCTCTGAGCCTTGCTCCGCTCAAACTCTGCAATGAGAAGAGGAGCGTGGATATTCTCCACTGGCTCCCAGGTCCAGGCCTCTGGACCATGACCCTTCCAATCCACCAAGTAAAACTTTTTGCCCCGCATCACCTTGCATCCCACGATGGCATTGACCTCAAACTCGTCAGACGACAGATCTGATGTTCTGGCAGCTGGCTCAGAAAACCAGGACATGTGAACTGGCTTGAGGAGAGACACATGAAACGTGTCCGAGATAGCCAAGTGTGGTGGAAGGGCTAGACAGTAGACCACAGGATTAATCTGTTCGAGGACCTTGAAAGGACCGATGTAGCGTGGTGCGAACTTAGCGGATTCCACCCGCAGCCTGATGTTACGGGCAGAGAGCCACACTAAGTCGCCAGGGGCAAAGGTCAGAGCAGGGCGCCGGCGGGTATCAGCGGAGGACCTCATTCTCTCCTTGGAGGCCCGGATAGCATCCTGCGTGCGGTCCCAAATGTCACGTGCCTCCACCGCCCAGTCTGCCACCCTAGAGTCGGTGGATGACACGGGCATGGGCACGGGGACGTGCGGATGCTGACCGTAATTTAAGAGAAATGGGGTCTGACCGGTGGAATCGGCTACCACGTTGTTCAAGGCGAACTCCGCCCACGGCAGTAAGGACGCCCAATCATCCTGCCTAGCCGAGACAAAATGTCGCAGATATGTCACCAGGGTCTGGTTGGCTCTCTCCACCAGCCCATTCGTCTCAGGATGATAGGCCGAAGAGAGATTTAGCTCAATGCTGAGCAGAGAACAGAGCTCTCTCCAGAACCGAGAAGCAAACTGGGGACCCCGGTCACTGACAATCTTATCCGGCATGCCGTGTAGGCGGAAAACATGTTTAATGAACAATGCCGCTAGGCCTCGTGCCGACGGTAGCCGAGAGAGTGGTACTAGGTGCACCATCTTGGAGAAATGATCGGTGATCACCCAGATGACGGTGCTGCCACTGGACTTGGGCAGACCCACCACAAAGTCCATACCAACCATCTCCCAGGGCCTGTCCGCAACCGGCAGAGGATAGAGTAACCTGCCGAGAGGGCCGATTCTGGGCGCAAGAGACGCACGCCTGAATATAGTCCTTGACGTCACGGGCCATATGCGGCCACCAGTACGTCCTCGCCTGTAGTTCAGTGATCCGTTTGATCCCGAAATGACCTCCCACTCTGGACGAATGAGCCCACAAGAGGACCTCCGGTCGCAGATGGACAGCGACAAAAGTCTTGCCCGGAGGTACAGACTCAAGAGCAACCGGAGCCACGGTCCTCAGGCTCTCCGATGGGACTATCAGTCGAGGCTCCTCCTCCTCCTCTGATGACACCACAGAGCGAGAAAGAGCATCGGCTCGGATTTTCTTCTCCCCGGAGAGAAAATGTAGTGTGAAATGGAACCGGGAGAAGAACAAGGACCATCTGGCCTGACGAGAATTCAGCCGCTGAGCCGTCTGCAAATAGACCAAATTTTTGTGATCGGTGAACACCTGGAAAGGATGGCGAGCCCCCTCCAGGAGATGTCTCCATTCTGAGAAGGCCAGCTTCATTGCTAGCAACTCCCTGTCCCTGATGGAATAATTCCTCTCCGCCGGTGTGAAGGTCTTGGAGAAGAAGAAGCATGGGTGCTTCCGACCTTGCGAGTCCTTCTGGAAAAGGACCGCCCCAGCACCGACGGAGGAGGCATCCACTTTTAGAATGAATGGCTTATCTACATCAAGGCGATGTAGAATGGGAGCGCTAGCAAAATGGGACTTAATGGAGGCGAAAGCCTTGGAGACAGTCTCCGACCACAGTTTGGGGTTCGCACCCTTCTTGGTGAGGGCTACCACGGGTGCAACCAAAGTTGAGAAATGGGGAATGAATTGGCGATAGTAATTTATGAACCCCATAAAGCGCTGCACCGCTTTGAGAGAATGGGGTTCCTGCCAATCCATCACCGCCTGTAGCTTGGCAGGATCCATGGCCAAACCCTGGGCTGAGATGATGTAACCCAGGAAAGGCAAGGACTCCTGCTCAAACACACATTTCTCCAATTTGGCATAGAGGGAGTTGGCCCGCAGGAGATCGAAAACTTTGCAAACATCTCTCCGGTGGGAGTCAATATCTGGAGAAAAAATAAGAATATCATCCAGATAGACTACTACCGAGGTGGCAAGCATATCCCGGAAGATATCGTTCACAAAATCTTGGAAGACGGCTGGGGCATTACATAGCCCGAAGGGCATCACCAGATATTCATAGTGCCCATCTCTGGTGTTAAATGCCGTCTTCCATTCGTCCTCATCACGGATGCGAATCAGGTTATAGGCTCCCCGCAGATCAAGCTTAGTAAACACTCTCGCTCCCCGTAGCCTATCAAATAGTTCTGATATCAGGGGCAGAGGATACTTGTTCTTAATGGTTATGGCGTTAAGTCCCCTGTATTCGATGCACGGACGTAATTCCCCATTCTTCTTTAGGACAAAGAAGAATCCCGCTCCCGCCGGGGACACCGACTTCCTAATGAATCCCCTTGCCAGATTCTCCCTGATATACTGCGACATGGCCTCTGTCTCTGGGAGAGATAGGGGGTATACTCGACCCCGGGGAGGCTCAGTGCCGGGCAAGAGGTCAATAGGACAGTAGTAAGGGCGGTGCGGCGGAAGGATCTCCGCCGCCTTCTTAGAGAAAACGTCTGCATACTGCCGATATGGCTTGGGAAGCGAGGAGAGATCTGCAGGAACCTCAGAAGTAGCGACCTGAATGCAGTCCCTCAGACACCTACCCTCGCAGGACTTACTCCAAGCGAGGATTTTCCCCGAGGACCAGTCTATGTGGGGAGAGTGGGCCCGTAACCAGGGAACCCCTAGGAGGACCTGGTCCTTACCTTCTGGCATCACAAGGAGAGACAGCATCTCCTGATGAGATGGAGACAGTGAGAGTCTCAGTGGAGCCGTTTGGTGGGTGATTAGGGACGGGAGTGTCACCCCATTCACCACCCTAATGGTGACTGGCTGAGGTAGCAAGACCAGAGGGACTGCGTGTTGTTGAGCGAAGGCAGATGACATAAAGTTGCCCTCCGCTCCAGAGTCCACGCAAACCTCCACCATCAGAGTGGAAGACTCAAACTCTAACGCCCCTTTAAACAGGAGCTTGCAGGAGAAATTAGCTGTCTAGTAGACCCCCTCCGATAACCACTAGACGGGGCGTTTCCCGGCCGCTGTGGGCACAGGTTAGTGTGGTGCCCAGTCTGCCGACAACGGAAGCAGACTGGGGGTACCCGCACGGACCGGACCCTGGACCCAGTGCGGGACACCTCCATGGCCTCTGGAGGCTCAGGCGGTGGGCCGAGGGGTTCCAGCGGTCTGGCAAAATTCGGAGCCAACTTATAGCGTTGGCGGGACCTGGAGCGCTCCAACCCTCGCTCAGTGAAGCGAACGTCAATCCGGGTGGAGACTGTAATGAGCTCCTCTAGGGTGGTAGGCACCTCCCTGGTGGCCAGGGCGTCCTTGACATGATCAGCCAGGCCTCTCCAGAATATGGGTATGAGCACCTTATCTGGCCACTCCAGCTCAGAGACCAGAGTTCTGAAGAGGATGGCATACTGGATGACCAAAGACGAACCCTGGGTTAGCGCCAGCAACTGGAGTGCCGTGTCATGTGTGACCTGAGGTCCCAGGAACACCTGTTTCAGAGCGACCAAGAAGTGGGTGGCACTCTGTACCAGGGGATCCCCACGCTCCCACAGTGGAGTGGCCCATTCCAAGGCCCTGCCCGACAGGAGGGAGATGATAAATCCCACCTTGGCCCGCTCAGAGGGAAATCGTGTAGCCAGCAGCTCTAGGTGAATGGAGCACTGACTCACGAAACCCCTACACGAAGCACTATCCCCTGAGAACTTCTCGGGCAGCGGGAGGCGGGACAAGGTCGGGGCAGGACTGGCCGTGGAGACACGAGCGACAGCCTCTGTAGCTGCCTGAACGGCGACCGAGGTAACATCCGCAGCTGAGGTGGAACGCTCTAGCGCTGCCAACCTACCCTCCAGCTGCTGGATGTACCTATGCAGTCGTTGTTCATCCGCCATTATCGGCCAGACCCGGGCGCTAAGATAATGTTAAGGGCTGGCGGAACACACCAAATAATAAGATGGTGTTTAGGTGCGTTCGCAGCCCGGGGTCCACCGTGCAGAGGTGTTAACTGCTGCTCGGTAATGGCGGACGCGATATGGCGGTGCAATAACGGCACACACGGGGTTAACCTCACCCAAGGTGTACCGAGGCGAACTCTTATGACTTAGAGCCGCACTACCGCAAATAATAGATGCCGTAGCCTGTTTTCGCTCACAGAGCTCGGCAGAGTAAGCGCTAGCGTAACGTCACAGGACTCAGCCCTTAGACAGCAGGACTGAAGTCCCTCTAGACCGCTAGCGCCCGACACCGCGACTGCGATACCAACAGGGATCAAATAAATGGCGTGTGCAAGTGTGCAGACGGCCGGTATGCACTGTGGCCTACAGGCTAGCCACTAGCAGGCGCTGACTCAGACTCTAAACCCTAACAACAGACGTATCAAAGGGTAGGGGTTTCATAATGAGTCAGACACCAGATACATGCATCCATCTTCATACACACCAAACTATTTGAGTCTATCTTAGCGCATGGCCGAGCGGCCATGCGAACCTTTTATAGCCGCAGGCGTTCGTGATCCTCCTTGCTTCTCGGATGGGCCAATCCGAACACGAGCAGGACCTGAGCACATGACCTTTGATCTCCAATTGGAGATCACTCCACAGGCATGCTCAGTGGCCCGACATGAGGACTTAGTCCCTGGAGGATCTTGCTGCTGAGCAGCATGCATTGCCAAAGCTGAACCAGGGGTGGCAGCAGCAAGCAAACCCACGGAGCTGTTCTGGACAGAGGGCCGGGACCAACGAATTTGCTGAGCAAGCTCCTCTGCGGGTGGGGAGGAATGGGAGACTGTCAGAGGCAAGGCTCGGGATTCCCGCTGTGCAGCGCCAGAAATCCGACGCCTAACATATACATATATACAGCTCTGGCAAAAATTAAGAGACCACTGCACAGTTTTATAAAAATCAGCTTCTCTACGTCTGACTTCCATTCCAGGGTCATTTGAATTCCAACCTGAGTACACCTCATTCTACTTAATGTGCTTCTGATTAGATGATCAACCGAACCAAATCTTATTTAATGAAGGAAAGTATAAAAAAACCTACTGTGGTGTTCACAATCTTCTTGCAATAGGACAAGCTGGATGAAGGAAAAGTCTTGAGTGAGGCTTTAATAGCAGAGAGATGTGTGTCGCCCCTGAGGCTCAGTCACCACAGAGGTACTGCACCTTCTCCTAAGGTGTAGTGCCCCACCGCCTAGGTAAGTTGGGAACTCCTTTCCACACTCCAACACCTGCATCCCACACACAGGATAGTCCAGCACTGGTCACACTGCGGCTCATGCTTAGAGGGTAGCAGAGCACCTCTGGTGATTCCTTGCTTCGTATCACGAGATGTGCTGGGAGGTGGGTGGAGTAGAGATCCATATAAAAGAGTGGGAAAGTTTAGAATTGTAGGTCAGTCTGGGGTGAGTCCCAGAGAAGAAGGTCAGTCTGACAGGAGGTCAGGCGAGAGGAGTTCAGTTCTGAAGTTAGTTTTGAGTTCAGTTTAGCAAGAGTGCTGCAGCTGCCACAGTGATCTGAGCTAGCTGGCACAGGAAAGAGAAGAGAAGGAGAAAGACATAGAACTGCAACCTAAGGTTCCATAAGAGAGAGAAGGAACAGCGCGGAATGAACGAAGGAGTAGGAGAACAGAGAGTTCTGGGTTGGAAGAGGAACCCTGCCTATAGGTTCTCAGCGCAAGGCCAGGGCCCAGTCCCCGAGGTTGTATGGACAATTATGGTTCTGCAGCAGACACCGGCGGAGTAGTTGGCTGTAAATGCACTACTCCCGTCTAAGACTTGGGACACAACAGCAACACGGATAGAGAGCCGGGATCCAGGAGGTCCCTGATCAGGCTACAGCTGTCTGTCATACAAGTAAGGTTCTAGGAACATCTGACAGGAACTTCAGAGTACCACGGTACTGGAGCTCTTCACACTAAAGGCGCAATAGGGGAGTCGTTCAAGAAAGGTAAATGTTGGCGGAGTGTTGGAGAGGAGAACCCTGACTTGCCCGGGAGGTTGATTGAGTCTCTACCCCGGAGGACACAGCACGGAGGCAGGCACCAGTGGGTACCACAAACTGTGAGTAAAGCTTTGAAACTGCAGCCCTGGTGTCCTCCATTCATTCGCCGCTAACAGCTTCAGCACCGCTGCATCTGGGTACCAGCATCTATCCATTCTGCGCCTCTCCTCATCCATTGCACCCACACTGCCCTGGGACTACAGCTCCACCTGTGGGGAGCTACACCATCTTTGCTGCACCACACCATCAGTCCCAGCGGATCTGCATGCAGCGTTGGCTTAACATATCCCTTACCAAACACCACGGGTGGCGTCACGAACTATTCAACTAAACTATAACACTATTAACATCACCGCCATTGATATTGGGCGCCCAGGGCCACGGACCGGGTCACTGCTGCTGTGGCACATTCCCCCCCTGACACCGGCCCGGTACCGGGTACCCCGCTGCCCTGGGTGTGAGGGCGACCCAGATACTGTGAGCATCAAGTTGCCCCCATCCTTAAAATTTCCAAGACGGCAGACCATTACAAGGTCAAGCAGCAGACATTAGGGACAACAAAGCTACAGACCGTCAGAGGGCAAAAACGACTCTCCACTGACTGGGATGGCAGTCGTCTTTTTCAAATGTCACTCTTCAACCGCAGGATGACACAAACACAAACACATGGGCCATGCACAAAGTGAACAAGTCTGTGTGACAGTGTTCACACCACCAAAAGACTGAAAACACAGAAAACACAGTAAAACAAGCATATAAAAATACAGCAGGATGACAAAGTGGCCTTCAAAAGAAGTGACAAATGGCAGCTGGAGTGAAGTGCACGGCAAGAACAGTTCGTAACAGGCTCCTAGAGGCAGGGCTTAAGTCATGTAAAGCTAGAAAAAAGCTTTTCATCAATGAGAAGCAAAGGTGAGCCAGGCTGAAGTTTGCCAAAGACCATAAGAATTGGACCATAGAGGACTGGAGTAACGTAATCTTCTCTGATGAGTCTACTTTTGAGCTTTGCCCAACACCTGGCCGTCTAATGGTTATACGGAGACCTGGAGATGCGTAAAAGTCACAGTATCTTGCACCCACTGTGAAATTTGGTGGAGGATAAGTGATGATCTGGGGATGCTTCATCAAGGCTGGAATTGGGCAGGTTAAACTTTGTGAGGGACGTATGAATCAAGCCGCATACAAGGTTATTCTGGTAAAATAGTTGATTCCTTCTGCTCAGGCAATGTTCCCCAACTCTAAGGACTGTTTTTTTCAGCAGGACAATACCCTGTCATGGCCAGCCCAATCTCCACACCTAAACCCCATTGAAAACCTCTGGAATGTAATCAAGAGGCTGATGGATAGTCACAAGCCATCACACAAAGAACAGCTTAAATTTTTACACCAGAAGCAGTGTGAAAGGCTGGTGGAAATTATGCCATGATGCATGAAAGCTGTTATTAAAAATCATGGTTATATCACAAAATATTGATTTCTGAACTCTTCCTGAGTTAGAACATTAGTATTGTTGTTTCTAAATGATTATGAACTTGTTTTCTTTGCATTATTGCAGGTCTGAAAACACTGTTTTTTTTTTTAATTTTGACCATTTCTCCCTTTTCAGAAAAAAAAACATATTGCTTGGAAATTTGCAGACATATTGTCAGAAGTTTGTAGACTAAAAGAACAATTTACATTTTACTCAAAAATATACCTATAAAGAGAAAAATCAGACAAACTGAAAATTGGGAAGTGGTCTCTTAATTTTTGCCAGAGCTGTACATATATTGTGATGTAGTGACCCCTGTGACAGCTAGGGGGCGCTGTATGGGCTGCCCGGGACATGCATGTAGGCATTCCCTTGGTTATGATGGGAAAGTGGTGAGCAGCAGGATTATAAATGGCTGATATGTATCACAGGGGTGTGCGCCTTGTGATGGAAGCTGGATATGTATTAATCAGCAGAGATATACTGCTGAGGATTTGTTGCTGTGTATCAGGGAAGCTTCCAGGTGACTTAGTGAGATGGGTGAGACCAGTCACCTACAAACCCACCTAGGGGCGTGTGTCTGAATGCCCAAAGTAAAGCCTGTGTATGTGGCTGTATGTGTGGAATAGGACCTGTAGTGAGGTCATGACCATGTGATCCAAACCTCACCTGTGGGTGTGGTTATGTACCATATAATGTGCCTGAGGTCTGGTCACAAGGAGAGTGTGTACCTGAATGGTTCAGGGTGCAAGGTCCTGGAGGGTCAGTGTTGGGAGATTCTGGGAGAAGAATCGGATCCCTGAAGCATGTGCTGCGACCTTGGACATGGTGAGGCGTGAGTGTTGGACGGTCTCAGGAGGGGATGGACATCCTGAATAGCACCCGCTGAGGCCCTGGGCCTGGTGGCCGGTGTGATGGGAGACCCTGGGAGGAGGGTTGGATCCCTGAATAGCACCTGGTGAGCCCTGTGTGTTGGACGGTTCCAAAGTGGGGACGGACGTCCTAAATAGTACACAGACAGACCACATGTTTGCAGAGTCAGTGACGGCACTGCATTTGGGGAGCTACTGTCCGTCTGTGGATCTGGACTGTCAGTCTGCCTGGTGAGCAAGGCGTTGTCCAGGACGGTGATCCCAGTTCGGCAGCTTCCCTGAGAGAGTACGGACAGGAGTCAGCGTGCGGAGCAGGAGCTCCTAAGAGGTAACCCCGGACAAGGGGAAAGAACTGTTGGTGCTTGTGAGGTTCTATGAACATTAATGAACTGCTTGGCGTGCGGTCGCCCACGATCACTGGACAGAGAGGTCCAGCATGTTTTGGGACTGCAAGGAAAAGCCATAACCTGTAAATGTTCAGGACCATGTGTTAGGCCTATGAAGTGTAACATGGCCTACAGCGGTTTATGATGCTTGAATAAACCAAAATGGACTGTATGTGGAAACCTGTGCCTGACCCTATTAATCTGCTGCCAAGTGAGTGTCCCCCAATGCACTCAGTGAGCGCTATCTTATTATATATACATATATATATATATATATTGTGAGGGTTGTCATGCTCGGTAGAAGCCTTCAGGCAGACTCAGGAGCACATGCACGTAAAGCATAAACCACGGTGTTGAAAACAAACACAGCCCTCCGGGCACGACAGACGGGAACAGAACAAAAATGATAGCATACAGTCCTCCATGGTGTAGGGTCCTCCCGCACACTGCTCGGAAAAACCACTCCCAGTCCTTATTTCTGTGGGAAGTACAGCTTCTCCCCACAGCACCACACACAGCCTGAACCACAGGTCCAGGTATATATCACATGGCTGGTCACGTGATCGTGACATCACTGCAGGTCCTGCAGGGAAGAAGCGTATGGTGAACACCCTCCCACCCGCACTGCGGTGCTCACATAAAACCGGCCCATTAAAACTCTGTATACAGCTTCTCAGCACATAGTGTGCTGGAAGCACAAAAACACTCCGGTTTCATATTACTGACCACTGCAAGCGCCAGTGACTCAGTCACATATTCCCCCCCTCTGACCAAAGCCGGGTGCTTTGGCACCATCAGACACTAAAACAAGGAATTCGGCAGAGAGCATCCACGTTGCCATGTAACTTCCCTGGCCTGTGTTCTACATGAAATGAGAAGTCCTGAAGGGCTAAAACCATCTAATCACCCTGGCGTTCTTACCCTTTTTTTCACTCAACCATCTCAGCGGGGCATGGTCTGCCACTAATTTGAAGCTATGGCCTAGAAGATAGTACTTTAGTGTATCTACAGCCCCCTTTATGGCCAAGCACTCCTCCACAATTGCATAATTCTTCTCGCAAGAAGAAGCCTCATCAGTTCTGAACCCGGCTATGTACAGGTACCCGCAGCCCGGTCTTCCTCCTTACACTGCAGTATCAAAACATGCTGGAAGACAGTCTTGACAGTGGTTTTCCCCAACACAGCAGTGAGGCACACACTTTGAAATCGCAGTGATAGCCTTCCAACCACAGAAACATTCAGTTGTCAGCGTAAAAACATTAGCAAGTCTTGCAGCGCTGTAGTCCTGTGTTACAACCCCACCAAGGACAGCATCTGTAAAGAGTTTGTATGTTCTACCCTTGTTTGCGAGGGTTTACTCCCAGTAATTATTTTTCTGACCACACTACAAAGACATACAGATAGTAAATTTAGATTGTGAGTCCCAATGATGACAGTGCCAGTAATGTCTGTAAAGCGAATGTTCAATTACTGGCGCTATATAAGTGATAAAACCCTAAAAAAAAATGTAAAATAATGCTCACCAACACTCAGGTGGCACACATATCAGTTTCGTAGATTACTATTGTCAGAAAAATGTTAGGATAGTAACACGGGTAGTTGACTCAAAGACGGTGGAGGACTGCCAGTATCGGAGGCCTGTTACAGGCAACACACATGAAGGAGACCCAATGCGGAGGCTACACATTTACAAAAATTAGTGTCAGACACTAACAAAGTGGCATCAATTTTACCACTGTAGAAATAGTATAATAGGGACTGACAGGTCTTCCACTACACCCAACCCAGCAGATGGACACGCAAGCAGGACTGTTCACTTTTCCACAAATTATTGTTAACATCTCCAGCAGCAGCAGGCATATAAGCCGCACTAAAGAGATCAGAGACTGCATTAACACAAGAACAATGCAGCACACTAAAAACTATGGCATCCAGTAACAGAAGTTGTCAGTTGTCTTTGGATAGGACGTCACGTTAGTGGGTCACTAGTGCTTTCAGAAACATTAACATCTACCCAACATACACCTTGAGCACAAAGTATAATCCCCCTTCCTCCACCCCCTCGCTTTTTCATAGTCATGTTGCTCAGATAGTGTGCTAGGAACACACGATTAGCAGCTAAATATAGATTTTTTTACTCTGCACACAGCAGAATTTCAGCGGCACAAAATTAGAAGGTGAAATTTGATGTGATTAATCACGTTACTCACAGCAGAAAGAATTGTTTCAGTGTCGATGAGGCCTGTATGACAAAGAAGATCTGTTCCCAAAAATTTCAAAGTGAGATGTCCCCTACTGTATGTTACAGGCTGGCGGAAAGCACCAAATAATAAAGATGGTATTTTGGTGCGTTCGCAGCCCGGGGTCCACCATGCAGAGGTGTTAACTGCTGTTCAGTAATGGCAGACGTGATATGGCGGTATAATAATGGAACACACAGGGTTAACCTCACCCAATTTGTACAGAGGCGGACTCTGTTATCTCAAAGAGGCGGACTCTGTTATGTCACAGAGCCGCACAACCACCAAATAAATGCCATAGCCTGTTATTGTTCACAAAGCTCGGCAGTGTGAGCGCTAGCATATAGTCACAGAACTCAGCCCTTAGACCGCAGGACTGAAGTCCCTCTAGACCGTTAGCGCTTGGCATGGCGACTGCGATGCCAGCAAGGGTTAAATGAATTATGCGTGCAAGTGTGCACAGTGCCGCTCAGGTAGACACCACTAATCGCCCAGGGTTGGGCCACATGAGCGCACAGATTGCGCAAGGCGTTGCACCGGCATGGCTGTCACTTGCCACGGTTTGATAGTGACCTGCAGTGGGCGACACCATCGGACGCTAGTGTGCAGACAGCTGGTATGCACTATGGCCTATAAACTAGCCACTGACAGGCGCTGACTCGGACTCTAAACCCTACCAACATAAAGTACGTATTAAAAGGGAAGGGGTTTCATAATGAGTCAGTCACCAGATACATGCATCCATGCGCCATGCGACCCTTTTATAGCAGCGTCCTTCCGGGACCTTCCTGACTTCCTGATGGTCTAATCCGAGCTGGAGAAGGACCTGAGCATATGACCTCCAATCCCCAATGAGATCCACCGGCATGCTCAGTGGATCGAAAGGAACTTAGTCCCTGGAGTAGCTCGCTGCTGACCAGCCTGCGTTGCTGTAGCTGGACCAGAGGACCAGAGGTGGCAACAGCAACTAAACCTACAGAGCTGGTCTGAGCAGAGCGCCTGGATTGACGAGTCTGCTGAGCAGCCTCTTGTGCGGCCGGAGAGGAATGCGAGACTACCGAATGCAAGACTCGGGATTCCTGCTGTGCAGCATCCGGAACCCGACGCCTAACACTGTATGACATTAGTAACCAATTTTTTTTTTGCTTGATTTTTGGTGTGGATGAGGTCGGTATAACATTGACTAGATGATACAAAAAATTTCAAAGTGACAAGTCCCCTACTGTATGACGTTAGTAACAGAAGAATTATTTTGGGTGGGAATTTGAACTTACAACAGGATCAATAACAGGGCGGCTATGGGAAGTACAAGATCCAGGATCCAGCCTACAACTATTACTCATCTACCCAACACCAATTACCAGAGAACATTTGATGCTCATCAGAAGATAGGTGTAACAGATGCGTGTATCAAGCTAGGTATAAAAGATGCCCATGAGAAATTGGATGCCGAAGAAGCACGTAATCTAGAAGATAGCCTCCAAACAATTTAAAAGTGACATGTCCCCTGCTGTATGACGTTAGTAACTGAAGAATTTTTTGGGCCTGTCGATAAGGCCTGTGTATGATTGACTAGATGCTCCAAACAATTTCAAAGTGACATAATGTCACGGTATGTCTGGCTTTGTGTGACGTGACCCGACAATCGGTCGGTCACAAAACAACAAGACAGACAAGGGGACACCGGGGAAACAATTACAACGGTGGGCCCTATGATAGGAAATGGGGAAGTGGACACCTCCTGCACTCTCCTAAGGAAGAGCCCTGACTCTCCTCACATTCCCTTTACAGGTTCTTTCAACCTGTCGCCGACCAGGATACCTCAGTCCCTCACTTGCCCTGCACCTATCCCTTACTAGGGAACTGGCAAGTGCGGACACTGGTCCTCACCGCTGTACTAATAAACACCAGGGAAAATAACAGACAGGGAAAAACAAATAACAAAGTCACATGCACAGATGAACCATCAGAGCACGCTAACCTACATGAGTTGATAATTTTACATAGTTATCTAATCTATTCTAGAGCTTTTGTTAAAGTAGTTTTTGAAACGTCAGAATATAATGCTCGGCATTTGCTTACAACTTGCAGGACATATTGCTTTTGTTCTTCATCTTTTGTCAGAAGGTCGTTAAAGTCGGTTACTTCCTACCTCTTTTAATTTTTCTTTCCTAACTTTTGGATTTACAACCCGAGCGTGCTCTGATGGTTCATCTGTGCTACTGAGCAATTTATTAGCCATTAACAACTTTTCATTGTCTGTAATGGTGGGATCAAAAAACGATAATCCCACCAACTCTGCATTCAAATACCACAAATGGTTCGAAAATTTGGTCAGGGCTATTTCTGCAATGTTGTTGTCACATTCTTTATAGTCTAACAGACTATGCAAAATACCTAAATCTTAAAATACCTCAATTTGGATTTTTTCAAACTTTGAGCGACGAGCGGCACGGGTTAACGTCGTTTGATCGAGCTCAAATTTTGGCTATCTCAATATCTGGAAAGGGGAATCGTTTTGTGGGGTCCAGACGTACAAAATTCCGACATCGATTTTTTGCGGTCACCCTAATGTGCACACATAAAATTAGGGGGAAAAAATGACTGCTGTGCTGTGCTTACAAGAACGCCGCGCCTCTGAACTCTGCAACCTCCCCTCCCCTCAAACACGTAACAAATGTTCATGATACACCACCATTATCGTTGCTAAAGTGCTGAAAATATTTTTTGTGGCAACGCAAATATTTCCCACACTTACCGAATGTTACTGTTTTTTTCAGATTTATAAAATTTTGCTCGTGCTTCCGATCTCGAATCTGAATGTGCCATATTCGTGCCAAATTTATGTTTGGCAATCGTTTTCCAAACAAATTTGCTCATCACTAGTGGTGAGTTCTCCTTCAATGGAAGTCTTTAAACAGAGACTGGACAGACATCTGTCTTAGATGGCTTAGTCAATCCTGCTCTGCATTGAGCGGGGGGTTGGACAAGATGACCCTTGAGGTCCCTTCCATCTCTAACATTATGATTCTATGATTAATTCCTGCAGTACTCAGGGGTGTATGCCTTCTGGTCCAGGTAATTTGTCTACTTTAGTGATTTTGTGGCAGGCTCATACTTCTTGCTGGGTTAAGCAGTTCAAATGTAATTGAGAATTTCTGGTATCCCTGATCATGTTGTATGTGATGGTTTTCTTGTTTAAATCTTCTAGAGAAGAAGGTTTTATCTGGTGAAATAATCATCCTTCTCAGCAGCACATCATCCTGTGTAAACAGGAATGGCTCTGCCAAAACATTTAAATAGACATATAAGTGGTCCGCACAGCCCAAAAACAATTAGTGCCAAAAGGAAAAGATCAATCACTTGTAAAGTGAAACCCGTCTTCACAAATAGAAACTTGCTTAAAGTAATTTAATTTTATTGAGCCATCCCACACAAGACAGATTATGTCAACGTTTCGGCCGACATCAACATCATCTGTCTGGGCGCTCATCCGTGGGAAGTGGAGATCTGTACTGCAGCTCGTCAGTGTTCAAAAGTATAGCATGAAATATCACTGCTGCAAAGGAACAGCAGCGCTGAGTCCTGGGTTCAAATCCCATCAAGTACAACATCTTCAAGGAGTTTGTATGTTCTCCCTGTGTTTGCGTGAGTTTCCTCCCACACTCCAAGACATACTCCTAGGGAATTTAGATTGTGAGCCCCATCAGGGACAGTGATGATAATGTAAAGCAATGCAGAATATGATAGCGCTTTATAAGCAATGAATAATAAATAAATAAAAGGTTATCTGTCGCCATTTTTTTGCTTGTCCATTTGAGAGCAATATGAGGTAGGTGCAGAAATCCTGATTGCATTGATTTGTCACTTACTGTGCTGCTTGTTGCAGTTTTGATAAAAATAAGAATATGTGCACACATTGTGGATTTGTTGCGTTTCCGCATCGCTTTTTCTGAGTGGAAATGCTCCAAAAATGCAATGAATTACTTAAGCAGTGTTAATCAATGGCATTCCTGAAGTGTTGTGCACATACTGCTGAAATTTCCATCCTTATTTGCAGCGTTTTATTTTCCGCAGCATGTCAAGTCGTTTTGCAGATCTGCAGCGTTTTTCACCCATTGACTTCCATTGAGTCAGTCAAATCTGCAGCAAAAATGCAGGTGTAAAAAGGTTATTTTTGCTGCAGATTTGCTGCATATTTGTTGCCAAAAACGCTGAAGAATTGTCAAAGGAAATTATATCAAAAGGAGGAAGAGTGTGTGGGTGGAGAATGTGTTAGCAGATAATATGTGCATTCCTGTCTGTGTCTGAAGTGTGCGGCTGTCTGCGTGTGTGTGGACCCATACCCATAGTGATTGTACTTAGGCGTCGTCTGATGGGACTACTACTCCCATCCAGCTATGTCTGCTGTCACATATAACAGAGATAGCATGAGCCGATGATGGGAGAATAGTCTTATCATCCAGCGCCTGTGTTCAATTGTAAAAAAAATCAAAACATTGACATAATCACATACAATATACATACTCACCTAACACCTAATTCCTGACGCCCGCGTCTCTTGCAAGCAATCAAAAATAATAAGCCAACATATACTCCCTGTCTGCAGTAGTCCATTAAATACCAAGTGTCCTACGTCAATGTCACCCGGCCGCCGGCAATACACTGCGGGAGCGATTACCTCCTGTTAGTGTATCACTGCGTTGCCGTAAGAGTTCACCGGAGTACATCAACTGATCGGTTCTGGTACACTCACATACGGCACTGCTGTGTGAGAAAGTTCTTACACAGCAGTAGTGCCTTAAGTGAGAGCACTGGAGCTGATGAATTTCGGTGAACTCTCACGGCAGCGCAGTGATACCCTGCAGGAGCGATTAGTCCCAATGTGACTCTTCTACACGTGAGATTGGTGTGGGACACTTGGTATTAAATGGACTACGTCGGACAGGATAGTATTATACAGTGGGGAAAAAAGCATTTAGTCAGCCACCAATAGTGGAGGAAAGGGCCAACATACCACCATCAGTGTGTGCCAACTTTGTGAAGACTTACAGAAAACATTTGGCCTCTGTCATTGCCAACAAAGGATATATAACAAAATATTGAGATGAACTTTTGTTAATGACCAAATACTTATTTTCCACTATAATTTGCAAAATAAATCTTGCCAAACAGGTCAAGTGGGAAGAGCGAGGCCAAGTGCCAGAATTGATGGATCCATAAGATGCGCCATTTCTGGGGTGGCTGAGAGCTGATGCTTTTAGCCTTTGGGGGGTTGCCAATATACATGACTTCTTCCCAGGCTTTTAATATCAGCCCGCAGCTGTCTGCATAGTCTTTGCTGGTTCAATCTTATATTGGGACCTCAGGTCAATTTTTTTCTTGGGTTCCCCTGTAAACTAGCCAGTAAAGGCTACGCAAACAGCTGTGGGCTGTTATTAATAGCCTGGGAACCTTTATGGCTATTGGCTCCTTCCCAGAATATTAACATCATCCCTCAGCCGTCGGCTTTCCCTCTGCTGGTTATAATAAAAGGGTAATAGACATATTATATGTGGAGGCCAAATATCAACAATATATAATGGCCATGAAAAAAGATCAATAATATAAATCATATATCAAGATCCACATAATTGAGGCAGGACAAATGCAGGACAACTGCACATTTACTAGAAATTACCAAAAGAAGAAGCAGTCAAAGATCCATAAAACTATAATGTTTATTGAAAATAATAATAAAATATTAATAAATATGGACACACAGTATTTGGAAGGGGAAAAGGAACAGTATATAAATGAACACAATGGTCATGAGGGCCAACGAGGCTGCGGACACCCCGTCAGGAAAATAGAATGCAGAGCTAGATAATATAGCTGATAAAATCAAGGATATATAATATAATAGAGTAGTGTAACAAATCATATAACAAGTGCTGCTATCCTTCATAGGAAATATTCCCTGACAAAGTGCAAGATGCACAAATATAAAATTAGTGCATAATAAGCATCATGGCGGTAGCATGAAAACTGCATTGCTATACCTGAAATACGGGGGGAGGCAGCAGGGTCGGTCCTGTCCCCGACGCGCGTTTCGGAGCTGGAGGGCTCCTTCCTCAGGGGGCGTGGAGAGTGACACAACCATCTGGCTTTATATGACGCTCCCGCCGGAGGTCATCAAGGCGTGCATGCCGCCCACCATTAGCCAGCTTTTTCAGTGCTGCGGTGAAGCCGGAAACACGGGGGCCCACGTGATCCAGCTCTCCGGGCAAGGAACACCCACTGGCCAACCGACGGGTAGTGCGCACGCGCATGGACGACAACAGGCTGAAGCCGCCATATTGAAAAAGGGCAAAGAATGGGGCAAACATAAATAAATATAGAAAACGACTAAGTGTTTTGTAGAGTGTAACAAAATACATCGTTAGATAACAGACCAGTAGCCAAATATTATAGATAACAAATAAACTAAAGTTAGCACCAAATATATAACACTGGCCTATGCAAATAGCAAATGGCCTAAGCCACGGATAGATGGCCACATATAATGTGCATAATTACGCACAAATTTGATGTAAATAAACTAATTTGGCTCATAATTAACCAGAACCCAATGTTAGGTCTATAATATACAGAACCTAATCTCCATATATAGATGCAATTATCAAAATTTACGTACAGAAAGTTACTGCATAACAAAATGTAGTAAAACCATCAAAAAGGGCCACCCACACAAAATGGTAAAGTGCATATCAAAAGTATGATTACCACAAAATATACAAAATACACTGGGCTGTAATGTAATATAAACAGTAATAAATACATTATCACTGTAATATTAACAAATATATGCTGCCCCATATACACATATTAAAAAATATATTATTAGTGGACTGATAAGTAGTGCAAATGTCTCAAATTGTGTCAAGTTGAATAAGACAACAAGAGTATGGCATCCATTTAGCAGCTTTGTGTTGCCAGACGATCTACGAACTCTTTCCACAGTACCGAATGACATCCAATCGTATTCAGAATGCTATAATAATAAAAACAGAATTTAAAAACAGTGCTCATAGGTACCGACTCAAGAAAAAAACTACAAATATGGGGCATAAGAAATATTTTCATTTAGTCCATGTGGATGAATAGTATCTAAAGTCCAAATCCATCTCGTTTCGGACCTCGCCAAGCGATTAGACAATTTGCCACCCCTTATGTTAATGCTAAGAGCTTCAATGCCCCTTACTTTAAGGAGTGTAGCATTACACTGATGGAATTGCTTAAAATGCCTAGGCAGGGTCTTTAGGGTTAAATCATCATCACACGTGGCAGCAGCCCCTATACCCAGGACATGTTCCCTTGTGCGCACCTTCAACTGGCGTGTGGTCATCCCCACATAAATAAGTCCACAAGGGCAAGTAGCGTAATATATCACATACCGAGTGGTACATGATATACGCTGCTTGATAGAAAATGTCCTGGTACCATCATGATTGGTAAAAGAAGTACTCCTCTCAATATAAAGAATCATAGAATCGTAGAGTTGGAAGGGACCTCCTGGGCCATCTGGTCCAACCCCCTGCTCAAAGCTGGATTCGCTAAATCATCCCAGTTAGATGTCTGTCCAGCCTCTGTTTGAAGACTTCCATTGAAGGAGAACTCACCACTTCTCGTGGCAGCCTTTTCCACTCATTGATCAATCTAACTGTCAAAAAGTTTTTTCTAATATCTAATCTGTGTCTCCTCCCATTCAGCTTCATCCCATTGCTTCTAGTCTTTCCTTGTGCAAATGAGAATAAAGTTGATCCTTCTACAATGTGACAGCCCTTTAGATATTTGTAGACAGCTATTAAGTCTCCTCTCAGTCTTCTCTTTTGCAAACTAAACATTCCCAAATCCTGCAACCTTTCCTCATAAGACAGGGTTTGCAGACCGGTCACCATTCTGGTCGCTCTTTTCTGAACTTGCTCCAGTTTGTTGATGTCTTTTTTAAAATGTGGTGCCCAAAATTGGACACAATATTCCAGATGAGGTCTGACCAAAGAGGAGTAGAGGGAAATAATTACTTCACGTGATCTAGACTGTATGCTTCTGTTAATACATCCTAGAATTGCATTTGCCTTTTTTGCTGCTGCATCACACTGTTGACTCATATTCAGTCTGTGATCTATTAGTATACCCAAGTCTTTTTCACATGTGCTGTCACTTAGCCCTATTCCTATTAGGACAGGCTATGCATCTGCCACAGGGGAAGCATCCATTTCTCGTCGGTATATCATCCAAAAAGGTACGTAATGGGTGATCAACATAGTGACTGGCCACCAGCTGATCACGTAAATTCCTTGCTCTTCTAAAAGTAATAGATGGATATTCCGGGAGGAATTTATTCAAAATTGGATCAACCGCAAGGATTGGCCAAGCCTTTCTCATTACATCACGCATCATCTTATGTTGGGGATGAAAGGAAGTGATGAACCGAACAACGTCACTCCCCTCCGTCCTATTGCGCCTCCCATATAGCAAATCATTACGACTCATATGTTTGGCACGTTGATAGGCCCTTTTAACACTCCGTCTACTGTATCCACGAGATAAAAAACGAGCTTTCAGCTCATTAGCACGATATTCAAAGTCCATATCAGTGGAACAGATACGACGGAGACGTAAAAACTGCCCCACAGGGATAGCCTTAATAAGATGATGCGGGTGGCAAGATGAGGCATGAAGCAGAGTGTTACTGGATGTTTCCTTACGGTGAATATCCGTCTGAATAATACCTTCTGTATCTTTTCTAATGGAGACATCCAAAAAATTAATCCTTGACAGATCCCAAGTCAAAGTATATAAATTGTAGAAGGTCGATGGAGCTGCCCTGAAAGATAAAGAAGATATCGTCGATATAGCGTGCCCATAATTGGACACGCTCGATCAACCCCTGTTTATCAGACAGGAAGAGGTCCCTCTCCCACAGCCCCAGGAAGAGATTAGCATAGGATGGCGCAAAGGCCGCACCCATTGCAGTCCCCTGAAGCTGCAGGTAGAAGGACCCCTTGAACACAAAAAAGTTGTGTGTGAGAGTGAACTCTAAGAGTTCCAAGATGAGGTCCCTAAGTCCCACCGAAAGTGTGGAAGTAGTCAAGAAGAATTTAACGGCACGTAGGCCATCAGTGTGCTTGATGTTGGTATATAGGGACTCAACATCAGTGGAAACAAGAGAGTCACTCTCCATACAGAGTCCATCGACCTTCCGCAATAGATCTCCAGTGTCCTTGAGGAACGACGGGAGACTGGACACCAGCGGCTGGAGATGATGGTCAATCCATTTGTTGACGTTCTCAAGGAAATTCCCTCTACCAGATATAATAGGTCTGCCCGGCGGTGACCTGATGTCCTTATGAATTTTAGGCAAGAGGTACAATGTGGCTATGGTGGGCTCTTTTATGGTGAGTGCCGCGGCCAATTGTTTGGTGACAATGCCATTAATCACAGCCTTGTTGATAATCAAATTCAACTTAGCAGCAAAGGCCGAGAGGGGATTATATGTGAGTTTTTTATAACACACCGAGTTGTTTAGTTGACGTAGTGCCTCCTTCTCGTACATTGCTATAGGCCAGATCACTACATTGCCCCCTTTATCAGCCGGTTTTAACAGCACATCTGGAAGATTTTGGAGATACTTGAGCCTCACCCTCTCATCTTTGGTCAGATTGTCAACTCTGCCATATTTAGGAATTTTCTTAAATTCATCGGTCACCACACGTACAAAAAGGTCTATACTCGGACATGATGTAAATGGGGGGAATTTCACTGATCTCAACCGGATGGAGGGCGGAACCTTACCTCCCTCATCATCATGCTCAGCCACTAGCGTCTCCAAGGTTCTTATTGCCTCCTGCTCCTCTTCTGTGGGAAAAAGACATTGGAGATCATTATTAAAAAAATATCTTTTAAACAACAATGATCTAGCAAATAAATTAAGATCCTTTACTGCAGTAAAGGTATCAAAGCTAGAAGTGGGTGAAAAAGTAAGGCCTCTTTCCAACAAAGACAAATCCACCCTTGTGAGAACATGTTGACTTAAATTGATCACCTTATTATCCTTCTGATGAAAGTCAGATTGATTCATTTGGTGTCTTTTATAAGGGTGGAAAGAATGGTCACGTAGCCTACGAGACCCACCAGTACCATGAGAAGAAATCGAGACCAATGATGCATCCGATTGCCCACTAATAGAAGTAGCTGAGGTGCTAGAGACCGTACGATGTAAATTGGAGCTTTTATTATTTCTCCAAAGATAGACTTTCTTCATTTGATAGTCCTTATGGTCTCTGTTGAATTTAATCAATTGATTATGCTGGATTTTTTTGACTACCATGTCCTTGGTCTTATCCAATTCCATTTCAAACAATTGAATTTTGTCAAGTGGACAACCCTTGCGAATCTCTTCTTGGGTTGAGTCAATAGATTTGTCCAGCATCTCAATATTAGCAGAGTTAAAATTAATCAAAAGTTGTAGAAAAGTCAAGGAACATAAATTGGATGCCTCCTCCCATTTGGCGATGAAGACATCATCCTCAATGGGAAATGTAGGGATGACTTTAACTCTCAATCCCCTAGGGATCATTTTATTAGATACATATTTTTCCAGAAATAGCCTGTTCCACCATACTCTAGATCGCTTAAGAAGTAATGTTTTGACATGCTGCAACTTAATGTCCCAATTTGAGTCACCCATTTGTGGAACACTGCTCCCCCCAGAACCAAACACCTGGTCCACTTGATCGAGCCAAACTTTATCTCTTGCCCGAAAGTCCATCCTGTCCACAACCAGAACACCTGTGCATAACACAGTAAGAATGAAATATAATAAAAGGGTAATAGACATTATATGTGGAGGCCAAATATCAACGATATATAATGGCCATGAAAAAAGATCAATAATATAAATCATATATCATGATCCACATAATTGAGGCAGGACAAATGCAGGACAACTGCACATTTACTAGAAATTACCAAAAGAAGAAGCAGTCAAAGATCCATAAAACTATAATGTTTATTGAAAATAATAATAAAATATTAATAAATATGGACACACAGTATTTGGAAGGGGAAAAGGAACAGTATATAAATGAACACAATGGTCATGAGGGCCAACGAGGCTGCGGACACCCCGTCAGGAAAATAGAATGCAGAGCTAGATAATATAGCTGATAAAATCAAGGATATATAATATAATAGAGTAGTGTAACAAATCATATAACAAGTGCTGCTATCCTTCATAGGAAATATTCCCTGACAAAGTGCAAGATGCACAATGCAGTTTTCATGCTACCGCCATGATGCTTATTATGCACTAATTTTATATTTGTGCATCTTGAATGATCATCTTTTAATGATCTCCAATGTCTTTTTCCCACAGAAGAGGAGCAGGAGGCAATAAGAACCTTGGAGACGCTAGCGGCTGAGCATGATGATGAGGGAGGTAAGGTTCCGCCCTCCATCCGGTTGAGATCAGTGAAATTCCCCCCATTTACATCATGTCCGAGTATAGACCTTTTTGTACGTGTGGTGACCGATGAATTTAAGAAAATTCCTAAATATGGCAGAGTTGACAATCTGACCAAAGATGAGAGGGTGAGGCTCAAGTATCTCCAAAATCTTCCAGATGTGCTGTTAAAACCGGCTGATAAAGGGGGCAATGTAGTGATCTGGCCTATAGCAATGTACGAGAAGGAGGCACTACGTCAACTAAACAACTTGGTGTGTTATAAAAAACTCACATATAATCCCCTCTCGGCCTTTGCTGCTAAGTTGAATTTGATTATCAACAAGGCTGTGATTAATGGCATTGTCACCAAACAAATGGCCGCGGCACTCACCATAAAAGAGCCCACCATAGCCACATTGTACCTCTTGCCTAAAATTCATAAGGACATCAGGTCACCACCGGGCAGACCTATTATATCTGGTAGAGGGAATTTCCTTGAGAACGTCAACAAATGGATTGACCATCATCTCCAGCCGCTGGTGTCCAGTCTCCCGTCGTTCCTCAAGGACACTGGAGATCTATTGCGGAAGGTCGATGGACTCTGTATGGAGAGTGACTCTCTTGTTTCCACTGATGTTGAGTCCCTATATACCAACATCAAGCACACTGATGGCCTACGTGCCGTTAAATTCTTCTTGACTACTTCCACACTTTCGGTGGGACTTAGGGACCTCATCTTGGAACTCTTAGAGTTCACTCTCACACACAACTTTTTTGTGTTCAAGGGGTCCTTCTACCTGCAGCTTCAGGGGACTGCAATGGGTGCGGCCTTTGCGCCATCCTATGCTAATCTCTTCCTGGGGCTGTGGGAGAGGGACCTCTTCCTGTCTGATAAACAGGGGTTGATCGAGCGTGTCCAATTATGGGCACGCTATATTGACGATATCTTCTTTATCTTTCAGGGCAGCTCCATCGACCTTCTACAATTTATATCTGATCTGAACAACAATGATCTTAACATCAAGCTTACTTTGACTTGGGATCTGTCAAGGATTAATTTTTTGGATGTCTCCATTAGAAAAGATACAGAAGGTATTATTCAGACGGCTATTCACCGTAAGGAAACATCCAGTAACACCCTGCTTCATGACTCATCTTGCCACCCGCATCATCTTATTAAGGCTATCCCTGTGGGGCAGTTTTTACGTCTCCGTCGTATCTGTTCCACTGATATGGACTTTGAATATCGTGCTAATGAGCTGAAAGCTCGTTTTTTATCTCGTGGATACAGTAGACGGAGTGTTAAAAGGGCCTATCAACGTGCCAAACATATGAGTCGTAATGATTTGCTATATGGGAGGCGCAATAGGACGGAGGGGAGTGACGTTGTTCGGTTCATCACTTCCTTTCATCCCCAACATAAGATGATGCGTGATGTAATGAGAAAGGCTTGGCCAATCCTTGCGGTTGATCCAATTTTGAATAAATTCCTTCCGGAATATCCATCTATTACTTTTAGAAGGGCAAGGAATTTACGTGATCAGCTGGTGACCAGTCACTATGTTGATCACCCATTACGTACCTTTTTGGATGATATACCGACGAGAAATGGATGCTTCCCCTGTGGCAGATGTATAGCCTGTCCTAATATTGAGAGGAGTACTTCTTTTACCAATCATGATGGTACCAGGACATTTTCTATCAAGCAGCTTATATAATGTACCACTCGGTACGTGATATATTACGCTACTTGCCCTTGTGGACTTATTTATGTGGGGATGACCACACGCCAGTTGAAGGTGCGCACAAGGGAACATGTCCTGGGTATAGGGGCTGCTGCCACGTGTGATGATGATTTAACCCTAAAGACCCTGCCTAGGCATTTTAAGCAATTCCATCAGTGTAATGCTACACTCCTTAAAGTAAGGGGCATTGAAGCTCTTAGCATTAACATAAGGGGTGGCAAATTGTCTAATCACTTGGCGAGGTCCGAAACGAGATGGATTTGGACTTTAGATACTATTCATCCACATGGACTAAATGAAAATATTTCTTATGCCCCATATTTGTAGTTTTTTTCTTGAGTCGGTACCTATGAGCACTGTGGTTCTATTACCTGTTTTTAAATTCTGTTTTTATTATTATAGCATTCTGAATACGATTGGATGTCATTCGGTACTGTGGAAAGAGTTCGTAGATCGTCTGGCAACACAAAGCTGCTAAATGGATGCCATACTCTTGTTGTCTTATTCAACTTGACACAATTTGAGACATTTGCACTACTTATCAGTCCACTAATAATATATTTTTTAATATGTGTATATGGGGCAGCATATATTTGTTAATATTACAGTGATAATGTATTTATTACTGTTTATATTACATTACAGCCCAGTGTATTTTGTATATTTTGTGGTAATCATACTTTTGATATGCACTTTACCATTTTGTGTGGGTGGCCCTTTTTGATGGTTTTACTACATTTTGTTATGCAGTAACTTTCTGTACGTAAATTTTGATAATTGCATCTATATATGGAGATTAGGTTCTGTATATTATAGACCTAACATTGGGTTCTGGTTAATTATGAGCCAAATTAGTTTATTTACATCAAATTTGTGCGTAATTATGCACATTATATGTGGCCATCTATCCGTGGCTTAGGCCATTTGCTATTTGCATAGGCCAGTGTTATATATTTGGTGCTAACTTTAGTTTATTTGTTATCTATAATATTTGGCTACTGGTCTGTTATCTAACGATGTATTTTGTTACACTCTACAAAACACTTAGTCGTTTTCTATATTTATTTATGTTTGCCCCATTCTTTGCCCTTTTTCAATATGGCGGCTTCAGCCTGTTGTCGTCCATGCGCGTGCTCACTACTCGTCGGTTGGCCAGTGGGTGTTCCTTGCCCGGAGAGCTGGATCACGTGGGCCCGCGTGTTTCCGGCTTCACCGCAGCACTGAAACAACTGGCTAATGGTGGGCGGAGTGCGCGCCTTGATGACCTCCGGCGGGCGCGTCATATAAAGCCAGATGGTTGTGTCACTCTCCACGCCCCCTGAGGAAGGAGCCCTCCAGCTCCGAAACGCGCGTCGGGGACAGGACCAACCCTGCTGCCTCCCCCCGTATTTCAGGTATAGCAATGCAGTTTTCATGCTACCGCCATGATGCTTATTATGCACTAATTTTATATTTGTGCATCTTGCACTTTGTCAGGGAATATTTCCTATGAAGGATAGCAGCACTTGTTATATGATTTGTTACACTACTCTATTATATTATATATCCTTGATTTTATCAGCTATATTATCTAGCTCTGCATTCTATTTTCCTGACGGGGTGTCCACAGCCTCGTTGGCCGTCATGACCATTGTGTTCATTTATATACTGTTCCTTTTCCCCTTCCAAATACTGTGTGTCCATATTTATTAATATTTTATTATTATTTTCAATAAACATTATAGTTTTATGGATCTTTGACTGCTTCTTCTTTTGGTAACCTCTGCTGGTTATGAAAAGTATGTGGAAACCCACGCAATTTTAAAAGACATTTTTTGGAAAAATAAACAGATATTGCGTTTCACACAGATTTTATGTGTGTGTGTGTGTTTGACTCTTAATGTACCATTTTATTAATGAGGTATCTGGCTGATACCTGTTCAGTACTAAACCTCGGGCTTGGTAATATATATATACATATATACACACACACACGGTATATATATATATTCACTTATATTTGTGTGTGTAAACATTATAAATTTGAATATGGTATGTAATGATTTTATGGTCTTCAATGGAGAATAAAAAAAGGAGAGGTCGAACAAGGAAATGACATCACAATTCTTTTTTTTTAAAATAATATATCTTAATTTAGTTCTATGGATTTACAAAAACGCATGTAAAACCACATGAAAATCCGCAACAAGAACGCATCAAAAACGAATAAAAAATGCACAGATTTTCCACTGCATTTTCTGCCAAGAGATGCAGAAACGGTGCAGAAATTTCTGCAAGCAAATCCGCAACGTGCACACATAGCCTAAGGCTATGTCTCCACGGTCTGTAATGGCAGTGCTTTGCACGTAGCTCTGCCCAAAACGTTGCCGGCTTTTGAACGCGCAGTGATCACCGCATCCTATATATAGACTGTGTCATTTATTCTGCAGAGACTGAGCGTCTCTGCAAGATAGACATGCTGCGGTCTATAAAGATGCGCTGCATGGGGTAATGCAGGTCTGCCACCTGCGCCTTTGAACGCATAGTGGAGATGGGATTTCATAAAATCCCTTCCAATATGCTGTAACATCTGGCCGCTGCAGATTGGATGCTGAGGCTGTAGGCAGCGTCCAATCCACAGCGCTTACTGACCGTGGACATGTAAGGAGGTGGCAGGTTCCTTTAAATGAACTCTCTTCCCCTCCTGTGTGACCCCCTGTGCACTTGATATAAATATGCTCGTCGTTCAATATTGCAATATATGTAATGCATTCTGTATACCGCCATATGATGCACCTACATGTTGTTGTATTGTTATGCTGTATTTGTAATGTCTGTATTGTTCATACTGTGATATATTGTATTGTGAGTGTCCCCTTTAAGTACTGTTGCTAGTTCAGGGACAGTAAACAGTTAATATTGTGGGTAGGGCCAGCAGCAAAGAGGGAACAGGAAGCTGCTGTTTTCCTTCCAGAACTGCCTGGGACCTCAGACAGGACAGTTGTGGGTGGACACAGGGCATTGCCAGGCCTCCATGATGGGAGGGAACTGCTGCCCTGAATTAACACTCAGGCTGGAGTCACACACAGCGATTAAAAAATCGGTCCGATTTTAACGGTCCGAAATCGCACAAAGGTTTCTTCACCATGGCTCCGTCTGTGATCCTATTTTCCAGCGTAGAACCGATTTTATTCGCATGTAAGCATCGGTTTGACATCCATCTGGCGAGATTTTCTCGCAGACTTGCAAAATGGACATATAATGGAGCCCTATGACAGGTTTTCAAACACAAAGGAAAGAATAGATATTGACACATAGAATATTATATATATATATATACATATATATATATATATATATATAATTCATGCAGTTCTTCATAGCAGAATAGCCACTGTAACATTTGCCGGCTTCTGTAAATTCATTCCCCTACCCGACATGAAATGACACATGGTTTACATATAGTTAACCATTTCATTTCATGGTTTTTTTTTATGTCTATCACTAGTAATTAGATGAGGGTTTTTGTGTAAAATTTTGGAGTTGTAGGTGTTAATTTAAGGGGTTAATTCATTGTAAAAAATTGCGGGGACTCCATGCAGTCTCAGTGACATCAGCGAAATTCCCCGCAATTTTTTACAACGAATTAACCCCTTAAATTAACACCTACAACTCCCAAATTTTACACAAAAACCCTCATCTAATTACTAGTGATAGACATTAAAAAAAAACATGAAATGAAGTGGTAAACTATATGTAAACCATGTGTCATTTCATGTCAGATAGGGGAATGAATTTACAGAAGCCGGCAAATGTTACAGTGGCTATTCTGCTATGAAGAACTGCATGAATTATATATATATATATATATATATATATATATATATTATTCTATGTGTCAATATCTATTCTTTTGTTTTTTTATTTAACCTGTCAGTGTGATTTTACTGTATTGCTAAATGAATTGCCGGCTTTTTGTAAATGACACCGGGTGCGATTTTATCGCAACTCACATATCTGGTCCGTTTGTAATCCGATTTTTTATCGCCCCCATAGACTTGCATTGGCGAGTCCGATCCGAAAATCGGTGACAATCGCAGCATGCTGCGATTGTCTCCGTCTGAGGAAACGTTCAGAAAAAAAAGCGGATGATAGGAGCTGCCCCATAGAATAACATTGGGACGAATGCAATGCGATTTTTTATCGCATTGCATTCGTCCAATTTAATCGCTAGTGTGACTCCGACCTCAGAGCGAGACTTGAAATACGGGCCTTAGGATTGCCAGAAAG
Source organism: Dendrobates tinctorius (assembly GCF_039654945.1). NCBI lineage: Eukaryota > Metazoa > Chordata > Amphibia > Anura > Dendrobatidae > Dendrobates > Dendrobates tinctorius. The sequence goes on from NW_027361733.1 coordinate 35,213,803, forward strand.
GCCCCCGCTACTGTAGGGTTATGCCCGGCGCATGAAATTCCTCTTAAGGCCGGGGTCACACTAACCAACGAAAAATACGGTCCGTAGTTTACAGGCGTAATACGGATGAATGACCCCTAAATAGTGCTCCGTATGTCATCCGTAAGCAAGGTGTGGTCGTGTATTTTGCGCATGTAAGCATCCGTATGTAATCCGTATGCCATCCGTATGCTGAGATTTTCTCGCAGGCTTGCAAAATGGACATATAATGGAGCCCTATGACAGGTCTTATAACACAAAAGAAAGAATAGATATAGACACATAGAATACATATATATATATATATATATATATATATATACACACACATGTCATTGAGACACATATATATATTTCACAGAGTTCTTCATAGCAGAATAGCCGCTAATTCAATTGCCGGCTTTTGTCAAATCATTCCACAACCCGACATGAAATGACACATGGTTTACATACAGTAAACCATTTCATTTCATGTTTTTTTTTGTATGTCTTTCATTAGTAATTAGATGATGGTTGATGTGTAAAATTTGGGAGGTGTAGGTGTTAATTTAAGGGGTTAATTCGTTGTAAAAAAATGTGTGGGCTCCCGCGGTAATTTGTCAATGCGGGAGCCCACACATTTTTTTACAACGAATTAACCCCTTAAATTAACACCTACACCTCTCAAAATTTAAACATCAACCGTCATCTAATTACTAATGAAAGACATACAGTAAACCATTTCATGTTTTTTTTTGTATGTAAACCATGTGTCATTTCATGTCGGGTTGGGGAATGATTTGACAAAAGCCGGCAATTGAATTAGCGGCTATTCTGCTATGAAGAACTCTGTGAAATATACCGTATATACTCGAGTATAAGTCGATCCGAGTATAAGTCGACCCCCCTAATTTTGCCACAAAAACCTGGGAGAACTTATTGACTCGAGTATAAGTCTAGGGTGGGAAATGCTCCATAGATTATTCCCCCATATGGTGTCCCCAGAAGAAGCTCCATAGATTATTCCCCCATATGCTGCCCCCATTAGAAGCTCCATATTGTTCCCCCATATGCTGACCCCATAAGCAGCTCCATATTGTTTCCCTATATACTGCCCCCATATGCTGCCCCAATAGAAGCTCCATATTGTTCCCCCATATACTGCCCCCATAAGCAGCTCCATATTGTTCCCCCATATACTGCCCCCATATGCTGCCCCAATAGAAGCTCCATATTGTTCCCCCATATACTGCCCCCATTAGAAGCTCCACAGATTATTCCCCCATATGCTGCCCCCATTAGAAGCTCCTTAAGATTATTCCCCCATGTGCTGCCGCTGCTGCTGCTGCATGTAAAAATAAAAAAATGACATACTCACCTCTCAGTCGCTGGGTGTCAGATTCTCACCTGTCCTGCGTCCATGGCTGCTCACCGCTGTCTGCCATGTAATCAGTCAGTGACGTTCAGACTGCAGGGGGCGCGGCGCGCACTAACCACGTCACTGCGCCCTCTGCTGTCTGAAGTCACTGACCGATGACAGACACAGACAGCAGCAAGCAGCCATGGATGCAGGACAGGTGAGTATCGCTATACTTACCCGTCCTGACGCTGTGTCTTGAGCCCCCAGCTTCTCCGCGCTCTCTCTTCTTGCCTTCAGCGGTCACGTGGTACCGCTCATTAAAACTCATGAATATGCGCATATTCATGAGTTTTAATGAGCGGCACCACGTGACCGCTGAAGGCAGGAAGAGAGAGCACCGGGAGAAGCTGGGAGCTCAAGACACAGCGTCAGGACAGGTAAGTATGACCTGACACCCCCGCCCCCCCTCCAACCCCCTTTGTATATGACTCGAATATAAGACGAGAGGGGGACTTTCAGCCCAATTTTTTGGGCTGAAAATCTCGACTTATATTCCAGTATATACGGTAAATATATATATATATATATGTGTGTGTCTCAGTTATATGTATATATATATATGTATTCTATGTGTCTATATCTATTCTTTCGTTTGTGTTATAAAACCTGTCAGTGTGATTTTACTGTATCCTTTTGTAAAGGACACCTGGTGCGTATTTCTCACAAGTCACACATCTGGTCCATGTGTAATGCGTATTTTTAGCGCACCCATAGACTTGCATTGGCGTACTACGGGCGTAGTACGCTGACAATCGCAGCATGCTGCGATTGGCACGGACCGTAGAATACAGACGAGAAATATACGGCTGTTGGGAGCTGCCCCATAGAGAATCATTGGTCCATGTCTAATGCGTGCTTTTAACGCCTCTCACTCGTCCGTATTCCTCTCTAGTGTGACCCGGCCTAACTTGGACTACTGCAACTGCTGTGGGTGCGGTTGGAGAATGGAACAAGGAAAGAATAGGAAAGCCAGTATTGCACTCTTGCCTTTACTCTATTCCACTACTGTTCAATAAAAGATATTTTCCCCGTTTGAGTACAGCGTGTCGCTGGATCATCTATCATCTGGACTGCTATGTCACAAGGAGAAAAGGTATCTGCACCTGGGGGAAAGAGCCTATCCATCCCATATTACTTGTACAAGGGGCCGTATATAGACTGTTTAGTGGGTGAGCTCGGTTCTGACCACCACCCCGCTGCCCCTTGTATTTAAGAAACATACCCTGTTTTATCTCCTGCATGCTGAGCTCTGTATTGCACACTGATGATGGCTTTCTGTGTACACTACATGGTAGAAATCTGCCAATCAACGCTGGGGAGTGGGGTTATACAGAGCTTATGAATATGGAGGACTACATGGCAGTAGGTTTACTAGTTCTTTAGTGATAATATCCTGCTGACAAAACAGTGATTTTATCAAAACTAAAGCAAGCAGCATAGTAAAAGACACAATGCTGAAATCAGGGTCTCTATCTCTACATTATGCTGCTCTGAGATTAGGTGTCAAAAACACAGTGACAGATTCCCTTTAACCTGTATAAACAGCTTGAATGACTGTAATGCCCAATTGCATAGACATAGTGGTTATTTATTCAACTACCAGCTACTGTCAACTACCAGAGATTGTCCAAATATCCAGCAGTGTACAGAATGCTACTAGGCTGAAGTTGGTTTCTTATTCGTCGAGCTTCTTATTCGGAGTTGAAGTTGGTTTCTTATTCGTCAATTTCTTATTCGGCAATTTTTTCTTTTCTGTTTTTTATAGATTTAACAAAAAATAAGCATCACAATAATAACATACACTGCATCTAGGTGCCCTGATGTGAATACACTTAAAACAGCTACAAAAACTATAACATTGGCACAAAAATGGGCATTAAAGATCGTTGAAGAAAGGGTTAAATGACTTTGGGCCACTGCTCTCACACTGCAGACATTTAGAACATCAAACCCAGGTCTCTCCAGCCTGGCCCAAATGGGTTCTGGGCATCAGAACTGGCATCAAAGTGGGCAGTCAATTTTGGCCATTTAAATAAGTAACTGGTGTTAAGGGGTTAAACGATTTTCGGCTACTGATCTCACACTAAGAATACACAGATAGTGATGCCTCGCATCAAACTCAGGTCCCTATAGCCTGACTCAAATGGGTTTTGGGCATCAGAATTGGCATCAAAGTGGGCAAACAGCCAATTTTCACAGATTTGAATAAGTAACTGATGTTTTTAAGGGGTTAAATGACTTTGGGTCATTGATCTAACACTAATAATACACAGATAGTGATGCCCTGCATCAAACCAATGTCCCTCTAGCCTGGCCCAAATGGGTTCTGGGCATCAGAATTGGCATCAAAGTGGGCAGACAGCAGATTTTCACAGATTTGAATAAGTAACTGATATTTTTAAGGGGTTAAATGACTTTGGGTCACTGATCTAACACTAAGAATACACAGATAGTGATGCCCTGAATCAAACCCTGGTCCCTCTACCCTGGCCCAAATGGGTTCTGGGCATCAAAGTGGGCAAACAGCCGATTTTCACAGATTTGAATAAGTAGCTGATGTTTATAAGGGGTTAAATGACTTTGGGCCACTGATCTCACACTAAGAATACACAGATAGTGATGCCCTGCATCAAACCCAGGTGTTTTCAGCCTGGCCCGTAGAAGCGCCACAGTGCGAAACGGCTGTCATGATCACCTGCGCTCTCCTTTCCTCTCTCCCGGTGAAGATGTTTTAAATATTTTCAATAAAGAGTGGAACTTTTAAAGATTGGTGAGTGCTACCCGTTGTTTCTTCTTGAAGCTGTATATACGATGCTGTTTTCTGGGTGAGCACCCAAAGTCTTTAGGTATTGCCTGCGGTATATTATAACACCATGTGCACAGATTGTTAGTGGTATCGGCGGTGCTGTCCTCTTTTTCTGTTTGGTACTATCACTATCTACAGTATGTATTCATAGTGTGAGATCAGTGGCCCAAAGTTATTTAACCCCTTAAAAACATCACTTATTCAAATATGTGAAAATTGGCTGTTTGACCAGTTTGATGCCAATTCTGATACCCAGAACCCATTTGGGCCAGGCTGGAGAGACCTGGTTTTGATGTAGCTCCCTGTTCTATATGTCTGCAGTGTGAGATCATTGGCCCAAAGTCATTTAAGTCTTTCTTCTACTCTTTGGTGCCCACTTTGATGCCCATTTTTGTGCCAGTTTTATAGTTTTTGCAGCTGTTTTTAAGCGTAATCACATCAGGGCACCTCACTGCAGTGTATGTTATTATTGTGATGCTTATTTTTTGTTGTTAAACCAATAAAAATCAAAAGAAAAAATTGCCGAATAAGAAACTGACAAATAAGAAACCAACTTCAGCTCCGAATAAGAAACTAGAGAAATAAGAAACCACCTTCAGCCTCGTCAGATAGCTGGAGTTCCAATCTTTCCCATTCTGCTTATACTGTGAGTCTGTGGCTCTTTAAATTGACATAGAGGGGAACATTGTACCTAAATTAAACAATGTGACCACAAAACCTAGAGGGCCTATATTGGTGCTTCACTTTAATTCTTCATAGCAGTTTGTTTTGCTTTTGTTGGATTTTAACAGAATACTTATTGTTTTAGTAGGTTAGTTATTTTAGTTGGAATTACAAACTGTGGCAGTAAACTGAGGCTTTCTTAAAACTTCCGGGGTAAATGCCTATCATAGAAACGCTGTTTGCTTAGAATAGGTGCTGCCTTTGTGAGCTCATTGTGATATGGGTGAATGGTTGACAGAGGTTTCCTGGGACCACAAGCTGATACCAGGACTTACTAAACTAAATAATAAAAAAACAGCTTGCATTGCATTATAGTAAAGCAAATTTCCTGTTTGTAAAGATAGCTGATGTGACACGAAATTTCCAATGTTTGCTTTCAGAACAATGCAGATAGGTTTATCCCTTGCCCCTTGGATTGGTAGCAAATACATGTGGACAGTGTAAGGCCTCCTTCACATGTCCATTTGCGGTCCATTTTTTAAGGACTGCAAATACGGACACCTATTGTATTCAATGGTGGTGCGCACGTCAGGTTTTTCACATGGATCATGTGTTAGGCGTCGGGATTCTCCCTCTGCACAGGAGGAATCCCAAGCCATGTCTTCTTCTGCGGTCTCCCATTCAGTCTCAGTCTCAGCAGATCCTGCTCAGCAGACGTCGGTCTCAGCGTATTGCTCAGACATGTGCTGTGTGATTGATTGCTGCTGCCTCTCCAGGTTCAGCTATAGCAAACAGCAGCGAGCAGTCATTCCTGAGACTAAGACCGGGTTTTGCCCTACTGAGCATGCTCGTGAGGTGGCAACCTCTCATTAGTGGTCGGCGGTCAGCTGCTCAGGTCCTCAAGTGAGCCCAGATTGGTCCACTAGCAAGGTCCTGGCATACTGACATCTATAAAAGGATCTCATAGCCGCACGGCCGTGCACTAGTATAGACCATGTGGTGTGTGTGTGTGTGTTGTATGCATGTATGATTGTCTCTGGTGACTGACTCATTATGAAACCCCTACCCATGGTATGCATGTGTTGTTCAGCCCTGCCAGCTAGTGCCTATGCTGATAGTGCAGGTTGTAGGCAGAGTCAGTGCCTAGCGTCAGCGCCAAATAGTGGCATCGCCTGTGCGATGCCGTGTGCATAGTGGGTCCGGTCAGACTCTAGCTCCAGCGTTTTAGGGTTTGAGCCTAGAGACCTCACTCGCACCATATCTGCTGTGCCCTGCGACATTCAACATGAAACAGCGCTCTTTTACATTGTTGCTGCGGCTCTGTGGAGCAACAGAGTTTGCCGCTGTTCACACCAGGTGACATTTAACCCGCATGTTTTCGGTGCTCAACCTCCAACTTGTTCCGCCATTACTTAGCAGCAGGTTCCATCTCTGCATGGTGGACCCCGGGTTGAGAACGCACCATACTATTATACTTTATTTGGTGCGTTCCACCAATCCTAACATCGTGTGTCCGTGTGAAAAGCCTGCAGACATGTCAGTTTTTTTGTGCAGCATGGACAAAATGGGTTCCACACATGTGCACACTGATGACATATGGATGACATCCGTGTGTCATCAACATGATACATACCGGCGCCTGGGACAAAGCGGTACAGTTTGCGCTGATCCTCACGCTGGCTACTGAAGGCTCCTCTCATCATTGTCGCTTGGTCTCCCTGAGATCAGCGCGACCAGGTGACAATGATAAATCAAATGGTAATACTGGAGAGTCAAAAAGTGCAAATAGGGTCTTATCTGATAACCAAATGATGTAAAATATTATAGTTACGCTCACATGATAGGGTTGTGACTAAGGATGATTGAATATCTTTAGATAAGACCTTATCCGAATATCTATAGCACTTCTCGAATTGCTGCATCGGGAACCCGGATACGCTGGAGCGCTCCCGATAATCAGCTGTTCGACACCGCAGCTGCATGTGACGCAGCTGTGTGACAGTGGCAACACATTTATGGAGAGCCCAACAAACAGGTTTTCAATGGGGTGAGATTTTGCTTGGATCCCCAGATCGAGGGAGATTATCAGTGGTCTTGTATGTCTTCCATTTTCTTATTATTGCTCCCACAGTTGATTTCATCTCACCAAGCTGCTTGCCTATTGCAGATTCAGTCTCCCCAGCCTGGTGCAGGGCTAAAATTTTGTTTCTGGTGTCCTTCGACAGCTCTTTGGTCTTCACCATAGTGGAGTTTGGAGTGTGACTATTTGAGGTTGTGGACATGTGTCTTTTATACTGATAACAAGTTCAAACAGGTGCCATTACTACAAGTAATGAGTGGAGGACAGAGGAGCCTCTTAAAGAAGTTACAGATCTGTGAGAGCCAGAAATCATGCATGTTTTAGGTGACTAAATACTTATTTTCCACCATAATTTGTAAAATAAATCCTGCCAAATCAAACAAGGTGGTTTTCTGGATTTGTTTTCTCATTTTGATGCTGATAGTTGTGGTCTACCTATGATGTCAATTACAGGCCTCTCTCATCTTTTCAAGTGGGAGAACTTGTACAATTGATGGCTGACTAAATATTTTTTCCCCACTGTATATCTATTTATATAATTGCCTTGTAACATTTTAATTTCCTGTTCTGTCCACATATCGCAGAATTCCATGCGAAGGAAGTTCACTACTGCAAAGTTCTATTAATTTGCCTCCCCGTTACTCGACTTTCCCCTCTACAGTCCATACTTAATGCAGCAGCCAGGGTCATTCTTCTGGCTAATCGGTACTCGGACGCTCTTCGCCAATCGTTACACTCGCTGCCCATTCATTATAGGATTCAATTCAAAGTACTTGTTCTCACCCATAAAGCTCTCCACAGTGCGGAAAGAGAGAGTGGATAGGTGGGTGAGCACTAGAGATGAGCGACTTTGCCTTTTTTCTGGTCGAGTCGGGTTTCATGAAACCCGACTTTCGCAAAAGTCGGGTCGAACGAAATCGGCCGATTATCGTGAAAAGTCGAAGGCCGACTGAAACACGAAACCCAATGCAAGTCAATGGGGAAGCAAAGTCGGCAGGGAGTGGAGGACAGGAAACACACCTACAGTGCCCTTTTGAATGCCAAAAAAATCAATTCTGATTACTGAAGCTTTTCATCCTTAATTTACTTCATAATACTAGTTACGCACTGAAAAATGGGGGTTATTTGGCTAAATTTGTGGGGGGTAGGGCTGATTCCAGGTTTTCATGTGCCCTGGGCCAAAGAGCGCCCCTTTAACACATACCACAACTCATGATGCTCCGATACCGCAGAGAAATAGCGGCATAGTACAATGAAAAATACTTCACTTTTTACATCTCATGACTGATATCCATTTTTAATAGCTCCAAAAACGGGCAGTATATTACTCCATACAGTATTATGGCCACCGCATTGTGCGCTATACAGAGTAATGAGGCCCATATATTTCTCCATACAGAATCATTGGTCCCATATAGAGTTGAGCGACTTTTGCTTTTTTAGGGTCGCGTTTCGTTTCGTGAAACCCGACTTTTCCAAAAGTCGGGTCGAGCAAGATCGTCCGATTATAGGGAAAAGTCGGGGTCGTCCCGAAACACGAAACCCAATGTAAGTCAATGGGGAATAAAAGTCGGCAGTGAGAGGAGGACAGGAAACACACCTACAGTGCCCATTTGAATGCCAAAAGCATCAATTCTTCTTACTTAAGCTTGTCAACCTTAATTAACTTCATAATACAAGTTACGCACTGAAAAATGGGGGTTATTTGGCTAAATTTGTGGGGGGGGAGGGCTGGCTGCAGGTTTTCATGTGCCCTGGGCGAAAGAGCGCCCCTTTAACACATACCACAACTCATCATGCTCCGATACGGCAGAGAAATAGCGGTATAGTACAATGAAAAATACCTCACTTTTTACATCTCATGACGAGGCCCATCTATTTCTCCATACAAAATCATTGGTCCCATATAATGTTTGAAACAGTATATGATGAGCTCCACATAATGCTACAGTATATGTTGGTCCCCATGGATGAAGCTCCACTGTCTTATGGGCCCAAATAATGCTCCAAACATAATGGGCCCCATTTCTACTGCTCTAGTGTATAATGGGCCCTGTAAATGCTGCTCCAGTGTCTGATGTCCACCTTTGGAATGTTCCAGTGTATGGTGGGCCCCATCTATCATTCTCCAGAGTATAGTGCTCCCCAAAAATTGCTGTCCCAACATAGAAAACAATCAAATAAGTCTCCTCGCTAGGGAATCCCTGTACTTGTCTGGACAGGTGCTGTAGCTTGCTTAACAGCTCGCCAGCCGTTCTCATGCCCAGTATGGATTGCACGTGATTGCACAAAGGTTAGAAAGGGTACCGTATCCCTGGATAACATGTATGGATAGCGTACACATTCAAAATATATGTCTATACAGCATGAGGCAGGCTCAGACGGTGTTAGGCCCAGTATGGATTGCACGTCATTGCACAAAGGTTAGAAGGGGTACCGTATCCCCGGATAACATGTATGGATAGCGTACACATTCAAAATATATGTCTATACAGCATGAGGCAGGCTCAGACGGTGTTAGGCCCAGTATGGATTGCACGTCATTGCACAAAGGTTAGAAGGGGTACCGTATCCCCGGATAACATGTATGGATAGCGTACACATTCAAAATATATGTCTATACAGCATGAGGCAGGCTCAGACGGTGTTAGGCCCAGTATGGATTGCACGTCATTGCACAAAGGTTAGAAGGGGTACCGTATCCCCGGATAACATGTATGGATAGCGTACACATTCAAAATATATGTCTATACAGCATGAGGCAGGCTCAGACGGTGTTAGGCCCAGTATGGATTGCACGTCATTGCACAAAGGTTAGAAGGGGTACCGTATCCCCGGATAACATGTATGGATAGCGTACACATTCAAAATATATGTCTATACAGCATGAGGCAGGCTCAGACGGTGTTAGGCCCAGTATGGATTGCACGTCATTGCACAAAGGTTAGAAGGGGTACCGTATCCCCGGATAACATGTATGGATAGCGTACACATTCAAAATATATGTCTATACAGCATGAGGCAGGCTCAGACGGTGTTAGGCCCAGTATGGATTGCACGTCATTGCACAAAGGTTAGAAGGGGTACCGTATCCCCGGATAACATGTATGGATAGCGTACACATTCAAAATATATGTCTATACAGCATGAGGCAGGCTCAGACGGTGTTAGGCCCAGTATGGATTGCACGTCATTGCACAAAGGTTAGAAGGGGTACCGTATCCCCGGATAACATGTATGGATAGCGTACACATTCAAAATATATGTCTATACAGCATGAGGCAGGCTCAGACGGTGTTAGGCCCAGTATGGATTGCACGTCATTGCACAAAGGTTAGAAGGGGTACCGTATCCCCGGATAACATGTATGGATAGCGTACACATTCAAAATATATGTCTATACAGCATGAGGCAGGCTCAGACGGTGTTAGGCCCAGTATGGATTGCACGTCATTGCACAAAGGTTAGAAGGGGTACCGTATCCCCGGATAACATGTATGGATAGCGTACACATTCAAAATATATGTCTATACAGCATGAGGCAGGCTCAAACGGTGTTAGGCCCAGTATGGATTGCACGTCATTGCACAAAGGTTAGAAGGGGTACCGTATCCCCGGATAACATGTATGGATAGCGTACACATTCAAAATATATGTCTATACAGCATGAGGCAGGCTCAGACGGTGTTAGGCCCAGTATGGATTGCACGTCATTGCACAAAGGTTAGAAGGGGTACCGTATCCCCGGATAACATGTATGGATAGCGTACACATTCAAAATATATGTCTATACAGCATGAGGCAGGCTCAAACGGTGTTAGGCCCAGTATGGATTGCACGTCATTGCACAAAGGTTAGAAGGGGTACCGTATCCCCGGATAACATGTATGGATAGCGTACACATTCAAAATATATGTCTATACAGCATGAGGCAGGCTCAGACGGTGTTAGGCCCAGTATGGATTGCACGTCATTGCACAAAGGTTAGAAGGGGTACCGTATCCCCGGATAACATGTATGGATAGCGTACACATTCAAAATATATGTCTATACAGCATGAGGCAGGCTCAGACGGTGTTAGGCCCAGTATGGATTGCACGTCATTGCACAAAGGTTAGAAAGGGTACCGTATCCACGGATAACATGTATGGATAGCGTACACATTCAAAATATATGTCTCAGGAGGCAGGCTCAGACGGTATGGATTTGACGGCCCAGATTACACAGCGGAGGAGCAGGGAGAGGTAAAGATTGCAAATGCTGGGGCCCTGGCCAAGCAAGGGGGGCCCACTCGTGGGCGTCGGTACTGGCACTGGGCCCCTCATAGTACAGCGGTGTGTCTGACGGCGGGTGTGCACCACCACCGTCAGAGACACTTGATTGCACAATGAGGGACCCTGTGCCAGTGCCCGCGCCCAAGAGTCGGCCTACCCACCTGTCCAGGGCAACGGCACTCGCACGGTGTCGTGCGCTAGGTGGTGACCCCGGCCATGGGGGGGGAGGCAGCACAGTTAGGGAGTTTTAGAAAGTGGCATATGTTGATGTTGGACATTCAACTGATGCAAAAGGCGAAATAGGTGAAGTACCAGGAAGAGGTGGACCAAAGCAAGCCATTTTTCTGTCACCCTATGTGTCATCAGGGGAAGGTGGGACAAAATCCTTGGAAACCCATGCGTGGTTCATTTTAATGAAGGTTAGATCATCCACATTTTGGGTTGACAGACGGGTCCGTTTTTCTGTCAGGATTGATCCAGCTGCACTGAAGACTCTTTCCGATAGCACACTTGCAGCTGGGCAAGCGAGCTCCTGTAAGGCATATTGGGCCAATTCAGGCCAGGTGTCCAGTTTAGCGGCCCAATAGTCAAATGGGAATGACCTGTGTGGGAGAACATCGATATGGGAGGAAAAGTAGTTTGTAACCATAGTTGACAACTGCTGTCTCCTGTCACTTTCCATCGATGCAGTATTACCAGTTGTGTGAGCGGTATTTGAAAAATCAGTCCACAACATTGTCATGAAACCCCTGTCTCCAACGCCACTTCTGCTGTGTGCACCACGAACACCTCTGCCAAGCTGCCCCCGGCCCGTACGGCTCGTGTGAGAACCATCACCGCTGCTGTGTGCTGGGAATGCCTCAAGCAACCGATTTACCAGAGTTGCTTGTTTATTAGCCAATATTAGGTCAAGGTTCTCCTGTGGCATGATGTTTTGTAATTTGCCTTTATAGCGTGGATCCAGGATGCTGGCCAACCAGTAGTCGTCATCGTTCATCATTTTGGCAATGCGGGGGTCCGTTTTTAGGATCCGCAAGGCATAATCTGACATGTGGGCCAATGTTCCCGGTGTCAATGATGCACTGCGAGTGCTGGGTGGAGGAGCACTTTCTGGCAAATCCACATCCCTCCAGTCACGCACAAACCCTGTACCAGACCTTGCCACGCCAACATTTTCACTTGCCCCACGAGATGCATCCTCCTCCCCTAAGTAATCATCCCCATCATCCTCCTCCTCCTCCTCCTCTTCTTCCTCCACCTCGTCCAGGAGAGGTCCCTGAGCAGACAATGGCTGAATGTCATCAAGGATTCCCTCCTCCTCTTCCTCCTCATCAACATTGGCTGCAGACGCCTGCTCCTTAAGGTGCGTCAAAGTTTGCATGAGCAGACGCATAAGTGGGATGCTCATGCTTAGGATGGCGTCGTCTGCGCTTACCAGCCGTGTGCATTCCTCAAAACACTGAAGGACTTTACAAAGGTCTTTCAGCTTCGACCACTGCACGCCTGTTAACTCCATGTCTGCTCTCAAAGTGCCTGGCCGTGTATCCTCCCACAAATGCATTATGGCCTGCCTCTGCTCGCACAGCCGCTCCACCATGTGCAGGGTGGAGTTCCACCTTGTTGCAATGTCGATAATGAGGCGGTGGTTGGGAAGGTGGAGCAATCGCTGCAGCTTCTGCATGCGAACGGAGTGTACAGGCGACCGGCGGATGTGCGCGCACAGTCTTCGCACCTTCTGGAGCAGGGCTGTTAACTCCGGATAATTTTTGAGGAAGCACTGCACCACCGGGTTCAAGGTGTGAGCCAAGCAAGGTATGTGGCTGAGTTTTGAAAGGGCTATGGCTGCCACAAAATTACGGCCGTTATCACTAACTACCTTGCCTGCCTCAAGATGTACACTGCCCAGCCATGACTCAGTTTGTCGCTTCAAGTACTCGGCCAGCACCTCGGCGGTGTGTCTGTCGCCCAAACACATCATCTGCAACACAGCCTGCTGACGCTTTCCACTAGCTGCTCGATAGGGGGACACATCGTGTGCAACAGTGGCAGCTGCAGATGGAGTGCTCGTACGACTGCGCTCTGTGGACGAGCTGTCGCTTCTGGAGGAGGAGGAGGAGGAGGAGGAGGGTCGAACGCCTACAGCCAACTGTTTCCTATACCGTGGGCTAGGCAGCACTGTCCCACCACCGCTGTCCCCTGTGGACCCTGCATCCACCACATTAACCCAGTGCGCAGTGATGGACACGTAACGGCCCTGGCCATGCCGACTGGACCATGCATCAGTTGTGAGGTGCACCTTTCCGCTCACTGACTGCTTGAGTGCATGGACAATGCGGTCTTTCACATGATGGTGGAGGGCTGGGATGGCTTTGCGAGAGAAGAAGTGGCGACTGGGTAGGTCATAGCGTGGTACTGCATAGGCCATGAGTTCGCGGAAAGCTGTGCTTTCCACCAACCGAAAGGGCATCATCTCAAACGAGATTAGTTTGGCAATGTGGGCGTTCAAACCCAGTGTACGCGGATGAGAGACTGAGTACTTTCTTGACCTACTCATAGTGTCTGGGAGGGTGAGCTGGACTTGAGAGCTGCATATGGTGGAAGTAGCGGTGGACAGGGCGGACTGAGAGAGGGTTGATGATGGTGATGGAGTTGGTGTTCTTTCTGATGGCCTAGAATCAGTCTTTCGTTGATATAACAGTGGGATTCCCTGACTGCTGTGGCCTTGCAACGACACCTCAACATTTGCTGCTGTGCTAACCGGTGGGCTTACAGTGGGGGAAACAATGTAGCGTTGCTGACTACCTTCGTTGTGATCAGTTGCACATGTGGCACTTGAGGTTTGGTGTTGTGTCCACGCTTGCAAGTGCATGCTGGTTAAATGTCTAAGCATGCAACTGGTATTCAAATTTTTCAGATTTTTCCCTCGGCTAAAGGTCTTTGCGCACTTCTTACAGATAACCTTGGCCTGATCATGAGGATTTTGTTCAAAAAACTGCCACACTGCACTCTTCCTACTTTGGCAGACATTTTGCGGCCTAGCACGCTGTGATCTTTTGACCCTCTGGACAAGCTGTCCAGCAACTCTTTTGATGTTTGGAACCTGTCTTTGGAGTGCTCCGGGCCTGCCAGATAACAGCTGTTGCGATGTCGATGTCTGCTGTGGATGCTCCTCATCTGAGCTATTGGAAGCAGCACCCTCTTCCCCCAATGGATGCCAATCTGGGTCAACAACTGGGTCATCCATCACCTCCTCTTCTATGTCATGTGCACCTTTCTCTGTGTCACCGTGTAAGGTGGTATAGTGTGCGGGAAGGGGCACCTGAGTCTCATCAGGGTCAAAATCTGGCTCTGTACACTGCGAGGACAATGTAGTGCTCTGAGTGAATGTACCAGCAGAATCATCCATCAGCGGCTGTGCATCAGTGCACTCCATGTCAGATTCATCTTGGCCTGGGTAATTCACCATTTGACTTGATAATCCAGGCATGGTATGTGAAAACAGCTCCATGGAGTAATCAGTAGTATGGCCTGCGTCATCCTTCAATCTTGGTTGGGGTGAAGGACACAAGGAAAGGTGTGGTTCATGAACATGAGCCTCCAATGACGACTCAGTGCTTTTACTTTTTACAACTGAAGAAGAGGAGGCGATAGAGCTGGAGGCTGAGTCAGCAATGTAAGACAAAACTTTTTCCTGATGTCCTGCCTTTAAAAGCGGTTTGCCAACTCCTAGAAAACTAAGCGTTCGAGTCCTTATGTAGCCAGACGATGACGCAGGGTCAGCACCTCCTGCATTCGGTCCTATTTTGCTCTTGCCACTACCATCAGATCCACCACCAACACCATCATTACCAGCTGCCAACCCCCGCTCAATTCCACGGCCTCTTCCACCAGCCTTCCTCATTTTTGGTAGAAATGTAGACAAAATCCAACAAACTATATAGTAATGTAAAACAAGGTTCAAGGTGTCTATAGGGCAGGGGAGTTTTAGAATTTCTGCACACACTTGTGGACAGTGGACACTTGTGGATTGTGTGCGGCCCACTGATATCTGAGCGCTATGTGACACGCTCGATGGCACAGCTGCCTGTGACCAAAGTGACGAGAGGATAATGGAGATTTTGAATCTCTGCGTACACTTGTGGACAGTGGACACTTGTGGATTGTGTGCGGCCCACTGATATCTGAGCGCTATGTGACACGCTCGATGGCACAGCTGCCTGTGACCAAAGTGACGAGAGTATAATGGAGATTTTGAATCTCTGCGTACACTTTTGGACACTGGACACTTGTGGATTGTGTGCGGCCCACTGATATCTGAGCGCTATGTGACACGCTCGATGGCACAGCTGCCTGTGACCAAAGTGACGAGAGGATAATGGAGATTTTGAATGTCTGCGTACACTTGTGGACAGTGGACACTTGTGGATTGTGTGCGGCCCACTGATATCTGAGCGCTATGT
Organism: Dendrobates tinctorius; assembly: GCF_039654945.1. NCBI lineage: Eukaryota > Metazoa > Chordata > Amphibia > Anura > Dendrobatidae > Dendrobates > Dendrobates tinctorius. The sequence continues at coordinate 35,229,503 of NW_027361733.1, forward strand.
GACACGCTTGATGGCACAGCTGCCTGTGACCAAAGTGACGAGAGGATAATGGAGATTTTGAATCTCTGCGTACACTTTTGGACACTGGACACTTGTGGATTGTGTGCGGCCCACTGATATCTGAGCGCTATGTGACACGCTCGATGGCACAGCTGCCTGTGACCAAAGTGACGAGAGGATAATGGAGATTTTGAATGTCTGCGTACACTTGTGGACAGTGGACACTTGTGGATTGTGTGCGGCCCACTGATATCTGAGCACTATGTGACACGCTCGATGGCACAGCTGCCTGTGACCAAAGTGACGAGAGGATAATGGAGATTTTGAATCTCTGCGTACACTTTTGGACACTGGACACTTGTGGATTGTGTGCGGCCCACTGATATCTGAGCGCTATGTGACACGCTCGATGGCACAGCTGCCTGTGACCAAAGTGACGAGAGGATAATGGAGATTTTGAATCTCTGCGTACACTTTTGGACACTGGACACTTGTGGATTGTGTGCGGCCCACTGATATCAGCGCTATGTGACACGCTTGATGGCACAGTTGCCTGTGACCAAAGTGACGAGAGGATAATGGAGATTTTGAATCTCTGCGTACACTTTTGGACACTGGACACTTGTGGATTGTGTGCGGCCCACTGATATCTGAGCGCTATGTGACACGCTCGATGGCACAGCTGCCTGTGACCAAAGTGACGAGAGGATAATGGAGATTTTGAATCTCTGCGTACACTTGTGGACAGTGCACACTTGTGGATTGTGTGCGGCCCACTGATATCTGAGCGCTATGTGACACGCTCGATGGCACAGCTGCCTGTGACCAAAGTGACGAGAGGATAATGGAGATTTTGAATCTCTGCGTACACTTTTGGACAGTGGACACTTGTGGATTGTGTGCGGCCCACTGATATCTGAGCGCTATGTGACACGCTCGATGGCACAGCTGCCTGTGACCAAAGTGACGAGAGGATAATGGAGATTTTGAATCTCTGCGTACACTTGTGGACAGTGGACACTTGTGGATTGTGTGCGGCCCACTGATATCTGAGCGCTATGTGACACGCTCGATGGCACAGCTGCCTGTGACCAAAGTGACGAGAGGATAATGGAGATTTTGAATCTCTGCGTACACTTGTGGACAGTGGACACTTGTGGATTGTGTGCGGCCCACTGATATCTGAGCGCTATGTGACACGCTCGATGGCACAGCTGCCTGTGACCAAAGTGACGAGAGGATAATGGAGATTTTGAATCTCTGCGTACACTTGTGGACAGTGGACACTTGTGGATTGTGTGCGGCCCACTGATATCTGAGCGCTATGTGACACGCTCGATGGCACAGCTGCCTGTGACCAAAGTGACGAGAGGATAATGGAGATTTTGAATCTCTGCGTACACTTTTGGACACTGGACACTTGTGGATTGTGTGCGGCCCACTGATATCTGAGCGCTATGTGACACGCTCGATGGCACAGCTGCCTGTGACCAAAGTGACGAGAGGATAATGGAGATTTTGAATCTCTGCGTACACTTTTGGACACTGGACACTTGTGGATTGTGTGCGGCCCACTGATATCTGAGCGCTATGTGACACGCTCGATGGCACAGCTGCCTGTGACCAAAGTGACGAGAGGATAATGGAAATTTTGAATCTCTGCGTACACTTTTGGACACTGGACACTTGTGGATTGTGTGCGGCCCACTGATATCTGAGCGCTATGTGACACGCTCGATGGCACAGCTGCCTGTGACCAAAGTGACGAGAGGATAATGGAGATTTTGAATCTCTGCGTACACTTGTGGACAGTGGACACTTGTGGATTGTGTGCGGCCCACTGATATCTGAGCGCTATGTGACACGCTCGATGGCACAGCTGCCTGTGACCAAAGTGACGAGAGGATAATGGAGATTTTGAATCTCTGCGTACACTTGTGGACAGTGGACACTTGTGGATTGTGTGCGGCCCACTGATATCTGAGCGCTATGTGACACGCTCGATGGCACAGCTGCCTGTGACCAAAGTGACGAGAGGATAATGGAGATTTTGAATCTCTGCGTACACTTTTGGACACTGGACACTTGTGGATTGTGTGCGGCCCACTGATATCTGAGCGCTATGTGACACGCTCGATGGCACAGCTGCCTGTGACCAAAGTGACGAGAGGATAATGGAGATTTTGAATCTCTGCGTACACTTTTGGACACTGGACACTTGTGGATTGTGTGCGGCCCACTGATATCTGAGCGCTATGTGACACGCTCGATGGCACAGCTGCCTGTGACCAAAGTGACGAGAGGATAATGGAGATTTTGAATCTCTGCGTACACTTGTGGACAGTGGACACTTGTGGATTGTGTGCGGCCCACTGATATCTGAGCGCTATGTGACACGCTCGATGGCACAGCTGCCTGTGACCAAAGTGACGAGAGGATAATGGAGATTTTGAATCTCTGCGTACACTTTTGGACACTGGACACTTGTGGATTGTGTGCGGCCCACTGATATCTGAGCGCTATGTGACACGCTCGATGGCACAGCTGCCTGTGACCAAAGTGACGAGAGGATAATGGAGATTTTGAATCTCTGCGTACACTTGTGGACAGTGGACACTTGTGGATTGTGTGCGGCCCACTGATATCTGAGCGCTATGTGACACGCTCGATGGCACAGCTGCCTGTGACCAAAGTGACGAGAGGATAATGGAGATTTTGAATCTCTGCGTACACTTTTGGACACTGGACACTTGTGGATTGTGTGCGGCCCACTGATATCTGAGCGCTATGTGACACGCTCGATGGCACAGCTGCCTGTGACCAAAGTGACGAGAGGATAATGGAGATTTTGAATCTCTGCGTACACTTGTGGACACTGGACACTTGTGGATTGTGTGCGGCCCACTGATATCTGAGCGCTATGTGACACGCTCGATGGCACAGCTGCCTGTGACCAAAGTGACGAGAGGATAATGGAGATTTTGAATCTCTGCGTACACTTTTGGACACTGGACACTTGTGGATTGTGTGCGGCCCACTGATATCTGAGCGCTATGTGACACGCTCGATGGCACAGCTGCCTGTGACCAAAGTGACGAGAGGATAGTGGAGATTTTGAATCTCTGCGTACACTTGTGGACACTGGACACTTGTGGATTGTGTGCGGCCCACTGATATCTGAGCGCTATGTGACACGCTCGATGGCACAGCTGCCTGTGACCAAAGTGACGAGAGGATAGTGGAGATTTTGAATCTCTGCGTACACTTGTGGACACTGGACACTTGTGGATTGTGTGCGGCCCACTGATATCTGAGCGCTATGTGACATGCTCGATGGCACAGCTGCCTGTGACCAAAGTGACGAGAGGATAATGGAGATTTTGAATCTCTGCGTACACTTTTGGACACTGGACACTTGTGGGTTGTGTGCGGCCCACTGATATCTGAGCGCTATGTGACACGCTCGATGGCACAGCTGCCTGTGACCAAAGTGACGAGAGGATAATGGAGATTTTGAATCTCTGCGTACACTTGTGGACACTGGACACTTGTGGATTGTGTGCGGCCCACTGATATCTGAGCGCTATGTGACACGCTCGATGGCACAGCTGCCTGTGACCAAAGTGACGAGAGGATAATGGAGATTTTGAATCTCTGCGTACACTTTTGGACACTGGACACTTGTGGATTGTGTGCGGCCCACTGATATCTGAGCGCTATGTGACACGCTCGATGGCACAGCTGCCTGTGACCAAAGTGACGAGAGGATAATGGAGATTTTGAATCTCTGCGTACACTTGTGGACAGTGGACACTTGTGGATTGTGTGCGGCCCACTGATATCTGAGCGCTATGTGACACGCTCGATGGCACAGCTGCCTGTGACCAAAGTGACGAGAGGATAATGGAGATTTTGAATCTCTGCGTACACTTTTGGACACTGGACACTTGTGGATTGTGTGCGGCCCACTGATATCTGAGCGCTATGTGACACGCTCGATGGCACAGCTGCCTGTGACCAAAGTGACGATAGGATAAGGGAGATTGGATTGCTTTTAAAAAAGCAGTTTGCGGAGCAGTGGGTAAACAGCAATGCCAGCGTGTCAGGAAGCCTTAAAAGGCAGCCCAACAACGAACACCACTGATACACCACAATATAGCCTCCCCTTGCACTGCACACACAGTGACTTGTGTGTTGTGCAGGCCAAATCGCTAGCAGCAGAAGCAGTTTTTTTGTCTTCTTCCCTGCCTAACGCTCTCGCTACAGAATCAGCAGCAACCTCTCCCTATACTAAGATCGGCAGAAGTAAGATGGCGGTCGGCGTGCACGCCCTTTTATACCCCCTGTGACGCCCACCAAAGCAAGCCAATCACTTGCATGCCCTTCTGAAAGATGGTGGTGACCCGTGCCTATGTCATCACGTTGCCCACAGTGTCCGTGGATCCTGATTGGCTGAAAAAGAGCGCAAAACAAACTTTTGAAACGCGACTTTGGCGCGTAAGTCGCCGACCTCGTGGCCGACCTCATCCTAGGGTCGGGTTTCGTTTCATGAAACCCGACTTTGCCAAAAGTCGGCGACTTTTGAATTTTTTCGACCCGTTTCGCTCAACTCTAGTCCCATATAATGTTTGAAACAGTATATGATGAGCTCCACATAATGCTACAGTATATGTTGGTCCCCATGGATGAAGCTCCACTGTTTTATGGGCCCAAATAATGCTCCATACATAATGGGCCCCATATCTAATGCTCTAGTGTATAATGCGCCCTGTAAATGCTGCTCCAGTGTCTGATGTCCACCTTTGGAATGCTCCAGTGTATGGTGGGCCCCATATATCATTCTCCAGAGTATAGTGCTCCCCAAAAATTGCTGTCCCAACATTGAAAACAATTAAATAAGTCTCCTCGCTATGGAATCCCTGTACTAGTCTGGACTTCTCGTCGTCCCCATCGTCCATCTCACTGCACTTGGCTGTTAGAGGCAGAGGGCGTACAGACGTGATGTCATTGCGCTCTCTGATCAGACTATCACTGTCAGGAATCGCGGAAGACGTCATGGCGGTGGAGCAGGGAGAGGGAAGTATTTCAACTTTGCAAGTGCTGTGATGATGAGCAAGCACGGGGGGCCCACTCGTTGGCAACGGCAGTGACACAGGGCCCCTCTAATAGTACGGCGGTTTGTGGCGGTGTGTCTGACGGCGGGTGGGGGTGGACCGGGTGGGCCCTCCCACATGCAGAAACACTTTTGCGTACTATGAGGGGCCCTGTGCCAGTGCCATCGCCCATGAGTATGCCCCCCCACCAGCTCAAGGAACCTGCACTTTCATCTGCACCTTCCTCTTTGTCACCATGTAAGGTGGTATAGTATGCGGGAAGGGGAACCTGAGTTTCCTCTGGGTCACATTCTGGCTGTGTAGAGTGTGAGGGGAATGTAGTGGTCTGGGTCAATGTACCAGTAGAAACATCTAGCAGTGGCTGGGCATCAGTGCACTTGTGGCGTCCCCAGGAGTACGGTCGCCACAGTGGCATTACCTTCCTCCTAGGGAGTATGATGTCATGCTTGGGAGCAACGATGGATCTCTCTAGCAGTTAAACCAACACACAACACATTTCCCACTCCACGCCAGCAGGGAGACCTCTGAACATGAGGAGCTGCTCTCTGTGGTCGGGAGGAGGTAAGTTAGGCCATTCTGTGCAGGGAAGGGGAACTGTGTGGACGTGAGAAGGGGAGCTGGAGGATGAGCAGAGTTAAGGCTCACTCCTAGCTCGAGCGCATGGTCCGGATTCCGGTCTCCAAGTTTGTAGGGACACTGACGTTCCTGCAGCAGAATCCGGAGGAAGTAGCAGCTGTAAATGCTCTCTACCCAACTGAGGCTCGGAGGCCCCAGCATCAACGTGTGTGAGCCAGATGGAAAAGGCTATGGCTGCCAGCCATACGAGAAAGTTCCAAAAGAGAGTCAACAGGGGGAACTTCATTGAACTCAGCACTGCGAGCACCTCAGATAAGCGCTAGAACGGAGCCCACACTACCTATCTGCAGAGAGAGAAATCCAAATTGGCTTCCAGGCTGACCAACTCCTTCTCCATCTGTATTCTGGGTCCTGGACAGCACCTACCAAGTACAGGTAAAGGAACTGCACGACTGTGTCTGTCATCTTTCTCCTGCGCCTGGCGCACGACTCAGCTACATCCTGCACTGCACACCATCTCCCAACTCTTTCATATGCCCTACGACTATGGCCCTACCTGTGCAGGTCTTTTACATCTTAGCTGCACCACAACATCTGTCCCACAGAAGCGACACTGCAGCGCTGGTCAAGCTAATCAGAAACCAGAGGTGGCGTCACGTATCATTCACCTATAAACGTAATTCACCCCTTTGCATGGACGCCCAGGGCCACGGAACGGGTCACCACCACCGTGACACATCCCTGTGAGACACCGGCCCGGTACCGATTAACCCCACTGCCCTGCCTGGCCACCCACACTCCATGTCAGATTCATCTTGGACTGGGGAATTCACGATTTGACTTGATAACCCAGGCATGGTATGATAGAAAGAGCTACATGGACTAATGTGAAGTGTGGCCTGCTGCCTCATTCAGTTTGGGTGGGGGTGCAGGACACAAGGAAAGGGGTTCTTCCTGACCAGGAGCCAGCACTTGACCACTCAGTGCTTGCATTTTTGAAACTTCAGAAGAGGCGGGGATATTTGATGGAGTCTGTTTCGGCAATGTAAGCCAAAGCCAGTTCCTCATGCTCCGCCTTTAAAAGCAGTTAACCTACTCCCAGAAAAGGTATCATTCCAGGCGTTCCGGAGCCAGACCATGACGCAGGCTCAACACCTCCTGCCTTAGCTGCTATTGTGCTTTTGCCACTACCAGCAGATGCACCACCACCATCATCACCAGCTGGCCCCCCCGCGCCCACGTCCGCGGCCTCTTCCACCAAACTTCAACATTTTGCACAAAATAGACACAAAATAACATCAGATATAAGGCGCTGTATCAGAAATTTACAGCTCTATTCAGTCAAAGGATAATTGTCAATCTCCATATATATTCCATCAGTCACACAGAGACGCTCACAGGCTCAGTATGGATTAGACAAGAATATAAAAAGTAGACAAAGTGTACAGTATCATCAGATAGCATAGTTTAAACATTAACAATGTACGTCTATATATCAGGAGTAGTGTTGAGCCACCATGCTAGTGTTTTGGTTCGTCACACAGGAGGCAAGTTCGTCGAATGTTCGTCGAACCCCAAACAATGGCAGGCAAACACAAACACATACAAACACATAGAAAACAATTACAAAACACCTTAAACGGTGTCCCAAAGCAGAGAAAATGCTCAGAAGACAAAAATTACATATGGAAAAGGGCAACTACATTTAGAAAAGAGGTGGAGGAGTAAAAGGAGGAGGTGGAGGAGACACAGATATAGGCTTGTCATTCCCTTATGAAGTCAAGAAAGGCTGGAATAAAAATGTAAAATACCAACCAAAAAAAAAAATTCTGAAATCGAACACAATCATATACCGTCGGACTTCCCACCAATAAATTATGCCAACTGGCGATCGGGCGGCGTTATTCCCACGAGCCTCCAAACAGCGTCCATGAAGGCAAAGTGTTTGCTTTCCGGGGGCAGTATGATTGCAAAGCTGAACCTTAAAGGAATGTCCAAAAGGGCACCACCAGGAGTGGAGTCTGCGGCTTAATTGGACTCCACCCGGGAAACCACAACCATGCTACCTCAAGAAAAGATGCACATATTGAAAGCATTGTCGATTGTGTGTGTGTGGTGTGGTATGTCCGTTTGTAGTTGTGCTAGCAATTTGTCAGCTTTATTCTGTTAACGAACGAGACTCTGGCATGCCCCCGCGGTACGCGTCAAGCTTACTAGAGGGATACGCGAGGCTCTGGCACTATCATGGTCTATCATGGCGTTACATGTCCGGGGCTGCATGCGCGCTACACTGAAAGGACCAGCTTTTGTCGCTTACAGGTGCAGATAACCAGCAGAACACCGTTAGTGATGGGGATCTGTGATTCCAATTAATCCCCGCGAACGATGATTTCCCAGTAAGTGCAGGTCAACCGCAATTCCTGAATTAGGCCTAACCGGCATTCCTGAAAAAAATGCAAAAAATTACGTGTCCAAACCACAGTTGCTGTAGCTTGCTTAACAGCTCGGCAGCCGTTCTCAGGCCCAGTATGGATTCGACAAGATTCTAGAAATTTGATAAAGGGTACAGTTTCACCGGGTAACACGTGTATATGTAGCATAGTTTACACATTAAAAACCTATGTCTATAAATCAGGAGGCAGGCTCAGACGGTCTAAGGCCCAGTATGGATTAGACGTGATTGGACAAAAGTGAGAAAGGGTACCGTATCACTGGATAACAGGTATGTATAGCATAGTTTACACATTAGAAACGTAGGTCTATATATCAGGAGGCAGGCTCAGACGGTCTCAGGCCCAGTGTGGATTAGACGTGATTGGACAAAGGTGAGAAAGGGTACCGTATCACCGGATTACAGGTATGTATAGCATAGTTTACACATTAAAAAACCTATGTCTATAGATCAAGAGGCAGGCTCAGACGGTCTCAGGCCCAGTATGGATTTGACCAGCTTGTACAAAGTTGAGAAAGGGTACATTACATTATCACTGGATAGCAGGTATATATAGCATAGTATAAATATTTAAAATCTCCATGTTCTCAGTATGGATTAGACAACAATCTAAAAAGTAGAAAAAAGGAAATGTATTTGAAGCGCACACCAGTACACACTTTTGGTGGTATTTTTAAATCTTCATATATATTTCTGTCTCAGTAAGACAGTCCAGACTCTCCGCAATAGGAAATGAGATGCATACAATTACTGACATAAATTCTAGTGATTGCAGAAATCTAGGAATTCCTATTCATGGGATAAACTTCCATCACAATTCTCAGAGGCGATGCAGACCCTCAATTAATTAGTGTGTGGAGACAGCAAAAACCTTTCTTTGTGAAGAAAGTGTTGCTGTATCGCAGTACCGTTGATCCCATCGCCATTACTCATATCCATATAATTTTGATCACAGGGAGAAATGTAAACATGGTGCTCACTGCCTATCATGCTCTGTCACGTAACTTTGGAGTGCAAAAGACAGAAGCCACAGGCCGTAGCCGATAGTACGGCGGTGTGTCTGATGGCGGGTGTGCATCCCCACCGTCAGAGACACTTGATTGCACTATGAGGGACCCTGTGCCAGTGCCCACGCCCAAGAGTCGGCCCACCCACCTGTCCAGGGCAACGGCACTCAAATGGTTGCGTGCGCTAGGTGGTGACCCCGGCCATGGGGGGAGGAGGCAGCCCAGTTAGGGAGGTTTACAAAATGGCATATGTTGACGTGGGACATTCACCTGCTGCTAAAGGCGAAATTGGTCAAGTCCCAGGAAGAGGCGGACCAAAGAAAGCCATTTTTCTGTCAACCTATGTGTCATCAGGGTAAGGTGTGACAAAATCCTTGGAAACCCATGCATGGGTTAGATCATCCACATTTTGGGTCGACAGATGGGTCTTTTTTTCTGTCAGGATTGATCCAGCAGCACTGAAGACTCTTTCCGATAGCACACTTGCAGCTGGGCAAGCGAGATCCTGTAAGGCATATTGTGCCAATTCAGGCCAGGTGTCCAGTTTAGCTGCCCAATAGTCAAATGGGAATGACCTGTGAGGGAGAACATCGATATGGGAGGAAAAGTAGTTTGTAACCATAGTTGACAAGTGCTGTCTCCTGTCACTTTCAATTGATGCAGTATTACCAGTCGTGTGAGCGGGACTTGAAAAATCAGTCCACAACATGGTCATGAAACCCCTGTCTCCAATGCCACTTCTGATGTGTGCACTGCCAACAACTCTTCCAAGTTGCCCCCGGCCCCTACAGCTCGTGTGACAACCATCAACGCTGCTGTGTGCTGGGAATGCCTCAACCAACCGGTTTACCAGAGTTGCTTGTTTGTTAGCCAATATTAGGTCAAGGTTCTCCTGTGGCATTATGTTTTGGAATTTGCCTTTATAGCGTGGATCCAGGATGCTGGCCAACCAGTAATCATCATCGTTCATCATTTTGGCAATGCGGGGGTCCCTTTTTAGGATCTGCAAGGCATAATCTGACATGTGGGCCAATGTTCCCATTGTCAATGATGCACTGTGAGTGCTGGGTGGAGGAGCACTTTCAGGCAAATCCACATCCCTCCAGTCACACACAAACCCAGTACCAGACCTTGCCACGCCAACATTTTCTCTTGCCCCACGAGAAGCATCCTCCTCCCCTAAATAATCATCCCCATCATCATCCTCCTCCTCCTCTTCTTCCTCCACCTCGTCCACGACAGTTCCCTGAACAGACAATGGCTGACTGTCATCAAGGCTTCCCTCCTCCTCTTCCTCATCATCCTCGGCTGCAGACGCCTGCTCCTTGATGTGCATCAAAGTTTGCATGAGCAGACGCATAAGTGGGATGCTCATGCGTATGATAGCGTCGTCTGCGCTTACCAGCCGTTGCATTCCTCAAAACATTGAAGGACATTACAGAGGTCTTTCAGCTTTGACTACTGCACACCTGTCAACTCCATGTCTGCCCTCAAAGTGCCTGCCCGTGTATCCTCCCACAAATGCATTACGGCCTGCCTCTGTTCGCACAGCCGCTCAACCATGTGCAGGGTGGAGTTCCACCTTGTTGCAACGTCGATAATAAGGCGGTGCTTGGGAAGGTGGAGCAATCGCTGCAGCTTCTGCATACGACTGGAGTGTACCGGTGACCGGCGGATGTGCGAGCACAGTCTTCGAACCATATGGAGCAGGCCTGTTAACTCCGGATAATTAGTGAGGAAGCACTGCACCACCTGGTTCAAGGTGTGAGCCAAGCAAGGTATGTGTCCGAGTTTTGAAAGGGCTATGGCTGCCACTAATTTCCGTCCGTTATCACTAACTACCTTGCCTGCCTCAAGATGTAGACTGCCCAGCCATGACTCAGTTTGTCGCTGAAAGTAGTCGGCCAGTACCTCGGCGGTGTCTCTGTCGCCCAAACACATCATCTGCAACACAGCCTGCTGACGCTTTCCACTAGCTGATCGATAGTGAGACACATTGTGTGCACCACTGTCAGCTGCGGATGCAGTGCTCGTGCGACTGCGCTCTGTGGATGAGCTTTCGCTTCTGGAGGAGGAGGAGGGTCAAACGCCTACAGCCAACTGTTACCTATACCGTGCGCTAGGCAGCACTGTGCCATCACAGCTGTCCCCTGTGGACCCTGCAACCACCACATTAACCCAGTGCGCAGTGATGGACACGTAACAACCCTGGCCATGCCTACTGGACCATGCATCAGTTGTGAGGTGCACCTTTCCACTCACTGATTGCTTGAGTGCATGGACAATGCGGTCTTTCACATGAAGGTGGAGGGCTGGGATGGCTTTGCGAGAAAAGTGGCGACTGGGTAGGTCATAGCATGGTACTGTGTAGGCCATGAGTTCGCGGAAAGCTGCGCTTTCAACCAACCGATAGGGCATCATCTCTAACGAGATTAGTTTGGCAATGTGGGCGTTCAAACCCAGTGTACGCGGATGAGAGGATGAGTACTTTCGTGTCCTACTCATAGTCTCTGGTAGGGTGAGCTGGACTTGAGAGCTGCATATGGTGGAACTAGCGGTGGACATGGCGGACTGAGAGAGGGTTGATGATGGTAATGGAGTTGGTGTTCTTTCTGATGGCCTTGATTCAGTCTTTCGTTGCAATAACAGTGTGATTTCCTGACTGATTTGCCCTTGCGACGACAACTCAACATTTGCTGCTCGTGGTGTGCTAACCGGTGGACTTACAGTGGGAGAAACAATGTAGCGTTGCTGACTACCTTCTTTGGGAGCAGTAGCACATGTGGTACGTGAATTTTGGTAGTCCGTCCATGCTTGCAAGTGCATGGTGGTTAAATGTCTTAGAATGCAACTGGTATTCAAATTTCTCAGATTTTTCCCTCGGCTAAAGGTCTTTGCGCACTTCTTACAGATAACCTTTGCCTGATCATTAGGATTTTCTTCAAAAAAGTGCCACACTGCACTCTTCCTACTATGGAAGACATTTTGAGGCCTTGCACGCTGTGCTATTTTGACCGTCTGGCCAAGCTGTCCTGCAACTCTTTTGGTTTTTGAAACCCATTTTTGGACTGCTCCGGGCCTGCCAGATAACAGCTGTTGCGATGTCGATGCCCGCTGCGGAAGCTCCTCCTCCTCTTCTGAGCTATTGGCAGCGGCACCCTCTACCCCAATGGATGCCAATCTGGGTCAACAACTGGGTCATCCATCACCTCCTCTTCAATGTCATGTGCACCTTCCTCTGTGTCACCGTGTATGGTGGTATAGTATGCGGGAAGGGGCACCTGAGTTTCATCTGGGTCAGATACTGGCTCAGTACTCTGCGAGGACAATGTAGTGCTCTGAGTGAATGTACCAGCAGAATCATCTATCAGTGGCTGTGCATCAGTACACTCCATGTCAGATTCATCTTTGCCTGGGTAATTCACGATTTGACTTGATAACCCAGGCATGGTATGTGAAAACAGCTCAATGGAGTAATCTGTAGTGTGGCCTGCCGCATCCTTCAATTTTGGTTGGGGTGAAAGACACAATGAAAGGTGTGGTTCATGAACATGAGCCTCCAATGATGACTCAGTGCTTTTATTTTTTAAAACTTCAGAAGAGGAGGCGATAGAGCTGGAGGCTGAGTCAGCAATGTAAGCCAAAACTTGTTCTTGAAGCTCCGGCTTTAAAAGCGGTTTACCTATTCCTAGAAAAGGGAGCCTTCGAGGCCTTGTAGAGCCAAACGATGACGCAGACTCGACACCTCCTGCATTAGGTGCTATTTTGCTTTTGCCACTACCAGCAGATCCACCACCAACACCAACACCATCATTACCAGCTGCCAACCCCCACCCACTTCCACGGACTCTTCCACCACACTTCCTCATTTTTGGGGAAAATGTACCCAAAAAACCACCAACTATATGGTACTGTAAAACAAGGTACAAGGTGTATATAGTAGTGGGGAGAGTTGGAATCTCTGTAGACTTCAGGACACAGTTGGATTCTGTCAGGCCCTGTTTATTTTACACCGCAATGTGACAGGCAGATTCTGAATGGTGTAATAAAGGTGGATAGAGGACTGTGGAGAATTGGAATCTCTGTAGACTTCAGGACACAGTTGGATTCTGTCAGGCCCTGTTTATTTTACACCGCAATTTGATAGGCAGATTCTGGATGTTGCAAGAAAGGTGGATAGAGGACTGTGGAGAATTGGAATCTCTCTACACTTCAGGACACAGTTGGATTCTGTCAGGCCCTGTGTCTATAACACCGCAATGTGACCGGCAGAAATTGCCTAGTGTATGACAAACTACAAGGTGTATATAGAATTGGGCAGAATTTGAATCTCCCTAGAGTGTAGGTCTGTAAGAACGGACAAACTCCTCGACTTTTCCTTACAGAGTCAAACATTTAGCTTCAATTTGGCCCCGATAACAGCCGTTACACGGTACTGAGAGAGGAGCGTGCACGTACACCGCTGTACGGTGTATGTAAAATTGTCAAGCTCCGTGTTTTTGTATACGGACTGACACACGCTGTCTCTCTAGTTTTGAATGTAATCAAACAGCAGACATACTAAACTGTTTGAAAAACGGACAAAACTATAAGGTGTAGGTCTGTAAGAACGGACAAACTCCTCGACTTTTCCTTACAGAGTCACACACGTAGATAGCTTCAATTTGGCCGCGATAACAGCCATTACACGGTACTGAGAGAGGAGCGTGCAGGTACACCGCTATACGGTGTATGTAAAATTGTCAAGCTCCGTGTTTTTGTATACGGACTGACACACGCTGTCTCTCTCTAGTTTTGAATGTAATCAAACAGCAAATATACTAAACTGTTTGAAAAAAGGACAAAAATATAAGGTGTAGGTCTGTAAGAACGGACAAACTCCTCGACTTTTCCTTACAGAGTTACATATAGCTTCAATTTGGCTGTGATAACAGCCGTTACACGGTACTGTGTGAGGAGCGTACACCGCTGTACGGTGTGTGAAAAAATGAACGCTCACTACCTCACCAGGACAAAGCAATACAATTTGGATGGCTTTTAAAAAAGCAGTTTGAACACCAGTGTGCACACAGCAATGCAGCTAGCCTTAAAAGGCAGGCTAATCACCACCAGCGCTGCTGCACAAAAGCAAAAATCTTCACCTTTCACTGCACAGTAACTACAGTGAAAAGCGCTAGCAGCAGAAGCAGTTTTTTTTTTCTTTTTGCCTTCCTAACACTCTCCCTACAGAATCAGCAGCTGCAGCAGCTCTCCCTATTCTGAGATCAGCATGAGTAACATGGCGGTCGGCGTCCCCGCCCTTTTATACCCCCTGTGACGACACACAAAGCAAGCCAATCACTTGCATGCCCTTCTCCAAGATGGTGGTGACCGCTGCCTATGTCATCACGTTGCCCACAGTGTCCGTTCTTCCTGATTGGCTGAAAAAGGGCGCTAAAGCATCTTTTGAAACGCGACTTTGGCACTAAAGTCACCAACCTCGTGGCCGACCTCACGCTAAGGTCGGGTTTCGTTTCATGAAACCCGACTTTGGCGAAAGTCGGCGACTTTTGAATTTTTTCGACCCGTTTCGCTCAACTCTAGTGAGCACATAAAGCACCTGTTAGGCATCGAGTTCCTGACGCTGCACAGCGAGAATCCCGAGCCTTACTTCCGGCGGTCTCCCATTCCTCTCTAGCTGCAGAGGAGGTTGCTCAGCAAACTCGTCAGTCTCGGCACTCTGCCAAGACCAGCTCCCTGGGTTTGCTTGCTGCTGCCACCTCTGGCACAGCTATGGCAATGCATGGTGCTCAGCAGCGAGATTCTCCAGGGACTAAGTCCTCATGTCGGACCACTGTGCATGCCCGTGGAGTGATCTCCCATTGGAGATCGAAGGTCACGTGCTCAGGTCCTGCTCGTGTTCGGATTGGCCCATCCGAGAAACCAGGAAGGTCCCGGATGCTCGCAGCTATAAAAGGTTCGCATGGCCGCTCGGCCATGCGCTAGGATAGACTGTATTTTCAGACTATAAGGAGTGAGTGGTGTATGCACGTATGAATGTTTCTGGTGACTGACTCATTATGAAACCCTTACCCTTGGTACGCATGTGTTGTGCAGCCTAGCCTGCTAGCGCCCAGGCTTAGGCGTAGGTAAGTCAGAGTCTGAGTCAGGCATTAGTCATTATCAGTGACTCGGCACTCCTCAGTGCCCATGCTCCACACTCCATAGCCAGCGTCTATAGCGGAGCTCATGGCAGCGAAGCCGCGCGCTCAGTGGGCCTAGAACGACTCTAACCCCGTGTCCTTGGGGTAGAGTTCTGTGGCCGCTTGCTGTGCGCTCTTTGGCCGGGCTCTGTGAGTTAAACAGGCTCGGGCATCCATGTTTAGCGGCTGCGCGGCTCTGTAAATTAACAGAGTCCGCTCCTATTCACATTGGGTGACGTAACCTACGTGTGACTGTTTTTATGCCGCTCTATCCTTCCGCCATTTTCTAGCAGCAGTGTACCACCTCTGCACGGTGGACCCCGGGCTGTGAACGCACCTACTACTACTTTATAATTTGGTGTGTTCCGCCAGCCCTAACAGCACCTTGGCAAGACGAGTCAATGCATGGGATGTTCCATCGGCAGACAATGGAGGTGGCTGACATGGAGAAATTCTACCAATGGCTGGAGAAAGCTGGACTCTGAGACAACACAAAGGCACTAATCATAAGAAGAAAGTGTTAGCTTTAAATCTCTATACAGTTAAGTCCATATATATTTGGATAGAGACAGCATTTTTCTAATTTTGGTTCTAGACATTACCACAAGGAATTTTAAACAAAACAATTCAGACGCAGTTGAAGTTCAGACTTTCAGCTTTCATTTGAGGGTATCCACATTAAAATTGGATGAAGGGTTTAGGAGTTGCAGCTCCTTAACATGTGCAACCCTGTTTTCAAAGGGATCAAAAGTAATTGGACAATTGACTCCAAGGCTATTTCATGGACAGGTGTATAATGCATACAGATGCTGTACATCCATGAGCAACTCAGTCGGACAAATTACAAGTTGACGATGCATGAAAATGTGTGTGAAGGTTTCTCTACTGTACTAATGTATAAAGGTTTGTGCCTGTCCATTGGTGAAAAGCATGACTGATATTTATGGTGGCAAATAAGTCAGAATATCAGCCTGACTGGGATCTTAGTGAACCATGTTTCTGTGCAATTTCACTATTCTACTTTTACTGGCTCTGACGGGATGATGTGGGATAGTAGGGGTAGTAGTCCATTGGCTCTGGCTGACGGATTACGTGGGATATTAGGGGTAGTAGTCCGGTGGCTCTGGCTGACGGGATGATGTGGGTTATTGGGGTAGTAGTCCGGTGGCTCTGGCTGACGGGATGATGTGGGTTATTTGGGGTAGTAGTCTGGTACCTCTGGCTGACAGGATGATGTGGGATATTATAGTAAATGTGGCTATGCGGAGTGGGTGGGGCTATACACTCAGTTTTATATATGGTTGCCATGGCAACACTGATGTCATTATGGGTTGCAAAGGTGACAGTTATGTCATAGTGTGTGTATCACACCCTGTGATGTCATAACGGTTGCCATGGCGACGCTGATGTCATAATGGGTTGCAAAGGTGACAGTTATGTCATAATGGGGTTGCCATGGCGAAGATGTCATAATTGACATATGGGCACGGAACTATGGGATGGAGGATGTGTGATGGGTATATGGGCATGGGACTATGGGAAGGAGGATGTGTGATGGGTATATGGGCACTGGACTATAGGATGGTGGATATGTATGATGGGTATATGGGCACTGGACTGTGGAATGGTGGATATGTATGATGGGAATATGGGCACTGGACTATGGGACGGAGGATAATTATAATTTGTTATAACTAACCACAGTTAGTTACTATGCCCGGGCAATGCCGGGCTCTTCAGCTTATATATATATATGTGTGTGTCAAGCCCTGTCAACTCCAGAGCCCCAACCACTTTGCATAACCAAAGGGAAAGAGCCCCTGGTCCAGGGACACCCGACAACAGTTGTGATACACAGCTTGGCCTCACATACATTACACACACAGCTCTGCTGCAGGGACCCTTTGATCCCATGTATACGGGGCTACTATACTTCCCCCAGTGATGTGATATAAGACCCTGCTCTGTAACACGAGCTGGGGAGTGCATTATACTGTATCAAGGCCTAAGTGGAGTGCATTATACTATATAGGGGACTATGGGTATTGCATTATACTATATGGAGGTCTATGGAGAGTGCATTATACTATATAGAAGCCTATGCGGAGTGCATTGCACTATATGAAGTCCTATGGGGAGTGCATTATACTGTAAAGAGGCCCATGGGGAGTGTATTATACTATACTGAGGCCTATGGGGAGTGCATTATACTATATGAGGGACTGTAGGGTGTGAATTATACTATACAGTAAATAGACCTATGAGGCGTGCAGTATACTTTATGGAGGGTTATGGGGTGCATTGTACTATATGGAGACTATTTATTGGCCATCATACAGTGTGGGGATTACAGTGAGGGGGCCATAATGTGGGAGCTAATGTGGGGTCTTTGTACAGTGTGGAGGCCATCATACAGTGTTAGAGCCATCAAACAGATTGGGGGCTACTTACAGGTCAGTATAGTGTGTGTGGGGTACTATACAGAGTGGGTAAGCCCCCAATGTAACCTGAAAGATAAAGAAAAAAGAGTTAGATTATACTCACCCTGGCGTTCGGTCCGGTCCGATGGGTGTCGCCATCCAGTCCGGCACCTCCCATCTTCTAAAGGTGAAGTCCTCTTCTTTGCTGCCTGTCGTGGCTCCAACACAGGCGCACTACTCTGCCCTGTTGAGGGCAGAGGAAAATACTCCTGTGCGCAGGCGCCGGTCCTCTCCCAGCGCCTGCGCACTGCAGGACTCTGCTCTGCCCTCAACAGGGCAGAGCAGTGCACCTGTGCCGGAGCCACGACAGGCAGCAAAGAAGAGGACGTCACTGTTAGAAGATGGGAGGCGCCGGACCGCAACACCCTTCGGACCAAGACCAGACTGCCCCCCGGTGAGTATAATATAACAGAATGCTGTAGATAAGCCCCTGATGTCGGTGCCGGCAGCTCATTGTCAAAAAATGGGGTGACAGATTCCCTTTAAATGTAAAGTGGGCACTTATTGTTATAGAACGCAGATTATTGTGGCTGTCAAAGGGGCACACAGAGGGCATTATTACTGTCTAGGGGGCAACATGTGGGCACTGTTTTCTAGGGCACTTGCACAGGGTATTAATATATTCTAGATGTTTGTTTTACCATCTAGAGGGCACACAGTACCACACAGTAAGTGCTAGAGTTGAGCGAAACGGGTCAGTCAAATTCATAAGTCGCCGACTTTCGCTGAAGTCGGGTTTCATGAAACGAAACCCGACCATAGCATGAGGTCAGCCACGAGGTCGGCGACCAGAGTGCCAAAGTCGCGTTTCAAATGATGCTTCCGTGACAAATAAAGAGAAAAGTATATGCACATAAATAGGGATCACCACACACTAATATAATCAAGAATCAAATTTTATTATAGTGAACACAACAAGCAAACACTTAGTTTAAAAACAATTAAAATGTCTGAACTCACAGACACACATAGACAAACAAAAACAATGGGTCATGCTAATAGACAGTTAAATACTGTGGGCCCCAGAATTAACCATATAATCAAATTACAAATATCTACTGAATTTCAATATCTGGGATCTAACACCACAGGTTAACAATCCCAATCTTATTCATTGTCATAATATCATGGTGTTAATACAAATATACCAGAATATCTACATGTCAAGTCCTATAGGGAAACACTGTGATTGCATAAGGGATACACAGGCAAAATAAACGCCATGTGTATGCATCAAATTCTCAACATGTTACCACTAAATCAAATACAAGAAAATAGGGTCAACATAGCCCCTTTCCCTAACATGATATCACCTGGTTTCTGAAGACAAGCAGACCAATGGTTAAATTGTATGGGACCCCCAAACCCACGTTTATCAACACTATGAAGTCTTTCTCAAGGTCAGTGTCTATGTGTGTCTGTGAGTTCAGTCTGTGAGTTTTAATTGTTTTTAAACTAAGTGTTTGCTTGTTGTGTTCACTATAATAAAATTTAATTCTTGATTATATTAGTGTGTGGTGATCCCTATTTATGTGCATATACTTTTCTCTTTATTTGTCACTGTGCTAATTTGTTTATATGCAATAGGTGATCCCACCTGAGTATATATTGTGGATGGTGCCCGTTTATCCCTTTTAGTCAAATGATGCTTCCAGCGCCCTTTTTCAGCCAATGATGGAGGACGCACACTGTGGGCAACGCGATGACATGGGCAGCGGTCACCACCATCTTGGAGAAGGGCATGCAAATGATTGGCTTGCTTTGTGTGTCGTCACAGGGGCTATAAAAGTGTGTGCATGCCGACCGCCTTCTTACTTATGCCGATCTTAGCATAGGGAGAGCTGCTGCTGCTGATTCTGTAGGGAGAGAGTTAGGCAGGGAAGAAGAATAAAAAAACTGCTTCTGCTGGTAGCGATTTTCACTTACAAAACAACGCTTTGTGTGCAGTGACAGGGGAGGCTCTATTTTTTGTGTATCAGCTCTGTTGGTTATTAGGCTGCCTTATAAGGCTCCCTGATAGCTGCATTGCTTGTGTGACTGCTTTTTTAAAAGCAAAAATACTTTTCTTCCTCTTTTCTGCACAGTTACCAAACATTCATTTTTCCACACTTTTGTGTGCAGCAGTCCTGCTTATTAGGATGCCTGCTGCCATACTTTGACTGAGAGCATCATTGTCAGCCTCCTAAAATCTCTAGGGAGATTCAAATTCTCCCCAATACTATATACACACTTCGTACTTTGTCATACTCCAGCCAATTTCAGCCTGTTACATTGAGGTGTAATCTATAGTGGGCCTGAGATAATAGTTCAGCCTCCTAAAATCTCTAGGGAGCTTCCAATTCTCCCCAATACTATATACACAGTGCACCTTGTTTTACAGTACCATATAGCTGGTGGTATTTTGGGTACATTTTTCCAAAAATGAGGAAGTATGGTGGAAGAGGTCGTGGAAGTGGGCGGGGGTTGTTGCCAGCTGGTACTGATGGTGGTGGGGGTGGGGGTGCATCTGCTGGTAGAGGCAAAAGCACAATAGCAGCTAAGGAAGGAGGTGTTGAGCCTGCATCATGGTCTGGCTCCAGAACGCCTGGAAGGCTACCTTTTTTGGGAGTAGGTTAACCGCTTTTAAAGCCGGAGCATTAGGAACTGGTTTTGGCTTACATTGCCGAAACAGACTCCAGCAAATATGCCCTCCTCTTCTGAAGTTTCAAAAAATGCAAGCACTGAGTCATCAAGTGCTGGCTCTTGGTCAGGAAGAACCCCTTTCCTTGTGCCCTTCACCCCCACCAAAAGTGAATGATGCAGCAGGCCACACTTCACATTACACCATGTAGCTCTTTCCCACATACCATGCCTGGGTTATCAAGTCAAATCGTGAATTCCCCAGTCCAAGATGAATCTGACATCGAGTGTGGGTGGCCAGCCAGGGCAGTGGGGTTAATCGGTACTGGGCCGGTGTCTCAGAGGGATGTGTCACGGTGGTGGTGACCCGGTCCGTGGGCATGGGTGTCCATGCAAAGGGGTGAGTAACGTTTATAGGTGAATGATACGTGACGCCACCTGTGGTTTCTGATCAGATTGATCAGCTCTGCAGTGTCGCTTCTCTGGGACAGATGTTGTGGTGCAGCTAAGATGTAGAAGCCCTGCACAGGTAGTCGCAGGGCAGATGAAAGAGTTGGTAGATGGTGTGCAGTGCAGGATGTAGCAGAGCCGTGTGCCAGGCGCAGGAGAAAGATGACAGACACAGTCGTGTAGTTCCTTTACCTGTGCTTGGTAAGTGCCGTACAGGACCCAGAATACAGATGGAGAAGGAGTTGGTCAGCCTGGAAGCAAATTAGGAATTCTGTCTCTGCAGATAGGTAGTGTGGCCTCTGTTCTAGCGCTTATCTGAGGTACTCGCAGTACTGAGTTCACTGAAGTTCCCCCTGTTGACTCTCTTTTGGAACTTTCTCATATGGCAGGCAGCCATAGCCTTTTCCTTCTGGCTCACACACGTCGCTGCTGGGGCCTCCGAGCCTTAGTTGGGAACAGCATTTACAGCTGCTACTTCCTCCGGTTTCTGCTGCAGGACCGTCAGTGTCCCTACAAACTCTGAGACCGGAATCCGGACCATGCGCTCCTGCTAGGAGTGAGCCTTAACTCTGCTCATCCTCCAGCTCCCCTTCTCACGTCCACACACTTCCCCTTCCCTTCACAGACTGCCCTAACTTCCCTCCTCCCGACCACAGAGAGCAGCTCCTCAGCAGTCAGGTTCAGAGCTCTCCCTGCTGGCTGGGAACTGTGTTGTGTGTTGATTTAACTGCTAGAGAGATCCTTCGTTGCTCCCAAGCATGACATCACACTCCCTAGGAGGAAGGTAATGCCACTGTGGCGACTGTACTCCTGGGGGCGCCACAAGTGCACTGATGCCCAGACCACTACATTCCCCTCGCACTCTACACAGCCTGAATCTGACCCCGATGAAACTCAGGTTCCCCTTCCCGCATACTATACCACCTTACACGGTGACAAAAAGGAAAGTGCAGGTTCCTTGAGCAGGTGGGGGGCATACTCATGGGCGACAGCACTGGCACAGGGCCCCTCATAGTACGCAAGAGTGTCTCTGCCGACCCGCCGTCAGACACACCGCCGTACTATGAGGGGCCGTGTTACAGGGTCCTTCTCTGGTATCACACAATCAACAGAGCAAGCAAAGAGTGAACAATTCCAAGACCTTTATTCAGGCAAAAATACGAAAAGGTCCATATTCAGTCCACCACACAAAGGATATGATAGTCCAGAATAAGAATGCAGTCCAGTAACAGGATAAAATGTCCAGGGAAGCGAGATTCCAAAACTCTAGCACCAGAGGATAAAATGGGTCCTTCTCTCTGAAATGCAGTCTTTACACGATCCTGTCCACTCTGGAACTGACTTGTCCAGCTGCTGTTCTTCCCCCCACCCCCTTCCTTGTCCAGGGGTAGTCAAACCAGTTGGGGCGGTTTCCAGGCCTCCCAGAG
Source organism: Dendrobates tinctorius (assembly GCF_039654945.1). Lineage (NCBI taxonomy): Eukaryota > Metazoa > Chordata > Amphibia > Anura > Dendrobatidae > Dendrobates > Dendrobates tinctorius. Next base: position 35,251,810 of record NW_027361733.1, read on the forward strand.
GAGAGCAAAGGGCCTTAGGGATTAATGCACTACAGGAGGTCATCAAGAGACAGATACAGTGAGGCTGTAGACTTACAATGTAATAAGAAAAACACTATGAAAATAACTGGAATTGTTAAAAATAGGAATATACAAAAAATGTTATCCACATAACATATCACACCATCACAGGCCCTGTGCCAGTGCCGTCGCCCATGAGTGCCCGAGTCCAGTCCGAGTGCCGGCGGCAGTGCCAGATTTTCATGCGAGAGACTCAGGAATCGTGCGAGTCTCTCGCAAGCGAGTATGATCCCTTAGGCTAAGTTCACACTGAGCGTTTTTGCTGCATTTTTTTTCGGCAGCAAAGTCTAAGTGCTTGTCAGGAAAGAAACTGTGGCAAAAACGCAGGTTTTGAAGTGTTTTATCATTCAATTCAAAGGGTGAAAAACGCTGAAAGAAGTGACATGCTCTATGTAAAAAAAAAACAAGCAAAGTACAAAATACTGTTGACAAAAAAACCATGCTGCGTGCATGACATTTCTGAAATCTCATAGATATAGCTGGTACTGTCAAATGCAGCCGAAAATTAGCATAAAAAATGCATAAACCATGCAGCAAAAATGCCCAGTGTGAACTTAGGCTGGAGTCACACTAACCTGCGCAAAATACGCATGACCACTAAACAGTGCTCCGTAGGTCATCCGTAAGCAGGGTGAGGTCGCGTATTTTGCGCATGTGTGCATCCGTATGTAATCCGTGTGGCATCCGTATGCAATCCGTATGGCAAGATTTTCTCGCAGCATTGCAAAATGGACATTTAACGGTTTTCAGGCCTGCAAACAATTTAAATCATTAGCCTGCACCCTGTTTAGACACTCAGAAACAGGTGGATGCCTACATTCTGTACATTTGTCACCTTGCTTTCACGAGGTGTGTTGGTGTTCTTTGTGCAGCATGGCAGAGGGTCTGCGATTCAATACAACTGAGCAGGTTCTCTTTACCTGGCTTTTGTCACGGCGCTTTGGGCAACCATATCCTGTGATAGTGGATCCGCGGAGGAGGAGACGCATGTGGGTCCATCCACTTTTGAGGCAACGACTCACAAGAGGGCATTTTCACCGCCTCTATTCTTCTCTGCGGGAGCATCCGGAGAAATTTTACCAGTACTGTCGCAAGAGCATTGCCACATTTGATCGACTCTTGGAGACAGTGCGCCCTGGGATAACCTTTCAGGACACAAGGATGCGCAAAGCCATATCTGCAGAGGAGCGACTTCTACTCACAATATGGTATGTACTACACAACCACATTCTCTATATTCCTAATGTGTGTGCTAAATTATGTTTTTTGGCCTTCTTGGACAAAGTTGAATGCCATCATCTTACTCCAAATATGAATCACCTGACACAGCAGAATGTTACATCTAATATGTCCAGCATATCACTTAGTCATTGTGCCACCAAATATGTGTGTGTTCTTCTCTATCATTTCCTAACAAGTTTGGTCGGCATGTAAATAATTTTTTTTTACTTTAGCCATTCTAAACTTTACTATTTCTGTTGTTCTACAGCTTCCTGTCCACTGGCCTGTCTTATGCCGCCCTCCACCATGAGTTTCTCATAGGAAAATCAACCATTTCGGGCATAGTGAGGTCTACATGTGCACAAATCTGGACAAGACTCCATCAAGTGGTCATGCCCGAGCCCAGGATTGAAGACTGGTTAAGGATATCAAGGGAATTTGAGGAGGACTGCCAGTTTCCAAATTGTATTGGGGCCCTGGATGGCAAACATATCAGGGTGCGTAAGCCGCCGAACTCTGGCTCCCAATTCTTCAATTATAAACAATACTTTTCTGTTGTATTGTTGGCTCTGGTAGACCCTCAATACAAGTTTATAATTGTTGACATTGGGGCCTATGGAAGGACGGGAGACTCTAGAGTCTTCAATACTTCCATAATGGCTCGGCGGCTACGCAACAACCAGTTGGATCTACCACCACCACGCCAGCTACCAGGCTCCCCCGAACAATCTGTCCCTTATGTCCTTGTGGCAGATGAGGCCTTTCAGTTATCGCGCAATGTCATGAGGCCATATCCCCGGCGCAACCTTGACCACAGGCGCAGAATTTTTAACTTGCGCCTATCACGTGCTAGGCGACTGGTGGAGTGTTCCTTTGGGATTCTTTGTGCCAAATGGCGAGTACTCCAGTCTGCCATTCAGTTGAGTGAGCAAAATGTGAATGAAGTTGTGAAAGCCTGTGTTGTTCTGCATAACTTCACCAGGATACATGATTGTTCCTCCTCTGATGGTGTTGTGCGTAGGCCGGACAATGTGCGCAGGGTGAGACCACCTATGAACCCTCAACGTAGACCGCTCTCTGGCCTCAAAGTGCGTGATATTTTCACTAATTACTTTATCTCACCTGAGGGGGCAACTTCTTGGCAAGAGCATGCTGTGTCTATGTTATAATTTGTTTCTTTAAGTGTGTCAAAATATATATTACTCAAGCCTTTATGATTCTATGAGTGTTTAAGTGCATTGGTTGGTGTCTGTTATTATGTTGTGAGGGATTGTGAAAAATCTCACAGAGACGTTAAGTAGAGTAGACAAATATTTAGTTTTGCCTTTTTTTTTTTTTTCGCTTAAAGGCAAACATAATTTTGCCATAACACAAATTTGGCAATGGCCAAAATGACCCTTTGTGCCTTCTTTAACTTGTTGTAAAATCAACATAACAGAACAAAACAGCCACAAACATTAGGCCAAAAAAACATTGCTGCATCACTAGATTAACCTAGATTTGCCAACAAAAGGTGAGCTCCATCACCAAAATAAAGGCAACGAGATAACACTCACATTTCCACATAATGTTAGCCAAACATAGAAAGATTCCATCATGACAGGCAAGGCTACCTCACAGCTTTCACACAGATATTACCTGTCTGTACACCAGACAATATTTAAGCATGCTATACCGGAAAGGATGAAAATATAAAACTCACTTGTTAATACATAGAGAAAGTGGGTTATTCTGAATACTTGTCGCCTAGAATTTTTGTCCTAGAGCTTGCTAACAAAAAAGGTGACTACTTAACTAAGGTGAGCACGCCTTTCCTATGCGTTTGCAAGTGAGTAGTGTATTTTCATCCTTTCAGTTTACAGCATAGCGCATTTAAAGATTCTCTTTTCTACACACATGTAATATCTGTGAAAGGCGTGAGGTAGCGTTGCCTGTCATGATGGATTGTTTCATATGTTTGGAAAACATTGTTTAAAAATGTGAATGTTACATTATGTTATAAATGTTGGTGAAGGAGAACACCTGTTTTTACATTTAGATTAGGAGCACCAGTTACATCTGACTGGACATCTCCAACCATCAGAATCATAAATCCTCATATGTTGGGGAAGGGGAACGTGGATCACCAGCCTGTGGGTGCTGCTGGACATTGTGGCCAACATCGCCCTGTGTGGGGCCATACTGGTGCCCATGATGCTGGAATTGTCCAGCCTCCTGGGACTGTTGGGGATACTGGCCAGAGTACTGATGATGGTGAGGGGCATCTTGTTGGCTCTGGTAGGCCCGTGGCTCATACCCACCAAGATAGCCAGATCGTCCCCAACCAGGTTGGGACCAGCCTCCGACACTGGGTGGGTACAAGTGGCCATATTGGTGGGGTTGGCTTGAGGAAGACATTTGGTGCTGCGGTATAGACGGTTGGGTAGGGGGAGGAAGGGGTTGAGGTGTTGGCCCAAGTATTAGGGGCTGTTCAGACCCTGCTTGAGCAAGCATCTGTGTAGATGGTCTCATGCGCATTAAATTTCGTGGTGAGAGCTGCCACCTCTCCAGAAATTCAAAAACCTCATATGGGGTATTGGGGGGGTGCTTGCATCAAGCAGGATCTGAATACATCCCCTAATACGGAGCCTGACCTCACGGGTAAGGGCACGGAGATAAAGGGTGAGGCTACGCGCATAGGCCTCCTCACCATCATCTGTTGTTACTCTGGACAAATAATTTAGCACCCCTGTGTCCACATTGGTCCTACTCTCTTGAAGAGTGACCTGGCGCCTTCTTCTTGTTCGCCGTGATACTACAGCAGCCTGTGGGGAGGACCTGATCTGGGCAGTTGGGCTGCCGCTCAAGTTGCCCGGCTCTTCCAGGATGGGTGAGGAGGCAGCAGCAGACTGTCCTGGTGGTGTGGTGTGTAGGGCAGCCATTGTGTGGTCTTGTGATGCCTCATCTTCAGCCATCCTTCTTGTAGTGGGAGAAGATGGGCCAGCCACCTCATCCCCTACAGGATCTATTATGGGCTCTGCCTCTGAGGCCGTTCCTCGATCCGTAAGGTTGGATTGAGTTCTGTTATGAAATAGAACAGAGGCAAAAATACATCAATATTTTTGTCCCTGTAAAGTATTTGTGTAATGTATTTGTGTAATGTGGTGTGAGCTATGTACTTACGGTCTCAGAGCCAGAATTGGGGCGAGGAAGTTCAGCCGGTCATAGTAGATATATTTTCTCTTCACATGCCCAGCATCACCACTCCTGGACCGCTGCTGGCGTTCCCGGCGGAACTGGTCCCGGATGCTTCGCCAGCGTTTCATCACATCTTCCACTGCAATGTGACAGGAAAGATTGTCAAAATCACATATTTGAGAGGTCACATTTTCTAACAGTAGTCTAGGCATGTGGCCTTCTGGGGTGTGCTTTCTACCCATGGTGACATATGTAATTGGGCCGATACACAGGGTCTCATTAGCTACACTGAAACAAATATTATTGGCTAGGAGGATGAGGAGCTTGTGGCCTAACCCCTAATTATGGCTGTGTGAAGCCACGTGTCACATCCAAATGTAACGGCCTCATGAGGCTAATAAAATTACATGCCCAGGAAGGGGGGTGCTGATTGTAGAATCATTTTGAAGCGTGCGCTAAGGTTAATGGTTGCACTTACGAATTTTCTGCTGCTCATCACGTGGTCTGTCACCAAAGTCATGGTACATCTGGCGACAGATGCGCCTCCATGACGCCTCCTTTCTTGTCCGGTTCGCATAATTAGCATCGCGTGGGTCCCATATTTCGGGACGCTCCTGCACCAGCACAATGAGCATCTCAACATTAATATATGTGGACGCCATGCTGCTGCTGTACTCCGTGGAGGCGTATTTCCTGGATGTCTGGAGTGCTTTTTGAGCTCATTTGCATGTCTAGGCTTCCTGATGATGGATTGGCCCATTTCCTGTCACCAGCCAAAAGACCTGCGTATTGCTTGCAGGTCACACGTGTGTTCCGTGTGTAATCCGTATTTTTTGCGCACCCATTGACTTGCATTGGCATACTACGGGCGTAGTACGCTGACAATCGCAGCATGCTGCGATTGGCATGGAGCGCAGGATACGGAAGAGAAAAATACGCCTGGTGCGAGTGACCCTATTGAAAATCATTTGTCCGTGTGTAATGCGTGTTTTTTGCGCCTCTCACGCGCCCGTATTCCTCACCAGTGTGACTCCAGCCTTAGCCTTATAATAATTGAAATGACTCTCTACTCTAACATCAAGTCTGACATGGCTGCTGATGTTAAATGAGTGGAGTGTAGCTACATAATTCCATTCATCATCTGAATCTAAACAGATTTTCTAGCAAAGACAACTAGGCACAAAACCTCTTTAATTACAAAAAAAAAACTGAACTGGAGTAGACTTGAATGACATGCATGATGTAAAAGCATGTTCACACTGGCCATAAAAGCAAACAAAACCAATGTGTGTATATACCCTAATGAAAACAAATAAGTAAAAAAGCAAGTGCATTAAATAATTAACATAGGCTACTTATTAAACACTGTTTTGATCAAAAAAGCATAACGCTGTCCCACTGCGACAAAGTGTACCCATTTGGGACAGTACCTACACTATCGTTAAAACCTACTTAGTGTGAACAGTGGCAGAGAGTCTCTGGGTCCCAAAACGACACCCAGCGTAAGAGGGACTATCTATGAACTGCACAGCTTAGTAGAAAGGAGGCCACATTCTGTCTGTACTTAATACAAAAGTACTACAGAAAAAAAAAACCTTTAATTACGAGTACATTTGTCATTAATTGGTCACAATGTTCTTATTTTTATCACTTGGAACATTTTAAGGTACATTTCTTTTATGTTATAAGACAATGTCCCTACGTAAACAATTGTTTTTATGTCCTCCATTTTTTCTCTTGCATTGTTTTTATACAAAATATAGTTCAAAGTGTAAGTGATTTCACCAAAGATGGTGTTGAACTTGCAGTTTTTATTGCATTTTTTCTTCCTCTAGGTTCTATAGTTAGCCTGAAAAAACTCATGTAAAAACCTTTATACCGTTTGTGCAAGTGTGCACCACAATGGCTCAGTGGTTAGCACTACAGCCTTGCAGCACTGGGGTCCTGGATTCACATCCCACCAATTCCAACATCTACAAGGAGTTTGTATGTTCTCTCCATTTTGTATGGGTTTCCTCCTTGTTTTCCGCTTTCTTCCCACACTCCAAAGAAATACTGATAGGGAATTTAGATTGTGAGCCCCAATGTGGATAGTGATGATGATGTTCGCAAAGCTCTGCCAAAATTGTGCTATATAAGTTAGTCAAATAAGTATGTTCAGTGTTTAACCTGTGCATCTATTGTATTGATATTTTTGTTTGTTTTTTCTTTAGTGGATTGTATAGCTATATAGCTTTAGATCAAAAAGTGAACGTTTTATATAATTCATGGATTTATTGTAAATGTTTATAGAATTCTTGTAGTCTGTGTTTAAATAAATACTTACCTGATTGTGAGATATTGTAATGTTTTTGTGTTTTCTGGTATACATGCACTAAAGAATCCCAGTATTGGAGCTACCATGAAGCTCACACATGTTCTCCACCAGTCACCACTTATCTATTTCACAGCAAACTCTCAGAGCTGCAGTGCAGTGTGTATGGGGGAGGCTGAGAGTGAGCCCTCTGCATTTCCACAGCCCAGCCTCCTGACTGCTGCCCTCAAGTTTCTTCGAGGGAGAAATAAAAGGAGCCGCCTGCTGGGATTTCTGCAGTGAGATAAATCATGTTCCCTGGACATCTTCCCGTAGAATCTCTCTGGTCTAGTGAAAGAGAGAAGCCCGAGTACAGGAGAACTTTCTGTCAACATTATAACCTCTTCTTCTTTGATATCAGGGTTATCTCTATGGACTCCTCACAATCCCCCATGTATCCTGATTTTATTTTTTTCTGTGCAATTGCAGTTCTCTGCTACTATATGTAATACAAAGTTTATATCAATGGCTACATTCATACATTCAGATTCTGCCATGTGCCATCCATACATGACAGATTATTACTTCTCACCCATACTGCCTCTTTTTGCAGTATTATCACTGCATTACTACTCTTGCTACACTGTATTAATGCCATTTTATTGCATATTTTGCATATTACAACCAGCTAGCTATACATATTACTATCACCTACTGTACAATCTGTACAGAAATATTACTGTCCTTTAGTACTACATTTCTTTTGTCTTTTGCAATTTATCAATACATTATTACCATCCATCTAAGCTATTTTTCACATTATCACCCACAACCTCTTTTATTCTCATTGCATTACTACCCTACCTGTAATATTTTTTTAACCTTCCTAATGGCATTACTATTTGTATAGAATTATTGCGCAACTTAGGCTGGAGTCACACTAACCGACGAGAAATACGGTCCGTATTTTACATGCGTAATAAGGAGAAATGTCCCCTAAATAGTAATCCGTATATCATCCATTGTCAAGGAGTGGCCGCTTATTTTTCTCATGTAAGCATCCGTAAGTAATCCGTATGTGATCCGTACAGCGTATTTTTCTCGCAACCTTGCAAAATAGACATTTAACGGTTTTGAGGCCTGAACATAATTTAAATCATCATTGACTCTCCAACAGATGCCAGCCTCCAATCTGCCCATTTTGGTGGTGTGCTTGTGTTGGTGTTTTGGTGGTTGTTAGCAAACATGTCAGACACACTTCAGCTCACCCCAACTGACCGTGTTCTGTACAACTGGGTTTTGTCCCGCCGCTTTGGCCAGCCATACCCAGTGATTGTGGATCCGAGGAGGAGGCGACTAATGTGGGTGCATCCGCATTTGAGACAACGCCTCAACAAAGGCCATTTTCACAGGCTTTATGCAGCTCTGAGGACACATCCTGACAAGTTTTTCCTCTATTGTCGGATGACCATTTCTACCTTTGATCTTTTGTTGGAGACAGTGCGCCCAGGGATCACCTTCCAGGACACCAGGATATGCAAATGTATCTCTGCTGAGGAGCACCTTCTCCTTACGTTACGGTATGTATTCCTCAGCTACAGAATGTATGTAGATGATTCGTTACGTTAGCTAAATCATTAGCTTACTCAGTGACCCATTTTTTACTGACTGACCTTCTTAATATATCCAAAATCTAAATGTAAAAGTCTAAGTAAGAATACTATGATGTTTTATTACACATTACATAGACGTGTAACGTGTGTTTATGTAGTGTAAGGCTAGCTTCTTACACACTGTTCTGGTGATGTATATGTAATGTGTGCATCCTTTTGCATGTAGTAATGTATATTTTGTCTACATTTGTTTAATTATAGGTTCCTCACAACTGGCCGTTCTTATGCCGCACTCCATCTGGAGTTTTTGATTGGGAGATCGACAATATCTGGCATAGTCCGGGCTACATGTTCGCAAATCTGGACCAGACTTCATCAACTGGTCATGCAGGAGCCCAAGATGGAAGACTGCTTGAGGATTGCCAGGGGATTTGAGGCGCAATGCCAATTCCCAAATTGTATTGGAGCCCTGGATGGGAAGCACATCCGTGTGCATAAGCTGCAGAACTCAGGGTCCCAATTCTATAATTATAAACAATATTTTTCTGTAGTTTTGTTGGCTTTGGTTGACAGTAACTACAAGTTTATAATTGTAGACATTGGGGCTTATGGAAGAACTGGAGACTTTAGAGTCTTCAATTCTTCCATTATGGGTCGGCGGCTGTGCAATAACCAGTTGGACCTACCACCACCACGTCAGCTTCCAGGCTCAAATGAAGAAGTGGTGCCTTATGTCCTAGTGGGTAATGAAGCCTTTCAATTGACCAGGCATGTAATGAGGCCATACCCACGCAGAAACCTTGACCACCGGCGCAGGATATTTAACTTGCGCCTATCACGTGCCCGACAACTGGTGGAGTGTGCCTTCGGCATTCTTTGTGCCAAATGGCATGTCCTCCAGTCTGCCATTCAGTTAAGTGAAGCCAACGTCAATGAGGTTATCAAAGCTTGTGTGGTCCTTCATAACTTCACTAGACTGCTTAATTGCTCCTCATCTGATGTGGCTAAAGGTGTTGTTGGCAATGTGTTGTGGACATGTGCTCCCTTTATGGCGTCATCTCTCAGGAATCAAAGTCCGTGATGTGTTGACCCAGTATTTTATTTCACCTCAGGGTGCTACTACCTGGCAAGATCAGGCTGCATCTATTTTGTGGTGTTCTTATGTGTGTATATATAAATTTTTGGGGGCACTTTAATATGTTGTGTGTGTTCTTTTAATTTGGCTTAAAGATGTTCAAATAGTGCCATTTGTGAAAATAAGGAAACAAGAGTCAAAATTTTGCATGTTTAACTTTTTTAGAAATGCAAAAGGTAACTTGAGATAGTGTTTACCATTTTATTTCATCTGGCATATATTGCCCTTAAAATGTGGGCATTTATGTTGTAAACATAATTTGTACAACCAAATATATATATATTTTTTTAAAAAAACATCCTTTGCTAACGCAAAACAAACAATAACATTTTGCCATTATAATTGCTGGTATGTTGGTGGAGGTGAGGGTGGGAGGCCTTCATCTTTGTTGGTGGGTGGGGTTCCCAGCTTGACCATCACCATGTTGGGGTTGATAATCTTGGCCCTGTGGTAATATGTGGCCAGGGTCATGTAGCTGTGCGCCAAATTGGCCATATGGATAATGGAGATTCATTGGTCCGTGTGCAATGCGTGGTTTTTACGCCTCTCACTCGTCTGTATTTCTGTCTAGTATGACGCTGACCTTAACCTTACATTACTAACCTCCATACTATGTTATTGCTTTCTTCCAGTGTAATATCACTGAGTTACTGTACTACCATCTGCCTGCAGAGAATAATTACTAGTATTCTAAATTGCATTACTACTCCCCTCCCCCATCACCTTGCAGAATTATTGCTATCTTACTACCCTCCATCTGTGCAGTATTGCTGATTACTACCTTTTATCTATACAGAACTATTTAGCCTTTATATTTGCTTGGCTACTAGATACTTTTACAGGTCTGTTACTGATTCTACTACATTACCACTGCACATAAATACAGAATTATGTCTACTTCCCACCTGTACAAACGGTTGTGTCTTCCACAGCATTACTGCAACACATCGGTACAGAACTATTACTACCCACACCTGTACAGAATATTAGGTCTTATAACTTCATTACTACTACATATCGGTACTGTATTAGTACCCTACACTTGCACAGTACATTACGCCATTTACTGCAATACTACTGTACAGAACTATTACTGCCCTCTATCTACAGAGAATACTATGCCTGGTTACTGCATTATTACTCCATGGCTGTGCAAAATTAAAGAAACACAATAACAAAGTTTCTGAATTATTACTATATACCTCTACAGTTTAACTACCCTTCATTTGTACAGAATGTTACGCTGGTTACTTCATTACTACTGCACACCTGTACAGACAAAAATATTACTACCTTCCACTTGTACAGAGTACTGTTTTTTCTTACTGCACTACTGATGCATATTGGTACTAAGTTTTTCCTACCCTACAACTTTACAGGATACTATATCCGCATATCAGTACATAACTATTGCTACCACCTACATGTATAGAATACTGTGCCTTAGGTCAGTCTCACAAACTGAGGGGGACCCCACGTCGGGTTTTCATTCATTCTTTCTCTCCTGCTCGCTGTTGCCAGCAGAGTAGGAGAGAAGAATGACAGGCACGTTCAGCACCAGCCGCCGGGGAACAGCGCTTACAGTAGCGCTTCTTTCCAAGTGTGAACTGTTCTCTGTGTGCACGTGTTCAGCATTTTTGCAGACTGTGCTCTCCCACAAACACTGACATGTCTCCGTGTTTTTCACACGGACCGTGTGTCTGTGAAAACATGCTGACATGTGCAGAGACACATTCATTTTAATGTGTCTACGTGAGTCAGTGTCTCCGGTACATGAGGAAACTGTAACGTACTGGAGCCACTGACGTGTGAAACTGGCCTTATACTGAATAATTCTGTACAGATGTGCAGTAGTAATAAAAGCCCTCGAGCTGCACAGCAGTTTGCCTTATAAAACACTTTTACTACTCATCTGTATATAACTTACTACCCACTACCTGTACAGAATACTGTGCCTGTGGCTCCATTCCTAATACACACCTTTACATAACTGTAACTACTTTCTACTGCAGACCTGTACAGAAATGTTATTGTACTCTTCAACAGACAGAATAGTGTCTTTTATGCCAGGGTCATACATGCGAGAAACTTGCATGATTCTCATGCGAGTCTCTCGCATGAACACCTGGCACTGCCGCTGGCATTCAGACTGGAGCATGCGGCGGCACGCCGCACGCTTCGGTCCGAGTGTCGGCGGCAGAGCCAGGTGTTAGAATCATAGAATCATAGAATCATAGAGTTGGAAGGGACCTCCTGGGCCATCTGGTCCAACCCCCTGCTCAAAGCAGGATTCGCTAAATCATCCCAGTCAGATGTCTGTCCAGCCTCTGTTTGAAGACTTCCATTGAAGGAGAACTCACCACTTCTCGTGGCAGCTTGTTCCACTCATTGATCACTCTAACTGTCAAAAAGTTTTTTCTAATATCTAATCTGTGTCTCCTCCCCTTCAGTTTCATCCCATTGCTTCTAGTCTTTCCTTGTGCAAATGAGAATAAAGTTGATCCTTCTACAATGTGACAGCCCTTTAGATATTTGTAGACAGCTATTAAGTCTCCTCTCAGTCTTCTCTTTTGCAAACTAAACATTCCCAAATCCTGCAACCTTTCCTCATAAGACAGGGTTTGCAGACCGGTCACCATTCTGGTCGCTCTTTTCTGAACTTGCTCCAGTTTGTTGATGTCTTTTTTAAAATGTGCCCAAAACTGGACACAATATTCCAGATGAGGTCTCACCAAAGAGGAGTAGAGGGAAATAATGACTTCACGTGATCTAGACTGTATGCTTCTGTTAATACATCCTAGAATTGCATTTGCCTTTTTTGCTGCTGCATCACACTGTTGACTCATATTCAGTCTGTGATCTATTAGTATACCCAAGTCTTTTTCACATGTGCTGTCACTTAGCCCTATTCCTCCCATTCTGTATATGCTTTTTTCATTTTTATTGCCCAGATGTAGAACTTTGCATTTCTCCCTGTTAAAAACCATTCTGTTAGTTGCTGCCCACTTCTCCAGTTTATTTAAATCTTTTTGAATCCGCTCTCTCTCTTCTCTAGTATTAGCTATCCCTCCTAGCTTTGTGTCATCAGCAAATTTAATCAGTTTACCCTCAATTCCTTCATCTAAATCATTGATAAAGATGTTGAACAATACAGGGCCCAGGACAGAGCCCTGTGGTACCCCACTTGAGACATTCTTCCAACTGGATGTGCAGCCATTTACGACCACTCTTTGGGTCCGATCACTAAGCCAGTTATGAATCCACCAAACAGTTGCCTTGTCCATTCCATACTTAGTCATTTTTTCAATAGGGATAGTGTGAGAGACTTTGTCAAATGCTTTGCTGAAGTAAAGATATACTATATCTACAGCATTTCCTTGATCCACCCAATCAGTGATACCGTCATAGAAGGAAATTAAGTTAGTCTGACATGACTTATTAGTTAAAAACCCATGCTGACTCTGTTTAATCACTTCATTCTTATCCAGGTATTGACATACATGTTGTTTAATAATTTGTTCAAAGATCTTTCCTGGTATAGAAGTCAGACTCACCGGCCTATAGTTGCCTGGGTCCACCTTCTTCCCCTTTTTTAAGATAGGAATAACATTTGCTCTTCTCCAGTCTTCTGGCACTTCTCCTGTTCTCCAAGAATTTTCAAAGATTATGGAGAGGGGTTCAAAAATTTCTTCTGCTATCTCCTTCAGTACTCTGGGGTGTAATTCATCTGGACCTGGAGACTTGAATTCATTTAGGTTAGCTAAGTGTTTCCTCACTATCTTTCTGTTTATAGATATCCTGGATTCTTCTATTCCCTTAATAGGACAGTGAATAACAGTTGATGCTACATTTCCTTTCTGAGAGAAAACATGCAAAATAGGAATTTCAAAGTTCAGCCTTCTCAACATCCTGTCTTACCATTTCATTATTTTCATCCTGTAAAAATCCTATAGCATCTTTGACTTTTCTTTTACTTTTGACATATCCCCAAAATCCTTTATTATTGCTTTTGACATCTCTTGCAAGCCTCAATTCATTTTCAGCTTTAGCTAATCTGATTTGTGCCCTGCAGGTTCTGCAGACAGCATTATATTCTTCTTTAGATATGCCTCCCTCTTTCCATTTTATAAACATTTTTTTCTTTCTTTTTAGCATTTGCTTAAGTTCTGTGTTCATCCATTCTGGTTTCCTTAAATGCTTCATATTCTTCCCTCTTTTCGGAATTGTTAACAACTATGCTTTGAGAATTTCATTTTTCAAGATTTCCCATCCTTCCTGGACATTTTTGTCTTTAAGGATATCCAGCCATTGGATCCCTCCAATTCTCTTTCTGAATCCCTTAAAATCTGTCTTTCTGAAATCTAACCTTGACGTCTGAGTCTTCACAGGTCTTCCGCCTCTAGTTATCCAAAATTCTAAAATAGCATGATCGCTACCTCCTAGGGTCCCAGCCACTTTTACCTCCTCAACCATTTCCTCCCTGTTTATAAGGATTAGATCCAAGGTAGCAGTTCCCCTTGTTTTCTCCCCTACCTTTTGGAAGATAAAGTTGTCAGCAAGAGAGGATAAGAATTTCCTTGACCTGTTAGTTTTGCCTGAGAGAGATTCCCAACAAATGTCTGGATAGTTGAAATCTCCCATGACAACTATGTCATATTTTTTGGAGAACTTGGCCATTTGATGCATAAAGAGTTCATCCATATCTTCAGCTTGCACAGGCGGCCTGTAGTAAATGCCTACAATGGTGTCCTTTCCATTGTTCTGTCCTTGTATTCTTACCCAAACAGTTTCCACAGAACTCCCAGTCTCTGAAGCTTCAATCTCTGTGCAGATATACGCGTTTCTAACATATAGTGTGACACCCCCTCCTCGTTTATCAAGTCTGTTTCTTGCAAATAAGTTGTATCCTTCTAGTCTTGTATTCCAATCATGTGTATTGTCCCACCAAGTTTCAGTGATTCCAATGACATCATATTTCTTTTCCTGTGTTAGTAGTTCCAATTCTCCTTGTTTGTTGCCCATGCTTTGTGCATTAGTAAAGAAACATTTTAGTTTGTGATAGGTTTCTCTTTCTCCAATATTTTTATTAATTAGTTTCTTTTGTCTTTGTTCTTCCTTTCCACTTCTAATAGCAGAGTTCTCAATAGCATTTGTCAGGTGTATGGCTTTTTCTGGTCTTTTGCTTCCCTTCCCATGTTGTTCTAGTTTAAAGCTCTCCTTACAAGTGTAGCAAGGCGACTTCCAAATACATGCTTTCCAGTCTTTGTAAGGTGCACCCCATCTCTAGCAAGTAGTCCATTGTATAAGTAATTCACTCCGTGATCCAGAAATCCAAATCGTTGCTGACGGCACCATCGGCGTAGCCAGTTGTTCACCTGCAGAATCTTATTCCACCTCCTTGTTCCATGGCCATCCACTGGGAGGATGGAAGAGAAGACCACCTGTGCTCCCAGTTCTTTCACTTTCTTGCCTAAGTCTTCAAAGTCTCTGCAGATGGTTTCCAGGTCATTTCTTGCGGTGTCATTTGTCCCCACAAGTAGTAGCAGGAATGGGTAGTCATCTGTAGGTCTGAAGAGTCCTGATATCCTGTCAGACACATGTTTAATTTTTGCACCTGGAAGACAGCACATTTCTCTTGAAGTTATATCCGGTCTGCAGATAGCGGCCTCTGTTCCTCTCAACAGGGAATCCCCCATGACCACCACTCTCCGTTTCTTCTGCACAACATTTTTCTTTCTCCATCCAGGAGGACTCTGAAGGCGTACAAGGTTGCTGTTTGTTGGCAAAGTCTTATCCTGATGTATTTCTTCATCGTTTTCCTGCGTGAGAGCCTGGTACTGGTTCCTGAGCAGTATGGGTGCTGACTGCCTCCTGATCCTCCTGCTTCTCTGGGTCACATGTCTCCATTCCTCTGTTTCTTCAGGTGCACTTTGAATTTCTTCTCTTTCTGTAACATGAAGAGATAATTCTGCTCTGTCCAAGAACTCTTCACCTTCCTTAATGATCTTCAACGTAGCTAACCTCTCTTCGAGATTTTGCAACTTTTCCTCCAACAGGGACACAAGCTTGCATTTGTGGCATGTGAAGTTTGGCTTTTCCACTGGTAAGTCTGTGAACATGTAGCAAGAAATGCAGCTCACCAAATGGCTCCTGGCGTCTTCCATATTGAGATTTCTTAAAAACGATTTTCCTCAGCTGCAACGGCTAAAACCCAGTGATCGTTGAGCTCGTGTTCATGCGAGATAGTGCGAGTTTCTTGCATGTGTGACCCCGGCCTTACAGTAACACTTTAGCACACTACAGAATTATTGCTACTCAGCATCACAGAATATTGTCTTTTTAAAGCATTCCTTCTGCATATCTGTGCAGAATTAATACTAATTTCCACCTGTGAAGAAATACCAATGTCCCTTCTTACTTCCTTATGCTGTAAATCTGTATAGATATATTACTTCTCTTTACCTGCACATAATACTTTGCTGGGACGGACTAAAAACAATGAAGAAAAGGAATGAACATAACTTATAGGTCCAAAGAGATGGAGAGGTATTATAGATTTTTTATCGATCTTGGATATGAAATGAACATGAATTTTTTGTAGACAATTAGGAAATCAACACATATCCCATATAAACAGGTGTATATTATATTCCCTGAGCTTTATAGGTGGGGAATGAACATGAAATATGTGTAGATAATAGAGGAATAAACACATCCCATATAAACAGGTGTATATTATATACCCTGAGCTTTATAGGTGGGGAATGAACATGAAATACATGTGGATAATAGGAGAATGAACACATATCCCATAAAACAGGTGTATATTATATTCCCTGAGTTTCATAGGTGGGGAATAAACATGAAATATGTGTAGATAATAGGGGAATGATCATATATCCCATATAAACAAGTGTATATTATATTCCCTGAGCTTTATAGGTGGGGAATGAACATGAAATATATGTAGATAATAGAGGAATGAACACATATCCCATATAAACAGGTGTATATTATATTCCCTGAGCTTTATAGGTGGGGAATGAACATGAAATATCTGTAGATTATAGAGGAACAAACACATATCCCATATAAACTGGTGTATATTATATTCCCTGAGCTTTATAGATGGGGAATGAACATGAAATATATGTAGATAATAGAGGAATGAACACATATCCCATATAAACAGGAGTATATTATATTCCCTGAGCTTTATAGGTGGGTAATGAACATGGAATATATGTAGATAATAGAGGAATGTACACATATCCCATATAAACAGGGGTATATTATATTCCCTGAGCTTTATAGGTGGGGAATGAACATGAAATATATGTAGATAATAGAGGAATGAACACATATCCCATAATAACTGGTGTATATTATATTCCCTGAGCTTTATAGGTGAGGAATGAATAATGGAATATATGTAGATAATAGAGGAATGAACACATATTCCATAAAAACAGGTGTATATTATATTCTCTGAGCTTTATAGGTGGGGAATGAACATGAAATGTATGCAGATAATAGGGTAATGAACACATATCCCATATAAATAGGTGTATATTATATTCCCTGAGCTTTATAGGTGGGGAATAAACATGTGTTCATTCCTCTATTACATGTATTTCATCTTCATTCCCAACATATAAAGCTCAGGGAATATAATATGCATCTGTTTATATGCCTGTTTGTATGGGATATGCGTTCATTCCCCTATTATCTACATATATTTCATGTTCATTTCCCACCTATAAAGCTCAGGGAATATACTGTAATATACAGCTGTTTATATGGGATATGTGTTCATTCTCCTATATTCTACATATATTTCATGTTTATTCCCCACCTATAAGGCTGAGTTCACACGTGGTGGTTTTTTCGCATTTCCGCGGCGGTTTTAACCGAGCGACTTTGCCGCGAAAACGCAAAAAATAAGCATTCCATGCATTCCTATGGGATTCCGCAATGCTGTGCTAATGCTGCGGTTTTTACCGCGGCGGAATCGCTTCGCTGTAGAAAACGCAGCATGCTCATTAATTTCACGGAATCGTGGCGATCCCGCACCCATAGGAATGCATTGTTCTGCTTACTTTCCGCATGTGGCTGTGCACACCATGCGAAAAGTAAGCAGAACATTTGCGGATGGTACCCACTGTCCGGAGGAGAGGAGACTGTCCTCCGGGCTTTGGGTACCATATCCCTGTAAAAAATAGAATTTAAAATAAAAAATATTGTTATTCTCACCTTTCGACGTCCCGCGCAGCCTTCCCGCCTCTCTCCACGCTCCCGGTCCCAGTAAGCCTTTGCGAGCGATGACGTCCGTTCTCGTGGGATCGTGAAGTCTCGCGGTCATTCGCGCGACGTCATCGCGAATGACCACGAGATGTCGCGATTCCGTGAGAACGAACGTCATCGCGGTAATTGTCGCAAAGGATTACTGGGACCGGGAGCGTGGAGAGAGGCGGGAAGGCTGCGCGGGACGTTGGAAGGTGAGAATAACAATATTTTTTTTATTATTATTAGTTTTTACATTCTATCTTTTACTATTGATTTACTATTGATTGACCAACCTGTCAATCAGTTCTCCAAGCGATGCTACAGATCGCTTGGAAAACGCTAGCAATTCTGCAAGCTAATTACGCTTGCAAAATGCTAGTTTTTCCGCGGGAATTTAAAATGCGATTTTCCCGCTGAATGGAATTACGTAATTCTCGCGGTAATTTCCGCGAGAGTTCCGCTACGTGTGAACCCAGCCATTGGCTCAGGGAATATAATATACACCTGTTTATATGGGATATGTGTTGATTTCCTAATTGTCTATATATAATTCACATTCATTTCATATCCAAGATGGATAAGAAATCTCTAAATGTCCATATCTTTGGACCTATAAGTTATTTTGTTCATTCTTTTTCTTCATTCCTTTTCTTCATTCTTTTTAGTCCGTCCCTACTTTGCTTTACTACTAGTGTTGAGCGATACCATCCGATACTGAAAAATATCATAACGGAATGGATCGGCCGATCTAAAAAAAGTATCGGGTATCGCCGATTCCGATCCCGGAAGTCCCATTCAAGTCAATGGAACAGAAATATTGGAATTAAAAAAAACCCTTTCTTTCCCTGTTGGTTAATTCTACATGGAGAAAAACAACTATTAATAATGTAGAATGTATTGTGGGAGGTGTAGGAGACATTAAAGCCATAGATCTTTAGCCCAATCAAATGGAATCGCAGTATTTTTTTTTTTTTTTAAAGACGTTCGTAGTTACAAAGATATTGACTATGTTAAAGTCGTTAATTTTTTGTCAGATATGTATGTTTCACTACTTCCATGCTCTTCACCTTCTTTTTTACTTCTCCCACACTTTCTCCTTCATCATCTTCAGCAGCAGCAGTATCTTCTTCTTCTTTTATTCTTCTTTTATTCTTCTTCATATTCTACTTCTTCATCTTCTTCCTATTCATCTTCATCATATTCTTATTTGTGTCAGGCATTCCTGTAGTTGTTATCTATAAAAGTTTGAAGATTACACCTTCCGTTCAGCCTGTCACAAAAGATTTGCAACAGGATTTGTCCGCATTCAGTTTGGCCTGCAGCAGCAGGCCTTTTCCAGGGGCACCACGAGGAGGAACGGACTCACCCCCATACACTGCTTAGTCTTCTTCTGCTTATAAATTAGATAATATCATTTGCTCTGATTGTTAGTCTTATGCTTCATGTTCTTCTGCTTTTGGTTTTTATGCTTCTTGGTCTTCTGTCTCTTGTTGTTCTGCATCTTGGTGGTTCTCTTCCTGTTCTTTGTCCTCTTGGTCATCTTCTTCAGGGTCATCTTTTAGGTATTCTTCTGTGTGGTCTTCAGGGTTGTCGTCTTCAGGGTCATTGTCAGGGAGATCCAGAGTGAGAATCAAAAACCATTTCCACAAGCTTGAACTTGGAAAAGTAGCAGAAGGTACAAGAAGGCTGAGGAACTGCCGAGAACCAGCTGACGGTACTGGAACCCGGAGGGGCAGCAGAATGAACAAGAGCCAATGGCACAACCGTGGACCAGCTGACATTGCTGGAACACGGTTACTAAGCAGGAGGTACCTGTGCTCCAAAGCACTACCAAGGACCAGCAGACGTTGCTGGAACTCAGATACCAAGAAGGAGGCACCTAAGCCAAAGGCACTGCCGAGAACCAGCTGACGGTGCTGGAACCCGTATGGGTAGCAGAAGCTGCAAGAGCAAATGACACTAGCGAGGACCAGCTGACGGTGCTGGAACCCGGTGGGGCAGCAGAAGGAACAAGAGCCAATGGGAGAACCGTGGAGCAGCTGAGGGTGCTGTAACACGGTTTCTAAGCAGGAGGTACCTGTGCTACAAAGCACTATCAAGGACCAGCAGACGTTGCTGGAACTCGGATACCAAGAAGGAGGCACCTAGGCCAAAGGCTCTGCCAAGAACCAGCTGACGGTGCTGGAACCCGGATGGGTAGCAGAAGGTACCCAGGAAAAAAACAAAGTTGCAAGGCCGTGAGCCGGCCACAGTTACCGAAACCCACAGTCCTACAGGGGGTGCTTGTCCTATTGGCACTATGGAACCAGCCTTTTTTACCAGAACCCGCAGCCCACATAGGAAGCACCGAAACTGCAGGCACCATATACTCGGCTAACCCGACCACAACACAACAGGACAACGCATCGGTGGCAAAGTGACGTTGACACTACCCGGAAACAGCAGGTGTGCTGGAACCAGGCTGGGCAGGAGGGAATGCCCGTGCTAAAAACACTTCCGAGAACCAGCTGACGGTGCTGGAACCCGGATGGGTAGCATTAACTACAAGAGTCAATGGAACTACCAAGAACCAGCTGACGGTGCTGGAACCCGGAGGGGCAGCAGAAGGAACAACAGCCAATGGCACAACCGTGGACCAGCTGACGGTGCTGGAACACGGTTACTAAGCAGGAGGTACCTGTGCTCCAAAGCACTATCAAGGACCAGCAGACGTTGCTGGAACTCGGATACCGAGAAGGAGGCACCTAGGCCAAAGGCTCTGCTGAGAGCCAGCTGACGGTGCTGGAACCCGGATGGGTAGCAGAAGCTGCAAAAGCAAATGACACTAGCGAGGACCAGCTGACGGTTCTGGAACCCGGTGGGGCAGCAGAAGGAACAAGAGCCAATGGGAGAACCGTGGAGCAAAGACACTTCCGAGAACCAGCTGACGGTGCTGGAACCCGGATGGGTAGTATTAGCTACAAGAGTCAATGGAACTACTGAGAACCAGCTGATGGTGTTGGAACCCGGAGGGGCAGCAGAAGGAACAACAGCCAATGGCACAACCGTGGACCAGCTAATGGTGCTGGAACATGGTTACTAAGCAGGAGGTACCTGTGCTCCAAAGCACTACCAAGGACCAGCAGACGTTGCTGGAACTCGGATACCGAGAAGGAGGCACCTAGGCCAAAGGCTCTGCTGAGAGCCAGCTAACGGTGCTGGAACCCGGATGGGTAGCAGAAGCTGCAAGAGCAAATGACACTAGTGAGGACCAGCTGATGGTGCTGGAACCCGGAGGGGCAGCAGAAGGAACAAGAGCCAATGGGACAACCGTGGACCAGCTGACGGTGCTAGAAAACGGTTTCTAAGCAGGAGGTACCTGTGCTCCAAAGCACTACCAAGGACCAGCAGACGTTGCTGGAACTCGGATACCAAGAAGGAGGCACCTAGTCCAAAGGCACTGCAGAGAACCAGCTGACGGTGCTGGAACCCGGATGGTTAGCAGAAGGTACCCTTGAAAAACAAAGTTGCAAGGCCGCGAGCCGGCCGCAGTTACCGAAACCCACACATAGGAAGCACTGAAACTGCAGGCACCATAGACTCGGCTAACCTGACCGCAACATGACAGGACAACGTATCAGTGGCAAAGTGACGTCGACACTACCCGGAAACAGCAGGCATGCTGTAACCAGGCTGGACAGGAGGGAGTACCCGTGCCAAAGACACTGCCTAGAACCAGCTGACGGTGCTGGAACCTGGAGGGGCAGCAAAAGGAACAAGAGCCAATGACACAACCGTGGACCAGCTGACGGTGCTGGAACATGGTTTCTAAGCAGGAGGTACCTGTGCTAAAAAGCACTACCAAAGACCAGCAGACGTTGCTGGAACTCGGATACCATGAAGGAGGCACCTAGGCCAAAGGCTCTGCCGAGAAACAGCTGACGTTGCTGGAACCCGGCTGGGCAGGAGGGAGTACCCGTGGCAAACACACTTCTGAGCAGGAACATGCGATGTTGAAGCCCAGGGGTCAATCAGGCAGCTGGCTGAGGCCAACTTGGAGCGAGTTTTATATTGGTTGTACACAACTACTGATTGTAACCGTGATCCACTTTGTCCTCTGGCTCTACTGTCTCTAGTATTTCCCCTGGCCTCCAACCACGGCAGTTGCTGCTCTGCAGAGTTGTCTGCACAATCCACACTTGTTCCTGAGTTACTGGGGCTCAGTCACGTCAGTTGATCCCCTGATGTGTGTCCGGCAAGGTGTCCTGCTCTGTCCACATTCCCACAACTATTAATGAAGTGTGATGTTGGAGGCAGCAGGAGACTTTGCCATCCGCACAGCAGGGGAACAGCTGGCGTTGCTGAACCCCACAGACACAGGAGCGAGTGTTTCTATCTGTGCAGATGGCACTTACAAGCTACAACTGGCTGTGTTGAAGCCCAGGATCAATGCTCAAAGCAGACTGAGGCCTACTTGGAGCAAGTGGAAAATAACATGTAGTGTGATGTTGGAGGCAGCAGGAGACTTTGCCATCCGCACAGCAGGGGAACAGCTGGCGTTACTGAACCCCACAGACACAGGAGCTAGTGTGTGTTTCTCTGTGAAGACTGCACTTCTGAACACCAACTGGCATTGTTGGAGCCCAGGATGAGGCATGGAGTTGGCTGAGGCCAACTTGCAGCACGTTTTATAGAGGTTGTAGACTACTACTGTTTGTAACCGTGCTCTATTTAGGCCTCTGGCTCCACTGTCTCTAGTATTTCCCCTGGCCTCCAACCCCGCCAGTGACAGCTCTGAAGTGGCATCAGCACAATCCACACTTGTTCCTGTGTTACTTGGCCTCAGTCCCGTCAGTTGATCCCCCGATGTGTGTCTGGCAAGGTCTCCTGCTCTGTCCTCATTCACACTACTAGTAATGGGAATGTGGACAGAGCAGGAGACATTTACGGACACACATCAGGGGATCAACTGACGTGACTGAGGCCAAGTAACACAGGAACAAGTGTGGATTGTGCTGACGCCACTTCAGAGCTGTCATTGGCGGGGTTGGAGGCTAGGGGAAATACTAGAGACAGTGGAGCCAGAGGCCTAAGTGGAGCAGGGTTAAAAATCAGTTGTAGTTTGAATGTGGATGGAGCAGGAGACTTTGCCGTCCACACAGCAGGGGAGCAGCTGGCGTTACTGAACCCCACTAACACAAGAGCGAGTGTTTCTATCTGTGCGGACGGCACTTCCAGGCTACAACTGGCTGTGTTGTAGCCCAGGTCAATGCTCCGAGCAGGCTGAGGCGTACTTGGAGCGAGGAGAAAAAGCGTTGTAGTGTGAGTTTGGAGGCAGCTGGAGACTTTGCCGTCCACACAGCAGGGGAACAGCTGGCATTACTGAACCCCACTAACACAGGAGCGAGTGTTTCTATCTGTGTGGATGGCACTTCCAGGCTACAACTGGCTGTGTTGTAGCCCAGGATCAATGCTCCGAGCAGGCTGAGGCCTACTTGGAGCGAGGAGAAAAAGCGTTGTAGTGTGAGTTTGGAGGAAGCTGGAGACTTTGCCGTCCACACAGCAGGGGAACAGCTGGCGTTACTGAACCCCACTAACACAGGAGCGAGTGTTTCTATCTGTGCGGACGGCACTTCCAGGCTACAACTGGCTGTGTTGTAGCCCAGGATGAAGCATGCAGGAGGCGGAGGACAACTTGCAGCTGGTTTTATAGAGGTTGTAGACTATTACTGATTGTCACCATGCTCTACTATGGCCTCCGGCTCCACTGTCTCTAGTATTTCCCCTGGCCAACAACTCCGCCAGTTACAGCTGTGAAGTGGCGTCTGCACAATCCACACTTGTTCCTGTGTAACTGTGGCTCAGTCCCGTCTGTTGATCCCCTGATGTGTGTCTGGCAAGCTCTCCTGCTCAGTCATCATTCACACTACTAGTAATGTGAATTCTGGGGAGATCCAGGCCTTGTTCATTTTCAGAAAAGTAAGCCGGTCGACGTTATTGGAAGAAAGTCGCGTGCGACGGTCTGTTAGTACACCACCTGCGGCACTAAAGACGCGTTCCGATAATACACTGGCAGCAGGGCAAGCCAGCACCTCCAAAGCATACTGGCTAAGCTCTGGCCATGTATCCAGCTTAGAGACCCAAAACTTGAAGGGGGAAGAGCCATCTGGGAGTACACTCACAGGGCAAGACATGTAGTCTGTCACCATCTGACGGAAACGTTGCCTCCTGCTGACTGGAGCCGTCAGTGATGGTGTAGACAATTGTGGCGGACACACAAAACTTTGCCACATTTGGGTCATAGTGGTCTTGCCTTGTGCTGAGGCGCTGCCTCTGCTCCCTCTTTGTGCCGAGTTTCCTCCACTGGGTCTACGCACAGAGGTGCTTTGCAAAGCACTAGCACCACTGCTGTCGGGTGGAATGGAAAACATGATGGACTGCACCAGTGTGTCTTGGTACTCCCGCAGTTTACGCTCCCGGTTCAACATTGGTATGAGGGTTTGCAAGTTGTCCCGGTAGCGAGGATCTAGGAGGGTTTACACTCAATAATCAGCCGTGTAGAGAATGTGGGCGATGCGGCGGTCGTTTCTCAGGCACTGCAGCATGAAGTCAACCATGTGCTGCAGACTCCCAACTGCCAAAGAACCGCTGTCCCCTGCTTGAGGCGTGATCTCTGCCTGCTCTGCATCACCCCACCCTCGCTGTACATACTGACTACAGCTTTGTGTACCTCCCTCCTGTGGAGAGATGTCTTCCTCCTCCATCGACTCCTCCTCATCCTCCTCACAAAGTGTCCCCTGCCTAGGCCTTTGTGAGGAAGCACGTAGCGCAGACTCTCCAGAAGCAGATGGCATTTGGGACTCCTCATCCTCCACCTCGTCCAAAACCTCATCCCTTAGTGCTTGCAGTGTTTTTTGAAGCATGCAGATAAGGGGGACAGTCATGCTGACTAGTGCATCATCTGCACTCGCCATCCACGTGGAATCATTGAAGGCACGCAAAACGAAGCAGATGTCCTTCATAGAGGCCCACTCAGTGGTGCTGAAGTGTGACCGGCACACATTGCGACTTGTTTGCGCCTGATGCAGCTGGTACTCCATGACTGTTGCCTGCTGCTCACACAACCGCTCCAACATATGTAACGTTGAATTCCACCTGGTGGGTAGGTCACATATGATGCGATGTTCCGGAAGGCGTAATCGGCGCTGCAGAGCAGCAAGGCGCGATCTTGCCGTGCTGGAACGCTGCAAGTGAGCGCACTCTATGCGGACCTTGTGCAGCAGTGCATCAAGATCCGGATAGTCCCTCAGAAAGCTCCGCACGACCAAGTTGAGCACATGTGCCAGACATGGGATGTGAGTGAGGTTGCCAAGGCCAAGAGCTGCCACCAGATTTCGGCCATTGTCACACCAAGCCCGGCTGGAGATTCGCTGGCAGAAACCACACGTCGCTCTCCTGCTTGATGGCATTCCAGAACTCCTGCGCTGTGTGGCTTCGATTCCCCAATGAAATTAATTTCAGTATGGCCTGTTGACGTTTGGCCACGGCTGTGCTCATATCAGTCGTAACAGGCTCCTGCTGCGCTGTTTCAGAGGAACTGGAGTAGGAGGAGGAGTCAATGTGTACAGATTCCTGCAATCCGTGGAGTTGGCAGAACACGTAGAGCGCCACTCTCCAGATCTGTACCCGGCTCCACAACATTGACCCAATGGGCAGTGAGGGAAAGGTATCGTCCCTGTCCTTGGTTACTGGTCCACGCATCTGTGGTCAGGTGGACCTTGCTACTGACGGCGTTTAGTAGCACATGTTTTATGTTTGCCTCCACATGTTTCTGCAGGGCAGGGACGGCTCGCCTGCTGATTTAAAAGCGACTGGGCACAGTGTATTGTGGGACTGCCAATGCCATGAAGTCCCGGAAGGTGTCAGTCTCCACCAGCCTGAATGACAGCATTTCAAGGGCCAGTAGTTTGGCAATGCCAGCATTCAGAGCCTGTGCTCGGGGATGGTTTGCCGAGTATGGCCGCCTTTTCTCCCATGCCTGTGCTACCAATGGCTGCCGAGTGGCCTGGGAGTGTGAGGATGACTTGGAATGTGGTGCTGTGGGTGGAATGTCACAGGGTCTCCGGACAACAGTGCCACAGGTTCTTCCTTGGCGATCCTGTGAGGAAGCCGAACCAGCTGTGTGTGAGCTGGAGGAAGAGGCCCCAACACGAGCTGAAGAGGTGGTAGGTGGTGCTGTACGTTGGCCTACGTCTTCAGTGTGTCTGTGTAACTCCAGCTCGTGCTTGGTCCGCACATGTTTCCAAATATTAGTGGTATTGAGGTTGCTGACATTTTTCCCTCTTTTGACTCTCTGATGACACAGCTTGCATTTGACAAAGCAAATGTCATCTGCAACTGTGTCAGAAAAAGGACCACGCACTGCAAGTCTTGGGAGCGCCCTTTTTGCCTTTTGAAAGTGGAATGCTCCTAACGGGTGCCGAAGTGGAGGCTACAGGCAACCAAGTCTTCCCCCTCCCTCTCCCTCCGGTTTTGGCCGTTCGGGGAATCTCTTCGTCAGAGCTGCTCCCACCACCTTCCTGTTCCTCACGCCATGATGGGTCAAGGACCTCATCATCTACACTCCCCTCTTCAAACACCTGCTTCTCCTGGGTTGTCTCGCCAGCACCGTATGCACCAGAAAGTGGTAACTGAGTCTCGTCATCATCTGATGCATACTGAGGTGTGCTGACCATAGGCACTGGCCCACCCGCCTCTTCAGATTCAGAGGGACAAAGAAGTTGCGCATCACTGCATACTCCCTCTTCTTCACATTGTGGAATGCTGCTTGGCTGGCCCCCTCTTTCCAAACCAACAGATTCCGAGAACAGAAGTAGAGACTGTGATGGCTCCTGTCCAGGGGTCTCTGACTGCCTGGGCACTTTGGCAGGTGGTGAAGAGACAGATGGTTGCTCTTCGGTGCTCTGGCCCTGAGAGGATGTGGAAGTAATTGAAGTCGATGCGTTAGCTGCCATCCATCCGACAACAGCATCAATTTGTTCCTCCCGCAGCAGTGGGGTACGGTGAGGTCCTACAAATCTGCTCATAAAGGACTGTTACCTGCTAAAACTGGGGGATGCTGACTCACTGGTGCCAACAGCAGGCACAGAATCCCCACGTCCTCTCCCTGCAGAATCCCCACGTCCTCTCCCTGCAGAATCCCCACGTCCTCTCCCTGCTGAAACTCCACACCCACGGCCACATGCCTTACTCCCTGCCTTCTTCATCTTGCTAGACTGAGAAAGATAGGCAGAAAAGTACAAAGGGGGGCCTTAGTGTGCTTATTCCTGAACAGCTGGTTACAGGTATAAGAAACACTAATTTTATGAAGTGTGTGTGTCGACTACACTTTAAGGGGAGCTAATGTGGCCTACACAACTTTCAAATGTAGTGTTTGGTGAACTTTGTTGTTTTTTTTGGGGGGGAAATGTGACTAAAGATTTGAAAGTCAGAGTATCACCAACTTTCTGGAGCTATTACAATGCAGACAGGTAACCTACAATGCAAAAGATGAGGCTCCAAAAAAATTGGGTAACACTAATCTGGCTGCAGCTGAAGGGCACAAGCCAGAAGAAAGGCTCCTCTATTTACTCCTATATAGTGTTTGCAACCAACCAATGTAGATGGATATGGATGGATGCACACTAATAGGAGAAGAAAAAATGAGCTGCAATTAAAGAAATATATGTGTGAGGCAGTGACGCACGCTGAGCAGCCTACAACCAGACGTAGCTGCAGGACACACTACTCAGCGTGAGCTGCACTCACACACAGTCAGAGACCTCTCAGACAGCTGTGAACAGTGCAGCTAAGTGGGCACTAGCACTGACAGGCTGCAGAAAGGCTCTGCTGTGTACTCCTTTAGTGTTTGCAACCACCGTATATGGATACGGATGGATGCACACTAATAGGAGAAAAAATGAGCTGCAATAAAAGAAAAATGTGTGAGGCAGTGACACGCTGAGTGGCCTACAACCAGACGTAGCTGCAGGACACACTACTCAGCGTGAGCTGCACTCATACACAGTCAGAGACCTCTCAGACAGCCGTGAACAGTGCAGCTAAGTGGGCACTAGCACTGAAAGGCTGCAGAAAGGCTCCGCTGTCTACTACTAGTGTTTTCAACCAACGTATATGGATACGGATGGAAGCACACTAGATAGAATTTTTTAAAAATAAGCAGCTCAAAAAGAAAAATATGTATGAGGCAGCAGTGAGGCACGCTGGGCGGCCTACAACCAGACGTGGCTGCAGGACCCACTCCACAGCGTGAGCTGCACTCACACAGCCCTTGCAGACAGCTGTGAACACTGCTGCTAGGGAAAAGAAAGCTACAGTGGTGGTTTATGTAGCCTGGGTAAAGCACAATATTGTTTTGAGAATCGCTATTTCTAACTGTCCCTCACAGTCTTCAACAGCAGCCTGTCCCTAACTGAATTCACAGCAAAGTGACCAGAAATGGCGGTGGCAGTGGCTTCTATAGTGCATCATGACATCATTTCAGCAGCCAATCACAGCCATGCCAATAGTTAACATGCCTACATGCCTAACAGGATGTGCCCACACTTCTGAGGAATCCCATTGGCTGAATCAAAGCGAGCGGGCTGATAGCATTATGGGAACTTCCGATTCCGGTATCCGATATGAAAAAAGTATCGGAAGTCAGTATCGGAATTCCGATACAGCTAATATCGGCCGATACCCGATACTTGCGGTATCGGAAAGCTCAACACTATTTACTACCACACATATATGCAGAATTATTACTGCCCTCGTCCTGTACAGAGTACTAGGCCTTTTACTGCATTCATAGTGAACACCTGCACAAATTTATTCATATCCTCCATCTGCACAGAACAGTGTGCTTTTTATTACATTATTACTGCATTTCTGCACATAACTTACTACCCTCCTCCTTTACAGAGCACTTTCACTTTTTATTGCATTACTACTGCACATATATGCTGAATTATTAACACCCTCCATCTGTACAGAGAACTGTGCCTTTTATTTAATTACTGCTACACATACATATGTACAGAATTACTGAGCCTTTTACTGCAATGTCACTGCTCGTCTGCACAGAAATATTACTGCACTTTACCTGTGCCAAAACATAACCATTTACTGCATTATTACTGCATATCACTGCACAATTCCTATCATCCAGTAGTATGGAATACTACGCTTGTTACTGCATTACTACTGCACACTTATTCAGACAGAAATATTACTACCTTCCACCTACACAGAATACTGCACCTTGGTAATGTATTATTACTTCCATCTACCTGTAGAGAATACAGTGCCTTGTTACTGTATTATTACTTGCATCCACCTATACAGAATACTGTGCCTTCTTACTGCATTATTACTACCTTCCACCTGTGCAGAATACTGTGCTTTGTTACTGCACTATTACTACCCTCCACTTGTACATAATACTGTGCCTTTTTACTGCATTATTACTACCATCCACCTGTACAGAATACTGTGCCTTGTTACTGTATTATTACTTCCATCCACCTGTACAGAATACTGTGCCTTTTTACTGCATCATTACTTCCATCCACCTGTACAGAATACTGTGCTTTGTTATTGTATTACTACCATCCACCTGTACAAAATACTGTGCTTTGTTACTGCATTATTACTTCCATCCACCTGTACAGAATACTATGCCTTGTTACTACATTATTACTACCATCCACCTGTACAGAATACTGTGCCTTGTTACTGCATTATTACTTCCATCCACCTGTACAGAATACTATGCCTTGTTACTGCATTATTACTACCATCCACCTGTACAGAATACTATGCCTTGTTACTGCATTATTACTACCCTCAACCTGTACAGAATACTGTGCCTTGTTACTGCATTATTACTACCTTCCACCTACACAGAATACTGCGCCTTATTACTGTATTATTACTTCCATCTACCTGTAGAGAATACAGTGCGCTGTTACTGCATTATTACTACCATCCACCTGTACAGAATACTGTGCCTTGTTACTGTATTATTACTTCCATCCACCTATACAGAATACTGTGCCTTGTTACTGCATTATTACTACCTTCCACCTGTGCAGAATACTGTGCTTTGTTACTGCACAGTTACTACCCTCCACCTGTAGAGAATACTGTGCCTTTTTACTGCATTATTACTACCATCCACCTGTACAGAATACTGTGCCTTGCTACTGTATTATTACTTCCATCCACCTGTACAGAATACTGTGTCTTGTTACTGTATTATTACTTCCATCCACCTGTACAGAATACTGTGCTTTGT
Source organism: Dendrobates tinctorius (assembly GCF_039654945.1). Lineage (NCBI taxonomy): Eukaryota > Metazoa > Chordata > Amphibia > Anura > Dendrobatidae > Dendrobates > Dendrobates tinctorius. The sequence goes on from NW_027361733.1 coordinate 35,281,911, forward strand.
TACTGCATTATTACTTCCATCCACCTGTACAGAATACTATGCCTTGTTACTGCATTATTACTACCATCCACCTGTACAGATTACTGTGCCTTGTTACTGCATTATTACTACCCTCCACCTGTACAGAATACAATGCCTTGTTACTGCATTATTACTTCCATCCACCTGTACAGAATACTATGTCTTGTTACTGCATTATTACTACCATCCACCTGTACAGAATACTGTGCCTTGTTACTGCACTATTACTACCCTCCACCTGTACAGAATACTGTGCCTTGTTACTGCACTATTACTACCATCCACCTATACAGAATACTATGCCTTGCTACTGCATTATTACCTCCATCCACCTGTACAGAATACTATGCCTTGTTACTGCATTATTACTTCCATCCAGCTGTATAGAATACTATGCCTTGTTACTGCATTATTACTTCCATCCACCTGTACAGAATACTGTGTCTTGTTATTGCATTATTACTACCATCCACCTGTACAGAATACTGTGCCTTGTTACTGCATTATTACTTCCTTCCACCTGTACAGAATACTGTGCCTTGTTACTGCATTACTACCATCCACCTGTACAGAATACTGTGCCTTGTTACTACATTATTACTTCCATCCACCGGTACAGAATACTATGCCTTGTTACTGCATTATTATTTCCATCCACTTGTACAGAATACTATGCCGTGTTACTGCATTATTACTACCTTCCACCTGTACAGAATACTGTGCCTTGTTACTGCATTATTACTAGCATACACCTTTACAGAATACTGCACCATGCTCATTTTATATAACTATTTATAAACTCCACATGTGAATAATTAGAGCTGCATTATAACCCTCTACCTTTAATTTGTAATTTGTAACATATTGTATTGTTATAACACTACCTTAATTATCATCTGTGCAAAATTATTACTGGCCCTGCTTAATGCATCACTATTATCCCCCTGTACCCAGAGAGTTGCAACGTTACTGCTTAATTTCACTGCATTACTGTTTTTCTTTTGAAGTATTGCCACTCATCATTTTTAATAAGTGTGCTCCCATGATAACTAATAATGACCTATGACATATTAATAACTATAGTCAAAGTAGCACTATCACATAAGTACTGTAGGATACTAAAATAACAATAAAACATTGAAACAATCCTTCTCCATCACTAGTATTATATACCTACAATTTGTATGATATTATTACAGCCTTATCAATGCAATTTTCATCAAATCTTGTTAACACTTTAAAACCAGACTAAGGAAGTATACATCCTTAAAGCCATTTAGTCGTATTAATTTGACTTTGTCAGGACATTAGAATGGTGCCAGACTCTTTAGATCCCCTTGTCCAAAACGCAGAGTCCCGGGTGATTTCTTACACTTGTGCCAAAGTCCTTCAGAATAAAAGGAACACAGTTACAGCATTTGGCACGACTGGTGTGATATGACTTAAGCTCAAGAGTTGGACGGCATTACTTTGCTGCAGTGTAAAATGAAATGCTAAGAGAAATATGTCAGACGGAGGTGCAGCCCTACTCTATGCGTATTGGGTCGGCATTAGAGAATGATCAACCATGCCCATTCTGTTAACTCACTCATTGCCTTTAGTAAATGAGAAAACTGTTCATTTTTGTAGTTTAAATGTTTAATATTTTCTGATTTCTCATATTATTCTCACATGAAATTCTCTAAAATGCCTATATGCTTAGGGTTAAACTTTGAGCTAAACAACTGCAGATACAGGTGCTTTTCACAAAATTAGAATATCATCAAAAAGTTAATTTATTTCAGTTCTTCAATGCAAAAAGTGAAACTCATATATAAAGTCATTACAAACAGAGTGATCTATTTCAAGTGTTTATTTCTGTTACTGTTGATGATTATGGCTTATAGCCAATGAAAACCCAAAAGTCATTATCTCCGTAAATTAGAATACTTTATAACACCAGCTTGAAAAATGATTTTAAAATCCGAAATGTTGGATTACTGAAATGTATGCTCAGTAAATGCACTCAATGCTTGGTCGGGGTTCCTTTTACAACAATTACTGCATCAGTGTGGCGTGGCATGGAGGCGATCAGCCTATGGCACTGCTGAGGTATTATGGAAGCCCAGGTTGCTTTGATAATAGCCTTCAGCTCGCCTGCATGGTTGGGTCTGTTGTCTCTCATCTTCCTCTTGATAATACCCCATAGATTCTCAATGGAGTTAAGGTCAGGCGAGTTTGGTTGGCCAATCAAGCACAGTGATACTGTTGTTTTTAAACCAGGTATTGGTACTTTTGGCAGTGTGGACAGGTGTCAAGTCCTGGTGGAGAATGAAATTTCCATCTCCAAAAAGCTTGTCGGCAGAGGGAAGCATGAAGTGCTCTAAAATTTCCTGGTAGACGGCTGCGCTGACTTTGGTATTGATAAAAGACAGTGGACCTACACCAGCAGATGACATGACTCCCCAAAGCAAAACTGATTGTGGAAACTTCACACTAGACCTCAAGCAGCTTGGATTGTGTGCCTCTCTACTCTTTCTCCAGACTCTGGGACCTTGATTTGCAAATGAAATGCAAAATTTAATTTAATCTGAAAACAACACCTTGGGCCACTGAGCAACAGTCCAGTTCTTTTTCATCTTGGCCCAGGTACGACACTTCTGGCATTGGCGATTGGTCATGAGTGGCTTGACACAAGGATTGTGACACTTGTAGCTCATGTCCTGGATACATCTGTGTGAGGTTGCTCTTGAAGAAATTACTCCATCAGCAGTCCACTCCTTGTGAATCCCCCCACTCACAAATTTTTGAATGGCCCTTTCTTGACAAGCCTTTCAAGGCTGCAGTTATCCCGGTTGCACCTTTTTCTACCACACTTTTTCCTTCCACTCAACATTCCCTTTATATGCTTGGATACAGGACTCTGAACAGCCAGCTTCCTTAGCAATGTGGAAGTATAGCGTGGCACTGCTGCAGGGTGCACAAGTAGGTTACCCAAACCAAGAAGTGATAATGAAAATAACTTGGCACTCAACTTCCAGTATTCATGAGATTGGAGAAGAATTTTATTTAGGCAGTCTGCAAAAACGTTTCGGCCAACAACCTGGCCTTCGTCAGTCCGACTGCTTAAGATAATTAGGTAAGGCGGTAGTGTAGTAAAGGATGTGTCAATTCCTTTTGTGAGGACTGCGATGGTGAGCCATCCAGCTCACTATTAAGGTGAGGTTGTATGTAATAGTCTCATTGTCACGCGGGGCTTAGGTCAACTAAGGCAGAAATACCCGGGCCCCTGTGATGTCCCTTTAACTAGGGGAAACCCTGTCTGACCCTCAACCCAGGGTTTTTGCTGATGGTGCAAATGCCTGAGCCTCCACCCTTTCCGTATCTCCTGCTCAGCCCTAAGCTTAACCCTCCACCCTCCACCCAGTGAGGAGACAAACCACCAAAGCCCCAAACAATAAAGACAGACAGGGAGAACTTAAACTGCACCGCGCCGCATACACACAGGACTATACAGTAATGTGAACAGGGCACAACAAAACACAAATATGGGAAGGTGAGAAGGTAACAACGGATCATACGACACCAGATATGAATCTCTCTCTCTCTCCAACACCTCCACTCCAGACCGGAACCACTTGGTATGACACACAAGCTATAATCGGCGACGCCCATAGGCCAGCACGACTATTTAAAGACCGTGGGCGTGACCAAACATTCAACCTGATCTTCAGCTATATTAACCCCCGATAGCCTGAGAAACTCAAGCCGGCGCCACTGAGGCTATAGTGGACGGAGGTGGAACTACCTCTGCCTGCCGGACGCTGTGGTGTGAATAGCGTCCGACATGACAGTACCCTGTCTTCTACGAGGGACCCCAGGGCCCTCAAGACACATAGGACCCGGCTTGTCCGGATGACGACGGTGAAAAGAACTGACCAGCCGATCTGCATGTATGTCTGAGGCTGGTACCCAAGACCTCTCCTCCGGACCATACCCCCGCCAGTGTACCAAATACTGAAGAGTACGGCGCACTACTCGAGAGTCCACTACCTTGGAGACCTCAAACTCTAAATCGCCATCCACCATGACTGGAGTTGGCATCGGCGTCGTGTCCACAGAGCCTACCACCTTTTTCAATAAAGCCCTGTGAAACACGTTGTGTATCTTGTATACTGCAGGGAGTTCCAACCGATAAGCAACTGGGTTAATGATGGCAGCAATCTTAAAAGGCCCAATAAACCTTGGACCCAATTTTAAAGATGGAATTTTGAGTTTTATATTTTTAGTCGCTAACCACACCCATTCACCCACACACAGGTCCGGACCTGGCACGCGTCTACTGTCAGCCACCCGTTTGTACCTCGCACTCATGCTCAACAATCGCTGTTTCACCCTCCTCCAGACCGATGATAATTGAGCTCCTAGCTGGTCCTCCTCCGGGACGCCCCCCGAGTCACCCTGACGTAAGGTACAAAATTGAGGATGTTGACCGTAAACACAAAAGAACGGAGACTCTCCCGATGACTCTTGACGGTGATTATTTAACGCGAACACGGCCAGAGAAAGGAAAGTAGACCACTCCTCTTGGTTGTCGGACACAAAGCATCGTAAATACTGCTCCAGATTTTGGTTCATGCGCTCAGTTTGACCATTTGACTGTGGATGAAACGCCGATGAATGTGACAACTTGATCCCCAAATGTGAGCAAAAAGCTTTCCAAAACCTCTCAACAAATTGAGTTCCCCTATCAGATACTATGTCCGACGGAACTCCGTGGAGTCTGACCACCTCCTGCACAAACACCTGAGCCAACGTCTTCGCATTGGGCAAGGAAGGCAATGAGACAAAATGCGCCATCTTTGAAAATCGGTCAACCACCACCAGGATGACCGTGTTCCCCGCCGAGACTGGCAAGTCAGTGATAAAATCCATGGAGATTTCTGTCCATGGCCTATTAAGTACCCCCAGAGGCTGTAGCGTGCCAGCAGGATGGGCTCGGGGCGACTTGGCCCTGGCGCACGTGATGCAAGCTGCCACGTACGAGACCACGTCCTGCCGGATTTTGGGCCACCAGAAACGACGCGATACCAGCTCCAAGGTGCCCTTAACCCCTGGATGACCAGCCAGTACTGAGTCGTGATGTTCCCTCAACACCTTAAGACGAAGATGAAGGGGTACAAATGATTTGTTGGCGGGAAGTCCTGGCGGTACCTCCTCTTGGGCCTCGGCAATCTCCGCCTCTACCTCAGTCGTGAGAGCCGAAACCACTACACCTTCCTGGAGGATGGGTACCGGCTCTTCCCGAGGTTCTCCCCCCGGAAAACACCTGGACAAGGCATCCGCCTTGGTGTTTTTAGCCCCGGGACGGTAAGTCACCAGAAAATTGAAACGTGTAAAAAACAATGCCCAGCGAGCCTGCCTAGGAGACAGACGCTTGGCCGACTCCAGATAGAGCAGGTTCTTATGGTCGGTGATGACTGTGACCTGGTGAGCCGCCCCCTCCAAGAAGTGTCGCCATTCCTCAAAAGCCAATTTGATGGCCAACAACACCCTGTTGCCGATATCATAATTCCGTTCGGCCGGCGACAGCTTCTTGGAGAAGTAGGCGCATGGATGCATATCGCTCAAAGATGAGCCCTGTGACAGTACTGCCCCCACTCCCACCTCAGACGCATCAACCTCCACCACAAAAGGTTTAGACACGTCCGGTTGCACCAGAATGGGGGCTGAAGCAAAACTGTTCTTCAGACGCTCAAATGCACGTATCGCCACCTCAGACCAGCTAGTCAGATCGGTACCTTTTTTTGTCATGTCCGTGAGCGGTTTGGCTATAGTAGAAAAGTGTTTTATAAATTTCCTATAATAATTAGCAAACCCAAGGAACCGCTGGAGCGCTTTCAGATTATCAGGCCTTTCCCATTGTAGCACCGCTTGCACCTTAGCGGTGTCCATTTTAAACCCTGCGGCGGACACAATATATCCCAAAAAAGGCAACTCCTGAACAAAAAATAAGCATTTTTCCAGCTTAGCATAGAGCTTATTCTCACGGAGCAACTGTAACACCTGCCTGACATGCTCTAAATGAATGTCCCGGTCGCTCGAATAAATGAGGATATCATCCAGGTATACAATCACAAATTTCCCCAGGACATGAGCAAACACGTCATTAATAAAATGTTGGAAAACAGCAGGCGCGGTTGTTAACCCAAATGGCATAACCAGGCTCTCAAAATGACCCTCAGGAGTGTTAAAGGCCGTCTTCCACTCATCCCCCTGACGGACCCTTATGAGGTTATATGCCCCCCTGAGGTCAAGCTTGGAAAACCACTTTGCCCCCGCCACCTGGTTAAACAAATCAGGGATCAAAGGCATCGGGTATGGATCACAGATCGTAATCTGGTTTAACTCCCGGAAATCCAGACACGGCCATAACCCCCCATCTTTCTTCTTAATGAAGAAAAACCCCGCTGCTACAGGCGAGGATGAAGGCCGGATGTGTCCTTTGCTCAGACTCTCCGCGATGTAGTCTTTCAGAGCTTGTCTCTCTGGACCAGAAATATTAAACATCCTGGCCTTAGGTAATTTGGCCCCGGGTTTTAGTCTAATCGCACAGTCATAGGCTCTATGTGGAGCCAGTTCTGAGCAACCCTTCTCAGAGAAAACATCCGCGAAATCCTGCAAAGCCTCCGGAAGGCTGGGCGTCACGGCGGACACACATGTGGCCAAGCAATTGTCCTGGCAAAACCCACTCCATTGGACTATGCCCTGAGTTTTCCAATCAATCACCGGGTTGTGCCTGGACAACCATGGAAAACCCAAGACCATTTGTGCTGGGAGATTACGGAGGACCCTACATGTAACCCACTCCGAATGTAGGACCCCAATGTGGAGTTTCACCTCAGCTACAAACTCCGTAATCTCCCCCTGAGGGAGGGGAGCGGCATTAATGGTAACCACCTGAATAGGATGAGGGAGTTTTTCGATCTTAAACCCGGCAGTGCGTGCAAACTCCTCATCTATGAGATTGGTGGCGGAACCGCTATCCACAAACACTGATATTGGTAGCTCTCTTCCCGCGATAATAACCTTGGCAGGGAGCATACATTGAGATACCATCATGGAAGATATGCATACGCTCAGTTGGGTCTCCTCCATACCCACTGAGCTTAGTAGTTTTCCGCCGGTGTGACCTTCTTCGGTAGCACAGGACAAGCGTTAACATAATGATTCCTTTTACCACAGTAAAAACATGCTCCGGGCTTCATGAACCCAGGGACGCGACGCTTAACCTGTGACACCCCCGCAATTTGCATAGGTTCAGTGGGCTCACCTGCAGAAACCACACTTGCACCCCTGCTTTCCCCCAGGGGTAGCGTCTCCTGTGCCCCCTGACGCAAACGGCGATCAATATGTATAACCAAACTCATGGCAGACTCCAACGATGCAGGAGTCTCATACATCAGGAGGGCTTGTTTAACGTTCCCTGATACCCCATGAATAAACTGACTCCGCAGCGCTGGGTTGTTCCACTGTGTGTCTACTGCCCAACGGCGAAATTCTGAGCAATAGTCTTCCGCCATACGTTCCCCCTGACGGAGGGCGCGGATTTTAGATTCTGCTAGAGCTAATCTGTCGGGATCATCATAAATGAGCCCGAGTGCAGAAAAAACATTATCGACAGAATGAAATGTAGCAGAGTCAGCTGGTAAGGAAAATGCCCATGCTTGGGGGTCCCCACTCAGTAATGATAACACCAGGCCCACCCGCTGAGTCTCATTACCTGAGGAGACCGGGCGCATGCGGAAGCATAACTTGCAGGCCTCCCGAAATATGACAAATTTGCTGCGTTCCCCTGAGAATCGTTCTGGCAGCGGGATCTTCGGCTCTGCACCGACACCTGCAGATGCCGTTTGCACCTTCGCTACTACCAGGCCCTGCTGCTGAACTGCCCCTTTCAACTCGGAGACCTGTAAGTACAGCGCCGCCAACTGGCGGGTTATGGAATCCATGGGATCCATGGACTCCTGAAAAATGTGGGCCGATTATAATGTCACGCGGGGCTTAGGTCAACTAAGGCAGAAATACCCGGGGCCCCTGTGATGTCCCTTTAACTAGGGGAAACCCTGTCTGACCCTCAACCCAGGGTTTTTGCTGATGGTGCAAATGCCTGAGCCTCCACCCTTTCCTTATCTCCTGCTCAGCCCTAAGCTTAACCCTCCACCCTCCACCCAGTGAGGAGACAAACCACCAAAGCCCCAAACAATAAAGACAGACAGGGAGAACTTAAACTGCACCGCGCCGCATACACACAGGACTATACAGTAATGTGAACAGGGCACAACAAAACACAAATATGGGAAGGCGAGAAGGTAACAACGGATCATACGACACCAGATATGAATCTCTCTCTCTCTCCAACACCTCCACTCCAGACCGGAACCACTTGGTATGACACACAAGCTATAATTGGCGACGCCCATAGGCCAGCACGACTATTTAAAGACCGTGGGCGTGACCAAACATTCAACCTGATCTTCAGCTAGATTAACCCCCGATAGCCTGAGAAACTCAAGCCGGCGCCACTGAGGCTATAGTGGACGGAGGTGGAACTACCTCTGCCTGCCGGACGCTGTGGTGTGAATAGCGTCCGACATGACACTCATATAAAGAAATATCCAATTCACTGTTTAGGCAAAAAAAATCTTTACTTATAATGGAGTTGCCTGTATGATATACCAATGGAAAGCCAAAATCCTGTTATATGCAAGAGTGTAGAAAGTAGTACAGCTGGCTTGTTATAGCGATGAGCACTCTAGACAGGAAGATAAGGTGAGTATATGGAACTAAGTATTTGAATGGATACTGGCAGGGGAGGCTTTTACTTGCTCACTTCTTTTACATGGGTCTGTCAATACAGCAGGTCCTAGTTGCAACGTGACTAGTAGTGGAAACCACGTCTGGATCCCTACACACCAGCGCCTAAACGGCATGGGGATCCCTCTATTCTTGATAACCAGCCTTGCTGAAGCTGACCACTGAGGGTTGCAGCCCCTAGCTGTGAGTTTTGCCTGGCTGGTTATGTAAAATAGATGGGATCCCACCCCGGATTTTTTCATTTATTTATTTATAGCGAAGGCGGTGGGTGATGTATACTCCCATCAACCGCTCCTTTTGTCACTGTTATCAGAGGCAGCAGGTGTAGGCTGATGTGAGTAATAGTCCAAAAAGCCTTCACCTGCTGTTATCGTTCTGACTTTAATATGACTCATCATTCTCCCCTGCTTGCGCTGATCACCGGCAGAGCAGGGGAGAATGATGAGAGCCGTCTTCAGCACCCTGCACTGGGGAACAGTGCTTACTGTAACGCTTCTTCCCTGGTGCCCATCTGTGTGGATCTGATGTGGCACACGGGTGGCACACGGTTGCCACAAGTGTGCCACAAGTATTACACACAAACACTGACATCTCTGGTACTGACCTTACACAGTGCAAAGTTATATTTCTACATTTCAACAGACTGCCTAGTCTTAAAGATTACATGTCACCACTTTTGACATGTTAAACTCGTCAACTTGTGCTAATGGGGCTGAAGTGCTGAATAAAATGTAGTTTTCCTTTTTTAATTTTTCCTCTATGTTGCAGAGATATTTGCTTTTAAAGTGTATGGCTCTTAATATGATAATCTCCCCTTCATATAAGCAGACATTAACAGATTCTTCTCTGGGGACGCTTATTTTTCCACCTGTTTGACATTTCCCAATCATAAGAGAGCAGTGTCATACAGAAGGGAAAAAGAGCAAAGGCCCCCACAGAAAAGTCATATCTGGCTTTTTAACTGTGATGTGGTGAGACTGAGATGTCTAACCTTTCTACCCTTATCACACAGAGATCTCCTCACTTCAGGTACTCACTGTCACTACAGGAGTCTAGGGAGAAGGAGAACTGCACTTTAATGTACTTACAGACAACGTTCTGGATCTTTTCCCGATAACTGGAATATATTCAGAGGCCCCTATTCATCAAGACCAGCAATTTTCTTGATCTTGATGAGGAGGCATGTGGGAGTCTGATGCTCCTGATTCATTAAGAGGCACAAGACTGTCTGTCGAATGAAATGCACCTCCATTTCCCATGATAGAAATCTTACTCTAGTCCCTGACTGGAGTAAGATTTCTGGCATAGAGAATGACACATTTCATTATGAATTAGAATGTCTGTGGTGTCATACCTCCACTGCACTCCCACTGTCCTACCCTGGCTTTGCCCATTTTGTCAGAGTTTGGAGAAACTGGAGAAATTGCTTTGATGAATTGGGTCTAGTGTGTTACATGTGCCAAACAGTGCATGCATGATCATCTTCATCAGTGATCTTATGCTGTTGATTTCCTCTGTAATGACATCAGAGTGTCCAGGAGAGGAGAGTCACAGCATTGAAGCATTGATGAAAATGATCATGTGAGTAGTTTTTGTCACATATAATACTATGGATCAATCCCAAGTATTGGAGATAGGTTCAGATAATTGTATTTAATGACATTAGAGTTCAGCGCTCCTCACAGAGCTTGTGAAGAAAAAAATGTTTTTAATCATCTCTGGGGACACTAGCTTTTTTCCTCTGTTTGTTGTTGCCTTCTTATGATTGGGCAACATGATATAAAGGAAAAAGTAAACTCCCCCAGAGAAGAATCTCTGCTAATGCCCATTGGATGAAGTGGAGATTACATATTAGGCTTTCTAAACTTTTGAAGCCAATATCTCCGCAATGGAGAAATAAAGACAAAAGATAAAGTACGTTTTATTCAGCTTTTCACCCCTTTATCATAAGGTGACCAGTTTAACATGACAAAAGTGGTAAAAGGCCCATTTTGAGACACATTTAGACAAGCTGATAATTGGAAATAAGTGTTCATTGTATGGTTGTGTAAACATGCGGGTAGCCACCTGGTCAACTATCAAAAAAACTTGTTCGTAGGATGATTGAATTGGTCACACAAGCAATAAAATCATTGTTCTTAATAACACATTGTCCTGTGTACACAGTTTATGTATGTGTTGCCAAAAAATGATGTCATTCTATGCACATAAAATGATCATACTTAGGATTAGCCCTTATCCAAATAGCTAAAGTGCTAAGGCTGTGTGACAGTCACAACACATGCATGGAGTAAATCTGCGCCTTACTTTCTTTTTTCATGTGTTGGAGACGTTACCTAGTCGCTGCAGATAACAGAAATAAAAGAATAAAATGAGCTATTGGCATAGGAATATTTTTTCTGTAGTTGTGGATTTCCCTCACTACAGGAATACTAATAATAAAATTACTAACTGGATATAAAAATAGATAAGACCATTTTCTTATAAGAAATATAAGAAATGGTATATGTGGATATAGTTAGGACTGAACAATATATGGGGAATTGATTCAGGGAAATACAGTAATTAAATGCCATTAATGGTCTTGGTGAAGCTCTTTTTTAGTCTCTTTTTGTAATGTTAAAGGGGTTGTCCATTACTAGGATAACCCCTTCAAGGATAACCCCAGTTTGGGCTCAATAAAATAAAAAAGCCTATTGTCGTGCTGCAGCTCTGCAGGTAAATGCAAACCCTACAAGATGGCTGCTGAGTGGAGGGAAGACTGAAATACTGCTTAGAGCAGACCAGCAGCACTGCAGCGAGGCTACCACAAGGTGGCAGCGGAATAGTCAAACAAGCCGGGTCGATACCAGAGAATAGCGCATTACCAAGGGAAATACCAAACACAGAGTCAGAGGAATGCCAAAAAGGTCAGTACCTGTCAGAAGCAGAAATACTAGAAGAAAGAGATGGGATCAGGTCAGAGCCAAAGCAGAGTGGGGTACCGGGGAGTCCAAACACAAAGGGAAATACTGAGTTGGGACGGGAATCGAAGAATGAACAGACAAGGGCACAGTCAGCAAAGCACAGCAGGACAAATCAGGGTATAAACAGAGTCAGGTACTCACTCCGTAGGCAGAAGATATAACTGACAATGCCTGCAGGATGCAGCACAGAGAAATAGCTGACCTGATCCCAGAACAAGGCAGAGAAAAGTTAACCCCTGACATGACCAGACCAGGGAAAACCCGGTCTGGATCATGACAGTACCCTCCTCTCAAGGGGGGCCACTAGACCCTCAGGTTTACCAGGATAGCACGCATGAAAAGCCCAGACCAACAGATTTGCATGGACTTATTGCGCGGGGACTCAAGATTGATCCTCGGGACCATAACCCCTACAATGTACCAAGTACTGAAGCAAACTGCGAACCATCCAAGAATCAACAATCCGTTCAACGTCATACTCAGACTGACCATCAACCAAGACGGGACGGAGGGGATGGAGACCCAGCAGCGGAAGGTACAATTGACTTAAGCAGGGACTTATGGAACACATTGGGGATATGAAGCGACGGAGGTAAGCGTAAGTGAAAGGCCACTGGATTGACAACCTCAATGATCCCGTAAGGACAAATAAACTTGGAACCCAGCTTAACGGAAGAAAGTTTCAGACGTATGTATTTGGTAGACAAACACACTATCTCCTACCAGAAATATAGGTCCTACAGATCATCGCTTATCAGCAAAATGATTCTGTTTGCCCTGAGCCACCCCAATGTTCTTCTGGACCTCCCTCCACACCTCCCGCAACCGCTGTATCAGCCCCTGGACATCCCGAATCCAGCCTAGAAAATTCACCAAAATGGGGCCCAGAGCCGTGACAAGGTTTCGGCCCTTGTCACACACCACCATACCTGGCCGGAGGTTGAGCGGCGCAAGCCACATGTCGCTCTGCTCCTTGAGCGTGTTCCACAGCTCGGTTGCGGTGTGGCTAACATCACCCAGATAAACCAATTTCAACATGGCCTGTTGATGTTTGGCCGATGCAGTGCTGAAATCGGTTGTTGTGGTACATCTGGGTGCAGGCGAGTCTGACGAGGAGTATGAGGAGGAATCAATTTGTACGGAGAAGAGGCCTGCAATCCTTGGAGTTGGCAGGACCCGCGTACTTGCACTGTCTACTTCAGTTCCAGGCTGAACTACATTTACCCAATGGGCGGTGATGGAAATGTAGCGTCCCTGGCCATGCTGGCTGGTCCATGCGTCGGTGGTCAGGTGGACCTTGCTACTAATTGCATTATCTAGAGCATGCTTAATTTTACGCTCCACATGCTGTTGCAGGGCAGGGAAGGCTTGCCTGCTGAAGTAGAAGCAGCTGGGAACGCTGTATTGTGGGATTGCAAACCCCAACATATCGATAAAGGCTGGCTTGCTCAGCCAAAATGGTAGCATTTCCACTGAAGCAGTTTGGCAATGCGAGAATTGATGCCCTGTGCTCGTGGGTGGTTTGCCGAGTACGGGCGCCTTTTCTCCCACACCTGTGTGACAGATGGCTGCACACTGGATTGGGAGTGTGAGGATGTCAGCGATTGGGATGCTGATGCTGACGAAGTACAGACAGTGTGCTGCCGTACAACACTGCCTGCAGATGCACCCTGGCATTCTGGCGAGGAAGCGGGAGCAGCTGTTTGCGAGCTGGAGGAAGAGGTCGCTGCTGTGGCTGAAGAGGTGGAAGGTGGGGGACCAGCTGCAGGTGGCGAATCATCTTGGGTGTGATGCTGCCACTCCACAGGGTGCCTCTTCCTGACATGTGTCAACATATTGGTGGTATTAAGGTTGCTTCCCTCTCCGCAGAGCTTGTCGACAAAGCTTGCATCTGACTACTGTAACGTCATCTGCAACTTGGTCGAAAAAGGCCTATGCACCACAACTCTTGTGCTCTTTAAAAGAGCCCTGCTCCTAACGGGTGCTGAAGTTGAGGGAGCCGACAACCAATTTTTCCCTCTTCCTCTCCCAAGTGGACGGCCATGCTGCGCCACACCTGCAAGCTCTTCCTCTGAGCTATCCCCACTTGCTTGCTGCCCCTCAGTATGCCATGATGGGTCAAGGACCTCGTCATCCAATACACTTTCGTCAGCAGAAACTGGCAGCTGAGTTTCATCATCATCTGCTGACTGGGGTCTGGTCACTGTGGGCACTGGCCCACCCTCCACTTCTTCCTCAGACGCACACAGTGGTTGCGCATCTGTGCACACTACCTCTTCTTCAGCTGCAGGAATGCTGTCTGGCTGGCACACAGATTCCAAGCCAACAGATTCTGAGAAGAGGATTAAGGTTGGCTCCTGGCCCTCTGAATGTCTGGGCAATTTAGTGGGCGGTGAAGAAGCAGATGGGTGCTGCTCTTCAGTGGCCTGACCCGATGGTGGAGAGGTCCTCGGAGGATGCTGCGCTCATTGAGGTGGATGCCTCAGCTGCCATCCAACCAACAACGGTTTCTACTTGATCCTCTCTTATCAGCCTATGGCCCTGCGCTCCTAACAAGCTGCGCATAAATGACTGCTGCCAGGTGAAAGTAGGTGCTGAGTGACTTGGGCCTGCTGCTTGCTCTGGATGTGCACCATGTCTAGCTGCTGATGCACCTCTTCCGCGGCCGCCGCGGGGCATCCCTTACTCTCTGCCTTCTTCATCTCTATCGATGGATTCAGAACGGCAAAAAAGAAATTATTAGGGATTAGTGTGCTTATTCCTGTAGGACTACAAACAGGTATAAGAAGCACTAATGGCACTGTATGATGGTGTGTCTGGTACACTTTATTTGAATCTAGTGTGGCCTACACAAAGAGTAACGTGTGTTTGTGGTGTTGTGTATACGTTACGGTCGGATGTCACAGCGCAGTAAATGACACTGCTGTGATACCAAAAAAATAAGGATTCTTCGGGACTGGGCCAGGTGCTGTGTGGCACCAGCCACAGAGGTTGTTTGGGCCCTCACAGTACAATCCCTATATAGTGTTTAACTTTAACCTCAATAGATGCTGTGAGGTAAAGTAACACTTATAGGGGCACTGAGAGTGAATTTACTGGTGAAAAATTTAGGGGTACGCGATGGAAAAGGCCGAACTAGGGGTCCTGCAGTCTGATGTGACTACAAAGACTGACCTAGTGGGTGCTGCACTCCCCAAAAAAAAAGCACACAGGCGGTCTGCGCAGTGGAGGTGACTAAACTGTGCAAAGCGCACCCGAGCACCAGGAAAATTGAGGGATAAATGGGGGTAAGGGATTGGGGGGGGAGAGATTCGGGGGGGAACCCCTTACTGAAAAATCCCTATATAGCGTTCACCAAAATGTACTGGATGGTGAAGCTACACTTTTAGGAAAAATAGGGGAAGGGGATTTAAGGGATGAAAAGAAAAGGCTGTGAAAAGGCAGTGAGACACACACCACACAGTGCTGCAGCAAGAGGAGCTGCAGCAGCTGCAGTGAATGTGCGCTGCACTGTCTCACTAAGCACCTCACTGAGAGCCTGCACAGCACAAAAAATGAAACTGAGCGGGGTCAGTGAGGAAAAAGACTGCTTCTGTAACACACAGGGGCTGCTACAGTCGCTGAAAAACAATTTCTATCGCTATTAGATCCGAGATCTCTCCCTATCTCCAACAGCAACCTCTCCCTATCTGCTTTCTAAGTAGAGTGAGGCTAAAATGGCAGGTGCAGCCTTTTATACTGTGTGATCACACCATCCAGCCAGCCAATCGCAGCGCAGCCCCTAGCTAGCAAGTTTGGATGCCTCCTACTAAGCTTAGGGGAGTTACACAATGTTGTCAGCAATTCTTCTGCTCCTGATTGGCTCCACGGAGCGCTCAGAGGCTGAAGGACTATGGGATTTCTGATTTCCGATGTGAAGAAAATATCGGAATCGGAAATCGGAATTCCGATATCGCAAATATCGGGCCCATTTCCGATATTTCAATATTGGAAAGCTCATCCCTACTTCTGACTCCTCTCTTTTGCAGTATCCCTGTGACAGGGCCATTCCAAAACTTTGATCTTCTGGCAAAGCCATTCTTTTGTTGATTTGCAAGTATGCTTAGGGTAATTGTCACGCTGAAAGGTAAAATTTCTCTTCATCTTTAGCCTTTTAGCAGAGGCCTGAAGATTTTGATACAAAATTGACTGGTATTTAGAACTGTTCATAATTCTCTTCATGTTGACTAAAGCTCCAGATCCAACTTCTGAATACAGCCCCAAAGCACAATGCTGACTCCACCGTGCGTCACTGTGGGCATTGTATCATTGTGACATCACTCTCTAAGTTTATCCTGGTTCAGAGCAAAATGCCAATGAAGGCTGGAATGGAGATTTATCTTCAGCGATGAATCACGCTTTTATCTTAGATACAATCAGTGCTTTTTTTGCGCCGGGACGGCGTATCGGAAATCTGAAGGTGCTGCCACACACCTTAAAATAATAAAGCATTCATTCTTACCCTCCGTTGCTCTGTCACCGCTGCCGTCCTCCAGTCCCTGCTTCTTCCTGCTTGTACCCAGCTATGACCGGCGCAGCAGCAATGACGTAATCGCTGCTGCGCCTGTCACATGACGCCAGCGAAAGCAGGAAGAAGCAGGGACTGGCAGCAGTGTCGGAGGGTAAGAATGAATGGTTCATTATTTTAAGGTGTGCGGCAGCATGGGGGGCCTAGTGTATAGAGCACAAGCTGAAACGTAATGGGAAGTATGAGGCCAAGTTCACATGCAGCAAATTTGCTGCTCTTTGTCTGCAGCCAAAACCTGCCATCTTTCCCGTAGAAAAGTGCAAAATGGTGAAAAAAGTAGTGTAATTAAAAACATTTGCTCCTTGGAGGGTTTGCTAACTTTTCTTGGAGAATCAAGTGATCATGTTCTGTAAAGGGAGCGGTAAGCTGGCCTAATCACTTGTTATCAATGCTATTACTCTATATCTGCCTCCATCTTTACAATACAGATGTTTCATAGTAATCCTGCCTCTGATGATTATGGGATGGCTGCTGACCCTGCCCCTAGTCACTAATTAATTAATCAGAAATGCGTACTGGCAAATATTTTTTTACAAAAAAAGCCCTGGATACAGTGATAGCTAGAGATTGGACTGGAGACCAAGTGGGCAACCCCATGAAGAGGCCTTTCATGATGGAACGTCACACTAGTCCTAATAATAATGTAAGTTGGCATAATATATGGTAGTCAGACCCCCTTTAGTCTTCAAACCAGGTATACTAAGAGCTTGACATTACATTGATTTAGTCATGGAATGAGTGGTACAGACATATCTCCAAAGTGTCCCAGGAGCCATTTTTGAACATGAAATGACAGACTGCAGGTTGCTTAGGCTACTGTGAGCAGCCTGCATGGCCTAGACATGATACCATGGCCTGCAGCATCTCCGGACTTGTCTCCCATCAAGCGTTACCAGCAGTTGATCTTCATGATTTGTGATTCAAAATGCATTCAGTGTAGCAGACCATTTCTCAGACAATTATTAATCACCTCATTGATAGCATCCCAAGGCGTGTAAATGCATGTACTTCTGTGAGTGGAACTCAAACTCATTACTGACTAAATCGAGATATTTTGAAAATTTTGTTTCCATTGTTTCATAATTTGCATATCATTAATATTTCTATCCATCCTGTGCTTTCTTTAATTCCACAACTTTTCCTTATTGGTGTTGCAACGTTGAGGAGTGTATAGAATAGTTTAATATAAAAAAATAAAAAATTGATCAAGCATCTTCCTCTTCACCTGTACAATGGTTTCCATGATGACTAGCTAGGAAATACTATTTTAGCACCCTAAAGTGAATCTCCACTTTTTGCCATTTCATTGTTAGGTTTTTATTTCTAGATCATGAATTTAGTTGAAGGTATGTTATTCAGATACAAAGCTCCATTAAAGGTATTTACCTCCATGAAGCTTCCAAAATATCCTAAATGTGACATCACCTTTCTATAAGGTTGTTTAAGGAATTGTCTCTGGTTTAAAACCCATGTGTAATAACCTATTGGAGTGCACATGTTTTTTTTTCAGACGTTTTTTCTCCAAAAGTCACCTGAAAATGAGTTCAAAAGAATAAACATATTCATATCTATGTAAAAATGATTTGCTGTTTATATGTTCAGTCTTTTCTGAGTCTTTTAACTTCTTCAGATTACCTAAGCCATTAAGTGGTTAATACAAATCACCTGACCATTCTTGAGGCGCTCAGGAAACAACAAAAAAAAACACTGAAAAAGCTGCTTTAGGGAAAAAATCACCAGCATTTCCTGAAGTGTCTTTCTCTTGAAAATCACAATGTTGTATAGACATACCCTTAGCGTGTTTTGAAATACTAGTGTGTAGGGGAGGAGTAGTGTTTGTGATTGTCATCAATTTTATCAAAAAAGAAAGTAGTTATAAAGCCAATTTCTCACCCTGTAGGACAAAAAACTGAATGATTTCAACCAGGCAATGCTCCATTTTTCAATGGTTTTAAAATTAAATTCTTCTCTTTTCTTTGCACAGCATATAGAAAAAAACATGGTCAGTGAATACTTTTTTTTTTACTGAAAAATTAGAAATCTATTCTGAATGAAAATCATTACAAGTAATACATGTTTACAGTTCAATATACTGATATGAACACATTACCAGAATTTACTGTGAGTTGTAAAATGGTAATTACGATCATAATACTATGCTCAAGTACCGACGGGAAAAAAATCACAAAAGTATCTATATTTTTTCAGTCACTGTAAAGAAGTCCTTTATTTTTACAAACTGTACAGTAATTTACTACTGGTTGGCAACCCTGGGTGTGCTTTTGCATGAAAATGAATGAAATTCACAAAGTACATTTGATTACTCGGACTTTGTGCATTCTCTGAAGAAAGTTCTGCCAGTAGTTATATGTATAAACTGTTGGCATAAGCAACAGAATTGGCTTATTCTTTATGTAAAGGAGGACTTTACACTAGCCTGACAGCAGATGGCGATAGTGTGAAGTTAAATGTTGGCTGTATTGTGGGGAGGGAAGCCTCTTGTTGATGTTAGTTTTACTTTCACTTTTGACTGTGTTATACCAGCAGCACGGCCTGTGTGCTTCTGAATTCTTATCTCATGTTTACTCATAAGAAGTAAATGCTATTTACTTAAAATAACATGCTCAGTGAAGTTCTCCTGTGTACCAGTGGATTCTCAAAAGATACACTTTGCTACAGGTTATGGGCCTAGGACAGGAGATAGTCCCAGACACTCAGAACAGGAGATAGTCCCAGGACACAGAATCCCAGACACCCAGGACAGAGACACCCAGAAGATAACTCCAAGCAATAAATCCAGACACAGAGAAGTAGATAATCTCTGTTAACAGAAGGAGATAAAACCCAGTGAATGGAGGCTGAAGAGAAAAAATCCAGATACAGAGGGACAAAGGAATTTATGTTCCAGGAACTGCATGACCGCACACTGGAGATAATTACAGAGAACCACCACACACAGGATATACAGGAACTCTCAAGAAGACAGAAGAAAGAAGAATAGCTTCATAAAACAAGTAAGATTATATAAAAATGATGTGCAGCACTGATCTGAAACTCACAGTAGCTAAGCTGAACAGTGAAAATTATCAGTTATGGAAATTCAAAGTAGAGATATTGTTTTTTAAAGACGATTTATGGAAAGTAATCATTACAGATAGACCTGATGAAGATAATCAGACATGGGATAGAAAGAATAGAAAAGCTAGAGCCACCATTAGCTTATTAGTGGATGATGTTCAATTAATACACATAAGAAATGAAGAAACAGCGAAAGGAATGTGGGACACATTAAGAAAATTACATGAAAGATCCAGTTTAAATCACAAGTTATTTCTGTTAAGAAAGCTTTACAGTCTGAGATTGAGTGCAAATGACGATATGCAGAAGCACATATTCTCAATTATGGAAGTAATATCACAGCTACGGTCTATTGGTGAAGACATTAAAGAAAGTCATGTAGCAGCAATATTATTGTGCAATTTACCAGATTCGTATACAGCCTTGATAAATGCCCTAGAGACAAGACCAGAAAAAGACATCACATTAGATTTTGTGAAAACCAGACTATTAGATGAATATCAGAGAAGAAAAGAACAGACAAATGATTCTTCTACTGAAAAGGACAGTGAAAACGCTCTTAAAGCTACAGAATTTTAAAAACCCTATAATAAAGAGACAAGAGAATGTTTCAGATGTAAGAAAAAAGGTCACTTAAAGAAAGACTGTAGAATATGGAAAGCAGAACATCAAAAATTACAACATATAGAGTATACAAAGAAAGTGAAATACACAATTTCCGATTCATGTGAGAATAATTGGAATGGCACATTTAAAGTAACAGACAACAAATCATCACTTGATTGGTTTATGGATTCAGGAGCAATGAGTCATATGACAAGTGACAAGAATTTCTTCACTGATCTTGATTTAGATAAGAAAGAAGCCATTTATCTTGCAGATGGAAGCAAAATAACCGCAGAAGGCATAGGACAAGGTATGCTAAACTGTTCAAACAAGTTCGGACAAAATTCAAAGATACTTGTATAGAATGTGTTGTATGTTCCAAAATTGAAAGGCAGATTGTTATCTGTGAAGCGTTTAACAGCCAATGGACTCACTGTAAAATTCAAAGACAATGAGTGTGCAATTCTAGCAGGAAACAAGGTGATAACCAATGTCAAGGAAGATGAACAATTATATCATCTAGACACACCAAAGGAACAGATGAAGGTATGTACACTTGATCACAAGAACTGTATTCACGTGTGGCATAGACGTCTAGGACACAGACACCCTGACAGTATAAGGGAACTACAAAGAAAAGAATTGACAAAAGATCTAAAGATATCAGATTGCTCAATTACGGTAAGATGTGAATGTTGTATAAATAAATCGTTGTATAAAGAAATCTAAAGCCACAAGAATATCTATTCCAAAAGAAAGTGAGATGAAAAGCAAAAGATCACTTGTTTGGTGCATACTGACGTATGTGGACCCATGAAAGTGACTACATCAGGAGGAAATAGATACATGGTGACTTTCATAGATGACTACTCAAGATACACAGTCACATACTTAATTAAGAACAAAAGTGAAGTTTTTGATAAACGTGTAGACTATGTAACAAGGTGGAGTAACAAATTTCAAAGGAAGCCAATTGTCATCAGAAGTGATAATGGAGGTGAATTTACAGGTCACAAAATTGAAAACTACTTAAGGCAAATGGAATAGAACACCAGAAAACTGTTGCGTACACACCTGAACAAAATGGAGTAGCAGAAAGGAAAAACAGAACTCTGACAGAAATGATGAGATATATGCTGACAGATTCCAAACTACCAGAGAAATATTGGGGTGAGGCAGCAATGACAGCTACATATCTACAGAACAGACTTTTTTCCAGAAAATTGAAGAAAACTCCATATGAACTGTGGCAAGGTATGAAACCAAGTGTCATTCATTTAAAAGTTTTTGGATTGAAAGTTTTTATATTCATTCCAACAGAAAAACGTTCCAAACTTCAAAACAGATCCAAGGAGGGAATATTTGTTCGATATAGTGAAAATTGCAGGGGATACAGAATCCTAGATCCCAAAACAGACAGAGTCACGGTGAGTAACAGTGTGACATTCATTGAGGATCTAAATGAAGACACTATGATTTCACTGGAAACAAAAAATGAGAAAAACAGCAGTGATATAGCTGAAGAGATATCTGATGAGAAAGTAGTTGAAATTGATGAAGAACAGAATACTGAAAATGAAGAAATTCAACTACAAACAGACACAGAACCAAGACATTCAATGAGAGAAAACAAAGGTAAACCACCAAAACGTCTCTCATACAAGACAAGCACAAGTAAAATTTGAGAACCTACTTCTTGGGAAGACATATCTAAACTCCCTGAAGAAGAAGCTAATAAATGGATAGAGGCAACAGAAATCCATGCATGACTAAAATACATGGACACTGACAGATTTACCAGAAGGAAGAAAAGCCATAGGATGTAAATGGATTTTTAAAGTAAAATACCAAACTGATGGCACACCTGAAAGATACCGAGCAAGACTCGTAGCTAAAGAGTATTCTCAAAAATATGGAGAAGACTATGATGAGATATTTGCTCCAGTTGTCAAACATACTGCAATAAGAACTTTGCTTACAGTTGCAGCAATGAAACAGATGGAACTGATACATCTGGATGTAAAGACAGCATTTTTGAATGGAGATCTAACAGAAGACATTTACATGGAACAACCTCCAGGATTCAAAGATGAAAGAAACCCAAACAAAGTTTGAAAATTACAGAAAAGCATATATGGTTTAAAGCAAGTAGCTAAAGCATGGAATGACAAAATCACAGAAGTGCTCACAAATGAAAAATTTCAAAGAAGCAAAGCTGATCCATGCTTGTACACAAAAAGGCTGATGAATAGATGGATTTATGTACTCATATATGTAGACAACATTTTGATTTGTTCTGAACAAGAAAGGGATAAAGAAAACATTCTAAAAGTCCTGAAGCGACATTTCGAAATCAAAGACTTGGGAAATGTGAAACAGTACCTAGGAATACAGATAGAAAGAGAAGAAGACGTGATTCAAGACATAACAGAAAAATTTGGATTGAAGGATGTAAAAACAGTAAAGTCTCCAATGGAAACTAATTATCTTAAAGAGATGAATAGTGAGAAAAATATGCTACCAAATAATGAAGAGTACAGAACAGCAATAGGAAAGCTATGTATCTAGCGACTGTAACAAGGCCAGACATCGCAGCAGCAGTAGGAATCCTGAGTAGAAAGGTGTCAAAACCAAATAAAGCTGACTGGAATGCTGTAAAGAGAGTAATGCGTTATTTGAAAGGAACCAGCAACATTAAGTTCAAACTACCCACAAGTGACAATTGCATTTTAACAGGATACGTTGATGCAGATTGGGCTGGAGATCCAACTGACAGAAGATCTACCAGTGGACATATTTTTTTCCTCTCAGGTGGACCAGTAAGAAACAGTCAATTGTGACACTGTCTTCAACAGAAGCAGAGTATGTTGCCGCAGCACATGCAAGTCAAGAAGTTCTGTGGTTAAGACAATTGTTGACAGACTTAGGACAACCACAGTTCAAACTGACAAAATTGAAAGAGGACAATCAAGGATGTCTTGTTCTTGCTCAGATGGAAAGAGTCAATCCAAGAACCAAGCATATTGATGTGAAGTATCATTTCTTGAGAGATCATCAGGAACAAGGAGTCTTGAAGTTAGAATATTGTCCTACTGAAGAAATGACAGCAGACATCTTCACGAAGGCGGTGAATGCTGATAAACACCAGAGACTAATAAAAAAGTTGGGTTTGACTGAATAAGTCCTTACTGTTGAGAAAGGGTGTTGGCATAAGCAACAGAAATGGACTTTTTGTTTATGTAAAGGAGGACGTTACACTAGCCTGACAGTAGATGGCGATAGTGTGAAGTTAAATGTTTGCTGTATTGTGGAGAGGGAAGCTCTCTTGTTGATGTTAGTTTTACTTTCGCTTTTGATTGTGTTATACCAGCAGCATGGGCTGTGTGCTTCTGAATTCTTATCTCATGTTTACCCATAAGAAGTAAATGCTGTTTACTCAAAATAACTTGCTCAGTGAAGTTCTCCTGTGTACCGGTGGATTCTAAAAAGATACACTCTTGCGATGGGTACCGTCATCCATTTCTTTCACTATTGTGATGCATCAAATACAAATGTTGTTACAGAATGACATGTGAAACTTTGGTATAGACTCTAGACCAGTGTTTCTCAACTCTAGTCCTCAAGAACCACCAACAGGTCTTGTTTTCAGGATTTCCTTAGTATTGCACAGGTGATGTAATTAATGCTTGAACAGGTGATGAAATTATCACCTGTGCAATACTAAGGATATCACGAAAACGTGACCTGTTGGTGGGTCTTAAGGTCTGGAGTTGAGAAACACCCGCCGATGGCCAAAAACATCAAATGAAGCGCTGTGTGTTTTTCTCAACTCCAGTTGACCTTACAGTATTTATTTAATAAAAAGACATTTACCAAATGGGTATATGTGGAGAGTATTTCCCAATGTATGCCTCTAACCTACACTGCAGTGTGAATATAGACTAAGTCCTTGTGGTTCCCCAGTATAATTTTGTAAGCATACAGAATATCATCTACCCATACAGCACCAAAGGGAGAGAATCACTCAGTGACTTTTGTTGATTGTACATGACATTTTACATTAAAATGATAGGAATGGAAGTACCATATATAGGAGGACTCTATAGAAGACTATAGATGACGTATTGTAGCTGTGTTCAAATGCATTAAAGGAGCTGTCCAGGCTTGGTGCTCAAGTCTGCAGTCACTCCATATGATTGCAGACTTGTAAATCCTCATAGTATGCACAGTGCGTGCTGTCCGGATTCTCCAGTGCATGACCTCAAGTATGCAATTTGCATACATGTGGTCATGTGGCAGATAAAAAATTGAATTGAGTGAGGCAGTACATGTCTAGTTAGAATGTGGCCAGAAGTATGCAAATTGCCTACTGGCGGTCAAATGACTGCCTGGTGCCGGCACCCGACAATCCTGACCGCACACACAGTACACTTGAGTCTCAAGCCTAGACAACCCCTTTAATGAGATTACTTACATTGAGAAATAGTTATAATTTCACTGGTTCATTCACACATTTTCCTGTTACTCTTTTACAAAGCCACCAGGTGTCCAGCTTCTTAATTTGTCTTTTCCCTGTCAGCATTTTAATGCTTCAGTTGTCCTCGGATCCTATACAGGAATTTGCTTTCCTCAGCTCTGCAGTGAAATTAATGGAAAACAAGCCAGTTTGTAATGAAATTGTTATTCAGCTCCAGTAATAAAAGTCATAATGCTTCCATTTTATAAAAACAATTTTGGATAAAATGTCATTCAATTAGTTTATTACTGTAACCTCTGCATACTTTTTCTTTGAATCACTATGCCCAATAAAATTATTATATTCTTGGAAAATCCAATTTCCATTGTAATATGGGCAGACTGTAGTTGTAGTAACATCCTTAGCTACAAACAGATTGTAAAGTCTGCAGTAGTCAATATGATGTAATCCTTCTAATTTCATATATATGAAACATACTGAAGCATATAATCATACTGGCCAACTCATATATAATGTCCAGGAGAATGCCTGGAAAAGAAAGGTTTTCCTTAGAGAGTTGAAAAAAATATTTTCTTCTAAGGGATACATTTTTTATAGACAATTGTTGTGAGCCATCAAACATAATCAAAAAACATTTGAAACTGTATACCAATGCATTGGATTTAAAGCGTTCTGTAGGAATATTGGCCCATACGGAGAGGATAGCTTCTCCAGGTGCTGCAATTGAAATGGAGGTACTCACATGCTCTCAACAGTTGGTCTTACTTTACCAAGGGCCATTTTTAGACAAAGTGGGGCCCTGGGCAAAATGCTTGTTTCTCAGCCTCTTTACACCAGCTGAGGAAGAATGATGGGCACAGAATGATCACTAGTAGATCAATCTGTCCCCATACAGCATCATGTTATCAACAGCATATCTGCATATTTCATATTTGGGAGATAATGCACATCATAGTTCTCCACCTAGTATAATGCAACCCATAGTCCTCCATATAGTATAATGCACACCCCATAGTCCTCCATATAGTAGAATTTGCACCATAGTCCTTCATATAGTATAATACACTCCCCATAGTCCTCCATATAGTATAATGTGCACCACAGTCCTCCATATAGTATAATGCACTCCACAGAGTCACTTATATAGTATAATACATTCCCCTTAGTCCTCCATATAGTATAATACAATTCCCATAGTCCTCCATATAGTATAATGCTCCCATAGCCCTTCATAATGAATAATGCACCCACCATAGTCTTCTATATACAATAGTAGAATGCACTCCTCGTAGCATAATGCACCCCATAGTCTTTCATATAATATATTGCATTCCCAATAGTCCTCCATAGAAGAGTATAATACAGACCCATAGACTTTAATCCAGCCTCATAGAATACAACGCAGTGTCATATAGTATAATGTAGCACCATAAAGTGCAATGTAGCCCTATAGAGTACAATGCAGCCCCATAGAGTATAATGCAGCCTCATAGAATAGAATGCATCACCATAGAGTAGAATGCAGCTCCATAGAGTTTAATGCAGCCCCCATAGAGTATAATACAGCCTCATAGAGTACAATGCAGCCCCATATAGTATGATGCAGCCTCATAGAGTATAATGTAGCCCCACAGAGTACAATGCAGTCCCCATACAGTATAATGTAGCCCCACAGAGTACAATACAGCTCCATAGAGTACAATGCAACCCCATAAAGTACAATGCAGCCTCGTAAAGTAGGATGTATCCCCATAGAGGACAATGTATGCCCATAGAGTACAATGGATCCCCATATAGTATAATGCAGCCCCCATAGAGTACAAACCAGCCCCATAAAGTACAGTGTAGCCCCATACCATGCAGCCTCATAGAGTAAAATGCATTTCCCATACAGTATAATGAAGCCCCCATACAGTATAATGCAGCCCCCATACAGTACAATGCAGCCTCACAAAGTATGATGCATCTCCAAAGAGGACAATGCTTGCACATAGAGTACAATGCAGCCCTAAAGAGTACAATTCAGCCCCATAGAGTATAATGCAGCCTGATAGAGTATAATGCAGCCCCTTAGAATTTAATGCTGCCCCGTATAGTATAATGCAGCCACATAGAGTACATTGCAGCCCCATACAGTATAATGCAGCCCCATACAGTAAAATGCAGCCTCACAGCATACAATGCAGCCACATGGAGTACAAAGCAAACCCATAAAGTACAATGCAACCCCATAGTCCTGCAGTATTAATGCCACCACAATGTAATCACCGATTGCATAAAAAAAAGGCAAAACTCACCTCTCTCCATTCCCCCACTTCTCCGGTCCAGTCTCTATAGCGCATCTCCTCAGCAGCGTGGCATGGGATGTTGTGACGTCAGCATCAGACACAGAGGAGGAATGATGGGCTAGGTAGAGTCAGATGATGCTCTCTCCTACATCATCTCTTTCAACTGTATTGGCATCTCAGATGCTAATACAGTTGAATGTGCGATGCGAGGGGGCAGAGCCAGCGTTGAGACCGGACCCCTATGACTCATGGGCCCTATAGTGGCCACTGTCTGGGGACTCCTGGGGGGAGTTGGGGCTCTAGGCAAATGCCTAGTTTGTCTGCCCCTGACACCAGCCCTGACTTTACCTTTGGCAGGGAAGCAAGGAAAACTCAATGTCCTTCAATATTCCTGGAGCCAATCTATGACTTTTACTTATACTGCATTTACCCGAATATAAGAAATACCCCAAAAGTAAGCTTTAGCTTGATTTTACAGGATATAGGGAGTATGCTGAAGACATAAATCCTACTCCAAAAAATAAGCCCTAGTTACTGTCAGGACCGGCATATAGGGGGGACTGTTCAGTTTCTCAGATTTTTCAGGGCCCCCACACTCTTAGGGCCCACAGCCATTCTATTCTAAGGTTAAGGCTGATAAGGACCTTTGGTGATATCTCGGTCATGTGATCATGATGTCACCAAAGGTCCTTTAACTGCAGGAGTCTAGAGGAACTGAAGAGGAGACAGGCTGTTTGTTATACAGGGCCGGGGTTAGAGGGAAGGGGGGCCAAACTGAACAATTTCTCAGGGACCCACTCTCTTAGGGGCCCCAGCATTTCTATCCTGATGTTAATACTGCTTAACCCCTTCACGACCGATGCATATTTATCAGTCATGCCCCTGTCTTTGATGTGTGCTCACCCACTAAGACTGAATCGCACTTGATGGCTGCTGTAATTAGCCATCAGGAGCCTTTAACAGCTGCAGATGGATCCGAGCAACTTCTGTCTGCACCCGTCTGGCTGTCGCACCAATGGCGCTGCCATCATCTCCATCGTCACTCCTCTTCTCTCATCGTCTCTTGCCTGGTGAGGCATCTCTTGTACTGGTTTGCACCTTCTTCTGTACCACTCCACTTTTTCTGGGCTGGATCTTGGATTCGGAACACCTTTTGTAGGCCGTTTTTAGTGTGCCGGGCGCACTGTTTTCGTGCCATCGAACGCTGACTATGGGCATGATCTCCCCTCTTCGGACCCACCCACAGTTGTCATCTTGGGACTCACACTGCTGTCCGCCATTTTGGAAATCATGTCATCATCCACCATTTTGGAGCTCAAGTCGCTGTCCGCCATTTTGTTCACCTTTAAGGTACTTAGTTTTTCATTTTTTTGTTTCTTCTTTCTCTTTTGTTTCCTTGTTTACCTGCTCACAGTGCCACATGAAGGGTGATACAGGGCCGGTTCGATGTGGCCCTGACCTGAGTTCTCTTTGCCCTGAAACCCATCTTCTAAACAGGAATCAGACCAGAGTGGGGTGTTGTGCTGTGGAGTTTGTTCTTTACTCACTTGTAGTTTGAGTGTCCTTGTAACCTTTCCTTCCATGGGACCGGATGCAGCTGCAGCTACAGATATGACAGGAGACCATAGGTCCAGTTCAACAAGTTTACTGTGTAATACGGATGCAAGCAATTGCAGCTTATAAATTGAGAGAGTCCCTTTTTGGTGATGTTCCCTTGGTCCTGTGTATTAACAGTCCTACACTAGTGATGGGCGAACCCTTGGATGCTCAGGTCCGGCGGGTTCGACTAAACAGTTAAAAGTTTATATCCGGTCACAGGCGTTGGCTGATGGGACTGCTACTCTTGCAGGCCGCAACTGTCAGCTTTATCATGGTTGGTTATCAAGAATAGACTTGTCCCCAAACCATTTTTTTTAAACTAATGGACTAATACTTGTATTAACTATATGTTTTCCTGTGTAGTGCAAACTATATCCCTATGCTGGTAATAGCCACCCTAGAGAACAGACCTCCCCCCATTCCCAGGGACGGCCTTGAGGCAAAGCCTCCAGGAGAACCAAGACACAAACCGGCCATACGGATAAAATACAACACCTTTTCTCACATTTCGGACAGCATATTAATATATTACACTTCACATTTAACCCGGTGTTGCCACACGACGTCTTTTCATCTACCCACCAACAATAGTTTGGAAACATACTTCATCCAAGTGCTAGTAATTCTTCAATATTTCTGCACATATGGAATCAGATGATGAATTCCATGGTGCGTGTGTGTGTGTATGTATATATATATATATACAGTGGGGCAAAAAAGTATTTAGTCAGTCAGCAATAGTGCAAGTTCCACCACTTAAAAAGATGAGAGGCGTCTGTAATTTACATCATAGGTAGACCTCAACTATGGGAGACAAACTGAGAAACAAAAATCCAGAAAATCACATTGTCTGTTTTTTTTTTCATTTTATTTGCATATTATGGTGGAAAATAAGTATTTGGTCAGAAACAAGCAATCAAGATTTCTGGCTCTCACAGACCTGTAACTTCTTCTTTAAGAGTCTCCTCTTTCCTCCACTCATTACCTGTAGTAATGGCACCTGTTTAAACTTGCTATCAGTATAAAAAGACACCTGTGCACACCCTCAAACAGTCTGACTCCAAACTCCACTATGGTGAAGACCAAAGAGCTGTCAAAGGACACCAGAAACAAAATTGTAGCCCTGCACCAGGCTGGGAAGACTGAATCTGCAATAGCCAACCAGCTTGGAGTGAAGAAATCAACTGTGGGAGCAATAAATAGAAAATGGAAGACATACAAGACCACTGATAATCTCCCTCGATCTGGTGCTCCACGCAAAATCCCACCCCGTGGGGTCAGAATGATCACAAGAACGGTGAGCAAAAAACCCAGAACCACGCGGGGGGACCTAGTGAATGAACTGCAGAGAGCTGGGACCAATGTAACAAGGCCTACCATAAGTAACACACTACGCCACCATGGACTCAGATCCTGCAGTGCCAGACGTGTCCCACTGCTTAAGCCTGTACATGTCCGGGCCCGTCTGAAGTTTGCTAGAGAGCATTTGGATGATCCAGAGGAGTTTTGGGAGAATGTCCTATGGTCTGATGAAACCAAACTGGAACTGTTTGGTAGAAACACAACTTGTCGTGTTTGGAGGAAAAAGAATACTGAGTTGCATCCATCAAACACCATACCTACTGTAAAGCATGGTGGTGGAAACATCATGCTTTGGGGCTGTTTCTCTGCAAAGGGGCCAGGACGACTGATCCGGGTACATGAAAGAATGAATGGGGCCATGTATCGTGAGATTTTGAGTGCAAACCTCCTTCCATCAGCAAGGGCATTGAAGATGAAACGTGGCTGGGTCATTCAACATGACAATGATCCAAAGCACACCGCCAGGGCAACGAAGGAGTGGCTTCGTAAGAAGCATTTCAAGGTCCTGGAGTGGCCTAGCCAGTCTCCAGATCTCAACCCTATAGAAAACCTTTGGAGGGAGTTGAAAGTCCGTGTTGCCAAGCGAAAAGCCAAAAACATCACTGCTCTAGAGGAGATCTGCATGGAGGAATGGGCCAACATACCAACAACAGTGTGTGGCAACCTTGTGAAGACTTACAGAAAACGTTTGACCTCTGTCATTGCCAACAAAGGATATATCACAAAGTATTGAGATGAAATTTTGTTTCTGACCAAATACTTATTTTCCACCATAATATGCAAATAAAATGAAAAAAAAACAGACAATGTGATTTTCTGGATTTTTTTTTCTCAGTTTGTCTCCCATAGTTGAGGTCTACCTATGATGTAAATTACAGACGCCTCTCATCTTTTTAAGTGGTGGAACTTGCACTATTGCTGACTGACTAAATACTTTTTTGCCCCACTGTATATATATATATATATATTTACAGTATATATATATATATATATATACAGTATATATATACACTGCTCAAAAAAATAAAGGGAACACTTAAATAACAGAATATAACTCCAAGTAAATCAAACTTCTCTGAAATCAAACTGTCCACTTAGGAAGCAACACTGATTGACAATCAATTTCACATGCTGTTGTGCAAATGGAATAGACAACAGATGGAAGTTATTGGCAATTATCAAGACACCCTCAATAAAGGAGTGGTTCTGCAGGTGGGGACCACAGACCACATCTCAGTACCAATGCTTTCTGGCTGATGTTTTGGTCACTTTTGAATGTTGGTTCACACTCGTGGTAGCATGAGACAGACTCTTGTTATGATTGGGTCACCGAGGAAGAAAGCAAGACCAAGCTAAGCCACAGAAAACCAGAGAGGTTGGTACCTAAGCGGGTTGCAGACCCCTAATCCTATCCACACAACTAGCAGTATTGTACCTATGATGATCCTAGATGCCTTGTCACAGCCGGAGAACTAAATAAGCCTAAAGCAAGAAAGGGGAAATCTAAACTGTCCCAGAGCAGACCCCAAAGGAATAGATAGTCTCCAAACATATATTGTCGGTGAGACAAGATGAAAACACAAATGCAGGTAGGAAAATAGACTGAGCAAACAATGCTGCCCACACTAACTAGACAGGACAGGGAAGGAAAGACTCTGTCTGCAATCACGCAAAAAACCCTGGTTCAAAAAATGCCCAACACGTCTGATAGAAAAATACTGAAGTCACTAGACTTCGCCCACTATATCATCACTTTGGTATATTCTGAAAACAGAGCAAAAAGAGGCCAATCTAATAAGGGACAAAAGCAAACTGGCACAAGCAGTAACATAAGGATGGAAATTCAGCACAGCCCCAGCCGGAGCTGGCAGAACACACAAAACTGAAATAGACAAAGCCAGATCAAATGTGAACAATAGCAAAAGAACACTTAGCTGAGTATGCAGGGACTGAGCTTGAAACTAAGACCTAAGGAGGCAGGAAAAAATCACCAGCAGGGATAGAGGGAGTCGGCTGTCTTAAATCCAGTCAGAAACTCAAGATCTCCAGTCATCCTCCTCATTATCAGGTGGCAGGCCTCTGTTAATTAGATCAGCTCCATTACCTCCTGTAACCACCAGAGGGAGCCCAGAAAGAGAACTCGCTACCCCTCTGTCAATACAACCAGCTCCACTACCTTCACTAGTAACCAGAGGTAGGCCAGAAAGCGAATTCACAACAGACTCTACAATCCACACAAGTGGCTCAGGTAGTGCAGCTCATCTAGGATGGCATATCAATGCGAGCTGTGGCAAGAAGGTTTGCTGTGTCTGTCAGAGTAGTGTCCAGAAGCTGGAGGCACTACCAGGAGACAGGCCAGTACACCAGGAGACATGGAGGAGGCCATAGGAGGGCAACAACCCAGCAGCAAGACTGCTACCTCAGCCTTTGTGCAAGGAGGAAGAGGAGGAGCACTGCCAGAGCCCTGCAAAATGACCTCCAGCAGGCCACAAATGTGCATGAGTCTGCACAAACGGTTAAAAAACGACTCCATGAGGATGGTCTGAGTGCCTGATGTCCACAGATGGGGGTTATGCTCACAGCCCAACACCGTGCAGGATGCTTGGCATTTGCCACAGAACACCAGGAATGTCAAATTTGTCACGGGCGACTTGTGCTCTTCACAGATGAAAGCAGGTTCACACTGAGCACATGTGACAGACGTGACAGAGTCTGGAGACGCCGTGGAGAGTGATCTGCTGCCTTCAACATCCTTCAGCATGACCGGTTTGGCAGTGGGTCAGTAATCGAGTGGGATGGCATTTCTTTGGAGAGCCGCACAGCCCTCCATGTGCTCACCAGAGGTAGCCTGACTGCCATTAGGTACCGAGATGAGATCCTCAGACCCCTTGTGAGACCATATGCTGGTGCGGTTAACCCTGGGTTCCTCCTAATGCAGGACAATGCCAGACCTCATGTGGCTGGAGTGTGTCAGCAGTTCCTGCAAGATGAAGGCATTGAAGCTATGGACTGGCCCGCCCATTCCCCAGACCTGAATCCGATTGAGCACATCTGGGACATCATCCACCAACGACACGTTGCACCACAGACTGTCCAGGAGTTGGCGGATGCTTCAGTCCAGGAGATCCAGGAGATCCCTTAGGAGACCGCCTGATCAGGAGTATGCCCTGGCATTGTAGGGAGGTCATACAGGCACGTGGAGGTCACACACAATACTGAGCATCATTTTGACTTGTTTTAAGGACATTACATTCCAGATGGGGTCCACACACTGTCAACATTCCAATTTAATTTTGTGTGGGACTCCAAATCCAGGCCTCCATTGGTTAATCAACTTGATTTCCATTGATGATTTTTGTGTGATTTTGTTGTCAGCACATTCAACTTTGTACAGAATAAAGTACTCAATGAGAATATTTCATTCATTCAGATCTAGGATGTGTTATTTGAGTGTTCCCTTTATTTTTTTGACCAGTGTGTGTGTGTATATACACTCACTGGCCACTTTATTAGGTACACCTGTCCAACTGTGTGTTAAGACTTAATTTCTAATCAGCCAATCACATGGCGGCAACTCAGTGCATTTAGGCATGTAGACATGGTCAAGACAATCTCCTGCAGTTCAAACCGAGCATCAGTATGGGGAAGAAAGGTGATTTGAGTGCCTTTGAACGTGGCATGATTGTTGGTGCCAGAAGGGCTGGTCTGAGAATTTCAGAAACTGCTGATCTACTGGGATTTTCACGCACAACCATCTCTAGGGTTTACAGAGAATGGTCCAAAAAAGAAAAAAAATCCAGTGAGCGGCAGTTCTGTGGCCGGAAATGCCATGTTGATGCCAGAGGTCAGAGGAGAATGGGCAGACTGGTTCAAGCTGATAGAAAGGCAACAGTGACTCAAATTGCCACCCGTTACAACCAAGGTAGGCAGAAGAGCATCTCTGAACGCACAGTGCGTCGAACTTTGAGGCAGATGGGCTACAGCAGCAGAAGACCACACTGGGTACCACTCCTCTCAGATAAGAACAGGAAACTGAGGCTACAATTTGCACAAGCTCATCGAAATTGGACAGTAGAAGATTGGAAAAACGTTGCCTGGTCTAATGAGTCTCGATTTCTGCTGCGACATTCGGATGGTAGGGTCAGAATTTGGCGTAAACAACATGAAAGCATGGATCCATCCTGCCTTGTATCAACGGTTCAGGCTGGTGGTGGTGGTGTCATGGTGTGGGGAATTTTTTCTGGGCACTCTTTGGGCCCCTTGGTACCAATTGAGCATCGTTGCAACGCCACAGCCTACCTGAGTATTGTTGCTGACCATGTCCATCCCTTTATGACCACAATGTACCCAACATCTGATGGCTACTTTCAGCAGGATAATGCGCCATGTCATAAAGCTCGAATCATCTCAGATTGGTTTCTTGAACATGACAATGAGTTTACTGTACTCAAATGGCCTCCTCAGTCACCAGATCTCAATCCAATAGAGCATCTTTGGGATGTGGTGGAACGGGAGATTCGCATCAGGGATGTGCAGCCGACAAATCTGCGCCAACTGTGTGATGCCATCATGTCAATATGGTCCAAAATCTCTGAGGAATGCTTCCAGCACCTTGTTGAATCTCTGCCACGAAGAATTGAGGCAGTTCTGAAGGCAAAAGGGGGTCCAACCCCTTACTAGCATGGTGTACCTAATAAAGTGGCCAGTGAGTGTATATATATATACATATATATATTTATTTATTTATATAATCCTTTTTTCTTTGCCGTCAAATTTATATAGAAATTTAGAGAAAAACATGATCTTTGAGTATGTAGTCACACAGAAGAACCATCCACTATAATATTACTGCTTTCTACAAAATGTACATAGTACTTTCACATGTCTGAGACCTTAAAGTCTATGGACATGACTAGGAAATGTGCTCGCAAAGTATATTCTGAGCGAATGTCATAAACTTGAGAAGAGCTTAAATGGAATATAACATAATTATATGGGCATATGGGTGATATAATTAGAAATGTTAAGCTAGTTCTAACTGTATGCCTCATATTTGCGGTATTGTTTTTGAGAAATTGTATTTTATTTCTGTATGTTGATAATTTCTTCCTGCGGTGCCTGGAAGAAATTTCTGCCTCCTGTGTTTATTATCATACCACCTCCCTCCGATCAGGGTTACAGTGTCCTGTGATGCTTTAAGGTACTGTCACACTTAGCGATGTACCAGCAATCCCGACCAGCGATATGACGCGGTCAGGATCGCTGGTACATCGCTAAGTGGTCGCTAGTGAGCTGCCACATAGGCAGATCTCACCAGCGACATCGCTGGGGACGGGGGTCGCTACTTACCTGTCACACTAGGCGATCTTGCGTCCTCCCGCCCGGCTCCACGCTCGTCTCTCCACAGGAAGCGCCGCAGGAAGCTGACGACGAGAAGCGGTCCTGGATGTTCTCGCGCGATCAGCGTTAACCAGCGGGGGAGCCGGTCGTAGGTAAGTATCAGACACAGCGATATCGCTAGCAATATCGCTATAATGTCACAAGTTATAGCGATATTGCTAGCGATATCGCTTAGTGTGACAGTACCTTAATGGTGGCCCCGGAATCCCACACCTGCACATTGCCATAGTGCGATTATACGTATCTATTCCACCCTTCTATGGGCATATGGGCATTGGTTTCATCGTTCATTCTTTCCATAGGCGCCGGCGAGTCACTGCTACTTCCGTTGCAGTGACATCCGATGTGCACGGCGATAAGGTGCTCTCCTCACCATGCATACATGGGTGACAGAAGCATCAGAAACTATGATTCCTAACTATGCAGGCAGGAAGGAAGTGGGGAAATCACCTTATCCCCACGCAAGCTGGCGTCTGCGCAGAAGAAGGGCGGAATAGGTACTGCATAATTTCGCTATTGCAGGGCGCAGGCGTCTGATTCTGTGGACAACGTTATGCGTCACATTGGACTGTGACGCTGATGGAAGTGGGGTGGTATGATAATGAAGACATTCCCAGAGCCTGGAAGAAATCATTAGCATACAGAAATAAAATGCAATTTCTCAACAAGACTGCTAATATGAGGCATACAGGTAGGACTAGTTTAACATTTCTATCACCTGTATGCCCATATTACATATATACGTCCCGGGGGTACAGATTCCCCTTACGGCCTCATCAGTATTTTTAATCCAATTTGCATCAGTGTTTGGGTCTGTATGCCAGTTTTTATGATAAGTGATTTTCATGTATGAATAAATAAATAGTTTGTCCTATTTTCTGTAATCTTAATCATGAACAGCACATGCTCTGTACAGTGATGTCACCCTTGTGCTGTCTGTGATTTTCATGGATACAGACTTGTAATGGCACTTTTCATCCATGATGCCGGTTAAAATGAACATGTCTCTGTGATTTTTGCACAGCCACACAATCCGCAAAAATACACAGACATGTGAACAGCCAGCT
The DNA here is from genome assembly GCF_039654945.1 of Dendrobates tinctorius. NCBI lineage: Eukaryota > Metazoa > Chordata > Amphibia > Anura > Dendrobatidae > Dendrobates > Dendrobates tinctorius. The sequence goes on from NW_027361733.1 coordinate 35,318,198, forward strand.
AGACTATATTGGGTACATGATCCATGAAAATCATGGATAGAACATGTACATGAATCACAAACGTGTTTATTTTATCCGTATTTGGAGTTAAAGGGGTTCTCCTGCCTTAGGCTACAAGTCTGTAGTTGAAGAGTTGGTGGGCCGGACTGGGGGCTGGTCCCTCTCTTACCGCGCAGAGACGTAACAGAGACACGATGAGGCAAGTGTCGGATACAACAGGTCCAAGTTTATTCTCTTGCCGTCCGCCTGACAGCCTCCGAAGTACACCACACTTCAATTCACTTCACTTATCGGCCCTCCATTTCCAGGGCCGCTTCACGCACACCGTACTTTACACCGGGGACGTCCCCTCTTCACTCTTCGACGCTCCTGTCAGATCCGTTACTGTGGCCACCTTAGGCCCGTAAACCAACAGTACTTTTCCTGATCAGTCGTCTCTCTCAATACGGTATGCTTTACCTCAGTGTCTCGTCGATACTGCGGTACTTTTGTGTCAGGACCACCCCCCCTGACTTTCTCTCTCCTCAGTCCCTCTGGTTTAGTTTTCCTCACAGTGCACAAACTGTCGTAGTCCTTCTGTTACTGGAGCTCCCCCTGGGGACTGTCAAATTTATATCATTCCCAGTTCCCTGTAACTCCGCCCCCCATGCCCAACGGTTTCCTAAGCCCTAAGCTGATGTCAAGTCCTTTGCTCACACTCCTCCCTGCCCTCTAATGGTCAACCCAAGGTACTGCACGTCCACTACACTTTCTCAGCTGTTTCCCCACTGTAGTAACTGACACCTGTCTAAACTGTGCAAACCTTCCTTTCTCTATTCTGACAAGTCTGTCCGTCCATCAGGTCACCTTCCCTACACTCCTCCTTCCTTTGTCTATTGTCGTCCTCGATAATCGTAATCCCTGCCTTCGTCGTTCTGAAGCTTCACCTACACACTGTTGTCGGACCAGTTGTTGGGCCAAACCCACTACCCGTGGAGGCCGAACCATACTGGGAGCACCATGCTCTGAGCAGCCTACTGCTACTCACCAACGCGCACGCCACATGACAACGTCTTTCAAATTGGGCTAGATACACCCATATTTTCTATATGGCGTGTACCTTCCCCTACTCTCCCCTTCTGTCACCTTCCACTGTCCGGTGCGCCATGATCGAGGCGTCACACCTACCAGATCATTGCCGGTGTCCACATTCCTCCTTCAGGGGTGTCCGTGGTGTCGGGGACCTGACCTAGGACGGCTGTCTTTCTCACGTCTTTCATCTCTTTTACCTTTCTTTCAGTTACATGTCATGGTCGGCGTCTCGGTCTCCCAGACCTTCTCCACACATAGACCCCTTTCGGATCTCACACTTCCCTTTGGTCACACAGACCTTCCCTTACTCGGACCTGCTGCACTTTCTTGTGCATATTATACAACAACATAACTTTATAATATCACAAATGCCCCATTTTATATTTTTTTTTCTTGCTTAAAAAAAAAATCAACTTACAACAATGAAACTGCACATGGTATCCTCCCCCCTTCCTTGGACATGGACACTCCCTCTGCTCTTCGTATCCCCGCTCTGTCAGGATATAACATTTAAAAAAAAACACATTTTCTATTAACATGGACGTAGAACTGTCCTGTGAACTGCACAACGGTGCCTTAAACTCCCGACAGTCTAATCCACTTTTGGTGGTCAGAAGTGAGGGGCTCCACAGCCGTGGAGCTCCTGGAATACCGAGGGTGTCCACTAGAGTTGAGCGACTTTTGGTTTTTTAGGGTCGCGTTTCGTTTCGTGAAACCCGACTTTTCCAAAAGTCGGGTCGAGCAAGATCGTCCGATTATAGGGAAAAGTCGTGGCGGTCCCGAAACACGAAACCCAATGTAAGTCAATGGGGAATAAAAGTCGGCAGTGAGAGGAGGACAGGAAACACACCAACAGTGCCCACTTGAATGCCAAAAGCATCAATTCTTCTTACGTAAGCTTGTCAACCTTAATTAACTTCATAATACAAGTTACGCACTGAAAAATGGGGGTTATTTGGCTAAAGACTGTGGGGGGGGAGGGCTGGCTCCAGGTTTTCATGTGCCCTGGGCGAAAGAGCGCCCCTTTAACACATACCACAACTCATCATGCTCCGATACGGCAGAGAAATAGCGGTATATTACAATGAAAAATACCTCACTTTTTACATCTCATGACGAGGCCCATCTATTTCTCCATACAGAATCATTGGTCCCATATAATGTTTGAAACAGTATATGATGAGCTCCACATAATGCTACAGTATATGTTGGTCCCCATGGATGAAGCTCTACTGTCTTATGGGCCCAAATAATGCTCCAAACATAATGGGCCCCATTTCTAATGCTCTAGTGTATAATGGGCCCTGTAAATGCTGCTCCAGTGTCTGATGTCCACCTTTGGAATGTTCCAGTGTATTGTGGGCCCCATCTATCATTCTCAGACGGTGTTAGGCCCAGTATGGATTGCACGTGATTGCACAAAGGTGAGAAAGGGTACCGTATCCCCAGATAACATGTATGGATAGTGTACACATTCAAAATATATGTCTATACATCAGGAGGCAGGCTCAGACGGTGTTAGCCCAGTATGGATTGCACGTGATTGCACAAAGGTTAGAAAGGGTACCGTATCCCCAGATAACATGTATGGATAGCGTACACATTCAAAATATATGTCTCAGGAGGCAGGCTCAGATGGTGTTAGGCCCAGTATGGATTGCACGTGATTGCACAAAGGTTAGAAAGGGTACCGTATCCCCAGATAACATGTATTGATAGCGTACACATTCAAAATATATGTCTCAGGAGGCAGGCTCAGACGGTGTTAGGCCCAGTATGGATTGCACGTGATTGCACAACGGTTAGAAAGGGTACCGTATCCCCGGATAACATGTATGGATAGCGTACACATTCAAAATATATGTCTCAGGAGGCAGGCTCAGATAGTGTTAGGCCCAGTATGGATTGCACGTGATGGCACAAAGGTTAGAAAGGGTACCGTATCCCCGGATAACATGTATGGATAGCGTACACATTCAAAATATATGTCTCAGGAGGCAGGCTCAGACGGTGTTAGGCCCAGTATGGATTGCACGTGATTGCACAAAGGTTAGAAAGGGTACCGTATCCCCGGATAACATGTATGGATAGCGTACACATTCAAAATATATGTCTCAGGAGGCAGGCTCAGACGGTGTTAGGCCCAGTATGGATTGCACGTGATTGCACAAAGGTTAGAAAGGGTACCGTATCCCCAGATAACATGTATGGATAGCGTACACATTCAAAATATATGTCTATACATCAGGAGGCAGGCTCAGACGGTGTTAGGCCCAGTATGGATTGCACGTGATTGCACAAAGGTTAGAAAGAGTACCGTATCCCCGGATAACATGTATGGATAGCGTACACATTCAAAATATATGTCTCAGGAGGCAGGTTCAGACGGTGTTAGGCCCAGTATGGATTGCATGTGATTGCACAAAGGTTAGAAAGGGTACCGTATCCCCGGATAACATGTATGGATAGCGTACACATTCAAAATATATGTCTCAGGAGGCAGGCTCAGACGGTGTTAGGCCCAGTATGGATTGCACGTGATTGCACAAAGGTTAGAAAGGGTACTGTATCCCCGGATAACATGTATGGATAGCGTACACATTCAAAATATATATCTCAGGAGGCAGGCTCAGACGGTGTTAGGCCCAGTATGGATTGCACGTGATTGCACAAAGGTTAGAAAGGGTACCGTATCCCCGGATAACATGTATGGATAGCGCACACATTCAAAATATATGTCTCAGGAGGCAGGCTCAGATGGTGTTAGACCCAGTATGGATTGCACGTAATTGCACAAAGGTTAGAAAAGGTACCGTATCCCCGGATAACATGTATGGATAGCGTACACATTCAAAATATATGTCTCAGGAGGCAGGCTCAGACGGTGTTAGGCCCAGTATGGATTGCACGTGATTGCACAAAGGTTAGAAAGGGTACCGTATCCCCAGATAACATGTATGGATAGCGTACACATTCAAAATATATGTCTCAGGAGGCAGGCTCAGACGGTGTTAGGCCCAGTATGGATTGCACGTGATTGCACAAAGGTTAGAAAGGGTACCGTATCCCCGGATAACATGTATGGATAGCGTACACATTCAAAATATATGTCTCAGGAGGCAGGCTCAGACGGTGTTAGGCCCAGTATGGATTGCACGTGATTGCACAAAGGTTAGAAAGGGTACCGTATCCCCGGATAACATGTATGGATAGCGTACACATTCAAAATATATGTCTCAGGAGGCAGGCTCAGACGGTGTTAGGCCCAGTATGGATTGCACGTGATTGCACAAAAGTTAGAAAGGGTACCGTATCCCCGGATAACATGTATGGATAGCGTACACATTCAAAATATATGTCTATACATCAGGAGGCAGGCTCAGACGGTGTCAGGCACAGTATGGATTTGACGGCCCAGATTACACAGCGGAGGAGCAGGGAGAGGTAAAGATTGCAAATGCTGGGGCCCTGCCCAAGCAAGGGGGGCCCACTCGTGGGCGTCGGTACTGGCACTGGGCTCCTCATAGTACAGCGGTGTGTCTGACGGCGGGTGTGCACCACCACCGTCAGAGACACTTGATTGCACTATGAGGGACCCTGTGCCAGTGCCCGCGCCCAAGAGTCGGCCTACCCACCTGTCCAGGGCAACGGCACTCGCACGGTGTCGTGCGCTAGGTGGTGACCCCGGCCATGTGGGGGGAGGCAGCACAGTTAGGGAGTTTTAGAAAGTGGCATATGTTGATGTTGGACATTCAGCTGATGCAAAAGGCGAAATAGGTGAAGTACCAGGAAGAGGTGGACCAAAGCAAGCCATTTTTCTGTCACCCTATGTGTCATCAGGGGAAGGTGGGACAAAATCCTTGGAAACCCATGCGTGGTTCATTTTAATGAAGGTTAGATCATCCACATTTTGGGTTGACAGACGGGTCCTTTTTTCTGTCAGGATTGATCCAGCTGCACTGAAGACTCTTTCCGATAGCACACTTGCAGCTGGGCAAGCGAGCTCCTGTAAGGCATATTGGGCCAATTCAGGCCAGGTGTCCAGTTTAGCGGCCCAATAGTCAAAGGGGAATGACCTGTGTGGGAGAACATCGATATGGGAGGAAAAGTAGTTTGTAACCATAGTTGACAACTGCTGTCTCCTGTCACTTTCCATCGATGCAGTATTACCAGTTGTGTGAGCAGTATTTGAAAAATCAGTCCACAACATTGTCATGAAACCCCTGTCTCCAACGCCACTTCTGCTGTGTGCACCACGAACACCTCTGCCAAGCTGCCCCCGGCCCGTACGGCTCGTGTGAGAACCATCACCGCTGCTGTGTGCTGGGAATGCCTCAAGCAACCGATTTACCAGAGTTGCTTGTTTATTAGCCAATATTAGGTCAAGGTTCTCCTGTGGCATGATGTTTTGTAATTTGCCTTTATAGCGTGGATCCAGGATGCTGGCCAACCAGTAGTCGTCATCGTTCATCATTTTGGCAATGCGGGGGTCCCTTTTTAGGATCCGCAAGGCATAATCTGACATGTGGGCCAATGTTCCCGGTGTCAATGATGCACTGCGAGTGCTGGGTGGAGGAGCACTTTCTGGCAAATCCACATCCCTCCAGTCACGCACAAACCCTGTACCAGACCTTGCCACGCCAACATTTTCACTTGCCCCACGAGATGCATCCTCCTCCCCTAAGTAATCATCCCCATCATCATCCTCCTCTTCTTCCTCCACCTCGTCCAGGAGAGGTCCCTGAGCAGACAATGGCTGAATGTCATCAAGGATTCCCTCCTCCTCTTCCTCCTCATCAACATTGGCTGCAGACGCCTGCTCCTTAAGGTGCGTCAAAGTTTGCATGAGCAGACGCATAAGTGGGATGCTCATGCTTAGGATGGCGTCGTCTGCGCTTACCAGCCGTGTGCATTCCTCAAAACAATGAAGGACTTTACAAAGGTCTTTCAGCTTCGACCACTGCACACCTGTCAACTCCATGTCTGCTCTCAAAGTGCCTGGCCGTGTATCCTCCCACAAATGCATTATGGCCTGCCTCTGCTCGCACAGCCGCTCCACCATGTGCAGGGTGGAGTTCCACCTTGTTGCAATGTCGATAATGAGGCGGTGGTTGGGAAGGTGGAGCAATCGCTGCAGCTTCTGCATACGAACGGAGTGTACAGGCGACCGGCGGATGTGCGCGCACAGTCTTCGCACCTTCTGGAGCAGGGCTGTTAACTCCGGATAATTTTTGAGGAAGCACTGCACCACCAGGTTCAAGGTGTGAGCCAAGCAAGGTATGTGGCTGAGTTTTGAAAGGGCTATGGCTGCCACAAAATTACGGCCATTATCACTAACTACCTTGCCTGCCTCAAGATGTACACTGCCCAGCCATGACTCAGTTTGTCGCTTCAAGTACTCGGCCAGCACCTCGGCGGTGTGTCTGTCGCCCAAACACATCATCTGCAACACAGCCTGCTGACGCTTTCCACTAGCTGCTCGATAGGGGGACACATCGTGTGCAACAGTGGCAGCTGCAGATGGAGTGCTCGTACGACTGCGCTCTGTGGACGAGCTTTCGCTTCTGGACGAGGAGGAGGAGGAGGAGGGTCGAACGCCTACAGCCAACTGTTTCCTATACCGTGGGCTAGGCAGCACTGTCCCACCACCGCTGTCCCCTGTGGACCCTGCATCCACCACATTAACCCAGTGCGCAGTGATGGACACGTAACGGCCCTGGCCATGCCGACTGGACCATGCATCAGTTGTGAGGTGCACCTTTCCGCTCACTGACTGCTTGAGTGCATGGACAATGTGGTCTTTCACATGATGGTGGAGGGCTGGGATGGCTTTGCGAGAGAAGAAGTGGCAACTGGGTAGGTCATAGCGTGGTACTGCATAGGCCATGAGTTCGCGGAAAGCTGTGCTTTCCACCAACCGAAAGGGCATCATCTCAAACGAGATTAGTTTGGCAATGTGGGCGTTCAAACCCAGTGTATGCGGATGAGAGACTGAGTACTTTCTTGACCTACTCATAGTGTCTGGGAGGGTGAGCTGGACTTGAGAGCTGCATATGGTGGAAGTAGCGGTGGACAGGGCGGACTGAGAGAGGGTTGATGATGGTGATGGAGTTGGTGTTCTTTCTGATGGCCTAGAATCAGTCTTTCGTTGATATAACAGTGGGATTCCCTGACTGCTGTGGCCTTGCAACGACACCTCAACATTTGCTGCTGTGCTAACCGGTGGGCTTACAGTGGGGGAAACAATGTAGCATTGCTGACTACCTTCGTTGTGATCAGTTGCACATGTGGCACTTGAGGTTTGGTGTTGTGTCCACGCTTGCAAGTGCATGCTGGTTAAATGTCTAAGCATACAACTGGTATTCAAATTTTTCATATTTTTCCCTCGCTAAAGGTCTTTGCGCACTTCTTACAGATAACCTTGGCCTGATCATGAGGATTTTGTTCAAAAAAGTGCCACACTGCACTCTTCCTACTTTGGCAGACATTTTGCGGCCTAGCACGCTGTGATCTTTTGACCCTCTGGACAAGCTGTCCAGCAACTCTTTTGATGTTTGGAACCTGTCTTTGGAGTGCTCCGGGCCTGCCAGATAACAGCTGTTGCGATGTCGATGTCTGCTGTGGATGCTCCTCATCTGAGCTATTGGAAGCAGCACCCTCTTCCCCCAATGGATGCCAATCTGGGTCAACAACTGGGTCATCCATCACCTCCTCTTCTATGTCATGTGCACCTTCCTCTGTGTCACCATGTATGGTGGTATAGTGTGCGGGAAGGGGCACCTGAGTCTCATCAGGGTCAGAATCTGGCTCTGTACACTGCGAGGACAATGTAGTGCTCTGAGTGAATGTACCAGCAGAATCATCCATCAGCGGCTGTGCATCAGTGCACTCCATGTCAGATTCATCTTGGCCTGGGTAATTCACCATTTGACTTGATAATCCAGGCATGGTATGTGAAAACAGCTCCATGGAGTAATCAGTAGTATGGCCTGCGTCATCCTTCAATCTTGGTTGGGGTGAAGGACACAAGGAAAGGTGTGGTTCATGAACATGAGCCTCCAATGACAACTCAGTGCTTTTACTTTTTACAACTGAAGAAGAGGAGGCGATAGAGCTGGAGGCTGAGTCAGCAATGTAAGACAAAACTTTTTCCTGATGCTCTGGCTTTAAAAGCGGTTTGCCAACTCCTAGAAAACTAAGCGTTCGAGGCCTTATGTAGCCAGACGATGACGCAGGGTCAGCACCTCCTGCATTCGGTCCTATTTTGCTCTTGCCACTACCATCAGATCCACCACCAACACCATCATTACCAGTTGCCAACCCCCGCCCAATTCCACGGCCTCTTCCACCAGCCTTCCTCATTTTTGGTAGAAATGTAGACAAAATCCAACAAACTATATAGTAATGTAAAACAAGGTACAAGGTGTCTATAGGACAGGGGAGATTTTGAATTTCTGCAGACACTTGTGGACACTGGACACTTTTGGATTGTGTGAGGCCCACTGATATCTGAGCACTATGTGACAGGCTCGATGGCACAGCTGTGACCAAAGTGACTAGAGGATAAGGGAGATTTTGAATCTCTGCACACACTTTTGGACACTGGATGGACACTTTTGGATTGTGTGAGGCCGACTGATATCTGAGCGCTATGTGACAGGCTCGATGGCACAGCTGTGACCAAAGTGACTAGAGGATAAGGGAGATTTTGAATCTCTGCACACACTTTTGGACACTGGATGGACACTTTTGGATTGTGTGAGGCCCACTGATATCTGAGCGCTATGTGACAGGCTCGATGGCACAGCTGTGACCAAAGTGACTAGAGGATAAGGGAGATTTTGAATCTCTGCACACACTTTTGGACACTGGACACTTTTGGATTGTGTGAGGCCCACTGATATCTGAGCGCTATGTGACAGGCTCGATGGCACAGCTGTGACCAAAGTGACTAGAGGATAAGGGAGATTTTGAATCTCTGCACACACTTTTGGACACTGGATGGACACTTTTGGATTGTGTGAGGCCCACTGATATCTGAGCGCTATGTGACAGGCTCGATGGCACAGCTGTGACCAAAGTGACTAGAGGATAAGGGAGATTTTGAATCTCTGCACACACTTTTGGACACTGGATGGACACTTTTGGATTGTGTGAGGCCCACTGATATCTGAGCGCTATGTGACAGGCTCGATGGCACAGCTGTGACCAAAGTGACTAGAGGATAAGGGAGATTTTGAATCTCTGCACACACTTTTGGACACTGGATAGACACTTTTGGATTGTGTGAGGCCCACTGATATCTGAGCGCTATGTGACAGGCTCGATGGCACAGCTGTGACCAAAGTGACTAGAGGATAAGGGAGATTTTGAATCTCTGCACACACTTTTGGACACTGGATGGACACTTTTGGATTGTGTGAGGCCCACTGATATCTGAGCGCTATGTGACAGGCTCGATGGCATAGCTGTGACCAAAGTGACTAGAGGATAAGGGAGATTTTGAATCTCTGCACACACTTTTGGACACTGGATGGACACTTTTGGATTGTGTGAGGCCCACTGATATCTGAGCGCTATGTGACAGGCTCGATGGCACAGCTGTGACCAAAGTGACTAGAGGATAAGGGAGATTTTGAATCTCTGCACACACTTTTGGACACTGGATGGACACTTTTGGATTGTGTGAGGCCCACTGATATCTGAGCGCTATGTGACAGGCTCGATGGCACAGCTGTGACCAAAGTGACTAGAGGATAAGGGAGATTTTGAATCTCTGCACACACTTTTGGACACTGGACACTTTTGGATTGTGTGAGGCCCACTGATATCTGAGCGCTATGTGACAGGCTCGATGGCACAGCTGTGACCAAAGTGACTAGAGGATAAGGGAGATTTTGAATCTCTGCACACACTTTTGGACACTGGATGGACACTTTTGGATTGTGTGAGGCCCACTGATATCTGAGCGCTATGTGACAGGCTCAATGGCACAGCTGTGACCAAAGTGACTAGAGGATAAGGGAGATTTTGAATCTCTGCACACACTTTTGGACACTGGACACTTTTGGATTGTGTGAGGCCCACTGATATCTGAGCGTATGTGACAGGCTCGATGGCACAGCTGTGACCAAAGTGACTAGAGGATAAGGGAGATTTTGAATCTCTGCACACACTTTTGGACACTGGATGGACACTTTTGGATTGTGTGAGGCCCACTGATATCTGAGCGCTATGTGACAGGCTCGATGGCACAGCTGTGACCAAAGTGACTAGAGGATAAGGGAGATTTTGAATCTCTGCACACACTTTTGGACACTGGATGGACACTTTTGGATTGTGTGAGGCCCACTGATATCTGAGCGCTATGTGACAGGCTCGATGGCACAGCTGTGACCAAAGTGACTAGAGGATAAGGGAGATTTTGAATCTCTGCACACACTTTTGGACACTGGACACTTTTGGATTGTGTGAGGCCCAATGAATATCTGAGAGCTATGTGACAGGCTCGATGGCACAGCTGTGACAAAAGTGACTAGAGGATAAGGGAGATTTTGAATCTCTGCACACACTTTTGGACACTGGATGGACACTTTTGGATTGTGTGAGGCCCACTGATATCTGAGCGCTATGTGACAGGCTCGATGGCACATCTGTGACCAAAGTGACTAGAGGATAAGGGAGATTTTGAATCTCTGCACACACTTTTGGACACTGGATGGACACTTTTGGATTGTGTGAGGCCCACTGATATCTGAGCGCTATGTGACAGGCTCGGTGGCACAGCTGTGACCAAAGTGACTAGAGGATAAGGGAGATTTTGAATGTCTGCACACACTTTTGGACACTGGACACTTTTGGATTGTGTGAGGCCCAATGAATATCTGAGCGCTATGTGACAGGCTCGATGGCACAGCTGTGACAAAAGTGACTAGAGGATAAGGGAGATTGGATTGCTTTTAAAAAAGCAGTTTGCGGAGCAGTGGGTAAACAGCAATGCAGGAATGTCAGGAAGCCTTAGAAGGCAGCTCAACAACCAACACCACTGATACACCACTATATAGCCTCCCCTTGCGCTGCACACACAGTGACTGGTGTGTTGTGCAGGCCAAATTGCTAGCAGCAGAAGCAGTTTTTTTGTCTTCTCAGCAGGACAAAAAAAAAAAATTGGGATTGCTTTTTAAAAAGCAGTTTGCTGAGCAGTGGGTAAACAGCAATGCAGGAATGTCAGGAAGCCTTAGAAGGCAGCCCAACAACCAACACCACTGATACACCACTATATAGCCTCCCCTTGCACTGCACACACAGTGACTGGTGTGTTGTGCAGGCCAAATTGCTAGCAGCAGAAGCAGTTTTTTTGTCTTCTTCCCTGCCTAACGCTCTCCCTACAGAATCAGCAGCAACCTCTCCCTATACTAAGATCGACAGAAGTAAGATGGCGGTCGGCGTGCACGCCCTTTTATACCCCCTGTGACGCCCACCAAAGCAAGCCAATCACTTGCATGCCCTTCTGAAAGATGGTGGTGACCCGTGCCTATGTCATCACGTTGCCCACAGTGTCCGTGGATCCTGATTGGCTGAAAAAGAGCGCAAAACAAACTTTTGAAACGCGACTTTGGCGCGTAAGTCGCCGACCTCGTGGCCGACCTCATCCTAGGGTCGGGTTTCGTTTCATGAAACCCGACTTTGCCAAAAGTCGGCGACTTTTGAATTTTTTCGACTCGTTTCGCTCAACTCTAGTGTCCACACAAGTCCTCTTCTACGGGGGTTCGCATTCTTCAGGCTCTGCAATTACAGCCATCGCATACTAACAGCGGGGGCAGTATTCTTTGTAATAAAACACTACATCTCCTTCTTGCAGAGCCCGGCCGTGACTTACGGAGGTCACATTTATATAGACTTTTTGACCAGTCTCATCCCGGATGAAGCCGTAACCTTTTGCAATGTTGGCGTACACCAGCTGTCCCCTTGATCTCTTAGCCGTCATACCTGCCTCTCCCTTTTCATGAAGCAGGTTCCATATCTCTTGCTCCCGTGCCTTCTTCCTCTTAATAACCTCCGCAACCCAAATGGAGGGTACAGCGCAGGCTCTGGAGTCCGATGGGCGGGGCTCCGCCGAAGAAGAGAGCAGGGCAAAGGCAGCCGCTGGAGCCGAATGGCGGATGGGAACAGCCGTATTCTCGGTTGGCTGGGTCACAGGGCCGGCCAAATAGGACGCAGCCGGTTCCAGTACCGGCATAACCATGGCCACCGGGTAGGCCACATTTGACGTTTCAGCCGGGGCCGGGGTAGTGACCGATTTTAGAACTGGGGTCACCAGCGGCAGGGGAAGCGCAACAGCGCCCTCTGGAATCAGGCTCCGCTCCGGCGGCACCGTGCATGGTGGCTTCTGGCGGGGTGGTGCAGGACTCGGAGCAGGGGTCCCGCTCAATTCAGCATAGAGGGGAGGGCCTCTTGTGACCGGTCTCTCGGGTACACAGGCTGCCACGTGCTGCAGCCGAATGGTGGGGGCCGCTTGCGGAGCCACTGTCTGGGCCGGAGTAACTCTCACCTCCCCGGCGCCGCGGCCTCCGTTAAGTCATCACGCGGCTCCTTCCGCAGTTTCCTCTCTTCACCCCGCCATCCGGCAGGGCTAGCCTCCAGACTCAGGGGATCCAAAGGGAGGCTCTCTGTTGGTAAATTTGGTGGCTGTTCCCACTGTTTCCACACAGGCTCTGCTTCTCCAATCAGCAACCAGCTGTCTGCCCGTGGCTCTGAGGGGGGCGCTTTCGAAGCTCGACCTCCCGCCGCCATCGCCACTCCAGGCGCCCGATGCCTCGATACCCGCAGCGTCTCATACCGTCCGTTGGGCAACAGTTGAATGGCGTCAAGCAGCCACAGCCAGGCTTTTCCTCTGTGCCACTCCCTCTGCTGGGTGGGGCGATGGCAGGCCTCTTCACCCATCTGCCAGGGTCCAGTATATGGGAGCGTCGGCCTCTGGGTACATACTGTATCCCCCTGGGGTACGTTGGAGGGGGTCCCAGTCCATTCAGAACAACTGCAAACACCTGGACCTCTCCTCTGCGCTGAAGCAACACTGCCATACTGCACAGCACCTGGTACCGCCCCGGATCCTCTGCTGTCAGCGCAGATCCGCCACAGAATTCCCAATTTGTACTCCACAGGTGGGTAATTTGTAATCTACAGGTGTTTGTAATCCAAGCAGTGTAGTCCAAGTCTTTCTCCATTCTTTAGGGCAGGCCTGCCACAGAAGATGACGCATTAGCGGCGGCGATCCTGCCGACTACGCCAAGTGTACAGTCGGTGGGCCGGACTTGGGGTGGTCCCTCTCTTACCGCGCAGAGACATAACAGAGACACGATGAGGCAAGTGTCGGGTACAACAGGTCCAAGTTTATTCTCTTGCCGTCCGCCTGACAGCCTCCGAAGTAAACCGCACTTCAATTCACTTCACTTATCGGCCCTCCATTTCCAGGGCCGCTTCACGCACACCGTACTTTACACCGGGGACGTCCCCTCTTCACTCTTCGACGCTCCTGTCAGATCCGTTACTGTGGCCACCTTAGGCCCGTAAACCAACAGTACTTTTCCTGATCAGTCGTCTCTCTCAATACGGTATGCTTTACCTCAGTGTCTCGTCGATACTGCGGTACTTTTGTGTCAGGACCACCCCCCCTGACTTTCTCTCTCCTCAGTCCCTCTGGTTTAGTTTTCCTCACAGTGCACAAACTGTCGTAGTCCTTCTGTTACTGGAGCTCCCCCTGGGGACTGTCAAATTTATATCATTCCCAGTTCCCTGTAACTCCGCCCCCCATGCCCAACGGTTTCCTAAGCCCTAAGCTGATGTCAAGTCCTTTGCTCACACTCCTCCCTGCCCTCTAATGGTCAACCCAAGGTACTGCACGTCCACTACACTTTCTCAGCTGTTTCCCCACTGTAGTAACTGACACCTGTCTAAACTGTGCAAACCTTCCTTTCTCTATTCTGACAAGTCTGTCCGTCCATCAGGTCACCTTCCCTACACTCCTCCTTCCTTTGTCTATTGTCGTCCTCGATAATCGTAATCCCTGCCTTCGTCGTTCTGAAGCTTCACCTACACACTGTTGTCGGACCAGTTGTTGGGCCAAACCCACTACCCGTGGAGGCCGAACCATACTGGGAGCACCATGCTCTGAGCAGCCTACTGCTACTCACCAACGCGCACGCCACATGACAACGTCTTTCAAATTGGGCTAGATACACCCATATTTTCTATATGGCGTGTACCTTCCCCTACTCTCCCCTTCTGTCACCTTCCACTGTCCGGTGCGCCATGATCGAGGCGTCACACCTACCAGATCATTGCCGGTGTCCACATTCCTCCTTCAGGGGTGTCCGTGGTGTCGGGGACCTGACCTAGGACGGCTGACCTAGGACGGCTTTCCACACAGGCTCTGCTTCTCCAATCAGCAAGCAGCTGTCTGCCCGTGGCTCTGAGGGGGGCGCTTTCGAAGCTCGACCTCCCACCGCCATCGCCACTCCAGGCGCCCGATGCCTCGACACCCCCTGGGGTACGTTGGAGGGGGTCCCAGTCCATTCAGAACAACTGCAAGCACCGGGGACGTCCCCTCTTCACTCTTCGACGCTCCTGTCAGATCCGTTACTGTGGCCACCTTAGGCCCGTAAACCAACAGTACTTTTCCTGATCAGTCGTCTCTCTCAATACGGTATGCTTTACCTCAGTGTCTCGTCTATACTGCGGTACTTTGGTGTCAGGACCACCCCCCTGACTTTCTCTCTCCTCAGTCCCCCTGGTTTAGTTTTCCTCACAGTGCACAAACTGTCGTAGCCCTCCTGTCACTGGAGCTCCCCCTGGGGACTGGAACTTTCTGGAACCCTCCTGTTAAATTTATATCATTCCCGGTTCCCTGTAACTCCGCCCCCCATGCCCAATGGTTTTCTAAGCTCTAAGCTGATGTCAACTCCTCCCTGCCCTCTAATGGTCAACCCAAGGTACTGCACGTCCACTACACCTTCTCAACTGTTTCCCCACTGTAGTAACTGACACCTGTCTAAACTGTGCAAACCTTCCTTTCTCTATTCTGACAAGTCCGTCCGTCAGGTCACCTTCCCTATATAGTCACCCGACGAGACTGCAGACTTTTAAATCCTCATGCATTCTGTGAGGATTCTCCTGTACTGAGAGCTGGAGGTCATGTGACCGCAAATATGCAATTTGCATACTACTGGCAACATTCCTACTAAACTGTGTCCTGCCTCGTTTAATACACTCTCAAAGAATGAGGCCGCACACCTCTAGTAGGCACATGACCTCATGTATGCAAATCACATATTTGTGGTTATTTGCCCGCTGCTTCTGGTGCCGGGTTCGGAGAATCCTCAGTGTGCACAATGTCAGGATTCACAAGTCTGCAGTCACAAAGAGTGACTGCAGAGTTGTAGCCTAAGCTGGACAATAACTTTAAAGCCTTGGATAACTGAAGCTCTTTTTCTGGCATTGATTTGCATATTTGTCACAGTAACATCACTACTCCTACTATTACAGTAGAAGAGTCGCTGTGGAGTTAGAGGAACACGTGCTAAACTCTCAAAACTTCAGCATGAATGTATGTAAATGTTTTACCGTCCTATAGAAAATTGATCCACAATATACACTAGACATGACATGGTGTAAATTGAAAGCCCTAAGGAAAAATATGCTAGCAATGAAGCTTTACCACCATGGGACATTTGCTTGTACCATTCTCAACACTATATATTGAACAACATGACTTTTTATTTGTATTTGTTTTCTTATAGGAATATGTCCAATGATGTTCCTGTATTCTCTAGAGGACTTACTCGGTGATATAATATATATACAATTGAAACCAGAAGTTTACATACACTATATAAAAATATAATATATTGAATAAACCTTTCCCGTTTTAGGTCAGTTAGGATTACTATAATTATTAATATTTGCCAAATGCCAGAATAATGAGAGCGAGAGAATGTTTAAGGCATTTTTATTACTTAGTGCATTACTTACATACACTAAGATTACTATGCCTTCAAACAATTCTGGACTGCCCATATGATGATATCATTTGTTTGGAAGCTTCTGATCTGAGTTAATTAGAGACACACCTGCGGATGTATTTTAATGCACACCTGAAACACACTCCTTCTTTGTGTAGCATCATGAGAAAGTCTCAAGAAATCAGCCAATATATCAGGGAGAGGATTGTGGACTAGCACAAGTCTGGCTCACCCTTGGGTACAATTTCAAGATACCTGAAGGTGCCTTGTTCATCTGTACAAACAATTATACCCACGTACAAACAAGATGGGAATGTCCATACCACTCAGGAAGGAGACAGGTTCTGTGTCCCAGAGATGAATATGCTTTGATCCGACAGGTGCATATCTACCCAAGTACACAAGCAAAAGTCCTTGGGAAGATGATGGCGGAAGCTGGTAAGATTGTGTCAATATCCACATGAAACGAGTATGTATCAACATGGGTTGAAAGGCCAGTCTGTCAGGAAGAAGCCATGACTAGTGTTGAGCATTCCGATACCGCAAGTATCGGGTATCGGCCGATACTTGCTGTATCGGAATTCCGATACCGACTTCCGATATTTTTTCAATATCGGAAGTCGGCATCGGAATCGGAAGTTCAAAGTTGATTGACAGCCTGACGTCATCATGATGCGCGGTGTGTGCGCATCATGATGCGCCGTCATTTCGGGCCTTCCAGGGGTCTCTGCCGGCCTGCCGGGGGGCTGTGCCGGCCTGCCGGGGGGCTGTGTGGACTGCCCGGGGTCTGTACCGGCCTGCCGGGGGGCTGTGCCGGCCTGCCGGTGGTCTGTGCACCCTGTGGGGGTCTGTACCGGCCTGCCGGGGGGCTGTGCCGGCCTGCCGGGGGGCTGTGCTGATGTCCGGGGGTCTGTGCAAGCATCGTCCGATGGGACTACAAGTCCCATCTGGCGATGCCTGCTACCATGACAGTGATTGACACATTAGCCAATGATGGGACAGTAGTAGTCCCATCATCCGGCTAATGTGTTAAATGTTAAAAAAAAAAAAAATACTACATACATACTACATGCATGCTACATACATACTACATACATACTACATATATACTACATACATACATAACACATATATACTACATACATACTACATACATACTACATATATACTACATGCATGCTACATACATACTACATACATACTACATACATACTACATACATACTACATGCATGCTACATACATACTACATGCTACATACATACTACATACATAACACATATATACTACATACATACTACATACATACTACATACATACTACATATATACTGCATGCATGCTACATACTACATGCTACATACATACTACATACATACTACATGCATGCTACATACATACTACATGCTACATACATACTACATATATACTACATGCATGCTACATACATACTACATGCTACATGCATGCTACATACATACTACATACATACTACATGCTACATACATACCACATATATACTACATACATACTACATACAATACATTCATACAATACATACATAGACATACAGTACATATAACATAGAGTAACATACTTACCAATACTTGTCACATTGTTCCCCGAAGCCATTGTCTTTTACGGAATAAATATTAACATAATAAACCACAAAAATACTCACCCACGATCCGAAGCAGTCCACGAGTGTGTCCCACGACGATCTTGGGTAGAGAACTGCAGCATCAGCTGTTGCTGCCGTTCTCTACGGGCTGCAGGAATCCAATGACGGAAGGTAGGTATCCTTCCGCACTGTATTCCTCCGCCACTTAAAAAAAAAAAAAGTCCCTAGTCTCACTTTATGCCATTGCTGCATGGGAATTTCCCACACAGCAATGGCATAAAGTGAGACTAGGGACTTTTTTTTTTTTAAGTGGCGGAGGAATACAGTGCGGAAGGATACCTACCTTCCGTCATTGGATTCCTGCAGCCCGTAGAGAACGGCAGCAACAGCTGATGCTGCAGTTCTCTACCCAAGATCGTCGTGGGACACACTCGTGGACTGCTTCGGATCGTGGGTGAGTATTTTTGTGGTTTGTTATGTTAATATTTATTCCGTAAAAGACAATGGCTTCGGGGAACAATGTGACAAGTATTGGTAAGTATGTTACTCTATGTTATATGTACTGTATGTCTATGTATGTATTGTATGAATGTATTGTATGTAGTATGTATGTAGTATATATGTGGTATGTATGTAGCATGTAGTATGTATGTAGTATGTATGTAGCATGCAGTATGTATGTAGCATGCATGTAGTATATATGTAGTATGTATGTAGCATGTAGTATGTATGTAGCATGCATGTAGTATATATGTAGTATGTATGTAGCATGTAGTATGTATGTAGCATGCATGTAGTATGTATGTAGTATATATGTAGTATGTATGTAGCATGTAGTATGTATGTAGCATGCATGTAGTATATATGTAGTATGTATGTAGCATGTAGTATGTATGTAGTATGTATGTAGTATGTATGTGGTATGTATGTAGTATATATGTAGTATGTATGTAGCATGTAGTATGTATGTAGCATGCATGTAGTATATATGTAGTATGTATGTAGTATGTATGTAGCATATATGTAGTATGTATGTAGTATGTATGTAGCATGCATGTAGTATATATGTAGTATGTATGTAGCATATATGTAGTATGTATGTAGCATGTAGTATATATGTAGTATGCATGTTGCATGCATGTAGTATATATGTAGTATGTATGTTGCATGTAGTATGTATGTAGTATGTATGTTGCATGTAGTATATATGTAGTATGAATGTAGCATGTATGTAGTATGTAGTATGAATGTAGCATGTATGTAGTATGCATGTTGTATGTATGTAGCATGTAATTTTTTTTTTTTTTTTACATTCAACACATTAGCCGGATGATGGGACTACTACTGTCCCATCATTGGCTAATGTGTCAATCACTGTCATGGTAGCAGGCATCGCCCGATGGGACTTGTAGTCCCATCGGACGATGCCTGCACAGACCCCCGAAGCCTGCACAGCCCCCCGGAGCCTGCACAGCCCCCCGGCAGGCCGGCACAGCCCCCCGGCAGGCCGGCACAGCCCACCGGAGCCTGCACAGCCCCCCTGGCAGGCCGGCACAGCCCTCCGGCAGGCCGGCACAGACCACCGGAGCCTGCACAGACCCCCTGGCAGGCCGGCACAGCCCCCCGAAAGGCCCGTACAGACCCCAGAGAGGCTGTACAAGGGAAAAACAGGATTTTTCTTATTCCGATACCGGAAGTCCCATAGACTTGAATGGGACTTCCGGTATCGGAATCGGCGATACCGATACTTTTTTTTAAGATCGGCCGATCCATTCCGATCCGATACTTTGAAGTATCGGACGGTATCGCTCAACTCTAGCCATGACTACTAACATAAAAAGCCAGATTAATGTTTGCATATGCACACAGAAAAACAGACCTTAATTTCTGGAGACATGTCCTGTGGTCTGATGAAACTAAAATTGAACTTTTTGGGCATAATGACCATTGCTACGTTTTGAGGAAAAAGGGAGAAGCTTGGAAGCCTAAGAACACCATCCCAGCTGTGAAACACTCGGGTGGCAGCATCATGTTGTGGGGTTGTTTTGCTGCAGAAGTGACTGATGCACTTCAGAAAATAGATGGCATCATGAGAAAATAAGATTATGTGGCAATACTGAAGCAACATCTCAAGACTTCAGCCAGGAAGTTAAAGCTTGGGTGAAATGGGTCTTCCAAATGGACAATGACCTGAGGTATACTGCCAAAATAGTAACAAAGTGGCTTAAGGATAACAAAATCAATGTTTTGGGGTGGCCATCCCAAAGCCCTGATCTTAATCTTATTGAAAATTTATGGACAAAGCTGAAAAGGCAGGTGCAAGCAAGGCGACCTCCAAACCTGGATCAGTTACACCAGTTTTGTCAAGGAGAATGGGCCCAAATTCCGACCAACTATTGTGAGAAGTTTGTGGAAGGATATCCCAAACATTTGACCCAAGTCCTTCAGTTTAAGGGCAATTGTACCTAATACTAACTTTTTGACTTTGCAGTAAGTAATATAAATGCTTTAAAACATTCTCTCTCTCTTATTATTCTTGCATTTGACAAATATTAATAATTATGTTAATCCTAATTGACCTAAATCGGGAAAGGTTTATTCTGATTTCATGGCAGATATTGAGATAAACATGCATATGTGTCTTTTTATATAGTGAATGTAAACGTCTGGTTTCAGCTGTATATATATAAATAAATACATTTAAATATATATACATTTGATATATTCTTTGATAACTGAAGGGCAACTAATATGTGACCATTCAGGAATATAGATGCAGAAATCCTCATGGCCGCAGTGTATTCATTAGCCTGCAATGCATAGAACAGTGAAGTGCTGATGCCAGGTCCTCTGTGAGGTTTAATGACACATCACCGCTCCACTGGACTCAATGACTCTCCAACCGACTCTTTTCTAATTCTCTAAAGATCATTGAGTTGCCAGCCAATGACACCATATCATGGTTTACGCTACTCAACAATGCTCTCTACTGGTCAAAGTGGTGAATAGCCAGGATCTGCACCAATATGTAAATTCAAGATCTTAGCAGCAAAGTGTAGATCTACGACAGATTTGTAAGAATCACCAAAGTTTATTTCCTACAGCAAATGTAAACTAACTTATCTTATATGTAATGTGTTAAATGACTATATATAGAATTAAAAGCATAAAAAGTAGGACATTATATTTTAACAAGTGTTGAGGACAATATTGTTTGGCACTTATGCAATAATAAGTATTAGGGGGCTTTCACATTGTGTTCAGACACCCGTTTGGTGGCCCCGTCTACTGCATCTGGGTGTCCGCCTCCAGTAGGTGTACACTCCAGAAAATGATGCATGATAGAGTGCACATTCTTTCTACCAGCAACTTAACAGTCTATGACCCCAACAGTGCATACATCCATATCGTATTTTGCGGGGGGTTTGGAAGTAAACCCTGGAGTTGCCACTGAACGGGTTCCTGAAAGCACCCTTACAGGCACTTCTCCTCTTCTTGGTAGTGAAGCAATCTTTCCAAACCTCACAGCTCTCCTGCCAGCAAAATGTCGGCTGATGGAGTAGCATAGGGTCAGATAAGTCCATCGGCCTCGTCCAACTGAAAAACATCTTTCGACATGAAGTGTTTTGCAGTTCGAGAATACTCAATGACAAATCTGGTCATGTGCAACAGGAAGAGAAGAACCTGTAATATATATCAGTAAAGGTGTATGTACTCTGCAATGCTCGTTCATGATAATCGTGCATCGTAGGTAGGCTACTGTTCATCCGACATATCACTGTCTGGCTCCATGACATCATGAGGCTGAGTGTCACCTGGTCACTGAGCTCCATGCGTCGCCTTGATGGAGGTGACCATCATATCCAGTTAGATAATTAATAGGTTGGGGACCAGTGTTCGCCTTCATGCCACGCCACATTGATTCAGTAATTGATGCAAAAGGAGCCCTGACCAAGCATTGAGTGCATTTACTGATCAGACATTTCAGTAGGCCAACATTTCGGATTTTAAAATCATTTTTCAAGCTGGTGTTATAAAGTATTCTAATTTACTGAGATAACTTTAGAGTTTTCAATGGCTGTAAGCCATAATCATCAACATTAACAGAAATAAACACTTGAAATAGATCACTCTGTTTGTAGTGACTCAATATATTAGTTTCACTTTTTGTATTGAAGAACTGAAATAAATTAACTTTTTGATGATATTCTAATTTTGTGAGAAGCACCTGTAGGTGTAGTTTTTAGAGGTGGGACTCACATCAATCAGACATTTATGGCAAAGCCAGTGAATACGCCAAATATGTGAAATCAGAATATCCCTATAGGCCATGGTCACCCGCTCAGTATTTGATCAGTATTTTACATTTATTTGGAAGCCAAAATCAGGAGTGTGTGATAAATACAGAAGTGGTGACGTGTTTCTATTATACTTTTCCTCTGATTATTCCACTTATTGGCTTATAAATACTGATGTAAAATACTGACCAAATACTGAACGTGTGAATGTGGGCTTAGGCAACAATTACACGATGAGTATTTAGCGAGTTTTTGTTGCAGATTTTCTCTCAACATATTAGCTAAATTAAGTTCCTTGCGTTATTTTCATTGTGTTCTTGAATGCGTTTTTTGAATGCGCTGTTACTGCGTTTTTTACTTTTTTTGTCTCTTTTTGGTATGTCATGTTTGAAATAAAATTGCTTTATTTATTTGTCGCTTCCAATATTTGTCTTTGACAACCCTTTATTGATACAGTCCTGTGTGGAGTGGATTACATGCATTTTTTTACCATCTAATGCAACATTACGAGGAAACAGTGTGCCAAAAAAACTCACTATATCCAGAAAAATTGATGTTGAGGATTTGAAACATGCACTGCAGGTCAATTTACGCTGTGTAAAGAAAAAAAAAGGTGGGAGCGAGGTTTCTCTAAATCTCATCCACTTAAGTGTAAGAAGCTGCGTTTTTTTGCATAGCAAAAATACCATCAAACACTAATTGTGGGAACTTAACCTTAAACTACCAAGAACCGACAGCTGTGAAATGACAACTCTCCTGCCCATTCTGCAGAAGAATCAGTCTAACCCAGTTTTAGATCATGCAGAAGGGAGAGACGCCGCTCTATCCCTTTTAGCAGACATATGGGATGCTATATCTCTGGAAAAATAAGTAAAAACATATTCAATATGATATGCAATACAGCGTGTTGCAATTTTTAATGCAGCCTCTACAGAAAATGAACCTGTACGCCTCTATATTTTGTGTGAGAATGCAGTATACTTGGCCTTATTGATATAGTGTGACACAGCTCTCATAGACTTTCATGTCTACAAAAACATTCAAATTCCCCCACAATATTATTAATTCTCATGCATTATACTGTGAGTAAATGTTCCTTGCACAACTTTATTTTCAGTATGAGTGTCATCTATGGAAACAACTGACATCATAAGCACTGCACTAGGAACAATATTATTCAATAGGGCTGATCAGGTGACCATTCTTTTTACATTTGGGGCCCATCAGTAACATCAACTCCAGAACCCCACTTTTCAACTACATGCAATGTGAAATTATCCTCAATCACAAATTTATTTAACAATGAACTGGGTAGATTGTTAAATAAATAAGACCCTGCCCTTTGTCTGTACATAGTGATTCAAGGTTATTGTGCCAAGTACTGCTCATATAAGAGGGTGGTGGCCTACTCTTAGGCCGGGATCACACATGAGAGAAACTCGGACGAGTCTCGCATCTTAATACCCGGCACTACCACCATCACTCAGAAGCAGAGCGTGCAGCTGCATGTATTTCTATGCAGCCGCACGCTCAGCTCCCGAGTGTCGGCGGCAGTGCCGGGTATTAGGGGTATTAGGATGCGAGACTCATCTGAGTTTCTCGCATGTGTGATCCTGGCCTTACACAGGGGCCCACCAGAGGATTCACCTGTTCTCCCATGGGCCAGTCCAAGTGTGGTCCTAGAGGCGTACACAACATTAGTACAACCTGTGCAGTCGCATAGAGACCCAAGAAGCTAAGGGGCTTATTTCCATCTCCAAAACAACAAGTAGCTCCTGTCAGATAAATATTGGACTACAAAGAGCCCATATAGTGTTCACTTATGAGGGTCCTCTTTAGTCTGTGTCCACTCCTGCATGGACCAAATATCTACTTGAAAAAATTGCAGCATGTGTTGTTCTCTTCTGTGTTTCGGATGAGACTCGCTTATTCAAGTCTATGGGAGTGCAAAAAAATGTTGTCTCTCCTACAGATTAACCATAATCATGGGCGTACCCACCGTGGGGCAGGGGGGGCAGCGATGGCAAACCTATGGCATGCGTGCCAGAGAGGGTACGCAGAGCCCTTTCTGCTGGCACGTGGCATCGCCGGCCCTAACCTGCTCCGTCCTTCCTCACAAAGCATTCAGCGGCGCGGCTGGATGACATCATCGTTCAGCTCTGCGTTGCTGTGTGCCAGTCAGAGAAAGTGCGGGAGGAGAGGAGGAAGCATGGGAGGAAGCTGCCAGCATGCGGAGAGCTCAGAGCAACAGAGACCAACGGTGAGGTGTGTGTGTGATGGGAGTGATAGTGAAGGCAATGATGGGAGTGATGGGGGAGGGCAATGATGGGAGTGATGGAAAAGGCAGTGATGGGAGTGATGGAAAAGACAATGATGGGGATGATGGGAGTGATGGATTAGGCAATGATGGGAGGGATGGAGAAGGCAATGATAGGGATGATGGGAGTGATGGAGAAGGCAATGATGGGGTCGATGGAAGGGATTCAGAAGGGGATGATGGGAGTGATGGAGAAGGCAATGATGGGGATGATGGGAGTGATGGAAAAGGCAATGATGGTAGTGATGGAGAAGGCAATGATGGGGGTGGCGGGGGAGAGGGCAATGATGGGGGTGATGGAGAGGGCAATTATGGGGGTGGGCGAGAAGGCAATGATGGGGTGACAGAGAGGGCAATGATGGTGGTGATCGAAATGGCAATAATGGGGTGGTGAGGAGGAAATGGTGGAGGTGGTGGAATAGGCAATTTCTGCATTTCTACATGAAGGTGATCAGGATGTGGCACATTTCTACATGAAGGGGATCATGATGGGACATTACTACAAGAAGGGGACAATGATGGGGCATATTACTATCTATCTATCCATCTATCTATCTATCTAAAAAGAAGAAAATTAGAGCAGCACAAAGAAAGAGTCCGGGTGCAGAGCCCCCCAGGCAAATGCCAAACCTCAATTATAGAAATCCAGAGAAACTGGAGGCAGCACACCGTTTGTAGTGACAAAAATAATAATAATTAATAAGTTCAAAAGCTGACGTTTTGGTCAAAACAACAGGAACATTTCTCAAAGCTTTCTCAAAGGGCAGTGTGAGTGGCTCAGTTTCAGTTTGTGATAAGCACGCAAGAACTTCAAGCCCCCTGCTGAACAGAAGAGAAGACTGCAAAGGTAAGTTTAAAATCAATGAATTGTTTACATAATAGAATTGATCATGGCGGTATTTCTCCTTGTATGTGGTATTATTCACTCAATAGGTGATCTGTTCATGGTGTGGTGGTATTTCTCCCCTGTATGTGGTATTATTGCTCTTGGTATAGGGTATTGTGTTGTATATGGCGGTCATTTGTTCATTTTCGTTTTGTTTCATTCACCTTTTTCGTTCTAAAATTTTACAACCTGAACGAGCATGGCTTCCCCCCCCCACTTTTGATCCTGGGTACGCCCATGACCATAATGCATCCACTTTTTATGGATATATTGCCATTTTTTTGTCTTATATTCAATCTGCTAAACTATAAATAGGAATTCCATATGGATGACAATACAGATCAAAGATCGTCCACTTTATTTAAATGAAAATTGTACGATTTTTTTTAGACACTCATGTGAACTTAACTTGATCACAACATTTTATTTTTTATATCACTATATCTTTGAGATTCAGATTCAGAGCATAATTAATTTACCCTCTTGTGTGATCCTGGAAAAATGAGCTATCAGTGCGTATTGGCAACAATTCTTTCCTCGTGCTTTCCCTGCAGTTCCTCTGACGGATCCCTCTCCTATTTCATTTAGTTTCCATCATCCGGCCACTCAGTGACGCTTCGCTCTATACAGGGCAGTGAAAGAGTTACCGCTTATGTGCAAGAATAAAATATTCATTATACACTTCACATCAGTAATGTAAAAATTGCTTACATCCATATGTTTGTCAGCAAATTACGTATAAATCTGTATTCGCTTTGTTCCAGCAAGCACGTGTCAGGGATGGGCAAGATTTTAAGAAAGGACCCATTGATTTCTATACAGATTGTCTGCTCCTGTGCAGCAGACGGGGTTAACATCTGCGTTTGCAAAATGCTAACCATGTCTGGTGGATATTGGCCTCAGAGAGGTCGGATCCTGCTGTGTTTGCATCCAGCCCGGAACCTGCTCTGCTTACAAGCAGTCGTGCAAGAGGCGGCTGTACATTTTTCCTTGTGTTTTTGCATCTTTACCCTTGGAGTGCCCTGCTTATACGAAGCATTGATTTTACAATGCATCCTTCAATTGATCGTCGCGTCTTGCTCCTCCCACAGGAAACTGCCGACAGTGCTTTCTCATCTCAGACCAATATTCCCTTAGATGACTGAGCCCTGCATATCTTGTACTTATATAGTGGAGTGTAAGCTCTTAAGCCTTGTTACTATATTTTTTAATATCTACATTATTTCCAATATGAAGGGTTTAAAAGTCACTTCTGTTCATAAATCCTAGCTACCCGATATGCTTAATCCTGGATGTTACCTTCAAGTTTTTATGTTGCAGGGTGCCAACATATTCAGTAACACAGAGATTGTCATTAGATATCATTTTCTTTCACTAGTCCAAACTGTCGTCTCTAAATCCAGTCACACTGGTCGTATATTTATGTGGCCCCGAAATGCAGCATAATGTAGTGACGTAGACCACGATTTGAGCCCTGCATCACTTGTCAATGTAATATTAAATATTTTGTGAGATCACTGGTCAGTTGCAGCAACAACTGAGCAAAGTGTGCTCAGGAGTCATCAATATTAGAGCTTCCCTTGCTCCAGTGTCAGTGAAGCAAGGAGTACTGGAATTGGCTTCATTTGTGTAGTAAATATATGCTTTAGGCTACTGGAAATAGTTGTGATTGACAAAACTGGCGTGTAGGACATTGATCAAGCCATGAGAAGGTATGCACTGCATGACCCTTCTGACTCCTTAGAGGTCACTGGTTGTAAATGGCAATCTATTAACAGTGCTTTTTCTATGCTATTCTGTATTGATTAGAATACGGAAGGACATCATTCTTAAAGTCCATACTAAGGAACATGGGGCACGCATTAGGGATGGAAGAAAGGCGATTCTGGCAGCTAAATAGGAAAGTGTTCTTAACATTATTCAGTGTGTGCAATGCCCTACCACAAGAGGTAGTAATAGCAGACACTGTAACAACTTTTAAAAAATGGCTGGATGATTTCCTCGATACATATAACATTACGGGTTATAGTTAAATTAGTGATGAAATGTACAATTGATGGAGAAAGCTTGAACTTGAAGGACCTAGGTCTTTTTTCAACCTACAATATATACTCGCGTATAAACCGAGATTTTCAGCCCATTTCTTGGGGCCAAAAGTCTCCCTCTCAGCTTATATGCGAGTTATGTACGCGAGGGGGTCGGCGGGAGAGGGGGAGCGGGGGTGTCAGATCATAGTGATCCCCCCCTGACGCGTCTCTGCAGCCCCCCTGCTTGCCCCACGGTCTCAGGCTCCTTCCTTCAGCGTTCACGTGGTACCGCTCATTAAAGCCATAAATATGCACATATTCATGGCTTTTATGAGCGGTATCAAGTGACCGCTAGAGGAAGGAATAGCTTCTGGAGACCGTGGAGAAGAGGGCTGCAGAGACCGCATCAAAAGGGAGTAAGTATATGCGATATTCACCTGTCCCGGGTCCATCGCTGCTCACCGCTATCTGCAAGGTCCTCTGTCAGTGACATCCAGACAGCAGAGGGCGCGATGACGTAGTCAGTGCGCACCCCCTGCTGAACGTCACTGCAGAGGGACCGGCTGACAGCAGTGAGCAGCGATGGACCCGGGACAGGTGAATATCACAGGTGCTGTTTCCTGAGCCAGCGGAGGCACCTGGCCCCATAGCATGCCGGTGTCTCTGCCTGCTCAGGATCCGGCACCTGGCCCCCAGCGACGAGAGGTGAGTAAGTCATTTTTTTTCTTTATTCGTAGCAGCAATGGGGCATAATCTATGGAGCATTTTATGGGGGCATAATCTATGGAGCATATTCTATGGAGCATCTTATGGGGGCATAATCTATGGGGCATTTTATGGGGCAGCTTATGGGGGCATGGTCTATGGAGCATCTTATGGGGGCCTGATCTATGGGGCATTTTATGGGGGCATAATCTATGGAGCATCTTATGGGGGCATAATCTATGGAGCATCGTATGGAGGCAAAATCTATGGAGCATTTTATGGGGCATAATCTATGGATCATCTTATGGGGGCAAAATCTATGGGGCATTTTATGGGGCATATTTTATGGAGCATTTTATGGGGCATAATCTATGGAGCATTTTATGGGGGGCATAATCTATGGAGCATCTTATGGGGGCTTAATCTATGGGCATCTTATGAGGGCATAATCTATGGAGCATCTTATGAAGCATATTCTATGGAGCATCTTATGGGGGCATAACCTTTGTGCAGCATTATATGGGGCATATTATTCTATGGAGCATCTTATGGGGTCATTATTAACCTTTGTGCAGCATTATATGGGGTGTATTTTGTATGGAGCATCTTATGGGGCCATCATGAACTGTATGGAGCATTATATAGGGCTCCTGATTCAGTATGGATATGCAAAAACATTTAACCTACTGATGTCTCAATTAATTTTACTTTTATTGGTATCTATTTTTATTTTTAAAATTTACCAGTAGCTGCTACATTTTCCACCCTAGGCTTATACACGAGTCAATAAGTTTTCCCAGTTTTTTGTGGCAAAATTAGGGGGGGTCGGCTTATACACAAGTATATACGGTATGTATCTACAGCTGTGTGAAAAAAATATTTGCCCCTTCCTGATTTCCTATTCTTTTGCATGTTTGTAACACGTAAATGTTTCAGATCGCCAAACAATTTTAAATAAAATAAATAAATAAATGCAGCTTTTAAATGAAGGTCTTTATTATTAAGGTAAAAATAAGTCCAGACCTACAGGGCCCTGCTTGGAAAAGTGATTGCCCCCTAAACCTAATAACTGGTTGGGCCACCATTAGCAGCAACAACTGCAATCAAGCATTTGCGATAACTGGCAATGAGTCGTTTACGACACTGTGGAGGAATTTTGGCCCACTCATCTTTGCAGAATTGTTGTAATTCAGCCACATTGGGGGGTTCCCGAGCATGAACCAGCTTTTTAAGGTCATGCCACAGCATCTCAATCTGATTAAAGTTGCGACTTTGACTAGGCCACTACAAAATCTTAATTTTGTTTTTCTTGAGCCATTCAGTAGTTTATTTGCTGCTGTGTTTTTTCGATCAATATCCTGCAGTATAACCCAAGTGCGCTTCAGCTTGAGGTCGAGAACAGATGGCCGGGCATTCTCCTTCAGGATTTTTTTTCAGCCCCAGACCATACCATCACACTACCACCACCATTTTTACTGTTGGTATGATGTTCTGGGGTCTTTTGTGAACTCTTGGATGTGTGGTTGCTGCTCTCTTGGGGTAGTTTTGGTTGGACGGCCACTCCTGGGAAGTTTTCACCACTGTTCCATTTGTGACTAATGGCTCTCACTGTGGTTCCCTGGAGTACCATAACTTTAGAAATGGCTTTATAACCTTTTCCAGACCGATAGATCTCAATTACTTTGTTCATCATTTGTTCCAGAATTTCTTTGGATCACAGCATGATGTGTGACAAACATGCAAAAGAATAGGAAATCAGGAAGTGGGAAAACACTTGTTCAAACATCTGTAAGTAAATATGTAACCTGTTACTATTCTGGATAACAAATCGATCGTAGATTTGAAGCCATATAATCTTGACATCTTCTGTTCAGGCTACGTTCCCATGATGACCTTTTGGTGCGTTTATTTTATACTGCATATTTTTACTGCTTCAAAGAGGCAACATCTTACAGTTCCAGCAAAGTGGATGGGATTTATAAAATTCTCATGTCCACTGTGCATTTTTTTACACATCATAAACTTACCTGTGGTGCGTGTTTCAAATCTACAGCATGTCAATTTCTTTTGTGGGTATGCAAGTTTTATGTGCGGAATTTCACCATAGATTTGCATTAGATGCAGAAATTCTGCAGGTAATAAATTCATACATTTTAAGTGCGTTTCCACAAAAGACGTAGTTTTCATTAGTGCCATTTTTGGGTAGAGGTGCTTCTCATAAAATTATAATATCATCAAAAAGTAAATTTATTTCAGTTCTTCAATACAAAAAGCGAAACTCGTATATTTTATAGAGTCATTACAGAATGATCTATTTCAAGTGTTTATTTCTGTTAATGTTGATGATTATGGCTTACAGACAATGAAAAGCAAAAAAGTCATTATCTCAGTAAATTAGAATACTTTATAACACCTGCTTGAAAAAATGTTTTTAAAACCTGAAATGTTGGCCTACTGACATGTATGTTCAGTAATTGCACTCAATACTTGGTCGGGGCTCCATTTACATTAATTACTGCATCAATGTGGTGTGACATGGAGGCGATAAGTCTGTGGCACTGCTGAGGTGTTTTGAAAGTCCAGGCTGCTTTGATAGCAGCCTTCAGCTTGTCTGCATTGACAATATCCCATAGATTCTCTATGAGTTTAAGGTCAGGCGAGTTTGCTGGCCAAACAAGCACTGTGATACTGTTGTTTTTAAAGGGAACCTGTCAGCATTGTTGGCCGATATAAGATACGGTCATCACTAGAGTTGAGCGAAACGGGTCGAAAAATTTCAAAAGTCGCCGACTTTTGGCAAAGTCGGGTTTCATGAAACGAAACCCGACCCTAGGATGAGGTCGGCCACGAGGTTGGCGACTTACGCGCCAAAGTCGCGTTTCAAAAGTTTGTTTTGCGCTCTTTTTCAGCCAATCAGGATCCACGGACATTGTGGGCAACGTGATGACATAGGCAGGGGTCACCACCATCTTTCAGAAGGGCATGCAAGTGATTGGCTTGCTTTGGAGGGCGTCACAGGGGGTATAAAAGGGCGTGCACGCCGACCGCCATCTTACTTCTGCCGATCTCAGTATAGGGAGAGGTTGCTGCTGATTCTGTAGGGAGAGCATTAGGCAGGGAAGAAGACAAAAAAACTGCTTCTGCTGCTAGCGATTTGGCCTGCACAACACACCAGTCACTGTGTGTGCAGTGCAAGGGGAGGCTATATAGTGGTGTATCAGTGGTGTTGGTTGTTGGGCTGCCTTCTAAGGCTTCCTGACATTCCTGCATTGCTGTTTACCCACTGCTCCGCAAACTGCTTTTTTAAAAGCAATCCCAATTTTTTTTTTTGTCCTGCTGAGAAGAAAAAAAAACTGCTTCTGCTGCTAGCAATTTGGCCTGCACAACACACCAGTCACTGTGTGTGCAGTGCAAGGGGAGGCTATATAGTGGTGTATCAGTGGTGTTGGTTGTTGGGCTGCCTTTTAAGGCTTCCTGACAGGCTGGCATTGCTGTTTACCCACTGCTCTGCAAACTGCTTTTTTAAAAGCAATCCAATCTCCCTTATCCTCTAGTCACTTTTCTCACAGCTGTGCCATCGAGCCTGTCACATAGCGCTCAGATATTCATTGGGCCTCACACAATTCAAAAGTGTCCAGTGTCCAAAAGTGTGTGCAGAGATTCAAAATCTCCCTTATCCTCTAGTCACTTTTGTCACAGCTGTGCCATCGAGCCTGTCACATAGCGCTCAGATATTCATTGGGCCTCACACAATCCAAAAGTGTCCAAAAGTGTGTGCAGAGATTCAAAATCTCCCTTATTCTCTAGTCACTTCTGTCACATAGCGCTCAGATATTCATTGGGCCTCACACAATCCAAAAGTGTCCAGTGTCCAAAAGTGTGTGCAGAGATTCAAAATCTCCCTTATCCTCTAGTCACTTTTGTCACAGCTGTGCCATCGAGCCTGTCACATAGCGCTCAGATATTCATTGGGCCTCACACAATCCAAAAGTGTCCAGTGTCCAAAAGTGTGCGCAGAGATTCAAAATCTCCCTTATCCTCTAGTCACTTTTGTCACAGCTGTGCCATCGAGCCTGTCACATAGCGCTCAGATATTCATTGGGCCTCACACAATCCAAAAGTGTCCAGTGTCCAAAAGTGTGTGCAGAGATTCAAAATCTCCCTTATCCTCTAGTCACTTTTGTCACAGCTGTGCCATCGAGCCTGTCACATAGCGCTCAGATATTCATTGGGCCTCACACAATCCAAAAGTGTCCAGTGTCCAAAAGTGTGTGCAGAGATTCAAAATCTCCCTTATCCTCTAGTCACTTTTGTCACAGCTGTGCCATCGAGCCTGTCACATAGCGCTCAGATATTCATTGGGCCTCACACAATCCAAAAGTGTCCAGTGTCCAAAAGTGTGTGCAGAGATTCAAAATCTCCCTTATCCTCTAGTCACTTTTGTCACAGCTGTGCCATCGAGCCTGTCACATAGCGCTCAGATATTCATTGGGCCTCACACAATCCAAAAGTGTCCAGTGTCCAAAAGTGTGTGCAGAGATTCAAAATCTCCCTTATCCTCTAGTCACTTTTGTCACAGCTGTGCCATCGAGCCTGTCACATAGCGCTCAGATATTCATTGGGCCTCACACAATCCAAAAGTGTCCAGTGTCCAAAAGTGTGTGCAGAGATTCAAAATCTCCCTTATCCTCTAGTCACTTTTGTCACAGCTGTGCCATCGAGCCTGTCACATAGCGCTCAGATATTCATTGGGCCTCACACAATCCAAAAGTGTCCAGTGTCCAAAAGTGTGTGCAGAGATTCAAAATCTCCCTTATCCTCTAGTCACTTTTGTCACAGCTGTGCCATCGAGCCTGTCACATAGCGCTCAGATATTCATTGGGCCTCACACAATCCAAAAGTGTCCAGTGTCCAAAAGTGTGTGCAGAGATTCAAAATCTCCCTTATCCTCTAGTCACTTTTGTCACAGCTGTGCCATCGAGCCTGTCACATAGCGCTCAGATATTCATTGGGCCTCACACAATCCAAAAGTGTCCAGTGTCCAAAAGTGTGTGCAGAGATTCAAAATCTCCCTTATCCTCTAGTCACTTTTGTCACAGCTGTGCCATCGAGCCTGTCACATAGCGCTCAGATATTCATTGGACCTCACACAATCCAAAAGTGTCCAGTGTCCAAAAGTGTGTGCAGAGATTCAAAATCTCCCTTATCCTCTAGTCACTTTTGTCACAGCTGTGCCATCGAGCCTGTCACATAGCGCTCAGATATCAGTGGGCCTCACACAATCCAAAAGTGTCCAGTGTCCACAAGTGTGTGCAGAAATTCAAAATCTCCCCTGTCCTATAGACACCTTGTACCTTGTTTTACATTACTATATAGTTTGTTGGATTTTGTCTACATTTCTACCAAAAATGAGGAAGGATGGTGGAAGAGGCCGTGGAATTGGGCGGGGGTTGGCAGCTGGTAATGATGGTGTTGGTGGTGGATATGATGGTAGTGGCAAGAGCAAAATAGGACCGAATGCAGGAGGTGTTGAGCCTGCGTCATCGTCTGGCTACATAAGGCCTCGAACGCTTAGTTTTCTAGGAGTTGGCAAACCGCTTTTAAAGCCAGAGCATCAGGAAAAAGTTTTGTCTTACATTGCTGACTCAGCCTCCAGCTCTATCGCCTCCTCTTCTTCAGTTGTAAAAAGTAAAAGCACTGAGTCGTCATTGGAGGCTCATGTTCATGAACCACACCTTTCCTTGTGTCCTTCACCCCAACCAAGATTGAAGGATGACGCAGGCCATACTACTGATTACTCCATGGAGCTGTTTTCACATACCATGCCTGGATTATCAAGTGAAATGATGAATTACCCAGGCCAAGATGAATCTGACATGGAGTGCACTGATGCACAGCCGCTGATGGATGATTCTGCTGGTACATTCACTCAGAGCACTACATTGTCCTCGCAGTGTACAGAGCCAGATTCTGACCCTGATGAGACTCAGGTGCCCCTTCCCGCACACTATACCACCATACACGGTGACACAGAGGAAGGTGCACATGACATAGAAGAGGAGGTGATGGATGACCCAGTTGTTGACCCAGATTGGCATCCATTGGGGGAAGAGGGTGCTGCTTCCAATAGCTCAGATGAGGAGCATCCACAGCAGACATCGACATCGCAACAGCTGTTATCTGGCAGGCCCGGAACACTCCAAAGAGAGGTTCCAAACATCAAAAGAGTTGCTGGACAGCTTGTCCAGAGGGTCAAAAGATCACAGCGTGCTAGGCCGCAAAATGTCTGCCAAAGTAGGAAGAGTGCAGTGTGGCACTTTTTTGAACAAAATCCTCATGATCAGGCCAAGGTTATCTGTAAGAAGTGCGCAAAGACCTTTAGCCGAGGGAAAAATCTGAAAAATTTGAATACCAGTTGCATGCTTAGACATTTAACCAGCATGCACTTGCAAGCGTGGATACAACACCAAACCTCAAGTGCCACATGTGCAACTGATCACAATGAAGATAGTCAGCAATGCTACATTGTTTCCCCCACTGTAAGCCCACCGGTTAGCACAGCAGCAAATGTTGAGGTGTCGTTGCAAGGCCACAGCAGTCAGGGAATCCCACTGTTATATCAACGAAAGACTGATTCTAGGCCATCAGAAAGAACACCAACTCCATCACCATCATCAACCCTCTCTCAGTCCGCCCTGTCCACCGCTACTTCCACCATATGCAGCTCTCAAGTCCAGCTCACCCTCCCAGACACTATGAGTAGGTCAAGAAAGTACTCAGTCTCTCATCCGCGTACACTGGGTTTGAACGCCCACATTGCCAAATTAATCTCGTTTGAGATGATGCCCTTTCGGTTGGTGGAAAGCACAGCTTTCCGCGAACTCATGGCCTATGCAGTACCACGCTATGACCTACCCAGTCGCCACTTCTTCTCTCGCAAAGCCATCCCAGCCCTCCACCATCATGTGAAAGACCGCATTGTCCATGCACTCAAGCAGTCAGTGAGCGGAAAGGTGCACCTCACAACTGATGCATGGTCCAGTCGGAATGGCCAGGGCCGTTACGTGTCCATCACTGCGCACTGGGTTAATGTGGTGGATGCAGGGTCCACAGGGGACAGCGGTGGTGGGACTGTGCTGCCTAGCCCACGGTATAGGAAACAGTTGGCTGTAGGCGTTCGACCCTCCTCCTCCTCCTCCTCCAGAAGCGAAAGCTCGTCCACAGAGCGCAGTCGTACGAGCACTCCATCTGCAGCTGCCACTGTTGCACACGATGTGTCCCCCTATCGAGCAGCTAGTGGAAAGCGTCAGCAGGCTGTGTTGCAGATGATGTGTTTGGGCAACAGACACACCGCCGAGGTGCTGGCCGAGTACTTGAAGCGACAAACTGAGTCATGGCTGGGCAGTGTACATCTTGAGGCAGGCAAGGTAGTTAGTGATAACGGCCGTAATTTTGTGGCTGCCATAGCCCTTTCAAAACTCAGCCATATACCTTGCTTGGCTCACACCTTGAACCTGGTGGTGCAGTGCTTCCTCAAAAATTATCCGGAGTTAACAGCCCTGCTCCAGAAGGTGCGAAGACTGTGCGCGCACATCCGCCGGTCGCCTGTACACTCCGTTCGTATGCAGAAGCTGCAGCGATTGCTCCACCTTCCCAACCACCGCCTCATTATCGACATTGCAACAAGGTGGAACTCCACCCTGCACATGGTGGAGCGGCTGTGCGAGCAGAGGCAGGCCATAATGC
Organism: Dendrobates tinctorius; assembly: GCF_039654945.1. Classification (NCBI taxonomy): domain Eukaryota; kingdom Metazoa; phylum Chordata; class Amphibia; order Anura; family Dendrobatidae; genus Dendrobates; species Dendrobates tinctorius. Next base: position 35,353,887 of record NW_027361733.1, read on the forward strand.
ATTTGTGGGAGGATACACGGCCAGGCACTTTGAGAGCAGACATGGAGTTGACAGGTGTGCAGTGGTCGAAGCTGAAAGACCTCTGTAAAGTCCTTCAGTGTTTTGAGGAATGCACACGGCTGGTAAGCGCAGACGACGCCATCCTAAGCATGAGCATCCCACTTATGCGTCTGCTCATGCAAACTTTGACGCACCTTAAGGAGCAGGCGTCTGCAGCCAATGTTGATGAGGAGGAAGAGGAGGAGGGAATCCTTGATGACATTCAGCCATTGTCTGCTCAGGGACCTCTCCTGGACAAGGTGGAGGAAGAAGAGGAGGAGGAGGAGGATGATTGGGATGATTACTTAGGGGAGGAGGATGCATCTCGTGGGGCAAGTGAAAATGTTGGCGTGGCAAGGTCTGGTACAGGGTTTGTGCGTGACTGGAGGGATGTGGATTTGCCAGAAAGTGCTCCTCCAACCAGCACTCGCAGTGCATCATTGACACCGGGAACATTGGCCCACATGTCAGATTATGCCTTGCAGATCCTAAAAAGGGACCCACGCATTGCCAAAATGATGAACGATGACGACTACTGGTTGGCCAGCATCCTGGATCCACGCTATAAAGGCAAATTACAAAACATCATGCCACAGGAGAACCTTGACCTAATATTGGCTAATAAACAAGCAACTCTGGTAAATCGGTTGCTTGAGGCATTCCCAGCACACAGCAGCGGTGATGGTTCTCACACAAGCCGTACGGGCCGGGGGCAGCTTGGCAGAGGTGTTCGTGGTGCACACAGCAGAAGTGGCGTTGGAGACAGGGGTTTCATGACAATGTTGTGGACTGATTTTTCAAGTACCGCTCACACAACTGGTAATATTGCATCGATGGAAAGTGACAGGAGACAGCAGTTGTCAACTATGGTTACAAACTACTTTTCCTCCCATATCGATGTTCTCCCACACAGGTCATTCCCCTTTGACTATTGGGCCGCTAAACTGGACACCTGGCCTGAATTGGCACAATATGCCTTACAGGAGCTCGCTTGCCCAGCTGCAAGTGTGCTATCGGAAAGAGTCTTCAGTGCAGCTGGATCAATCCTGACAGAAAAAAGGACCCGTCTGTCAACCCAAAATGTGGATGATCTAACCTTCATTAAAATGAACCACGCATGGGTTTCCAAGGATTTTGTCCCACCTTCCTCTGATGACACATAGGGTGACAGAAAAATGGCTTGCTTTGGTCCACCTCTTCCTGGGACTTGACCTATTTCACCTTTTGCATCAGCTGAATGTCCAACATCAACATATGCCACTTTCTAAAACTCCCTAACTGTGCTGCCTCCCCCCCCCCATGGCCGGGGTCACCACCTAGCGCACGACACCGTGCGAGTGCCATTGCCCTGGACAGGTGGGTAGGCCGACTCTTGGGCGCGGGCACTGGTACAGGGTCCTTCATAGTGCAATCAAGTGTCTCTGACTGTGGTGGTGCACACCCGCCGTCAGACACACCGCCGTACTATGAGGGGCCCAGTGCCAGTACCGACGCCCACGAGTGGGCCCCCCTTGCTTGGGCAGGGCCCCAGCATTTGCAATCTTTACCTCTCCCTGCTCCTCCGCTGTGTAGTCTGGGCCGTCAAATCCATACTGTGCCTGACACCGTCTGAGCCTGCCTCCTGAGACATATATTTTGAATGTGTACGCTATCCATACATGTTATCCGGGGAAACGGTACCCTTTCTAACCTTTGTGCAATCACGTGCAATCCATACTGGGCCTAACACCGTCTGAGCCTGCCTCCTGAGACATATATTTTGAATGTGTACGCTATCCATACATGTTTTCCGGGGAAACGGTACCCTTTCTAACCTTTGTGCAATCACGTGCAATCCATACTGGGCCTAACACCGTCTGAGCCTGCCTCCTGAGACATATATTTTGAATGTGTACGCTATCCATACATGTTATCCGGGGATACGGTACCCTTTCTAACCTTTGTGCAATCACGTGCAATCCATACTGGGCCTAACACCGTCTGAGCCTGCTTCCTGAGACATATATTTTGAATGTGTACGCTATCCATACATGTTATCCGGGGATACGGTACCCTTTCTAACCTTTGTGCAATCACGTGCAATCCATACTGGGCCTAACACCGTCTGAGCCTGCCTCCTGAGACATATATTTTGAATGTGTACGCTATCCATACATGTTATCCGGGGAAACGGTACCCTTTCTAACCTTTGTGCAATCACGTGCAATCCATACTGGGCCTAACACCGTCTGAGCCTGCCTCCTGAGAGATATATTATGAATGTGTACGCTATCCATACATGTTATCCGGGGAAACGGTACCCTTTCTAACCTTTGTGCAATCACGTGCAATCCATACTGGGCCTAACACCGTCTGAGCCTGCCTCCTGAGACATATATTTTGAATGTGTACGCTATCCATACATGTTATCCGGGGATATGGTACCCTTTCTAACCTTTGTGCAATCACGTGCAATCCATACTGGGCCTAACACCGTCTGAGCCTGCCTCCTGAGACATATATTTTGAATGTGTACGCTATCCATACATGTTATCCGGGGATACGGTACCCTTTCTAACCTTTGTGCAATCACGTGCAATCCATACTGGGCCTAACACCGTCTGAGCCTGCCTCCTGAGACATATATTTTGAATGTGTACGCTATCCATACATGTTATCCGGGGAAACGGTACCCTTTCTAACCTTTGTGCAATCACGTGCAATCCATACTGGGCCTAACACCGTCTGAGCCTGCCTCCTGAGACATATATTTTGAATGTGTACGCTATCCATACATGTTATCCGGGGATACGGTACCCTTTCTCACCTTTGTGCAATCACGTGCAATCCATACTGGGCCTAACACCGTCTGAGCCTGCCTCCTGAGACATATATTTTGAATGTGTACGCTATCCATACATGTTATCTGGGGATACGGTACCCTTTCTCACCTTTGTGCAATCACGTGTAATCCATACTGGGCGTGAGAACGGCTGGCGAGCTGTTAAGCAAGCTACAGCACCTGTGGTTTGCACACGTAAGTTTTTCATTTTTTCAGGAATGACGGTTAGGCCTAATTCCGCAACTGCGGTTGACCTGCACTTACTGGGAAATCATTGTTCGTGGGTAATAATTGTAATCAGTGATCCCCATCACTAACGTTGTTCAGCGGGTTATCTGCACCTGTAAGCGACAAACGCTGGCCTTTTCAGTGTAGCGCACATGCAGCCACGGACATGTAAGGGCATGACACACCAGTTATTGGCCAATCTCATGTGCCAGAGCCTCACGTGTCCCTCTAGTAAGCCGGACTCGGACCGCGGGGCATGACGGAGTCTCGTTCGTTAACGGAATTAAGCTTGCAATGTGTGCATCTGTTCTGTAGTTGGCATGGTTGAGGTTTCCCAGGTGGAGTCGAATTTAACCGTAGGCTCCACTCCTGGTGGTGCCCTTCTGGACATTCCTTTAAGGTTCAGCTTTGCAACCATACTGCCCACGTAAAACAAACACTTTGCCTTCATGAACGCTGTTTGGAGGGTCATGAATCGTGGGAATGACGCCGCCCAATCAGTTAACCTGCTAGAGAGATCCTTCGTTGCTCCCAAGCATGACTTCACACTCCCTAGGAAGAAGGTAATGCCACTGTGGCGACCGTACTCCTGGGGGCGACACAAGTGCACTGATGCCCAGCCACTGCTCGATGAATCTGCTGGTACATTGACCCAGACCACTACATTCCCCTCGCACGCTACACGACCTGAATCTGACCTTGATGAAACTCAGGTTACCCTTCCCATATACAGTTCCATCTTACACGTTGACAAAGAGGAAGCTGCAGATGAAAGTGCAGGTTCGGCCCACCCGCCATCAGACACACCACCGTACTATCAGGGGCCCTGTGCCAGTGCCGTCGCCAACGAGTGGGCCCCCCCTGCTTGCTCAGGATCACAGCACTTGCAAGGTTGAAATACTGTGCAGTGAGATGGAAGATGGGGACGACTAGGAGTTCAGACTAGTACAGGGATTCCCTAGCAAGGAGACTTATTTGATTGTTTTCAATGTTGGGACAGCAATTTTTGGGGAGCACTATACTCTGGAGAATGATAGATGGGGCCCACCATACACTGGAACATTCCAAAGGTGGACATCAGACACTGGATCAGCATTTACAGGGCCCATTATACACTAGAGCATTAGAAATGGGGCCCATTATGTTTGGAGCATTATTTGGGCCCATAAGACAGTGGAGCTTCATCCATGGGGACCAACATATACTGTAGCATTATGTGGAGCTCATCATATACTGTTTCAAACATTATATGGGACCAATGATTCTGTATGGAGAAATAGATGGGCCTCGTCATGAGATGTAAAAAGTGAGGTATTTTTCATTGTACTATACCGCTATTTCTCTGCCGTATCGGAGCATGATGAGTTGTGGTATGTGTTAAAGGGGCGCTCTTTCGCCCAGGGCACATGAAAACCTGCAGCCAGCCCTCCCCCCCCCACAACTTTAGCCAAATAACCCCCATTTTTCAGTGCGTAACTTGTATTATGAAGTTAATTAAGGTTGACAAGCTTAAGTAAGAAGAATTGATGCTTTTGGCATTCAAATGGGCACTGTAGGTGTGTTTCCTGTCCTCCTCTCACTGCCGACTTTTATTCCCTATTGACTTACATTGGGTTTCGTGTTTCGGGACGACCCCGACTTTTCTCTATAATCGGACGATCTTGCTCGACCCGACTTTTGGAAAAGTCGGGTTTCACGAAACGAAACGCGACCCTAAAAAAACAAAAGTCGCTCAACTCTAGTCATCACCTTTCAGGGCTTATACACAGCATTCTATAATACTGTATATAAGCCCCATCCCGACTTGGAAGAACTGAAAATTAACTTTTATTATACTCACCTGTGGGTCGGTCCAGTCTGATAGGTGTTGCTGGTCTTTGTCCGGCACCTCCCATATTCTTATGTTCGCCGCCCTCCTGTATGCTTCTTGTGGATGACATTACTCTGCATCATCCACACAGGCTCCCCGGCATTGAGCTCCTGCTCAGGCGTACTTTGCGCTGCCCTGTTGAGGGCAGAGCAAAGTACTGCAGGGCACATGTGCCAGAAAAGGTCAAAGAGCCGCAATTTTTTTTCGCATCATGCTCTGAGAGCCATAATCTTATTGTATATTTTTGGTTTACAGAGCTGTATATATGTGTGAGCGGCAGCCAGGGCTGTAGTCATGGCCCTCAAAGGTGTCTGCTTTAGTGCGCACTGTCCACCAGCACCACATATACACAGTCCCACTTGCCTGGTTCTCAGAGGCCTCCGTTAGTCACAAAGAAACTTCTTCCTCCATTTTAGAATATAAGAAGAGAGAGTACAGTTCCAACTTTAAACTAAACACTTTACTTGTATCCATGCACAGCACATCTAGATCAGTTACAGCATTACCATGGGATTCCACACAGTTCACATCCTTCACTTTCCCTTTGCTCCTCCTCACGTCTCTGGGTATGCCCCCGGGTAGGACCATCTCGCTCAGTACTGCAGCGTCCTACCTGTCCAGCTTAATTATTTTTAGGATTTCTCCGTCCGCTTTGCCCCAGACAACAGGGCATCTTCCCACGTAGTAAGCTGCCACATCTTGGAGCGGACCTGCATTACAATTCTGCTGTGACTTCACATACTACTTTGCAGCAAGTCACTCCTGAGGCTAAGTCCCGCTGCCGCTCCACTGAGCATGCTCATGAGACGATCTCCCATTTGAAGTCACGTGCTCAGGTCCTTCCCCTGATCTCGTTGGTCCATCTCAGAGATATGGAAGGTCCCGGCAGCACACGGCTATAAAAGGACCACATGGCCATTCGGCCATGCGCTAGTATAGGCATTACTTGCTAGATGTGTGAATGGTGACGGATGTATGATTCTGGTGACTGACTCATTTGAAACCCCTTCCCTCTGATATTACGCATGTGGATAGGGAATTAGTTCAGCAGTCAGCGCCAGTCAGTGGCAAGCCTTAGGCCACTGTACACACCGCGCCTCTACACTAGCGTCCGATTGTGCTACCTCACACGGCACTATCGTCTCGCGGCAGTGTCCTACGCCGCGCTGCAGTTGAAGCTCTCTTTGGCGCCCGCAGTAGCGACGCCGCACGGACGGTAGGTCTAGACGGACGCAGTCCCTCCTGCCTTTGGTCCTGCACCTGTGACCTGATACCGTGTGTGCATTTTTTCTGAGACCTGTGATGTTAACAGGCTCAGCCTTTTTGTGTTTATCCCTACTGATATCTCTGTGATTAAACAGTGATTGCTCTGCGCACCTGGGTGACGTTTAACCCCGTGCACATTATACTACCATATAGCACGTCTGCTATTACTCAGCAGCAGTTATATCACCTTCTGCATGGTGGACCCCGAGCGGCAAAAGCACTTTATTATTTATTTTATTTAGCACGTTCCGCCGTCCCTAACAATATACAGAGTAACACATTAGAACCGGGACGAGTGTAGGGAATATTAACAACCTTGAAACCCCCTTACATATGTCATTGTGGTCATGATGATACCAAATATTTTACTTTTTTTGCTACATTTAATTTTTTCCAAATTAAATCTTTTTTTACGAGGAAAACTTGAATTTTGGGAAGAGCGTTTTTTCATTAACACAAAGATTTTATTATCCTTCTCTTACAATGCTTATGCGTCCTTCAAGGGGACTTCAATATGCGCTTTCATGTTTGCATTAATAATACCCAGCACTTCTTTAGCAGTGCTGTATATAAGGGTACGCTCACACGTTCAGTATTTGTTCTGTATTTTACCTCAGCATTTGTAAGCCAAAATCAGCAGTGGAACAGAGGAAAGCTATAATAAAAATACGTGCACCACTTCTGTATTTTTCACCCACTCCTGGTTTAAGCTTTCAAATACTGAGGTAAAATACTGACCAAATACTGAATATGTGAACGTGGCCTTACATTACATCATCAGTGCTTGACTGACAGTAAGTCTTAGAGGCCTTGACCCAATTGGGATCTAATCAGGTGTGGATTATGGAAGACGAAGACCTCAGATTGGGCTAATACAGGCACGAGTCCACATCTCATAATCAAAATCATTTAGGCTAATTCTTTGATGCAGGCACCAGTCCACATTTCAGAATCAAAATCGTTTGGGCTAATACTGTGGTGCAGGTACCAGGCCAGATTTCATAATGTAAATCCCTTGTGCTAATACTGTGGTGCAGACATCAGTTCACATTTCATAATCAAAATCATTTTGGCTAATACTGTGGTGCAGGTACCAGTCCACATTTGATAATCAAAATCGTTTTGGCTAATACTACGGTACAAGCACCTGGCCACATTTCATAGTCAAAATTGTTTGTGCTAATACTCTGGTACAGACACCAGGCTACATTTAGTAATCAAAATCATTTAGGCTAATACTGTGATGCAGGAACCAGGCCAGAGTTGATAATCAAAATCGTTTGGGCTAATATTCTGGTGCAGGCACCAGCCACATTTCATAATCAAAATCTTTTAGGCTAATACTGTGATGCAGACACCAGTCCAAATTTCGTAATCAAAATAGTTTGGGCTAATACTCTGGTGCAGGCAACAAGTAACATTTCATAATCAAAATTGTTTGGTCTAATACTTTAGTGCAGGCAAGAGGCCACATTTCATTTCTAAATCATTTGTGCTAAAATTGTGGTCCAGCCAGGAGTCCACATTTCAGAATCCAAATAGTTTGGGCTAATACTCTGGTGCATGCAACAGGCCACATTTCATAATCAAAATCGTTTGGACTAATACTCTGATGCAGGCGACAAGCAACTTTCATAATCAAAATCGTTTGGACTAATACTGTGGTGCAGGCAAGAGGCCACATTTCCTAATCTAAATTCTTTGTGCTAATTGTGTTGTCCATCCAGGAGTCCACATTTCAGCATCTAAATCATTTGTGTTAATTCTGTGGTCCAGCCACACTATCTCAGCAAATAAATACAGACTGTTAATTTACTGAGACATGACTGACAGGTGTGGGCCTAGGGTTGTGGAACAGCTGGTTAAAAGAGGGTAAGGGCACGTCCAACATGAGTGGGAAAAAGCGAGGTTGTGATAGAAGGGGGAATAGGCTTTGTGTTCAAAGTATATGTGGGGTAGGTGGTAATGTTACTGAACGCTCTACTGAGCAAACATCGGCTCGTCCTATTCAAACAAAACTGACAACTTTTGTTACTGGACAGACTACTCGACTATTTGTCTTTGGCTGCAGCACAGTAGTACACCTTGTAGATGAGGGCCAGAAAGAACATGTGCTTGAGTGGATGGCAAGTGCTGCATCAAGTGGCCTCTTCTCCTCTTCCTCCACCTTAATATCACACACAGTACAGTCCTCAGAGGTGGCATCCCAATTACCCTTGTTTCCCCTGTGTCACAACTCTCCAACTGCCCACCATCTCGCTGCATAAGCAGCTCTATCCTAACCTATTGTATCCTCACCCATCCCTTGTAGAATGTGAGCCCTCACGAGAAGGGTCGTATCTAGAGTTGAGCGAAACAGTTCGGTCAGATTCAAAAGTCGCCGACTTTCGCCAAAGTCCGGTTTCATGAAACGAAACCTGACCACAGTGTGAAGTCGGCCATGTGGTCGGCGACCCAAGCGCCAAAGTCGGGTTTCGCCGAATGCTTGCACGTGACTTTTTTCAGCCAATGAGAGAAGCGGAGCGGAAGCGGAGCTGGAGTGGGAGTGGGAGTGGGAGAGAGAGAGAGAGGGAGAAGAGAGAGAGAGATTTCGCCGCCTCTAGGGTTAAAATTCATGCTAGGTGTGTTTACAGTCCTCCACTCACTGCTGAGTTTTCTCCCCATTGACTTGCATTGGGTTTCGTGTTTCACGACTTTTCCCTATAGTCGGCCGATTTCGTTCGACTCGACTTTTGAGAAAGTCGGGTTTCATGAAACCCGACTCGACCCTAAAAAAGGCAAAGTCGCTCATCTCAAGTCGTATCTCTTCCTGTAGTAGTCGGTGACTTGTTTTGTTTAAGATTATTGTACTTGTTTTTATTATAAAACAACGATTGGTTATAAATACAATAACCACTAAAAAGTATAATCCCTAAAAATATTTTATTTTAATTTGAATATTTAAAAGAATTTTTACGGTGCATCAATACTACTGGGCATTATACAAAGTGAGGGGACCAACATCATACATAGTATTCAGTAGTGTTTTTAAGCCTAATCTAGCAAGTTATAACCAACAACTACATATCATAAAAATCTAAATATCACTTTTCCACATATAATAGGCATAAATAGTACAAACAAGCAGGATGGCAACACTAATACATACATAACAAATGATGAGACAAGTCCCCACCGGCCCAACGCACGTTTCGTATTAAAACTTCATCAGGAGGCGTGTGTTGGGGAGGGGGTAAAACGCCATATTTATAGGGCAAGCTACCAATCATGATATTGCACAAAAAGAAAATACATGATGGACAAGAGTGCAAGCAATCAAAATACGTGTTCTATTAGCCAATAAAATCTTTATTCCGGTGAATACTGATGTCACATGACATCACTAGCAGTCACGCTATGTAAAGAAAATAATATACAAGTGCCAAAGGACCTGTGAAGTCACAGGCACAATATAGCCAATCACGTCCCTCTCTTTGATGGGTGTGAACATCACGTGATCAGTCACATATCAAAAAGTTCCTACAACTGATTGTGAAGAGACCTTGTCCACCTGTGGCGCATGCGTCATCAACTCACAGTCACCGCTGTGAGTACTCTGACTTGCGGCACCCCGATCCACAGCGTCAATTCATCATTAAGACGAAGTAGACACCAAGGACTGAAACAGCCACTTGTGAGCAGGGAAGATAGCACATGGGCTCAAAGATTCTTTTAAATATTTAAATTAAAATAAAATATTTTTATGGGTTATACTTTTTAGTGGTTATTGTATTTATAACCAATCGTTGTTTTCTAAGCTCTTTTGAATTAATACCCACTTATTATATCTTTTGGGCTTATTGTCTGTTTAATTGTTTTTATTATGCATACCCCTCTTTCACATGTAAAGCGCCATGAAATAAATGGCACCTTAACAATAAATAATAATAATAATGATAATAAAACCACTGCATGGTGCCAAACAATGTGAGTCAAGTAGCCGGTCCAGTAATAGAAGTTGTCAAAATTATACTATTCCTACTTTAGGGAATTTTATGCCACTTAAGGCTACTTTTACACTTACCGTGTTTTTGCTGGCCGATTTTGCAGCCCCAATAGATTTCTATGGGGCCGCAAAATCGGCCCGCAAAAATTCCTTGGTACGCCGTGTGCCGTGCGGGTGTGAGGGCCGTATTTGCGGCCGTGATAAAAGATCGAACTTGTTTGATCTTTTTCATGGTGTATGGACACGGCCCCCATTGTAAATCAATCGGGTCGCTAAAACAAACAGAAGTTTGTTTTTGCGGTGCACCGTCACTTGTGGTTTTGCGGAACGCCGTTTTTTTTTCCAATACCATTTACAAAGTATTGGAACAATGAAAAACTGCGATCAGCAATCTTTTTTGCGGTCCATTATTACGGAAGACCATAAAAATTGCAGCAATACGGCCCCCAAAAACGGGTGGCAAAAAAGCGGTAAGTGTAAAAGTAGCCTTAGTGGTGTGCAGCAATAATTTTTTGAAATGTGGAGACTCCAAGTTGGGACCCTATTAGAGTTGAGCGAAACAGGTCAGCCAGATTCATAAGTCACCGACTTATGGCAAAGTCGGGTTTCGCCGACCGAAACCCGACCACAGCATGAAGTCGGCCATGCGGTCGGCAAAACGAGCGCCAAAGTCGGATTTCCCAGAATGCTTGCACGTGACTTTTTTCAGCCACTGAGCAACGAGCGCCAAAGTCGGATTTCCCAGAATGCTTGCACGTGACTTTTTTCAGCCACTGAGCAACGACGTACACAGTGGGCAACGAGATGACATGCACAGCGTCCGGGGAGAGAGAGAGAGTTTTCACGCACTTTAAAAAAGCAGTCCGGCATGTAGGTGTGTTTACTGTCCTCCACTCCCTGCCGACTTTGCTTCCCCATTGACTTACATTGGGTTTCGTGTTTCAGTCGGACCTCCGACTTTTCCTGATAGTCGGCCGATTTCGTTCGACTCGACTTTTGAGAAATTCGGGTTTCATGAAACCCGACTCGACCCTAAAAAAGGAAAAGTCGCTCATCTCTAGTCCCCATCTGGTGGGTTGCTTGTAGTAGATGGGGACTACTGGGACTATACTATACTATACTGGGTCTCCTTCATGTATGTTGCCTGTAGCAGTAGGGCTCCCACACTGGCAGGCCTGCATTTACTTTCAATCAACTACCTGTGTTGTTATCCTTAAATTTTTCTAACAATAGTGGTCTACCAAGCTGATATTTGTGCGGTCTGTCATCCATCTCGTCTTAATTTAAACTTAAATTCAAACTCTAAATGTTGGCCCAGACCCTGATACCTCTTGTATGGCACATGGCTGACTGCTGCTGTGCCATTCTAAAATTTCTACTATGAGTGACTTGATACCACTTTTCCTGGTGTCTGCCCTTAATCTTTGGAAATGTTTGGACTCCCAAGTTGGGTCTCCTTTGTGTTGTCTATGCATTTGGTTTTGCCTCCCACTGAATTCAATTTAGTTCGGGTGTGTCCGAAGAACATGTTCAGTGAACATTGGGCCATTCACCAAACCGAACCTTGAATGGTTCTTTCATCTCTAGTTAAAAAACAAAGTCACTTCTGGGGGGTTTCCACTGTATTAATACCTCACTGACTGCTCAAATGTGATATGGTGATAGAATACCATATTAGTATAATTTGCGCTGCAAAAGATCAATGTTGCTCCTTCCCTTGAAAATGTTGTTGGAAATCATGCCCTTTTGACATAGCAGAGTGGAAAAGAAGCCACCTCTCTGTTGATATGACATCAGCAGAGGCAGCTGAATCGTCTGCAGGATTCTATGCTGACAAAGAATGGCGCTTGGCACAACAGGCAGTTAAGTAGCAACTATCTGCCTGTTAATGCATAAGTACTTTTTTTGTTTTTCATAAAGTCCTGGATATCTCCTTTAAGTAGTTATAGCAGCCAAGATCCTTACATGTTTTCAAGAAATTTTCCACCAACACTTCATTGTTATCTTGTGCCAGTCATTACACTGGCTACCCATCCACTCCAGAATCCAGTACAAAGATATTACCCTCACCCACAAAGCTCTCCATGGCTCAGCACCACCCTACATCGCCTCCCTCATCTCAGTCTACCACCCTACCCGTGCACACCATTCTGTTGATGACCTGAGGTTAGCATCCTCAATAACCAGAACCTCCCACTCCCGTCTCCAAGAGTATACACGTGCTGTGCCAATTCTTTGGAATGCACTTCCCAGGTCAATACGATTAGTCCCCAATCCCTACAATTTTAAGCTTGCCCTAAAAACGCATTTATTCAGACTGGCCTACCGCCTCAACACATTAACCTAATCTATCCCTGTGTGGCACAGTCAAAAGTTTTACCATAACCAGGTTCCCCGCATCATGTTCCCACATGCTTTATGCATCCATTAGCCCTCTGTGTCTGTACTGTTACACACTTAACATTATGGCTGGTCCGAACAATGAAGGCAACTGTTACCACCCACCTTTCGTGTCTACCTTTTTTTTTTTATTTCCCTCATAGATCGTAAGCTTGCAAGCAGGGCCCTCATTCCTCTTGGTACCTGTTATAATCTATGTGATTATTGTTATGTTGTAATGTCTATCGTCTGTACAAGTCCCCTCTGAAATGTAAAGTGCTGCTCCCAAAAAATTAGCACTAATTCAAATGCTACCCATGCAGTCTCTTCCTTGCACTGCAGTAAACAGAGAAACTCCTCATCTTGAAGAAGCTTACAGATCTGAGGTCCAATAAAGACTCCTTCCTTTATCTTTGCTTCACTCAACCTCGGAAATTTATCAATGAGATAATTGAATGCTTTTGCATTTTTATCCATTGCTTTTACAAAGTTCTTAACTAGGCAAAACTTGATATGCCATATTGGTAACAAAATCTTACAATATGTGGGTCCTCAATCACAAATTTACAGTGAATACTGAAAGTATTCAGACCCCTTTACGTTTTTCACTCTTTGTTTCATTGAAGCCATTTGGTAAATTCAAAAAATTTCATTTTTTTTCTCATTAATGTATACTCTTCACCCCATCTTGACTGAAAAAAACAAATGTAGAAATTTTTGAAAATTTATTAAAACAAAAAATGTGAAATATCACTTGGTCATAAGTGTTCAGACCTTTACTCCGTATTGAGTAGAAGCACCCTTTTGAGCTAGCACAGCCATGGGTCTTCTTGGGAAAGATGCAACAATTTTTTTCACACCTGGATTTGGGGATCCTCTTCCATTCTTCCTTGCAGATCCTCTCCAGTTCCGTCAGGTTGCATGGTGAACGTTGGTGGGAAGCCATTTCCAGGGTCCCTCCAGAGATGCTCAATTAGGTTTAGGTCACGGCTCTGGCTGGGCCAGTCAAGAATGGTCACAGAGTTGTTCTGATGCCACTCCTTTGTTATTTTAGCTGTGTGCTTAGGGTCATTGTCTTGTTGAAAGGTTTATCTTCGGCCAAGTCTGAGGTTCAGAGCACTGTGGAAGAGGTTTTCATCCAGGATATCTCTGTACTTGGCTGCATTCATGTTTCCTTCAATTGCAACCAGTCATCCTGTCTCTGCAGCTGAAAAACACCCCATAGCATGTTGCTGCCCCCACCATGTTTCACTATTGGGATTGTATTGGGCAGGTGAGGAGCAGTGCCCGGTTTTCTCCACACATACCGCTTGGAATTATCCCCAACTTAATGCCATCCGTGTGCTGTATGTGTTTTACATGTATGTGTTTTGGCTCTTGTAACCTGCACTGCTGGTAAAACATTGACATGTCAAATTGACATGTCTCATTGTGGTTTCCATGGACTCACGGTCCGTGTAAAAACATGGACATATGCATAGCAGCATAGGATAAAATGGATACGTGTGGAATTTGTGAACAAAAATTAGATGCCACACGTACTGCAAACACAGACATGTGAAGGGAGCCTTACATGTAGTTTGCCTATGATAGCACCACATATGATTCATGTGGCTAATTTCTGATAGACAGCATTGTTTAGCACACCATGCATAAGTAGATGATTTTCATCTTAAATTCACTTGAGAAAATGTTAATGCTGATCCTGTAAACGCAGAAGTGGCCTTGCATACACTGCTCTCTCCATTCAGTTCTTGCCACTTGCTCTGCAATTTTCAGAGCAACCATAGAAATAAATGGAGAGAGCTGCACATGTTCTCAGAATAGATGTGAGTCCCAGCACTGGGACCTGCATCTACCGGACTGTGGATACGTCCATAAGCGTTCCAGAGGGGAATTGCCCCTTTTAATATATAAGGAGTTTCTCTAAACTAGAAAAAAAATCATCTGTATCATGGAAGGAAAGAAACCTTAATATAGTTCATGAAAATGAATGACTTATTGGTGGATTACTTAATCTTGCACCATTTAACTATCCTATTACATACTAGAACATAAACCTGGTTTTCCAGCAGTGATGAATGACCTGTTCAGAATCCAGCACATCTGCACAATATGTGCCCTCCATTGTTTGACTGGACATTACAGATTAGGTATTATGGATTGGAGGGTGCATATTGATGGACAGGGGTCTCCAGGCGTCAACTCCTCCTTGCACTAATGGTAAGGAAATTTCCCAGCACCGCAGTGACATCAGCTGTTATCTGGGCATGCTTAGTGAAAAAAGGGTGGTCGCAGTACCTGAAGAAAGATTCTCACAGCCTGTCTGTCATCACCAGGTCAGGGTCTGGCTCCAGACTGCCTATACTCTGATAAAAAAAAAGACAGGCACAAAAATTGGTGCATGAGAGAAAGGAGAACAGGGAGGGAAGGGAGTGTATGAAACACAAGGCATGTCTGCCTTCCACTGGAGTCAGAGTGCCTCTCCAGAAGCCTTATCTGTTCCTCCAGCCCTGGCTGATAGTGAAGTGGAAACTACTAGCCATGTCCTGTATAGTAACAAACATGGATGAGAACTGTACACATACATATAGATAAGAATATAATGCGGTGTCTTTACTCGTAGTCAGGGGTTTTGTTTTTTCTTAAACCTGGAGTAAAGACTTAGGGTCCCTTTACACATAGCGACGCTCCAGCGATCCCGACAACGATACGACCTGGTGAGGATCGCTGGTACATCCCTACATGGTCGCTAGTAAGCTGTCAAATAGGCAGATCTACTCAACGACGCAGCAACGATACGGCGATCCATATAACGACCTCGGCGGCCGTTGGGACCTTGTCACACAGCAGCTATTCTGACGACTCACCCCTGCGTCCCTGAGTTCTGCGTCGCCAACGAGGTCACTCGTCGTTGTTATTACGTCAAACACAGCAATGTATGCTGGCCAGCGGGACACCAACGATCAAAAAATGGCCTAGGACATTCGAGCACGATCAGCAATATCGCAGCAGGGGGCCGGCCACCGCTATGTGTCACACGTAGCGAGATCGCTGGCAAGGTCGCTGTTGCGTCACAAAACCTGTGACGTTTCAGCGATCTCGCTAACGATCTCGCTATGTGTGAAGTACCCCTTAGACTATGTGCACACGTTGCGGAATTGCAGCGGAAATTTCTGCGGCAATTCTGCAACTCCCTGTCGCTGGAAATCCGCGGGAAATATGCATGCGGAATTCCCACTAAAAACTAGCGTTTTGCAAGCGTAATTAGCTTGCAGAATGCTAGCGTTTTCCAATCGATCTGTAGCATCGCTTGGAAAACTGATTGACAGGTTGGTCACACTCGTCAAACATAGTGTTTGACAAGTGTGACCAACTTTCTTACTATTGATGCTGCCTATGCAGCATCAATAGTAAGAAGATATAATGTTAAACATAATAAAAAAAAATAAAAAATTGTGATATTCTCACTTTCCGGCGTCCCCTGCAGCCTTTCCAAGCCTCGCGATGCTCCCAGCAAGTCCCGTTCCCAGCGATGCCTTGCGACAATGACCTCTGATGACGTAGTATCACGCGAAGTAATAAAAATAAGCTAGGCACTCAACTTAAAGATAAATTTTTTTGACTTTTAATGTCAAGGCAAAACGTTTCAGCCGCATTTGGCCTTTATCAATTACAAACTATACAGGAGTCTCAGGAATTTGTGGGAAGGCACGTCTCAGTATGGTCACTTTCACAAGAGTATGGGGCGTTAAAAGAGGAAAATCCCCAATGGTAAGTAAGCCAGGGGACCTGGATTTGTGCATGTGCCTGGAGAAAGACACAGCGTCTGCTGCTTGACACGCCCCATACTCTTGTGAAAGTGACCATACTGAGACATGCCTCACTAAATATCCACAGGATTACCACAAATCCCTGACACTCCTGTATAGTTTGTAATTGATAAAGGCCAAATGCGGCTGAAACATTTTGCCTTGACTACATTAAAAGTCAAAAAAATTCATCTTTAAGTTGAGTGCCTAGTTTATTTTTATTACTAGTAGCATCACGAGAGACCGCTACGTCATCACTGGTCATTGCCACAAGGCATCACTGGGACCGGAAGATGCCGGGAGCGTGGCTGACAGGCGGGAAGGCTGCAGGGGACGCTGGAAGGTGAGAATATCACAATTTTTTATTTTTTATTTTTTTAACAGGGATATGGTACCCAGGGCCTGGAGGAGATGGAGCCTGGAGGTACCATCCGCACATAATCCCCTTACTTTGCGCATGGTGGGACTGGCCACATGCGGAAAGTAGGTGGATCACTGCATTCCTATGTGTGCGGATCCCCGCGATTCTGCACAAAGAATGAGCATGCTGCATATTTTCCAGTGATGCGATTCTGCCGTGGAAAAATATGAAGCATTAGCACAGCGTGTGCGGAATGCCAGTGACTTCAATGGGTTGCGCTTTGTATGCATTTTCGCGGCGAAAAAATGCAGAAAAAACACGTACAATCAGCAACGTGTGCACATAGCCTTAGGGTATGTGCACACGCTGCGGATTCTGCTGCGGATCCGCAGCAGATTTGGCCTTAGGGTACGTGCACACGCTGCGGATTCTGCTGCGGATCCGCAGCAGATTTGGTCTCTGCAGATCCGCAGCAGTTCCGCAGACAGTGTACAGTGCCATGTAAGTCTATGGGATTTACAATCCGCAGTGCACATGCTGAGGTTTTTTCACTGCGGAAAAGCTGCGGTTTAAATACGCAGAAAGAATTGACATGTCAATTATTTCTGCGGATTCCGCTGCAGTTTGCCATCTATTCCATTGTCAAGGTGTCAAACCGCAGGGGAAAATCACTGGCCAATCCGCAGGAAAACCACAGGTCACTTTACCTGCGGTTTTACCTGCGGATCCGCAAGGAAAAATCCGCTGGTGAATCCGCAGCATGTGCACATAGCGTTAAGCTACCCATGGACATGTGGCTAATATTGTTGAAAATGTATGGTTTCAATTGTAACAAATGTTCATTGGGGATCATTTAACAATGACTGATCATTTTAACTGTCTGTTGACAGACCAACATGGCATGAAATAAGTTGAACTATAATTTAAATTTTCATCCAGTGGTTCAATGAAAGATCTTTTGCATACTGTATGCTGAGTTGTTTGGGGGAACATCATATTGTATGGTGGGCTCTTTGAAGGGACAGCGTGTGGCAGGGCTACCATACTGTGTGGGGAGAACCATCGCACTGTAGAAGGGCTGTGGGGAGATTATCATACTGTAAGGAGGCTGTGTGAGGGAGCCATTATAGTCTATTGTTAGCTGTGTGGGGGGACTAACAAACTGTAAGGAGGTTATGTGGGGTGCCATTATAGCCATTATAGACTATTGGGAGCTGTGGGGGGGGGACTAACATACTGTAAGGAGGCTGTGTGGGGGTGCCATTATAGTCTATTGTTAGCTGTGTGGTGGGATTAATGTGGCGCCCCTGAGGGTTCAGTCACCACAGAGGTACTGCACCTCCTCCTGAGGTGTGGTACCCCACTATCCAGGTAAGGTGGAGACACCTGACCACACTCCAACACTCACATCCCACACGCACATCAGTAGTGTAGCAGTTCAACCTTGGTGGATCCCTGCTTGGAACACGAAGAGTGCTGGGAGGTGGGTGGAGCTTAGACTGCACAAGAGAGCGGAGAATATTAGAAAAAGGTCAGTCTGTGAGAGAAGTTCCCCTGAGAGGGATGGAGTGAAGGAAGTGCTGCAGCAGACTCCTGTGACCTGGAGCTGCTGGCACAGGAAAGAGCCATAGAAAGCCTGATTCTTCAGAGGGAAGATAGTTTAGTACGGAACGTAAGGAGAAGAAGAGAACTAAGGACTAGGGTCAGAGCAGAGCCCTTACTCAAGTTTGAAGCACATGGCCGTGGTCCGGTCCCCGAGGTTGTATGGATACTGATGTTCCTGCAGCAGAAACCGGAGGAATAGAAATCGTCACCACTTTATTCCCATCTAAGACTTGGGGGCACAACAGCAACGTGGGTGAGCCGGGACATGATAGCAAGGAGTCCCCGAAGCAGGCTACAGCTGTCTGCCATACAAGTAGAGTTCTAAGTAACATCAAGAAGGAGGAACTTGAGTTTAATACGCAACTACAAGTACTTCAGATTAGGCACTAGTGTGGAGACGTTCAGAGAAGGCACATGTTGGAGGAGTGCTGGAAAGGTGAACTTTACCTTGCCTGGGAGTTGGCTGAGCCCCTGACCTGGAGGACACGGCACCGAAGCGGGCATCTGTGTGCACCACACTGTGAGTAAAAGCCTTGGAACTACATGCCCTGGTGTCCTCCACTTATTCTTGCGCCTTACACCCGGCTCTGCTACATCTACGTCTTTACACCATCTCCCCATTTACCAACCTCATCTACTCTGCCCTGGGACTACAGCTCCACCTGTGGGGAGCTTCAACATCATTGCTGCACCACACCATCTGTCCCAGAGAAGCAACCCTGCAGCGCTGGTCAAACTGACCAGAAACCACAGGTGGCATCACGAATCATCTCAACAACTTTATCCCCATCACACTACCTCTTTTACATTGACCGCCTGAGGCCACGGACCGGGTCACCGCCGCTGTGACATCTCCCATTATAATCAACGGGCCCGGCACCGAGTACCTCACAGCCCTAAGAAAAGAGCATGAACTGTCCTGGGCCTCCCCTGCCTGAACTTCTATGCAACAGCAACATGGCCAACCCCCAGAAGGGTTCGTATACTGGCCTGGTATGGAGGAAGAGGAAGAAGGCGCCACCCCAGGAAGGAGGAGCAGAGCTGTGAGGCGGGAAAGGAGCCCAGAGAGAAGCAAGAACGCCAGTACGCCATGATGGAAGAAGGAAGGAGGCCTAAAGAGCGGGAGGAAGAGGAGCCTGCCTTCCCCGGTGCAGTAGTTGAAGGTTCCGGCCCTGCTTCTGTGATGGACCGTCAGCAGCTGGAGGAAGAAATCGCCATGCTGAACCGTAGTCTGAGGTTGAAGCAGGAGGCTCTGCAGGCCTTGGATCAGCAGCGCACCCAGGAGGGGCCTGCAGAAACGGTACCTCCACCACCGGTACCTGCCGCCGCTGCACCAGTTCTCCCCCAGGCAGCACCTGTGAAACCAGAGGCCGCTGCTATGCCATCGGCAGTGCCTGTCACCACTTCCACGCTGCTACCGCCGCTGGGCGCTGCCTGCCAGGAGGAGTTACCTGAGGACCCGGGAGCTGAATGTGAAGCAGTGACCGTGTTCCTGCCTGGACCTGGCGCGGCCGTGAAGGTCCCACCGGAGGCCTCAGCAGACCCTGAACCAGCACCTGCTCCACTTCAGTCGCCGCCCGCTGACCAGGCAGCTCCAGCAACCACCGCTGCCACCGGCTGCCGTCCAGTGCCTGCACTGGAGCCAAAACAACAGCGTCAGGAAGCGTCAGATATAACCGCCACCCCTGCATCTGGGGAGACCTCAGAGTTCCCGTCCGCTCTAACATCAGGGCAGGTCATGCTGGATCTAGTCTAGGACCGGGACACTAGTCCCTGGGGGGAAACACCAGAACCCCTGACACCCCCACCAACACAGTGCGCAACAGCCGCCACACAGACACCAGGTGTGGAATCCATGATCTTGGTGCTATGCAATGTGCCTGTGGACAGAAAAGGTCCTGTGCTTGCACAGCCATCAAGTGGCAGCACCCAAGTTCCACCATGCAAGCGACAAAGACCTGATGCTTAAAGCAATGATAATCAGGAGAACTGAACTGTTACCCAGGAGGGTATGGGCACCGTTGTGCCCTCATTTTCTGTGTTTTTCCAGTTCGCCCAGTTGACACCAATTTTATTGAACTGAGCGATCATGAACTTGGAGTGATCCACAAACTTTGCTGTAAATAGTTTGCGCCTCTTAAGGTCCTCTCTCTTGGTTTTACTTGAACAGTCTTCAGCAAGGACTACCTCAGACCCGAGTTCTATTTCAGCTACAGAGACACTACAAGAAATCCCGGCTGGGAGCGGTGTCCAGCCCTTGCAAGAATTACTGTTATCTTACTGTGAAGTATTTTATAATGTGCCTTTAGAAAATGTTGGTAGCAATATTTAGCTGCAGTATTAGGCGTGAATATTTTGCAGAATTTAGCCTCGTCTTAATGCTTAATAAAAAACAAAAAATGTAAAGTTTTGAATAAAATTTTGAATTCAGGTGTCGAACCAGGAGTCAGCGGTTGTCACCTATGGGTCTAGAAGAAACAGCAGAATGTGAAAATGTGAGTGATAAAGGAAAATATGTTGCAGCGGGGATAGTAGGCCCTGAAGTGGTAGTGAACTTCTTAGCAACGGTTACTGCCAATAGCACTTTAAGTTAGGTAAAATGTTAAATCATAGGTGGGGGGCGTGGCCTAGCTCTTGCCATGTGAGGAAGCAGAAGTCTGGAGCTCCCACAGGATTTCCTTGCAAAGCAACTCAAAAGCGGACTTTGAGGTTCCAATTCACCATAGGATTATTCCCTATCTCCCCTGGAACATTTTGAGACCTAACTTCGACCCCTGGACCATTTAATCCAAAGATATTCATCACAGAAGATAATAAGATCACACTGCTGCAAGATCCCAATATGGCTGCCAGGCTGCATTCACAGCTATAGACAAGAAGATCCCTCCCCAACCCCTACTGTGGGTGAGTAACATCCCTGCTCCTGTTACTGAACTGAGCTCTGCCTGCACGCAGCCTTTACAGAGGAGCAGAAACACAGAGGATTGACCAACATCCACTAGGTGGGTGACGGGTGTAGCAGAGGGGCGACAATCTGCCCTAGTAAAGTGGGAAGAAACAGGTGCCGCTGGGACCCACTAATAGACCCACCATTAGGCCCTGATGCCAAAATGACTTGTATTTTCACGGCGATATATAAAGCCCACTCACCCCAGCAACAGTTGCTCTTCCCCTCCCCTGGAGGAAGATATATGCAGCAGCGATCATAGCTGGAAGCTCCAAATAAGAGCATTCATTTTCAACATTTATTAGAGGCAACGCTATGCATGACACCTATCTCTGCTTTGTTAAGCTCTATTTCTCTGAACAACTGCTCGGTCTTTCCGTTCCTGTCATGATTTAAAGAACTGACATTATGCCCACCGGGGAGGTACATATATGAAAGTTCCATGTAGATGGGGAGACCTGGGACTCCCATGAGACATAGGGAAGCTACTTTCTCTCTCATTAAATAATGCTCACTGCTGAATGAACCGCCAAGCTGCTGTTAGGCAATTTATTTTTTTCTTTCTTTCTTATCCATGCTATGAAGTACACTAGTGGCTAGGCCACTGAAAGGCTTGTGAGGAAAAGGGGAGTGATCCCCATCTAGTGGTGCATTTGGAAAGTGCCAGTTGAGAAATCTCTCTGATCTCTCGTCCCACTTCTGCCGAGAGATATTATATTTAACAGTCCAGATACCTGCCCACGGTTTTTAGTGGCGAAACTTACTACGTCACCAGTTTTTTTTCAGCAAAAACGGACCATGGTTAAGATTGGTAGATCAGCTGACACAAACGCTAATAGTGGGTCACAAACAACCAAAAAGATGGAAAAATTTATCACAAAACAAAGTGGACCTAAACAAGGGCAATCGCAGTATAGGGACCCAGGTGATGACCCAGATTTGGAGGATTCGCAGGAGAATCCTTCTGACTTTGCGGACTCAGATAAACCTATTTCTAGAAGCTTCATTAAAAGTATTTTGTCCTCAGCCTTGGCCCCCCTTGCGAAAAATTTATCTACAATTAAAAAGGACATTCAGCAGATTGGCAGCAGAGAGGAGGAGCTGGAGGAGGCGCAGTCGAAGCTGTCCGCCTTCGCTGAGGATCTAAAAACGGGCCTTGAGCAACAGGAAGATCATATCAATTCCCTCTATACTGCAATGGAAGATATTGAGAACAGGAACAGAAGAAACAAGGGGAGTGCCGGAGGCGACCGACCGAGAGGATGTACCAGCCATTCTTTATGAACTCTTTCTGCCTATGCTGGACACAGAAGAAGGAAAGATGTTAATTCTTGAGAGAGCACATAGGGCACTAAAACCCAAGCCCAAACAATCAGAATTCCCCAGAGATATAATTTGCAGAATTCTGGACTTCCGCATGAAAGAAAATTCTCAAAAAGACAAGGACACTAAGCTCATTGGAATATAAAGGCTCTACAATTCGTGTTTTCCAGGATCTGGCACCATCAACCTTGTCTAAGAGATTCTTATTGAAACCCTTTACGGATGCCCTCAAGCAGAGAGAGTTTCCTTTCAGATAGCTTTTCCCATTCGGTCTATTCATCACAGCAGACGACAAGAAATTTACAATTAAGTCATATTCCGACATTGCCAAAGTATGTGCAGAGCTGGGTATTCAAATCGACTAGCTGCCTGATCTTCATCTCGCCCGCATTAATTTCAGTCTTCCGTATCTGCCACTGCAAGAACCCTGGAGAAGAGCGAGCAACTCTAAAGAACAAAGAAGCAGAAAAAGACAAGCAGGGAAGCAGCATTCCTCCAGCGATTGAATTAGGGTCCCGTGTCTCCTAACCATCTCTGTATGGATCCTTTAAGCTGATCCACAGTGACTGCCTAGTTAACATATGGAACAAATTGAAAAATTGTCATGTTTTCTCCTTTACACTCCCTGATGGGTATTACAGTGGTATTTGTAATTTTGCTTATTACAAAGAACGTTGTTAATTTAGGGCAACAAGCCCTTTTTGTTGAATATATGCTAATGTTTTTGTCTTTTACCTTTCTCTCTTCCCCTCCCCAACCTTTCCCATTTCCTTCGGCGAATCACCTTTCATCTTGTCCTGAGCCCCGGCGCCCACTGACCCGACATGGCTGATCGTATGCGAGAAACGACAATAGCATCATACAACGTAAGAGGACTGAATGCGCCAATTAAAAGAGCTCAGGTATAGGCACATATCAAGAAATTGGGAGCTGACATTGCACTCCTGCAGGAGACCCACTTTATACAGGAAAAAACCCCGAGTTTTGAGAAACACTACTATAATACATGGTTCCACTCGTTTTCCTCTTCCAGGAAGGGGAGGGAAGTGGCAATCGCTCTTGCAAAAAATACACCATTTCAGTATATCGAAATGGTTCATGACAGAGATGGTAGATATATTTTCATAAAGGGGAAGTTGGCACACAAACTGGTCATGATAGGATGTGTATATGCCCCCAACACAAAACAAGACACCTGGTTTTCCAGAATTATGAGAGAGACAAGTCAATTTGTAGAGGGCACTTTGATCCTGGGAGGTGACCTGAATGTTCCTCTTGAACCACGAATAGACTCCTCTACTGGGAAATCTAGTGTTCCTAAGAATGCACTAACACGCATCCGAGCAACCCTACATCTGATCCAACTGATTGATACTTGGAGATTTCTCCACCCCACTGTACGAGACTTCTCACATTTCTCACAAGCGCAATCGTCTTATAGTAGAATTGACTATATTTTTATCCCATTCCAGATGTTCTTACATCTGAAAGACTCACAAATAATTCCGAGCGTTCACTCCGACCACTCCATCTTAATAAACAAACTTATGATAGGCCATAGACCAAATAATATCCCTTGAAGGCTAAACGAAACTTTAATTGCAGATGAACCCTCCAGAAATAAAAGAAAAAAGAAAATTCAAGAGTACTTTGAGATCAACTTGAGTGAAAATATTCAATTTTCTACTATCTGGGATGCTCACAAGGCCGTAATAAGAGGTGAATTGATTTCTATGGCCTCGCATAAGAATAAGAGCAGAAAAGAAAAAACTACACTCTTTATAAAGAGATCCAAACACTGGAACAAGATCATAGAATGACACTGGACCCTGATGCTTTAGCTCTCCTCTCACGAAAGAGAATCTCTTAGAGACTTACTAAACAAAGACTCAATAAAAATTTATACTAGATGGAAGCACAGGGTATTTGCTCATGGAGACAAAATGTCAAAATTTATGACAACCATGATTAAAAAGCGTAAGGCTAGGTCTCTTATATATACGGTAAAGGGATCAGATGGAGCCAAAATTACAAACCCAGACGGGATAGCTTCAGCTTTCATGGAGTACTATTCCACCTTGTATGATTTGCGACCGGGAGAGAATGTAGAACAGTTAGAAAAAAGATGAGTGAATATAAAGGAATTCCTACAATCTATAAACCTCCCTACCTTATCTGAAACACAACAACAGGAACTGACAGCCCCTTTCACGATAGGGGAACTCCAGTCTACCCTGTCAGACTGTCCTATGGGCAAGAGCCCTGGTCCAGATGGCCTCCCGGCATCCTATTATAAGACTTTTCAGTACACGTTGAGTCCGTTTTTATTGAAGCTGTGCAATGGTGTACTGGGGGTGCGGCCTTTGCAGGACAGACACTGGAAGCACACATATCCTTAATACACAAAGAAGGTAGAGACCCCGAACTATGCAGTAATCACAGGTCGATCTCACTATTAAATAATGACCTAAAAATATTTGCAAAGATGTTAGCCACAAGGATAGGCCTGATCCTCGACACACTCATCTCACCTGAGCAAGTAGGTTTTGTCAGGGGTAGGGAGGGAAGAGACAACTCCCTTAGAGTACTGTACCTGATGCAGCATGCGCACAGCCACCACAAACCCCTAGTCTTAATGGGCACCGACGCAGAAAAAGCGTTTGACAGGGTGGACTGGACATTCAGGCAATAGGGGGTATCGAGATCGCGGACTCCTCACATGTAGTAGCAGCGTTCGCAGACGACCTTCTCTTGCTCCTATCGGACCCTGAAAAAGAAATTCCGGCGGTGTTGGAGAGGTTTGAGGCATTTGGAGAGTTATCGAACTTTAAGATTAATCTAGAGAAGTCTGAGGCGAGGGGGATAAATATTCGACATACAGCAATCCAAAAGTTGAAAGCTAAATTCCCAATAAAATGGAACTCTAAATATATTAAGTATTTAGTAGAGTTGAGCGAAACGGGTCGAAAAATTTCAAAAGTCGCCGACTTTTGGCAAAGTCGGGTTTCATAAAATGAAACCCGACCCTAGGATGAGGTCGGCCACGAGGTCGGCGACTTACGCGCCAAAGTCGCGTTTCAAAAGTTTGTTTTGCGCTCTTTTTCAGCCAATCAGGATCCACGGACACTGTGGGCAATGTGATGACATAGACAGGGGTCACCACCATCTTTCAGAAGGGCATGCAAGTGATGGCTTGCTTTGGTGGGCGTCACAGGGGTTATAAAAGGGCGTGCACGCCGACCGCCATCTTACTTCTGCCGATCTTAGCATAGGGAGAGGTTGCTGATTCTGTAGGGAGAGCGTTAGGCAGGGAAGAAGAAAAAAAAACTGCTTCTGCTGCTAGCGATTTTGCCTGTACAACACACCAGTCACTGTGTGTGCAGTGCAAGGGGAGGCTATATTGTGGTGGATCAGCGGTGTTGGTTGTTAGGCTGCCTTCTAAGGCTTCCTGACTAGAGTTGAGCGAAACGGGTCGAAAAATTTCAAAAGTCACCAACTTTTGGCAAAGTCGGGTTTCATGAAACGAAACCCGACCCTAGGATGAGGTCGGCCACGAGGTCGGCGACTTACGCGCCAAAGTCGCGTTTCAAAAGTTTGTTTTGCTCTCTTTTTCAGCCAATCAGGATCCACGGACACTGTGGGCAACGTGATGACATAGACAGGGGTCACCACCATCTTTCAGAAGGGCATGCAAGTGATTGGCTTGCTTTAGTGGGCGTCACAGGGGTTATAAAAGGGCGTGCCGCCGACCGCCATCTTACTTCTGCCGATCTTAGCATAGGGAGAGGTTGCTGATTCTGTAGGGAGAGCGTTAGGCAGGGAAGAAGAAAAAAAACTGCTTCTGCTGCTAGCGATTTTGCCTGTACAACACACCAGTCACTGTGTGTGCAGTGCAAGGGGAGGCTATATTGTGGTGGATCAGCAGTGTTGGTTGTTGGGCTGCCTTCTAAGGCTTCCTGACAGCTGCATTGCTGTTTACCCACTGCTCTGCAAACTGCTTTTTTAAAAGCAATCCCAATTTTTTTTTTGTCCTGCTGAGGTACTGAGCGTGCATTTTTTCACACCATACAGCATCAGTGGGCCTCACACAATCCAAAAGTGTCCAGTGTCCACTAGTGTCTGCAGAAATTCAAAATCTCCCTTATCCTGTAGTCACTTTTTTCACACCTGTGCCATTGAGCCTGTGACATAGCGCTCTGATATTCAGTGGGCCTCACACAATCCAAAAGTGTCCAGTGTCCACTAGTGTCTGCAGAAATTCAAACTCTCCCTTATCCTGTAGTCACTTTTTTCACACCTGTGCCATCGAGCCTGTGACATAGCGCTCTGATATTCAGTGGGCCTCACACAATCCAGAAGTGTCCAGTGTCCACTAGTGTCTGCAGAAATTCAAAATCTCCCTTATCCTGTAGTCACATTTTTCACACCTGTGCCATCGAGCCTGTGACATAGCGCTCTGATATTCAGTGGGCCTCACACAATCCAAAAGTGTCCAGTGTCCACTAGTGTCTGCAGAAATTCAAAATCTCCCTTATCCTGTAGTCACTTTTGTCACAGCTGTGCCATCGAGCCTGTGACATAGCGCTCTGATATTCAGTGGGCCTCACACAATCCAAAAGTGTCCAGTGTCCACTAGTGTCTGCAGAAATTCAAAATCTCCCTTATCCTGTAATCACTTTTTTCACACCTGTGCCATCGAGCCTGTGACATAGCGCTCTGATATTCAGTGGGCCTCACACAATCCAAAAGTATCCAGTGTCCACAAGTGTCTGCAGAAATTCAAAATCTCCCTTATCCTGTAGTCACTTTTTTCACACCTGTGCCATCGAGCCTGTGACATAGCGCTCTGATATTCAGTGGGCCTCACACAATCCAAAAGTGTCCAGTGTCCACTAGTGTCTGCAGAAATTCAAAATCTCCCTTATCCTGTAGTCACTTTTTTCACACCTGTGCCATCGAGCCTGTGACATAGCGCTCTGATATTCAGTGGGCCTCACACAATCCAAAAGTGTCCAGTGTCCACAAGTGTCTGCAGAAATTCAAAATCTCCCTTATCCTGTAGTCACTTTTTTCACACCTGTGCCATCGAGCCTGTGACATAGCGCTCTGATATTCAGTGGGCCTCACACAATCCAAAAGTGTCCAGTGTCCACTAGTGTCTGCAGAAATTCAAAATCTCCCTTATCCTGTAGTCACTTTTTTCACACCTGTGCCATCGAGCCTGTGACATAGCGCTCTGATATTCAGTGGGCCTCACACAATCCAAAAGTGTCCAGTGTCCACTAGTGTCTGCAGAAATTCAAAATCTCCCTTATCCTGTAGTCACTTTTTTCACACCTGTGCCATCGAGCCTGTGACATAGCGCTCTGATATTCAGTGGGCCTCACACAATCCAAAAGTGTCCAGTGTCCACAAGTGTCTGCAGAAATTCAAAATCTCCCTTATCCTGTAGTCACTTTTTTCACACCTGTGCCATCGAGCCTGTGACATAGCGCTCTGATATTCAGTGGGCCTCACACAATCCAAAAGTGTCCAGTGTCCACTAGTGTCTGCAGAAATTCAAAATCTCCCTTATCCTGTAGTCACTTTTTTCACACCTGTGCCATCGAGCCTGTGACATAGCGCTCTGATATTCAGTGGGCCTCACACAATCCAAAAGTGTCCAGTGTCCACTAGTGTCTGCAGAAATTCAAAATCTCCCTTATCCTGTAGTCACTTTTTTCACACCTGTGCCATCGAGCCTGTGACATAGCGCTCTGATATTCAGTGGGCCTCACACAATCCAAAAGTGTCCAGTGTCCACTAGTGTCTGCAGAAATTCAAAATCTCCCTTATCCTGTAGTCACTTTTTTCACACCTGTGCCATCGAGCCTGTGACATAGCGCTCTGATATTCAGTGGGCCTCACACAATCCAAAAGTGTCCAGTGTCCACTAGTGTCTGCAGAAATTCAAAATCTCCCTTATCCTGTAGTCACTTTTTTCACACCTGTGCCATCGAGCCTGTGACATAGCGCTCTGATATTCAGTGGGCCTCACACAATCCAAAAGTGTCCAGTGTCCACTATTGTCTGCAGAAATTCAAAATCTCCCTTATCCTGTAGTCACTTTTTTCACACGTGTGCCATCGAGCCTGTGACATAGCGCTCTGATATTCAGTGGGCCTCACACAATCCAAAAGTGTCCAGTGTCCACAAGTGTCTGCAGAAATTCAAAATCTCCCTTATCCTGTAGTCACTTTTTTCACACCTGTGCCATCTAGCCTGTGACATAGCGCTCTGATATTCAGTGGGCCTCACACAATCCAAAAGTGTCCAGTGTCCACTAGTGTCTACAGAAATTCAAAATCTCCCTTATCCTGTAGTCACTTTTTTCACACCTGTGCCATCGAGCCTGTGACATAGCGCTCTGATATTCAGTGGGCCTCACACAATCCAAAAGTGTCCAGTGTCCACAAGTGTCTGCAGAAATTCAAAATCTCCCTTATCCTGTAGTCACTTTTTTCACTCCTGTGCCATCGAGCCTGTGACATAGCGCTCTGATATGCAGTGGGCCTCACACAATCCAAAAGTGTCCAGTGTCCACTAGTGTCTGCAGAAATTCAAAATCTCCCCTGTCCTATAGACACCTTGTACCTTGTTTTACATTACTATATAGTTTGTTGGATTTTGTCTACATTTCTACAAAAAATGAGGAAGGCTGGTGGAAGAGGCCGTGGAATTGGGCGGGGGTTGGCAGCTGGTAATGATGGTGTTGGTGGTGGATCTGATGGTAGTGGCAAGAGCAAAATAGGACCGAATGCAGGAGGTGTTGAGCCTGCGTCATCGTCTGGCTCCATAAGGCTTCGAAGGCTTAGTTTTCTAGGAGTTGGCAAACCGCTTTTAAAGCCAGAGCATCAGGAAAAAGTTTTGTCTTACATTGCTGACTCAGCCTCCAGCTCTATCGCCTC
Organism: Dendrobates tinctorius; assembly: GCF_039654945.1. Taxonomy (NCBI): domain Eukaryota; kingdom Metazoa; phylum Chordata; class Amphibia; order Anura; family Dendrobatidae; genus Dendrobates; species Dendrobates tinctorius. The sequence goes on from NW_027361733.1 coordinate 35,383,470, forward strand.
CTCTTCTGAAGTTGTAAAAAGTAAAAGCACTGAGTCGTCATTGGAGGCTCATGTTCATGAACCACACCTTTCCTTGTGTCCTTCACCCCAACCAAGATTGAAGGATGACGCAGGCCATACTACTGATTACTCCATTGAGCTGTTTTCACATACCATGCCTGGATTATCAAGTGAAATGGTGAATTACCCAGGCCAAGATGAATCTGACATGGAGTGCACTGATGCACAGCCGCTGATAGATGATTCTGCTGGTACATTCACTCAGAGCACTACATTGTCCTCGCAGTGTACAGAGCCAGATTCTGACCCTGATGAGACTCAGGTGCCCCTTCTCGCACACTATACCACCATACACGGTGACACAGAGGAAGGTGCACATGACATTGAAGAGGAGGTGATGGATGACCCAGTTGTTGACCCAGATTGGCATCCATTGGGGGAAGAGGGTGCTGCTTCCAATAGCTCAGATGAGGAGGAGCATCCACAGCAGACATCGACATCGCAACAGCTGTTATCTGGCAGGCCCGGAGCACTCCAAAAACAGGTTCCAAAAATCAAAAGAGTTGCTGGACAGCTTGTCCAGAGGGTCAAAACATCACAGCGTGCTAGGCCGCAAAATGTCTGCCAAAGTAGGAAGAGTGCAGTGTGGCACTTTTTTGAACAAAATCCTCATGATCAGGCCAAGGTTATCTGTAAGAAGTGCGCAAAGACCTTTAGCCGAGGGAAAAATCTGAAAAATTTGAATACCAGTTGCATGCTTAGACATTTAACCAGCATGCACTTGCAAGCGTGGACACAACACCAAACCTCAAGTGCCACATGTGCAACTGATCACAAAGAAGGTAGTCAACAACGCTACATTGTTTCCCCCACTGTAAGCCCACCGGTTAGCACAGCAGCAAATGTTGAGGTGTCGTTGCAAGGCCACAGCAGTCAGGGAATCCCACTGTTATATCAACGAAATACTGAATCTAGGCCATCAGAAAGAACACCAACTCCATCACCATCATCAACCCTCTCTCAGTCCGCCCTGTCCACCGCTACTTCCACCATATGCAGCTCTCAAGTCCAGCTCACCCTCCCAGACACTATGAGTAGGTCAAGAAAGTACTCAGTCTCTCATCCGCGTACACTGGGTTTGAACGCCCACATTGCCAAACTAATCTCGTTTGAGATGATGCCCTATCGGATGGTGGAAAGCGCAGCTTTCCGCGAACTCATGGCCTATGCAGTACCACGCTATGACCTACCCAGTTGCCACTTCTTCTCTCGCAAAGCCATCCCAGCCCTCCACCATCATGTAAAAGACCGCATTGTCCATGCACTCAAGCAGTCAGTGAGTGGAAAGGTGCACCTCACAACTGATGCATGGTCCAGTGGGCATGGCCAGGGCCGTTACGTGTCCATCACTGCGCACTGGGTTAATGTGGTGGATGCAGGGTCCACAGGGGACAGTGGTGGTGGGACAGTGCTGCCTAGCCCACGGTATAGGAAACAGTTGGCTGTAGGCGTTCGACCCTCCTCCACCTCCTCCTCCTCCAGAAGGGAAAGCTCGTCCACAGAGCGCAGTCGTACGAGCACTCCATCTGCAGCTGCCACTGTTGCACACGAGGTGTCCCCCTATCGAGCAGCTAGTGGAAAGCGTCAGCAGGCTGTGTTGCAGATGATGTGTTTGGGCGACAGACACACCGCCGAGGTGCTGGCCGAGTACTTGAAGCGACAAACTGAGTCATGGCTGGGCAGAGTACATCTTGAGGCAGGCAAGGTAGTTAGTGATAACGGCCGTAATTTTGTGGCAGCCATAGCCTTTTCAAAACTCAGCCACATACCTTGCTTGGCTCACACCTTGAACCTGGTGGTGCAGTGCTTCCTCAAAAATTATCCGGAGTTAACAGCCCTGATCCAGAAGGTGCGAAGACTGTGCGCGCACATCCGCCGGTTGCCTGTACACTCCGTTCGTATGCAGAAGCTGCAGCGATTGCTCCACCTTCCCAACCACCGCCTCATTATCAACATTGCAACAAGGTGGAACTCCACCCTGCACATGGTGGAGCGGCTGTGCGAGCAGAGGCAGGCCATAATGCATTTGTGGGAGGATACACGGCCAGGCACTTTGAGAGCAGACATGGAGTTGACAGGTGTGCAGTGGTCGAAGCTGAAAGACCTCTGTAAAGTCCTTCAGTGTTTTGAGGAATGCACACGGCTGGTAAGCGCAGACGACGCCATCCTAAGCATGAGCATCCCACTTATGCGTCTGCTCATGCAAACTTTGACGCACCTTAAGGAGCAGGCGTCTGCAGCCAATGTTGATGAGGAGGAAGAGGAGGAGGGAATCCTTGATGACATTCAGCCATTGTCTGCTCAGGGACCTCTCCTGGACGAGGTGGAGGAAGAAGAGGAGGAGGAGGATGATGATGGGGATGATTACTTAGGGGAGGAGGATGCATCTCGTGGGGCAAGTGAAAATGTTGGCGTGGCAAGGTCTGGTACAGGGTTTGTGCGTGACTGAAGGGATGTGGATTTGCCAGAAAGTGCTCCTCCACCCAGCACTCGCAGTGCATCATTGACACCGGGAACATTGGCCCACATGTCAGATTATGCCTTGCAGATCCTAAAAAGGGACCCCCGCATTGCCAAAATGATGAACGATGACGACTACTGGTTGGCCAGCATCCTGGATGCACGCTATAAAGGCAAATTATAAAACATCATGCCACAGGAGAACCTTGACCTAATATTGGCTAATAAACAAGCAACTCTGGTAAATCGGTTGCTTGAGGCATTCCCAGCACACAGCAGCGGTGATGGTTCTCACACGAGCCGTACGGGCCGGGGGCAGCTTGGCAGCAGTGTTCATGGTGCACACAGCAGAAGTAGCGTTGGAGACAGGGGTTTCATGACAATGTTGTGGACTGATTTTTCAAGTACCGCTCACACAACTGGTAATACTGCATCGATGGAAAGTGACAGGAGACAGCAGTTGTCAACTATGGTTACAAACTACTTTTCCTCCCATATCGATGTTCTCCCACACAGGTCATTCCCCTTTGACTATTGGGCCGCTAAACTGGACACCTGGCCTGAATTGGCACAATATGCCTTACAGGAGCTTGCTTGCCCAGCTGCAAGTGTGCTATCGGAAAGAGTCTTCAGTGCAGCTGGATCAATCCTGACAGAAAAAAGGACCCGTCTGTCAACCCAAAATGTGGATGATCTAACCTTCATTAAAATGCCCTGGCCAAGCAAGGGGGGCCCACTCGTGGGCGTCGGTACTGGCACTGGGCCCCTCATAGTACAGCGGTGTGTCTGACGGCGGGTGTGCACCACCACCGTCAGAGACACTTGATTGCACTATGAGGGACCCTGTGCCAGTGCCCGCGCCCAAGAGTCGGCCTACCCACCTGTCCAGGGCAGCGGCACTCGCACGGTGTCGTGCGCTAGGTGGTGACCCCGGCCATGCGGGGGGAGGCAGCACAGTTAGGGAGTTTTAGAAAGTGGCATATGTTGATGTTGGACATTCAACTGATGCAAAAGGCGAAATAGGTGAAGTACAAGGAAGAGGTGGACCAAAGCAAGCCATTTTTCTGTCACCCTATGTGTCATCAGGGGAAGGTGGGACAAAATCCTTGGAAACCCATGCGTGGTTCATTTTAATGAAGGTTAGATCATCCACATTTTGGGTTGACAGACGGGTCCTTTTTTCTGTCAGGATTGATCCAGCTGCACTGAAGACTCTTTCCGATAGCACACTTGCAGCTGGGCAAGCGAGCTCCTGTAAGGCATATTGGGCCAATTCAGGCCAGGTGTCCAGTTTAGCGGCCCAATAGTCAAAGGGAAATGACCTGTGTTGGAGAACATCGATATGGGAGGAAAAGTAGTTTGTAACCATAGTTGACAACTGCTGTCTCCTGTCACTTTCCATCGATGCAGTATTACCAGTTGTGTGAGCGGTATTTGAAAAATCAGTCCACAACATTGTCATGAAACCCCTGTCTCCAACGCCACTTCTGCTGTGTGCACCACAAACACCTCTGCCAAGCTGCCCCCGGCCCGTACGGCTCGTGTGAGAACCATCACCGCTGCTGTGTGCTGGGAATGCCTCAAGCAACCGATTTACCAGAGTTGCTTGTTTATTAGCCAATATTAGGTCAAGGTTCTCCTGTGGCATGATGTTTTGTAATTTGCCTTTATAGCGTGGATCCAGGATGCTGGCCAACCAGTAGTCGTCATCGTTCATCATTTTGGCAATGCGGGGGTCCCTTTTTAGGATCCGCAAGGCATAATCTGACATGTGGGCCAATGTTCCCGGTGTCAATGATGCACTGCGAGTGCTGGGTGGAGGAGCACTTTCTGGCAAATCCACATCCCTCCAGTCACGCACAAACCCTGTACCAGACCTTGCCACGCCAACATTTTCACTTGCCCCACGAGATGCATCCTCCTCCCCTAAGTAATCATCCCCATCATCCTCCTCCTCCTCCTCTTCTTCCTCCACCTCGTCCAGGAGAGGTCCCTGAGCAGACAATGGCTGAATGTCATCAAGGATTCCCTCCTCCTCTTCCTCCTCATCAACATTGGCTGCAGACGCCTGCTCCTTAAGGTGCGTCAAAGTTTGCATGAGCAGACGCATAAGTGGGATGCTCATGCTTAGGATGGCGTCGTCTGCGCTTACCAGCCATGTGCATTCCTCAAAACACTGAAGGACTTTACAAAGGTCTTTCAGCTTCGACCACTGCACACCTGTCAACTCCATGTCTGCTCTCAAAGTGCCTGGCGGTGTATCCTCCCACAAATGCATTATGGCCTGCCTCTGCTCGCACAGCCGCTCCACCATGTGCAGGGTGGAGTTCCACCTTGTTGCAATGTCGATAATGAGGCGATGGTTGGGAAGGTGGAGCAATCGCTGCAGCTTCTGCATACGAACGGAGTGTACAGGCGACCGGCGGATGTGCGCGCACAGTCTTCGCACCTTCTGGAGCAGGGCTGTTAACTCCGGATAATTTTTGAGGAAGCACTGCACCACCAGGTTCAAGGTGTGAGCCAAGCAAGGTATGTGGCTGAGTTTTGAAAGGGCTATGGCTGCCACAAAATTACGGCCGTTATCACTAACTACCTTGCCTGCCTCAAGATGTACACTGCCCAGCCATGACTCAGTTTGTCGCTTCAAGTACACGGCCAGCACCTCGGCGGTGTGTCTGTCGCCCAAACACATCATCTGCAACACAGCCTGCTGACGCTTTCCACTAGCTGCTCGATAGGGGGACACATCGTGTGCAACAGTGGCAGCTGCAGATGGAGTGCTCGTACGACTGTGCTCTGTGGACGAGCTGTCGCTTCTGGAGGAGGAGGAGGAGGAGGAGGGTCGAACGCCTACAGCCAACTGTTTCCTATACCGTGGGCTAGGCAGCACTGTCCCACCACCGCTGTCCCCTGTGGACCCTGCATCCACCACATTAACCCAGTGCGCAGTGATGGACACGTAACGGCCCTGGCCATGCCGACTGGACCATGCATCAGTTGTGAGGTGCACCTTTCCGCTCACTGACTGCTTGAGTGCATGGACAATGCGGTCTTTCACATGATGGTGGAGGGCTGGGATGGCTTTGCGAGAGAAGAAGTGGCGACTGGGTAGGTCATAGCGTGGTACTGCATAGGCCATGAGTTCGCGGAAAGCTGTGCTTTCCACCAACCGAAAGGGCATCATCTCAAACGAGATTAGTTTGGCAATGTGGGCGTTCAAACCCAGTGTACGCGGATGAGAGACTGAGTACTTTCTTGACCTACTCATAGTGTCTGGGAGGGTGAGCTGGACTTGAGAGCTGCATATGGTGGAAGTAGCGGTGGACAGGGCGGACTGAGAGAGGGTTGATGATGGTGATGGAGTTGGTGTTCTTTCTGATGGCCTAGAATCAGTCTTTCGTTGATATAACAGTGGGATTCCCTGACTGCTGTGGCCTTGCAACGACACCTCAACATTTGCTGCTGTGCTAACCGGTAGGCTTACAGTGGGGGAAACAATGTAGCGTTGCTGACTACCTTCGTTGTGATCAGTTGCACATGTGGCACTTGAGGTTTGGTGTTGTGTCCACGCTTGCAAGTGCATGCTGGTTAAATGTCTAAGCATGCAACTGGTATTCAAATTTTTCAGATTTTTCCCTCGGCTAAAGGTCTTTGCGCACTTCTTACAGATAACCTTGGCCTGATCATGAGGATTTTGTTCAAAAAAGTGCCACACTGCACTCTTCCTACTTTGGCAGACATTTTGCGGCCTAGCACGCTGTGATCTTTTGACCCTCTGGACAAGCTGTCCAGCAACTCTTTTGATGTTTGGAACCTGTCTTTGGAGTGCTCCGGGCCTGCCAGATAACAGCTGTTGCGATGTCGATGTCTGCTGTGGATGCTCCTCATCTGAGCTATTGGAAGCAGCACCCTCTTCCCCCAATGGATGCCAATCTGGGTCAACAACTGGGTCATCCATCACCTCCTCTTCTATGTCATGTGCACCTTTCTCTGTGTCACCGTGTATGGTGGTATAGTGTGCGGGAAGGGGCACCTGAGTCTCATCAGGGTCAAAATCTGGCTCTGTACACTGCGAGGACAATGTAGTGCTCTGAGTGAATGTACCAGCAGAATCATCCATCAGCGGCTGTGCATCAGTGCACTCCATGTCAGATTCATCTTGGCCTGGGTAATTCACCATTTCACTTGATAATCCAGGCATGGTATGTGAAAACAGCTCCATGGAGTAATCAGTAGTATGGCCTGCGTCATCCTTCAATCTTGGTTGGGGTGAAGGACACAAGGAAAGGTGTGGTTCATGAACATGAGCCTCCAATGACGACTCAGTGCTTTTACTTTTTACAACTGAAGAAGAGGAGGCGATAGAGCTGGAGGCTGAGTCAGCAATGTAAGACAAAACTTTTTCCTGATGCTCTGCCTTTAAAAGCGGTTTGCCAACTCCTAGAAAACTAAGCGTTCGAGTCCTTATGTAGCCAGACGATGACGCAGGGTCAGCACCTCCTGCATTCGGTCCTATTTTGCTCTTGCCACTACCATCAGATCCACCACCAACACCATCATTACCAGCTGCCAACCCCTGCCCAATTCCACGGCCTCTTCCACCAGCCTTCCTCATTTTTGGAAGAAATGTAGACAAAATCCAACAAACTATATAGTAATGTAAAACAAGGTACAAGGTGTCTATAGGACAGGGGAGTTTTAGAATTTCTGCACACACTTGTGGACAGTGGACACTTGTGGATTGTGTGCGGCCCACTGATATCTGAGCGCTATGTGACACGCTCGATGGCACAGCTGCCTGTGACCAAAGTGACGAGAGGATAATGGAGATTTTGAATCTCTGCGTACACTTTTGGACACTGGACACTTGTGGATTGTGTGCAGCCCACTGATATCTGAGCGCTATGTGACACGCTCGATGGCACAGCTGCCTGTGACCAAAGTGACGAGAGGATAATGGAGATTTTGAATCTCTGCGTACACTTTTGGACACTGGACACTTGTGGATTGTGTGCGGCCCACTGATATCTGAGCGCTATGTGACACGCTCGATGGCACAGCTGCCTGTGACCAAAGTGACGAGAGGATAATGGAGATTTTGAATCTCTGCGTACACTTTTGGACACTGGACACTTGTGGATTGTGTGCGGCCCACTGATATCTGAGCGCTATGTGACACGCTCGATGGCACAGCTGCCTGTGACCAAAGTGACGAGAGGATAATGGAGATTTTGAATCTCTGCGTACACTTTTGGACACTGGACACTTGTGGATTGTGTGCGGCCCACTGATATCTGAGCGCTATGTGACACGCTCGATGGCACAGCTGCCTGTGACCAAAGTGACGAGAGGATAATGGAGATTTTGAATCTCTGCGTACACTTTTGGACACTGGACACTTGTGGATTATGTGCGGCCCACTGATATCTGAGCGCTATGTGACACGCTCGATGGCACAGCTGCCTGTGACAAAAGTGACGAGAGGATAATGGAGATTTTGAATCTCTGCGTACACTTTTGGACACTGGACACTTGTGGATTGTGTGCGGCCCACTGATATCTGAGCGCTATGTGACACGCTCGATGGCACAGCTGCCTGTGACCAAAGTGACGAGAGGATAATGGAGATTTTGAATCTCTGCGTACACTTTTGGACACTGGACACTTGTGGATTGTGTGCGGCCCACTGATATCTGAGCGCTATGTGACACGCTCGATGGCACAGCTTCCTGTGACCAAAGTGACGAGAGGATAATGGAGATTTTGAATCTCTGCGTACACTTGTGGACAGTGGACACTTGTGGATTGTGTGCGGCCCACTGATATCTGAGCGCTATGTGACACGCTCGATGGCACAGCTGCCTGTGACCAAAGTGACGAGAGGATAATGGAGATTTTGAATCTCTGCGTACACTTGTGGACAGTGGACACTTGTGGATTGTGTGCGGCCCACTGATATCTGAGCGCTATGTGACACGCTCGATGGCACAGCTGCCTGTGACCAAAGTGACGAGAGGATAATGGAGATTTTGAATCTCTGCGTACACTTTTGGACACTGGACACTTGTGGATTGTGTGCGGCCCACTGATATCTGAGCGCTATGTGACACGCTCGATGGCACAGCTGCCTGTGACCAAAGTGACGAGAGGATAATGGAGATTTTGAATCTCTGCGTACACTTGTGGACAGTGGACACTTGTGGATTGTGTGCGGCCCACTGATATCTGAGCGCTATCTGACACGCTCGATGGCACAGCTGCCTGTGACCAAAGTGATGAGAGGATAATGGAGATTTTGAATCTCTGCGTACACTTGTGGACAGTGGACACTTGTGGATTGTGTGCGGCCCACTGATATCTGAGCGCTATGTGACACGCTTGATGGCACAGCTGCCTGTGACCAAAGTGACGAGAGGATAATGGAGATTTTGAATCTCTGCGTACACTTTTGGACACTGGACACTTGTGGATTGTGTGCGGCCCACTGATATCTGAGCGCTATGTGACACGCTCGATGGCACAGCTGCCTGTGACCAAAGTGACGAGAGGATAATGGAGATTTTGAATCTCTGCGTACACTTGTGGACAGTGGACACTTGTGGATTGTGTGCGGCCCACTGATATCTGAGCGCTATGTGACACGCTCGATGGCACAGCTGCCTGTGACCAAAGTGACGAGAGGATAATGGAGATTTTGAATCTCTGCGTACACTTGTGGACAGTGGACACTTGTGGATTGTGTGCGGCCCACTGATATCTGAGCGCTATGTGACACGCTCGATGGCACAGCTGCCTGTGACCAAAGTGACGAGAGGATAATGGAGATTTTGAATCTCTGCGTACACTTTTGGACACTGGACACTTGTGGATTGTGTGCGGCCCACTGATATCTGAGCGCTATGTGACACGCTCGATGGCACAGCTGCCTGTGACCAAAGTGACGAGAGGATAATGGAGATTTTGAATCTCTGCGTACACTTTTGGACACTGGACACTTGTGGATTGTGTGCGGCCCACTGATATCTGAGCGCTATGTGACACGCTCGATGGCACAGCTGCCTGTGACCAAAGTGACGAGAGGATAATGGAGATTTTGAATCTCTGCGTACACTTTTGGACACTGGACACTTGTGGATTGTGTGCGGCCCACTGATATCTGAGCGCTATGTGACACGCTCGATGGCACAGCTGCCTGTGACCAAAGTGACGAGAGGATAATGGAGATTTTGAATCTCTGCGTACACTTGTGGACAGTGGACACTTGTGGATTGTGTGCGGCCCACTGATATCTGAGCGCTATGTGACACGCTCGATGGCACAGCTGCCTGTGACCAAAGTGACGAGAGGATAATGGAGATTTTGAATCTCTGCGTACACTTGTGGACAGTGGACACTTGTGGATTGTGTGCGGCCCACTGATATCTGAGCGCTATGTGACACGCTCGATGGCACAGCTGCCTGTGACCAAAGTGACGAGAGGATAATGGAGATTTTGAATCTCTGCGTACACTTGTGGACAGTGGACACTTGTGGATTGTGTGCGGCCCACTGATATCTGAGCGCTATGTGACACGCTCGATGGCACAGCTGCCTGTGACCAAAGTGACGAGAGGATAATGGAGATTTTGAATCTCTGCGTACACTTTTGGACACTGGACACTTGTGGATTGTGTGTGGCCCACTGATATCTGAGCGCTATGTGACACGCTCGATGGCACAGCTGCCTGTGACCAAAGTGACGAGAGGATAATGGAGATTTTGAATCTCTGCGTACACTTTTGGACACTGGACACTTGTGGATTGTGTGCGGCCCACTGATATCTGAGCGCTATGTGACACGCTCGATGGCACAGCTGCCTGTGACCAAAGTGACGAGAGGATAATGGAGATTTTGAATCTCTGCGTACACTTGTGGACAGTGGACACTTGTGGATTGTGTGCGGCCCACTGATATCTGAGCGCTATGTGACACGCTCGATGGCACAGCTGCCTGTGACCAAAGTGACGAGAGGATAATGGAGATTTTGAATCTCTGCGTACACTTTTGGACACTGGACACTTGTGGATTGTGTGCGGCCCACTGATATCTGAGCGCTATGTGACACGCTCGATGGCACAGCTGCCTGTGACCAAAGTGACGAGAGGATAATGGAGATTTTGAATCTCTGCGTACACTTGTGGACAGTGGACACTTGTGGATTGTGTGCGGCCCACTGATATCTGAGCGCTATGTGACACGCTCGATGGCACAGCTGCCTGTGACCAAAGTGACGAGAGGATAATGGAGATTTTGAATCTCTGCGTATACTTTTGGACACTGGACACTTGTGGATTGTGTGCGGCCCACTGATATCTGAGCGCTATGTGACACGCTCGATGGCACAGCTGCCTGTGACCAAAGTGACGAGAGGATAATGGAGATTTTGAATCTCTGCGTACACTTGTGGACAGTGGACACTTGTGGATTGTGTGCGGCCCACTGATATCTGAGCGCTATGTGACACGCTCGATGGCACAGCTGCCTGTGACCAAAGTGACGAGAGGATAATGGAGATTTTGAATCTCTGCGTACACTTTTGGACACTGGACACTTGTGGATTGTGTGCGGCCCACTGATATCTGAGCGCTATGTGACACGCTCGATGGCACAGCTGCCTGTGACCAAAGTGACGAGAGGATAATGGAGATTTTGAATCTCTGCGTATACTTTTGGACACTGGACACTTGTGGATTGTGTGCGGCCCACTGATATCTGAGCGCTATGTGACACGCTCGATGGCACAGCTGCCTGTGACCAAAGTGACGAGAGGATAATGGAGATTTTGAATCTCTGCGTACACTTTTGGACACTGGACACTTGTGGATTGTGTGCGGCCCACTGATATCTGAGCGCTATGTGACACGCTCGATGGCACAGCTGCCTGTGACCAAAGTGACGAGAGGATAAGGGAGATTGGATTGCTTTTAAAAAAGCAGTTTGCGGAGCAGTGGGTAAACAGCATTGCCAGCATGTCAGGAAGCCTTAAAAGGCAGCCCAACAACCAACACCACTGATACACCACAATATAGCCTCCCCTTGCGCTGCACACACAGTGACTTGTGTGTTGTGCAGGCCAAATCGCTAGCAGCAGAAGCAGTTTTTTTGTCTTCTTCCCTGCCTAACGCTCTCCCTACAGAATCAGCAGCAACCTCTCCCTATACTAAGATCGGCAGAAGTAAGATGGCGGTCGGCGTGCACGCCCTTTTATACCCCCTGTGACGCCCACCAAAGCAAACCAATCACTTGCATGCCCTTTTGAAAGATGGTGGTGACCCGTGCCTATGTCATCACGTTGCCCACAGTGTCCGTGGATCCTGATTGGCTGAAAAAGAGCGCAAAACAAACTTTTGAAACGCGACTTTGGCGCGTAAGTCGCCGACCTCGTGGCCGACCTCATCCTAGGGTCGGGTTTCGTTTCATGAAACCCGACTTTGCCAAAAGTCGGCGACTTTTGAATTTTTTCGACCCGTTTCGCTCAACTCTAGTAATCAGTGATCCCCATCACTAACGTTGTTCAGCGGGTTATCTGCACCTGTAAGCGACAAACGCTGGCCTTTTCAGTGTAGCGCACATGCAGCCACGGATATGTAAGGGCATGACACCCCAGTTATTGGCCAATCTCATGTGCCAGAGCCTCACGTGTCCCTCTAGTAAGCCGGACTCGGACCGCGGGGCATGACGGAGTCTCGTTCGTTAACGGAATTAAGCTTGCAATGTGTGCACCTGTTCTGTAGCTGGCATGGTTGAGGTTTCCCAGGTGGAGTCGAATTTAACCGTAGGCTCCACTCCTGGTGGTGCCCTTCTGGACATTCCTTTAAGGTTCAGCTTTGCAACCATACTGCCCACGTAAAACAAACACTTTGCCTTCATGAACACTGTTTGGAGGGTCATGAATCGTAGGAATAACGCCGCCCAATCAGTTAACCTGCTAGAGAGATCCTTCGTTGCTCCCAAGCATGACATCACACTCCCTAGGAGGAAGGTAATGCCACTGTGGTGACCGTACTCCTGGGGGCGACACAAGTGCACTGATGCCCAGCCACTGCTCGATGAATCTGCTGGTACATTGACCCAGACCACTACATTCCCCTCGCACGCTACACGGCCTGAATCTGACCCTGATGAAACTCAGGTTACCCTTCCCATATACAGTTCCATCTTACACGGTGACAAAGAGGAAGCTGCAGATGAAAGTGCAGGTTCAGCCCACCCGCCATCAGACACACCACCGTACTATCAGGGGCCCTGTGCCAGTGCCGTCGCCAACGAGTGGGCCCCCCCTGCTTGCTCAGGATCACAGCACTTGCAAGGTTGAAATACTGTGCAGTGAGATGGAAGATGGGGACGACGAGGAGTCCAGACTAGTACAGGGATTCCCTAGCGAGGAGACTTATTTGATTGTTTTCAATGTTGGGACATCAGGGGGTTGATGAAGGAAGGATTCCGAAACGCGCGTCGGGGAACGTGTGATAGGAACGTGGTGACCCTTATAGGTAAAGGTTCTATCTATGGCATACCTCTGTATATGTAAAAAGCTGTAATTCTTTAATGAAAAGGTGGCACTGGTTGCTTCACATATTGTGCATGATTTTATTGCACAGGCACTCTGCACTTTACTTTGGATATATGGAAGCTTTGTGAATATACACAATTGATGTTTAAAAGCATATGTGTTCATGTGTTTTTTCTTTCTAAAATATTTTTTCTTATATATGATTCACTGTGTGACAATTTTGCACATTGCACATTGCACTTTTTTTGTTATTTATTTTTTATGTATTATAATGATTTTTATGTAATCTTTGCACCTTTTTTACAATCCTTTTCAAATTGTTATTCTATAACATGTGGGGTAAGCATATCTGATATATATATAAATTGGGTCTCATTATTTTACAATTTTGTGGAAACTGTTCCTATACGTGCACTCTTTTTGGTTTTGATTGGTTTTAATGTAACCACCTGTATAAATAAAATAAAATATAATTTAATAAATACACCCTGTCTGGTTCTTCATGGTTAAGAGGTCCTTTGATTGGTTGGTTGGTGCGTTTTAATATATGAGATGTGAATATACGATTAGTAAGATCAAACTTGAAATGTGAGAAACTAATAATGTTTGATCATATCAGTCACATGTAATGTTATTTCTCTTTGCTAAAATAATAAAAAGATGTTTAAAGCAAATGGAAAAAAAAATGTTAAATTATAGGTAGTCTGTTAACTTGTTCTGCAACGTTTAAGAATCAGTGCCTCCCATATTGGGAAGTTTAGTTTAAAAATTGTTTACCTGTTAAAATCCATTTTAAAAAATTTTGTATGTTCCTTATGTAACACCTTTGTTTCACTTGCAGCCCGTGGATGTGCTTTGCTTAATGGGGGGGTATGTGGTGCCCCTGAGGGTTCAGTCGCCACAGAGGTACTGCACCTCCTCCTGAGGTGTGGTACCTCACTATCCAGGTAAGGTGGAGACACCTGACCACACTCCCAACACTCACATCCCACACGCACACCAGTAGTGTAGCAGAGCAACCTTGGTGGCTCCCTGCTTGGAACACGAAGAGTGCTGGGAGGTGGGTGGAGCTTAGACTGCACAAGAGAGCTGGAGAATATTGAGAATATTAGGAAAAGGTCAGTCTGTGAGAGAAGATCCCCTGAGAGGGATGGATTGAAGGAAGTGCTGCAGCAGACTCCTGTGACCTGGAGATGCTGGCACAGGAAAGAGCCATAGAAAGCCTGATTCTTCAGAGGGAAGATAGTTTAGTACAGAACGTAAGGAGAAGAAGAGGACTAAGGACTAGGGTCAGAGCAGAGCCCTTCCTCAAGTTTGAAGCGCATGGCTGGGGTCCGGTCCCCGAGGTTGTATGGATACTGATGTTCCTGCTGCAGAAACCGGAGGAATAGAAGTCGTCACCACTTTATTCCCATCTAAGACTTGAGGGCACAACAGCAACGTGGGTAAGCCGGGACATGATAGCAAGGAGTCCCCGAAGCAGGCTACAGCTGTCTGCCATACAAGTAAAGTTCTAAGTAACATCAAGAAGGAGGAACTTGAGTTTAATACGCAACGACAAGTACTTCAGTTTAGGCGCTAGTGTGGAGACGTTCAGAGAAGGCACATGTTGGAGGAGTGCTGGAAAGGTGTACTTTACCTAGCCTGGGAGTTGGCTGAGCCCCTAACCTGGAGGACACGGCGCCGAAGTGGGCATCTGTGTGCACCAGACTGTGAGTAAAAGCCTTGGAACTACATGCCCTGGTGCCCTCCACTTATTCTTGCGCCTTACAACCAGCTCTGCTACATCTACGTCTTTACACCATCTCCCCATTTACCAAACTCATCTACACTGCCCTGGGACTACAGCTCCACCTGTGGGGAGCTTCAACATCATTGCTGCACCACACCATCTGCCCCAGAGAAGCAACCCTGCAGCGCTGGTCAAACTGACCAGAAACCACAGGTGGCGTCACGAATCATCTCAACAACTTTATCCCCATCACACTACCCCTTTTACATTGACCGCCTGAGTCCACGGACCAGGTCACCGCCACTGTGACATCTCCCATTGTTATCGACGGGCCCGGCACCAAGTACCCCACGGCCTCTGGGGGCGAGCCGCTAACATACTGTAAGGAGGCTGTGTAGGGTGCCATTATAGCCATTATAGTCTATTGGGAGCTGTGTGGGGGTACTAACATACTGTAAGTAGGCTGTGTGGTGGTACCAATATAGTCTATTGGAAGCTGTGTGGGGAGACTAACACACTGTATGAAGGGCTCTGGGGGAAACCATTATACTTTATTGGGGGAACCATCATAAAATGTGGTGGACTGTGTGGTTGACCTCAGTGATGAGCAAGCGTACTAGGATAAGGTGTTATCTGAGCATGCTCGTGTCCTAATTGAGTATTTTTGGTGTGCTCGGAAAAAATGCTTGAGTTCCCATGCCTGTATGTCTCGTGGCTGTTCGACAGCTGCACTACATAACAAACAGGCAAGACATGCAGCGGCAGCAACTGAAGCATTTTTTTCGACCACACCAAAATACTCGATTAGGACACGAGCATATTCGGAAAACATTTTATCAGACCACGCTCGCTCTTCACTTGTCACCATCATACTGTGTGATGGATTGAGGAGAGACCATCTCAAAATGTGGTGGGGCTGTGAGGGGGTCCATCTTACTGTGTAGATGTAGGAATGTGTGAACATCATTCTGTGTGAGGAAATTTTGGGGGGGTTTACACACTATGGGGGTCATTGAGGGTATCATAACTTGGGAAAACACTAAGGCTAAGTGCACGCGTACCGGAACTCTCGCGGAAATTACCGCGAGAATTCCGGAATTCCATTCCGCGGGAAAATTGCATTTTAAATTCCCGCCATTTTCCCACGGAAAAACTAGCATTTTGCAAGCGTATTTAGCTTGCAAAATGCTAGTGTTTTCCAAGCGATCTGTAGCATCGCTTGGAGAACTGATTGACAGGTTGGTCACACTCGTCAAACATAGTGTTTGACGAGTGTGACCAACTTTTTACTACTGAGGCCGCCTATGCAGCATCAGTAGTAAAAGATAGAATGTAAAAAAAAATAAAAAATGGTGTTATTCTTACCTTCCAACGTCCCGCGCATCCGTTCCCAGTAATCCTTTGCGAAAATGCCTGCGATGACGTCCGTTCTCGCGGGATCGCGATGTCTCGCGGTAATTTGCGATGACGTCGCGCGGATGACCGCGAGACTTCGCGATCCCGCGAGAACGGACGCCATCGCGGGCATTTTCGCAAAGGCTTATGGGAACGGGAGCGTGGAGAGAAGCGGAAAGGCTGTGTGGGACGTCGGAGGGTGAGAATAACAATATTTTTTATTTTAAATTCTATTTTTTACAGGGATATGGTACCCAAAGCCCGGAGGACAGTCTCCTCTCCTCCGGACCGTGGGTACCATCCGCAATTGTTCTGCTTACTTTCCACATGGTGTGCACAGCCACATGCGGGAAGTAAGCGGAACAATGCATTCCTATGGGTGCGGGATCGCCGCGATTCCGCAAACTAATGAGCATGCTGCGTTTTTTACCGCGATGCGATTCCGCCGCGGTAAAAACCGCAGCATTAGCACAGCATTGCGGAATCCCATAGGAATGCATGGGATGCTTATTTTTCGTGTTTTCGCGGCAAAATTGCGCGGTTAAAACCGCCGCGGAAACGCGAAAAAAACGCCACGTGTGAACTCAGCCTAAAGGGCTTCAGTAGAGGCAAAATAACTGTGTACGGGCCACAATAAATATCCCTCTCTGTGCCTTAAAAAGTTGGGAAGTTCTATGGAGCCCTGTGATATCTCTGTACACCCCTGCTCATTGCATTTTAATTGCATTTTTGCAGCTGCTGTTTTTGCCTCTATTTGGTATGTCATGTTTTAAATAAAGGTGCTTTGTTTTTGATACCTCTGTTTTTTGGCTTTGACAAAACTTTATTGATATAGATAGTCATGTTCGGATTACAGGCCCTTTTATTGCGCTCTCGCAGCACACATGCCTTTTTTACCTGTGGTTTTTCTTCATCTAATGCAATCGTATGGCAAAAATCAGTATATATAACTTCTTATGTTTGCAAGAGAAATTGACATGTTCCGGATTTGAAGTCCAAAGTCCAAAAAAGCACAGTGGGCTTGAATTTTTTATCAATCCCATCCACATTGTAGGAACTGTAAGACGCTGCATTTTTTGTGCAGTGAAAATACGCAGCGTCAAAATCCCACCAAAAAACTAATCTTGTGAAATTAATCATATATTGCACTATTATTAATATTATTATTAAATCGTATATAGCGGTATTATTGCAAACATAGGTCTGGTAACAAATCTTGATTTCCTCCAGGTGGGGTAATATTAATAATATAGACCCCAATTTGGGGAAGGGGCAGGAGCAGCATAGGAATGTGTGCTTTGAAATGCCAGTGCCGAATTTTAGTCCCAGTCCATTATCGCTTGGGCTAATACACAATTGTATGGAGGATCAACCAATCCAAAAGCATGTTGAAAGGTTCCAGATTTATGTAGAATATCTTGTTAAAATCTCATCAAGTTAACTTGTACTAGGCATCATGTGAAGATCCCAGATAGTGGCCATACACATTGGTATAACACTGATCAAACCATATAATTTAAAGAAAAACATTTAGGTGAAATTTACCAGTTAGTAATCCTTGTATATGTCTGTAACAGATCCTGGATCGAAGGTGACCATGGTTAAAATGTTTGTCAGATAGTCGCTAGTCCATGAAAGATCACTCCTTAAAGAACATTGCTGACCGCTTATGGCTGATTTGAGCAACTGTAACACCCCAGAGGGATGAAAACATGTGTGACTCACCTACACCTTATTTCTGATTCCTAAAAGTTCACTCTAGTTTTTAAAATCTGCCGGGATTTACAGACACATCCATACAAATTTATACACTCTTCAAGAAACCAACAATCTGGTCCTTTTTTATTTAATGGGCCTTTAAAAGCCTAATCAAAGGCAGGTCCAGTTTATGCAAGGCTGGTGTCTGTACTGACATTATTCACCAGAAGACAGTCTGATAAACATCATTCCCACCACAAGTCTGCGTTGGCTTTGATCTAGGAAAAGATATGCAGTCTATTTCATTGAAAAAGATGCTTCTGGCTCCCAGGCTCCCTCTATGACATAATTGGTAGCTTCTCTAAGATTTTGTGGCCTTAAAGCAGCTGTAAATTTCATGTAACTGGTCTTTGAACGGAAAAGTTAGAAACCTCGAAACGCGTAAAAATCCTTTAGGCTGAGAGCATGTTTATATTCCAGATGCCTAAGCTGAGAACAAGAATTTACCCAAAGTCCTACTGCATAACATTAGGAGAATGATTTAGTAACAAGGGCATAAAGTGAATCTGCCATCACATTTCACATTAGAAATGGCTTTCAATACTAAATAAACATCTTGAACCTGACGCTGCTGGTGTACTTACTTTGAAAATCATGGTCACAATGGAAATAGAATCCTAATATTAAAATACACATTTTAATATTGGGCAAAAAACTTTCAACAGATTATATAGCCTTGTTTGACATTTTCAAAGTAGATAAATTAGCATCATCAAGTGCAAGCAACCGATTTAATAATGAATACAGTTTATAAGGAGAAAATTGGTGACGGATCCTTTTTACGGAACTTATTTATTTGTTTTTAACTCTTTTTATTCTGCAAATCGTATGCCACTTAAAGCAAATCTCTCAGCAGGATTTCACCTCCCAAAGTATATATATATATTCATGCATGTATCTCTATGAAAGACAAAACCAGTGATATCGTTACATGGCCAGTCCGTTCCTCCATTTCTGAGAAATCAGCATATGAGTTGATATTCAAATGAGGCTGAAGAGCTATTGTAGATTTGAAGCCTAAGTCACCTCAGCTCTATCCACACCCAGTGCCACCTCCTCCTGTTTGATTGACAGCTTCTTTGTCTAAAGTCACACAACATAGAGTTGGTCAGTCAAGAAGGAGGAGGCAGGACTTGTTGGGGAATAGAGCTGGAGTGACAGAGGCTTCAGAGCTACAAATAGAAGTCCAGCCTCATATGCATTTCAAGTCAAACACTGATATCTCAGAAACCTGTCTTTGAAAGTGTCACATCCACCTATAAATAGTTTGGAGGGGGGAAAGCTTAAATCGAATTGAGTCCTTTCAAATTTCAGGTGATTAGATTTTATATCTATGTATATGTCTCCTATAATATTAAGAAAATACAAATAATACAAAATTGCCTGCCTGAAGCATTTTCAACGTAAGAGTGCCCATGTACAATAGATTAATTTGAACCCTCTGAGTTTGGCTTTCCTGGATGACCATTTGATGTGTGTGTGGGCATCCTTACTTTTCCAGGCACTTTGAACTTAAACGCCTGCTCCTTCTGATCTCGGGATGATAATCAGCTGTAAGTGGTGTCTGGGACCGTTAGCTTTTACCTTGATGAATGTTTGATCAACAGCTAAGGGTCTGTTCACATGTCCATTAACCCTCCATGTTAAACAGATCCAGTAAATGAAAAAACTGATCTATGGAAAACAAAAACAAGAAGGGCCAAATTTTTAATGGATACACTAACATTTTATATTTTAGAACTTCTATACAAATTGGATAACTATCAGCTGCGATCGCTTGGCTGAAAACTATCGCACCAGAATCCAGAACATTGTGTTCCGATAAAAAGAAGATAATGTAACTCCTTTAATAGCAGTAGAAAGGGAAAGTGGATGACTTATCAATAATAACCAATATAGTTCCTTAAAGGGAGTTCAAAAAAGCTATCGTCAGATATATTTTATTTATTTAAGCTTTATTTGGTGATCAAAATTCTATTTTTTTTTATGCTGATTTAATCAATATCGCTAAGGCTGTGTTCACACGCAGGGTTTTTGAGGCGTTTTTTCTGCACAGAATTGACACAAAAAAGCTAGAGAATTCTTATGCCAGCAAAGTCAATGAGAATCCTGAAGTGCTGTGCACATGATCAGTGTTTTTTTTTTCAAAGTTTTGTGCTGCTTTTAAATCCGCAGAATGTCTGTTCTTTGTGCGTTTCTGCAGTGTTTTCATCCATTAACTTCAACTGAGTCAGTCAAATGCAGCAAAAACGCAGGTATAAAAATGTTTACAGATTTGCTGAGTTTTAGCTTGTGTTTTTACGGACTTCCTATATCGGATGTTTCTCGTGCTGACATCTGTGTGACAGTGAGAGAAGCAATTGTGGCTGTGATCGGCGGTAAGATTGTTACTGCCGGTCAGAGCGCTGCGGGGTCATGCTGTCAGTGGTCAGTGTGAGCCCACAGCTGTGACTGTAACCCGTAGTAAAAAACTTGCCGCCGATTACAGGTGTCGGCTGATGAGAGACTACTACTCTACCGCAGGTACAACCATATCCCTTACCTATCCGCTGTAATCCATACTGTCCCACGATGATTCGGATCACTTGTAGAGCTGTCACATCAGCTGATGCGACTCCTCTACCCGGCAGCCAGCTACACACTGATAGTAGCGTGTAATCACTCCTGTGTCAGTGTACAGTGCTGAGCTGCGGTGAGAAAGTTCACTGAAGTTCATCAGTTGATAAGCCTCTGTGATCTTGCTTATGACACCACCGCTGCATGAGAAAGTTCTCAAGCAGCAGCGGTGGCATCAGTGAGTTCATTGAGGTTCATCAGCTGATGAACTCTGGTGAACTCACCGCAGCTCAGCACTGCACACTGACACATGAGTGATTACCTCATGTGTCAGTGTGAGCCTCCTGTCCTTGAGAGCAGTCACATGTGACTTAATTTCGGACAGGTGGATATATGGTTGTTTTTGTTTTTATTTTATTTTATTTTTACAGAGGACAAAGTCATCGGAGATTAGGTGTTAAGGTGAGTATAATGTGGTTTTTATTTTTAAATAAATGTGTAAAATGTGTGGTCATTTATTTCAAATAAAGGACTTTATTCTGGGTGTTTTTTATTTACAATTTGAATATCGGGCCAGTAATGGGAGGTGTCTTATAGATGCCTCTCAATTACTAACCCCTGTTCTTCATGTCAGCTACAAATACAAGGCTGACATGAACCCCCCAACTATCACCGCACTTGCTGCCGCATCAGGGAAAGTGGGAAGTGCGAGGCGAATCACCAGATTTAGCACATCTTACTGATACGCCATTTCTGGGGCGGCATATAGCTGATGTTTTTAATCTTGGAGGCAGCCAATAACCATGGCCCTTTCCTAGGTTATTATTATTATCAGCCCACAGCCATCTGTTTATCCTTTGTTGGTTAGAATTTATAGTGGTATCCTACATCAATTTTGTTTGGGGGCGGTCCCCCTTTAAACAAGCCAGTAAAGGCTAAGAAAATAGCTGTGAGCTGATATTAATAGCCTGGGAACCTTGAGGCTATGTGCCCACGATCTGGAAGTAGCAGCGTTTTGGATGCAGCATCTTTTTGCTGCGCCCAAAACACTTTGTTCTATTGAATGCAGGTAAATCCACAAGTGTTAACTGAACCATGCAGATTTACTGGAATCAATGCATTCTATGGATTAAATTTCTGTTGCAGACACTAATGTCTCTGAAAGAGAAATTGACATGGTGCTGTCCTGTCAGTTTCTGCAGATTCTTTTGCAAGTGCACATAGGGGACATTTTCTAGAAATCCCATCCACTATACTGTAACATCTAGCTGCTGCATTTTTGACGCTGCATAAATATGCAGAGCCAAAACTGCAGCAAATCCTGAACGTGGGCACAAGTAAATTTCCAGAATAGGATGTATTGGAGGTGTAAATCTGCATTGTTCAATGAATATATGTGGATTTAACAGCATGATTGAATGCAGCGAAAATATGCTACATCCAAAGTGCTGCCATTTCCTGATCGTAGGCATGTACCCTTGTTGTTTAGTTACAGCCTATGTAGGTTCATTCTGTTAACGCTCCTACATAAGCTGGTGACATGGGTCATTGCTTTAACCCACTTCATTACTAAACCTAGGGCTTGGTGTCAGGAACAGCTGCTGACACCAACCCCTAATCCCATTACCCAGATGCGACTGCACCAGGGCATCGAGAAGAGCCGGGGCTGAGTGCCAGAATTGGTGCTTCAAATATGAAGTGCGATTTCTGGGGCAGCTGAGGGCTGGTATTTTTAGCCTGGGACAGGGCAAATAAGCATGAAAAAGAAGGTTTGAACAAGGAAATCCATCAAAAAACTTTTTTTTCTTTTTTGAAATATCTTTATTTAGCTCCATAAAGCATTCATTGTGGCACAAGAACACATAAAAAAGCATCAAAAACACATAAAGAACACGCATATTTTCTGTTGCGTTTTTGCTGCCAACAAATTCCTAGTGACGCAGAAACGTTGCAGAAATTTCTGCAACCAAAAACTCAACGTGGGCACATAGCCTAAGGCTATGTGCACAGAGATTGTTAAAGCATTTAAAAACTTCAAGTTTTTCAAGGAGAAATTGCTTTAGAAAGTGCTCTTTTTTAGTGGCGATATTAGAGGGGCTTTTTTCCCAGGAGCATTTTTGCAGTTAATATTTTGTGCATATTCCATCAGGATCCACTTCAAAGATGTGACATACATTTTTTCCATCAGGCCTTTTTTAAAACCTCTTCCGGAAAAAAAAAAACACTCAATGGCTATATGTACAAGTCATCTCTCTCAGACGGATTCTGCCAGGAATTCGCGTGAAAAAGCCCTGCAAAGGTGCCCGATGAAAACAGTGCACAACAATGTTAGAACAACATTGTGCACATGGTCAGTCTAATGTCACTTCTTTTAATTGCTTCAGGGTTCGTAAAACACAGAAGTAGCTCGAAGAAGTGACATGCTTCTCATAGCTGAAGCCACCTGCTCTCTAGATTTGAGAGTATAGTGAAAGCTACAAGAATGATGGTAAAACTGCCAGAGAGGCCACCTCAAGAAAATAACCCGAAGCAGCTGTGCCTGTTAAAACTCGCCAGCTGCATCGCCGTCTAAATGACATTGGGTGGACAAACTCCAAAACTTCTAACATGAACAGTAGAGTTTTTGAAGAGGTTTTTAAAGGAGGATTTTTGAGCGCCTCAAACAATGTGTAAACCCCTGAGGAAGCTAATGCGAAACGCGCATCGGAGTACTGGGCAATTTGGTCTGTTACTTTGGAACGTTGACTATGGTGACTGCTGGTGGGTAAGGGGTCCCTGAACTACTTCCCTTTATTATAAATGACGGTTTCTTTTGTGTTATCAATTGTTATTTGGCTATTGTTTTCTAATATTTGGATACTTTTTATGGGGTCATTTAATGAAACAAAGTGTTTATAATTCCCTCTAGACAATTACTTCTTTGATTCCCTGAACATATTTAACATCCTGTGCAGGGATTTTCTCCCCTCCCCCTCTTGTTTTCGTTTGTGAAGTCATTATGTTTAAATATTTATTTCATATTTGATTTGTCATTAAGTGATTCACCTCTGACTACAATGTCTGTTTTTTTTCCCGGGTTTTATAGGGTTATCAATTTCCTTTTGTTTTTGTGTATTGTAACTGTTAAAATTTTATGCATTTTGGATAAATATTTTTTTGATATTTTTTATTTGAATACATTTTGATGAGTTGTTTTTAAGCTCATATCTGTTTTTTTTTACCTCTATCAAAGTGTATTATTATTATTATTAGCTTATGGTAGTATGGGTTTTTAGATCCAGTTTTGGGTTATAATTATGTTTACACTTAGCCTAATAGAGATTCATGCAGTAGGTCTAATAATATTGTATGTAATATGATATATTGGCCAGCAGGTGGTAGTGTTGCATGCTTGCACAGATACTAATATATACCAAAGAAATTCACTGAACTCAACAAAAGAGATATTTTGCAATCCAATTGTGAATTTATTCAGAGTGTCCAATCCAATAAAAATGTGCCAACAACAAAACTTGTACAAAAATACCCGACGTTTCGATCCTCCCTGATCTTATTCATGGGGTACACTACAACAAAAGAAAACAATAAATATATACAAATTTATACATAATCAGGATCGGCAGTTGGAAAGTATGCACTCAAGGATTTAAATATATGAAAAAAAGGGAAGGGAGAAAACAGATAAATGTAAAATCTGCAGAGTTTCATTGATTCATTTTTTGCCAGCAAAATATATAATGATGGCTACAGGAGATTCCAAGAAACAGGAGACTTGAATGTTTTACCTTAGTACATAGAATAACGAATTTACGGCACATTGGAAAGGATAACAGATCCCCTTACGGTGGTCCCAGGCACTACTGGTGGAAATATATAACCTCAATTCAGAATCAAAAGGGAGAGGCATACCTGATAAGTATGTTTGTAGTTGTATTATTGCCGCTAGATAGACATAACCATGGGTGGTCCTAATTAGAGGAAGACAGGTGTATTTTAATGGTGATGTCACTTTGCATAGATTCTGGGGTATAGGGATACCATAGGAGCAAATGTACCTTATAAGTAGAATGTTTGGGCCTGAAGTTGTAATGGCTATCGCATAGTGTGATCTGCCTGTAGATAAAATAGCACGTCATAACGCTGGTGTGCCTGCTTCTACTATTCAGGTGCTGGGTGTAATACTGTTTAATATTACCTGTGGGATCCTCCATACAGAGTATATGAGGTATAGTGAAAGCGGTAATCAGAGAATGCTATCCACCTAAAATTGAATGATATAACATGAGGAAGGTGTCCCGCAAATCATGGGTGCAGTGACTGAAATCAGTATGGTACAGGTTACCTATTAAATCTATTACCTGTGGGGTCCTCCATATAAGGTATGAGGAACAAAGTAAGGGAGGCAATCAAATATTGCTATCCACCTAAAAGCAAATATCATACCATAAGTGAGGATCCACAAGTCCTGTTTAAGGTGCCTAGGATTAGTGCAGCGCAGTACAGCGCAAGTTACCTGGGGATTTGAGAGGGATCTGAGGGGTAGAGACGGCGCTCCTGCACCCTGTCCTGGCTGCAGTGTGAGGCTGTACCGGTCTGGGGTATGGCGGGGCGTTTTATGCACAGCGCTGTGCACAGCCGGACCGGAAGTGCATCAGCTGGCCCGGAAGTGACACAGCGCTGTGGAGAGAGTGAAACCGTGCTTGCGCGGTGATAGGAGAGCCTGCCCCACAATGTCAGTGTGACTGCGCATGCGTGATTAATGCACGGGCAGTGGTAGATAGGCAGCAATGTCATAACAAGGAGGGGGCGTCCCCAAAGTATCCAGGTCCAAAATAGCAGCGTTGTTGCTAAGTATAGAGTAGCATGTCTTAAAATATAGACAGCGGCTGGTGTAGAGAGCAGGGTTAAATGAAAAAAAAGAAAAAAAGGGGGGGGAATATAAAAGCGAAACAAAATAAATAAATGGAGATAAAAAGAGGAGTCCCTGATCAAGCTGAAAGAGCTTAAAGAAATGCTGCAAATGACATGGTAATAAATGGAAAATGAAAATAAAGATCAAAATGAAAAATAGTAAAAATAAAAAAAAAATAATAGAAATAAATTAAACTGGTATGAAAAAATGATGAAAAATAAAAAATAATAAAAAATAAATAAAAATTAAGATAAAATGAAAAGAATGGATTTTTGACATAAGGGGATGGTAGGTATGGACAAACGGGACTCTTTCAGGTTTAGAAATGCTTAATTCAGTAGTTGAAGGGTTATGGATTCGTGATCTCTCCTGTTGGAGGAGCCGGATGCGATAGTGTCTTTCTTTGAATTTAGATGATATCTCATCCAGACGGGTAGAGCGTACTTCTGGGTCACACTCTATTCTAGAAACACGTGTGAACTGGGACCTTGGAAGGCTATTTTTAATAGCTTTGGAATGAATGCTTGAATAGTGTAGCAGACTGTTACAGTCCGTGGGTTTCGTGTAGAGGTCAGTGGTGAGATTACCAGAAGAGTCCTTTTGTACCATAGTATCTAGAAATGGTATGCACTTACTGTCATAGTGGATGGTGAACTGAAGGTCAGCATCCAATGAGTTTAAGTAGGTAAAGAAGGAATCCAGAGACTTGGGGGGGCCTAGCCAGATGAAGAAAATATCATCAATATAATGATGGTAACAAGAGATGAAATCCTTGAAGGCTACGGTTGGGTAAATGAAGTTCTCCTCGAAGGAGTGCATGAAAGCATTGGCATAGGCCGGTGCTACGTTAGAGCCCATTGCGGTCCGCCGTAGCTGAACATAGTATGTATCCTCAAATAAGAAAAAATTTTCATGGAGGACTAACTTGAGGAGATCTAAGCAAAATTGGATTGAATCTCTGGACATATCGGAGGTTTCTAGCAGTAATTTGGTAGCTTGCACCCCTTTGGTATGAGAAACGGAAGTATAGAGGCTGTTAACATCCAGCATAACCAGTAAGCTATCCGGGGTTGTGGTTTTAAGGTTTTGAATGACTCGCAAGAAGTGTCCTGTATCCAGTAAAAATGAGGGCGTAGTCTTGACTAAATTTTGCTTAGATCTCCTCAAGTTAGTACTCCATGAAAATTTTTTCTTATTTGAGGATACATACTTTGTTCAGCTACGGGGGACCGCAATGGGCTCTAACGTATCATCGGCCTATGCCAATGCTTTCATGCACTCCTTCGAGGAGAACTTCATTTACCCAACCGTAGCCTTCAAGGATTTCATCTCTTATTACCATCGTTATATTGATGATATTTTCTTTATCTGGCTAGGCCCCCCCAAGTCTCTGGATTCCTTCTTTACCTACTTAAACTCATTGGATGCTGACCTTCAGTTCACCATTCACTAGATGTCATCTAAATTCAAAGAAAGACACTATCCTACCCGGCTCCTCCAACAGGAGAGATCACAAATCCATAATCCTTCAACTACTGAATTAAGCATTTCTAAACCTGAAAGAGTCCCGTTTGTCCATACCTACCATCCCCTTATGTCAAAAAACCATTTGCTTATTCGCAAACACTGGCCATTACTGTCAAGGGCTTATCCCAAGATAGAAGCGTTCGCTACACCGGCCCTCATGTGTAGTAGGAGAGCCCCAAACATCAAGGATAAACTTGTCCGGGCAGATATTGGTAGCAAACATCCCGGGCCTATACAACGACAACTTGCCACACGCCGTAAAGGCACCTTTCCTTGCCTGAATTGTGCCTCTTGTTCCAATATCATCAAGTCAGAAACTGTCACTCACTCGCATACAGGTAAATCGTTTCCTATTAAAGGATTCTATACCTGTGACTCCAATTTTGTGATTTATGTCATAAAATGCCCTTGTGGGCTCCTGTACGTGGGTGAGACCACGCAGCATGTTAGGGACAGAATCGCGAGCCACAAATCCACGATTAGATGTGGCAAGACCTGGTTGCCCATTCCAGACCACTTTATTAAACACAAACACTCAGTGGCGCAGCTAAAATAACAAGTGATTGAGCAGGTACGCAAACCCAGAAGGGGCGGCAATCATATAAAGATATTAAAACGTAGAGAGACCTATTGGATCCATAAATTGGATACATTGTCGCCAAAGGGCCTCAACAGGGAAATAGATTGGCTCCTATGATTAATATTTCACTTTTTACTTCCAGACACGCTGAGAGCCATCCATAACCGGTAAGTTTCTTCTTTTGCAAATTTTGAATTCTTTATTTTTTATTTTAATTTTTAATTTTTATTTTTTTCATTCTTTTCATATTATCTTAATTTTTATTTATTTTTTATTATTTTTTATTTTTCATCATTTTTTCATACCACTTGAATTTATTTCTATTATTTTTTTTCTTTATTTTTGTACCCCATGAATAAGATCCGGTAGGATCGAAACATAGTAACATAGTAACATAGTTATTAAGGTTGAAGGGAGACTTTAAGTCCGTCTAGTTCAACCCATATCCTATCCTAACCTGCTCTAACATGTTGATCCAGAGGAAGGCAAAAAAAAACCATGTGGCAAACAGTAAGCTTCACATTGGGGAAAAAAATTCCTTCCCGACTCCACATACGGCAATCAGACTAGCGCCCTGAATCAACGCAATATTAAGGAAACTAATGTATATAACCTGTAATATTATAGTTTTCAAGAAAGGCATCCAGTCCCTTCTTAAATTTTAGTAGGGAATCACTCATTACATCATATGGCAGAGAGTTCCATAGTCTCACTGCTCTTACAGTAAAGAATCCGCGTCTGTGAGTATGCTTAAACCTTCTTTCCTCCAGACGTAGAGGATGCCCCCTTGTCCCCGTCACAGGTCTAAGAGTTTTGATCATTAGAAAGGTCTTTGTACTGTCCCCGCATATATTTATACATTGTAATAAGATCACCCCTAAGCCTTCGATTCTCCAGACTAAATAACCCCAAGTGTAATAACCTGTCTTGGTATTGCAGACCCCCTAGTTCCCTAATAACCTTGGTCGCTCTTCTCTGCACCCGCTCCAGTTCAGCTATGTCTTTCTTATACACCGGAGACCAGAACTGTATGCAGTATTCTAAGTGTGGTCGCACTAGTGACTTATATAGAGGTAAAATTATTTTCTCCTCATGAGCATCTATGCCTCTTTTAATGCATCCCATTATTTTATTTGCCTTTGCAGCAGCTGCCTGACACTGGCCACTAAATGTGAGTTTGTCGTTCACCCATACACCCAGGTCTTTTTCAGTGACAATTTTGCCCAGTGTTTTACAATTAAGCACATAATTATACATCTTGTTCGTTCTATCCAAGTGCATGACCTTACATTTATCCCCATTAAAGCTCATTTGCCATTTATCAGCCCAAGCTTCTAGTTTACATAAATCCTCCTGTAATATAAAATTGTCCTCCTCTGTATTGATTACCCTGCAGAGTTTAGTGTCATCTGCAAATATTGAAATTCTACTCTCTATGCCCCCTACAAGGTCATTAATATGTTAAAAAGAAGCCGGTATTTTTGTACAAGTTTTGTTGTTGGCACATTTTTATTTGATTGGACACTCTGAATAAATTCACAATTGGATTGCAAAATATCTCTTTTGCTGAGTGCAGTGAATTTCTTTGGTATATATATTTGGGGCCCTAGTTAGTCCGATTCACTAGCACCTATCTTTTTGGACCCTGAGTGCGCACAATACTAGCTCTGCACAGATACTAAGGCTATGTGCCCATGTAGCGTTTTAAAACGCACAGTGAAAACCGGACTCCTTCCCAAAAATCACACGTTTTTTTCCGCGTGATTTCACCGCGATTTTACCGCGATTCTGTTCACGATTTTGCCGTGATTTTCTCAAGCACTTTCCAAGCAATCTGTAGCATCGCTTGGAAAGTGATTGACAGGTTGGTCACACTCGTCAAACATAGTGTTTGACAAGTGTGACCAGCTTTTTACTGTTGAGGCCGCCTATGTGGCATCAATAGTAAAAGATAGAATGTTAAAAATGATAAAAAAATAAAAAATCGGGGTATATTTACCTTCCGACGTCCCGCGCTGACATCCCGGGCCTCAGCGTTCCCAGTAATGCCTTGCGAGACCTGTGATGACGTTGGTCTCGCGTTACTATAGCAATCTCACGAGACCGCTAGAGTCACGCGAGACTACGTCATCACAGGGCCTTGCCGCAAGGCATTACTGGGAACGCTTAGGTCGGGAATGCAGTGCGGGACGTCGGAAGGTAAATATACCCCGACTTTTTATTTTTTATTCTTTTTTTTTACAGGGGTATGGTACCCAGGGCCTGGATGACAGTCTCCTCTCCTCCACACCGTGGGTACCAACCGCACATGAGACGCTTAACTTCCCGCATGGTGGGCATAGCCACATGCGGGAAGTAAGCAATTCTCATGCATTCCTATGGGTGCGGAATAGCGGCAATTCTTTGCGATTCCGCACAAAAGAATGATCATGCTGCGATTTTTTTCCGCGATGCGATTCCGCCGCGGAAAAAAGCGCAGCATTAGCACAGCATGTGCGGAATGCCATAGGAATGCATGGGGTGTGTTCTGTACATGATTTTTAAACGTTTTCGCAGCATTTTCGCGCCAAAAATCGCGGCAAAAACGCTTAAAAATCGCATCGTGGGCACACAGCCTAAGGCATATTTGGAAGTTTTTTTATGTGATTGATATAATGTAACTGTTTTATATTTTTCAGTAAAGGGAAAGTCAATTATAATTCTGCCCTGTGTAAATTATGCAACTTATTTCAAGGTCTGAAACATTAGAATCTATGGCCTAATAGAAATGTGAATATTTTCTACATTACTCCAGCAATATAGCAATGTCCTAAAATCTTGAGATTTTGCTGCAGCACAAAGTTAGCCTAGATCATCCATGAAACACTTGGATGATGCCAAAGCCTGCTATTGTCAGGTGTCTGCTTTGGTCCCATTATATAGTTACTGATGATGATGTAGAAGACACCTGTTGTTTGCAGCGATAAACTTTCATAGCTTAGAAATAGAACCATGGTCAGTCTATCCAAACATATAAAATTGTATAAGATCCTGGCATTCATCATTGGAGATGTGACTTCTCACTATCGCCAGGCCATGGCTGCCTACATGCAGGTCAAATGAGGACATTTTCTAGTTGAATCCACTAATATGATCTCCTTTATCTTCTCTGACTCATAATGAAGCTTCTGGGATGATTTACACTTAAACATGATCCAGTCTCGGGTCATACTCTTTGTGACCATCAGTAGCATTAAACCGCAATACAGAAGATTTTCATCTAAAACTTAAATATTACTAGCTTGGCCCATGTGAAATTCTCGCTCATTGGTAGTCGGAGGTGCAGGTAATTTCAGAAAAAGCAAGCTGGTCAAATGTAAATGTATTTCATCAGCTGATGAACACAGAAAGGTATTTATATATGTAGTACAATAATTTGTTTCGATAAGTAGATGCCAAAAAATGTTTTCCGGTTGAGATGTCACCTGCAGGTCATTGTATCTTTCTGCAGGTTTATGAAAATAAATGTTTAAACTGTATGTAGTGATAAAATCGTAAATGTGTGGTTTATTTGGCTGTTTTCATGCTGAAGGGAGCAAGTTTACCTTTCAAATAGTGTACCGTGTGTGTGTGTGTGGGGTGAAGTAATCCCCGAAAAAGCAGTGCATGTTTACAAATGTGTTGGTAGTGTGCTTTGGGGTACTGTGGTGCCACCTGCAGGTCATTTTTCCTTACTGCAGGTTTATGAAAATTAATGTTTAAACTGTATTTTGTGATCAAATCGTGGATGTGTGGTTTGTTTGGCTATTTTCTTGCTGAAGGGGGCAAGTTTACCTTTAATGGTGTATCATTTGTGTGTGTGGGTGCAGTACGAACGGGGATACAAATGAATCACCGAAAAACAGTATTTAGAAATAATAGAATAGATATTCATCTCATTAAGCGATGGCATGTATGATCACTTTATGTAGGGTTGGGATCCAAATTTTGTACTAAAGTTTTCCTAGCTGCCATGAAGGATGGATGTGGTGTAGCGTGCTGTAGAAAATTATTTCTACTCTAATAATCAAATATAACAAATGTATAGTCAGGTTATCGCATGCTATGGCCATTTCTACCATGTGAGGCTATGATCTAAACGGCAGTAAGGGCATTTGATGAGGAGTTGCAGACCTCACAAGTGAATACAGGAGTTATGGAACGCAATCAGAGGCAGAATACACAATGACATATAGTCACTTACTGGTGATGAGTGGAGTCCTTGTAGAGAAAACAAGATCGTACGAATGGATGGAAGACCAGGAAAGTCAAGTTAAAAAAAACTTTTTAAGATTTTATTTATTCTATAATTAATTTGTTTAAATAACTACATTTTTCTAAAACAAAAAAAAAACAACACACATCTTAGGTACAAAATAAGGTAGCCAAACGAGTGGTAAAAGTCTCCAACAAGTAACCAAAAATGTATGGCCCCGGTGTTCACTCTTATACAGTACATGTTAGGCTATGTGCACAGAAGTAAAAAACTTGTAGAAAAATCCACTGCCAAAACAGTTTTGGCAGGAAAAAATGCTGCTTAAAATACATGTGTTTTTGCCACATTTTGTTCACATTTACATGATTGGGTGAAAAACGTGGCAAAAACACTGAAAAAGTTCACATGCTGCAGATTTAATGGTTCAAATCTAGAAGGAAAAATAAGCAGAATGTGCAAGAGATTTCAGAAAATCCCATTCGCTTTGCTGATACTGTAAAGTGCTGCATTTTTATGTGCAAAAGTCCCCACAAAAATGCAATGTGTGAGCAAACCCATAGAGGTGAGGAATGATGCCTTTAATGCTTAAAGTTTATTTATCTCACAATTAGTAAGAAAAGACTTATACATTCCTATACCAGATGTGGGGAACCTTTTTTTCTTCCAAGGCCCATTTGCATGTTTATGACATAAGCTTAAAAATGATCCTGCTATATTGGTCATGGTCAAACAATTAACTCACCCCTCATATGATGGCTGCTATTTGGTGAGGAGTGTGATATTATGTGATATTGATGATGATGTTGCT
Organism: Dendrobates tinctorius; assembly: GCF_039654945.1. Taxonomy (NCBI): domain Eukaryota; kingdom Metazoa; phylum Chordata; class Amphibia; order Anura; family Dendrobatidae; genus Dendrobates; species Dendrobates tinctorius. Next base: position 35,416,045 of record NW_027361733.1, read on the forward strand.
ACTCATAACTGCTTTTCTAGGTTAGCTTTCCATCAGTCTGGAGTGCAGGCAACTCATTGCAATGATAATTTTTGTAAACAACTGATCATCTGAATACAGATATATACACTCACTGGCCACTTTATTAGGTACACCATGCTAGTAAGGGGTTGGACCCCCTTTTGCCTTCAGAACTGCCTCAATTCTTCGTGGCAGAGATTCAACAAGGTGCTGGAAGCATTCCTCAGAGATTTTGGACCATATTGACATGATGGCATCACACAGTTGGCGCAGATTTGTCGGCTGCACATCCCTGATGCGAATCTCCCGTTCCACCACATCCCAAAGATGCTCTATTGGATTGAGATCTGGTGACTGAGGAGGCCATTTGAGTACAGTAAACTCATTGTCATGTTCAAGAAACCAATCTGTTATGATTCGAGCTTTATGACATGGCGCATTATCCTGCTGAAAGTAGCCATCAGATGTTGGGTACATTGTGGTCATAAAGGGATGGACATGGTCAGCAACAATACTCAGGTAGGCTGTGGCGTTGCAACGATGCTCAATTGGTACCAAGGGGCCCAAAGAGTGCCCAGAAAAAATTCCCCACACCATGACACCACCACCACCAGCCTGAACCGTTGATACAAGGCAGGATGGATCCATGCTTTCATGTTGTTTACGCCAAATTCTGACCCGACCATCCGAATGTCGCAGCAGAAATCGAGACTCATCAGACCAGGCAACGTTTTTCCAATCTTCTACTGTCCAATTTCGATGAGCTTGTGCAAATTGTAGCCTCAGTTTCCTGTTCTTAGCTGAGAGGAGTGGTACCCAGTGTGGTCTTCTGCTGCTGTAGCCCATCTGCCTCAAAGTTCGACGCACTGTGCGTTCAGAGATGCTCTTCTGCCTACCTTGGTTGTAACGGGTGGCAATTTGAGTCACTGTTGCCTTTCTATCAGCTCGAACCAGTCTGCCCATTCTCCTCTGACCTCTGGCATCAACATGGCATTTCCGGCCACAGAACTGCCGCTCACTGGATTTTTTTTCTTTTTCGGACCATTCTCTGTAAACCCTAGAGATGGTTGTGCGTGAAAATCCCAGTAGATCAGCAGTTTCTGAAATTCTCAGACCAGCCCTTCTGGCACCAACAATCATGCCATGTTCAAAGGCACTCAAATCACCTTTCTTCCCCATACTGATGCTCGGTTTGAACTGCAGGAGATTGTCTTGACCATGTCTACATGCCTAAATGCACTGAGTTGCCGCCATGTGATTGGCTGATTAGAAATTAAGTCTTAACACACAGTTGGACAGGTGTACCTAATAAAGTGGCCAGTGAGTGTATAACACTGCATGTCTCCTCAAAGTGGAAAATGCCTAACTTCTCACAAAATGTTTATAGAACTCAAGCAGTGAGAGGTGTGCTGTATACATCACATAGGATATACCGAGACTGCTGTATACATCACATAAATGTCATACAATGCCCTGGGACTGTGGGCACTAACCAGAACCTAGGGGCGTCTTAGTTTATCCTTGTCCTCTGGATTACTCCTGGAGGTGGAGATGCCGGGTTCACATGTTTTGCTATGCTCCTATATCAACCCTTATCTGTCCCCTACCTCACCCAGGGAGGTGGGAAGCCAAAGTGTATAGGATAACACTACCCAGACAAACAGGGGAAGATGAACAGGAATAAATGAAAACACCAATCATACAAAATACACTCACCAAACAACAGAGTGGAACACAGGAGAGTAAAAGGAAGGGGAAACTAAACAGGAGAGGATGAGGATGTGCACACAAACAAAACTCCAAGCAACAATCTCCTGAACAAATCTCCAAACGCCAACTCCAACCACGAACTATACCTCCAATTCCAACCAGGCGGTAAGAACTAACTAAGTCCCACCCTCACACCTTAAATTGTTGGTGTGCAATTTTTCATCCTTCTGCCAAATATTTTAACTTTTTTTGCAATAAAGGAATTTGTTTTATATTTACCAGAATCGGAAGCTGGATTTTTCCTTCTTCTCCAGTAAGAAAAAGCACTGGCAATTCCTAAGTGCCAAAGGTGAGCATATATAGCAGAGGGATGTGCCGAACAATGAACAGCTGAGACAATTCAGGTAGGCAAGCTCCAGGAGCTACAACTGAACAGATTAACCCTCGCACTGCCAAAAAGGCAAAAATCTGCATGGTTTAATAAGATTCTGAAGTACTTGTAACCAGTGCAGGAGTTCATGAAACCAGACACTGCAATCTTCTGGCTCCTCTGTCACAGTATGACCGTAACAATAGGAGACACTGAGACTGCGGTATGTATATATCACATTTGAGACACTGGGACTGTTGTATGTACATCACATAGGGGAAACTGGGACTGCTGTATGTATCACATAAGAGACAGCGAGACTGATGTTTATATGTCACATAGATCACTGTTATGAATGAGTCGCCGAGGAGGAAAAACAAAAACAAGCTAAGCCACAGAAAACCAGAGAGGTTGGTAACTAAGCGGATTGCAGACCACTGATCCTATCCACACAACTAGCAGTAGCCATGGAGCGTACCTTTGATGATCCTAGACACCTCGTCACAGCCGGAGAACTAAATAAGCCTAAAGCAAGAAAAGGGGAAATCTAAACTGCCCCAGAGCAGACCCCAAAGCTATAGACAGCCCCCAAACATGTATTGTCGGTGAGACAAGATGAAAACACAAACACAGATAGAAAAATAGGCTGAGCAAATGATGGGGCCCACACTAACTAGAAAGGACAGGAAAGGAAAGATGCTGTCTGCAATCACGCACAAAACCCTGCCAAAAATGTCCAACACTTTCTGATAACAAAAACCCTGAAGTCGCTAGACTTCAATTCCCTATATCAGCACTCTGGTATATTCTGAAGACAGAGCAAAAAGAGACCAATCTGATCAGGGACAAAAAGCAAACTGGCATAAACAGAGACATAAGAATAGAAATTCGGCACAGCCCCAGCAGGGGTTGGCTGACAACAAAAACTGAGTAAACCAGAACAAATCTCAAAAAATAGCAGAGCACACTTAGCTTGAGAAGGCAGGAACAGAACTGGAAACCAGAACCTCAGGGCAGGAAAAAATCACCAGCACAAAATTAGGGAGTCGGCTGTCTGAAATCTAATCAGAGACTCCTGATGTCCACTCACAGTCCTCCTCCTCAGGTGGCAGGTCTCTGCCATTTAGATCAGCTTCATTACCTACTGTCACCACTAGAGGGAGCCCGGATGGAGAACTCAAGACTCCTCTGTCAACACAGCCAGCTCCACCACCCTCACCAGAAGCCAGAGGTAAACCAGAAAATGAGTTCACAGCAGTACCCCCCCTTGAGGAGGGATCACTGAACCCTCATCCACGCCACCAGGCCGATCAGGATGGGCCCGGTGAAAAGCACGAACCAATCTATCGGCATGAATGTCAGAGGCAGAGACCCAAGAATTGTCCTCCTAGCCATAACCCTTCCACTTGACCAAATTCTGGAGTCTCCGTCTAGCCAGACGAGAATCCAGTATTTTCTCTACCTCATATTCCACATTACCTTCAACCAACACAGAATCAGAAGGTGCCGCCACAGGAACCACTGGCTCAACAAACCTCTTCAACAGAGACTTATGAAACACATTATGGATCTTAAACGTAACTGGAAGAGCCAATCGAAAAGAATCCGGGTTAAGAATCTCCAAAATCCTATAAGGTCCAATAAATCTTGGCTTGAACTTTGGAGAAGGTGACGCAACCTTCATAGAGATATTTTTTGACGACAACTAAACCATATCACCCACTTTAAACCGGGGACCAATAGTCCTATGCCGGTTGAAAAACCGCTGGGCCTTTTCTTGAGAGAGGGACAACTTATCCACCACTTGGTCCCAAATCTGCTCCATTCTCTCTACCACAGTGTCAACACCTGGGCAGGCTGAAGATTCCACTTGCCCTGAAGAAAATCGAGGATGAAACCCAAAGTTACAGAAAAAGGGCGACATCAATGTGGCAGAACTAGCTCTATTATTTAGGGCGAATTCGGCCAAGGGCAAAAATGAGACCCAATCATCCTGATCAGCAGATATAAAACATCTCAAATAGGACTCCAAAGTCTGGTTTGTTCTCTCAGTCTGCCCATTGGTCTGTGGGTGAAACGCAGAGGAGAAGGATAATTGAATTCCCAGCTTGGAACAAAAAGCCTTCCAAAATCTGGGGACAAACTGGACTCCTCTGTCTGACACAATGTTCTCAGGAATCCCATGCAACCGAACCACCTGTTGTAAAAACAAGGGCACCAACTCTGAGGAAGATGGCAGCTTTGGGTGTGGTACAAGATGCACCATCTTAGAAAATCTATCACAAATCACCCAGATAACAGTCATTCTCTGAGAGACAGGAAGATCAGAAATAAAATCCATTGAGATATGGGTCCATGGCCTCTTGGGCACCAGCAAGGGCATCAACAACCCACTAGAACGAGAACAGGGTTTAGACTGGGAACAAGTCCTACAAGACTGCACAAAATTCCTGACATCATGAGATAAGGTGGGCCACCAAAAAGACCGACTCACCAAATCTCTGATACCAAAAATACCTGGATGACCAGACAATGCGGAGCAATGAACTTCAGACATCACTCTCTTCCTCCACTGGTCAGGAACATACAATTTTCCCATAGGACAACGCTCAGGTTTGTCCTCCTGAAATTCTTCCAGGGCACGTCTCAAATCGGGTGAGATGGCAGAAAGAACGACCCCCTCACCTAGGATGGTAGTAGGTTTGCTCACAATAGGAGAATCAGCAAAGAAACTCCTAGAAAGGGCATCTGCCTTAACATTCTTAGTGCCCGGAAGAAAGGAGACCACAAAATCAAAACGCGTGAAAAACAAGGCCCACCTAGCCTGTCTAGGATTCAAGCGTTTGGCCGACTCCAGGTAAATCAAATTCTTGTGATCAGTGAGAACCACGACTTGATGTCTAGCTCCCTCCAACCAATGTCTACACTCCTCGAATGCCCACTTCATGGCCAACAATTCCCAATTCCCCACATCATAGTTGCGTTCAGATGGGGAGAACCTACGGGAAAAGAAGGCACAGGGATTCATTTTAGAAGTCACCGGATCTTTTTGGGACAAAACAGCTCCTGCAAAAATCTCCGAAGCATCTACCTCTACCTGAAATGGAAGTGAGACATCAGGTTGCCGTAAAACAAGAGCAGAAGTGAACCTCCGCTTCATCTCCTGAAATGCCAAAACAGCCTCTGGAGACCAATTCAGCACATCAGCGCCCTTCTTGGTCAGATCACTCAGTGGTTTGGCAATACCAGTAAAATTAGCTATAAATTTACGATAAAAATTAGCAAAACCCACAAATTTCTGGAGAGCTTTCAAAGAAGTGGGCTGAACCCAATCATAAATGGCCTGTACCTTGGCCGGGTCTATTTCAATAGTTGACGGAGACAAAATTAGTCCCAAAAATGAAATCCTCTGTACACCAAAAAGGCATTTCGATCCCATAACATACAGGGAATTCTCCCTCAAAATCCGGAACACAGTCCAAACATGTTCCACATGAGAATCCCAATCACTGGAAAAGATCTGAATATCATCCATATAGATGATCAAAAACTTATCCACAAAGTCCAGGAAAATATCATTCATGAAGGATTGGAAGACAGAAGGGGCATTAGTGAGCCCAAAAGGCATCACCAGGTACTCAAAATGTCCCTCCGGAGTATTAAACGCCATCTTCCATTCATCCCCATGCTTGATGCGAATAAGATTATATGCCCCCCTGAGGTCAAGCTTAGTAAACCAGCAGGCACCTTTAACTCTGGAGAATAAATCAGAAATCAGGGGTAACGGATACTGATATTTAACCGTAATCTTGTTAAGGGAATGATAGTCAATACAAGGCCTTAATGAACCATCTTTCTTAGCCACGAAAAAAACCAAGCACCTAAGGGTGAAGAGGATGGTCTAATATGACCCTTCTCCAGCGACTCCTTAATATAAGATCGCATAGCCTCGTGTTCAGGTACAGATAAGTTGAAAAGCAGACCTTTGGGAAATTTACACCCAGGCCTCAACTCAATTGCACAGTCATAACTCCTATAAGGAGGCAGGGATGCAGACTTGCTCTCACTAAATACATCATAAAAATCAGCCATATAGTCAGGAACATCATGAGACTGGGGAGAGGTGGAGAAAACAGGAGTGTCACCAAGAGCACACCGACAGCCCCAACTCACCACAGACACAGATTTCCAATCCAAAACTGGATTATGGATTTGCAACCAGGGAAAACCCAGAACAATAGTATCATGAAAATTATGCAGTACCAAAAATCTACAATTTTCTTGGTGGTCTGGGGCGACCCGCATTATCACCTGGGTCCAAAACTGAGGTTTATTCTCCGCCCAAGGAGTAGCATCAATACCCCTCAAAGGAATAGGCGTCCGCCGAGGTATCATGAGAAAACCACAACGTTTAGCAAAATCCAAATCCATCAGATTCAAAGCCGCTCCTGAATCCAAAAAAGCCTTGGTGGAAAATGTGGATAAGGAGCAGATCAGAGTAATTGCCAAAAGAAACTTAGGTTGTACGCCACCCACAGCAAATGTGTGTGCAAAACGTTTCTCTCTTTTAGGGCAGACAGAAATAATATGAGAGGCATCTCCACAGAAAAAACACAGCTTATTACGCCTTCTATACTCCTGATGTTGCACCCTAGACAAAATTCTATCACATTGCATAGGTTCAGACATCTGTTGAAAAGGTGGCAGCACCTCTCGTATAGTTTTACGTTCATGTAAACGCCGATCAACTTGAATGGCTAATGACATAGAATCGTCAAGACCAGAGGGAACAGGAAATCCCACCATAATATCTTTTACGGTTTCTGATAAACCCTTGCGTAAGAGAGCTGCCAAGGCACCATCATTCCATGTAGTAAGGACCGCCCACTTTTGGAATTTTTAACAGTATAACTCTGCAGAATCCTGACCCTGGTTCAATGCCAATACGGCTTTCTCAGCTTGATCAATAGCATTAGGTTCATCATACAACAATCCCAAGGCTTGAAAACATGCATCCACATTAGTCAGAATAGGATTTTCAGGTGTCAAAGAAAAAGCCCAATCCTGGGGAACGCCGCGCAGCAAGGAGATGACAATTTTAACCTGCAGCGCAGAGCTCCCCGATGAGTTAGGCTTCAAGGCAAGAAATAATTTACAATTATTCTTAAAATTCAAAAATTTAGACCGATCCCCAGAAAACACATCAGGAGTAGGGATTTTTGGTTCAACAGCATGTGATTGAGCGAGATAGGCGGAAATTCCCCGCACTTCAGCAGCGAGCTGCTCCACACGATCAGACAATTGCTTAATCTCCATTAAGGAAAAAATCCTCCTACGGCCCCAAAGAAAAAGAGGAAAAAATACATATAAAAAAAAATTCTGACCCTTTTTTTTTTTTTCCCCTGCTTTTGAGTACCTTAGAATCTGCGGTATGGCCGGTGATTCTTTTATGATTGAGTCACCGAGGAGAAAAACGAAAAACAAGCTAAGCCACAGAAAACCAGAGAGGTTGGTAACTAAGCGGATTGCAGACCACTGATCCTATCCACACAACTAGCAGTAGCCGAGGAGCGTACCTACGATGATCCTAGATGCCTCGTCACAGCCGGAGAACTAAACAACCCTAAAGCAAGAAAAGGAAGAAAAGGGGAACTGCTGTCCAACACTTTCTGATAACAAAAACCCTGAAGTCGCTAGACTTCAATTCCCTATATTAGCACTCTGGTATATTCTGAAGACAGAGCAAAAAGAGACCAATCTGATCAGGGACAAAAAGCAAACTGGCATAAACAGAGACATAAGAATGGAAATTCAGCACAGCCCCAGCAGGAGCTGGCTGACCACAAAAACTGAGTAAACCAGACCAAATCTCATGTGGAAAAAATAGCAGAGTACACTTAGCTTGAGAAGGCAGGAACAGAACTGGAAACCAAAACCTCAGGGCAGGAAAAAATCACCAGCACAAAATTAGGGAGTCGGCTGTCTTAAATCCAGTCAGAGACTCCTGATGTCCACTCACAGTCCTCCTCCTCAGGTGGCAGGTCTCTGCCATTTAGATCAGCTTCATTGCCTGCTGTCTTCACTAGAGGGACCCCGGATAGAGAACTCACAGCCAGCTCCACCACCCTCACCAGAAGCCAGAGGTAAACCAGAAAATGAGTTCACAACAGATCACACTGGGACTGCTGCATACATCACATCGTGACTGCTGTTTACATCACATAGGAGACACTGAGACTGCTGTATATATATCACATAGGAGACACTGGGGTCGGTGAATATACATCACACAGGAGACACGGGGACTGGTGCATATACATCATATTGGAGACACTGGAACTGCTGCATAAACATCACATAGGAGACTTTGGGACTGCTGTATACATTACACAGGATACACAAAGACTGCTGTATGTATCACATAGGCAAAACCAAGAATGTTGTGTATACATCACATAGGAGATACTGGGATTGCTGTACACATCAAATAGGAGACACTGAGACTTTTATATATATACATCACATAGGAGAATCTGGGGCTGTTGTATATACATCACAAAGGAGACATGGAGGGTGTTGCATATACATCTCGTAGGAGACACTGGGACTGGTGTATATACAGTACATCACATAGGAAACACAGAGACTGGTGAACTTACATTGCATAGGAGACACTGGGATTGCTATATATACACATCACATGGGAGACACTGAGACTGGTGTACATACATCACATAGAAGACACTGAGGCTGATGTATATACATCACATAGGAGACACTGGGGCTGGTACATATACATCATGTAAGACACTGAACTAGTGTATGTCACAATCCATGTTTGGATCTGTGGCAGATCTGGGCTCACATATAACCTTTTTTTTTTCAAGCCTCTGGCTTAAATGTTAGTTTTTGCCCCCGGTGGCCGCCAGTATTATTACAACCTTGGTTGCTTCTAATGGGTTGCCCCCGGTGGCCACCGGGGTTACTACATGTGTAAATTAGCCAGCAGGTGTTAACCCTCCCCTCCTTTCTATAAAAGGGTGTCAGGTGCTCTGGAGCACTGTTGGTGATACTGGTCATTTCCTAACCAACTTTGGAGGAGAGAGGAGCTATTGGGAGCAGTGCTTTGCAGCTCATCCAGAGCTTTGGTGTTTCAGCTGCTCAGTTGGAAGCTGTATCTTGGTGCCGTACTCTGTTGCCTCAGGAGCATTGGCAACAGAGAAAGCTAAGTTGCTTGTTTGTTATATTAGTACAGCGGTGGGACCAGTGTCCACCCTAGCCAGTTCCCTAGTAAGGGATAGGTGCAGGGCTAGTGAGGGATTCAGGTATCCTGGTCGGCGACAGGTGAAGAGCCTGTATAAGGAATGCTAGGATTGTTCAGGGACACAGCCTCAGGAGAGTGCAGGAGGTGTCCACGTTCCCGTTCCCTATTGTAGGGCCCACCGTTGTAACTGTGTCCCCGGTGTTCCCTTGCTTGTCTTGTCATTTTAGTTACAGACCTGTTGGTCGCGTCACACAGGACAAGTCACTACGTGACAGTGTATATACATCACATAGGAAACACTGGGGCTGGTTAATATACATCACAAAGGAGACACAGTTGCTGAAGCACCTGTATCACATAGGAGACATTGGGACTGCTGTATATATTTAACACGAGAGACACTAGGACTGGTGCACATACATCACAATAGAGACACTGGGAATGGTGCATATACAGGTGTATCTCACAAAATTAGGATATCATCAAAAAGTTTATTTCAGTTTCCACAATCAGTGATGGTTTGGGGAGCTATGTCATCTGCTGATATAGGTAAACTGTGTTTTATCAAGACCAAAGTCAACACAGCCCTTTACCAGGAAATTTTAGAGCACTTCATGCTTCCCTCTGCCGACAAGCTTTTTGGAGATGGAAATTTAATTCTCCAGCAGGACTTAGCACCTGTACACATTGCCAAAAGTATCAATTCCTGGTTTAAAAACAACAGTATCACTGTGCTTGATTAGCCAGCAAACTCATCTGACCTTAACCCCATAGAGAATCTATGGGGTATTGTCAAGAGGAAGATGACAGAAACCAGACCCAACAATGCAGAAGAGCTGAAGGCTGCTATCAAAGCAACCTGGGCTACCATAACACCTCAGCAGTGCAACAGACTGATCGCCTCCATGCCACGCCGCATTGATGCAGTAATTGAGGCAAAAGGAGCCCCGACCAAGTATTGAGTGCATTTACTGAACATACATTTCAGTAAGCCAACGTTTTGGATTTTAAATCATTTTTTCAAGCTGGTGTTATAAAGTATCCTACTTTACTGACATAATGACTTTTGAGTTTTCACTGGCTGTAAGCCATAATCATCAACTTTAACAGAAATAAACACTTGAAACACATCACTCTGTTTGTAGTGACTCTATATAATATATGAGTTTCACTTTTTGTATTGAATAATTGAAATAAATTAACTTTTGATGATATTCTAATTTTGTGAGAAGCACTTGTACATCGCATTGGGGAGAATAGTACAGGTGTATATAAATCACAAAGGATACACCAAGACTGATGTTTACATCCCATTGGCTACACCGAGACTGCTGTATATACAGTTGTGGCCAAAAGTATTGACACCCCTGCAATTCTGTCAGATAATACTCAGTTTCTTCCTGAAAATGATTGCAAACACAAATTTATTGGTATTATTATCTTCATTTTATTTGTCTTAAATGAAAAAACACAAAAAGAATTGTCCTAAAGCCAAATTGGATATAATTCCACACCAAACATAAAAAAGAGGGTGGACAAAAGTATTGGCACTGTTCGAAAAATCATGTGATGCTTCTCTAATTTGTGTAATCAACAGCACCTGTAACTTACCTGTGGCACCTAACAGGTGTTGGCAATAACTAAATCACACTTGCAGCCAGTTGACATGGATTAAAGTTGACTCAACCTCTGCCCTGTGTCCTTGTGTGTACCACATTGAGCATGGAGAAAAGAAAGAAGACCAAAAAACTGTCTGAGGACTTGAGAAACCAAATTGTGAGGAAGCATGAGCAATCTCAAGGCTACAAGTCCATCTCCAAAGAACTGAATGTTCCTGTGTCTACCGTGCGCAGTGTCATCATGAAGTTTAAAGCCCATGGCACTGTGGCTAACCTCCCTAGATGTGGACGGAAAAGAAAAATTGACAAGAGATTTCAACGCAAGATTGTGCGGATGTTGGATAAAGAACCTCGACTAACATCCAAACAAGTTCAAGCTACCCTGCAGTCCAAGGGTACAACAGTGTCAACCCGTACTATCCGTCGGCATCTGAATGAAAAGGGACTGTATGGTAGGAGACCCAGGAAGACCCCACTTCTTACCCCGAGACATAAAAAAGCCAGGCTGGAGTTTGCCAAAACTTACCTGAAAAAGCCTAAAATGTTTTGGAAGAATGTTCTCTGGTCAGATGAGACACAAGTAGAGCTTTTTGGGCAAAGGCATCAACATAGAGTTTACAGGAGAAAAAAAGAGGCATTCAAAGAAAAAAACTCGGTCCCTACAGTCAAACATGGCGGAGGTTCCCTGATGTTTTGGGATTGCTTTGCTGCCTCTGGCACTGGACTGCTTGACCGTGTGCATGGCATTATGAAGTCAGAAGACTACCAACTAATTTTGCAGCATAATGTAGGGTCCAGTGTGAGAAAGCTGGGTCTCCCTCTGAGGTCATGGGTCTTCCAGCAGGACAATGACCCAAAACACACTTCAAAAAGCACTAGAAAATGGTTTGAGAAAAAGCACTGGAGACTTCTAAGGTAGCCAGCAATGAGTCCAGACCTGAATCCCATAGAACACCTGTGGAGAGATCTAAAAATGGCAGTTTGGAGAAGGCACCCTTCTAATATCAGGGACCTGGAGCAGTTTGCCAAAGAAGAATGGTCTAAAATTCCAGCAGAGCATTGTAAGAAACTCATTGATGGTTACCGGAAGCGGTTGGTCGCAGTTATTTTGGCTAAAGGTTGTGCAACCAAGTATTAGGCTGAGGGTGCCAATACTTTTGTCTGGCCCATTTTTGGAGTTTTGTGTGAAATGATCAATGTTTTGCTTTTTGCTTCATTCTCTTTTGCGTTTTTTTTCATTTAAGACAAATTAAATGAAGATAATAATACCAAAGAATTTGTGTTTGCAATCATTTTCAGGAAGAAGCTGAGTATTATCTGACAGAATTGCAGGGGTGTCAATACTTTGGGCCACAACTGTACATCCCATGGGGAACACTGACTGCATTATATAGTTCACAAAGGAGATACTGGGACTGCAATATACATCACATGGGAGAAACTGAGACTGCTGTTTATGCCTCACATAGGACAGTGGTCCTCAACCTTTCTGACCTTTAGAGCCACATTCAGCTTAGAGAGAGGGTCATGAGCCACATTCAGCTTAGAGAGATCCAGCTATCCAGAAATCCAGCTCCCACCCCCTTCAAAGTAGTGTCAATCAAAGCACCCGTTACAGGTATAATGATAACCAAAGTTTTTCCACAAAAATCACTCCAAAACAGTACAGCGAGATCCAGGGGTTCCCACAATACCCCCATTTAGCATTCTCCCATCAAACACTCCCAACACACTGTCACATCCAGCTATGAGCACCTCCTCTAACAGTTACTACCATCCTCCAGGGTACCATTCCTAAAACATCTTTATCCCCTAAGAACAGTAAATGTGTGTAACGACTCCTGGAGTGGACCCTCTGGGTTGTGATACCAGCCCACCCTGGGCGAGCTGACCTAGTGAGGACCACACAGGGAGTGTCAGGGGCAGACGCAGAGGGATAAAGTACCACAACTGCTGAAGCCAGGTGTGGCTGGATAGAAGGAGTCACGAGAGAGCGTGTCTAGCAGGGTGAAAACAGGGGCACACAGGGTACAGGAGTGTGTAAAGCGTGTACACCGGGTTCGCAGGGTACCGGATTGTGCTGAGCGTGCACACGGGGCACACTCGGTACAAGAGTTTGTGGCACGCGTGCGCACCCTACGGGACCCCAGCACCGGCCGCGAGACTGGAAGTGAAGATGTCAGGCGGCGTGCACCAGCTCCAGAGGTGCGCGCTGAGAGCGGCGTAACAATGTGCATCCAGATCTGCACTTCTGTGCAGGGCTACTCACAAAATTCACCATTTTGAGATGTACTCTTCATACCTGTTTACTAGACCTGGACCTAATGCACCAGTCGCCAGCCACAATTCATGGGACCGCAAGCCACATGTGGCTTCCGAGCAACAGGTTGGGGACCCCTGACATACAGTAGGAGATACTGGGCTGTTGTATATACATCACATTGGAGATTTTGGGACTAGTTCACATACAGCTCTGGAAAAAATGAAGAGACCATTGCAAAATTTTCAGTTTGTCTGATTTTTTTCTTTATAGATATATTTTTGAGTAAAATGTAAATTGCTCTTTTATTCTATAAACTACTGACAACATGTCTTCAAATTTCCAAGCACTAAATTTTGCATTTATTTTCTGAAAATGAAAAATGGTTAAAATAACAAAAAAAATGCAGTGCTTGCAGACCCCAAATAATGCTAAGAAAACAAGTTCATAATCATTTAGAAGCAACAATACTGATGTTTTAACTCAGGAAGAGTTCAGAAATCAATATTTTGTGGAATAAGCATGATTTTTAATCACAGCTTTCATGTGTCTTGGCATGTTTCCACCAGTCTTTCAGGCTGCTTTTGGGTGACCTTATGCCACTCCTGGTACAAAAATGTAAGCAGTTCTTCTTTGTTTGATGGCTTGTGACTATCCATCTTTTTCTTGATTACATTCCAGAGGTTTTCAATGGGGTACAGGTCTGGAGATTGGGTTGGCCATGACAGTGATTTGATGTGGTTGTCCTTCATCCACACATTGATTGACCTAGCTGTGTGGCATGGTGCATTGTGCTGCTGGAAAAAACAGTCCTCAGAGTTGGGGAACATTGCCTGAGCAGAAGGAATCGACTATTTTTCCAGGATAACCATGTATGCGGCTTGATTTATACGTCCTTTGCAAAGATTAACTTGCCCAATTCCAGCCTTGCTAAAGCATCCCCAGATCATCACTGATCCTCCACCAGATTTCACAGTGGGTGCAAGACACTGTGGCTTGTACGCCTCTCCACGTCTCCGTCTAACCATTAGATGACCAGGTGTTGGGCAAAGCTGAAAATTAGACTCATCAGAGAAGATTACCTTACTCCAGTCCTCTATGGTCCAATCCTTATGGTCTTTGGCAAACTTCAGCCTGGCTCTCCTTTGCTTCTCATTGATTAAAGGCTTTTTTATAGCTTTACATGAAACCCGCCTCTAAGAGCCTGTTGTGAACTGTTCTTGTCGTGCAATTCACCCCAGCTGCCATTTGCCATTCCTTTTGTAGGTCACTTGATGTCATCCTGCGGTTGCTGAGTGACACTCAAATAAGATGATGGTTTTCCCGGTCAGTGGAGAGTCATTTTCACCCTCTGCTGGTCTGTAGCTTTGTTGTCAACAATGTCTGCTGCTTGACCTTGTTGTAATGGACTGCCGTCTTAGAAATTTTAAGGATGGAGGCAACATGATGCTCACTGTATCCCTCAGCTAGTAAATCCAGAATTGGGCCCTTCTTTTCCTCACTCAAGACTTTTCTTTTCAACTTCTATGGCATGGTTAAAAGTTATTTTTTCATTCCTATTACTTTTGGGAAATTACTAGCACTTGTTTTGCCATCCAGCTTGTCCTATTGCAAGAGGATTGTGAACACCACAGCAGAGTTTTTATACTTTCCTTCATTAAATAAGATTTGGTTCAGCACACTAATTAGAATGAGGTGTACTATGGTTGGAATTTAACTGACACTGGAATGGAATGGCTGTCAGACATGTAGAGAAGCTGATTTTTATAAAACTGTGCAGTGGTCTCTTAATTTTTGCCAGAGCTTTACATCAAATAGGAGACACTGGGGCTGGTGTTTTTACATCACTGGAGCAAGTGCATATGCATCAAATAGGGGGCATTGTGTCTGCTATATATACATGTTGTGTAACACTGGGGCTGATGTATATATGTGTGGCGCCCCTGAGGCTCAGTCGCCGCAGAGGTACTGCACCTTCTCCTAAGGTGTAGTGCCCCACCAACTAGGTAAGTTGGGAACTCCTTTCCACACTCCAACACGTGCATCCCACACACAGGATAGTTCAGCACTGATCACATTGCGGCTCATGCTTAGAGGGTAGCAGAGCACCTCTGGTGATTCCTTGCTTCGTAACACGAGATGTGCTGGGAGGTGGGTGGAGTGGAGATCCATATAAAAGAGTGGGAAGGGTTAGAATTGCAGGTCAGTCTGACAGGAGGTCAGGCGAGAGGAGTTCAGTTCTGAAGTTAGTTTTGAGTTCAGTTTGAGTTCAGTTTAGAAAGAGTGCTGCAGCTGCCTCAGTGATCTGAGCCAGCTGGCGTGGGAAAGAGAAGAGGAGAAAGACGTATAACTGCAACCTAAGCTTCCATAAGAGAGAGAAGGAACAGCGCGGAATGAAGGAGTAGGAGAACAGAGAGGAGTTGTGGGTTGGAAGAGGAACCCTGCCTATAGGTTCTCAGCACAAGGCCGGGGCCCGGTCCCCGAGGTTGTATGGACACTTCTGTTCTGCAGCAGACACCGGTGGAGTAGTTGGCTGTAAATGCACTACTCCCATTGGAGACTTGGGACACAACAGCAACACGGATAGAGAGCCGGGATCCAGGAGGTCCTTGATCGGGCTACAACTGTCTGTCATATACAGTAAGTAAGGTTCTAGGAACATCTGACAGGAGGAACTTCAGAGAACCACGGTACTGGAGTTCTTCACACTAAAAGGCGCAATAGAGGAGTCGTTCAGGAAAGGCACATGTTGGCGGAGTGTTGGAGAGGAGAACCCTGACTTGCCCGGGAGGTTGATTGAGTCTCTACCCCGGAGGACACGGCACGGAGGCAGGCACCAGTGGGTACCACAAACTGTGAGTAAAGCTTTGAAACTACAAGCCCTGATGTCCTCCATTCATTTGTCGCTAACACCTCCAGCACCGCTACATCTGGGTAACAGCATCTATACCATTCTGCGCCTCTCCTCGTCCATTGCACCTACACTGCCCTGGGACTACAGCTCCACCTGTGGGGAGCTATACCATCTTTGCTGCAACATATCATCAGTCCCAGAGGATCTGCATGCAGCGTTGGCTTATCATCTCCCTTGTCAAACACCAGGGTGGCGTCACGAACTATCCAAATAAACTATTACACTATTAACATCACCGCCATTGATATTGGGCGCCCAGGGCCACGGACCGGGTTACTGCCGCTGTGACACATCCCCCTGACACCGGCCCATGAGGGCGACCCATATGTCACATAGAAGACACTGGGGCTGGTGAATATATGTCACATAGGCGACAATGGCTGGTGCACATACATCACATATGAGACACTGGGACTGCTATATATACATCATATAGGAAACACTGTGACTGGTGTATATGCAAATCACATAGGAGACAATGGTATACATACATCACAAAGGAGACATAGGGGATGGTGTCTATTTATCACATAGGAAACACTGGGCCTGGTGTAAATACATCACATAGACACTGGGACTGTTGTATGTACATCACATATGAGACACTAGGCCTAGTTCATATACATTACATTGGAGACACTGGGACTGGTGCATATCCATTACATAGGATACACTGGGACTTGTGCATACACATCACATAGGAGACAGTGGAATTAGTATACATGCATCACCAAGGAGACACAGGTACTGGTGTACATACATCACATAAGAGACACTGGGACTGCTCTGCTTTCATCAAAGGAAACATACATTACGAATCACATACATCAGGAGGAAGTGAGAGCAGTATGTGATTTGTATTAAGGAGAGGAGAGTGAAGCCAGTGCTGATTGGCTGCAGGAATTGTGACAGAGAGAGCAATGCTGACAATGCTGGAACGGAGCCGCCACTGAAGGTGAGTATAGGTGTTACTATTTTGTAAGGGGGAAACACTGGGATTGTGAAGGAGTTATCCGAGCAGTGGACAACCCCTTTATGTCTAGATTGTTATGATGAGTGATCAGATGAATTGCAGAAAATTGCAGTCTGTCTTTGCCAGGAAAATTAACTTAATCACAAAAACCCCATTAAAACAGAATGGTTGCTCAAGAAAGTCAAGCAAGGGCCAGGACCGTCTCCCGAAGAGGATTCAGGTATGCAATTAGTTCAACACCAGTTCAAAGTTTGCTCAAAGACAAAGGCATTTGGAAGCTGTCTGGTGTCAAGAATGGCAGCAAAGAAGCCACTTCTCTCTAAGAAAAAAGTCAAGGACAGACTGACAATTTGCAGGAAGTGCATGGATTTGACTGCAGAAGACTGGGGTAAAGTTATTTTCTTTGATGAAGAGTGTCCCCTTCAGACTGTTTGAGACTTATGGAAGAATGATTTTACAGATAAGAAAAGTTGAGTGTTGCCATAACTTATGAAATGCCAACAGTAAAGAATCCTGAGACCATTTGTGGCGCCCCTGAGGGTCCAGTCGCCACAGAGGTACTGCACCTTACCCCACGACTAGGTAAGGTGGAGAAACCCGGCCACATTCCATACCCACATCCCACACACACACGTAGCATAGCAGATCACCCTTTATGGCCCCTGCTTGGAACACGAAGGGTGTTGGGAGGTGGGCGGAACGTAGTTGGAGAGAGGGAGAATTGCAGGATGGGAAGTGAGTTCTCTCAGAGAGAGGGAAGGAGAAGGACGGGTGTGGAGCAGTTCCTGGTAGTAAAAGCTGCTGGACGGATTGGCTTGGACAGAAAGCTCCCTGAACGTGGTTCTTCCAGAGGCATGGGTAAAACGTGCTCCCCGTGAGCCTCGTTCCACACTGACCGACGTCAGGTGGAGGAAGAAATCAGGAAGCAAAAGGGTCTCAGCCCCTAGCCTAGTGGAGTGTACATCGAACTCAACTAGCAAGCTCACAGTTATGGGCCATAGCAAACTACCACAGTTACTCTCACCAGAAAGGCATCTATATAGGATCAAAGAGGCGGATTGTACCCGTTGTCTAACAGGATTCGCAGTTGCTGGCCTGGAACACTGACTGTGAGGTGCTGAAAAGGAGGGAAGTGGAAAGCAGCATTGTGTAGACGGCCTGGGAAGGTACACACTGACAAGGAGTGCTGGAAGGGTGTACTTCATTTTGCCTGGAAGTTGGCTGGACCCATCACCTGGAGAACACAGCACTGAAGCCGGCATCTGTACTACAGACAGAACTGTGATTAAAGTATTGGAACTGCATGCAACTGTGTCATCTACCTTCTTTCTGCGTCACCAACCCAGCACTGCTACAACCTTCACTCCACACTACGTCACCATCTATAAATTCCTTTCAACTGCCCTGGGACTACAGCTCTGCCTGTGGAGAGCTTTATCAACTCTGCTGCATCTTACCATCTGTCCCAGAAGATCTGCACTGCAGCGCTGGTCACCACTGACCAGATTCCACAGGTGGCATCTCGACTTACACACAAATTTTATTCCTATCCAATTATCTTAATTTCAAATGGACGTCTGGGGCCACGGACCGGGTCACTGCCACTGTGACACCTCCCTTTAAGATACCGGGCCGGTACCGAGTAACCCACGGCCCCTGGGGCGCTTCATTTTGGCGTCACGAACAGGATGACGAAGCCGGGTGTCAACGGGTCCTGTGTGCTGAAGATTTGATGGATTTGAGAACTGATAAACCTAAAATGTGCAAAAGAACAGATTTACTAGACTGCGAATTGAACTGTGAAAATGGCCGCCAGAGTGGTGCAGTGAGGTGTGTCATCGTGAGTGGCACTCAAGAAAAGGCGTGAACCATCATGAATCTCTCTTGCCTGTATTTCTATGCAATGGCATCATGGCCGACGCCCAGAGGGGTCTGTCCTAGCCTGGTATGGTGGAAAGGGAAAAGACACCGCCCCCCAAGGGGAGGAGAGAAGCTCCGTGGCGGGAAAAAGAGTCAGGAAGAAGCCACAACACCAGGCAGCCGTCATGGAGAACAGAAGGAGGCCTGAAGAGTGCGGTGAGGAAAAACACCTCTCACCCGGCTCCTTGGTACCAGACTCCGGCCCTCTGTAGGAACTTGACCTGTCGCAGCTGGAAGAAGAAATCACGTAGCTGAGCCAAAAGCTTGCAGCTGAGACAGGCTCGACTGGAGCGAAAGAAGCAGCAAACCCAGGAGGGGTCTGCCCTCGGGGTACCACCGGTACCCGCTGCCACTGCCCAGGTGTCACCATCACCAGCACCAGAGACCTGTCCCTTAATACCATCCTCACCGGACCCTGCCATCTCAACAGTGTCCCCGCCGCCGTCTGCGGAAGGATATTGCGGTCCTGAAGACACAGGTACGCCCGTCGCGCCTGAGTCATGGAAGGCCCTGTTAGGCCCCATTGGGTTGCCACCTATCCCGAAGTCTGGCCAGGTGGTGATGGATATCACATGGGACTGGAAGATGACCCCCCAGGGGGGAATATTGGAACCAGCCCCCATACCGCAGCCACCTCCCGCAGGCAGCGACAAGTGGGAAATCCCCGCTGGAGGTATGCTGGAGGCAAGAGTAAGGGGAATCCCCTTGTCCACAGAGGAGATCTTCCGCAGGCCTCCTTCAATTCGCTAAGGAAAAGAAGGAGTGACACCAGCAAAGACTGGCCCTGATAGACCGGGATCTCAGGGCCAAGAGGCAGGTCCGCAGTGAGCGCGTGGAGGAACGCGATCCTCTGGGTTGGGGCAGAGTCCTCAACTTTAACAATGAAAATGGATACAGCTTTATCCAGGACTCCTGGGAAATTGTGGATCTGTTTGTCAGCCGGCGGGACATGGAGGCGCACCTTATCCGGGGGCATCCAGGCCGTGATCTATTCCCGGGTGAGTCCTTCACCCGCCATCTGGTAGCCCACGACTGGTACCCTGTTATGATTGAGTCACCGTAGGAGGCAAAAACAGAAATGCTAGCTAAGTCCAGAAAACCAGAGAAGTTGGCAGCTATCGGATTGCAGACCCCTGAACTTATCAACACAACTAGCAGTAGCCGTGGGGGGTTCCTACGATGCCCTAGACCCCTCAATCACAGCCGGAGAATTAACTAGGCCTAAAGAAAGAAAGGGGAAATCTAAACTGCCCCAGAGCAGACCCCAAAGCAATAGGCAGCCCCCCAACATATAATGACGGTGAAGCAAGATGAAAACACTAACACAGACAGAAAGATAAACTGAGCAAAGACGGGGCCCAAGCTAACTACATAGGAAAGGACAGGAAGGCTGCTGTCTGCAATCCGTGAAAAACCCTATGAAAATAAGAGCCAACAGACTGACAGTGAAAAAGGCCCTGAAGACGCTAGGCTTCAAAAGCTATGTCAGTACTCAGGAATATTCTGAAGACAGAGCAACAGGCAAAAGGAGATTCAGCTCACCCCAGCAGGGAATGGCAGAATCCAGAAAAGCAAGGAAAACAAAAACAAAACACAAATGCAACAGGCAAAGCAAAAAACTTAGCTTTAGGGGAGCAGGAATCAGATTGGTGTCCTAGAAGTCCACAGAGAAATCACCCGCAGGGCAGAAGGGCGTCGGCAGCCTTATATCCAGTCCGTGACTCCACTCAGCCAGTCATCCTCATTAGACTCAGGTGCCTGATAATCAGGCTCATTACCTTCCTTTACCAGAATAGGGAGTTCACAAGACCTCAGTGACGAAGGGGAAAATGAACTCACAACAGTACGCGCTGAATGTCAGGAGAATACCTGCAGAGCTGGCAGCTGTATATAAACACCAGGGGGCGCCCATAACAGTAGCAGCCCCAACAGTCACCACAGCAGCTCCAACAGCAGCTGCAGCAGCCTCAGCAGCTACTGTGCCAGCTCCACCACCCACTACAGTTGTTGCCACAACACCAGTGCCACTCACAGCTGCAGCGGTGCCACAAGCTGCACTAAGGCAACAGGCTGCAGTTCCACCTCAGCAGGCAGCCACTATTCCAGCTCCACCAGGACGGGCTCAACCAGATGACAGCACTCAATTCCTCATGCCTCCCAGTAGTGGGCATCCAGATCGATTACCTTGGAAGCAAGGAGGACAAAACACTACCCATGCACCAGGAAGTGACAAGCTACAGTTATGTATGAACAGAACTTTTCACAAGTTATAAATAGTTAACCCAGGAGGGTTTTGCACCGTTTCCTTATGCAAGTTTCAAGTTCTATGCAAGTTTAAAGTTTTCTCTGTTGATTTTCCTTAAAGTAAAAACTGAGAGATCATGAACTATGTATGATCCAAAAACTTTCTCTGTAAATAGTTCTGCACTTCTTTAGGTGCTCCCTCTTGGTTTTACCTAAACCTTTTAGGAAAATAGGACTCACCATTGCCCAACAACAGCAAACCTGAACAAAAGCCCGTTGGGTGTGGCCGAAGACAGTGTCTAAAGAGGAAGACCAGTTATGTCCTGCAGCCCACCCAGGACCACCGTTGGAGGTTTTGAGCGGGTCCTCCACCAGCAAAAGGACATTTGAAGATACCCTGGCTGGGACAGAATCTGCCATACTTCATTGATGATTGCCATTTTTTATGTCTAATAAAAGTGTTAATAGTATTATGATAGTGATAGGATCAGAAGCACTTTTTCATAAGAATATATTATAGTACCATTGTTTAATAAATAAAGATCTTGAACAGGTGACAAACTAAAGTTGGTGGTTGTCACAAGGAAGCAGTTATATTTATAGGTAATATAAATAAAGATAGTTTGTAACATTTAAAGTAAAGGTACCGCTCTTCAAGAGAAGATGCTTTATAGTGATATATATATATATATATTGTTAACTGCTGGCAGTATTGCTTAGAAAATATATTTTTTGTATGTTATCTGTAACATCTGGTACTTTATTTCAGCCCGCGGACGTGATGAGTTTAATGGAGGGGGGGAATGTGGCATCCCTGAGGGTCCAGTCACCACAGAGGTATTGCAGGTATTGCACCTCACCCAGAGGTGTGGTACCCCACGACCAGGTAAGGTGGAGACACCCAACCACATTCCATACCCACATCCCACACACACGTAGCATAGCAGATCACCCTTTATGGCCCCTGCTTGGAACACGAAGGGTGTTGGGAGGTGGGCGGAGCATAGTTGGAAAGAGGGAGAATTGTAGGATGGGAACTGAGTTCTCTCAGAGGGAGGGAAGGAGAAGGACGTGTCTGGAGCAGTTCCTGGCAGTAGAAGCTGCTGGATGAATTGGCTTGGACAGAAAGCTCCCTGAAGGGAAAGTGGTTCTTCCAGAGGCACAGGTAAAACATGCTCCCCGTGAGCCTCATTCCATGCAGTACCTCCCAAGATATCGGCCCGGTACTGAGTAACCCACAGCCCCTGGGGCGCTTCACATTCATGTGTGGGGGCTTTCATCCATGGATGGTTCTCACTCACAATTTTTGCTAAGAACACGGCCATGAATAATGAATGAGGTCTAACATCCTTCAAGAACAACTTATCCCGACAATCCAGGAGCAATTTGGAAATGATCAGTGCTTTTTCCAGCATGATGGAGACCATGCCACAAGGCAAAAATGATAAATAAGAGACCCGGTGATCAAAACATTGAAATTTTGGGTCCATGGCGAGGAAACTCCCCAATCTCAATCCCATTGAGAACCTGTGGTCAATCGTCAAAGGCGAGTAGACAAACAAAAACAAAAAATTGTGATAAACTCTAAGCCGAGAATGGGCGGTCATTAGTCAAAATTTGGCCCCGAAGGTGATATCCAGCTGCCAGGACGCAGGACAGAAGTCTTGAAAAGAAAGGTCAACACTGTAAATATTGAGTCTCTCCATAAACTTGATGTATTTGTCAAAGTTTCAAAACTTATGAAATGCTGACAATTGTACTTCAGTAACCATATAAACATTTATCTAAAAGATCTAAAACACTGAAGCAGCAATCTTTGTGAAAATCTAAATTTAAGTCAGTCTCAAAGCTTTTGGACATGACTGTATACTCTGCCCCTGAAATTAATTCTTATACAGGTTGTTCCCTGGCATGAATTATAATACACTGTCTTCCTGCAATTACTTCTAATATACATGTAGGAGGAAAGGCCCCCGCCGAGTGTCCGGGCAAGAACCAAGGGGACCGTCATCTAAGTTCCTAGGGAACCTGTTTCCAGGGAGCAGAGTTAGGGGACGGACCGCTGAGACTGACAGAAAGGTAGGGGGCGGAGCCTATATAAAAGGGTCTGAGCACGTCAGTCAGGGTGAGTCAGCAGAACTGGAGAGAAGGAGCAGGAGTCCATGGGAGCGCCAGGGAGCGAGAGACCTGAGTAGAAACCAGAGAGGAGGACAGCGACAGGAGGGAGGCTCACGTTGGACTGCAGAGAGACGGCGCCGAGCCGACCGACAGAAGACCGCTGCTTCACCCCAACCCGTGGCCGTTGCCGCCTCACTCCAGCTTGCAGCTGCGGCCTGCCCGCTGCTGCACACAGCCGCTGCCGCTCCACTCCCGACCGCGGCTGCGGCTTGTCTATTACCACTCACAGCCGCCACCGCCCCGCTCCAGTCCATGGCAAGAGCCGGGCCGCTGCTCGCTGCGGGTCCCCTAGTGCAGCCGCTGGCTGCGCCAGTGGCCTACCAACCGCCACTCAGCCCCGCCGCTGCCTGCTCCCATTCAGGGGCTGCGGCCTCGACTCTACAACCCCCAGGCAGTGTCCCGCTGCCTCTGCCGGGGGACATCCCACCAAAGAACCTTTTGTAGGGCCTGTTGTGCCCCTGCTTTTCCTGGGTGTCGGTATGCCCGAAGACTACGCCAGATCCTCAGTTGCTGGGCCCAGCGGCTGCGACGCCGAAGCACCATCGTCCAGGACGTCGAGGGACGTCAGGACCGATAAGTGACACCACATAATTAAGGACTCGTAGCCGGCCATACCGCGGCCCTATAGTGACCGGCCTTTGTCGGAGTAGTCGTGTTCTTATAACCAGTGTTTGTTTGTATTGAGTCCCTGCGAGGACAAGTTCTGTTATTTTGTGTGGTTGCTTAGGATAGCCTTACTGGCATCAAACCATAAAAGTTATTACTAAAAGCATAATCCATCTCGCGCCTCGTCACAGCATTCCTCGTACCTGCCATGACCACATTTGGCGTAGTCGGCAGGATGCAGTCTCCGAGCGCAGATGACGACACCCCAGATCAGAGTGGGGCCATAGATTCAGCAAATAACGGAGGCCCCCAGTCCAGCATTTCTTTGGGTGCTATGCTAAGCAACCTGCCTAGGTTCTCTGGCTCCAACACCATGCTATGGATCTGGACAGAGCGAATGCGAGGGCTCTTCTGAATGCATCCGATGACCCCTGACCTGGAAGCCGAGGTAGCCCTTATGGCATTAGATGGGGAGGCCCGAGATTCAGTAACGTTGAGGCCCCCGGGACACCGCAACACTTTTGCTAGGGTCTGGCGGATTCTGGAAGAGACCCATGGGGATCTAACAAACGTGGGGGAGTTGAGGACCCAGTTGTTCAGTCGAATGCAGGGAGAGGGGGAGACCATGAATGTCCTCCAGGAGTTATACACAGCCATCGAGCGGAAGGACGGCGTAGGGGTAGGACCCATTGACATTACCCTACGCGACCTGTTAGTGACTGGACTCGGAGACCAATTAATAAAGCAGGCATTACGGGAGCAGGTCCGAGTAAACCCACGTTTGGCCTTCTCTGAGGTGGGGAGTCAGGCGCGTGCTCGAGAGCAGGAGCAGGGAATGACGGTCCGCGTGGGGAAGGTCCGGAGTGTGGAGGCCACCGTGACTGCCGTCGGGGAGCCCCAGTGGATAGAAGAGATTAGACAAAAGCTGAAGAGCATCAGGGGCGAGTTGGCCGAAGTGAAAAGAAGGGCCGAGCCCACGACTGGTCGGCCGAGTTTCAATCCTGGGCCCTAGGGGCCTCGCAATGCCCGGAGCGGCAGGGCCTCGCAGCCCCAGTGTTATGAGTGCGGGGAGCTGGGCCATTTCACATGAGAGTGTCCGCGTCGTTGGAGGTGCCCACCCCGGCGGCCATTAAACTAGGGGGCTCCAGGCTGGGGGAACGCCGCTCAGAGCCAGAAGCCATGACATGCGGTGGTGGAAGTCCCAAAGATCTGGTCGCAAAATGTCCAGTGGTATGGGCAGAGGTCGAAGGCCATGCCGTACTGTTATGATGAGTCACCAAAGGAGGAAAAAACAAAATACCAGCTCAGTCCAGAAAAACCAGAGAGGTTGGCAGCTATCGGATTGCAGACCCCTGGACCTATCCCCAACAACTAGCAGTAGCCGTGGGGGGTTCCTACGGTGCCCTAGACCCCTCGATCACAGCCGGAGAACTAAATAGCCTAAAGAGAGAAAGGGGAAAACTAAACTGCCCCAGAGCAGACCCCAAAGCAATAGGCAGCCCCCAACATATAATGACGGTGAAGCAAGATGAAAACACTAACACAGATAGAAAGATAGGTTGAGCAAATGATGGGGCCCAAGCTAACTACATAGGACAGGATAGGAAAGCTGCTGTCTGCCATCCGCAAAAACCCTATCAAAATGAGCCAACGGACTGATAGGAAAAACAAGCCCTGAAGTCGCTAGGCTTCAAAAGACTATATCAGCACTCAGGTATATTCTGAAGACAGAGCAAAAGATCAACAGATCAGAGACAAAAATGGAATTCAGCTCACCCCCGGCCGGGGATGGCAGAACTCCCAAAAAACAAAGCAAAACAAAACAAAACTGAAGAGTACAAAGCAGAGCAGAAAAACTTAGCTTTGAGATGCAGGAATCAGACTGGTCTCCAAGAATCCAGCAGGAAAATCACCAGCCAGGTAGAAGGGCGTCGGCAGCCTTATATCCAGTCCTCAATTCCAGCCACCCAGTCATCATCTAGCTGCCCAGGTGTTTGATAATCAGCCTCACTACCTTCCTTCACAAGAGGAGGGAGTTCATCAGACCTCAATGGTGAAGGGAAAAATGAACTCACAACACCGTACGGTGCCTAGTGGACATGGGGTCTCAAGTAACGACCATGCCTGCAACTTATTTCCGGCAGCATTTTCCCCAGGCAGCGAGACCCCAGTGGGGGTCCATGATAAGACTGGTAGCCGCCAATCAGCTGCCGGTCCCTGTCATCGGGGTGGTTTGGATGCAAGTGACGCTGTGTGGCAAAACCATCGGTCGCCGGGGACTGATCCTGACCCAAGGGGAAACTAATAACAAACATCCAGTTATCCTGGGCATGAACATACTGTGGGAGTTTGGCAATTTACTCCTCAATGACCCCATGCAAGAGACCTTGAACCAATGGGGTTCCCACACGGCTCAAGGGCAGGTCTTCCAGCAGTTGGTACGGGAGGCACGAGTACTCCAGGAGTGCTAGGAGGGCAAAGTCATCGCGCCAGCAGCTCCTCTGCTCATACTGCCCCCCGGGCAGACAGTGGTGTCCCTGCCTATTTGGGCCCCAGTGCCTTTGGAAGGCATGGAGATGCAGGTAGAGCCATGCTATTCGGAACGCCTGCCCCCTGACATACTGGTGACCAGCTCCCTGGCCACGGTGCGGAGAGGGACCGTCCTGGTGCGCCGCATCAACCTAGAAGACCAAGACATCATCCTGAAACCGCGGGCCAAAATGGCCAAGCTGGTAAGACCGTTGGAAGAGGTGCTGCCAGCCCCTACGGTCCAGCTAAAGGTGCAACCCGAGGACCCTTGGGCAGTGACTATTCGTACTCTGCAGACTGCCAAGTCCTCGACCCAGGAGAAAGGTCGAAACATCCTGGAAAGAATGCCGGCCGAACTCTCCGGCCTGGTTCCAGCCCAATTCCTCCAGATAGAAACTCTACTCGGACAATACCACGAGGTATTCGCCAGCCACGAGGATGATTTTGGATGCACCACAGCCATCACGCATGGAATTCCCACGGCAGGAGCAGCCCCCATCCGGGAACGATATCGGCAGATCCCTTCACAGCTCTACCAGGAAGTGAAAACTTTACTGGGCCAAATGCTCCGGAAAGGGGTCATACGAGAAAGCCAGAGCCCCTGGGCGGCCCCCATCGTGTTGGTCCATAAAAAGGATGGCACCTTGCGATTCTGCGTGGACTATCGGAAGTTGAACGCCTGCACCATCAAAGGCTCGTACCCGCTGCCCCGCATAGAAGAGTCCCTGTCCGCTTTGGGGAAGGCAACGTACTTCTCGACTTTAGATCTGGCCAGTGGCTACTGGCAGGTGCCGATGTCAGAGGAAGACAGAGCCAAGAAGGCGTTCATGCTTGTTCTGTCCCCACATGAAGCAAATGGAGGTGTAGTTGATTGGGGCTGGGAGAGATTCCTACCTTCCGTTTCCTCAATGCAGAGCAGACAGGACCACTGTTGCTGTTTTGCTGTTCATGCGTCTGGAGAGATGATACACACCAAGGATTGTGAAGTCTAGACTTGTTTATTTGGAGATCTGGACATACAGCATGTGATTGGTAATGCAGTAGGTTCTCCAGATGTGCAGATGTAACAACCAAGGTGATACAGCAAATTGTGAAGCAAGTTGTGCAGCACTTTTGCAGCAAATGTGATTCAGCAAAGTGTGTGCAGCAAGGTGTGCAGCAAATTGGTAAAAAAACTGATGCCTTTCACAGCCTGGTACAGGCGCGTCTCTCCCAGGTGAAAATAAAGCTAAGAATGGCCGCAAGTGGGAAGAGAAGGAGAGACCTGACCCGGAAGTGGAAGGCATCTACTAGAATTAGTTAGCTGCAGTCTGCTGTACAGAAAAAGACCAGCAGGTGGCAGCAGACCAAATGCAAGACTTATACAAAGAATGGTAATATAATTCAATCTATATAAACCATATAAGAATAACTTTAGACGGAACAGCACACTCTCCATCTGAAATTCCGTAAGGGATTTCACTATATTGTTGTTTGTTTTTTTTGTTTTTTTAATACAGTTCAATAACTTCGAAAATAAAGAGAAATATGCATACATACAATAATAACCAGGGGAACCAGGGGAAGAGTCTTGAGGAGATCATTTGCATATTCCCAGTGCCTTCTGGGATAAGTGAAGAGTCTCCGCGAGCTCAACGATCACTGGGTTTTGGCCGTTGCAGCTGAAAAGAGGAAATCGGAAAACCAGGGGAAGAGTCTTGAGGAGATCATTTGCATATTCCCAGTGCCTTCTGGGATAAGTGAAGAGTCTCCGCGAGCTCAACGATCACTGGGTTTTGGCCGTTGCAGCTGAAAAAAGGAAATTTGGCTCATCTTTCATCGTTTTTAAGAAATCTCAAGATGGAAGAGGACAGGAGCCATTTGGTGAGCTGCATTTCTTGCTACATGTTCACAGATTTACCAGTGGAAAAGCCAAACTTCACATGCCATAAATGCAAGCTTGTGTCCCTGTTGGAGGAAAAGTTGCAAAATCTCGAAGAGAGGTTAGCTACGTTGAAGATCATTAAGGAAGGTGAAGAGTTCTTGGACAGAGCAGAATTATCTCTTCATGTTACAGAAAGAGAAGAAATTCGAAGTGCACCTGAAGAAACAGAGGAATGGAGACATGTGACCCAGAGAAGCAGGAGGATCAGGAGGCAGTCAGCACCCATACTGCTCAGAAACCAGTACCAGGCTCTCACGCAGGAAAACGATGAAGAAATACATCAGGATAAGACTTTGCCAACAAACAGCAACCTTGTACGCCCTCAGAGTCCTCCTGGATGGAGAAAGAAAAATGTTGTGAAGAAGAAACGGAGAGTGGTGGTCATGGGGGATTCCCTTTTGAGAGGAACAGAGGCCGCTATCTGCAGACCGGATATAACTACAAGAGAAATGTGCTGTCTTCCAGGTGCAAAAATTAAAGATGTGTCTGACAGGATATCAGGACTCTTCAGACCTACAGATGACTACCCATTCCTGCTACTACATGTGGGGACAAATGACACCGCAAGAAACGACCTGGAAATCATCTGCAGAGACTTTGAAGACTTAGGCAAGAAAGTGAAAGAACTGGGAGCGCAGGTGGTCTTCTCTTCCATCCTCCCAGTGGATGGCCATGGAACAAGGAGGTGGAATAAGATTCTGCAGGTGAACAACTGGCTACGTCGATGGTGCCGTCAGCAACGATTTGGATTTCTGGATCACGGAGTGAACTACTTATACGATGGACTACTTGCTAGAGATGGGGTGCACCTTACGAAGACTGGAAAGCATGTATTTGGAAGTCGCCTTGCTACACTTGTAAGGAGAGCTTTAAACTAGAACAACATGGGAAGGGAAGCAAAAGACCAGAAAAAGCCATACACCTGACAAATGCTATTGAGAACTCTGCTATTAGAAGTGGAAAGGAAGAACAAAGACGAAAGAATCTAATTAATAAAAATATTGGAGAAAGAGAAACCAATCACAAACTAAAATGTTTCTATACTAATGCACAAAGCATGGGCAACAAACAAGGAGAATTGGAACTACTAACACAGGAAAAGAAATATGATGTAATTGGAATCACTGAAACTTGGTGGGACAATACACATGATTGGAATACAAGACTAGAAGGATACAACTTATTTGCAAGAAACAGACTTGATAAACGAGGAGGGGGTGTCGCATTGTATGTTCGAAACTCGTATATCTGCACAGAGATTGAAGCTTCAGAGACTGGGAGTTCTGTGGAAACTGTTTGGGTAAGAATACAAGGACAGAACAATGGAAAGGACACCATTGTAGGCATTTACTACAGGCCACCTGTGCAAGCCGAAGATATAGATGAACTCTTTATGCATCAGATGGCCAAGTTCTCCAAAAAATATGACATAGTTGTCATGGGAGATTTCAACTATCCAGACATTTGTTGGGAATCTCTCTCAGGCAAAACTAAGAGGTCAAGGAAATTCTTATCCTCTCTTGCTGACAACTTTATTTTCCAAAAGGTAAGGGAGAAAACAAGGGGAACTGCTACCTTGGATCTAATCCTTATAAACAGGGAGGAAATGGTTGAGGAGGTAAAAGTGGCTGGGACCCTAGGAGGTAGCGACCATGCTATTTTAGAATTTTGGATAACTAGAGGTGGAAGACCTGTGAAGACTCAGACGTCAAGGTTAGATTTCAGAAAGGCAGATTTTAAGGGATTCAGAAAGAGAATTGGAGGGATCCAATGGCTGGATATCCTTAAAGACAAAAATGTCCAGGAAGGATGGGAAATCTTGAAAAATGAAATTCTCAAAGCACAGTTGTTAACAATTCCGAAAAGAGGGAAGAATAGGAAGCATTTAAGGAAACCAGGATGGATGAACACAGAACTTAAGCACATGCTAAAAAGGAAGAAAAAAATGTTTATAAAATGGAAAGAGGGAGGCATATCTAAAGAAGAATATAATGCTGTCTGCAGAACCTGCAGGGCACAAATCAGATTAGCTAAAGCTGAAAATGAACTGAGGCTTGCAAGAGATGTCAAAAGCAATAATAAAGGATTTTGGGGATATGTCAAAAGTAAAAGAAAAGTCAAAGATGCTATAGGATTTTTACAGGATGAAAATGATGAAATGGTAAGACAGGATGTTGAGAAGGCTGAACTTTTAAATTCCTATTTTGCATCTGTTTTCTCTCAGAAAGGAAATGCAACATCAACTATTCTTCACTGTCCTATTAAGGGAATAGAAGAATCCAGGATATCTATAAACAGAAAGATAGTGAGGAAACACTTAGCTAACCTAAATGAATTCAAGTCTCCAGGTCCAGATGAATTACACCCCAGAGTACTGAAGGAGATAGCAGAAGAAATTTTTGAACCCCTCTCCATAATCTTTGAAAATTCTTGGAGAACAGGAGAAGTGCCAGAAGACTGGAGAAGAGCAAATGTTGTTCCTATCTTCAAAAAGGGGAAGAAGGTGGACCCAGGCAACTATAGGCCGGTGAGTCTGACTTCTATACCAGGAAAGATCTTTGAACAAATTATTAAACAACATGTATGTCAATACCTGGATAAGAATGAAGTGATTAAACAGAGTCAGCATGGGTTTGTAACTAATAAGTCATGTCAGACTAACTTAATTTCCTTCTATGATGGTATCACTGATTGGGTGGATCAAGGAAATGCTGTAGATATAGTATATCTTGACTTCAGCAAAGCATTTGACAAAGTCTCTCATACAATCCTTATTGAAAAAATGACTAAGTATGGAATGGACAAGGCAACTGTTAGGTGGATTCATAACTGGCTTAGTGATCGGACCCAAAGAGTGGTCGTAAATGGCTGCACATCCAGTTGGAAGAATGTCTCAAGTGGGGTACCACAGGGCTCTGTCCTGGGCCCTGTATTGTTCAACATCTTTATCAACGATTTAGATGAAGGAATTGAGGGTAAACTGATTAAATTTGCTGATGACACAAAGCTAGGAGGGATAGCTAATACTAGAGAAGAGAGAGAGAGGATTCAAAAAGATTTAAATAAACTGGAGAAGTGGGCAGCAACTAACAGAATGGTTTTTAACAGGGAGAAATGCAAAGTACTACATCTGGGCAATAAAAATGAAAAAAGCATATATAGAATGGGAGGAATAGGGCTAAGTGACAGCACATGTGAAAAAGACTTGGGTATACTAATAGATCACAGACTGAATATGAGTCAACAGTGTGATGCAGCAGCAAAAAAGGCAAATGCAATTCTAGGATGTATTAACAGAAGCATACAGTCTAGATCACGTGAAGTCATTATTTCCCTCTACTCCTCTTTGGTCAGACCTCATCTGGAATATTGTGTCCAGTTTTGGGCACCACATTTTAAAAAAGACATCAACAAACTGGAGCAAGTTCAGAAAAGAGCGACCAGAATGGTGACTGGTCTGCAAACCCTGTCTTATGAGGAAAGGTTGCAGGATTTGGGAATGTTTAGTTTGCAAAAGAGAAGACTGAGAGGAGACTTAATAGCGGTCTACAAATATCTAAAGGGCTGTCACATTGTAGAAGGATCAACTTTATTCTCATTTGCACAAGGAAAGACTAGAAGCAATGGGATGAAACTGAATGGGAGGAGACACAGATTAGATATTAGAAAAAACTTTTTGACAGTTAGAGTGATCAATGAGTGGAACAGGCTGCCACGAGAAGTGGTGAGTTCTCCTTCAATGGAAGTCTTCAAACAGAGGCTGGACAGACATCTGACTGGGATGATTTAGCGAATCCTGCTTTGAGCAGGGGGTTGGACCAGATGGCCCAGGAGGTCCCTTCCAACTCTATGATTCTATGATTCTATGATTCTATGATTCTATGATTAACTTCAAAACAAGGTAGATGACACAGTTTCTGAGACAATCCAAAGATACCCATCTTTGGATCGGAGGAGCCGCACTAGGCCAAACTGTCTCCGACCCAACGGTAATCCAATGTTCTATTCATGGTTCATCCTACCGGCATGTCCTCAATTGGTAGTATCAATACGAGCTCGTGGATTGGCCTCTGAAATGTCTTAGGTTCGCCTTTCCTAAGGACCTTCAGCTCCATCTTCCAGACCTTACCGTCTTGACTAGGGAAAGTCTTTGTAACGATTCCCATAAGCCAGTCGATCCTTTGGGCTTGTTGCTCTTTCATTAGCACCACGTCTCCTTCTTTCAAGTTCGGTTTACTCTGTCGCCATTTCCTTCTTCCTTGGAGAATCACGAGATACTCCTTTCTCCACCGGTTCCTGAAGTAATCAGCGAGGTACTGCACACATTTCCACTGTTTCTGGTAGGTGTTTGCATGAGTAAACTCTCCGTTGACTGTTAATGGCTTCCCGGTCTTTTGGGTGAGAAGAGTAGCTGGCGTAAGAATGGTTGGCATTTTGGGATCCATTGACACTGGGATAAGTGGTCTTGAGTTGATTATGGCAGAAACTTCGGCCAGAAGAGTAACCAAGGTCTCATGCGTAAGCCTTGAAGAGTTTACGTCCATAAACATAGAATTCAGGATGTTGCGTGAAATCCCGATCATCCTTTCCCAGGAACCTCCCATGTGAGAACTATGCGGAGGATTGAAGATCCAGGTGCAACTTCTTTCTGCCAGTTGATCCTGTATTGGCTTGATGTTGATATTCAGGTCTCGACATGCACCAATGAAGTTGCTTCCATGGTCAGACCTTAGCTGTTTCACCGGTCCTCTGATCGCTAGAAAACGCCGGAGGGCGTTGATCAGGCTGAATGTGTCCATAGACTCTATTACCTCTATGTGGACAGCACGGACACTCATGCAAGTGAATAGTATGGCACAACATTTGCTGTTGGCATGGCCACCTCGAGTTCTGCATGCAGATACCATCCATGGCTCAAAGACATCTAGGCCAACGTAGGTGAAAGGCAGTTCGACACTCAGTCTGCAGAGGGCAGGTTGGCCATTTGTTGATGTACCTGTTTTCCTCTGGTTTTCCAGCATTGCACACAGCGACGTAGTGATCCTGCTACACGTCTTTTCATACCTATGATCCAAAGCCCTGCAGACCGTAACTTGCCTTCTGTGATCTGCCTGCCTTGGTGCTCGTTTTTTTCATGAAAGTGCTGGATCAGTAGATCAGTGATATGATGTTTACTGGGAATGATGCAAGGATGTTGATCTGAAGCCGCAATCTTTGCTTTATTTAAACGACCACCGACTCTCAGCAAACCAAAGCCGTCCATAACTGGATTCAAGTGGGCAATGGGGCTTTTCAGAGGGATCTGCTGTTTGTGGTGTAGGCATTCCCATTCAGTACTGAATACGCTCTGCTGGACGTAACGTATTATAAGGGACTTACAGTGAGAAATGTCCTCAGCAGAGAGTGGTTTACGGCAGACGTGCCAGCCGTAACAGTCTTTGTCTCCAAGTGAGTTGTGATAAGATCTTGCAATGTGGACTAACCTTGCTATAGTCTTGATGAGTTTCATCCAATTGGAGAAGCGTTCAAAGTGCTGGCAACCGAGGCTGGAGGTTGGTTTAGTGTTCATCGCCAAAGCACTGACCTCGGAGTGGACTTCTGGATCGCCATCCGGATCCTGGATGCTGAAGACTTCCTGGACACATTCACTTCCCTTCTGTTCCAACAGAAACTTAGGACCTGAAAGCCAAGAAGAGTTAGCAAAAGACCTTATAGACATAGGTCTAGTGGCATGGTCAGCTGGATTAAGTTCAGATGAGACATAGTGCCATTGTTCAGGCTTGGAAGACTTCCTTATCCTCTCGATGCGCTTACTAATGAACAGCGCCTTGTTTGGTTGTGGATGTAACCTAAGACAACCTTACTGTCACTGTAGTATTGTACGTTATCTATGTTAGTGTACAGCTCGTGCTGTATAAAGTCTGCAAGTTCTTCCGCAAGCACGGTCCCACAGAGTTCAAGCCTTGGAATAGTGTGATCAGGCTTGGGAGCCAACTTAGCCATGCCGAAGACGAACCAGCGTAATCTTGATTGTCGGGTCCCGTCACCTTCAGATAGGAAACTGCTGCAATGGCCTCCGTGGATGCATCCGAGAACACGTGGAGTTCCTTCCTAGTGCTAGCAGCAAGTGAGGTTCTGGCGTAGCATCTTGGTATATGGTTTCATCCAAGGCACACAAAGACTGTTTCCAGTTTTCCGATTTTGGTTCCTTATCAGGAGGGAGTGGGGCATCCCAGTCCTTGACGGTTTCGGAAAGCTGTCTCAGAAGGGATTTACCTTGTATGGTTATTGGTGCTACGAATCCCAGTGGGTCATATAAGCTATTCACCACTGACAGGACACCATGTTTAGTGAATGGTTTGTCTGCACAGTTGATTTGGAAACTGAAGGTGTCGATTGACAGGTTTCACCTCAAGCCTAAGCTTCTCTGCACAGGTGGACAGTCTTGTCCCAGGTCTATGTCC
The DNA here is from genome assembly GCF_039654945.1 of Dendrobates tinctorius. Taxonomy (NCBI): domain Eukaryota; kingdom Metazoa; phylum Chordata; class Amphibia; order Anura; family Dendrobatidae; genus Dendrobates; species Dendrobates tinctorius. The sequence continues at coordinate 35,451,020 of NW_027361733.1, forward strand.
TTGAATTCTGGTGCTTGGTCACTTGAATCAAAGGCTCTCATGAGAGCCAGGCTGTTTGAAGCAATTTTGTGCAATCTAAGCTTAGCTTGGTACAGCATACCTTGGGTCCTCTTGAGTAGGTCGATCGCTGCTTCTTCTGTGGGTAGAGATTTTAGTCCCTCATCTGCGTAGAAGTCTTTCTTTACAAAGTCTCTGACGTCTGTTCCATATTCGGACTCTCCTGATTGTGCGGTTCTCCGCAGGCTGTAGGTTGCCACTGCGGGGGAAGGGCTGTTCCCGAATATGTGCACCCTCATGCGATACTCCACCATCTCTTTGCTGGGGTCATTGTCCTTGTACCATAGGAACCTGAGGAAATTCCTATGGTCCTCTCTGACTGTGAAACAGTGGAACATCTGTTCAATGTCGGCGGTGATGGCAATGGGCTCTTTCCGGAACCTCATCAACACTCCTACTAGGTTGTTTGTAAGATTAGGACCCATGAGGAGGACATCATTGAGAGATGCACCTTGATGTTTGGCACTTGAATCAAAGACAACTCTAATTTGCTTAGGTTTCCATGGGTGATATACTCCGAATGAGGGTAGGTACCAGCACTCCTTGTTTTCCTTTAAGGGGGGCGTTGGCTCCGCATGGTTATTCCGGAATATCCTGCTCATAAAGGTGACAATGTGTTCTTTCATCTCTGGTTTGTTGCTAAGTGTGCGCCTGTTAGAGTTGAATCTGGAGAAGGCTTGTTCACGATTGTTCGGGAGTCTTACCCTGGTAGCTCGGAAGGGTAGGGGAAAAACCCAGTGATTAGTCTCGTCCTTAAGGAACTCATTGTCCATTATCCTGACAAATTCCTTGTCTTCCATTGACGGGGCTACATTGTTGTCATCCTTAGTTGTATGAAACACCGATCTTCCCAAGTCGTCTGCATAGGGAGAAGGAATGACATCAGGCAGCTGTACGGGATCTGGAGGCTTCTCTTTCACCTCATAGTGATGAGGGCATGGTTTGCAGAAAGTAGCTCGTCCGTCTCGGCGTACGTAGGTCTTAGGCTGGTTTCACATTTGCGTTTTTTAGCGCTGGAAAAAAACGCATATGTGCGCATGCGTTTTTTCCCCTATATTTAACATGGGTGCGCATACCTGCGCGCTTGTAAGCGCATGTATGCGATTTTCATGCGCTGCGTTTTTTTGGGGTGTGCGTTGGTATTTTCCAGACGCAGCATGTTGCATTTTTTGGCCCTGCAAAAAAGCGCATGCGCACATATGCGCACGTTTTGCGCTAAAAATGGCCATTATAGCCTATGGATGCGCATATGTGCGCACTGGCATGCTCATGTATGCGTTTTTTTGCATATGCATTTTTTTTTTTTAACCATGGAATTTAGGGGTTTGGGTTAGAGTTAGGGTTAGTTAAGGGGGTTTAGGGTTAGGGTTAGGGTCAGGGTCAGGGTTAGGGTTGGGGTTTGGGTCAGGGTTAGGGTTAAGTATGGTTTGGTTAAGGGTTAGGGTCAGGGTTAGGGTCAGGATTAGGGTTAAGTATGGTTTTGTTAAGGGTTAGGGTCAGGGTTAGGGTTAGGGTTAGGGTTAGGGTCAGGGTTAGGGTTAGGGTTAGGGTCAGGGTTAGGGTTAGGGTCAGGGTTAGGGTTAAGTATGGTTTTGTTAAGGGTTAGGGTCAGGGTTAGGGTCAGGATTAGGGTTAAGTATGGTTTTGTTAAGGGTTAGGGTCAGGGTTAGGGTTAGGGTTAGGGTCAGGGTTAGGGTTAGGGTTAGGGTCAGGGTTAGGGTTAGGGTCAGGGTTAGGGTTAAGTATGGTTTTGTTAAGGATTAGGGTCAGGGTTAGGGTCAGGATTAGGGTTAAGTATGGTTTTGTTAAGGGTTAGGGTCAGGGTTAGGGTTAGGGTTAGGGTTAGGGTCAGGGTTAGGGTCAGGATTAGGGTTAAGTATGGTTTGGTTAAGGGTTAGGGTCAGGGTTAGGGTTAGGGTTAGGGTTAGGGTCAGGGTTAGGGTTAGGGTTAGGGTTAGGGTCAGGGTTAGGGTTAGGGTTAGGGTCAGGGTTAGGGTTAGGGTTAGTTAGGGTTTAGGGTTTGGGTTAGGGTTAAGTATGATTTGGTTAAGGGTTAGGGTCAGGGTTAGGGTTAGGGTTAGGGTCAGGGTTAGGGTTAGGGTTAGGGTCAGGGTTAGGGTTAGTAAAGTCATGGTTTGGGTAGTGTGAGGGGCCACCTAAAAATGTTGGAAAAAAACGCAAACGCGGTAAAAACGCACTAAAAACGCATACAAACGCATAAAAACGCTGCGTTTTTTTCATGCATGCTCATAAAAATGCTTGAAAAAAACGCAGCAGTTGTATGCTTTTGTATGCGTTTTTTCAATGCGTTTTTTTGCGGGAAAAACGCGCTGCAAAAAAAAGCAAGTGTGAAACTAGCCTTAAAGACGTCGACTCTTGTTTGGTCCAAGCACACATTTCCTATGATTACCCACCCCAAGTCGAGTCTCTGTGCGTTGGGGGCATAGTCAGGACCATTGTACTGTTGGCGAACCTTATGTATCCTTAAATTGTCTCTGCCGAGCAGAAGTAAGATTTCAGCATCTGTGTCCATAGGTGGAATAACGCTGACTAGGTGCCTTAGGTGTGGTTGGTGGAACGCAGCTTCAGGGGTAGGAATCTCATTTGTTTGGCTGGGTATTTGATCGCATTCGATTAACGTAGGTAGGGGTATTTCTACGCCTCCGTTGACAGGAGAAGCCATGAAACCTTGTGCCCTCCTGCCGCTAGTCTCTATGTGACCTGAGCAAGTATTCAGAGTATAGGGCGTTGCTGGTCCCTTAATTCCAAAGGCTTCAAAGAACTTAGGTCCAGCTAGGAATTGATTGCTCTGATCGTCAATGATGGCATACATTTTTACTGCCTTCTCTGGTTGCCCTTCTGGATAAACTCTGATTAGGCATATCCTGGCACAGCATTTATCACTTTGGTTCTCCCAACATACCTCTGAGCAGGAGACAGCCGTGGTATATTTGGCGTTATTCTGTGGCTCCCCGCCATGGCTTGTAGCCGGACTAGAGGTAACTGCGACTGCTGAATTGCTGGTAGCTGAGGTTGGATGCAAAGCTGATGGGTGTTTGTCACTATGGCACTCTTCACACTTAATGGCAGAATTGCAGTCCTTGGCCATGTGTTCTAATGAGGCGCAGCACTTGAAACATACCCCAAGTTCGCTGAGGATTTTCTTGCGCTCCTGCATGGTTTTGGACCTGAAGCCTCTACATTTGTTCAATGAGTGTGGTTTTTTGTGAATGGGACACTCACGATTGAAAGACTTATCTCTCGATGGAATAGTGTACGGTTTATCGGCAGTTACTGCAGGTGGTGGCAGGTTAGTCTTTCTGACACTTATACTGCTCCTCTAGTCCTTGCATCTATGTGAGACGCTTTCATACCTTGATGATGGTGTTGCTGGAGCTGTAGGGTTAGACTCCAGGAAGTCTAGGCTAGGGTTGTTTCTCATTTGGGCCTGTTCGTCGACAAACTTGCAGAACTGATTAAACGGAGGAAAGGTGACATCATGTGACCTTTTTTTACCTGGAAACGCACACTGCCCACTTCTCTTTCAGACTATGTGGCAGCTTTGAGACAACTGGGTTCACCTCATGACCGGTGTCCAGGTAGCACAATCCAGACAGACGCGGGTCTCTTTTTGCAAGTTCCAGCTCCATAAGCAGATCGCTTAAGTCCAGAAGCTTGTGGGCTTCCTTAAGGTTGATCCTTGGAATGTTCTGCAGTCTCTTGAATAGGGACTTTTCTATGGCTTCAGCGCTGCCATAGGTTCTTTCGAGTCTCAGCCAGGCAGCAGCGAGACCAGCTTCAGCTTGCCCCATGGAGACGGTCCGAAGACTCTTGATACGGTTTGTGGAGTCAGGACCCAACCATTTTACCATGAGGTCGAGCTCTCTTTCTGCAGATAGGTTGAGGTCAGCAATGGTGGCCTTGAAGACTGCTTTCCAGGCTCTGTAGTTCTCTGCACAGTCGTCAAACTTTGAGAGGTTGGTGCTGATTAGATCTTTGCTCACCATAAACCTGGCTAACTTGGGCATATCCGATCCTTCACTCCTTGTTACCATGTTAGCTTGTGTTGCCTCTCGGGCGTATAAGCTGTGTGGCGTGGAAGGGTGAATTGTTCCCGGGTAGAATGATGTTGCTGCAGGGTTGAGCTGTGGTTTAACCTCTGGAGATTTCGATGACTGTGGTTTGAACTGTGAAGATGGACTGGAGTGTGTCTTGTGGTCGTCTTGTGGTGATTGCTGCTCCTTAGGGGACTCATTATGGCATTGGTCTTGGGTCTCTGCAGATGCTGTGGGTAACACTGGCACCGTAAGTTAGGCTAACTTGGACGTTTCCACATTGTTGGGTTGAACGTCACTGGAGAAGGTGTGTGCTGCAGATATCTGTTTCTGAACGTAATCACTGGTACGGACGGCTGGGTCCTCTTCTTCCAGTGGTGGTAGGCAAATCGGGTCGAGGTTTTGCTTCAATGCTTGCTCAAGTATTTTTACTTCGGCTAGCGCGATTTCTTCCTCCATTTCGGTTTGAAGAATCTTTGCCCGAGCCTCTGCTTCTGTTTGAAGGATCTTTGCTTGGGCCTCAGCTTCTGCTTTCTTGGCTTCTGCCTCTGCTTCAGCTTTCTTAGCTTCTGCCTCTGATTCAGCTTTCTTGGCTCCTGCCTGTGCTTCAGCTTTCTTGGCTTCTGTCTCTGCTTCAGCCTTCTTTTCTGTGTAGGAACGTCTTAGTTTGCATCGCTCTGCGTTTAAACGGGCCTCTAGGATTCTGTCGCTGAGGGTTGAATTTCTTGAGCAGGATATTTTGTATGACCCAGAAGAGTGTCTGGATGAGCCTGACCTGTGGGATTTTGATTCTTGCAGATGAGCAATACGGAGCTCCGCTTTATCTTTGGCGTCTTGCACGGCGGCTTCCCTTTCTCTTTCTGTGGAATCCACTTTGCGTAATTCTGATGAGGCTTCATCAATATTAGAGTCTTTTAGGAAGGCAGCGTACCTTACGGACAGTCTCTTGTATCTTCCGTGGCCGTGTCTAGCCGTTTTACAGTGTCCTGTAGACTTGCTGCATCATTTTTGTGGCGTTGAATGCCTGACATGAGGGAGGTGACTCGTTCCCATAAGTCGTCCAGGTTGTCATTGAACTTATCCTTCATATTGTGATAGTTTTCGACAGCCTTTATGGTTGGTTTGACAGAGCGTTTTGGTCGTGAGTCTTGGTCTGTTTGTAAAACTGGCTCTGTTTCCCCCTCTTCATAATGGACAGTATCGGGTTGTATTTGCTCTGTTTCAGCATCAGCAGTGGGAGACTGTGCAGGGTCTTTTTCAGCCATTTTGATTTAAGGTGCACTGTCTCTTTAAGAAACTGAACTTTTGAATTGGGAGCTGAAAATCGCAGTGCAGCTTAGTTAAGACGTCCTGATAAGATTCCCAATGTGTTTTTCGACAATTGTGGGGTTTTGCAGTCCGACAATCTGCAGAGATGTTGTTTAATATACGGAGAGTCTATATGCACAATACGGTCTGGGGTGATGCTGCAGAGTTTCTTAGCAGAGCAGGGCTGCAGTATGTGAGCGAGCAGATGGGTTAACATATAAGGGTCATTTTTTGCCAGGCTTCAAGGCAGTTTTTTGACTGTTCTGACCCCACATGAAGCAAATGGAGGTGTAGTTGATTGGGGCTGGGAGAGATTCCTACCTTCCGTTTCCTCAATGCAGAGCAGACAGGACCATTGCTGCTGTTTTGCTGTTCATGCGTCCGGAGAGATGATACACACCAAGGTTTGTGAAGTCCAGACTTGTTTATTTGGAGATCTGGAGATACAGCATGTGATTGGTAATGCAGTAGGTTCTCCAGACGTGCAGATGTAACAACCAAGGTGATACAGCAAATTGTGAAGCAAGTTGTGCAGCACTTGTGCAGCAAATGTGATTCAGCAAAGTGTGTGCAGCAAGGTGTGCAGCAAATTGGTCAAAAAAATTGATGCCTTTCACAGCCCGGTACAGGCGTGTCTCTCCCAGGTGAAAATGAAACTAAGAATGGCCGCAAGCAGGAAAAGAAGGAGAGACCTGACCCGGAAGTGGAGTGGAAGGCATGTACTAGAATTAATTAGCTTCAGGCTGCTGTACAGAAATAGACCAGCAGGTGGCAGCAGACCAGATGTAAGACTTATACAAAGAATGGTAATATAATTCAATCTATATAAACCATATAAGAATAAATTTAGAACAGCACAATTCTTCCCATGGGACTGTTTGAGTTCAACCGGATGCCATTTGGGCTGGCCAACGCCCCAGGGACCTTTCAACCTCTGATGGAACGGTGTCTGGGAGATCTCAACTTCGAAGCCTCGCTGATATATCTGTATGATATCATTATCTATGCTGCCACATTTGAGGACCACCTGCGGCGGTTGGGGCAGGTGCTCGGCCGGCTGCAGAAGTACAAGTTGAAGGTAAAACCCCAGAAATGCCACCTGTTCTGCACCCAGATGGAATATCTGGGGCATATCGTGTCCACCGAGGGTGTTAGACCGTCCCTGGAGAAGGTTGCTGCCATCCAGGGATGGCCTACTCCCGAGACGGTAAAAGACGTGCGGGCCTTCCTGGGGTTAGCCGGATACTACCATCATTTTGTAAAGAATTTTGCACGCCGAGCCCAGGCTCTGTAGGACCTGCTAAAGGGGGCTCCTGCTGGGGCAAATAGGCAAAAGATCCACTGGCAACAACCGCAAGAAGAAGCTTTTCAAGACCTGAATGCTGCACTCTCAGGTGCCCCAGTGTTAGCTTATGCGGATTTCGCGCAACCGTTCATACTGCACACTGATGGGAGCCTCCACGGGCTAGGGGCTGTGTTGTCACAAGTTCAGGATGGCCGGGAGAGAGTGATCGCCTAAGGTAGCCGATCACTTCATGACTCCGAGCGAAGCCCTGACAATTGCAGCTCCTTTAAGCTCGAGCTCCTCGCGGTAGTGTGGGCCATAACGGAGCGGTTCACAGAGTACCTGGCAGGCTCCGAGGTGGTGGTGCAGACCGACAACAACCCGCTGGCCCATTTGGAAGACGCCAAACTCGGGGCTCTGGAGCAGCGATGGGCTGCTGCTCCAGAGCTGCATGCATGGCCAAGTTCAACTATAAGATCATCTATAAAAGAGGAGCAGAAAACGTACACGCTGACGCCCTCTTCAGGATCCGGCATACAACCCCAGGGAAAAGTCGGGACGATGAATTGGAAGGGGAAGAGACGCCGTTCGCCCTTATCGCCGCTGTGCTCACAGCTGCTACACAGGAGGAATCCCAGCTAGGACCCTCACGGGGTATGCTGGAACAATAACGTGACAGATGGATCCAACAGCAGCAAGAAAACGTAGAAGTTGGACTCTTGCGCCGATGGGTGACCACCGGCAGATTACCCACTGACTCTCAGAGACAGACCTTAACTCAGGATATGCTGCTGATGTTACGCCAGTGGGAGAAACTCATCATCAAAAAGGGGCTATTGTATCGTAAGGCCGTATCACGGGCGACGTCCGCAAAACTTGGCAGGTAGTCATGCCCGGAGCTCAACTCAGTGAACTGGCTCGGGAAGCCCACGAAAAAGGGGCTCATTTCGGAGCTCAAAAGACGTTGCAATGGTTGCAGCAAATAGTTTACCACCCGCGCTTGCATGCTGCTGTAGAGGAAACCTGCCGGGTCTGCCGCCTATGCGAGCTAGCTAAACCACCCGCACAACGGGCCCCAGTGCAAACAATAGTGACATCAGCACCCCTTGAACTCTTGACAGCGGACTATCTGACCATTGGTCCGGCGTACCAGGGGTATGAACATTGTCTTGTTATGGTAGATCATTTCACCAAATTTGCCGTGGTAACCCCCACCCGAGACCAAACTGCGGAGTCGGCCGCCTATGCAATTTGTAAAAACTTTATCCAAGTGTACGGCTGCCCTCAATGGATACATTCAGACCAGGGAGCGTGCTTTCTGGGAAAAGTCATGGAGGAACTACATCGACTCTATGGAATTGATAAATCCCGGACAACGCTATACCACCCCCAAGGGAACGGGGCATGCGAACGATTTATTCGGACCCTAATTCAAATGCTACATACTCTGGAGAGTGACCAGAAGGCCCGCTGGCCGAGTATATACCTGAACTAGTGTGGGTCTATGACAACCGGGTACACCGAGTTCCCGGCTATACCCCCTACTCACTACTATTTGGACGAGAAGGCAAAGGGATCTGTTGTGAGTTCATTTTCCCCTTCGTCACTGAGGTCTGGTGAACTCCCTATTCTGGTGAAGGAAGGTAATGAACCTGATTATCAGGCACCTGAACCTGATGAGGATGACTGGCTGAGTGGAGTCACGGACTGGATATAAGGCTGCCGACACCCTTCTGCCCTGCGGGTGATTTCTCTGTGGACTTCTAGGACACCAGTCTGATTCCTGCTCCTCTAAAGCTAAGTTTTCTGCTTTGCCTGTTAGCATTAGTGTTTTGTTTTTGTTTTCCTTGCTTTTCTGGATTCTGCCATTCCCTTCTGGGGTGAGCTGAATCTCATTTTGCCTGTTGCTCTGTCTTCAGAATATTCCTGAGTACTGACATAGCTTTTTTGAAGCCTAGCGTCTTCAGGGCCTTTTTCACTGTCAGTCTGTTAGCTCTTATTTTCATAGGGTTTTTCACGGATTGCAGACAGCAGCCTTCCTGTCCTTTTCTATCTAGTTAGCTTGGGCCCCGTCTTTGCTCAGTCTATCTTTCTGCCTGTGTTAGTGTTTTCATCTTGCTTCACCATCATTATATGTTGGGGGCTGCCTATTGCTTTGGGGTCTGCTCTGGGGCAGTTTAGATTTCCCCTTTCTTTCTTTAGGCCTATTTATTTCTCCGGCTGTGATCGAGGGGTCTAGGGCATCGTAGGAACCCCCCACGGCTACTGCTAGTTGTGTTGATAGGTTCAGGGGTCTGCAGTCCGATAGCTGCCAACTTCTCTGGTTTTCTGGACTTAGCTAGCATTTCTGTTTTTGCCTCCTACGGTGACTCAATCATAACAGGGATCACAGAAGTAGAATTGAACCTGGAGGAACCCCAACCCTGGACCGGGGTGTCATCATGGGTCAGAAACTACCGACACTGGTTACAGACCCTCCACCATATCGTCCATACAAAACTCTGGGACCTAGAGCACCCACGGGGAACTCTGCCTCCGCCCATCAACTTCCAAACTGGGGATTGAGTACTCGTGCTAGACCAGTGCCCCCGGACAAGTTAGAACCTCGGTGGGAAGAAAGCCCTTACCAAGTGTTGCGCCGAATAAGCTCCAATGGGCCTGTCTACGAGATATAACCTGAGAAAGACGGGGCACTTCCCACTCATACTGTGCACCGTAATATGCTACGACCCTGTACATCCGCTGACCCCATGTGACCTGAGCCTACTCCTCAGGTCCCCGACCCATTGCCAACGGCCAGGGACCTGGATGACGAAGAAGATGTTCCAGCAGGACCCTCCAAGGAAAGACATCTCCGTAGGCCCAGTTGACCCACCAGAATCAACCAGCCCACCACCTTCCATCTCCCCAGAAAGCTCCACCACAGTCGAACTAACATGCGGCGAGTGATCAACAGCTGGAAAACCCCCCGAACTTTACGAACAGGACCAGTTCGTATGGCAACAAGAACTCTTGCCTCCAAAAGCCAACCCGAGCCTACTAAGGCCCTCGCCCGAGGACTGGCGAGCATACAGGATGGGGGAGTGTAGGAGGAAAGGCCCCTCGCCAAGTGTCCGGGCCGGAACCAAGGGGACTGTCATCTAAGTTCCTAGGGAACCTGTTTCCGGGGAGCAGAGTTAGGGGACGGACCGCTGATACTGACAGAATGGTATGGGTGGAGCCTATATAAAAGGGGCAGAGCACACCAGTCAGGGTGAGTCAGCAGAACAGGAGAGAAGGAGCAGGAGACCGTGGGAGCGCCAGGGAGCGAAAGACCCAAGTAGAAACCAGAGAGGACAGTGACGGGAGGGAGGCTCACGGTGGACTGCAGAGAGACGGCGCCGAGCCGACCGACAGAAGACCGCTGCTTCACCCCAATCCGCGGCCGTTGCCACCTCACTCCAGCTCGCGGCTGCGGCCTGCCCGCAGTCACCCGCGGCCGCTGCCGCCTCACTTCAGCTCACAGCTGCGGCCTGCCCGCTGCTGCACACAGCCGCTGCCACTCCACTCCCGACCGCGGCTGCGGCTTGTTCATTGCCGCTCGCAGCCACTACCGCCCCGCTCCAGTCCGTGGCAAGAGCCGGGCCGTCGCCCGCCGCAGGTCCCCTAGTGCAGCCGCTGGCTGCACCAGTGGCCTACCGACCGCCACTCAGCCCCGCCGCTGCCTGCTCCCGTTCAGGGGCTGCAGCCTCGACTCTCCAACCCCCAGGCAGTGTCCCGTTGCCTTTGGGGGGGACATCCTGCCAAAGAACCTTTCTAGGGCCTGTTGTGCCCCTGCTTCTCCTGGGCGTCGGTGCGCTCGAAGACTACGCCAGATCCTTAGTTGCTGGGCCCAGCGGCTGCGACGCCGAAGCACCATCGTCCAGGATGCCGAGGGACGTCATGACGGATAAGTGACACCACATAATTAAGGACTCGTAGCCGGCTATACCGCGGCCCTATAGTGACCAGCCTTCGCCAGAGTAGTCGTGTTCTTATAACCAGTGTTTGTTTGTATTGAGTCCCTGCGAGAAAAAGTTCTGTTATTTTGTGTGGTTGCTTAGGATAGCCTTACTGGCATCAGACCATAAAAGTTATTACTAAAAGCATAATCCGTCTCGCGCCTCGTCACTGCATCCCTCATACCTGCCATGATCATATACACAGTACCCCAGCAATGAAAAATAATACATGCTGTGCCCCCATAATTATTTATAATACATTCTTTGCCCCCAGCAATAAATTATAATATACTTACTACCTCCTGCAATGACATACTTTATAATAATACACTTAAAGGAATCCTGTCACTTTGAAAGTGCAAACCAGTCTGCAGGTAGCGTAGTGAGAGGCTAAACAGAATGTTATATAGTATTGTGGAAAAAAAAAATTCATATAATTTGTGTTTTATTCATTGAGGTCCCTGCTCATTCCAGGCTTTTCAGCACAGTGGGTGGATTGAAATGTATGGGTGACAATTATGTTTTAGATATTTAACAGTGACATTAACATATTTTCACATGCAACAGAAAAGTTTCCAGCATAAGTATAAATTGTCTAACTGTAATAACATGAGACTACTCTAAAGGTACTGTCATACTTAGCGATGCACCAGCGATCCCGACCAGCGATATGACGCGGTCAGGATCGCTGGTACATCGCTAAGAGGTCGCTAGTGAGCTGCCACACAGGCAGATCTCACTAGCGACATCGCTGGGGACCGGAGTCGCTACTTTCCTGTCACACTAGGCGATCCTGCGTCCTCCCGCCCGGCTCCACGCTCGTCGCTCATCTCTCCACAGGAAGCGCCGCAGGAAGCTGACGACGAGAAACAGTCCTGGACGTTCTCGCGCGATCAGCGATAACCAGCGGGGGAGTGGGTCGTAGGTAAGTATCACACACAGCGATATCAATGTGACAGGCCCTTAACTTTTGATTCACTAATCAAAATCACAAATCACTAATTTTACATTTTATGTGGAAATAATCTTTGAAAGTGTGTTTTGTAAACCAGACAACACATTTTTAGGCCACGTTCACATGTTCAGTATTTGGTCAGTATTTTACCTCAGTATTTGTAAGCCAAAACCAGGAGTGGAACAATCAAAGGAAAAGTATAATAGAAACCCGTCACCACTTCTGTATTTATCATCTACTCCTGGTTTTGGCTTACAAATGCTGATGTAAAATACTGACCAAATACTGAACATGTGAATGTGGCTTTAAATTCACTAATTAGGAATCCTAATAGAGGGACGTCCACCATTCAGAACCCTCATCTATTAGCCAAATTGGAAAGTGGCTCCAACAAACATGTATTATACAGAGATCCTATTGATTTCAGTAGGCAATGTGTAATGCCGTACTTCTTTTATGGTGGCACTGTCCAGAATTGTAACTTGGTTCCCGCACTGACAACACCTGATCACTGGGGATCATGGCCGTCAGATACTTTGTGATTTGATTGTTGTCAGGGAACTTATCTATAAAAAAAGAAATGGAAAAGTTGAAAAACATTTAAAAAGGGAACCTGACAAACCAAAGGCAGCATGAAGCAGACAGTGGATGCTTTTGTGCAAGAAGGTATAATTTGCTCTGAATCGCTTCAGCAGTTGCAGAGTAACACAGCAGTCAGGGACCGTGCACATGGAATGACTAGTCCAAGAAAGAGTCCAGGCCATAGAGGGAAAAAATAGGCGGCACTCCGTGGTACAGTAAAACAATCCTTTCTTTATTCAATAGAAGTAGTACATGGATTCAGGGAAGCAGGTACAGCAGAGGATGATGGCGGTTTCGCATCGATCAGACACTTCAACGGGTCCAGGTAAGATAACATATCTGGACCCGTTGTAGTGTCTGATCGATGCGAAACGGCCTTCATCCTTTGCTGCACCTGCTCCCCTACATCCATGTACTACTTCTATTGAATAAAAGGATTGTTTTACTGCATCACAGAGTACTACCTATTTTTTCTTCTTTGGACTGGACTTTATAAGACGCTGATCGTTTCAGGTGTTAATTTAAATGCACTTTTGATTTTTACTTATTTAGGTACAGGAGGATATATGTTCATTTTGATTCTTGCAGGTTTTGTCTGTTTCATGGCCAATGTGAACATGCGTTTATGTGCTGCCTGTATACCGATTCAAACTCAAGCTCAGTATTTGTGAACTTTTGACACAGTTGTTCACAGATTGGTGAACCACCGACCATCTTTGCTTCTGAGAGACTCTGTCTCCCTAAGGCCTGTTTCACACTTCAGTTTTTTGTGTCAGTTAAAATCCACCAAAAAGGCGGAAAGCGGATCCGTTCCTAACTGATGTGAATGGATGCCACCAGATCCGTTTTTTTGACGGATCCACCGAATGAAGAATTTTAAAGGAACTGCTGCCCGGGAAGAGGAGAGAGAGAGCGAGAGAGAGAATTTTTTTTCTCTGTCCGCCAGAAATGATTTCAGGGTTAAATTTCTTCCTGACTTCATTCCTCCGGGCATGCGCTCTATAAAAATGTGGATCCTGCAGTGGAAAAAACGTTACATGGTCCATCCTGGCATCTCGGCAGATGCAAAAAAATTGACGGATCCGCAAAAAAACGGATCCAATGGATGGCCATCCGTCAAGATCCGCCGGTAATGCAAGTCAATGGGGAAAAAAACGGATCCGCCAAAAAAAATGGCGGATCCGTTTTTTTGCAAAAACGCCGGATTTTGACTGATGGTCAAAACGGAAGTGTGAAACAGGCCTAACATGCTCTTTTTATACACAGTCAAATTGAAAATTGACCCTGCAGCTACTTTTCATTAGTACCACTTACTTTTCCAGCCTTTTGGTAATCCTGTTCCAACCGCCATCAATTTCCAGATTAGTTATTTTTTTTCAAATGGAATTGAAAAATATCTAACATAAAGCTTCTGATCTGTGTTCTGTGTTCTGTTGTGACTAAAATAAGAGATTTACAAATCATTGAATTTTTGTCTTTGCACTACATACAGATTCCCCCAACTTTTTTGGAATTGGGATTGTTCAATGTAACTTAAATAATATAAATATAGAGAAAAGTAAGATTTCATTCCCAGCCATGCAGCTAGATTGGTCTTAGAGTCAGATTTAAAAAAAAAACATTGCTATTTCAGACACAGCCATGAATGCACAATGTCATCACTGTCCCCATTGGGGCTCACAATCTAGATTCCCTATCAGTAAGTCTTTGGAGTGTGGGAAAAACTCATGGAAACATGGGGAGAACATACAAAGTCCTTGCAGATGTTGTCCTTGGTGGGATTTGAACCCCGGACCCCAGTGCTGCAATGTAACAGTGCTAACTGCTGAGCCAACATGCTGCCCAGGTAACTTTTGGTAAAAAGCATTTCTTGAATATTATAAACTGATAGGTATTCTATTGGACAATGAGGCCTCGATTAATTACCAAAGGCATATAATGGGATATGTTAAGAATAATGATTGATCGGAGATGTGTTTGCGTAGTAGAACAGCACAGGAATGTGACACTGATAGAACTATATAAACACACAGTAGTAATTTGTCTCTGTCACTTGGTATATTTAAGGCTACCCCAATACTCATTAGGATATATAACTGAGTTGTAGAGTAATCCACAGTCCTTGGGGCCTTCCGTGCCATCATACAGCATTGCTCATGCCTTGCATTTATACTTCTAATTCTGGTTTCCTTAAAGCCGTCGTGTCAGTGGCCTGCAATTAACAAAAGTTGTCACACTGCGGTTTATGGCCCGAGGTGGAGTGTGTAAACACCTCTCGTAACTGGCAGTACCATGCCGCCCGCCTGCTCCCTCCCGTACTGCAATCACTTTGGTTTCACTCACTGTTTGTAATTGCTAAGGTAAACTATTTTTCTCTTGCCACGTCCCAAGGCGTAATGTTAAAGTTTGCAAGTGACACTGGAGCTTACAAAACACCACTGTGATTTCCCAGCAACTACGTTCAAAGTCTGAAGACTGCTCACATCCATTGTAAAGCTATACTGCTGTTCCCTATAATAGATTTCCAACAGCCTTGTGCCCTAAGGTTTCAAATCCAATAATCCATAAATTCAGATTCTCACATCTATAAATTCAAACTTTTATATTTGGCTTTTCTTTACTCATCCTGTAATGTTTTACATGAACTTTTTGGCAAAAACATTGAATTAAAAATATATATTCTTAATACATGCCATCAAGAAAGCTCCCTCAAAAAAGGAGATCTTCTTCCATAATTTTTCCCCCATGCTTGGTTTAAAAAATTAACCATTACTGACTACCACATTTTTTGTTCTTGATTTCTTTTAGTGTTTCTTAAAGCCAGAAAGTTGCCATTTGAATTGACTTTAGTTTTGTGCCATGTCTGTGATCTGCTTTTTTTCTACAAAATAAAACAACTGGATGAACATCCTCCAAGGGCGGTGATTCCATAATTTTTGCCAGGGGTTTATAGTTACTATTAACAAATTTATTGTACTAAAATTGTAAATGTGAGACATAAATTGGTACAATCTTATAACATTTTAGATTTTTGAAGATGGAGTTTGTGCGTTTCTATTAACATGACTCAACCCAAAAGTGCCTTAGACCCCCAGCGGTCCACTATAGGATTCACTCTTAGATCTGCATCATGGTATATTGTTTTACTAGAAGCATCGGATAATAGGAGCCAATTGTACAAGTTATTTCCAAAAAATGTCACCAATGTTATCACAGAAAATTGTGCTATATGTCAGTAGCAGTACCATGCTCAGTCAGCATGTGCAGTGTTAAACATGGTGGACCTAAAATATTCTAAAATGCTATATGTTCATTGTATAGTATAGTCTTGGGCACCACAGCAGGTAAGGAAAAGTTAAAGTCCAAAACTTTTTAAAAAAATTCTACATGCCACTTCTCAAACAATCTGCTATATACCAGACCAACCACCTCCTGTCTGAGACTCTTCCTCCCTCATAACCATGAAGTTTGAAGTGTTCTTCGAGGTTATGGGTTCCTTTAGATGTTAAATGTCTGATGCAGTCTCTTTGCAGCAATTCACATTACATTACATGTGGATGGGACTTTGATGACCCAATCTACATGTCACAAATGAAATTCAAGATGAAATATGAGCATGCTGTAGATTATTGGATTAGCGTGCCCATTCTTGTGCGAAAATCTATTTTTTTCTTTTACAGTGGATTAAACTCTTTTTAAAGCATAGTAACTAACTAGTGATGAGCGACTTTGCCTTTTTTCGGGTCGAGTCGGGTTTCATGAAACCCGACTTTCTCAAAAGTCGGGTCTAACGAAATCGGCCAATTATCGTGAAAAGTCGAAGGCCAACTGAAACACGAAACCCAATGCAAGTCAATGGGGAAGCAAAGTCGGCAGGGAGTGGAGGACAGAAAATACACCTACAGTGCCCATTTTAATGCCAAAAACATCAATTCTTATTACTTAAGCTTGTCAACCTTAATTTACTTTATAATAATAGTTAGGCATTGAAAACTGGGGGTTATTTGGCTAAAGTTGTGGGGGGGTAGGGCTGGCTTCAGATTTTCATGGGCCCTGGGCCATAGAGTGTCAATGGGCTCTTTTAACACATGCCACAATTCATGATCCTCTGATACGGCAGAGAAATAGCGGTATAGTACAATGAAAAATACTTCACTTCTTACATCTCATGACTGATATCCATTTTAAATTCTCCACTAGCTCCAAAAGCGGACAGTATATTACTCCATACAGTATTATGGCCACCGCATAGAGCGCTATACAGAGTAATGAGGCCCATATATTTCTCCATACAGAATCATTGGACCCATATAATGTTTGAAACAGTATATGATGAGCTCCACATAATGCTACAGTATATGTTGGTCCCCATGGATGAAGCTCCACTGTCTTATGGGCCCAAATAATGCTCCATATATAATGGGCCCCATTTCTAATGCTCCAGTGCATAATGGGCCCTGTAAATGCTGCTCCAGTGTCTGATGTCCACCTTTGGAATGCTCCAGTGTATGGTGGGCCTCATATATCATTCTCCAGAGCATAGTGCTCCCCAAAAATTGCTGTCCCAACATTGAAAACAATTAAATAAGTCTCCTCGCTAGGGAATCCCTGTATTAGTCTGGACTCCTCTTCGTCCCCATCTTCCATCTCACTGCACTTGGACTGTTTAGGCAGAGGGCATACAGACGTGATGTCATCGCGCTCTCTGACCAGAATGTCACTGTCAGGAAATGCGGAAGATGTCACGGCAGTGGAGCAGGGAGAGGTAAGTATTTCAACTTTGCAAGTTGCTGTGATCCTGAGCAAGCAGGGGGGGCCCACTCATTGGCGACGGCACTGGCACAGGGCCCCTCATAGTACGGCGGTGTGTCTGACGGCGTACTATGAGGGGCCCTGTGCCAGTGCCGTTGCCCATGAGTATGCCCCCCCACCTGCTCAAGGAACCTGCACTTTCATCTGCACCTTCCTCTTTGTCACCGTGTAAGGTTGTATAGTATGCAGGAAGGCGAATCTGAGTTTCATCAGGGTCATATTCTGGCTGTGTAGAGTGCGAGGGGAATGTAGTGGTCTGGTTCAATGCACCAGCAGAATCATCTAGCAGTGGCTGGGCATCAGTGCACTTGTGGCGCCCCCAGGATTACGGTCGCCACAGTGGCATTACCTTCCTCCTAGAGAGTGATGTCATGCTTGGGAGCAACAAAGGATCTCTCTAGCAGTTAAACCAACACACAACACAGTTCCCACTAGAGGCCAGCAGGGAGACTTCTGAACCTGACTGCTGAGGAGCTGCTCTCTGTGGTCGGGAGGAGGTAAGTTAAGTCTGTGAAGGGAAGGGGAAGTTTGTGGACGTGAGAAGGGGAGCTGGAGGATGAGCAGAGTTAAGGCTCACTCCTAGCTGGAGCGCATGGTCCGGATTCCGGTCTCCGAGTTTGTAGGGACACTGACGGTCCTGCAGCAGAAACCGGAGGAAGTAGCAGCTGTAAATGCTCTGTTCCCAACTAAGGCTCAGAGGCCCCAGCAGCGACGTGTGTGAGCCAGAAGGAAAAGGCTATGGCTGCCTGCCATATGAGAAAGTTCCAAAAGAGAGTCAACAGGGGAAACTTCAGTGAACTCAGTACTGTGAGTACCTCAGATAAGCGCTAGAATGGAGGCCACACTACCTATCTGCAGAGAGAGAATTCCAAATTTGCTTCCAGACTGACCAACTCCTTCTCCATCTGTACTCTGGGTCCTGGACGGCACTTACCAAGTACAGGTAAAGGAACTGCACGACTGTGTCTGTCATCTTTCTCCTGCGCCTGGCGCACGGCTCTGCTACATCCTGCACTGCACACCATCTACCAACACTTTCATCTGCCCTGCGACTATGGCCCTACCTGTGCAGGGCTTCTACATCTTAGCTGCACCACAACATCTGTCCCAGAGAAGCGACACTGCAGCGCGGGTCAATCTGATCAGAAACCACAGGTGGCGTCACGTATCATTCACCTATAAATGTTATTCACCCCTTTGCATGGACACCCAGGGCCACGGAACGGGTCATCATCACCACCAACGTGACACATCCCTCTGAGACACCGGCCCGGTACCGATTAACCCCACTGCCCTGGCTGGCCACCCACACTCCATGTCAGATTCATCTTGGACTGGGGAATTCACAATTTGACTTGATAACCCAGGCATGGTATGAAAGAAAGAGCTACATGGACTAATGTGAAGTGTGGCCTGTTGCATCATTCACTTTTGGTGGGGGTGAAGGACACAAGGAAAGGGGTTCTTCCTGACCAGGAGCCAGCACTTGATGACTCAGTGCTTGCATTTTTTGAAACTTCAGAAGAGGAGGGCATATTTGCTGGAGTCTGTTTCGGCAATGTAAGCCAAAACCAGTTCCTGATGCTCCGGCTTTAAAAGCGATTAGCCTACTCCCAGAAAAGGTAGCCTTCCAGGCGTTCTGGAGCCAGACCATGACGCAGGCTCAACACCTCCTGCCTTATCTGCTATTGTGCTTTTGCCACTACCAGCAGATGCACCACCACCATCAGCACCAGCTGGCCCCCCCACACCCACGTCCACGGCCTCTTCCACCAAACTTCAAAATGTTGCAGAAAATGAACCCAAAATAACATCAGATATATGGTACTGTATCAAAAGCATACAGCTCTATACAGTCAAAGGATCATTGTCAATCTCCCTATATATACCATCAGTCACACAGAGACGCTCACAGGCTCATTATGGATTAGACAAGAATATAAAAAAGTGGAAAAAGAGTACAGTACCATCAGATAGCAGGTATATATAGTATAGTTTAAACATTCTAAATCTCCGTAGATATTTCAGGAGGCAGACACAGATGCTCTCAGGCTCAGTATGGATTACAACACAATATAAAAAGCCGTAAAACGGTAATGGATCTGAAGAGTACAGCTGTACACAGTGTAGGGGTCATTGCTGTCAATCTTAGTATTTATTGCCACAGTCAGAAAATAACTCTCACTTGGTCAGTTTGGATTAGACCAGAATATAAAAAGCAGTAAATTGGTAATGTATCACAAGCGTAGAGCTGTATACACTAGTGTTGGGGTAATTTTTAAATGTACATCTAAATTGCAGGAGTAACCCACAGACTGTCACACGCTCAGGATGGATCACACCACAATATAACAAGAAGATCCGCAAGAAATATTCACACTTGTGGGACAATGTTCCAGGTGTCAATGATACACTTAGAGTGGTGGGTGGAGGAGGACTTCCTGGCAGAAAGGGTACAGTATCACCAGATACCAGGTATATATAGCATAGTTTTAACATTAAAAATGTACGTCTATACATTCAAGAGTAGTGTTGAGCCACCCCGCTAGTGTTCCAGTTCGTTTTGGTTTGTCGAACACGCGGCAAGTTCGTCGAATGTTTGTTGAACGTTCGACGAACAACGTCGAACACCATTGAAAACAATGGCAGGCAAACACAAACACATACAAACACATAGAAAACAATTACAAAACACCTTAAAAGGTGTCCTGTTATGATTGAGTCACTGTAGGAGGCAAAAACAGAAATGCTAGCTAAGTTCAGAAAACCAGAGAAGTTGGCAGCTATCGGATTGCAGACCCCTGAACCTATCAACACAACTAGCAGTAGCCGTGGGGGGTTCCTACGATGCCCTAGACCCCTCGATCACAGCCGGAGAAATAGCTAGGCCTAAAGAAAGAAAGGGGAAAACTAAACTGCCCCAGAGCAGACCCCAAAGCAATAGGCAGCCCCCAACAAATAATGACGGTGAAGCAAGATGAAAACACTACACAGGCAGAAAGATAGACTGAGCAAAGACGGGGCCCAATCTAGCTAGATAGTAAAGGACAGGAAGGCTGCTGTCTGCAATCCGTGAAAAACCCTATGAAAATAAGAGCTAACAGACTGACAGTGAAAAAGGCCCTGAAGACGCTAGGCTACAAAAAAGCTATGTCAGTACTCAGGAATATTCTGAAAACAGAGCTACAGGCAAAAGGAGATTCAGCTCACCCCAGCAGGGAATGGCAGAATCCAGAAAAGCAAGGAAAACAAAAACAAAACACTAATGCAAACAGGCAAAGCAGAAAAACTTAGCTTAGAGGAGCAGGAATCAGACTGGTGTCCTAGAAGTCCACAGAGAAATCACCCGCAGGGCTGAAGGGCGTCGGCAGCCTTATATCCAGTCCGTGACTCCACTCAGCCAGTCATCCTCATCAGGTTCAGGTGCCTGATAATCAGGCTCATTACCTTCCTTCACCAGAATAGGGAGTTCACCAGACCTCAGTGACGAAGGGGAAAATGAACTCACAACAGTACCTCCCCCTTGAGGAGGGGTCACCGAACCCTCAACCACGCCACCAGGGCGATCAGGGTGAGCCCGATGAAAGGCACGCACCAATCTTTTGGCATGAATATCAGAGGCAGAGACCCAGGAATTATCCTCCTGACCATAACCCTTCCACTTAACCAAATACTGGAGTCTCCGTCTAGCCAGACGGGAATCCAGTATTTTCTCTACCTCATATTCCATGTTACCTTCAACCAATACAGGGTCCGGAGGTGCCACCCCAGGAACAGCTGGTTCAACAAACCTCTTCACAAGGACTTATGGAACACATTATGGATTTTAAATGTGACAGGAAGAGCCAAACGGAAAGAGACCGGATTAATAATCTCCAAAATCTTGTAAGGTCCAATAAATCTAGGTTAAACTTAGGAGAAGCCACCTTCATAGCAATATTTTTGGATGATAACCACACCATATCACCAATCTTAAACTGGGGACCAATGGTCCTATGTCGATTGGAAAACCGCTGGGCCTCTTCCTGGGAGAGAGATAACTTATCCACCACTTGGTCCCAGATCTGGTGCATTCTCTCCACCACAGTGTCAACACCTGGGCAGGCAGAAGGCTCCACCTGCCCTGAAGAAAATCGAGGATGAAACCCAAAGTTACAAAAAAAAGGTGACATCAAAGTGGCAGAACTAGCTCTATTATTTAAAGCAAATTCGGCCAAGGGCAAAAATGAAACCCAATCATCCTGATCAGCGGAAATAAAACATCTCAAATATGACTCCAAGATCTGGTTTGTTCTCTCTGTCTGCCCATTGGTCTGAGGGTGAAAAGCAGAGGAGAAGGACAACTGAATTCCCAGCTTGGAACAGAAAGTCCTCCAAAATCTAGACACAAACTGAACTCCTCTGTCAGATACAATGTTCTCAGGAATCCCGTGTAAGCGAACCAACTGTTGCAAAAACAGGGGCACCAACTCAGAGGAAGATGGCAACTTAGGGAGTGGTACAAGATGAACCATCTTAGAGAACCTATCACAAATCACCCAAATAACAGTCATTCTTTGAGAGACCGGCATATCAGAGATGAAATCCATTGAAATATGGGTCCATGGCCTCCTGGGGACAGGCAAAGGCATCAACAACCCACTAGAGCGAGAACAAGATTTAGACCGGGAGCAAGTCCCACAGGACTGCACAAAATTCCTGACATCATGAGACAAGGTGGGCCACCAAAAAGAGCGACTCACCAGATCTCTAGTACCAAAAATACCTGGATGACCAGCCAATGCAGAGCAATGAACTTCAGACATCACTCTCTTCTTCCACTGGTCAGGAACATACAACTTTCCACTGGGACAACGCTCAGGTTTGTCCTCCTGGAACTCTTGCAGAGCAAGTCTCAAATCGGGCGAGATGGCAGAAAGAACTACCCCTTCGCCTAAGATGGTAGCAGGCTTGGTCACCACAGGAGAATCAGCAAAGAAACTCCTAGAGAGGGTGTCTGCCTTGACATTCTTAGTTCCAGGAAGAAAAGAGACCACAAAATCAAAACGTGTAAAAAACAAGGCCCACCTAGCCTGTCTAGGGTTCAAGCGTTTAGCCGACTCTAGGTAAATCAAATTCTTGTGGTCAGTGAGGACCACAACTTGATGTTTAGCTCCCTCCAACCAATGTCTCCACTCCTCAAATGCCCATTTCATGGCCAACAGTTCCCGATTCCCCACATCATAGTTACGTTCAGATGGAGAGAACTTTTGGGAAAAGAAAGCACAGGGATTCATTTTAGCTGTTACAGGATCCTTTTGGGACAAAACAGCTCCTGCACCAATCTCAGAAGCATCCACCTCTACCTGGAACGGGAGTGAGACATCAGGTTGCCGCAAAACCGGGGCGGAGGTAAATCTTCGCTTCAGCTCCTGAAAGGAAGCAACAGCCTCCGGAGACCAATTCAACACATCAGCACCCTTCTTAGTCAGATCAGTCAATGGCTTGGCAATACTAGAAAATTTTGCTATAAATTTCCGATAAAAATTAGCAAAACCCAAAAACTTCTGGAGGGCCTTCAAAGAAGTGGGCTGAACCCAATCATAAATGGCCTGTACCTTGGCCAGGTCCATTTCAATAGTTGACGGAGACAAAATAAATCCCAAAAATGAAATCCTCTGTACCCCAAAAAGGCATTTCAATCCTTTGACATACAGGGAATTCTCCCTCAAGATCCGGAACACAGTCCGAATATGTTCCACATGAGAATCCCAATCCTTGGAGAAGATCAAAATATCATCCAGATAGATAATCAAAAATTTATCGACAAAGTCTCGGAAAATATCGTTCATGAAGCACTGGAAGACAGAAGGGGCATTAGTGAGCCCAAAAGGCATCACCAGGTACTCAAAATGTCCCTCCGGAGTATTAAACGCCGTCTTCCATTCATCCCCCTGCTTAATGCGGATAAGATTATACGCCCCCCTGAGGTCAAGCTTGGTAAACCAGCAAGCACCTCTAACTCTAGAGAATAGATCCGAAATCAGGGGTAACGGATACTGATATTTAATAGTAATTTTATTGAGGGCACGATAATCAATACAAGGCCTTAAAGAACCATCCTTTTTGGCCACAAAAAAAACCGGCACCTAAGGGTGAAGAGGATGGTCTAATATGACCCTTCTCCAACGCCTCCTTAATATAGGACCGCATAGCCTCGTGCTCGGGTACAGATAAATTGAAGAGCCGACCCTTGGGAAATTTACACCCCGGGCTTAGTTCAATTGCACAGTCATAACTCCTATGAGGAGGCAAGGACACAGACTCATTCTCACTAAATACATCATAAAAGTCCGCCAAATAGTCAGGAACATCATGCGACTGAGGAGAGGTGGAAAAAAACGGAGCCTCACTAAAGGTACACCGACAACCCCAACTCACCACAGACACAGATTTCCAATCCAAAACTGGATTATGAATTTGCAACCAGGGAAACCCCAGAACAACGGCATCATGCAGACCATGCAACACCAAAAATCTGCAATTTTCTTGATGGTCTGGGGCGACCCGCATGACCACCTGGGTCCAAAACTGAGGTTTATTTTTAGCCAAAGGAGTAGCATCTATCCCCCTCAAAGGGATAGGCGTCTGCAGAGGTGTCATCGGAAATCCACAACGTTTAGCAAAATCCAAGTCCATTAGGTTTAGCGCTGCTCCCGAATCCACAAAAGCCTTGGCGGAAAATGTGGACAGGGAGCAGATCAGAGTAATTGCCAGAAGAAACTTAGGTTGAACACCACCAACAGAAAACGTGTGTGCAAAGCGTTTCTCTCGTTTAGGACAAACAGAAATAATATGCGAGGCATCTCCACAGAAAAAACACAGCTTATTACGCCTTCTGAACTCCTGACATTGTGCCTTAGACAAAACTCTATCACATTGCATAGGTTCAGACGTCTGTTCAACCGGTGGCAACACCTCTCGTGCAATCCTGCGTTCACGTAAACGCCGATCAACCTGAATGGCTAATGACATAGAATCGTCCAGACCAGAGGGAACAGGAAATCCCACCATAGTATCTTTTACGGCTTCTGACAAACCCTTCCGAAAGAGAGCAGCCAAGGCATTATCATTCCAGGTAGTAAGGACCGCCCACTTTCGGAACTTTTGACAGTACAACTCTGCAGAATCTCGACCCTGGTTCAATGCCAACAGGGTCTTTTCAGCCTGATCAATAGCATTAGGTTCATCATACAACAACCCCAAAACTTGAAAGAATGCGTTCACATTAGTCAGAATAGGATCATCTGGTTTCAAAGAAAACGCCCAATCCTGGGAATCGCCACGCAGCAAAGAGATGACAATTTTAACCTGCTGCGCGGAGCTCCCTGACGAGTTAGGCTTCAAGGCAAAAAATAATTTACAATTATTTTTGAAACTCAAAAATTTAGATCGATCCCCAAAAAATACATCAGGTGTAGGGATCTTTGGTTCAACAGCATGCGAACGAGCAAGGTAGGCAGAAATTCCCCGCACTTCCGCAGCGAGCTGCTCCACACGATCAGACAATTGCTTTATCTCCATTGAGAGAAAAAAAAATTCCCACTACGGCCTCAGAGATATAGAGGAAAGAATATATACACACCTTTCTTTTTTTTTTTTTTTTAAACACAATTCTTTCCTGCTATTGAGTACCCTAGGATCTGCAGTATGGCGGGTGATTCTGTTATGATTGAGTCACCGTAGGAGGCAAAAACAGAAATGCTAGCTAAGTCCAGAAAACCAGAGAAGTTGGCAGCTATCGGATTGCAGACCCCTGAACCTATCAACACAACTAGCAGTAGCCGTGGGGGGTTCCTACGATGCCCTAGACCCCTCGATCACAGCCGGAGAAATAGCTAGGCCTAAAGAAAGAAAGGGGAAAACTAAACTGCCCCAGAGCAGACCCCAAAGCAATAGGCAGCCCCCAACAAATAATGACGGTGAAGCAAGATGAAAACACTACACAGGCAGAAAGATAGACTGAGCAAAGACGGGGCCCAATCTAGCTAGATAGAAAAGGACAGGAAGGCTGCTGTCTGCAATCCGTGAAAAACCCTATGAAAATAAGAGCCAACAGACTGACAGTGAAAAAGGCCCTGAAGAGGCTAGGCTTCAAAAAAGCTATGTCAGTACTCAGGAATATTCTGAAGACAGAGCTACAGGCAAAAGAAGATTCAGCTCACCCCAGCAGGGAATGGCAGAATCCAGAAAAGCAAGGAAAACAAAAACAAAACACTAATGCAAACAGGCAAAGCAGAAAAACTTAGCTTAGAGGAGCAGGAATCAGACTGGTGTCCTAGAAGTCCACAGAGAAATCACCCGCAGGGCAGAAGGGCGTTGGCAGCCTTATATCCAGTCCGTGACTCCACTCAGCCAGTCATCCTCATCAGGTTCAGGTGCCTGATAATCAGGCTCATTACCTTCCTTCACCAGAATAGGGAGTTCACCAGACCTCAGTGACGAAGGGGAAAATGAACTCACAACAGTGTCCCAAAGCAGACAAAATGCTCAGAATACAAAAATAACATATGGAAAAGGGCAACTACATATAGAAAAGAGGTGGAGGAGTAAAAGGAGGAGGAGGAGACACAGATATAGGCATGTCATGCCCTTATGAAGTCAAGAAAGGCTGGAATAAAAATGTAAAATGCCAAAAAACAGTAAAAATCTGAAATCGAAGACGATCATATACCGTCGGACTTCCCACCATAAATTAGGCCAACTGCCGATCGGGCAGCGTTATTCCCACGAACCTTCGAACAGTGTCCATGAAGGCAAAGTGTTTGGTTTCTGGGGGCAGTATGGTTGCAAAGCTGAACCTTAAAGGAATGTCCAGAAGGGCACCACCAGGAGTGGAGCCTGCGGCTTAATTCGACTCCACCCGGGAAACCTCAACCATGCCAGCTACAGAAAAGATTGACAGATTGCAAGCTTTGTCGATTCTGTGGGTGGTGGTGGATGTCCGTTTTTAGTTGTGCTAGTGATTTGTCAGCTTAATTCTGTTAACAAACGAGACTCTGGCATGCCCCCGCGGTATGCGTCAAGCTTTCTAGAGGGACACGCGAGGCTCTGGCACATGAGATCGATCAATAACAGGTCTGTTATGCCCTTATATGTCCGGGACTGCATGCGCGCTACACTGAAAGGTCCAGCGTGTTTCGCTTACAGGTGCAGATAACCCGCTGAACCCCGTTAGTGACGAGGATCTGGGATTCCAATTCTTCCCTGCGATCGAGGATTTCCCAGTAAGTAAGGTCAACCGGAATTCCGGAATTAGGCCTAGCCTGTATTCCAGAAAATATGACAAAATTAAGTGTCCAAACCACAGGTGCTGTAGCTTACTTAACAGCTGGGCTCCTATGCTGAGTAGCACGCAGTTCTTACATAAACAGGTGGCATAGCTTGGTTCATGGGTGGGCAAGTCTGCTGAGTAGCAGACAGTGCTTACCTAAACAGGCGGCATAGCTAGGTTCACAGGTGGGCTCCTGTTGTGAACTCATTTTCTGGTTTACCTCTGGCTTCTGGTGAGGGTGGTGGAGCTGGCTGTGTTGACAGAGGAGTCATGAGTTCTCCATACGGGCTCCCTCTGGTGGTGACAGTAGGTAATGAAGCTGATCTAAATGGCAGAGACCTGCCACCTGAGGAGGAGGACTGCGATTGGACATCAGGAGTCTCTGACTGGATTTAAGACAGCCGACTCCCTAATTTTGTGCTGGTGATTTTCCTGCCCTGAGGTTCTGGTTTCCAGTTCTGTTCCTGCCTTCTCAAGCTAAGTGTGCTCTGCTTTTTTTCACTTGAGATTTTGTCTGGTTTACTCAGTTTTTGTGGTCAGCCAGCCCCCGCTGGGGCTGTGCTGAATTTCCATTCTTATTTCTCTGTTTATGCCAGTTTGCTTTTTGTCCCTGATCAGTTTGGTCTCTTTTTGCTCTGTCTTCAGAATATACCAGAGTGCTGATATAGGGAATTGAAGTCTAGCGACTTCAGGGTTTTTGTTATCAGAAAGCACTGGACATTTTTTGGCAGGGTTTTTGTGCGTAATTGCAGACAGCATCTTTTATTTCCTGTCCTTTCTAGCTAGTGTGGGCCCCATCGCTTGCTCAGCCTATTTTTCTATCTGTGTTTGTGTTTTCATCTTGTCTCACCGACAATACATGTTTGGGGGCTGTCTATTGCTTTGGAGTCTGCTCTGGGGCAGTTTAGATTTCCCCTTTTCTTGCTTTAGGCTTATTTAGTTCTTCGGCTGTGACGAGGCATCTAGGATCAACGTAGGTACGCTCCACGGCTACTGCTAGTTGTGTGGATATGATCAGGGGTCTGCAATCCGCTTAGTTATCAACCTCTCTGGTTTTCTGTGGCTTAGCTTGTTTTTGTTTTTCCTCCTCGGTGACTCAATCATAACAGAATCACCAGCCATACAGCAGATTCTAGGGTACTCAAAATCAGGGGGAAAAAAAGGTAAAAAAAAGTGTCAGAATTTTTTTTCTTATATGTATTTTTTCCTCTTTTTCTCTGGGGCTGTAGGAGGATTTTTTCCTTAATGGAGATTAAGCAATTGCCTGATCGTGTGGAGCAGCTCGCTGCTGAAGTGTGGGGAATTTCCGCCTATCTCGCTCAATCACATGCTGTTGAACCAAAAATCCCTACTCCTGATGTGTTTTCTGGGGATCGGTCAAAATTTTAGAATTTTAAGAATAACTGTAAATTATTTCTAGCCTTGAAGCCTAACTCATCGGGGAGCTCTGCGCAGCAGGTTTAAAATTGTCATCTCCTTGCTGCACGGCGATCCCCAGGATTGGGCGTTTTCTTTGACGCCTGAAAATCCTATTCTGACTAATGTGGATGCATTTTTTCAAGCCTTGCGGTTGTTGTATGATGAACCTAATGCTATTGATCAAGCTGAGAAAGCCCTATTGGCATTGAACCAGGGTCAGAATTCTGCAGAGTTATACTGTCAAAAATTCCGAAAGTGGGCGGTCCTTACTACATGGAATGATGGTGCCTTGGCAGCTCTCTTTCGCAAGGGTTTATCAGAAACCGTAAAAGATGTTATGCTGGGATTTCCTGTTCCCTCTGGTCTTGACGATTCTATGTCATTAGCCATTCAAGTTGATCGGCGTTTACGTGAACGTAAAACTACATGAGAGGTGTTGCCACCTTTTGAACAAATGTCTGAACCTATGCAATGTGATAGAGTTTTGTCTAGGGTGCAAAGTCAGGAGTATAGAAGGCATAATAAGCTGTGTTTTTTCTGTGGAGATGCCTCTCATATTATTTCTTTCTGCCCTAAATGAGAGAAATGTTTTGCACACACATTTGCGGTGGGCAGTGTACAACCTAAGTTTCTTTTGGCAATTACTCTGATCTGCTCCTTATCCACATTTTCCGCCAAGGCTTTTATGGATTCAAGAGCGGCTTTGAATCTGATGGATTTGGATTTTGCTAAACGTTGTGGTTTTCCCATGATACCTCTGCGGACGCCTATTCCTTTGAGGGGTATTGATGCTACTCCTTTGGCGGAGAATAAACCTCAGTTTTGGACCCAGGTGATATTGCGGGTCGCCTCAGACCACCAGGAAAATCGTAGATTTTTGGTGCTGCATAATTTGCATGATACTATTGTTCTGGGTTTTCCCTGGTTGCAAATCCATAATCCAGTTTTGGATTGAAAACCTGTGTCTGTGGTGAGTTGGGGCTGTCGGTGTGCTCTTGGTGACACTCCTATTTTCTCCACCTCTCCCCAGTCTCATGATGTTCCTGACTATTTGACTGATTTTTATGATGTATTTAGTGAGAGTAAGTCTGCGTCTTTGCCTCCTCATAGGAGTTATGACTGTGCAATTGAGTTGAGACCTGGGTGTAAATTTCCCAAGGGTCGGCTTTTCAACTTATCTGTACCTGAACACGAGGCTATGCGATCTTATATTAAGGAGTCATTGGAGAAGGGTCATATTAGACCATCCTCTTCACCCTTAGGTGCTGGGTTGTTTTTCGTGGCTAAGAAAGATGGTTCATTAAAGCCTTGTATTGACTATAGTTCCCTTAACAAAATTATGGTTAAATATCAGTATCCGTTACCCCTGATTTCTGATTTATTCTCCAGAGTTAAATATGCCTGCTGGTTTACAAAGCTTGACCTCAGGGGGGCGTATAATCTTATTCGCATCAAGCATGGGGATGAATGGAAGACAGCGTTTAATACTCCGGAGGGACATTTTGAGTACGTGGTGATGCCTTTTGGGCTCACTAATGCCCCTTCTGTCTTCCAATCCTTAATGAATGATATTTTCCAGGACTTTGTGGATAAGTTTTTGATCATCTATTTGGATGATATTCTGATCTTTTCCAGTGATTGGGATTCTCATGTGGAACATGTTCGGACTGTGTTCCGGAATTTGAGGGAGAATTCCCTGTATGTTAAGGGATCAAAATGCCTTCTTGGTGTACAGAGGATTTCATTTTTGGGATTTATTTTGTCTCCGTCAACTATTAAAATGGACCCAGCCAAGGTACAGGCCATTTATGATTGGGTTCAGCCCACTTCTTTGAAGGCTCTTTGTGGTAAGCCAGCCCCCGCTGGGGCTGTACTGAATTTCCATTCTTATTTCTCTGTTTATGCCAGTTTGCTTTTTGTCCCTGATCAGTTTGGTCTCTTTTTGCTCTGTCTTCAGAATATACCAGAGTGCTAATATAGGGAATTGAAGTCTAGCGACTTCAGGGTTTTTGTTATCAGAAAGTGTTGGACATTTTTTGGCAGGGTTTTTGTGCGTGATTGGAGACAGCATCTTTCCTTTCCTGTCCTTTCTAGTTAGTGTGGGCCCCATCGTTTGCTCAGCCTATTTTTCTATCTGTGTTTGTGTTTTCATCTTGTCTCACCGAGAATACATGTTTGGGGGCTGTCTATTGCTTTGGGGTCTGCTCTGGGGCAGTTCAGATTTCCCTTTTCTTGCTTTAGGCTTATTTAGTTCTTCGGCTGTGACGAGGCGTCTAGGATCATCGTAGGTATGCTCCACGGCTACTGCTAATTGTGTTTATAGGATCAGGGGTCTGCAATCCGCTTAGTTACCAACCTCTCTGGTTTTCTGTTGCTTAGCTTGCTTTTGCTTTTCCTCCTCGGTGACTCAATCATAACAGGCTCCTCTGCTGAGCACGGGTGGGTTCCTCTGATGAGTAGCAGACACAGTTACTAGGCCCAAAGTATTAACTGTGCTAAATGCAGTCAAAAACTGGTTCTTTCATAAACAGGCGGCATAGCTAGGTTCACTGGTGGGCTCCTCTGCTGAGTAGCAGACAGTTCTACAAGGCCCAAAAGGATTTTCTGGACAAGATGCAGTAAAAACTAATTAGAAACACACAAGGTGTAGCTCCTTGACAGGTGTACTACACCGCTTGCTACCACACACCGCTACTATGCCATGAAACAGTGTATTAACATTGAAAACCGTTATTAATGTGAAAATGAAGTTACGCTTTTGGTGAACGAACTGTTCTCGAACGGAACCTCGAACAGCCGAATTTTAAGCAAAGTGTTCGAGTTCGACGAACGGCTCGAACACCGCCCAAAACAGCTGGAATTTTAACTTGGCGAACAGGTCGACTCGAACACCGCTCTTCTCTAAGGAGGCAGACTCAGACGTTCTCAGGCCCAGTATGGATTCGACAAGATTGTAGAAAGTTGAGAAAGGGTACAGTATCACCGGATAACAGGTATATAAGTAGCATAGTTTACACATGAAAAACCTATTTCTATATATCAGGAGGCAGACTCAGAGGGTCTCAGGCCCAGTATGGATTTGACGTGATTGGACAAAGGTGAGAAAGGGTACAGTATCACTGGATAGCAGGTATATATAGTATAGTTTAAACATTAAAAATCTGCGTGTATATTTCCGGAGTCCGATAAAGACACTCACAGCCTCAGTATGGATTAGACAAGAATCTAAAAAGTAGAAAAAGGGTTATGTATTCGAAGCGTACAACTGTTTCCTATACCGTGGGCTAGGCAGCACTGTCCCACTGCATCCACCACATTAACCCAGTGCACAGTGATGGACACGTAACGGCCCACACCATGCATCTGTTGTGAGGTGCACCTTTCCACTCACTGATTGCTTGAGTGCATGGACAATGCGGTCTTTCTTTTAGGCGTCGGATTCCTGACACTGCACAGCAGGAATCCAGAGGCAGACATCCAGCAGTCTCCCATTCTCCTCCGACCGCTACGGGTGTTGCTCAGCAATCACAGTGAGCCAGACGTTCTGCTCAGACTCGCTCTGACAGTCTGGATGTTGCTGCCACCTCTGGTGCAGCAACGGTAGCGCAACCTGCTTTGCAGGGAACCGCTCCAGAGGCTAAGTCCTCGTGCCGTGCTACTGGGCATGCCCGCAAGGTGACCTCTCACTGGAGAGCAGGGGTCATATGTTCAGGTCCTGCGTCGGATCTGATTGGTCCTTTCCAGGCTACTAGAAGGTCCCGGAAATGCATGGCTATAAAAAGCCCGCATGGCGGCTCGGCCATGCGCTAGTGTAGCATATTATGCTGTGTGTGTATGGTGATGGATGCATGGACAGGTGACTGACTTATTAAGAAACCCCTTCCCTCTAATAATACGAATGGTGACAGAGTGTTGCTTAGTCAGAGTCAGATTGTGGCAAGCTACACGCCACGGTGCCTCCTGCACTGCACACTAGCGTCCGACGGTTTCCGGCCTTCCTGCGCCGCCGTCCAGCGGCTATAGTCATTGCCGCGCTGCGGTAGCAGCGTCCATTGGCGGTTGCGGCTGCAACGCCACCCGCTGGTCATCCTGTGAAGCTAACAGGGCCAGCGTTCTGTTTTGTAAGGCGACTCTGTGTCTTAACAGAGCCGCTCTTAGCGTTCGAGTGACGTTAACCTGAGCGCAGTACTTCACCTTTTGGTGCATCTGCCATTGTCCAGCAGCAGTGGACCCCGGGCGGCGAATGCACCTTCTATTATTTATATCTGGTGCGTTCCGCCGACCCTAACACTTTCACATGCACGTGGAGGGCTGGGATGGCTTTTCGTGAAAAGAAGTGCCAACTGGGTAGGTTATAGCGTGGTACTGCATAGGCCATGAGCTCGCTCGCGGAAAGCTTTGCTTTCAACCAACCGGTAGGGCATCATCTCTAACGAGATTAGTTTGGCAATGTGGGCGTTCAAAGCCAGTGCACGCGGCTGAGAGGTGAGTACTTTCTTGTCCTACTCAGAGTCTCTGGTAGGATGAGCTGGACTTGAGAGCTGCATATGGTGAAACTTGCGATGGACATGGCAGATTGAGAGAGGGTTGGTGATGGTGATGGTGTTGGTGGTGTTGTTGATGGCCTAGATTCAGTCTTTCGTAGCAATAACATTATGATTCCATGACTGCTTTGCCCTTGCGACGACACCTCGACATTTGCTGCTAGTGGTGTGCTAACCAGTGGGCTTACAGTGGGGGAAGCGATGTAGCGTTGCTGACTACCTTCATTCGGAGCAGGTGCACATGTCATACGTGAGGTTTGGTAGTCCGTCCACGCTTGCAAGTGCATGGTGGTTAAATGTCTAAGCATGCAACTGGTATTCAAATTTCTCAGATTTTTCCCTCGGCTAAAGGTCTTTGCGCACTTCTTACAGATAACTTTTGTCTGATCAATAGGATTTTGTTCAAAAAAGTGCCACACTGCACTCTTCCTACTATGAAAGACATTTTGAGACCTTGCACGCTGTGCTAATTTGACCATCTGGCCAAGCTGTCCTGCAACTCTTTTGGTTTTTGTAACACATTTTTGGACTTCTATGGTCCTGCCAGATAACAGCTGTTGCGATGTCGTTGCCTGCTGCGGATCCTCCTCCTCCTCTTCTGAGCTATTGGCAGCGGCACCCTCTTCCCCCAATGGATGCCAATCTGGGTCAACAACTGGGTCAGCCATCACCTCCTCTTCAATTTCATGTGCACCTTCCTCTGTGTCACCGTGTAAGGTGGTATAGTATGCGGGAAGGGGCACCTGAGTTTCATCAGGGTCTGATTCTTCCTCAGTACACTGCGAGGACAATGTAGTGCTCTGAGTGAATGTACCAACAGAAAAATCTAGCAGTGGCTGTGCCTCAGTGCACTCCATGTCAGATTCATCTTGGACTGGGGAATTCATGATTTGACTTGCTAACCCAGCCATGGTATGTGAAAAGAGCTCCATGGAGTAATCGGTAGTGTTGCCTGCCACATCCTTCACTTTTGGTAGGGGTGAAGGACACAAGGAAAGGTGTTGTTCCTGACCAGGAGCCTCCACTGACGACTCAGTGCTTTTATTTTTTGAAACTTCAGAAGAGGAGGCAAGAGAGCTGGAGGCTGTGTCAGCAATGTAAGCCAAAACTTGTTCCTGAAGCTCCGGCTTTAAAAGCGGTTTACCTACTTCCAGAAAAGAGAGCCTTTGAGGCCTTGTGGAGCCAGATGATGACGCTTGCTCAACACCTCCTGCCTTAGGTGCTATTGTGCTTTTGCCACTACCTACAGATGCAACACCACCACCATCGGGACCAACTAGCAACCACCGCCCACTTCCATGGCGTCTTCCACCATACTTCCTCATTTTTGTGAAAATGTACCCAAAATACCACCAGCTATATGGTACTGTAAAACAAGGATAGAAGGTGTATCTACTATTGGTGAGAATTTGAATCTCACTATAGATTTGAGGACGCTGAACTATTGTCTCAGGCCCAGTAGAGATTACACCTCAATGTAACAGGCTGAAATTGAATGGTGTATGACAAGGTGGAGGGTGTCTATAGGATTGGTGAGAATTTGGATCTCACTAGAGATTTGAGGATGCTGAACTATTGTCTCAGGCCCTGGAGAGATTACACCTCAATGTAACAGGCTGAAATTGGATGGTGTATGACAAGGTGGAGGGTGTCTATAGGATTGGTGAGAATTTGGATCTCACTAGAGATTTGAGGACGCTGGCAATGATGCTCTCAGTCCAAGTATGGATGCAGGCAGCCTAATAAGCACGACTGCTGCACAGTGCACACACAAAAGGGTGGAAAAATGAACGCTTGGTAACTGTGCAGAAAAGAGGAAAAAAAGTATTTTTGCTTTTAAAAAAGCAGTTTGCACAGCAGTGTGCAAACAGCAATGCAGCTATCAGGGAGCCTTATAAGACAGCCTAATAACCAACAGAGCTGATGCTCAAAAATAGAGCCTCCACTGTCACTGCACACAAAGCGTTGTGTTGTAAGTGTAAATCGCTAACAGCAGAAGCAGTTTTTTGGTTCTTCTTCCCTGCCTAACACTCTCCCTACAGAATCAGCAGCAGCAGCACTACCTATGCTAAGATCGGCAGAAGTAAGATGGCGGTCGGCGTGCACACCCTTTTATAGCCCCTGTGACGCCAACACAAAGCAAGCCAATCACTTGCATGCCCTTCTCAACGATGGTGGTGACCGATGCCCATGTCATCGCGTTGCCCACAGTGTGCGTCCTCCATCATTGGCTGAAAAAGGGCGCTGGAAGCATCTTTTGAAACGCGACTTTGGCGCTCTGGTCGCCGACCTCGTGGCCGACCTCACGCTATGGTCGGGTTTCGTTTCATGAAACCCGACTTCAGCGAAAGTCGCCGACTTTTGAATATGACCGACCTGTTTCGCTCAACTCTATAACTAACCCAAATTTTGCAGCCGTATCGCAGTGTATTTCCTGAAAAAAAATTAGTAGACAAAGCTTTCATAGTGTGGACTTTGACTTGTAAGAAAGGATCTCATAAACTTGTGGGTCTGGTAAAGTTGAATATACAGTATTTCACAATTATACCATATTGGTGTAGCACTCGGCTGTCTGCCAATGTTAGGAAATATCTGTAAGAGAAAATTAGGAGCTTTTAAAATACTCCAATTACCAAAATGCAGAAAACATGCCAGACGTGAACTTGCCATACATAGAGCAGGAGTGTAAATTTGAGAATAAATTGGTATAATAAAAGTTCTGTGTAAGTAATCAGTTTTTGTCATGATCTCATTAAAACTTTATACTGAATGTCAGTAGCCCCAGGTGCACAGCCACTATTATAGACTTATACAGAACCTCACTTACTGCAAAGCTGTTTGTGCTTGAAATGCATAAGACATTATAACAATAGCAAACAGGTGTCCAAAATATGAGGAAAACAGAGCTATGGAAGATGTAAAAGGGTTGAAGCATAAAGGATATGAGTTATCACATAGATCAGGTGAGTATGGGCCTGTGTGGCTGTATGATATATTAATTGCCTCCTCTACTCCATCATCATGTTATGCTATTACTTGGAACATATTATCTGGTTCATGCTGCATGAACTTTAGCCAGCCACAGGACCATTTCGGCTTGTGATAGGCTGGAATCGTCAAATTATTTGAACCACTCATTACACTGCGCGACAAATTTCAGGGAAGTTCTTGTCCCCTGAAAATTTTTTATTGTATTTTAAAGATTTTGATATGCTGAACACGAATATGTGCTCCAAAAGTCTGTATCACGTAAGGTTTTTAAGCCCTTCATGACCGGAGCTTTTTTCGATTTTTCGTTTTTGTTTTTCGCTCCTCTTCTTTCTAGAGCCATAACGTTTTTATTTTTCGCCAATATGGCCGTGTGAGGGCTTATTTTTTTGCAGGACGAGTTGTACTTTTGAAAGACGCCATTGGTTTTACCATGTCATGTACTCGAAAACAGGAAAAAAATTCCAACTGCGGTGATATTGCAAAAAAGTGTAATCCCACAGTTGATTTTTGTTTGGCTTTTTTGCTAGGTTCATTAAATGCTAGAACTGACATGCCATTATGATTCTCCATGTCATTATGAGTTCATAGACACCAAACATGTCTAGGTTCTCTTTTATCTAAGTAGTGAAAAAAAAATTCCAAAGTTTGCTAAAAAAAAAAATTGTGCAATTTTCCGAAACCGGTAGCGTCTCCATTATTCGTGATCTTGGGTTGGATGTAGGCTTATTTTTTGCGTGCCAAGCTGAAATTTTTAATGATACCACTTTTATGCAGATACGTTCTTTTGATTGCCAGTTATTGCATTTTAATGCAATGTCGCGGCGACCAAAAAAACGTAATTCTGGTGTTTTGATTTTTTCACAGATTCGACATGGTCAAGAAGCCTCTGCTACTGCAGCCTTCAGTCGGGGATGGTAGACCAACTTCTGTAACTACTGGAATGTCTTCTCCGGAACAAAGTGGGCCGCTCTCTCATGAGCTTCCAAGGCTACTTTGCTGATCAACTTTTCTGGGAGTACCACTTGCCAGGTGACCCCCAGCACTTTCCGATACAGCAAGCCGTCTTCCAATTGAAGCCTCTCCCACTGCCGAAGCATCTGCAGAATTTCTGGGGGCAGGGCGTCTCTCTCACTTTGGCCAGGGAGTCTTTTCAGGGCCACCCACTGCCTCAACTGAGCGAGTTCTCCATCTGGAGCAAGTTCAGAAAAGAGCGACCAGAATGGTGACCGGTCTGCAAACCCTGTCTTATGAGGAAAGGTTGCAGGATTTGGGAATGTTTAGTTTGCAAAAGAGAAGACTGAGAGGAGACTTAATAGCTGTCTACAAATATCTAAAGGGCTGTCACATTGTAGAAGGATCAACTTTATTCTCATTTGCACAAGGAAAGACTAGAAGCAATGGGATGAAACTGAATGGGAAGAGACACAGATTAGATATTAGAAAAAACTTTTTGACAGTTAGAGTGATCAATGAGTGGAACAGGCTGCCACGAGAAGTGGTGAGTTCTCCTTCAATGGAAGTCTTCAAACAGAGGCTGGACAGACATCTGACTGGGTTGATTTAGCGAATCCTGCTTTGAGCAGGGGGTTGGACCAGATGGCCCAGGAGGTCCCTTCCAACTCTACGATTCTATGATTCTATGATTCTATGATTCTTCCTGCTGAAGCTGCATACAGTCATCCCAAGGTCTTTCCAACAGGTGTTTTCCCGGTGCCTCTTCGAACTGTCCCTGCGTCACCGCCAACGTACTGGCGAGGTTCCTGAACCCTGGGATTTCTTCCGCCTCCAACTCTTCGCTCTTGAGTTACTCTGGACAGAGCATCGGCATGTGAATTCTCAGCTACTTTTTGATACCCAATCTTATACCGGTATTTCGTCATATGGGCCACCCATCTTTGCTCCAAGGCCCCCAATTTTGCATTTTCTAAGTGGGCCAGTGGATTGTTGTCAGTGCGCACCAAGATTTCAAATCCGGACATGTACTCGGCTAACTTCTTGGTCATCGCCCACACTAACGCCAGTAATTACAGTTTGAAAGAACTGTAGTTATCCGGGTTTTGTTCTGAGTCATGGAGAAACTGGCTCATGTAGGCAATCACTTGCTCTTTTCTGTCCTGCATCTGTGACAATACAGCCCCTAGTCCCTGAAGACTTCCATCGATGTAAAGGATGAAAGGTTGAGAGAAGTCTGCATAAGCCAGTACAAGCGCTTCAGTCAGGGCCATCTTCAGAGCTTGAAAGGCTTCTTCCTAACTATCCCCCCACTGGATGGTCCAATTCTTTGCACCAGATGGCACCCCTTTCAATAACTCCAGCAGTGGATTAACAATACGAGTGAAGTCTTTCACAAACCGTCGATAGTACCTCATA
Organism: Dendrobates tinctorius; assembly: GCF_039654945.1. NCBI lineage: Eukaryota > Metazoa > Chordata > Amphibia > Anura > Dendrobatidae > Dendrobates > Dendrobates tinctorius. Next base: position 35,488,691 of record NW_027361733.1, read on the forward strand.
AACCCCAGAAAGGTCCACATGTCCTTCACTGTCTTTGGGGTATGCTCTCCAATCGTCGCGGCATTTCCCGTGGGAATCTCATGAGTTATGGCTGTGGTGCACCCAAAATTGTCATCATGACAGGCAAAGACATCCTGGTAACTCCCCAGCATAGCTTCTACCTGTCGCACATGTTGTGATGAGAGTCCCACCAGGATCCAGAACCCTTCTTCCATGGTGCTGGACGAAGGCTCTGAGGACCTGGTACAGTCCAGGGATCTCCTTGTTTCACCGTCAACTGAACAGCCTCTGGTTGTATCAGTTCCTCCGGCATACCCAGTACTTGTGCCATTTCTCTCTTGGGCGAGAGCGTGAGATCGTCTTCCCCTAGGTTGACACATGGACGGTGCCTAATGTTCGAGCAATGAGGAGCCCTGAAGGCAGTTGATCCATTATGGTTGGCTCTATCTGGACTTCCACTCCTTCGAGGGGTGTACATGCTCGCATTGGCAACGAGAGCACAGTTTGGCCTGGCGGTAAAACAAGTTTGGCAGCGGCCAGAAGGACCATCTTCCCCGGGAATTTTCCTTCTCTTGACATTTCTTGAGCCTGGGCCACCCCTATCAGTTGTTTGAATACCTTCCTTTGGGGGGGTGCGGAGGCTCCATTGATTGAGAAAAGCATCTTGTGATTCACTGACCAGGATGGTCCCAAGTTCCTTCAGCATATTCATCCCTAACGTTACTGTGGGGCCATTGCCAGGGTCTCCGGTGGTTAACACTACTCCTTTCCGTCCCACATCTTTGCCGCACACGGTAATATGCATCCAGACCACCCCTGCGACCGGGATGGGCAATTGGTTGGCACCGGTCTACTTGATCACTGGGCCCCATTCAGACCGCATCGCCTCAGAAAAATTACGTCTGAAATAAGTTTCTGGCATAGTGGTCACTTGGGAGCCGGTATCAACTAGACAACGGATGGCCCATTCATCCATTTCAGCCGGGTGCAGGGAAACTAAACTTGCGGGACTTCCCTCTCTCCTTCTTGGTGGCTCAGGCTCCAGGCGGGCTCCCCCAGCCATGGAGTCCACTAGTTTAACAGCCGACGGGTCAGTGGCATACCCCATCTTGCGCATCCGCAGGCCTAATGTCCAGTGTCCCTGCACCTAAAACAAATTGGAGGTCTCGCTGCTCGGGATTTCCCCATTTTAAGATGGGGATCAGGGCTAGTTCGGAGCCTCCGGGGAGGTTTTTCTTAAGCCAGCCACTCTTCTCGCATATCCTGGATTTCTTTCCAGATTTCTCTAACCCAACCTAGTTCAGCTGCAGGCGGAGCAAATACCTCCCCGCTCCAGACCTTCCCTGTCAAGGCTGTCAAGCCCTGCTCTTGCTCGCGTGCACGCGCTACCGCCCCGATTTCCAGAAAAGACATGCGGGGATTGACCCACAAGCGCTCCCGCAAAACCTGTTTAAGAGCGCATCCCTGAGGCCTGCCACTAGTTGGTCTCTCAAAATTGCATCAGGAGGCCCCACGCCCACATCATCCCGCTTAGCGATCGCGACATGGATCTCCTGCAGAGCGTTCATGTATTGGGCCACTGACTCCCCCTCCCTTTGGATGCGGCTAAACAAGTGCATCTGCAATTCACCGTTATCTGTGGGGTCCCCATGCATCTCTTCCAAGATCTGTAACACCTTGGTGAAAGTGTTGCGTTCATGTGGGGGCCAGAACATGACAGAACTTCTGGCTTCCCCATCCAGGGCCATCACAGCAATCCCTGCATAATTAGCGGGGGTCATGGGGTGCGTTCTTAGAATGCCTTTAACCCATTCGGACCAATTCCATAACAGTGAATTGAAATACTAGCAGTACAGTGATTAAACTTATCATGCTCTTAATGCTCCTCCACCGCAGCTGATCCCACAGGGGTTGAAGACCCGGCAACGGCAGGGAAGAGGTCCACAGAGGAGGTCCTATGAACAATGATCCTTCTTCTGGCGACAGCAGTCGGTCTCCGGTACCTTCCACTGAGCCCCTAGTCCATCAACTTGTGCGGCCAGAGCAGCACTCTTGGGGTGGAACGTTGGCTGGCGTCCAGCAAATGGCAGGGTAGGTCGCAAACGAATGTCCGATACTCGGCAGTCTCTCCTCCGCACGTGTGCAGTACTCACAGTCTCTGGATGCGTGACACCTCTATCTTTCTCAGCCCTGATGGTCGCGGTGGTAGCCAACAGCCGCAGCTTATCGCAGTGCTGGGGCTCAGGTAGAGCAAACTGCTCACCCTGCTGTTTGCTGGCTGTTCGCACCAAACTTCCTGTCACAGCATGCGCTTTTTCTTTTATATCACCCCTCCTACCTGGGTCATGAGGTTGGTCCGGTCCCTCATTCCTTCCCCCAGGCAACAAGAGACATGCCTCAATATTTCCGGACGCGGCTCGGTACAGGTACCCGCAGCACAGTCTTCCTCCATGCAATATCTTTTCTCCATAGCAGCAAAATCTTGGTGAAATCTCTCACCATGCTCATTGCTCCCTAGTCTGCAGTTTGGTGGAAGAACGTCTAGATGAGAATAAAATAAGGAGGCCACATTTGCTCTAAAAAAAATCATTGGGCCTAATATAGTGGTTCGGCCAGGAGGCCTTATTTGCTAATCCAAATCATTTGGGATAAAACTGTGGCATTGAGAAATCAGGAGGCCCCATTTGCTCTTAAAAATCGTTAATCCTAATATTGGGATTCAGCCAGGAGGCCCTATTTGTGAATACAAATCATTTGTGATAAAACTGTGTTGCAGTTAGGAATTAGAAGGCCCCATTTGCTCTTAAAATCATTAGACCTAAAATACCATAGGTGCTCTGCTCGAAGGACCTATTTGCTAATCCAAATAGTTTGGGATAAAACTGTGCTGCAGTTTTTTACATTCTGTGGAAGCATGGCTGAAAAGCAATGTCTGACTTTCATTTGTTCATTATCATAGATTTTTTAAGTTATTATTACTTTTGTCAGATTCAAGTTATTTCTGAGACCATTGTGGGTTTTTCTGTCATGAAACGAGGGGTACCAACAATTTTGACCACGTGTGTATTTTGTTCCATTTAGCAACCTTATTTTTGTTATTTAATCTGTGATACAGTCAGAATCATAGAATCGTAAAGTTGGAAGGGACCTCCTGGGCCATCTGGTCCAACCCCCTGCTCAAAGCAGGATTCGCTAAATCATCCCAGTCAGATGTCTGTCCAGCCTCTGTTTGAAGACTTCCATTGAAGGAGAGCTCACCACTTCTCGTGGCAGCCTGTTCCACTCATTGATCACTCTAACTGTCAAAAAGTTTTTTCTAATATCTAATCTGTGTCTCCTCCCATTCAGTTTCATCCCATTGCTTCTAGTCTTTCCTTGTGCAAATGAGAATAAAGTTGATCCTTCTACAATGTGACAGCCCTTTAGATATTTGTAGACAGCTATTAAGTCTCCTCTCAGTCTTCTCTTTTGCAAACTAAACATTCCCAAATCCTGCAACCTTTCCTCATAAGACAGGGTTTGCAGACCGGTCACCATTCTGGTCGCTCTTTTCTGAACTTGCTCCAGTTTGTTGATGTCTTTTTTAAAATGTGGTGCCCAAAACTGGACACAATATTCCAGATGAGGTCTGACCAAAGAGGAGTAGAGGGAAATAATGACTTCACGTGATCTAGACTGTATGCTTCTGTTAATACATCCTAGAATTGCATTTGCCTTTTTTGCTGCTGCATCATACTGTTGACTCATATTCAGTCTGTGATCTATTAGTATACCCAAGTCTTTTTCACATGTGCTGTCACTTAGCCCTATTCCTCCCATTCTATATATGCTTTTTTCATTTTTATTGCCCAGATGTAGTACTTTGCATTTCTCCCTGTTAAAAACCATTCTGTTAGTTGCTGCCCACTTCTCCAGTTTATTTAAATCGTTTTGAATCCTCTCTCTCTCTTCTCTAGTATTAGCTATCCCTCCTAGCTTTGTGTCATCAGCAAATTTAATCAGTTTACCCTCAATTCCTTCATCTAAATCGTTGATAAAGATGTTGAACAATACAGGGCCCAGGACAGAGCCCTGTGGTACCCCACTTGAGACATTCTTCCAACTGGATGTGCAGCCATTTACGACCACTCTTTGGGTCCGATCACTAAGCCAGTTATGAATCCACCTAACAGTTGCCTTGTCCATTCCATACTTAGTCATTTTTTCAATAAGGATTGTATGAGAGACTTTGTCAAATGCTTTGCTGAAGTCAAGATATACTATATCTACAGCATTTCCTTGATCCACCCAATCAGTGATACCGTCATAGAAGGAAATTAAGTTAGTCTGACATGACTTATTAGTTACAAACCCATGCTGACTCTGTTTAATCACTTCATTCTTATCCAGGTATTGACATACATGTTGTTTAATAATTTGTTCAAAGATCTTTCCTGGTATAGAAGTCAGACTCACCGGCCTATAGTTGCCTGGGTCCACCTTCTTCCCCTATTTGAAGATAGGAACAACATTTGCTCTTCTCCAGTCTTCTGGCACTTCTCCTGTCCTCCAAGAATTTTCAAAGATTATGGAGAGGGGTTCAAAAATTTCTTCTGCTATCTCTTTCAGTATTCTGGGGTGTAATTCATCTGGACCTGGAGACTTGAATTCATTTAGGTTAGCTAAGTGTTTCCTCACTATCTTTCTGTTTATAGATATCCTGGATTCTTCTATTCCCTTAATAGGACAGTGAATAACAGTTGATGTTACATTTCCTTTCTGAGAGAAAACAGATGCAAAATAGGAATTTAAAAGTTCAGCCTTCTCAACATCCTGTCTTACCATTTCATCATTTTCACCTGTAAAAATCCTATAGCATCTTTGACTTTTCTTTTACTTTTGACATATCCCCAAAATCCTTTATTATTGCTTTTGACATCTCTTGCAAGCCTCAATTCATTTTCAGCTTTAGATAATCTGATTTGTGCCCTGCAGGTTCTGCAGACAGCATTATATTCTTCTTTAGATATGCCTCCCTCTTTCCATTTTATAAACATTTTTTTCTTCCTTTTTAGCATGTGTTTAAGTTCTGTGTTCATCCATCCTGGTTTCCTTAAATGCTTCCTATTCTTCCCTCTTTTCGGAATTGATAACAACTGTGCTTTGAGAATTTCATTTTTCAAGATTTCCCATCCTTCCTGGACATTTTTGTCTTTAAGGATATCCAGCCATTGGATCCCTCCAATTCTCTTTCTGAATCCCTTAAAATCTGCCTTTCTGAAATCTAACCTTGACGTCTGAGTCTTCACAGGTCTTCTGCCTCTAGTTATCCAAAATTCTAAAATAGCATGGTCGCTACCTCCTAGGGTCCAAGCCACTTTTACCTCCTCAACCATTTCCTCCCTGTTTATAAGGATTAGATCCAAGGTAGCAGTTCCCCTTGTTTTCTCCCTTACCTTTTGGAAGATAAAGTTGTCAGCAAGAGAGGATAAGAATTTCCTTGACCTGTTAGTTTTGCCTGAGAGAGATTCCCAACAAATGTCTGGATAGTTGAAATCTCCCATGACAACTATGTCATATTTTTTGGAGAACTTGGCCATTTGATGCATAAAGAGTTCATCCATATCTTCAGCTTGCACAGGCGGCCTGTAGTAAATGCCTACAATGGTGTCCTTTCCATTGTTCTGTCCTTGTATTCTTACCCAAACAGTTTCCACAGAACTCCCAGTCTCTGAAGCTTCAATCTCTGTGCAGATATACGCGTTTCTAACATACAATGCGACACCCCCTCCTCGTTTATCAAGTCTGTTTCTTGCAAATAAGTTGTATCCTTCTATTCTTGTATTCCTTTTATGTGTATTGTCCCACCAAGTTTCAGTGATTCCAATGACATCATATTTCTTTTCCTGTGTTAGTAGTTCCAATTCTCCTTGTTTGTTGCCCATGCTTTGTGCATTAGTATAGAAACATTTTAGTTTGTGATTGGTTTCTCTTTCTCCAATATTTTTATTAATTAGATTCTTTCGTCTTTGTTCTTCCTTTCCACTTCTAATAGCAGAGTTCTCAATAGCATTTGTCAGGTGTATGGCTTTTTCTGGTCTTTTGCTTCCCTTCCCATGTTGTTCTAGTTTAAAGCTCTCCTTACAAGTGTAGCAAGGCGACTTCCAAATACATGCTTTCCAGTCTTCGTAAGGTGCACCCCATCTCTAGCAAGTAGTCCATCGTATAAGTAGTTCACTCCGTGATCCAGAAATCCAAATCGTTGCTGACGGCACCATCGACGTAGCCAGTTGTTCACCTGCAGAATCTTATTCCACCTCCTTGTTCCATGGCCATCCACTGGGAGGATGGAAGAGAAGACCACCTGCGCTCCGAGTTCTTTCACTTTCTTGCCTAAGTCTTCAAAGTCTCTGCAGATGGTTTCCAGGTCGTTTCTTGCGGTGTCATTTGTCCCCACATGTAGTAGCAGGAATGGGTAGTCATCTGTAGGTCTGAAGAGTCCTGATATCCTGTCAGACACATCTTTAATTTTTGCACCTGGAAGACAGCACATTTCTCTTGAAGTTATATCCGGTCTGCAGATAGCGGCCTCTGTTCCTCTCAAAAGGGAATCCCCCATGACCACCACTCTCCGTTTCTTCTTCACAACATTTTTCTTTCTCCATCCAGGAGGACTCTGAAGGCGTACAAGGTTGCTGTTTGTTGGCAAAGTCTTATCCTGATGTATATCTTCATCGTTTTCCTGCATGAGAGCCTGGTACTGGTTTCTGAGCAGTATGGGTGCTGACTGCCTCCTGATCCTCCTGCTTCTCTGGGTCACATGTCTCCATTCCTCTGTTTCTTCAGGTGCACTTCGAATTTCTTCTCTTTCTGTAACATGAAGAGATAATTCTGCTCTGTCCAAGAACTCTTCACCTTCCTTAATGATCTTCAACATAGCTAACCTCTCTTCGAGATTTTGCAACTTTTCCTCCAACAGGGACACAAGCTTGCATTTGTGGCATGTGAAGTTTGGCTTTTCCACTGGTAAATCTGTGAACATGTAGCAAGAAATGCAGCTCACCAAATGGCTCCTGGCCTCTTCCATCTTGAGATTTCTTAAAAACGATGAAAGATGAGCCAAAATTATCGGCGCGCGGTTTTTCCGATTTCCTCTTTTCAGCTGCAACGGCCAAAACCCAGTGATCGTTGAGCTCGCGGAGACTTTTCACTTATCCCAGAAGGCACTGGGAATATGCAAATGATCTCCTCAAGACTCTTCCTACAAGGAGTTTTTTACATTTTCAGTTAGTGATAGTAATTTAATTTTCTTTGGTGTATGGCAATGCCTGTTAAGCAGTTGTGTTTATTATTAGTAATAGGCGAGCATGCTCGGTACTGCTTGGTGCTCGATCGAGCATCTCTGTGCTCAAGAAGCTCAGCACTCGATTGAGTATCCAGGTATTCACTCGCCAGGCTTGATTCCCCTCCCACCATGTTTGGCACCTGATTTTCAGCCACTGAACATGTTGGGATTGCCTGCCAATCAGGGTAATGCCATAGCCATGTTGGCTACTGGCATTACTGTAATTGGCCAGCCCGCTAGCTTTATCGGGTCTATATAAGACCCAGAGACGCCATCTTGGGCTCATTGTACCTTAATATAGTGTAGGGAGAGTCACTGCTGCAGAAGGAACAGTGTGTTGTATAGCGTTTATTTACCTGCTGGTACAAGATTAAGCCAACAGCCCTTTTTAGGGCTAATTTAAACCGATTCTGTTCTGTAAAACTGGTCTTAGCTGTAATTATAGTAGGATTTGCTTCTGGAGTAGGAGGAGTGTAATAGTGGCACTTAAAGCAGCGTTGATTGCATAGTCCTTGATCCTGGTACGTTAAACCAACAGCCTTTTTAGGGCCAATTCAAATATATTCTATTCTGCAATAATACTGCTCATACAGTATCTGAAAATAATTTAGGGTTAGCTGATGGAGTAGGTATTAGCGTATTAGACATATTTTGTCACAGTTGATTGTGTTACAAACTTTGTTGCTGTCACGTATAAGAAAAAATCCTTTCAGGCGCAACTTAAATACATTCTATTCTGTACTAATACCACTCATCTGAAAATAATTTAGGGTTAGCTGGCGGAGTACCTGCTAGCGTATTGAAGACATTTTGGCACAATTGATTTTGTTACAGAATTTATTGCTGTCACATACAAGAAAAAATCCATTCAGGGACAATTCAAATACCGTATATTCTATTCTATATTAATACTGTTCATATCTGAAAATAATTTAGAGTTGGCTGGCTGAGTAGATATTGGCGTATTTGAGACATTTTGACACGGCTCATTGTGTTACAGACTTTGCTGCTGCCACATACAAGAAAAAATTAATTTCAGGGACATTCAAATATATTCTATTCTCTATTATTACCGCTCATATCTGAAAATAATTTAGAGTTAGCTGACGGAGTAGGCATTAGCATATTAGAGACATTTTGCAAGGTTGATTGTGTTACAAATTTTGTTACTGGCACGTACAAAAAAAGTCCTTTTAGAGAAAATTCAAATCTATTCTATGCTACAATAATAGCGCACATATCTGAAAATAATTTAGGGTTAGCTGGCAGAGTAGGTATTAGCGTATTAAAGACATTTTTGCACAGTTAATTGAATTACAGAATTTGTTGCTGCCACGTATAAGAAAAAACCCTTTCAGGGACAATTCAATTTTTTTCTATACTGTAATAATACTGCTAATATCTGAAAATAACTTAGGGTTAGCTGGCAGAGTATTTATTAGAGTATTGCAGACATTTTGGCACAGTTGATTGTGTTGCAGACTTTGTTGCTGCCACATACAATAAAAAATCTTTTCAGGAACAATTCAAATTTATTCTATTCTCTAACAATACTAACTAATTAACTGTGTAGATAATTTTATATGTTCAAGACATGCAGTAGTTGGGGAAATGGACGTGCAGCTGATGGCACATACAGAGACTATGGGTCCCGTTTCACATAGCGACGCACTAGCGATCCCGACAAAGATACGACCTGGTAAGGATTACTGGTGTGTCGCTAAATGGTCACTAGTAAGCTGCCAAACAGGCACATCTCTTCAGTGATGCAGCAACTATCCAGCGATCTTCGGCGGTCGTTGGTACCTTATCACACATCAGCTTTTCTGAAAGATTCCAGCCTGCGTCCCTGAGTTCTGCATTGCCAACGAGGTCACTCGTCGGGTCAAACACAGTGATGCGCGCTGGCCAGCGGAACAACCGACGATGGAAAAATGGCCCAGGATATTCGAGCACGATCAGCGATATCCATCGGGGGGGCCGGTCGCCGCTGCGTGTCACATGTTGCAAGATCACTGGCGAGGTCGCTGTTGCGTCAAAAAATCGGTGACACTTCAGCGATCTCGCTAGCGATCTCGCTATGTGAGAAGGGGGCTTATCGCGGTGATCCAGGTGAAACTCTGCCTGCTGTGGGAGCACAACAAACATGTTCATCAGTGCGAGAAGGTTGTGGGTTGAATGGCAGATAATGCTTCAAGACTATTTCCTATCACCACCCTGTCTTCCACATGACCCTGTCTCACTAGCCAAGACTCTAAACCACATAATCCATCTTCCTTCCTTCCACCATTGAGAGTCCCAGGAGACAAGTAAGCCCATTCTTAGACACTCCAAGAGCTCTTTACCTTTCCATTTATGGCATCTTCTGGCTTGTCACCGTTCAAGTTTCAAGAGGGACATGAGGTGATTGTGGGCAGTGATACCCAAATATTTGAGCAGCCACGGTCAGAAGAAGCCGGAGGAGTGGATGCATGAATGTGTGGATGATGCAGGAACGTGCCATCCACACAAACCAAGAAAGAGGATGGCAATCATAAGAAGATGGGAGGCTCCAGACCAAGATCTGAGACACCGCTTGGACCAGACCGCCCCGCAGGTGAATATAATAAGTTATTTTTCTTCTCTTACTGGTTGGGTTGAAGGCAGATATACAGTATTATAGAATGCTGTATATCAGCCCTGAAAGGTGATGGCCATATCTTATATCGGCCTAACATGGTAACAGGTTCCATTTTTAAGTTCATTGAGGTGTGTGGACATTTGTGTATGTACAGCTCTCTTAAAGGCGTTGTCTGCTACCGAACAACCCCAGCTTAATCAATTCAGTACCTCTTTTGATGCCTGCACTTAACCAATGTCATGTCACCTCCGGGAAGAGTGGCATTGACATGTCTGTGAGCGAGAAAGACGAACTTTGGACTAAGGTTCGCTTGAACATGAAGAACCCCTAAGTGTATGTAGTCTATGATGAGGACAGGTTACTTTTTTACGCTAAGTTCAAACTTTCCCATCATGTGCTTGTAGTGGATTCAGATCTATGACTTGTGATTTCACCCTGAATCATAGCTGCCCTTCCACAAGGTCAACCATCTTGGGCATTGTGCTATGCCAGGCAGTGTGTGAGCACATATAGTCCTGCCCTGCATGGCAACAAGCTATGTTTGTTAAAGCGAGACAGTCTGGCAGGCACAGTTGGATAAGACTGTTTATTCACCACTATTTTTCCAGTTTTCTTTTCTTTGCTAGGTGAATTGATAAGGACATTCTTGAAATTCATTTTGATAACTTATTATTCTGTCTTAAACATAAACTGCTTGTGGGAAGCACGTCCTGTTCACTGGAGTCTCTTTCAAAAGTGTCAAGGTTTTGATACTTCCTGTTTTACCGGTGTCTGGAATGATTTGTCTTTTATCTACAAAATATCAGAAAACTGATAGTCATTCAATGAACCTTTCATTCTTTACTAAATCCTCCATAGACTTTTATTTTTTTACATTTTTTATTTAGTTTTACATATGATGTAAAAAGTCTACATACAGTCATGGCCAAAAGTATTGACACCCCTGCAATTCTGTCAGATAATATTCAGTTTCTTCCTGAAAATGATTGCAAACACAAATTCTTTGGTATTATTATCTTCATTTAATTTGTCTTAAATGAAAAAACACAAAAGAGAATGAAGCAAAAAGCAAAACATTGATCATTTCACACAAAACTCCAAAAATGGGCCGGACAAAAGTATTGGCACCCTCAGCCTAACACTTGGTTGCACAACCTTTAGCCAAAATAACTGCGACCAACCGCTTCCAGTAACCATCAATGAGTTTCTTACAATGCTCTGCTGGAATTTTAGACCATTCTTCTTTGGCAAACTACTCCAGGTCCCTGATATTTGAAGGGTGCCTTCTCCAAACTGCCATTTTTAGATCTCTCCACAGGTGTTCTATGGGATTCAGGTCTGGACTCATTGCTGGGCACCTTAGAAGTCTCCAGTGCTTTCTCTCAAACCATTTTCTAGTGCTTTTTGAAGTGTGTTTTGGGTTATTGTCCTGCTGGAAGACCCATGACCTCTGAGGTAGACCCAGCTTTCTCACACTGGGCCCTAAATTATGCTGCAAAATTTGTTGGTAGTCTTCTGACTTCATAATGCCATGCACACGGTCAAGCAGTCCAGTGCCAGAGGCAGCAAAGCAACCCCAAAACATCAGGGAACCTCCGCCATGTTTGACTGTAGGGACCGAGTACTTTTCTTTGAATGCCTCTTTTTTCTCCTGTAAACTCTATGTTGATGCTTTTGCCCTAAAAGCTCTACTTTTGTCTCATCTGACCAAAGAACATTCTTCCAAAATGTTTTAGGCTTTTTCAGGTAAGTTTTGGCAAACTCCAGCCTGGCTTTTTTATGTCTCGGGGTAAGAAGTGGAGTCTTCCTGGGTCTCCTACCATACAGTCCCTTTTCATTCAGATGCCGACGGATAGAACGGGTTGACACCGTTGTACCCTCGGACTGCAGGGCAGCTTGAACTTGTTTGGATGTTAGTGGAGGTTCTTTATCCAACATCCGCACAATCTTGCGTTGAAATGTCTTGTCAATTTTTCTTTTCCGGCCACATCTAGGGAGGTTAGCCACAGTGCCATGGGCTTTAAACTTCTGGATGACACTGCGCACAGTAGACACAGGAACATTCAGGTCTTTGGAGATGGACTTGTAGCCTTGAGATTGCTCATGCTTCCTCACAATTTGGTTTCTCAAGTACTCAGACAGTTCTTTGGTCTTCTTTCTTTTCTCCATGCTCAATGTGGTACACACAAGGACACAGGACAGAGGTTGAGTCAACTTTAATCCATGTCAACTGGCTGCAAGTGTGATTTAGTTATTGCCAACACCTGTTAGGTGCCACAGGTAAGTTACAGGTGCTGTTAATTACACAAATTAGAGAAGCATCACATGATTTTTCGAACAGTGCCAATACTTTTGTCCACCCTCTTTGTTATGTTTGGTGTGGAATTATATCCAATTTGGCTTTAGGACAATTCTTTTTGTGTTTTTTCATTTAAGACAAATTAAATGAAGATAATAATACCAAAGAATTTGTGTTTGCAATCATTTTCAGGAAGAAACTGAGTATTATCTGACAGAATTGCAGGGGTGTCAATACTTTTGGCCATGACTGTAACCCCATGTTAAAATGTGAGGTTTTTGTCATGTAAAAAAAATCATACCTAAAAGAATCAATTCAGCACTTTTTCCACCTTTATTGTCACCTACAAACTGCACTACTCCATTGAAATATTTACTGAAATTTTCAGGTGCCAAAAGAAAATATAAAAAACTAAAATAATATGGCTACATAAATAGACACAGCCTTAAACTAATACTTTGTTGACGTACCATTTGAATTTGTGACAGCATTTAGCTTTTTGGAAAGAGTCTATGAGGATGGTACATCTTGAATTGGCAAGCTTTGCTCACTCTTCCTTGCAGTAATGCTTCAATCTGTCAGATTGCAAGGGCATCTCCTGTGTACAGCACCCTCTTCGGGTCAACCCACAAATTATCAGTTGGATTCAGGCCTGGGCTCTGGCTGGAGCATTCCAAGTCTTCGATCTTCTTCTGGTGAAGCCATCCTTTTGTTGATATGGAAGCATGCCTACAGACATTTTTGTGTTGAACAGTAACATTCCTCTTCATCTTCAGCTTTTTATTAGACTCCTCAAGGTTTTTGAAAACATTGTACTGATATTTTAAACTTTTCATAATTCTCTCCACCTTAACTAAAGCCACAGTTCAACCTACCAAACAAACAACATAATGCAGCTTCCACCATGCTTCATTGTGGGTATGGTATTCTTTTGGTGATGTGCAGTGTTAGCTTTATGCCAAACACACCTTTTGGAATTATGGCCAAAAAGTTCAACCTTGGTCTCGTCAGACCATAACATGTTTTCCTACATGCTTTTGGCAGACTTGATATAGATTTTGTCAAAACATAACAGAAATTCTTCATACACTTTACATGGTCGGCCAACTGCAAAAAAAATTTGAATGCTTCAGCTGACTTTAATCCAAAGTGTATGTTGGCGCCAAGTAGCTACAGCTTCTCTTAGCTTTTATGATGTTAACTAGCTCATACACCTAAGGTATCTGGTGGCCAAACAAAAGCCAAAAGTCAACCACTAATGTCTGTGAGAAACGTTAGTGCTGCCTACCCAGTGATGGTAAAATATCAGTGAAGCTAGTATGAAATTATTTTTCATTTTGTTACATGGTATAGATCAATAGAATTCAGGATTGTACAACCCCTCCTTCTGAATAAAACATTGCTGTTCTATAAAGTACATCTTCAAAATGAACATTTTGAGCTACAGAAATCCTCTAGTGTTTTGGAATGTATATGTGTATGTTTATGTATGTATACATGTACTGTGTATATGTGCTCTGTATATACATGTCAGTATGTACAGTATGTGCTCCGTGTATGCATGTCTCTTTGTGTAAGTATTTGCTGTATGTACTCAAATGTATGTGTGTCTGTGCTCTTTGTATACATTATCTCCCAATCATCTCATACCATGCACTGTCCTCCCTACCCCACTGCATCTAGCTCACTCTCTGAGTTTGAACCAGTCACAGAAGAAGTAAGCAGGCTCCTTGCATCTTCTCGCCCAACCACTTGCACCAGTGACCCATTTCTGTCACATCTGCTCCAGTCCCTTTCCCCTGCTGTCACCCCTCACCTAACTAAAATATTTAAATATTTCTGGTATCTTTCCCTCCTTATTTAAGCATGCCGTCATACATTCACTACTTAAAAAACCATCCCTCGAACAAAACTGTGCCGCTAACTATAGACCTGTCTCTAATCTTTCCTTCATCTCTAAACTCCTGGAACGCCTGGTCCACTCCCGTCTGATACGCTATCTCTCTGATAAATCTCTTCTCGACCCTCTCCAATCCGGTTTCCGCTCTTTACACTCTACTGAAACTGCCCTCACTAAAGTCTCTAATGATCTACTAACAGCTAAATCTAACTGTCACTACTCCATGCTAATTCTCTTGGATCTCTCTGCTGCATTCGACACGATGGATCATCAGCTCCTCCTCACTATGCTCCACTCCATCGGCATCAAGGACACCGTTCTCTCCTGGTTTTCCTCCTATCTCTCTGACCGCTCCTTTACTGTATCTTTTGCCGGCTCCTCCTCCTCTCATCTTCCCCTTACTGTTGGGGTTCCTCAAGAATCGGTTCTAGGCCCCCTCCTCTTCTCCTTGTATACTGCCCCTATTGGTAAAACAATCAGTAGATTTGGTTTCCAGTACCATCTCTGTGCTGATGACACCCAATTATACGCTTCTTCTCCTGACATCACGCCAGCCTTTCTAGAAAACACCAGCGATTGTCTAAACGCTGTGTCTAACATCATGTCCTCACTATATCTGAAACTGAACCTGTCAAAGACTGAACTCCTTGTGTTTCCTCCCTCTACTAATGCACCTATACCCGACACTGCCATTTTCGTGTGTGGTTCCACTATTACTCCCCAGCAACATGCCCGCTGTCTTGGGGTCATACTTGACTCCGAGCTTTCATTCACCCCCCACATCCAATCACTGGCTCACACTTGTTATCTGCATCTCAAAAACATTTCTAGAATTCGACCTTTTCTTACCTTTGACTCTGCAAAAACTCTTACTGTTTCTCTTATTCATTCTCGTCTGGACTATTGTACAGAACTATACAATTGTATTGAACTCTCTTCTAATCGGTCTCCCTCTTACCAAACTTTCCCCCCTCCAATCTGTCTTGAATGCTGCAGCCAGGATCATATTCCTCGCCAATCGTTACACCAATGCCTCTACCTTGTGCCAGTCCTTACACTGTCTACCCATCCGCTCCAGAATCCAGTACAAACTTATTGCCCTCACCCACAAAGCACTCCATGGCTCAGGACCACCCTACATCTCCTCCCTTGTTTCAGTCTACCACCCTACCCGTGCCCTCGGGTCTGCTGATGACCTGAGGTTAGCATCCTCAATAATCAGAACCTCCCACTCCCGTCTCCAAGACTATACATGTGCTGCGCCAATTCTTTGGAATGCACTTCCCAGGTCAATACGAGTAGTCCCCAATCCCTACAATTTTAAGCGTGCCCTGAAAACTCATTTATTCAGACTGGCCTACCACCTCAACACATTAACCTAACTATCCCTGTGTGGCACAGTCAAAAGTTTTACCATAACCAGGTTCCCCGTATCATGTTCCCATATGCTTTATGCATCTATTAGCCCTCTGTATCCGTACTGTTACACACTTAACATTATGGCTGGTCCAAACAATCAGGGCAATTGTTACCAACCACCTTTCGTGTCTCCCCTTTTTCCCTCATAGATTGTAAGCTTGCGAGCAGGGCCCTCATTCCTCTTGGTATCTGTTATGATCTATGTGATTATTGTTATGCTGTAATGTCTATCATCTGTACAAGTCCCCTCTGAAATGTAAAGTGCTGCGGAATATGTCGGCGCTATAGAAATAAAATTTATTATTATATTATTATTACATGTCTCTGTATGTTTTATGTGCTCTGTGTATACATGTATCTCTGTATATATGTGCTATGTGTATACATTTGCCTGTACGTATGTACTCTATGTAAAAATATATGTATGTATGTGCTCTGTGTACATCTCTGTATGTAAGTATTTGCTCTGTCTATACATATGTATGTGTTTCTGTACTCTTTGTATGTGTAACAAATGGAAGTGGAGGCAGAGATGGTGAACTTCACATTCGTTTTTTATTTTTAAAGTGGAACCTCGGGACCACGGTCCGGGGGGCTCCGAAGAGGGCGTAACTAGTGAGCCCCGGACACCCATAGTAAAGTCCCTCAGGCAGGACCAGAATGGAATACCCGGAGGACACAGGTGCTACCTCCAGTTAGACCCCGGACACGTGGCAGCTGTCCCAGAGGGACCAATAGGGATAACAGAAGCAATAGCAGAGTCTGTAATGAGGCGGGTCCTGGATCCGGGTAGTTGGTAGATAGCAGGCTCCAGTAACCTTGTTATAGTCCTCAGACTTGGATGGCTGTTGGCGGAACGGGATGGCTTTTGCACAGATAGCCAGTGTTATCAAGGTACAGATAATCTGTGGAGACAGATAGCATGAGAGAATGCACAGAGACTGCAAACGCAGTGCAGACAGGCAGCAACAGAACCGGATGTAGCAATGGTTGATACTCGTTGCTCTGGCGCTCTCCCTATGGAGGAGAGGCCAGAAATAGCAGCCAGTGTGCTGCCATTGGATAATTACCAGATTTTGAAAAATGCACGCTGTCCCTTTAAGAAGCCAGGGGAACACGTGCACATGCTCTAATAGCTTTGCTTAGATAGCTGCTGGCTGGACGCCAGGAGCTGGAGGAGGGGGAGGGAGCAGAACGCTGAGAAGCAGCATGGGACACACAATGGAGCCTGCTGCTGCACAGGGACAGCGTGCAAGGCACGAGGTGAGTAGCCTGAACGGGAGGCAGCAGCAGACCGGGACGCAGAGCCAGAATGGGGACTGGGTGTAACAGTATGCATGTCTCTATATGTATTTCTGTGCTTTGTAAATATACACTGCTCAAAAAAATAAAGGGAACACTTAGACAACAGAATATAACTCCAAGTAAATCAAACTTCTGTGAAATCAAACTGTCCACTTAGGAAGCAACACTGACAATCAATTTCACATGCTGTTGTGTAAATGGAATAGACAGCAGATGGAAATTATTGGCAATTATCAAGACACACTCAATAAAGGAGTGGTTCTTCAGGTGGGGACCACAGACCACATCTCAGTACCAATGCTTTCTGGCTGATGTTTTGGTCACTTTTGAATGTTGGTTGTGCTTTCACACTCGTGGTAGCATGAGATGGACTCTACAACACACACAAGTGGCTCAGTTAGTGCAGCTCATCCAGGATGGCACATCAATGCGAGCTGTGGCAAGAAGGTTTGCTGCGTCTGTCAGCGCAGTGTCCAGAGGCTGGAGGCGCTACTAGGAGACATCACCGTGCAGAACGCTTGGCATTTGCCACAGAACACCAGGATTGACAAATTCGCCACTGGCACCCTGTGCTCTACACAGATGAAAGCAGGTTCACACTGAGCACATGTGACAGACATGACAGGGTCTGGAGATGTCGTGGAGAGCGATTTGCTCTCTGCAACATCCTTCAGCATGACCGGTTTGGCAGTGGGTCAATAATGGGTGGCATTTCTTTGGAGGGCTGCACAGTGTTGGGCTTTGAGCAAAACACGCATCTGTGGATGTCGGGATGTAGCAGAGCTGTACTTGCCATGGGACAGGATGTATATCTTTTTGGTGAACAGGTATGGTATAATGTTGCTTTTTTATTTTATTTTTATTACAGGAGATTGAGAGCTTCGCTTGGATTAGATGAGGTTGTAAGTATGGTTTAATTGAGATTATTAAAGGAGTCTGTGTCATTATTTCAAAAAAGAACTTTATTCTGGCTGTGTATTTACCATATAACTATAGGATTAGTAATGGATAGGTGTCTTATAGACGCTTCTCCATTACTAAGCCGTGGACCTGATGTCACCGGACAATACAAAGGTGACATCAACTCCACAAATATTACCCCACTTGGGAATAGCCGTGTAAATGCCACAATTGGCACATCTTTGGATGCGCAAATTGTGAGGCGGCTGCGGGCTGCTATTTTTAGGCTTGTGAGGGTCAAAATCCATGGGCCTCGCCAGCCTGAGAATACCAGGCCGCAGCTGTCTGCTTTTTCCTTTGCTGGTTAACAAAAATAGGAGGACCCCAAGCTGTTTTTTTTTGGAGGGGATCGCACTATTTTTGCTAACCATCCAAGATAAGCAGACTGCTGCCGCCTGGTATTATCAGGCTGTTAAGATTCATGGATATTGGGTCCTTACAAGCCTGAAATACCAGTCCCAGTAGTTTGCTTTACTCTGGCTGGTTAACAAATATAGGGGGACCCCATGCTATTTTTTTTTAATTATTATTTGTTTATTAATATGGTCTGGACCTCTCTCTGTGTTTTCCTCCACTTCCTGTGTCATGTACGTCCGGCTGTGTCTCAAGATTCACCATTATATAAATTAATTCACATGCATAGTAAGCTGCATTCCCGCACTGAATACGCATGTGACTGGGAAGATAATGTGATTTACTGTATCTAATGAAAGTGTATGGGTAATTTACACAGCCGAGACGGAGTGTCTACACTACATAAATTAATATTCTGCTGTCTGGAAAGTCGCGCTGCATGTTCGTCTCTGCGGGTAAGCCGTGGGAATTGGTGCACACATAGTGGCCATGGGATTTCTTGAAATCCCATTCACTATGCTGCAACAGCTGGATGTTGCAGGTTGGACACTGCGGATGTATGACCATGGGAACATACCCCAATATATCTGCAAACAGGAAAACACTTTTTTTTTCTTTCCCAGAAGCCAACTTTCAATTAGCTATATTTTTTATTGACGAAAAAACGCATGCAATGAAAAAACGCATCAAAAACGCATACGGAAAAAACGCATCAAAAATGTATGTAAAAAACGCATCAAAAATGCTGGTCAACTGCCAGTGACCTCAGATATAATATACAAAGAAAAAATAGCGATAAAAAAACTCCAAAGAAATCCATACACATATGCAAAAATTGAAATTTATTAAATATACAGGTACAAGGAAGGGATGGATTCCACCAAACAGCACATGTTGGTAAAAAAGGGACGCTCACAGGAACAACAAAGTATAAGTATATATGTCCATCATTAACATATATGGGGATGCATATCAAGAATGAGGCTGACGATCCCCCTAGCTACCTAGGGTGGACGCTCCAGGACTGCTCCTGCCTATCCATTCAGTAATGTTATATTTGAAGGAATTATTGTTATTTATGTGGGTAG
Organism: Dendrobates tinctorius; assembly: GCF_039654945.1. Lineage (NCBI taxonomy): Eukaryota > Metazoa > Chordata > Amphibia > Anura > Dendrobatidae > Dendrobates > Dendrobates tinctorius. The sequence goes on from NW_027361733.1 coordinate 35,507,960, forward strand.
TGCAGGCCTTTTTTGATACATATATATTTTTACTGACTATGTGGGTAATGTGCAATATTTAATATACTGTTAAAGATCAACTTTTTGGGAAGTTTTTTCTGATATGCATCCCCATATATGTTAATGATGGACATATATACTTATACTTTGTTGTTCCTGTGAGCGCCCCTTTTTTACCAACATGTGCTGTTTGATGGAACCCATCCCTTCCTTGTACCTATATATTTAATAAATTTCAATTTTTGCATACGTGTATGGATTTCTTTGGAGTTTTTTGATCGCTATTTTTTCTTTGTATATTATGGTTGTTTTCTGCGATTTTTTCCTATATTAAGCCTGTCCTGATGTAGTTTCACACCCTATATGGATGGAGAAATTGTTGGTGTGATGAATTTCATGAGGTGTTTATACAGTGACCTCAGATGCAGATTTGGTGCAAATTTCGCCTGCGTCAATCCTGAGCAACTACTGAGCCATTTCTGACCGTGGGAACATACCCTAAAAGTTTGGGAAAGCCAGGTCAAAAATTACTGTTATTGTGAACAGTTAAGCAAGTTGAAAATGAAATGATCTCTAAAAGGGCTGAAGCTAAAGACTATACATTTACATTGCATTTTAGGCAAAAAAATTTTTTGTAATTGTTTACATTTTACATTTTAAGAATTGCAAAAAGGAAAATGGCTTGATGCAAAAGTGTTGGTACCCTTACAGATTTGTGTGCTCAGATGACTTTGACCAAGGTTTCAGACCTTAATTAGCCTGTTAGGGTTATGGCTTGTTCACTATCATCATTAGGAAAGGCCAGGTGAATCAAATTTACCAGCTTTATAAAAACCCATACTCCTCTAACCTTGTGCCAAAAAGCAACAGCCATGGGTTCTTCTAAGCAGCTGTGCAATCATATAATCCCTTTAAAAATATGAAACTTTAATAAATTGAGGTAAAAAAACATCCCCCTAGTGCAATAACACAATTAACAAACTCTATACAATAATAACCTAAGATAGCCCTACACTGGCCTGCTATCCCTTCCTGACAGTGGAGGTTGGCACCCTAAAAAGATACGATTTGGCGCCAACACTCCGCGGCGGCTGTCCCAGACTCCCCCTAAATGACCCTTATAAACTACAGGTGAAAAACAATAAGCAAATAAAAGAGATGAAAGATAGTGCTTAATATAATACACAGGCTATTAATGTGCAATACTTAAAAGTCAGGCTACTACATGTAAACATAGAGAAACCTCTTGTATAACCAATAGATAGCAGCAAGTCTTGTCTTTTTGGGTATTAATAGACCACAGAAAATATAGATTCCATAAGCTACCAGTAGATAGTGGCAATCTTGTCTTTTTGAGTATTAATAGACTACAGAAAGCATAGATTCCATATGCATTATCAAATAAAGCCAAAAAAAAAATACTCTGCAGTAAAATCAGATAAGCACAGACAAGAGGTAAAAAATAGCGTGTTTCAATAAAGGAACATCAGAATTATATCCATATTGGTTCCCATAGAAAGCAATGGATGATACCTATTGCCAAAAAAAAAAATTATAGAAACAGCTGGGGGTTTACCCAAACTTAGCTTCCAGCCTCGACGCGTTTCCCCGTCCACACAGTTCATCAGAAGGCACAATAAGGAACCAGCCAATTCATGGATCTGTGACTAGACTTCAGAGTAGCAGTACAGGCAAGATGACCCAGGAATCTCACAGAACTGGAAGAATTTTCCAAGGAACAATGGATGAGCAAGGAGAGCACTAATTAGAGAAGCAGCCAACCTAGAGATCTTTCACAGAAAAAATCTTGTATGTAGCGAATAATTTTCAAATAATACAGACAAGTTTGTTTCAGACCATTAGGGTGTGTCATCGATTAAATAAACTTATCATTTGTTGTCAACTGTAAGGTGTTCATATACCTGAAACAGCTGTCAGATCCATTCTTGGTCATCCAATAGTTATCTTTTATGATACCATCATACACATGCACATCTGGTTCTGTCCAAGAATTAGTGTTTTTTTTAGTGGGAAAAGGTGGTTAATGCTCTGCCACACATCTCTGATGGCGGATTATCTCCAAGTGAACAAAGTCATTAGGTGTTGAAATCTAGAGTGACCAAATCTTTTCTTAAGAATCGAGAGGCTAGCAAGCATATAAAAGAGTCAGGTGGTACCCCCAAAATCAGAGGGTTCATCAAACTTTTCTCTAATGTGTATGGAGGACTTTGAAAGAAAGCAATTAGGCTGGTTTCACATTTGCGTTTTTTAGCGCTGGAAAAAAACGCATATGTGCGCATGCGTTTTTTCCCCTATATTTAACATGGGTGCGCATACCTGCGCGCTTGTAAGCGCATGTATGCGATTTTCATGCGCTGCGTTTTTTTGGGGTGTGCGTTTGTATTTTCCAGACGCAGCATGTTGCATTTTTTGGCCCTGCAAAAAAGCGCATGCGCACATATGCGCACGTTTTGCGCTAAAAATGGCCATTATAGCCTATGGATGCGCATATGTGCGCACTGGCATGCTCATGTATGCGTTTTTTTGCATATGCGTTTTTTTTTTTTAACCATGGAATTTAGGGGTTTGGGTTAGAGTTAGGGTTAGTTAAGGGGGTTTAGGGTTAGGGTTAGGGTCAGGGTTAGGGTTGGGGTTTGGGTCAGGGTTAGGGTTAAGTATGGTTTGGTTAAGGGTTAGGGTCAGGGTTAGGGTCAGGATTAGGGTTAAGTATGGTTTTGTTAAGGGTTAGGGTCAGGGTTAGGGTTAGGGTTAGGGTTAGGGTCAGGGTTAGGGTTAGGGTTGGGGTCAGGGTTAGGGTTAGGGTCAGGGTTAGGGTTAAGTATGGTTTTGTTAAGGGTTAGGGTCAGGGTTAGGGTCAGGATTAGGGTTAAGTATGGTTTTGTTAAGGGTTAGGGTCAGGGTTAGGGTTAGGGTTAGGGTCAGGGTTAGGGTTAGGGTTAGGGTCAGGGTTAGGGTCAGGATTAGGGTTAAGTATGGTTTGGTTAAGGGTTAGGGTCAGGGTTAGGGTTAGGGTTAGGGTTAGGGTCAGGGTTAGGGTTAAGTATGGTTTTGTTAAGGGTTAGGTCAGGGTTAGGGTTAGGGTTAGGGTTAGGGTCAGGGTTAGGGTTAGGGTTAGGGTCAGGGTTAGGGTCAGGATTAGGGTTAAGTATGGTTTGGTTAAGGGTTAGGGTCAGGGTTAGGGTTAGGGTTAGGGTCAGGGTTAGGGTTAAGTATGGTTTTGTTAAGGGTTAGGGTCAGGGTTAGGGTTAGGGTTAGGGTCAGGGTTAGGGTTAGGGTTAGGGTCAGGGTTAGGGTTAGGGTTAGGGTTAGTTAGGGTTTAGGGTTTGGGTTAGGGTTAAGTATGATTTGGTTAAGGGTTAGGGTCAGGGTTAGGGTTAGGGTTAGGGTCAGGGTTAGGGTTAGGGTTAGGGTCAGGGTTAGGGTTAGTAAAGTCATGGTTTGGGTAGTGTGAGGGGCCACCTAAAAATGTTGGAAAAAAACGCAAACGCGGTAAAAACGCACTAAAAACGCATACAAACGCATAAAAACGCTGCGTTTTTTTCATGCATGCTCATAAAAATGCTTGAAAAAAACGCAGCAGTTGTATGCTTATGTATGCGTTTTTTCAATGCGTTTTTTTGCGGGAAAAACGCGCTGCAAAAAAAAGCAAGTGTGAAACTAGCCTTACATCCACTTTTATAGATATTAAACAAATTTTAGCCAAACCAACCATATTATTAATTTCAACATATTCAACCCTGTATATTTGCAGGATGTAAGAGACACCTATGACACTGAAAAAAATTATGCAAATTTGACCTCCCTTGTAACATTTTACATAGAACTATATTGATAAAATACCAAGATTGTTTCAGTTGTGCCACTGAGCCCTAAATATGCCTGCTTGTCCTCGTCCTGCTGTGAGCTCCAGTCCTGCTTGCTCATACAGTTACCTACCAGGATTTTCTACTCTTATCTCAATTCACATATAAAGAAACTCCTTGAGTCAACGGCTTCTCATGTTTTTGCCTGTTGTTTCCATGTCTTATCTCGCTGGCTGCGAGCCTCTAAAGATATTAATGAAAGATATTGGATGTATATCCGCTTTGTTTGGGAAGAATGGAAAACTAAAATCAATATTTCACATACATACCACTACAACAAAAATCTTTATCTTAATCACTCTGCAGTAGAATGGAATAAAAAGCTGGCATTATTAATTGCCTATTAAAATGTCAGCTCTTAAACACACAGATATTTTGGCTGAAGTGGGCAATAGAACTACTTTTGAGGTTTTTGTCGGGACATTACGGATGACAGGTCTATGAATGATTCATTGTGCTCTATTTATATTGTATCCAATCATGGAATTATCTGAATCAATTACTAGTAGATCCGGAAACTTTGAGATAAAAATATAAGGGTTCAAACACATAGGCTTGATGAAGCTGCAAAGCAACCAAAAACCCCTCAGTCATGCAAGCTACTGCAGATTCCTAAGGCTGGGTTCACACGTACCAGAACTCTCTCGGAAAATACTGCGAGAATTCCGGAATTCCATTCCGCGGGAAAATCGCATTTTAAATTCCCGCGATTTTCCCGTGGAAAAACTAGCATTTTGCAAGCGTAATTAGCTTGCAGAATTGATAGCGTTTTCCAAGCGATTTGGAGCATCGCTTGGAGAACTGATTGACAGGTTGGTCACACTCGTCAAACATAGTGTTTCACAAGTGTGACCAACTTTTACTATTGAGGCCGCCTATGCGGCATCAATAGTAAAAGATAGCATGTAAAAAATAATTTAAAAAAAATATATATTGTTATTCTCACCTTCCGACGTCCCGCGCAGCCTTCCCGCCTCTCTCCACACTCCCGGTCCCAGTAGTCCTTTGCGCGAATTACCGCGATGACGTCCGTTCTCGCGGGATCGCGACGTCTCGCGGTCATTCGCGATGACGTTGCGCGAATGACCGCGAGTCTTCGCGATCTCGCGAGAACGGACGTCATCGCTCGCAAAGGCTGACTGGGAACGGGAGCGTGGAGAGAGGCGGGAAGGCTGCGCGGGACGTCGGAAGGTGAGAATAACAATATTTTTTATTTAAAATTCTATTTTTTACAGGGATATGGTACCCAAAGCCCAGAGGACAGTCTCCTCTCCTCCGGACCGTGGGTACCATCCGCAAATGTTCTGCTTACTTTTTCGCATGGTGTGCACAGCCACATGCAGAAAGTAAGCAGAACAATGCATTCCTATGGGTGCGGGATCGCCGCCATTCCGCGAAATTAATGAGCATGCTGCGTTTTTTACCGCGAAGCGATTCCGCCGCGGTAAGAACCGCAGCATTAGCACAGCATTGCGGAATCCCATAGGAATGCATGGGATGCTTATTTTTTGCGTTTTCGCAGCAAAATCGCGCGATTAAAACCGCCGCAGAAACGCAAAAAAACTGCAACGTGTGAACTCAGCCTAACAGAATTGATTGTTGTCTGTCTAGTGCTACATATTTGTTACACACCTGTCCCGGTCCGTTAGATTTTTTTTTGTGCTCCACATTGGGCTTTGCAAGTAGCTCAGCATGCTCCCATGTGTTAATTTCTAAGGCGCGTAAAAGGCCTCCCAAGACACACATGTGTCTTGGCTTTGTATAACAGTTTCTAGTAACTTGTTTGTCTGTGCACAGTTCCTGTTTACAGGCTACAGGCCGTGTCCTGGTCGCCTTTGGTTTCCAGTCCATCTCCTGGTCGCCTTTGATTTCCATTCCATAAGTTACTTCTCTGCAGCTTCCGGTAAACCTGCTACCTGTCAGTGTTCTTAAGGACTTCACCTGTTTGTCTAGGTCTTCCAGTAACCCTGCTGCCTGTCAGTGGTCTCTGCTTGTTTCTACGTGTCCACCTGTAGCCTCTAGGATGTCTCCTGCCAGGTTGTGACTTCCAGGACCCATTTAAAGGGAATCTGTCACCACATTTGACCTATCTCAGCTATGTCTTGTTTTTAATAAATATTCTTTTATCTAATTTATATACATGAGATCTTCCACGCTATGGAGAGGATACTGCCTGGAAGATAGCTCTGCCTCCAGAGCTTATTTTACACAGAAAAGGTGTTACCAGTGTGATGTATTATGGTCGCTTGCTGCTCTTCTGATCTCGCTGCAGAGTTGTGTGTGATTATACCTGACATATTTGCAGGTTGCTCTCAGCTTCCAGATCACAGGCAGACGGGGCTGCAATATTGGTGCAGTACAGCAGAGCTCGGAGAGAAGCAAAAAATGTGTTTGCAGGGAGACAAAGTTTATTTGTCCTGTTCTCCTGTGTTGGCTATTTGTTTCACACTGGTAGCACCCCCTCTATTTAAAATAAGCTCTGGAGGCAGAGTTATCTTCCAGGCACCTTCCTCCCCATAACCTGGAAGCGGTCATTTACATATAAGAAAAACTTGGATTTTTCTGGAATAAGACATCAGATCACAGATATCAATGTATCATTTAATTCAGCTTTGTATTACCTACATGTGAATATAGAAGTCTTAGAAGGGTTGATCTGACAATCTGACAGATTCTCTTTAACACTTTCAGTTTACCTCTATGTGTCCGCCTGGGTCTTCCAGGATGCCTCCTGTCCGCTTTTGGCTTCAAGGACCCCTTTAAGACTTTCAGTTTGCCTCAAATGACTCTGTTATCCGTTACCATATGCAGCAACCACCTGCCCATGGCCAATGTGCCCAGCCAGACCGTGGGATTAGAGGATCCACCTCACCGAATGTGCCTGCTTTATGTAGTGGTATTGTCTGTAGTCCTCATTGTCAATGTGTGACCCCATATCAATCCTTTAAGCAGGACTTAAAGCACCCAAACACATTAGAATAAAGTTGGTTAAACCTGCCGATATCGACAGGTTTGACCAACCATTTAAATGGGGCACAGGCCAATGATTCGGACTGCCGATCGCATTGTTCTACCTCAGATAAGCTGCCGACATTTCAGTCAGTGTTTTTTTTTATAGAGAACACAGGACTGCTCAGCCAAGCAAGCACTAATGTATATCGGCTGAGATGGCTGAAGGCCAAACGAATGACAGAAGCATCTTTTAGCTGACAGCAATCTAATGTATATGACCAACTTAAGAGTATTTTACCCTAAGTCAGCATTGCTTCATCAATAAGACTACCTATGCCAACTAGTGGTCTCGACAAGATAAGTAGTACCCTGAGACGTGAAAAAATATGTAGCCCATTCCAATGCATTCAGCATTACAAAAGTATTTCCCTTCATCTAGAAGCACTGCCCATTAAAGAGCAAAATGACAGTACACAATTGTATGATATATGTGTGTGTGTGTGATATAGCCATAAAGGACCTGCAGATGAGGCATATGGTCAGGCAGGATACTTTGTCTGCAACCATATAGTCTCTGTCATGTAAATAAGGCCTTAGTGTGATATCAACCTGCTTCAACAGACCACACTGAACCCCAGGTAGTAGAGGGGTTATCCAAGTCCTCTCACTCCTACATGAACCTGGCAGGGAAACTGCGCATCTGGCAAATTCCAGATACTCATTCTATTGTAGTTAATAGGTCAAATCCTTGATACCTATGGACCCTATGTAACAAGGTGGCACGGGGTGGTAGTCGTAGGCGAGGTCACTAAGGCACGATTAGTCCACACCCCGGCCCCTTGCACATGAATAAACAGGACAGATACAACCCCAGGGTATTTACCTCTTCTCCTCGGTCACTGTAGCCCTGGCAATCAGGATCCAGAAGCACAGTTATGATCCAACAGGGAAATTATTTGTGAACAAGCGAGGTAGAAAAGGGTAGAAAAAGTAGTTGCAGTAAATCCAATACTAGTTCCTGCTCTGTCCCTATTGCTAGTCACTGCAGTGTCAGCAGCAGCAGAAGTGGAGTTGCTTCAGTGGCCGGTATCTGGACGCTTATAGTCCCTACGGTGAAGCACTCACAAAGTCCTGTAGCCCTCTTCACTGCCCATGGGTCTGGGGCAGCACTCCTCTCCCCTCCAGGGGAGCCTTTTCCTCCTCACAGTCCTGAGCACCTGCCCAGGACAAACGTACCCGGGCAACAGACTGGAAGCAGGAGCTTCCTGCCACCTTTTCTGGCTAGCTAATCCTTCCTGTCCCTGCCTCTAACATGTACAGTGCAACACAATACAGTTCAACAGTGATACATTACAGACTAAAGGAGACATCACACGTTGCATTAACACACATGGGAAACATTGCAAACACAGCATATTACAATACATGTTAATAACAGTGCATAAATGGTACATAACATACAGGTACACCACATGTGTACCGCACAAAGGGAAGCAATTAGGTCCTCCGCCACCTCCTTATGGGTCGCCCTCCCAGGGCTGTGATGTACTCGGTACCGGGCCCGATGAGCTTCAATGGGAGATGTCACGACAGCTGGGACCCGGCCCGTGGCCCTGGGCGCCCATTGTAAAAGGGGAATGTTCAGTGTGCTTATAATGATTAGAGTTTACAAATGAATGAGTCGTGACGCTGTAGGGGTCGGTGGGCCGAGCTGGGGGGGTGGTCCCTCTCTTTACCGCGCAGAGATAAAACAGAGACAAGATGGAGGCAGATTCTGGGTGCTACAGGTCCAAGTTTATTTCACTCGCCGTCCGTCTGACAGCCTCAGAGCACACCGCACTTTCTTTACCTCACGGCCCTTCGCTTCCAGGGCCGCTTCTCACACACCGTACTCTATACTGGGGACGTGTATGCATACACGGTCCCCTCTGCGCTCGTTGACGCTCCTGACAGGTCCGTCACTGTGGCCTCCTTAGGCCCATAAACCAACAGCACTTCCACTGATCAGTCGTCGTGTCCAACACGGTGTCCCACACCCGGTGTCTCATCTCTTCTGCGGTTCTTCCTGTCAGGACCACCCCCCTGACGTTCTCTCTCCTCAGTCCCCCTGGTACGGTTTTCCTCACAGCGCACGAACTGTCATAGTCCTCCTGTCACTGGAGCTCCCCCTGGGGACTGAAACTTTCTGGAACCCTCCCTCAGTATTTATATCTCTCCCGTTCCCCTGTCACTGTAACTCCGCCCCCCATGACCAACGATTTCTAAAGCCCTAAGCTGATGTCAAGTCCTTTGCTCACACTCCTCCCTGCTATCTAATGGTCAACCCAAGGTACTGCACGTCCACTACACTTTCCTAGCTGTTTCCCCACTGTAATAACTGATACCTGTCTAAACTGTGCAAACCTATCTTTCTCTATTCTGACACGTTCGTCCGTCCGTCAGGTTACCTTCCCTACAACGCCACCTGTGGTGTTCGGCAATGAAGATGTTAAGCCGACGCTGCAGATAGATCCTCTGGGACAGATGGTGTGGTGCAGCAATGATGTTATAGCCCTCCTCAGGCAGGGCTGTAGTCCCAAGGCAGAGTAGGTGAAGTGAGACGTAGATGGTGTAGTGTCAGGCGCAGGGGGGATGTAGCAGTGCCGAGCAGGTTGATGCAGGAATAAGTGGAGGACACCAGGGCATGTGGTTCCAAAGCTTTACTCACAGTCTGTTGTGGCACAAGAGCCCACATCCGTGCCGTGTCCTCTGGGTCAGGAGCTCAGCCAACTTCCAGGCAAGATGAAGTACTCCTTTCCAACACTCCGCCAACATATGTGCCTTTTCTGAACGTCTCCCTTATTGCGCCTTTAGTGAAGTACTCACAGTACTGAGTTACACTGGAGATCCTCCTGTCAGATGTTCCTATGAACTCTAGACAGCTGTAGCCTGCTTCGGGGACTCCTTACTACCTAGTCCCGGCTCACTCACAATGCTGTTGTGCCCCCAAGTCTGGTGTGGAAATAAAGTGGTGACAACTTCTATTCCTCCGGTGTCTGCTGCAGGACCATTAGTATCCATACAACCTCGGGGACCGGACCCTGGCCTTGCGCTTAGAACTTGGGAAGGGTTCTCCTCTAACCCTAATCCTTAGTTCTCTTCTTCTCCTCACATTCCGTACTAATCCTTGCCTTCTTATGGAGAGTCAGGCTTTCTATCAATGTTCCTTTCCTGTGCCAGCGGACCCAGGTTATTGAGGTCGGCTGCATCACTTCCTTCCTCCATCCCACTCCAGGGATCTCCTCTCACAGACTGACCTCGTCAGAATCCTGTGACAAATTGACTCAATCCTACACTCTTCCCGCTCTTTTGGTGCAAAACTAAACTCCACCCGCCTCCCAGCACGCTTCGTGTTCCAAGCAGGGAGCCACCAAAGGGTGCTTTGCTATACTACTATGTTGTGTGGGATGCAGGTGTTGGAGCGTGGTCAGGTGTCTCCACCTTACCTGGATGGTGGGGTACCACACCTCAGGAGGAGGTGCAGTACCTCTGTGGCGACTGAACCCTCAGGGGCGCCACACTTACACCAACATGAGACCCGGCTTACGGCTAACAAACATGATATCGTCAGATGATAAAGTGAGAGGCGCTGATAGAGCCTTTAACTGTGCACGCTTTGGGCAGTTAGAGATTTTATTTTCAAAAAGATAATTTACTAAAATGGATATTCCCATTGGATACTCCATAAATGTATGGTAAATGCAGGTGGCAATGGGATCTGCATCTGTCTTGAGAATGGGCATTATTGTGTTCTGCTTTTAGTGGAGAAATGGTCAGAATTCCCACACAAATAAGTGACTCCCTCTCCACTGGTTTCAGCATGCATCAGGTGGAGGGACCTGCCTCTACTACACATTTTAGGTATATCCCAGGGATATACAATATGTATATGGCAGTGTTTCGCAAACTCCAGTCCTCAATAGATCATGTTTACAGGATTTCCTTAGTATTGCCCAGTTGAGAGAACTTGTTGCAGTTTGTGATCTCTTGATAATAATTCTATTATACAAATCCATATAAATTCCATATAAATCCATTAATAAATAATAAATAAATCCTGAAAACTTGATCTGTTGGGGGCTGTAAGTCCTGGAGTTTGGGAAACACAGGTGTACTGGATGGGAATACTCCTTTAATGTGAAAAGAACAAACCTGAAAAATTCCTTACTTAGTGCTGATGAATGAAATAACAATGACACATATCTGTTCTGGCATTTTTTAACTTTTTGTTTTAGTAAGAGAAGGATTTTGTGTGCTCCTCATTGCCCAATCCATGACCTCACGGGACAGGGTCATAACAAGGTCACTTACCCAAAAAGTAAAGGAGAAAGCAATTGTCTTTGTTCTTTCTTATCTCCCCCTGTCCCTGGCTAGTAAGCCACACTCTGTAGAGGTTATGCCAGTAAAGGTGGCTGCCAATGACAGGGATTGGGTCACTGTTAGGTCACAGGTTAATAGCTCCCCTTATGACAGAACAAGATTCCAGGGGCAGATTAATGGGACCTAAAATAAACTATGTCTCCTGGTCTCTCTTTGCGTAAGTGAAGCCATGTTATGATACATCTCAAGCGCAGCCTGGAAATGAAGTGTTTTGGGATATATCCAGCACAGGTTTGCAGGCAGAGAAGTATGAAGCATGCAGGGCCATCAGACATCAGATGCACTTTCCCAATCCAGCTCATCTCACCCGTGCCAGGAGCCTGTGGGGGAAGATGTCTTGTGGGGCGTTATCATACAAACGGCTTTTGGCCCCTTTATGAAAGGGAAACAGGATAGTTTCAGACAATATATTGCATGGATCCTGTTATTCAGTGCTGGAATTCACCTTGATTTACTCTGGGCATAAAATAGCGGCTAATTACTAGCAAATGTCTTTATTAAGCTGTTCAAAGATCCAAGCATTGTGCTCGAAATCTTTTATGCTTTGCTGTCAATGCCAAATAGACCGGTTACTCTGAAGTTTGTCCTAGTTTTTATGACAAGGTTGAAGGGTTTGTGTTGTGGGGCTGACTATGACAATGATGGGATTATTGGTATTTTTAAGGCTGCGGTTATTGCTGCGGATCCGCTGCGGTTTTGGCCGCAGCAGAACTACAGCAGTTCTGCAGACAGTGTACAGTAGCATGTTATCCTATGGGATTAACATTCTGCTGTGCACACGCTGCGGATTTTTAACTGCGGAAAAGCTGCGGTTTTGAATCCGCAGAAACAATTGACATGTCAATTATTTTTGCGGATTCTGCTGCGGTTTGCCACCTATTGCATTGTCCAGGTGGCAAACCGCAGGGCAAAACCGCAGGTATTTTACCTGCCGTTTTACCTGCAGTTCTGCAGATAAAAATCTGCAGACCAATCCGCAGTGTGTGCACATAGCCTTACATAGATGTAAAGTGTTGAATGAGATTAGAAAAATATGTCAGCTTTGTTCAACAAACAGTTGCCCTCATGCTGAGTGGTTGGGTCTGGTATTGCGATTCAGCCCGATTCAAATGAATGGGTCTTAGTTGTAATGCCAGGCACAATCCAAGGACAAGAGTGGTGCTGGTGGTGGAAGAAAACAGCCATGTGTTTTAACCCCTTCACGACATGCACCGTACATGTATATGTACAGCGCATGTCATGTCTCTCCCTTTGATGTGGGCTCCGGTGCTGAGCCCACATTTTTCCTTGTTTTGAACAACTGACATGTGCCCCTAACAGGGGTATCTAATATGGTCGTGCTGGAAGCTCGTCACTAATCCTGCCCATCGGCGCCTGTATCACATGACCACGGGTATCCAGTGGGTTGGCATGACAACCCAGGGTCTGCAGCAGACTCCTGTGTTGGTCATTGCCGGATTGCTATGAGCGCCGCCCAGTGCTCGGCACTCATAACAAGTGAGCATTTCCATCTGATCTGATATGATCTGATCATCTCCTGTGTGTAGCAGAGGCGATCGGATTATTGCAGCTTCTAGTCTCCCATGGAGACTATTGAAGCAAGTGAAAAGTAAAAAAAAAGTTTTTAAAAATATTAAAAAAATAAAAAAATAAAAGTTCAAATCACCCCCCTATTCGCCCCATTCAAAATTAAACAATTTAAAAAAATACACATATTTGGTATTGCCGCAATCAGAATCGCCCGATCTTTCAAGATATAGAAAGAATAAATCATTTCAGTAAACGGCGTAGCAAAAAAAAGCCAGAATTACATTTTTTGGTCGCCGCAACATTGCTTTAAAATGCAATAACGGGAGATGAAAAGATTGTATCCACACCAATATGTTATAATTGAAAACATCAGCTCGGCACATAAAAAATAACCATTACATAGAAAGTGGAGACGCTACGGGTCTCGGAAAATTACACAATTTTGTTTTTCTTAATAAACAATGGATTTTTTTTTCACCACTTGAATTAAATGAATTAAAACACCTATACATGTTTGGTATCTTCAAACTCGTGAAGACCTGGAGAATCATAATGGCAGGTTAGTTTTAGTATTTAGTGAACATGGTAAAAAAAAATCCAAAAAACAGTTGTGGAATTGCACTTTTTTTTGCAATTTCAGCACTTGGAATTTTTTTACCGTTTTCGAGTGCCTCATTCAAATATTAATATAAATGCTCTGATGTCCTGTCTCCCGCCGCCCTACTTCTACCCGTGGCCGTGGCTAGTTCTGTGCCATCGGCGGCCACCACTGTCCCGCTCCAGTCCGCGGCAAGGGCCAGGCCATTGCTCGCCGTGGGTCCTCCGTTGCAGTCGCTGGCTGCGCAGGTGGCCTGCCAGCCGCCACCCCGCATCGCCGCTGCTTGCCCCTATCCGGGGATTGCGGCCCATCTGTCCAAGGACTCCTCCAGGGCCTGTTGTGCCCCTGCTTCACTGAAGTGTTGGAACGCTCGAAGACTACGAAAGGTCTTCAGCGGCTGGGCCCAGCGGCTGCTACGCCGAAGAACCATTGTCCAGGACGCCGAGGGACATCGGGACGGTTAAGTGACACTATATATAGCTAAGGACCCATAGTCGGCCATACCACGGCCCTATAGTGACCGGCTTTTGCCGGACGTAGTCGTGTTCTCATATTTCCGTGCTTGCTTGTATTGAGTCCCTGCGAGGACAATTCCTGTTATTTGTTCAGTTGCTTAGACTACCCCTGCGGATAGTTACCTATAAAAGTTATTACTAGAAACACCAGACCGTCTCGCGTCTCGTCACTGCATCCTGCGTACCTGCTAGTACCACAACTGCAAAAGTGGTGGCAGCTGTAGCTGACTTGTGGAAAAGGGCGGCATACCTTGAATAGAAGCTCTGTTTGTAGGTTCAGCGGTGAGAGCCACAGATCTGCCTGGTCTGCTATTCCTTTCAATAACTCTGCAGCGGTGTATGGTATGTCTCCTAGACAAATTATCTTCAGCAGAACCTGTTGCTGCTTTGCCGAGGCGGTACTGCAGAACTTCTGGCTGATATAGACAACATGCTCTGAGATAACAAATCAGAGATGGAGGATGAGGAGGAGCAGGAGGTAGTGCCGTAACAGGTGTAGTAGGTGGAGGAAACCTTGATAGAAGTAGGGTCAGCAACCCTCAGCGTTGGTAGCACATGTTGTGGTAGGGTATGACTCTGCTCTGGCCTCCACAATATTCACTGTGTGCCTTCTGGGAAATATAGCATCCCTGGCAACAAGCGCTTGTCCATGTCTCGGTCGTTAAGTGGACAATCCCAGTAAGTGCGTTGGTAAGTGCACGAGTGATGTTCCTGGACCCATGCTGGTAAAAGACGGGGATGCCACACTGGGAGAAATAGTGGTGGCTGGGGACCAGGTACCAGGGGATGGCTGCTGCCATGAGTTGGTGGAAATCCTCCTTGTCCACAAGCCCAAACGGCAATATTTCCACAGAAAGCGGCCTGGAAATATGTCCATTTAGCGTTTTGGCCTGTGGGTGGGTGACTGGGAACTTTCTTGTTCTTTCCAAGACCTGGGGTAGAGACAACTAAATGTTGTGCTGGGAAAAGGATTTGGACGTGCCTGATGATGGTGCCTCAGAATGTGCAAGGACAGGTGCAGGGCAGGAGGCGTCTGCGCCAGTGTCATGGATGGGAAATTGGCAAGCCCCTGCAAAGGGGAAAAGGCAGTGGTGTCACTTGCAGGCACCAAATGTGGACTCAAACGTTCAGCCCACAAAGTCGGGTGCTCTTAGTGGTCAGGCCCCCCCTGATCTTGGCATGGCATAGGTTGAAAATGACCATTTTTTTTCAATCTCAGAACTCTCTTTAAAAATGTCCTGGACTGGGGAACACCTAACTCTTTGATGGAGACATTCACAGGTGTTGGGATTCTACGAAACAGTTGCCCATCTTCTCCCTCTGGTGCCCCACTGCCTCTTTCTGCCTGTTTCAGTGCTGCTGAACCCTCCCCTTCACCGCTGCTGTCCTCGCTTTGCATGCCAGCTTTGCAATTGGGTCAGTGACTTCGTCATCCACCAACTCATCTTCCACCGTCGCACCCTGGTCCTTCTGACTTAGTGACTTAACAGCAACCTTATCGTCAACTTATCAGCAACTGTGTCACATCATCATCTACCTCTTAAGAAAAAATTAGCCATTCCCCACCATCATCTTCTTGTGACCGTCGCTGCTCTACATTTTGTATATCACTAAACAGCATGTTCCGCTGTCCTTCTTGGAACATGCATGGTGAGAAGCCACAATCAAAAATAATGATGTAAAGAGCTCCTGGGAGTGTCCTAGTGTGGGATCACAAGTCTCCTGGGACTCGACATGGTGGGAGGAAGGAGGATCAGGGTGAGGATTAAGTGATCCAGCCTCTTGGGACTTGAGACTGGAACGTTTGAAAGACTGGGTGGTGTTGGCAAGCATGCTGGAAGCATTATATGCTATCCAACCAACAACCTGTTCGCACTGGTGGGGCGTCAGAAGTGGTGTCTCGGGCCTCCCTACAAAACTATGTGTCGTAGATGGGTGTGTTTCTTGTGCTCCTGCAACAGGTGCAGTCTCACTTACCCCATGTCCTCGGCGTCTGCATGCGCCATCGTCAACACTTCCACTTCCCCATCCCTTACCACACGCCTTACACATTTTCTACTTGCTGGGTCTCTGGAAACCAAGTTTTCATGTTAACCTGCAGCAGGAAAAGTAGTTTTTATTCAATCCAGTAAATTTTTTTTTTAAAGTTTTTTTGGAGTTTAATAGCATCGTAATGTAGCATAAAGCACATTAAACAGTGTTAGGGACGGCGGAACGCACTAAATATTAAATAATAGAAAGTGCGTTCGCCGCCCAGGGTCCACCGTGCAGTAGATGTTAAAACCGCTGCTAGACAATGGCAGACGCGCTATATGGCGGTATAGCACACTCAGGTTATAACGTCACCCGATGTGCGCTGGGCGTACTCTGTTGATTCACAGAGTCGCTAAAGGCGGGAATATACTGTAAATGCCGAGCCTGTTGACCTCACAGGACTCAGCGGAGTGCACGCACGGTATGTGGTCACAGGACTGAACCCAAGACTCAGGGCAATGTCCGCCTAGACCTACCGTGCGTGCGGCATCACTACTGCGGACGCCAACTAGTGCTGCTACAGCAGTGCAGCGACAGAGCCAGCCGCAAAGCGACAGTGCCCAAGAGGGGCACCCTGTCGGACGCTAGCACTGTGGAGGATGTGCCGTGTGGCCAGTAACTTGCCACTGACTGGCGCTGACTCTATAACTAGATCCCAATACACATTCATAATATCAGAGGGAGGGGAAACTTAATGAGTCATTTGCAGTCCATACATCCATCACCATTCACACAGTAGCAATTAGAGTCTATACTAGCACATGGCCGAGCGGCCATGCAGACCTTTTATAGCCATGCGCTTCCGGGACCTTCCAGATCTCTGAGATGGACCAATCAGATAAGGAGAAGGACCTGAGCACGTGACTCCCGATCTCCAATGGGAGATCATCTCATGAGCATGCCCATTAGCGCGACGAGAGGACTTAGCCTCTGGGGAAGCTTGCTGCAGGACAGCCTGCTCTGCTATTGCTGACCCAGAGGTGGCAGCAACAACCAGTCCCACAGAGCTGGTCTGAGCAGAGTGCCTGGGATGCCGACACCTAACATTACCCCCCTCCTAGGGCCCCCTTCCCTCTGAGCCTCGGTGCGCTCAAATGCCACGATCAGGAGCAGGGCGTGGATGTTCTCCACTGGCTCCCAGGTCCGGGCCTCAGGACCATGACCCTTCCAGTCCACCAAACAAAATTTTTTGCCACGCACAATCCTGCGTCCCACAATGGCATTGACCTCAAACTCATCCGAGGACAGGTCTGATGTCCCGGCAGATGACTCGGAAAACCGAGCCATGTGAACAGGCTTGAGAAGGGACAGGTGGAAGACGTCAGAGATGGCCAAGTGTGGTGGAAGAGCCAGATGGTAGACCACTGAGCTGATGTGCTCGAGGACTTTGAAGGGACCAATGTATCGCGTAGCTAACTTGGAGGACTCGGCCCACAGCTTGATATTACGGGCAGAGAGCCACACCAAGTCGCCAGGGGCAAAAGTTGGAGCGGGACGGTAATGTGTGCCGGCGGACACTCTCATTCTCTCTATAGAGGCTCAAATAGCATCCTGGGTGCAATCCCAAATGTCGCGAGCCTCCACTGCCCAGTCTGCCACCCTGGAGTCAGTGGAAGACACTGGCATCGGGACAGGGACGCGTGGATGCTGACCGTAATTAAGAAGAAACGGCGTCTGACCAGTGGAATTAGCCACTGCATTATTCAGGGCAAATTAAGCCCACGGTAGTAAGGATGCCCAGTCATCATGCCTGGCAGAGATAAAATGTCGCAGGTACGTGACCAGAGTTTGATTGGCTCTCTCAATCAACCCATTCATCTCGGGGTGATAGGCGGAGGACAAGTTTAGCTCGATACTGAGTAGACTGCAGAGCTCCCTCCAAAACCGAGAAGCAAATTGGGGACCTAGGTCACTGACTATTTTGTCCGGCATACCGTGCAAACGAAAAACATGCTTTATGAACAGTGCGGCAAGACCGCGAGTAGAAGGCAGCCGCGCGAGTGGCACCAGATGCACCATTTTAGAAAAATGATCGGTAACCACCCAGATGACCATGCTGCCACAGGACTTGGGCAAGCCGACCACAAAGTCCATGCCGACCATCTCCCAGGGTCTGTCTACCACCGGCAAGGGGTACAGCAACCCAGCTGGACTTTGCCTAGAGGACCTGTTCCGAGCACAAGAGACGCATGCTTGAATGTACTCTTTTGTGTCCCGAGCCATGTGCGGCCACCAATAAGACCTTGCCAGGAGTTCTGTGGTCCGCTTAATGCAAAAGTGACCACCCATCCTGGACGCTTGTGCCCACATGAGGACCTCCGGCCGCAGGCGAAGAGGGACAAAGGTCTTGCCTGGCAGAACAGCCTCAAGAGCGACCGGGGCCACGGTCCTCAGGCTCTCCATAGGGTCGATTAGCCGAGGCTCAGCCTCCTCTTCCTCCGCTGTGACCACTGAGCGAGAGAGAGCATCCGCACGGATGTTCTTCTCTCCAGACAGACAGTGCAAGGTGAAGCGGAAGCGGGAGAAGAAGAGCGACCACCTAGCTTGACGAGAGTTCAAGCGCTGGGCCGTTTGCAAATAGACCAGATTTTTATGGTCAGTGTACACCTGGAAGGGAAACCGGGCTCCCTCCAGGAGATGTCTCCACTCAGAAAAGGTCAGTTTCATGGCCAGCAACTCCCTGTCCCCGATGGAGTAATTCCTCTCAGCCGGTGAGAAGGTCTTTGAGAAAAAGAAGCAGGGATGCTTCTGACTTTGAACACCCTTCTGGAAAAGGACTGCTCCTGCACTGACGGAAGATGCATCCACCTCTAGGATAAAGGGTTTATCCACATTGGAACGGTGGAGGATAGGAGCGCCAGCAAAATGGGACTTCAGAGAAGAAAAGGCCATGGAGACCTGCTCTGACCAAACCTTAGGATTGGCTGCTTTCTTGGTGAGAGCGACCAAAGGAGATACCAGTGTGGAGAAATGGGGAATGAACTGACGATAATTATTAACGAACCCCAAAAAGCGCTGCACCACTTTCAAAGAATGGGGCTCTTGCCAATCCATTACTGCTTGCAATTTGGCAGGATCCATAGCCAACCCCTGGGCCGAGATGATGTAGCCCAGGAACGGCAAGGACTCCTGCTCAAACTGGCATTTCTCCAGCTTAGCGAAGAGAGAATTCGCCCGCAAACGGTCGAAGACCTTGCAGACGTCTCTCTGGTGAGAGGTCAAATCTGGAGAAAAGATGAGGATGTCATCCAGATAGACCACCACCGAGGTGGAAAGCATATCGCGAATGACGTCATTTACGAAGTCCTGGAAGACAGCGGGCGCATTACAGAGGCTGAAGAGCATGACCATATACTCGTAGTGGCCGTCCCTGGTATTAAAGGCTGTCTTCCACTCGTCTCCTTTGCGTATGCGGATCAGGTTGTACGCCCCCCGTAGATCCAATTTTGTAAAGATCCGGGCCCCGCGCAACCTGTCAAACAACTCAGCGATCAAAGGAAGAGGGTATTTGTTTTTTACAGTAATGGCGTTGAGACCTCTGTAGTCAATGCAGGGGCGCAACTCTCCACTCTTCATCTGCATGAAAAAGAACCCAGCACCAGCCGGCAAAACACCGATTTTCTGATAAAACCTCTTGCCAGGTTCTCCCGGATATATTGTGACATAGCCTCCGACACAGGGAGAGATAGAGGATATATTCGGCCTCTAGGAGGTTCCGCGCCTGGCAATCGGTCTATCGGGCAATCGTATGGACGGTGCAGCGGAAGTGTCTCCGCAGACTTTTTGGAGAAAACGTCCGCGTACTGCCAGTAGTGTGTAGGAAGCGTGGAAAGGTCCGCGGGCACCTCCGTGGAGGCTACTTGAACACTGCCTCTCATGCACCTTCCCTCACAGTCCTTGCTCCAACCCAGTATATTCCCCGAAGACCAATCAATATGAGGGGAATGGTAATGGAGCCAGGGAACTCCGAGAAGCACCTGGTCGATGCCATCTGGCAAAATGAACAGGGACAAGGTCTCGTGGTGAGATGGTGAGATAGAGAGACCAAGAGGTGCTGTCTGGTGAGTGACCTGAGATGGTAAAGGCGCACCATTAACCACCCTGATAGTCATGGGATGGGGCAGTAGCACCAGCGGAATAGCGTGCTTTTGGGCAAAGGATGAAGACATGAAATTTCCTTCTGCCCCGGAATCCACCGTGACCTCTACCTCCCAGGTGGAAGCACCGCTATCTAACATCCCTCGGAATACCGGTTTGGGAGAAAAGGGTTTCATATCAGATAGACCCCCTCCTACGATCACGGGGCGTGGTCGTTTTTTCGACCGCTGTGGACTCGTGTAAGCCGAGTGACCAAACTGCCGGCACTGATAACAGCGTGTGGAGCTTCGCACCGGACGTGGCTTAGAGCCGGTGCGAGACACCTCCATGTGTTCAAGAGGTACAGAGAAGGCAGGAGCCAACCTAACCCTCTGTCTGGATTGAGCTCGCTCCAACCCGCGCTCAATATAACAGAGATCAATGCGGGTGGAGACAGTAATCAGCTCCTCCAGAGTTACGGGAACCTCCCTGGTAGCTAAAGCATCTTTGACATGCTCCGCCAAACCCCTCCAGAACACAGGGATGAGCGCCTTATCAGGCCAATCCAACTCGGAAGCCAGTGTCCGAAAACGAACGGCGTAGTGGCTGACCGAGAGGGAGCCCTGTGTTAAAGCTAATAGCTGGAGAGAGGTGTCGTGAGTGACCCATGGTCCCAAAAAGACCTGTTTTAGAGAGGTGAGGAACTGAGCAGCGCTCAGAACCACGGGGTCACCACGCTCACACAGCGGCATGGCCCATTCTAACGCCCTGCCCGACAAGAGGGAGACGATAAACCCCACTTTAGCCCGCTCTGTAGGGAACCGCATGGCCAGTAACTCAAGCTGGATAGAGCACTGGCTCATGAAACCCCTGCAAGCAGCGCTGTCGCCAAAAAATTTATCGGGCAACGGGAGGCGGGACATTGTCGGCATTGGTGTGGGTGTGAGCACACGCGAGACAGCCTCTGCAACTGCCTGGGAAGCGGCCACTGTAGCATTCGCAGCTGAGGTGGAGCTCTCAATAGCCGCCAACCTGCTCTCCAGCTGCCGAATGTACCGCCATAGCTGCTGCAGGTCCACCATTACTAGCCAGACCCTGGTGCTAGTATAATGTTAGGGATGGTGGAACGCACTAAATATTAAATAATAGAAAGTGCGTTCACCGCCCGGGGTCCACCGTGCAATAGGTGTTAAAACCGCTGCTAGACAATGGCAGACGCGCTATATGGCGGTATAGCACACGCGAGTTATAACGTCACCCGATGTGACTGTACGCTGGGCGTACTTTGTTGATTCACAGAGTCGCTAAAGGCATGAACATAAATGCCGAGCCTGTTGACCTCACAGGACTCAGCGGAGTGCACGCATGGTATGTGGTCACAGGACTAAACCCAAGACTCAGGGCAAGGTCCGTCTAGACCTACCGTGCATGTGGCGTCGCTACCGCAGACGCCAACTAGTGCTGCTACAGCAGCGTGGCGACTGAGCCAGGCGCAATGCGACAGTGCCCAAGAGGGGCACACTGTCGGATGCTAGTACTGTGGAGGATGTGCCGTGTGGCCAGTAACTTGCCACTCACTGGTACTGACTAGAGTTGAGCGAAACGGGTCGAAAAATTTCAAAAGTCGCCGACTTTTGGCAAAGTCGGGTTTCATGAAACGAAACCCGACCCTAGGATGAGGTCGGCCACGAGGTCGGCGACTTACGCGCCAAAGTCGCGTTTCAAAAGTTTGTTTTCCGCTCTTTTTCAGCCAATCAGGATCCACGGACACTGTGGGCAACGTGATGACATAGGCAGGGGTCACCACCATCTTTCAGAAGGGCATGCAAGTGATTGGCTTGCTTTGGTGGGCGTCACAGGGGGTATAAAAGGGCGTGCACGCCGACCGCCATCTTACTTCTGCCGATCTCAGTATAGGGAGAGGTTGCTGCTGATTCTGTAGGGAGAGCGTTAGGCAGGGAAGAAGACAAAAAAACTGCTTCTGCTGCTAGCGATTTGGCCTGCACAACACACTAGTCACTGTGTGTGCAGTGCAAGGGGAGGCTATATAGTGGTGTATCAGTGGTTTTGGTTGTTGGGCTGCCTTCTAAGGCTTCCTGACATTCCTGCATTGCTGTTTACCCACTGCTCCGCAAACTGCTTTTTTAAAAGCAATCCCAATTTTTTTTTTTTGTCCTGCTGAGAAGAAAAAAAAACTGCTTCTGCTGCTAGCAATTTGGCCTGCACAACACACCAGTCACTGTGTGTGCAGTGCAAGGGGAGGCTATATTGTGGTGTATCAGTGGTGTTGGTTGTTGGGCTGCCTTTTAAGGCTTCCTGACAGGCTGGCATTGCTGTTTACCCACTGCTCTGCAAACTGCTTGTTTAAAAGCAATCCAATCTCCCTTATCCTCTAGTCACTTTTGTCACAGCTTTGCCATCGAGCCTGTCACATAGCGCTCAGATATTCATTGGGCCTCACACAATCCAAAAGTGTCCAGTGTCCAAAAGTGTGTGCAGAGATTCAAAATCTCCCTTATCCTCTAGTCACTTTTGTCACAGCTGTGCCATCGAGCCTGTCACATAGCGCTCAGATATTCATTGGGCCTCACACAATCCAAAAGTGTCCAGTGTCCAAAAGTGTGTGCAGAGATTCAAAATCTCCCTTATCCTCTAGTCACTTTTGTCACAGCTGTGCCATCGAGCCTGTCACATAGCGCTCAGATATTCATTGGGCCTCACACAATCCAAAAGTGTCCAGTGTCCAAAAGTGTGTGCAGAGATTCAAAATCTCCCTTATCCTCTAGTCACTTTTGTCACAGCTGTGCCATCGAGCCTGTCACATAGCGCTCAGATATTCATTGGGCCTCACACAATCCAAAAGTGTCCAGTGTCCAAAAGTGTGTGCAGAGATTCAAAATCTCCCTTATCCTCTAGTCACTTTTGTCACAGCTGTGCCATCGAGCCTGTCACATAGCGCTCAGATATTCATTGGGCCTCACACAATCCAAAAGTGTCCAGTGTCCAAAAGTGTGTGCAGAGATTCAAAATCTCCCTTATCCTCTAGTCACTTTTGTCACAGCTGTGCCATCGAGCCTGTCACATAGCGCTCAGATATTCATTGGGCCTCAAACAATCCAAAAGTGTCCAGTGTCCAAAAGTGTGTGCAGAGATTCAAAATCTCCCTTATCCTCTAGTCACTTTTGTCACAGCTGTGCCATCGAGCCTGTCACATAGCGCTCAGATATTCATTGGGCCTCACACAATCCAAAAGTGTCCAGTGTCCAAAAGTGTGTGCAGAGATTCAAAATCTCCCTTATCCTCTAGTCACTTTTGTCACAGCTGTGCCATCGAGCCTGTCACATAGCGCTCAGATATTCATTGGGCCTCACACAATCCAAAAGTGTCCAGTGTCCAAAAGTGTGTGCAGAGATTCAAAATCTCCCTTATCCTCTTGTCACTTTTGTCACAGCTGTGCCATCGAGCCTGTCACATAGTGCTCAGATATTCATTGGGCCTCACACAATCCAAAAGTGTCCAGTGTCCAAAAGTGTGTGCGGAGATTCAAAATCTCCCTTATCCTCTAGTCACTTTTGTCACAGCTGTGCCATCGAGCCTGTCACATAGCGCTCAGATATTCATTGGGCCTCACACAATCCAAAAGTGTCCAGTGTCCAAAAGTGTGTGCAGAGATTCAAAATCTCCCTTATCCTCTTGTCACTTTTGTCACAGCTGTGCCATCGAGCCTGTCACATAGCGCTCAGATATTCATTGGGCCTCACACAATCCAAAAGTGTCCAGTGTCCAAAAGTGTGTGCAGAGATTCAAAATCTCCCTTATCCTCTAGTCACTTTTGTCACAGCTGTGCCATCGAGCCTGTCACATAGCGCTCAGATATTCATTGGGACTCACACAATCCAAAAGTGTCCAGTGTCCAAAAGTGTGTGCAGAGATTCAAAATCTCCCTTATCCTCTTGTCACTTTTGTCACAGCTGTGCCATCGAGCCTGTCACATAGCGCTCAGATATTCATTGGGCCTCACACAATCCAAAAGTGTCCAGTGTCCAAAAGTGTGTGCAGAGATTCAAAATCTCCCTTATCCTCTAGTCACTTTTGTCACAGCTGTGCCATCGAGCCTGTCACATAGCGCTCAGATATTCATTGGGCCTCACACAATCCAAAAGTGTCCAGTGTCCAAAAGTGTGTGCAGAGATTCAAAATCTCCCTTATCCTCTAGTCACTTTTGTCACAGCTGTGCCATCGAGCCTGTCACATAGCGCTCAGATATTCATTGGGCCTCACACAATCCAAAAGTGTCCAGTGTCCAAAAGTGTGTGCAGAGATTCAAAATCTCCCTTATCCTCTAGTCACTTTTGTCACAGCTGTGCCATCGAGCCTGTCACATAGCGCTCAGATATTCATTGGGCCTCACACAATCCAAAAGTGTCCAGTGTCCAAAAGTGTGTGCAGAGATTCAAAATCTCCCTTATCCTCTAGTCACTTTTGTCACAGCTGTGCCATCGAGCCTGTCACATAGCGCTCAGATATTCATTGGGCCTCAAACAATCCAAAAGTGTCCAGTGTCCAAAAGTGTGTGCAGAGATTCAAAATCTCCCTTATCCTCTAGTCACTTTTGTCACAGCTGTGCCATCGAGCCTGTCACATAGCGCTCAGATATTCATTGGGCCTCACACAATCCAAAAGTGTCCAGTGTCCAAAAGTGTGTGCAGAGATTCAAAATCTCCCTTATCCTCTAGTCACTTTTGTCACAGCTGTGCCATCGAGCCTGTCACATAGCGCTCAGATATTCATTGGGCCTCACACAATCCAAAAGTGTCCAGTGTCCAAAAGTGTGTGCAGAGATTCAAAATCTCCCTTATCCTCTTGTCACTTTTGTCACAGCTGTGCCATCGAGCCTGTCACATAGTGCTCAGATATTCATTGGGCCTCACACAATCCAAAAGTGTCCAGTGTCCAAAAGTGTGTGCAGAGATTCAAAATCTCCCTTATCCTCTAGTCACTTTTGTCACAGCTGTGCCATCGAGCCTGTCACATAGCGCTCAGATATTCATTGGGCCTCACACAATCCAAAAGTGTCCAGTGTCCAAAAGTGTGTGCAGAGATTCAAAATCTCCCTTATCCTCTTGTCACTTTTGTCACAGCTGTGCCATCGAGCCTGTCACATAGCGCTCAGATATTCATTGGGCCTCACACAATCCAAAAGTGTCCAGTGTCCAAAAGTGTGTGCAGAGATTCAAAATCTCCCTTATCCTCTAGTCACTTTTGTCACAGCTGTGCCATCGAGCCTGTCACATAGCGCTCAGATATTCATTGGGACTCACACAATCCAAAAGTGTCCAGTGTCCAAAAGTGTGTGCAGAGATTCAAAATCTCCCTTATCCTCTTGTCACTTTTGCCACAGCTGTGCCATCGAGCCTGTCACATAGCGCTCAGATATTCATTGGGCCTCACACAATCCAAAAGTGTCCAGTGTCCAAAAGTGTGTGCAGAGATTCAAAATCTCCCTTATCCTCTAGTCACTTTTGTCACAGCTGTGCCATCGAGCCTGTCACATAGCGCTCAGATATTCATTGGGCCTCACACAATCCAAAAGTGTCCAGTGTCCAAAAGTGTGTGCAGAGATTCAAAATCTCCCTTATCCTCTAGTCACTTTTGTCACAGCTGTGCCATCGAGCCTGTCACATAGCGCTCAGATATTCATTGGGCCTCACACAATCCAAAAGTGTCCAGTGTCCAAAAGTGTGTGCAGAGATTCAAAATCTCCCTTACTCTCTAGTCACTTTTGTCACAGCTATGCCATCGAGCCTGTCACATAGCGCTCAGATATTCATTGGGCCTCACACAATCCAAAAGTGTCCAGTGTCCAAAAGTGTGTGCAGAGATTCAAAATCTCCCTTATCCTCTTGTCACTTTTGTCACAGCTGTGCCATCGAGCCTGTCACATAGCGCTCAGATATTCATTGGGCCTCACACAATCCAAAAGTGTCCAGTGTCCAAAAGTGTGTGCAGAGATTCAAAATCTCCCTTATCCTCTAGTCACTTTTGTCACAGCTGTGCCATCGAGCCTGTCACATAGCGCTCAGATATTCATTGGGCCTCACACAATCCAAAAGTGTCCAGTGTCCAAAAGTGTGTGCAGAGATTCAAAATCTCCCTTATCCTCTAGTCACTTTTGTCACAGCTGTGCCATCGAGCCTGTCACATAGCGCTCAGATATTCATTGGGCCTCACACAATCCAAAAGTGTCCAGTGTCCAAAAGTGTGTGCAGAGATTCAAAATCTCCCTTATCCTCTTGTCACTTTTGTCACAGCTGTGCCATCGAGCCTGTCACATAGCGCTCAGATATTCATTGGGACTCACACAATCCAAAAGTGTCCAGTGTCCAAAAGTGTGTGCAGAGATTCAAAATCTCCCTTATCCTCTAGTCACTTTTGTCACAGCTGTGCCATCGAGCATGTCACATAGCGCTCAGATATTCATTGGGCCTCACACAATCCAAAAGTGTCCAGTGTCCAAAAGTGTGTGCAGAGATTCAAAATCTCCCTTATCCTCTTGTCACTTTTGTCACAGCTGTGCCATCGAGCCTGTCACATAGCGCTCAGATATTCATTGGGCCTCACACAATCCAAAAGTGTCCAGTGTCCAAAAGTGTGTGCAGAGATTCAAAATCTCCCTTATCCTCTAGTCACTTTTGTCACAGCTGTGCCATCGAGCTTGTCACATAGCGCTCAGATATTCATTGAGCCTCACACAATCCAAAAGTGTCCAGTGTCCAAAAGTGTGTGCAGAGATTCAAAATCTCCCTTATCCTCTAGTCACTTTTGTCACAGCTGTGCCATCGAGCCTGTCACATAGCGCTCAGATATTCATTGGGCCTCACACAATCCAAAAGTGTCCAGTGTCCAAAAGTGTGTGCAGAGATTCAAAATCTCCCTTATCCTCTAGTCACTTTTGTCACAGCTGTGCCATCGAGCCTGTCACATAGCGCTCAGATATTCATTGGGCCTCACACAATCCAAAAGTGTCCAGTGTCCAAAAGTGTGTGCAGAGATTCAAAATCTCCCTTATCCTCTAGTCACTTTTGTCACAGCTGTGCCATCGAGCCTGTCACATAGCGCTCAGATATTCATTGGGCCTCACACAATCCAAAAGTGTCCAGTGTCCAAAAGTGTGTGCAGAGATTCAAAATCTCCCTTATCCTCTTGTCACTTTTGTCACAGCTGTGCCATCGAGCCTGTCACATAGCGCTCAGATATTCATTGGGCCTCACACAATCCAAAAGTGTCCAGTGTCCAAAAGTGTGTGCAGAGATTCAAAATCTCCCTTATCCTCTAGTCACTTTTGTCACAGCTGTGCCATCGAGCCTGTCACATAGCGCTCAGATATCAGTGGGCCTCATACAATCCAAAAGTGTCCAGTGTCCACAAGTGTGTGCAGAAATTCAAAATCTCCCCTGTCCTATAGACACCTTGTACCTTGTTTTACATTACTATATAGTTTGTTGGATTTTGTCTACATTTCTACCAAAAATGAGGAAGGCTGGTGGAAGAGGCCGTGGAATTGGGCGGGGGTTGGCAGCTGGTAATGATGGTGTTGGTGGTGGATCTGATGGTAGTGGCAAGAGCAAAATAGGACCGAATGCAGGAGGTGTTGAGCCTGCGTCATCGTCTGGCTACATAAGGCCTCGAACGCTTAGTTTTCTAGGAGTTGGCAAACCGCTTTTAAAGCTAGAGCATCAGGAAAAAGTTTTGTCTTACATTGCTGACTCAGCCTCCAGCTCTATCGCCTCCTCTTCTTCAGTTGTAAAAAGTAAAAGCACTGAGTCGTCATTGGAGGCTCATGTTCATGAACCACACCTTTCCTTGTGTCCTTCACCCCAACCAAGATTGAAGGATGACGCAGGCCATACTACTGATTACTCCATGGAGCTGTTTTCACATACCATGCCTGGATTATCAAGTGAAATGGTGAATTACCCAGGCCAAGATGAATCTGACTTGGAGTGCACTGATGCACAGCCGCTGATGCATGATTCTGCTGGTACATTCACTCAGAACACTACATTGTCCTCGCAGTGTACAGAGCCAGACTCTGACCCTGATGAGACTCAGGTGCCCCTTCCCGCACACTATACCACCATACATGGTGACACAGAGGAAGGTGCACATGACATAGAAGAGGAGGTGATGGATGACCCAGTTGTTGACCCAGATTGGCATCCATTGGGGGAAGAGGGTGCTGCTTCCAATAGCTCAGATGAGGAGCATCCACAGCAGACATCGACATCGCAACAGCTGTTATCTGGAAGGGCCGGAGCACTCCAAAGACAGGTTCCAAACATCAAAAGAGTTGCTGGACAGCTTGTCCAGAGGGTCAAAAGATCACAGCGTGCTAGGCCGCAAAATGTCTGCCAAAGTAGGAAGAGTGCAGTGTGGCACTTTTTTGAACAAAATCCTCATGATCAGGCCAAGGTTATCTGTAAGAAGTGCGCAAAGACCTTTAGCCGAGGGAAAAATCTGAAAAATTTGAATACCAGTTACATGCTTAGACATTTAACCAGCATGCACTTGCAAGCGTGGACACAACACCAAACCTCAAGTGCCACATGTGCAACTGATCACAACGAAGGTAGTCAGCAACGCTACATTGTTTCCCCCACTGTAAGCCCACCGGTTAGCACAGCAGCAAATGTTGAGGTGTCGTTGCAAGGCCACAGCAGTCAGGGAATCCCACTGTTATATCAACGAAAGACTGATTCTAGGCCATCAGAAAGAACACCAACTCCATCACCATCATCAACCCTCTCTCAGTCTGCCCTGTCCACCGCTACTTCCACCATATGCAGCTCTCAAGTCCAGCTCACCCTCCCAGACACTATGAGTAGGTCAAGAAAGTACTCAGTCTCTCATCCGCGTACACTGGGTTTGAACGCCCACATTGCCAAACTAATCTCGTTTGAGATGATGCCCTTTCGGTTGGTGGAAAGCACAGCTTTCCGCGAACTCATGGCCTATGCAGTACCACGCTATGACCTACCCAGTCGCCACTTCTTCTCTCGCAAAGCCATCCCAGCCCTCCACCATCATGTGAAAGACCGCATTGTCCATGCACTCAAGCAGTCAGTGAGTGGAAAGGTGCACCTCACAACTGATGCATGGTCCAGTCGGCATGGCCAGGGCCGTTACGTGTCCATCACTGCGCACTGGGTTAATGTGGTGGATGCAGGGTCCACAGGGGACAGCGGTGGTGGGACAGTGCTGCATAGCCCACGGTATAGGAAACAGTTGGCTGTAGGCGTTCGACCCTCCTCCTCCTCCTCCTCCAGAAGCGAAAGCTCGTCCACAGAGCGCAGTCGTACGAGCACTCCATCTGCAGCTGCCACTGTTGCACACGATGTGTCCCCCTATCGAGCAGCTAGTGGAAAGCGTCAGCAGGCTGTGTTGCAGATGATGTGTTTGGGCAACAGACACACCGCCGAGGTGCTGGCCGAGTACTTGAAGCGACAAACTGAGTCATGGCTGGGCAGTGTACATCTTGAGGCAGGCAAGGTAGTTAGTGATAACGGCCGTAATTTTGTGGCAGCCATAGCCCTTTCAAAACTCAGCCATATACCTTGCTTGGCTCACACCTTGAACCTGGTGGTGCAGTGCTTCCTCAAAAATTATCCGGAGTTAACAGCCCTGCTCCAGAAGGTGCGAAGACTGTGCGCGCACATCCGCCGGTCGCCTGTACACTCCGTTCGTATGCAGAAGCTGCAGCGATTGCTCCACCTTCCCAACCACCGCCTCATTATCGACATTGCAACAAGGTGGAACTCCACCCTGCACATGGTGGAGCGGCTGTGCGAGCAGAGGCAGGCCATAATGCATTTGTGGGAGGATACACGGCCAGGCACTTTGAGAGCAGACATGGAGTTGACAGGTGTGCAGTGGTCGAAGCTGACAGACCTCTGTAAAGTCCTTCAGTGTTTTGAGGAATGCACACGGCTGGTAAGCGCAGACGACGCCATCCTAAGCATGAGCATCCCACTTATGCGTCTGCTCATGCAAACTTTGACGCACCTTAAGGAGCAGGCGTCTGCAGCCCATGTTGATGAGGAGGAAGAGGAGGAGGGAATCCTTGATGACATTCAGCCATTATCTGCTCAGGGACCTCTCCTGGACGAGGTGGAGGAAGAAGAGGAGGAGGAGGAGGATGATGGGGATGATTACTTAGGGGAGGAGGATGCATCTCGTGGGGCAAGTGAAAATGTTGGCGTGGCAAGGTCTGGTACAGGGTTTGTGCGTGACTGGAGGGATGTGGATTTGCCAGAAAGTGCTCCTCCAACCAGCACTCGCAGTGCATCATTGACACCGGGAACATTGGCCCACATGTCAGATTATGCCTTGCAGATCCTAAAAAGGGACCCACGCATTGCCAAAATGATGAACGATGACGACTACTGGTTGGCCAGCATCCTGGATCCACGCTATAAAGGCAAATTACAAAACATCATGCCACAGGAGAACCTTGACCTAATATTGGCTAATAAACAAGCAACTCTGGTAAATCGGTTGCTTGAGGCATTCCCAGCACACAGCAGCGGTGATGGTTCTCACACGAGCCGTACGGGCCGGGGGCAGCTTGGCAGAGGTGTTCGTGGTGCACACAGCAGAAGTGGCGTTGGAGACAGGGGTTTCATGACAATGTTGTGGATTGATTTTTCAAGTACCGCTCACACAACTGGTAATACTGCATCGATGGAAAGTGACAGGAGACAGAAGTTGTCAACTATGGTTACAACCTACTTTTCCTCCCATATCGATGTTCTCCCACACAGGTCATTCCCCTTTGATTATTGGGCCGCTAAACTGGACACCTGGCCTGAATTGGCACAATATGCCTTACAGGAGCTCGCTTGCCCAGCTGCAAGTGTGCTATCGGAAAGAGTCTTCAGTGCAGCTGGATCAATCCTGACAGAAAAAAGGACCCGTCTGTCAACCCAAAATGTGGATGATCTAACCTTCATTAAAATGAACCACGCATGGGTTTCCAAGGATTTTGTCCCACCTTCCTCTGATGACACATAGGGTAACAGAAAAATGGCTTGCTTTGGTCCACCTCTTCCTGGGACTTGACCTATTTCACCTTTTGCATCAGCTGAATGTCCAACATCAACATATGCCACTTTCTAAAACTCCCTAACTGTGCTGCCTCCCCCCCATGGCCGGGGTCACCACCTAGCGCACGACACTGTGCGAGTGCCGTTGCCCTGGACAGGTGGGTAGGCCGACTCTTGTGCGCGGGCACTGGTACAGGGTCCTTCATAGTGCAATCAAGTGTCTCTGACGGTGGTGGTGCACACCCGCCGTCAGACACACCGCCGTACTATGAGGGGCCCAGTGCCAGTACCGACGCCCACGAGTGGGCCCCCCTTGCTTGGGCAGGGCCCCAGCATTTGCAATCTTTACCTCTCCCTGCTCCTCCGCTGTGTAGTCTGGGCCGTCAAATCCATACTGTGCCTGACACCGTCTGAGCCTGCCTCCTGAGACATATATTTTGAATGTGTACAATATCCATACATGTTATCCGGGGAAACGGTACCCTTTCTAACCTTTGTGCAATCACGTGCAATCCATACTGGGCCTAACACCGTCTGAGCCTGCCTCCTGAGACATATATTTTGAATGTGTACGCTATCCATACATGTTATCCGGGGATACGGTACCCTTTCTTACCTTTGTGCAATCACGTGCAATCCATACTGGGCCTAACACCGTCTGAGCCTGCCTCCTGAGACATATATTTTGAATGTGTACGCTATCCATACATGTTATCCGGGGATACGGTACCCTTTCTAACCTTTGTGCAATCACGTGCAATCCATACTGGGCCTAACACCGTCTGAGCCTGCCTCCTGAGACATATATTTTGAATGTGTACGCTATCCATACATGTTATCCGGGGATACGGTACCCTTTCTAACCTTTGTGCAATCACGTGCAATCCATACTGGGCCTAACACCATCTGAGCCTGCCTCCTGAGACATATATTTTGAATGTGTACGCTATCCATACATGTTATCCGGGGAAACGGTACCCTTTCTAACCTTTGTGCAATCACATGCAATCCATACTGGGCCTAACACCGTCTGAGCCTGCCTCCTGAGACATATATTTTGAATGTGTACGCTATCCATACATGTTATCCGGGGAAACGGTACCCTTTGTAACCTTTGTGCAATCACTTGCAATCCATACTGGGCCTAACACCGTCTGAGCCTGCCTCCTGAGACATATATTTTGAATGTGTACGCTATCCATACATGTTATCCGGGGATACGGTACCCTTTCTAACCTTTGTGCAATCACGTGCAATCCATACTGGGCCTAACACCATCTGAGCCTGCCTCCTGAGACATATATTTTGAATGTGTACGCTATCCATACATGTTATCCGGGGATACGGTACCCTTTCTAACCTTTGTGCAATCACGTGCAATCCATACTGGGCCTAACACCGTCTGAGCCTGCCTCCTGAGACATATATTTTGAATGTGTACGCTATCCATACATGTTATCCGGGGATACGGTACCCTTTCTAACCTTTGTGCAATCACGTGCAATCCATACTGGGCCTAACACCGTCTGAGCCTGCCTCCTGAGACATATATTTTGAATGTGTACGCTATCCATACATGTTATCCGGGGATGCAGTACCCTTTCTAACCTTTGTGCAATCACGTGCAATCCATACTGGGCCTAACACCGTCTGGCCTGCCTCCTGAGACATATATTTTGAATGTGTACGCTATCCATACATGTTATCCGGGGATACGGTACCCTTTCTAACCTTTGTGCAATCACGTGCAATCCATACTGGGCCTAACACCGTCTGAGCCTGCCTCCTGAGACATATATTTTGAATGTGTACGCTATCCATACATTTTATCCGGGGATACGGTACCCTTTCTAACCTTTGTGCAATCACGTGCAATCCATACTGGGCCTAACACCGTCTGAGCCTGCCTCCTGAGACATATATTTTGAATGTGTACGCTATCCATACATGTTATCCGGGGAAACGGTACCCTTTCTAACCTTTGTGCAATCACGTGCAGTCCATACTGGGCCTAACACCGTCTGAGCCTGCCTCCTGAGACATATATTTTGAATGTGTACGCTATCCATACATGTTATCCGGGGAAACGGTACCCTTTCTAACCTTTGTGCAATCACGAGCAATCCATACTGGGCCTAACACCGTCTGAGCCTGCCTCCTGAGACATATATTTTGAATGTGTACGCTATCCATACATGTTATCCGGGGAAACGGTACCCTTTCTAACCTTTGTGCAATCACGTGCAGTCCATACTGGGCCTAACACCGTCTGAGCCTGCCTCCTGAGACATATATTTTGAATGTGTACGCTATCCATACATGTTATCCGGGGATACGGTACCCTTTCTAACCTTTGTGCAATCACGTGCAATCCATACTGGGCCTAACACCGTCTGAGCCTGCCTCCTGAGACATATATTTTGAATGTGTACAATATCCATACATGTCATCCGGGGATACGGTACCCTTTCTAACCTTTGTGCAATCACGTGCAATCCATACTGGGCCTAACACCGTCTGAGCCTGCCTCCTGAGACATATATTTTGAATGTGTACGCTATCCATACATGTTATCCGGGGATACGGTACCCTTTCTAACCTTTGTGCAATCACGTGCAATCCATACTGGGCCTAACACCGTCTGAGCCTGCCTCCTGAGACATATATTTTGAATGTGTACACTATCCATACATGTTATCCGGGGATACGGTACCCTTTCTAACCTTTGTGCAATCACGTGCAATCCATACTGGGCCTAACACCGTCTGAGCCTGCCTCCTGAGACATATATTTTGAATGTGTACGCTATCCATACATGTTATCCGGGGATACGGTACCCTTTCTAACCTTTGTGCAATCACGTGCAATCCATACTGGGCCTAACACCGTCTGAGCCTGCCTCCTGAGATATATATTTTGAATGTGTACGCTATCCATACATGTTATCCGGGGATACGGTACCCTTTCTAACCTTTGTGCAATCACGTGCAATCCATACTGGGCCTAACACCATCTGAGCCTGCCTCCTGAGACATATATTTTGAATGTGTACGCTATCCATACATGTTATCCGGGGATACGGTACCCTTTCTAACCTTTGTGCAATCACGTGCAATCCATACTGGGCCTAACACCGTCTGAGCCTGCCTCCTGAGACATATATTTTGAATGTGTACGCTATCCATACATGTTATCCGTGGAAACGGTACCCTTTCTAACCTTTGTGCAATCACGTGCAATCCATACTGGGCCTAACACCGTCTGAGCCTGCCTCCTGAGACATATATTTTGAATGTGTACGCTATCCATACATGTTATCCGGCGATACGGTACCCTTTCTAACCTTTGTGCAATCACGTGCAATCCATACTGGGCCTAACACCGTCTGAGCCTGCCTCCTGAGATATATATTTTGAATGTGTACGCTATCCATACATGTTATCTGGGTATACGGTACCCTTTCTCACCTTTGTGCAATCACGTGTAATCCATACTGGGTGTGAGAACGGCTGGCGAGCTGTTAAGCAAGCTACAGCACCTGTGGTTTGCACACGTAAGTTTTTCATTTTTTCAGGAATGACGGTTAGGCCTAATTCCGGAACTGCGGTTGACCTGCACTTACTGGGAAATCATTGTTCGCGGGTAATAATTGTAATCAGTGATCCCCATCACTAACGTTGTTCAGCGGGTTATCTGCGCCTGTAAGCGACAAACGCTGGCCTTTTCAGTGTAGCGCACATGCAGCCACGGACATGTAAGGGCATGACACACCAGTTATTGGCCAATCTCATGTGCCAGAGCCTCACGTGTCCCTCTAGTAAGCCGGACTCGGACCGCGGGGCATGACGGAGTCTCGTTCGTTAACGGAATTAAGCTTGCAATGTGTGCATCTGTTCTGTAGCTGGCATGGTTGAGGTTTCCCAGGTGGAGTCGAATTTAACCGTAGGCTCCACTCCTGGTGGTGCCCTTCTGGACATTCCTTTAAGGTTCAGCTTTGCAACCATACTGCCCACGTAAAACAAACACTTTGCCTTCATGAACGCTGTTTGGAGGATCATGACTCGTGGGAATAACGCCGCCCAATCAGTTAACCTGCTAGAGAGATCCTTCGTTGCTCCCAAGCATGACATCACACTCCCTAGGAAGAAGGTAATGCCACTGTGGCGACCGTACTCCTGGGGGCGACACAAGTGCACTGATGCCCAGCCACTGCTCGATGAATCTGCTGGTACATTGACCCAGACCACTACATTCCCCTCGCACGCTACACGACCTGAATCTGACCCTGATGAAACTCAGGTTACCCTTCCCATATACAGTTCCATCTTACACGGTGACAAAGAGGAAGCTGCAGATGAAAGTGCAGGTTCGGCCCACCCGCCATCAGACACACCACCGTACTATCAGGGGCCCTGTGCCAGTGCCGTCGCCAACGAGTGGGCCCCCCCCTGCTTGCTCAGGATCACAGCACTTGCAAAGTTGAAATACTGTGCAGTGAGATGGAAGATGGGGACGACGAGGAATCCAGACAAGTACAGGGATTCCCTAGCGAGGAGACTTATTTGATTGTTTTCAATGTTGGGACAGCAATTTTTGGGGAGCACTATACTCTGGAGAATGATAGATGGGGCCCACCATACACTGGAACATTCCAAAGGTGGACATCAGACACTGGAGCAGCATTTACAGGGCCCATTATACACTAGAGCATTAGAAATGGGGCCCATTATGTTTGGAGCATTATTTGGGCCCATAAGACAGTGGAGCTTCATCCATGGGGTCCAACATATACTGTAGCATTATGTGGAGCTCATCATATACTGTTTCAAACATTATATGGGACCAATGATTCTGTATGGAGAAATAGATGGGCCTCGTCATGAGATGTAAAAAGTGAGGTATTTTTCATTGTACTATACTGCTATTTCTCTGCCGTATCGGAGCATGATGAGTTGTGGTATGTGTTAAAGGGGCGCTCTTTCGCCCAGGGCACATGAAAACCTGCAGCCAGCCCTCCCCCCCCACAACTTTAGCCAAATAACCCCCATTTTTCAGTGCGTAACTTGTATTATGAAGTTAATTAAGGTTGACAAGCTTAAGTAAGAAGAATTGATGCTTTTGGCATTCAAATGGGCACTGTAGGTGTGTTTCCTGTCCTCCTCTCACTGCCGACTTTTATTCCCCATTGACTTACATTGGGTTTCGTGTTTCGGGACGACCCCGACTTTTCCCTATAATCGGACGATCTTGCTCGACCCGACTTTTGGAAAAGTCGGGTTTCACGAAACGAAACGCGACCCTAAAAAAACAAAAGTCGCTCAACTCTAGTACTGACTCTATAACTAGATCCCTATACACATTCGTAATATCACAGG
This sequence comes from Dendrobates tinctorius, assembly GCF_039654945.1. NCBI lineage: Eukaryota > Metazoa > Chordata > Amphibia > Anura > Dendrobatidae > Dendrobates > Dendrobates tinctorius. Next base: position 35,544,446 of record NW_027361733.1, read on the forward strand.
GAGGGGAATCTTAATGAGTTATTTGCAGTCCATACATCTATCACCATTCACACAGTAGCAATTAGAGTCTATACTAGCACATGGCCGAGCGGCCATGCAGACCTTTATAGCCAAGCGCTTCCGGGACCTTCCAGATCTCTGAGATGGACCAATCAGATCTGGAGAAGGACCTCTGCACGTGACTCCCGATCTCCAATGGGAGATCGTCTCGTGAGCATGCCCATTAGCACGATGAGAGGACTTAGCCTCTGGGGAAGCTTGCTGCAGGACAGCCTGCACTGCTATTGCTGACCGAGAGGTGGCAGCAGCAACCAGTTCCACAGGGCTGGTCTGAGCAGAGTGCCTGGGATGCCGAGACTGCTGTTCAGGCTCCTGAGCAGTCGGTGGAGAATGGGAGACCACTGGATGCAAGGTTCTGGACTCCCGCTGTGCAGCTGCAGGAACCCGATGCCTAACAAAACAGTATGAATGACAAATTCAATCCAGTAAAAATTTTTGAACTTTTTTGGGGGAATTGAATCCAGTAAAAATAAAATTAACTTTTTTGGAGAGTTTAATGCCACCATAATGTAACACAAAGCATACTAAAAAGTATGGGTGACAAATTCAATCCAGTAATTTTTTTTCAATGTTTTTTCAAGTTTAACACCACTGTAATGTAACAAAAAGCATGTTAAACTGAACCGATGACAAATCCAGTACATATTTTAAAGCTTTTTTGAGTTTAATAAAACCATACTGTAACACTAAGCACGTTAAACTGTATTGATGGCAAGTTCAATCCAGTAAATTTTTTTGAACTTTTTTGGAGTTTAATGCTATTACAATGTAACACAAAGCATGCTAAAAAGTATGTGTGACAAATTTAATCCAGTACATTTTTTTCAACATTTTGGGGAGTTTAACACCACTGTAATGTAACACAAAGCACATTAAACTGTATGGATGACAAATTAAATCCAGTAAAAAAAATGTAATGTTTTTTTTTGAGTTTAATAAACCATAATGTGTAACACTAAGCACATTAAACTGTATGGATGACAATTTATATCCAGTATATTTTTGAGTGTTTATTTGGAGTTTAATACAATGTAATGTAACAAAAAGCACGTTAAATTGTATGGAAGACAAATTCAATTCAGTAAAAAATTTTGAACTTTTTTTGGAGTTTTATAATACCATGATGTAACACAAAGCACATTAAACTGTATGGATGACAGACTAAATCCAGTACAATATTTCAATGTGTTTTTTGAGTTTAACACCACTGTAATGTAACCCAAAGCAACCACCATAATGTAACACTAAGCACATTAAACTGTATGGATGACAAATTCACTCCGGTATTTTTTCCAAACTTTTTTGGATTTTAAAACTACCGTAATTTAAAAATTTTTACAAAGCGTGCATGCCTTAACGGGTGTAGGCCGCACGGGTGTCCGGGTGTCTCCGGGTGCCCGGCGGTGCTGTGGGTGTCTCCAGCAGTGTCTCTGGTGGCCAGCGGTGCCCAGGGCTCTGCTGACATTTTGCGACAGGCCAGAGCCCCAGGGCACTTTTTTTGGTTCCCTCTGTGTGATAGACTCCGGCAATATGGCGCTGCCAGGGGCGGCGCATGTGCTGATGGTGATCTTGGGACTAAGATCTCGAGAGATGAGATCTCAGCATCCTGAGACACCCGGCAGCAGCACAAGCCCCCAGGCAGCAGCACAAGCCGCCCTGGCCGCAGCACAAGCCCCCCTGGCAGCAGCACAAGTCCCCATTCACCAGCAAAAGACCCCCGCAGCAGCGCGCTGCACATTGGAGCACCCCCTCATCACTGCCTGCAGCCTTCAGCATCACCCCATTCCTTCCTCCTCCAGCAGTGACCCTGGGACCCCGCTTCACTGCAGCCACCACCCCCGGTAAGCAATAAGACATTATATTATATCCAGTATATTTTTTGATGTTTTTTTTGTAGCTTAATACAACTCTAATGTAACACAGAGCCCGTTAAACTGTGTGAATGACAAATTCAATCTAGTAACTTTTTCTTTAATTATTTTTTAAAGTTTAATACCACCGTAATGTAACAGAAAGCACGTTAAACTGTATGGATGACAATGTAAATCAAGTTAAAACAATTTAACATTTTTGGGAGTTTAATACCACCATAATGAAACACTAAGCACATTAAACTATAGAATCGTAGAATCGTAGAATTGGAAGGGACCTCCTGGGCCATCTGGTCCAACCCCCTGCTCAAAGCAGGACTGTAAGGGTGACAAATTCACTCCAGTATATTTTTTTTACTTTTTTTGGCATTTAATACCACTGTCACGTAACACTAAGCACGTTAAACTGTATGGATCACAATTAACCCTTTTACCACCTGAGGTATTTTTGCTTTTGTGTTTTCGTTTTTCGCTCCCCTTCTTCCCAGAGCCATAACTTTTTTATTTTTCCATCAATATGGCAATGTGAGGGCTTTTTTGCAAGACAAGTTGTACTTTTGAACAACACCATTGGTTTTATCATGTCGTGTACTAGAAACGGGAAACAAATTCCAAGTGCGGTGAAATTGCAAAAAAAAGTGCAAGCCCACACTTGTTTTTTGTTTGGCTTATTACTAGGTTCACTAAATGCTAAAATTGACCTGCCATTATGATTCTACAGGTCATTACGAGTTCATAGACACCAAACATGTCTAGGTTCTTTTTTATCTAGGTGGTGAAAAAAAATTCCAAACTTCGTTAAAAAAATATTGCGCCATTTTCCGATACTCACAGCATTTCATGATCTCGGGCGGGGTGAGGGCTTATTTTTGCAGGCTGAGCTGACGTTTTTAATGATACCATTTTGGTGCAGATACCATCTTTTGATCGCCCGTTATTGCATTTTAATGCAATGTCGTAGCGACCAAAAAAACGTAATTCTGGCAATTTTACTTTACAATACCAAATATGTGTATGTTTGATTTTTTATTTACTGTTTTATTCTCAATGGGGCGAAAGGGGGGTAATTTTAACTTTTATATATTTTTTAGTTTTTATATTTTTAAAAACATTTTTTTTACTTTTGTAATGCTTCAATATTCTCCATGGGAGACTAGAAGTTGACATAGCCCGATCGGCTCTGCTACATACAGGCGAAGATCACATCGCCTCTATGTAGTAGAATTACTCACTTGCTATGAGCGCCAACCACTTTGCAGCAGGTCATGCCAACCCACCGGTGACCTGCGATCACGTGGCAGAGGTCACCTGTGGGTGGATTTCCGGCGCGATTGCCGGAAGTGTATGTTAAATGCTGCTGTCAGCATTTGACAGTAGTATTTAATGGATTAATAGCCGCAAATGGATCTCGAATCCACCTGTGGCTGTTTCGGGCACTTGTCACCTGTTCAAAACAGTTGACATATGCAGGGAAAGATGTGGGCTCACCGTCAGAGCTCACATCAAAGGTAAAGTGTCCGACATCAGTGTAAATGTACGTCTGATGACGGAAGGGGGTTAAATCCAGTAATTTTTTATAAATGATTTTTTGGAGTTTATTGCTACCATACTGTAAGACAAAGTAAGCTAAAAATTATGGGTGACAAATTCAATCCAGTGTTTCTTTTCATTGTTTTTGGGGAGTTTAATACCAGCGTAATGTAATACAAAGCAAGTTCCCCAAAAATGTTGTTTTAGCCTCAAATTTTTCTTTTTCACAGCGATAGCAGGACAAAATGGACCCCACAATTTCTGAAATAATTTCTCCTAACTATGCCTATTTTTTACATATGGTCTCAAACTACAGTTTGGGCACACAGTAGGGTTCTGAATGAAAAGAGCGCTATTTGACTTTTGGAGCACAGTTTTGGCTGGAATAGATTGCAGACACTATGTCACATTTCAAGTGCTCCAAAGGTTTCCAAAACAGCAGAACCCCCTCCACACATGCACACATTTTGGAAACTACACCCCTCAAGAAATGGGTTGTGGGAATTAAAAAATCATTTTTTTCCTCTAAAAAGTTGCTGCACCCTCATGTTTTCATTTGCACAAGAGGTACTTTAGAAAAGAAACACCACAATTTGTGAAATTTGTCCTAGCACAGAAAAAATCAGTATGTGGTAACAAACTACTGTTTGTGCACATAGCGAAGCTTGACAGGAAAAAAATCACTATTTGACTTTCATAGGTGCCACTTAGGCCTCTTTCACACATCAGTTTTTCGCCGTCAGGTGCGATCCGGCACTTTTGACAAAAACCGGATCCGGCGAAATGCAATGCCGGATCCGGTTTCCCCCCAATTGACTTGCATTAGCGCCGGATCGGGCCAGATGGCCATGCGTTTCATCCGGTTTTCGCCGGATCCGGCAATGTGTCGCAATCCGGCGTCTGGAAAAAACGGCTACTGTAACGTTTTTTGTCTCCGGCGAAAAAGCCGGACACGCCGCATCCGGCGTGTCCGGCTTTTTCACACAATGAAAGCCTATGAGCGCCGCAATGCGCCGGATCCGGTTTTTTGGGTCTGAGCATGCTCAGTAGCTCTGCCCACAAGACACATATATAAAAGCATGACAGTGGGACCCTCAGCCACACCCAACATGCCACCCTAGACAGCAACCAGGCGCAGGAGAAGACAGGAGACCACTGCAGCACCATCAGCACCACCACCACCACCCCAAATGGAGCAGCATGCTGAACAACGGGAGGGGAGTCCAGCAGCAGATGAGAGCAGGTAATTATCAAATCCCCCATTCCTCAAAACTAGGGCCATGGAATATCAAGATATTCATTGGCCCTTTGTTTCTCTTTATTCAACAGCCGCCCAAGAGATGCAGCAGCAGCAGTGGCAGCACTGGCAGCAGCAACAGCACCACCCACAGCCATGGAGTCTGGCCAGCAAGAGGACAGCACATCTTCTTCTGGGAGCCCTCCCTCGCATCGTCAGCGTTTGACGGTAAGTTTTTATTTCCAAAATCCATCATCTCTGTAATATATGTCTATTCATTGCCTTTTATTTCAAAACAGGAATCACAAGCTGAAGAGGAGCTCCCAGAAGAAGAAGGAAGGGGTGGACAGACACCTGGAGTGGGCTCACAATTGGTAAGTTTTTTGCATCAAACGCAGAAACACAACATCACACTACACACAACACATAGAAAACAATGTTCTGCAGACCACACACAGCAAACAAATGGCAACATCCAAACACATAATTTTTTTTCTTTTCTTCTCTAGTCTTCCCAATCTGGTGCTCGGCCAAGAGGTCCTCGCAGTGCCTCCCAGGGTCGTCGGCGACAGCAACGCGGCGGTCACCAGCGTGTAAGTATAATATTTAAGTGAAATTTTGGTACACTTTTTATTTCATGTCTTAAGTGTGGTGACTAATTTTGCTATTTTTATCTTTTACTTTAACAGCCTTCACAGCGTGCTCCCGACTCAGACGGTGAGGATGGAGGAATAGATGTGGACCACCTCATCGATCTCGTCAGAGAAAGGGAGCCGCTATGGAATATGGCTGACCGCCACCATGCTGACCTGATCGTTACCCGACGACTCTGGGAGGAAATCTGTTCGCTCCTTGTGGCCCGCTGGGAGGACCTCGATGCTCGGGCCCAGATTAAAGAGCGTAAGTATATACAGTACCGGTTGCTTGATGTAAACCAGTGTTTCCCGAACTCCAGTCCTCGTGGTCCCCACAGATCATGTGTTCAGGATTTCTATTTACTATGGAAATCCTGAAAACATGACCCCTGGGGACCATGAGGACTGGAGTTTGGGAAACACTGATGTTGTATACTAACCACTTTGACCTTTCTCATTTCAGGGGACAGAATTGTGAAGCGGTGGCGGTCTGTGAGGGATCGTTTCAAGAAGGAGTTCAATAAAGAGATGCGGGCCCCGAGTGGATCTGGAGGACGCAGGAGCAAGTACAAATACGCACGAGCCCTGTCGTTCCTCCGGGATACAATGGTCACCAGAAGGTAAATATTACACACCACATGTGAAAAAAAAATGTTTAGATGTAACAATTTTTTTTCAGCCAGGGCCATGCCATGTCACTATTTTAATTGGTTTTTTTTCTCTTTATTCCACAGCACAGTGAGCAGCACTCGGGAGCCTGCACGATTGGACCCTTCTGAGGCGATCCCTGAGGTGACCGGCACCGAGGGACACTTCGACCTCCCCGGTACATCTGCACCTTCCCAGCCTTCCCACACATTCGACCCATCTGTCCCATCCACCAGCACAGGAGCATCGTGGCCGCCTACATTACATGAAGCTGCTGGTGAGGAGATCGCTTTCCCTTTACCCCACCCTTCTGCCCCTGCCACCTCTAGTACACCTGCGGGTACTGGGCGGCAGCGGCAAAGGGGTCAGGAAAAGACTTATGCGCCAGAGTTCTTGCATCTGAATGCATCTTTCCAAAACTGTCTAAAAGTCTTGTCAGAGCAAATCTCCGCAGGCTTTCAGCAGATCAACTCCAGCATTCTGGAGGTGAAGACACTTCTGCAAACCATGCATTCAGAAGCAAGATCTTCGCCAAACCACACCTTTTTCAGGTCTGTTGTGGAGCGCATGGCAACGCTCTCTCCTACCCAGCAGATGCATGTAATGCATTCATGCCACGGTGCTCTCCAGCACGTTACCTCCCAACCTCCTCCTCCCACCCCAGTAGTTCCTCCACCTGCACCCCCTCCAGCCACTTTCCATCCTCCCCCTCCTATTACATACCAGCCACCTCCCCAGTACCAGCAACCTCCCCAGTACCAGCAACCTCCCCAGTACCAGACATCTCCCCACTTCCAGCAACCTGCCCCGTACCAAACTCCTTCCCCGTACCAAACTCCTTCCCCATACAACTTTCCATCAACATCATCTGCTCCTACAGTCCCTGCCCAACCCTCCACTCCACCGCCCACCACCTCTTCTGCCTCCTACATGTCCACCCATTCTGTAGCTTTTTCCACACCTTCACCTCTAACTGTTCCTTCCCCACCACGATCCCAGTCCTCTCTCCACACTCCCAGTGTCGAAGTGTCCCGCAGCCCCTCCAGCAGTATTTCCACCCCACACTACACAGATTTGTAATGTGTGTTTTTTAATAAAAATGCCCATTGGGTTTAAAACCTTTATTAAAAAAGTTTTTTGCACTTTAAAAACATTTTACAAAAAAAAAAAAAATTTTAAATAAAAGTTAAATTATCATTTCACAATGGTTGTCTGTCATTTCTTTCTGCGGCGAAATATTTTTAAAAAAAAGGTTAAATACAGGGTATTTCAAAGGTAAAAAGGTATTCAAAACCAGGTATATAACTGTGGGTAAATTTTAGCTTTTTGCCACAGTTGTGTTCCTGGTTGTGTTTGAAGCAAAGTATTTCACCTAAAAAGTTGTGTTTATTGTTGGTGATTTCCTAACAATGTACACAACTTTTGTTAAAAGGTGAAATACTTTGCATAAAACACAACCAGGTACACACCTGTGGCCTAAAGGTAAAAATAGTAAGACCATGACAAGATAGCCAACTTTGGTTGGCAAAGGTATATACTGTTGGTACAGAAGGTACACAAGTTTGGTTAAGGGCACAAATCTTTCACACTCTGTCATCCTGCCAGTGTACTCTGCCTTGAGGTGACATAAAGTACAGTGCAAAATTGTCCCTCATTACTGAAACCGTCACAGAACTTCTAGTGGTAATGTCATGGTAATCCTGCAAGGTGGTTTCTTCAGAGGTGTCCTCAATGGAAATGGGTTTCTTGCAGATAACAAAATTGTGGAGTACCACGCAAGCTTTGATCACCTCGTCCACAGTTTCTGTCTTGAGGTTGATCGCAGTCAATAGGACCCGCCATTTGGCTGTCAGAATACCAAAGGTACATACAACCATTATTCTTGCTCTTGTGAGGCGGTAATTAAAAATGTGTTTTGTTCTTGACAATCCTCTGCTACCGTACGATTTCAAAAGGTGTTCTGACAGCTGGAAGGCTTCATCCCCTACACAGCCAAATGGCATAGGTGGACCAGATGTTTGCGGCAGTGGTCTAGGGGGTGGGAACTGGAAGGTGTTTCCATACAGTTTACGCCACATGGCAGACAGTTTGAAAACTTGAGAGGCATTGGAGCGGCCATAGGCCCCAATATCAACAGCAATAAATTTGTATTCCGCGTCAGCGATGGCCATGAGGACAATTGAAAAATATTTCTTGTAATTGAAATATTCCGATCCCGATCCGGCTGGCTTTACAATGCGGATATGTTTCCCGTCCACAGCGCCCAAGCAGTTCGGAAACTGACATATCTGTTGAAACTTTTCTGAAATTTCAATCCACCTCTCTGTTGTGGGCTCTGGTAAAAACTCTTCAGCTAAGGAGTCCCACAGTGCACGGCATGTGTACTTCACTATTCCAGATATGGTGGAAATCCCGAGTCTGTACTGGAAATGCAGTGACGAAAGGGATTCTCCAGTTGCAAGAAATCTGTGGGGAATTAAAAAACAATCAATTAGTTTAAAATCACAGCATTACATACCAAAAGTCAGCTATAAGATTGCAGTGAAAGTGTGCTCTGATGCGAGCATATCCAATAAATGTGGCTTACCTTAAAGTCACCATCAGACGCTCTGCGGGTGAAACAGAGAAGCGGCAATAGGTGTCCGATTTTCTTATGAGGTGTGCAATGCGCTCCACCAAGTAATCAAAATTCTCCATTTTCATCCAAACATATCCAAAAAATTTATCCGGGTTTCGTCTAAGGTCCATGCAGAGTGTAGAATAGACCCCACGCGTCATTCTCTTGGCTGTGATGGGGTGGATCCACAAACGTCGTCTACGATGCCTGATGCGCTGCTGCTGTCTCGCTCTCTCCTTCTCCAGAACAATCACCCTCAAACGATTCGCCTCCGCTGTAAAATCTGCCAAATTCTTCAAAATATTTCCAATCACAACATCCATCTTCGCCAGTAACTTGCTCTTCTCTCCAACCTGCACATTCTCCTTTACAACCTGTCAAAGAAGGGCTGTAGGAACACACTATATATAGTTTTTCAGTAGCCAATCCCTTTCGGAAGGCCACAAGGGGCGATTTTAAAAACCAGATCCGGCGTAATCCGTCGAAAAACGGATCGAAAACCGGATGGACCGGATGAGACGGATCCGGTTTTGGCTGTCAAGCGCAAGACGGATCCAGCAGAAAACCGGATCCGTCACGTTCGGTTTTACTAAACATTTGCCGGATCCGGCGCTCCGGCACGATGCCGGAACGCGCCTGACGCCGAAAACCTGATGTGTGAAAGTAGCCTTACAGAGCCCTCAAAACACCCAAAGTGACCCCTTTTCAGGAGCTGTAGGGAATACATCTAGGTTGTTTAATAACCTTTCTATCCCACAAATGTTTCACCAATTTGTTTACCATAATCTTTGTTAAAGTGAAACATTATATCAGTTACATTAAAAGTAGATTTAGCTCAAATGTTTTATTTTTACCATGGCTAGTAAGAAAAAAGTACCTTGTAATTTGTTGTTCTATTTTTCCCAAGTACAATACCCTTTTTATGGTTATATACTACTGTCTAGACACACAGAAGGGCTTTAAAGAGCCGAAATACCACTTGGTTTAGGGAGTTCAGAGTATCCAACAGTAGTTTGTGGCACAATATGTAGTGTCCCCAAGATACCAGAACAGCAGAAATACCCCAAAAAGTGACCGCATTTTGCAAACTATACTCATGGCATTCATCTACATGTGTACAGACTATTTTGACCCAGCTGGCTTTTTCCAGAAATTATTGCCCAGTGAAAACTGTAAATGTGCTATGATGTGCCCAATACCTAGAGCTCAGCTTGTACTTCTGGAGAAACACACTTCTTTAAGTATTAAATGAGTTATCCAGGAACTAACAATTGATGACATATCTCATCATGAAATCTGTGGGGTTCTGATAATGCCTACCAATTCAGGAATTGTTTTTAATTTTTTTTACTCCATTTAGTTGTTCACAAGCTCTAAAATTGATTAGACTACTTTACTCTTCAGGTCAGTATGATTACGGCAATGCCAGGATTATATAGTATTTTTGCTCCTTTTTAGCACATTTAGGCTCTGATTCATCAAGCTCAGTGATGCTCTTCTAATCTCCTTGCAAACATATACAACTGGATACTCCCCCTGGAGCTACCAGAAACAGTACTTCCATCTATTATCTGCTGAAGGCTGTGTGCAAGCCACCACCGTCCATCACCACATGTGCCACTATCCTCTCCCACCTGCCACAGGGCTGGGTTTCTGATCTTCTGTCATGCAACTATCTAGCAAGTCTCATGTAGCGTCATTCCATCTCTATACAGCTGTGTTCGTCTGGTCATTCTCCTGAGAACCTCTGTCATCCTCTTACTTATTCTACCGCGGAAAGCAGTTTTGCATGTGTATGTGCATATTTGCTTTTGTCCATGTTTTACCCTATGTGTATGAGTAATGTGTAGATATGTGTGTAATATATTAGCATATTTTTTATATACTGTATGTGTGTGTATATGTGTGCCTAAAATAGTAAATATGCATATACATTTGTGTGTATACACAAGTGATGCATGATGGATGGGGAGGTCCATACACACGACCTTCACAGGGGCCCTTATCTGTCATTTTCCACCACTAACTAGGAGATCATTCTGTTTTCTCTCTTGCTATTTTGAAGTCCGGTCTCAGGACTCTATCCTGAAGCAATGCCGCAGTTCATTAGTTCATTAGCTTATCTAATGAATTCTTTCATTCCAAATCTGGTTTTTAGAAGTATTGTCCCTTTGGAATGCATTTTCTAAGGGAATGTGATTGGAAATTCTCCCACCTCAGGAGACCGTTGATTGCCTTAGTTTTTTAAATATACACATATAAATATTGGTTATTTTTTATCACAAAAGATTATCACATCAAGAAATGATAGGTTTTATCTATTGAACTGTGCTGTGAATTTCAGACCCACCACAGATTGGTCTCCCATTAACACTTGGACGGGATGCAATAATCTGCATGAACAAGGTGTGAAAGAGTAGAGATATCTGTCTGGCTACTAAATGCAAATTGGTCAACACAATAGTCTTCCCAATAGCAACATAGGAATGGGAGACCTGGACACTCAAGATGGTGGACAGGAAGAAAATTTATGTATTCGAACTTTGATGCTGGAGGAAGCTGCTACAGATTCCATGGATAGCAATGATCACCAACAGAGAAGTCTTGTACCAAATAAAGCCAAAACTGTCATTAGAAGCTAAGATAGCCAAACAAAGATTACCTTATTTTGGACACATTATGTAGAGGCAGTCGTTGGAGAAAGAAGTTAAGCTTGGATCGGTCAGTGGCAGAAGAAGAAGAGGACAGCCAAGAACCCGCTGGATGGACACCATCAAGAGTGACATGGGAATGACCCTATTGGCAAACGGAAAGAAGGAATGCAGGATAGAACTGCCTTGGCAAGCGATGATCCATAGAATGACTGAATTGTACTTGGCTGCACGGATAGGAGAGATTAACAAGATGTAGATCTATGAATATGAGCCACACGCTTATTAATAAGTGGTTGTCAATTAAATCAGCTGAAAAAACACCAGTCTAGTAGCAGATATGCATTTGTGGGGGCACAAAAGCTCCCCATCGCATTGCCTCTGACCTATTAGTAGTATTGACCATCAATCAGGAAATAGTTTTTTTTTAAGTTGAATTCTAAAAGCTTCAATACGAGTTAACTGTTTGCCCAAATTTCTCCTCCTCTCATCCTCAGATAACTTGAGACTGCCTCTATATCTATATCATGTCCTATTGAGCTCTACAAGCCTTCTACATTGTTAGATGTGAAAAACATTTCTTTCTTCAAAGTGATACCTTCCATCTCCATCAAGATGTCAGAGGTGTGTTATATAAGATGGTAGACTGAGTAAAAATAGACAGAAAATTTCTTAGATGTGGATGGTAATTTTCTAATTTAATCTTCCAATACCTGATACAATCGACCTTCCTTGTAGTGGAGTTATCCCTTTTAGAAGTGGATAGGTTTTGACTAAGCATAGGAATTTTAATTTATCTTTATCTACGAGTCTGTCACTAAGTGTATCCATTAGCAATCTTTCATCTTTCCAGTTCTGAAATAAATTTCAGGGTGAGATTTTCACCTAATTTTTGATAAGAGGAGCTGTTAGTTATTATGTCAAGACACATCTGTTTATAATGTTTTGTGTCCAAAACCACCACATTCCTCCCTTTAGCAAAGAGTACTGGTTCTGATAGCTCTGTTCATTAAAGTTTCCTTAATCACATATGTTCTTCACAAGTTAAATTGGACGAACAATTAAAGCTATTCCCTCAAATCCATTTCCATTGAATTCCTATATTTAGACACTTTAGAGGGAGTATTTTCTTACATGCACAAGAGGGCAGAGGAATACATCCAGCCCTCAGCTGATAGCAGCATCATTTCTGACAGCTCTAGGGTGTGGCAAGTGTATAAAAGTATGCAGGATGAGTGGCGCCAACACCATTACCACCATATCCCAAATACTGTTGCTGATACTCTAAAAGTCGAACCTGACAAGCTGCTGTGTACAGAGTGGTATATGATGTAGAAACTTCCCTAGGAGGAAAGGGGCTAGCAAATAAAAGACTTGAACAGTGTAAATGAAACAAAATAAGTCAGGAAATCAACCTCACAAATATATCATAATTAAAAAAAATAAAATAGGTAAGAGCATCCACATATTCTAACTTATTACCTTCAATGGGAAGGCAATATTTTTAATATTTATAGTGGGTACGGAAAGTATTAAGACCCCTTTTCACTCTTTGTTTCTTTGCAGCCATTTGGTAAATTCAAAAAAGTTATTTTTTTTCTCATTAATGTACACTCTGCACCCCATCTTGACTGAAAAAAACAGAATGTGGAAATATTTGCGAATTTGAAATATCACATGGTCATAAGTGTTTGGACCCTTTGGTCAGTATTGAGTAGAAGCACCCTTTTGAGCTAGTACAGGCGTGAGTCTTCTTGGGAATAATGCATCTACTTTTTCACACCTGGATTTGGGGATCCTCTGCCATTCTTTCTTGCAGATCCTCTCCAGTTCTATCAGGTTGGATGGTGAACGTTGGTGGACAGCCATTTTCAGATCTCTCCAGAGATGCTCAATTGGGTTTAGGTCAGGGCTCTGGCTGGGCTAGTCAAGAATGTTATTATTATTATTATGTCTTTATTTTAGCTGTGTACTTAGGGTCATTGTCTTCTTGGAAGGTGAACCTTCGGCCAAGTCTGAGGTCCAGAGCACTCTGGAAGAGGTTTTCATCCAGGAAATTCCTTCCATTGCAACCAGTCATCCTGTCTCTGCTGCCTGCAGCTGAAAAACACCCCCATAACATGATGCTGCCACCACCATGTTTCACTGTTGGGATTGTATTTGGCAGGTGATGAGCAGTGCCTGGTTTTCTCCACACATACTGCTCAGAATTATCACCAAAAAGTTCTATCTTCGCCTCATCAGACTAGAGAATCTTATTTCTCATAGTCTGGGAGTCCTTCATGTGTTTTTTAGGTTTTCATATGTCTTGCACTGAGGAGAGGCTTCCATTGGGCCACTGTGCCATAAAGGCCGGACTGGTGGAGGGCTGCAGTGATAGTTGACTTTGTGTTACTTTCTCCCATCTCCCTACTGCATCTGTGGATCTCAGCCATAGTGATCTTGGAGTTCTTCTTTACCTCTCTCTCTCCAAGGCTCTTCTCCCATGATTGCTCAGTTTGGCTGGACAGCCATATCTAGGAAGACTTCTGGTGGTCCCAAACATCTTCCATTTTGGAGGCCACTGTGCTCTTAGGAACCTTGAGTACTGCAGAAATTCTTTTGTAATCTTGACCAGATCTGTGCCTTGCCACAATTCTGTCTCTGAGCTCCTTGGCCAGTTCATTTGACCTCATGATTCTCATTTGGTCTGAATTGCACTGTGAGCTATGAGGTCTTATATAGACAGTTGTGTGCCTTTACAAATCAAGTCCTATCAGTTTAATTAACCCCTTTCCGACCGCTGACGGTATAGTACGTCAGCGGTCGGACTCCCCTGCTTTGAGGTGGGCTCCGGCGGTGAGCCCACCTCAAAGTTGCGATATGTCAGCTGTTATGAACAGCTGACATGTGCCTGCAATAGGCGCGAGCAGAATTGCCATCCGCCTGCGCCTATTACCTTGTTAAATCCCGCTGTCGAGCACTGACAGCGGGCATTTAACTAGCGTTTCCGGCCATCGGGCCGGAAGTGAGCTCATCGCCGACCCCGGTCACGTGATCGGGGGTCAGCATCACATTGCCTGGACAACCAGAGGTCTCATAGAGACCTCTATGGTTGTTCTAGGCAGATGGCTTTCAGCGCCGCCCGGTGGTCGGCGCTGAAAACACAGCAGTAAATCTGCTACATATGGGCGATCTGCTTATCGCCCATATGTAGCAGAGCCGATCAGGTTGTGCATGCTTCTAGGCTCCTATGGAGGCTATTGAAGCATGCCAAAATTTAAAAAAAATGTTTAAAAATAAAAAAAATTAAAAAAACCTAAAAGTTCAAATCACCCTCCTTTCGCCCCTATCAAAATAAAACTATTAAAAAAAATCCCACATATTAGGTATTGCTGCATTCAGAATCGCCCGATATATCAATAAAAAAAAGCATTAACCCGATCGCTACACAGCGTAACGATAAAAAAATTCAAAATGCCAGAATTTCTTTTTTTGGTCGCCGCGACATTGCATTGAAATTCAATAACAGGCGATCAAAAGAACATATCTGCACAAAAGTAGTATTATTAAAAACGTCAGCCCGGCACACAAAAAATAAGCCCTCACTCGATCCCAGATCACGAAAAATGAAGACGCTACGGGTCTTGGAAAATTGCGCTTTTTTTTTTAACAAACTTTGGAATTTTTTTTCACCACTTAGATAATAGAGAACATAGACATGTTTGGTGTCTATGAACTCGTAATAACCTGGAGAGTCATAATGGTTGGTCAGTTTTTGTATTTATTGAACCTAGCAAAAAAAGCCAAGCAAAAAATATAGTAACATAGTTATTAAGGTTAAAGGAAGACTTTAAGTCCTTCTAGTTCAACCCATATCCTATCCTAACTTGCCCTAACATGTTGATCCAGAGGAAGGAAAAAAAAACCATGTGGCAAACAGTAAGCTTCACATTGAGGTAAAAAATTCCTTCCCGAGTCCACATACGGCAATCAGACTAGCTCCCTGGATCAACGCAATATTAAGGAAACTAGTGTATATACCCTGTAATATTATACTTTTCAATAAAGGCATCCAGGCCCTTCTTAAATTTTAGTAGGGAATCACTCATTACCACATCATATGGCAGAGTTCCATAGTCTCACTGCTCTTACAGTAAAGAATCCGCATCTGTGAGTATGCTTAAACCTTCTTTCCTCCAGACGTAGAGGAGGCCCCCTTGTCCCTGTCACAGGTCTAAGAGTAAAAAGATCATTAGAAAGGTCTTTGTATTGTCCCCGCATATATTTATACATTGTAATAAGATCACCCCTAAGCCTTCGATTTTCCAAACTAAATAACCCCAAGTGTAATAACCTGTCTTGGTATTGCAAACCCTCCAGTTCCCTAATAGCTTTGGTCGCTCTTCTCTGCACCCACTCCAGTTCAGCTATGTCTTTCTTATACACTGGAGACCAGAACTGTACGCAGTAGTCTAAGTGTGGTCACACTAGTGACTTATATAGAGGTAACATTATGTTCTCCTCATGAGCATCTATGCCTCTTTTAATGCATCCCATTATTTTATTTGCCTTTGCAGCAGCTGCCTGACACTGGCCACTAAATGTGAGTTTGTCGTCCACCCATACACCCAGGTCTTTTTCAATGACAGTTTTGCCCAGTGTTTTACAATTAAGCACATAATTATATATCTTGTTCGTTCTACCCAAGTGCATGACCTTACATTTATCCCCATTAAAGCTCATTTGCCATTTATCAGCCCAAGCTTCTAGTTTACATAAATCCTCCTGTAATATAAAATTGTCCTCCTCTGTATTGATTACCCGGCTTAAGAAAAACCAGAAAGCAGTCATAAAGTCCCATTAAGAATAATCACTTTATTAAGTACAAATAGTTAAAATAGATCCATTACAATAATGGGGGCAGAAAATTGCACACATCAGGTGGTCATACAATATAAAAGGGCATACAGGCCTAACCCTCTCCAACTACATATATTACAAATAGCCACGAAAATTGGTGTAGGCAAATACACAAAATATGAAGATGAAATAAGGTGCCAATACATATATTGCGCACGGGTGGTTAAATATGGGTATGCTATAAGTAATTATAAATAAGGAGCCATATAACATAATAAGGGAGTTCCTTAGCATAAGATTAAACTCCCATATACCACCCCTACAATACCCGCAGCAAATGCTCAATATCGTACCAAAGAAAATATAATGCAAATGCAAAGGTGAAGTGTCATTACTCATATGGCACAAGATTAATTACATGGGGTATACTGCAATATCCAGAGCACAAGCTCAATACCGCACCAGAGCAATAATATATGCCATGAGATTGGTCAAATAGGGTATACTGCAATATCCAGCGCACATGCTCAACACAGCACCAGAACGATTAAGATATGAATGAACAACCATGCACCGAAACCAACATTACCTAAGTGGCAAGAGGATGTTGCAGAGGAACCGGACTGTCAGCCTTCCCCGGCACGCGTTTCGGAGCGCGAGGTTCCTTCCTCATATCATATCATGATCCGCTCACATGGCCGGCATCCCCAATTCCAAGGCGATCCTGCTGTCTGCGCTGTCGGAGGAGGACATGGTGATGGAACTGAAGCATTCCTAGTTCCGTCACAATCTCCTCAAGAAATTATCTCATTTCCGGTCAGCTTACAGCATATCACTTCCGGTGGAACGTCATGTGTGAGTTTTAAAATGCTCCTCGGGGCTTCGCCGTGTACTCCTGTGTCCGTGGGAAAAGCCCACTTTGTATGCTTCGTACACACTTGGCTCCGCTCCATACATCCCGTACACATATGGCTCCACTCCGTACACACACGGCTCCACTCCGTATACCCCATACACACGGCTCCGCTCCATACACCAAGTACACACGCGGCTCCGGTCCGTTCACATCGTACACGCGCTGCTCCTCTCCGTACACCCCGTACACACACGGCTCCGCTCCATACACCTCGTACACACGCGGCTCCGCTCCGTACACCTCGTACACACACGGCTCCTCTCCGTACACCTCGTACACATTCAGCTCCGCTCCGTACACCTCGTACTCACGCAGCTCCGTTCTGTACACCTCATACACACGCGGCTCCGTTCTATACACCTCATACACACACGGCTCCTCTCCGTACACATCCAGCTCCGCTCCGTACACCTCGTACACACACGGCTCCGCTCCGTACACCTCATACACACAGCTCTGCTACATCTACCCTGTAAACCCCTCCTGACCCCACACACACCTCATCCAGCACCATGACAACCAGCACAGCAGAGTCTGGCAGACACCGAGAGGCAGGGCTGTGTGCACAGGACCTGTGATGAGGTCACAGGAGGGGCGGAGTCAGGGGTCACATGATCAGGGGTTTGGACAAAGGCCGGGAGGGCTGGAAACTATAACCGCCGTGCCCGCAGAGGGCCGGCGGCAGGAACAACAGCCAGGCCAGGCCAGTGGCCGCATCAGCTGGCAAGCGGCCAGATGAGTGGGCGCTGCCGCCCGCAGCCCACATGACAGCGGCCCAGCGGGAAAATGCCCGGTTGGGCATATTACCAATTTGGGCCTGCTCCTTATTTATTATTACTTATTATTATCCATTATTGTAATGGATCTATTTTAACTATTTGTACTTAATAAAGTGATTATTCTTAATGGGATTTTATGACTGCTTTCTGGTTTTTCTTAAGCATGCTTTTTGCAGTTTTGCCCTGTATTTGTCCGTTTAAGATACACATGATTGAGTGGTAGGTGGCAATTTGCCTTGATACTGCTGAGATCTTTCCCTATCCACATGTGTTATGTTTACCATTATTTGTTTATATTTTGTATTGGTTACCCTGCAGAGTTTCGTGTCATCTGCAAATATTGAAATTCTACTCTCTATGCCCCCTACAAGGTCATTAATAAATATGTTAAAAAGAAGCGGGCCCAAAACTGACCCCTGTGGTACCCCACTGCTAACTGTGACCCAGTCCGAGTTTGCTCCATTAATAACCACCCTTTGCTTCCTATCCCTGAGCCAGCTCTTAACCCACCTACACATATTTTCCCCTATCCCCATTGTTCTCATTTTATGTATCAACCTTTTGTGTGGCACCGTATCAAAAGCTTTTGAAAAGTCCATGTACACCACGTCCACTGCATTCCCTTGGTCCAGTCCGAAACTTACCTCTTCATAAAAGCTTATCAGATTAGTCTGACAGGAACGGTCCCTTGTAAACCCATGTTGATATTGGGTCATGAGGTTATTCGTCTCCAGATACTCCAGTATAGTATCTTAGAAAACCCTCCAGGATTTTACCCACAGTTGAGGTTAAACTTACTGGCCTATAATTTCCAAGTTCAGTTTTTGTCCCCTTTTTGAATATTGGCACCACATTTGTCATACGCCAGTCCTGTGGTACAGACCCTGTTATTATGGAATCTTTAAAGATTAAAAATAATGGTCTATCTATGACTGTGCTTAATTCCTGCAGTACTCGAGAGTGTATCCCATCCGGGCGCGGGGATTTGTCAATTTTAGTGATTTGTAGACGCCGCCGTACTTGCTGCTGGGTTAAGCAGGTGACATTTAATGGAGAATTTTTATCCCTGAACATCAGTCATGGGATTTTCTTGTGTAAATACTGTTGAAAAAAAGTCATTTAGCATATTGGCTTTTTCCTCATCCTCATCCACCATTTCACCCAGACTATTTTTAATGGGACCAACGCTATCATTTTTTAGCTTCTTACTATTTATGTAGTTAAAGAATATTTTGGGATTATTTTTACTTTCTCTGGCAATGAGTCTCTCTGTCTCAATCTTTGCTATTTTGATTTGCTTTTTACAGAATTTATTTAATGCTAAAACCAATGATGTCATTCAAAAGTACAACTCGTCCCGCAAAAAATATGCCTTCACATGGCCATATTGATGGAAAAATAAAAAAGTTATGGCTCTGGGAAGGAGGGGAGCGAAAAACGAAAACGAAAAATCGAAAAAAGCTCAGAGGGTTAAGGGGTTAAACACATCTGGACTCCAGTAAAGGAGTAGAACCATCTCAAGGAGGATCACAAGGAAATGGACAGCATGTGACTTAAATGTGAGTGTCTGAGCAAAGGGTCTGAATGCTTATGACCATAAATTCATCCACAGGTATGTCTGCTGAACCCGCTTCTTAATCCAGAATACTCACTGAACCCCTGACCCTCATGCATTGTTCACCCTCTGTTTTTTAATTGGTATGTCTGCTGAACCTGCTTCTTAATCCAGAATCCTCACTGAACTCCTGAACCCTCATGCATTGTTCACCCTCTGTTTTTTAATTAGTATGTCTGTACTCTGTTTTTCCCCTGACTTTAATTCCATGTATCATACTTCAAATTGACTGTATGCATATTGATATACCCATGCTCCTCACACCTTCCATCCTTCCATCTTATCCCACCTCTTTCTTCAACTTTGATGCTAGTCAAATGTCCCACTAACTGCAATCTGTTAATTGCCCCCTGCTGTGAACCGTCCTCCAACTCCCTCACTCACTCACCTGGCTTCATTTCATGGACATTTGAATGGTATAAGTTGAACAGAGAAGGTCACATATGACCTTGGTCAGATGTGACATCATTTGAAGTGACATCTTTAAAGTGATACATGAGAAATATACCCGACATAGTCCAGAAATCCATCAGACGGTAAGACTAAGGCTGGTTTCACATTTGCGCTTTTGTGCGCAGCTCATCGTGCGCACCCGTGCGCATGCGCACTGCGCACCTATGTTTAACATGACGTGCGCATGTTTTTGCGCACACTTGCGTTTTCGTGCGCATGCATTTTTTTGTCTTTTGCGCCAGGTGCGCCAGACGCAACATGTTGGATTTTTTGGTGCGCCCTGTCTCGGCAAAAAAACGCATGCGCACGCTTGCGCACGGAATGCGCAAAAAGAACACATTAAAGTCTATGGTAACGCATGCGTGCGCATGGTCTTGCGCACGGTTGCGTTTTTTTACGCATGCGTTTTTGAGTGAAACAAGTCTAGAATGTTCTCTAGACAATGGAAAAAACGTCACACTTAAAAACGCATGCGCATAAAAAACGCCAACGCATGCAAAAAACGCATGTAAAACGCAAACAACGCTGCGTTTTTTTTTACACATCAGCGTGCGCATGACGTTAAAAAAACGCGCGTTTGTTTTGCGTTTTTCTTTGCGTTTTTTATGCGCCCGATGCGCTGCGCAAAAAAACGCTAATGTGAAACTAGCCTAACCACTACTTTCTTACTTTACTTGCTTTTTTTTTTACTCTGCTCTTTAACCATGCTCATGGGTCGCCCCCCCCCAGGGCTGTGTGGTACTCGGTACCGGGCCGGTGTCAGGGGGATGTGGTGTCACAGCGGCGGTGACCCAGTCCGTGGCCCTGGGCGCCCAAATCAATGGTGGTTTGTAGTTAATGGAATGGAATAGTTCGTAACGCCACCTGTGGTGTTTGGCAAGCAAGATGTTAAGCCAACGCTGCGTGCAGATCCTCTGGGGCTGATGGTGTGTTGCAGCATAGATGGTGTAGCTCCCCACAGGTGAAGCTGTAACCCCAGGGCAGTGTATAGGCGCAGGCGATGTGAGGAATGCTGGTACTCAGATGTAGCGGTGCTGACGGTGTTAGCGCACAAATGAATGGATGACACCAGGGCTTGTAGTTCCAAAGCTTTACTCACAGTCCGTGGTACACACTGGTGCCTGCCTCTGTGCCGTGTCCTCCGGGGCAGAGACTCAATCAACCTCCCGGGCAAGTCAGGATTCTCCTATCCAACACTCCGCCAACATGTACCTTTCCTGAACGACTCCTCTATTGCACCTTAGGGTGTGAAGAGCTCCAGTACCGTGGTACTCTGAAGTTCCTCCTGTCAGATGTTCCTAACAACTCTACTCGTATGGCAGACAGCTGTAGCCTCTCTTGGGGACTCCCTTCTCTGGAGTCCTGGCTCTCTATTCAGTTGCTGTTGTGCCCCGAGTCTTAGATGGGAGTAATGCATTTACAGCAAACTACTCCACCGGTGTCTGCTGCAGAACCATAAGTGTCCATACAACCTCGGGGACCGGGCCCCGGCCTTGCGCTGAGAACCTATAGGCAGGTTTCCTCTTCCAACCCACAACTCCTCTCTGTTCTCCTACTCCTTCGTTCAGCACTGTTCTTTCTCTCTCTTATGAAAGCTTAGGTTGCAGTTCTACATCTTTCTCCTTCTGTTCCTTTCCTGTGCCAGCTGGCTCAGATCACTGAGGCAGCTGCAGCACTCCTTCTCCTCGGACCCGTCCTCAGACTCTCCTGACTGACTGTCCTTTCCTCATTTGACCTCCCGTCAGACTGATCTCAGACTGATCTGTAATTCTAAACCTTCCCAACCTTTTATATGGATCTCAACTCCACCCACCTCCCAGCACATCCAGTGTTCCATGCAGGGAACCACCAGAGGTGCTCTGCTACTCTCTAAGCACTGAGCCGCAATGTGGTTGTGCAGAACTACCCTGTTGTGTGGGGTGCGAGTGTTGGAGCGTGGAAAGGAGTTCCCAACTTACCTAGGTGGTGAGGCATTACACCTTAGGAGAAGGTGCAGTACCTCTGTGGCGACTGAGCCTCAGGGGCGCCACACTCACATTTGCCCTCATCGTTTTGCTCCACTAATCTTCACTCTCCTTCGCTATCCCCAAACCCCTGCACCCTCGAACCAAATAACTATCTCCCCCTCTCTCTTACCCCCCACCTCGCTTTATCTGCAGACATACTCCTTAACCTCAGACCTCTCCTACTAAAATACAATAGAAGATGATCACTCTCCATCACCCACCTGCTTTCCCTTTCTCTGCTTCTTCTCACTGCTGGTGACATATCCCCCAATCCTGGCTCCCCGTGCCTCATACATCCCACTAATCCTCACCCCTATCTTTCTCACACTAAGAGAAACTACCGCAATCCCTCACACTTAAAACCTGTGCCACTGACCCCCTCCCGCACCCTCTTTCTGGAGCACTTTGGAATGCTCGCTCCATCTGCAACAAGCTCCACGTGATCCACGACCGCTTTACCTCCCGCAACCTTTCCTTCCTGGCCCTCACTGAGACCTGGCTGAAACCCCCTGACATGGCCTCCCCGGCCGCACTGAGTTATGGCGGCCTCCACTTTACCCACACTCCTCGCCCTGGCAACAGACAAGGTGTAGGAGTGGGTTTCCTCCTTTCTAAAAACTGCTCCTTCAACCCTATCCAACCCCCACCCTCCCTTATCCTCTCTTCTTTCGAGGTTCACTCTGTCCGTATTTACTCTCCCTCTAATCTCCAAATGGCTGTCATATACCGACCACCGGGCTCAGCCACAGCCTTCATCGACCAATTCTCCTCCTGGCTCCTCCACTTTCTCTCTTCTGACATCCCCACCATCATCATGGGGGACTTCAACATCCCCATTGACACCCACCAGCCAGCAGCCTCCAAACTCCCGTCACTTACCTCATCCTTTGGACTTACTCAGTGGTCCTCCACAGCCACCTACACAGAAGGACATACACTAGACCTCATCTTCACCCGTCTTTGTTCCCTATCTAATCTCACAACCTTTCCCTTCCCCCTATCTGACCACCATCTACACACCTTCTCATCCTTGTCCTTCTCACCTGCCCCCATGTCCAGCCACTAGCACATCCTTACAGAAACCTCGCACACCTAGACATCCACAGACTCTCAGACTCTCTTCTACCTCTGTCCTCCATATCTTCACTTTACAACACGGAAAGTGGCACCGCTTGCAGGCCACGTGCAGCGAGTTCCCTGCAAGACAGGCGACATTGGCATCTGGTTGCAGTTCTGCTGGCTCTGGGGATGACAGTGACAACAGCAGCCAGGGAGGGGCTCTAATGGCGGAGATTAAGCTTCTAGAGTCCCCAGTGTGCCTTCAGAACTTCCATCTTGGTGATGATTTACCAGAGGAGGCACCTGGGGGCCGGAAGAAAAAGGCAAAGAAGATCAAGCCAAAGCTGCTGTGGATCCGGTGCAAATGGCGCTGGGAGATTACAAAGCATCGTAGTGAGGCACAGAGCTCCGTCTCTGCTTGTAGTAGCAGAGACATAGCAGGAGGTGCATCAGCCAAGAGGCTAGACAGTAAGGTCGGCCTGGCGGCAGGCATACGGTGAGGCCACAATGCTGAGGTGTGCTCCTCAGTGGGAGGGGGGAGCAGCCCCATGTCGGGGGCAGCTCTGGTAGCCTCGGCGCCCCTGAATACTGTTGCCGCTGATCACTTAGTTGAGAAGCGGCAGCAGTGTGAGGGAGCTGTCGGGGCTGGGCGTTCCAATCCTCCCAAAGTCCTATTCTGTGTTGGCACCACTGGTCAACAAGATACTGATTTAAAGGATCAGCAGCGCATCACAGCAGCAAAAGATCAGCGGCGTCTGATGTCAGCTGTTAAACAGCGGAAATTATCAGCTGATTATGTGGATGGCACACGTAAGACCAGGGGTGAGGTTGCCTCCAGTTCTGTGAATGAGACTGAACCCCTTGTGCCTGATGATGCGGAGGTCAAAATGTCACCCTGTTGTCACTGGTCCAGCAGGAGTGAATGTGGTGGGGGGTTTGAATGAGAAAAATTCTCTCTCTAGTGGTGTGGTTGCTGGTTTGGTGGAGGGTGAGGGGGTTATTGAGGTGGGTAATAATGGTACTGTTGGTGTTCATGTGGCCACTGGTCCGGTTGCCCCCCCCCCCTGCCGTGGTGGCAGCAACCGTTAGTAGTTATGCCGCTGTCACCTCCGGGGGAAATAGGGTGTCCTCATCGTCTCCAGTCTCCGGGGATGGCATGTTGCAGCGGCGTCTCCTGGAGGATCTAAAGAAGGGGGGGAGATCACTAATGGTGGGCCTTCCAAGAGCAAAATGGTGGGGATACAGTGTGGTCCCTCCCAACATCCGGGCTGGGTAGTGTGTGTAGGAATGTGGTCTGTCTTCGGTGGAGGGGCAGTGATGCGTGTCCTCCAAGGTCTAAGGTTGTGGAGCTCCTGCTGAGGATGGGCTACAAGACGATTGACATCTACGCTTTGATACTTCCCTATTCCATGCTTGAGTTTGATGTCAGCTTTGTTTGGCCAGAGGGACTTGAGCTCTTCTGGTCGAATTATGAGTTGGCAAAAAATGAGCCCGGCTGACAAGACTTTGCCATTCAGGAGGTGTCTCGCCAAAACCAAGTCAAGAAAGTGACCGTGATAACTTGTAAGGAGTCGCTTTCTTGTTATGACATCATGACGTGGCTTGGCCAATATGGAGAGTTGATGGAGATGCCTAAGAAGAACCATGACAAGTATGGTATCTGTTCAGGGGCCTGGACATTTATGGTAAAACTTAAGCTTTCAGGTGGTACAGTTGCCAACTTTCCATCATCTGCCTTTCTGGGTAGGGATCGTATTCAGGTCTTCTACCAGGGGCAACCGAAGCTCTGTCACAGGTGTGGCGACCCCACACACTTCAGTGCAAACTGCACTGTGCAGAAATGTGCATTGTGTGGGTATGTCGGCCATCTTGCTGTATCTTGTGTGGAGATTAGGTGTCACCTGTGTGGTGACTTAGGTCACCCATTCAGCCGTTGTCCTTGCTCCTTCGCTAATGCAGTTGTGACCCCGGTGGGAGAAAGCCGTGAGGCTGATTCTGCTGGGGAAGGGACTAGCAAGGGTGAGAGAGCTGAGGGGCCAAGGAGGAAAAGCAATAAAAAGATGCCTGCCCAGCTGAGGCGTCTAGACAGGCACAGGCAGGAGAGGGAGCTGGGCGAGCCCTGGGCTACTGAGGTGGCCCCTGTCCTGGATGCCAGTCTTGCTGCTGAGGCCCCGAGGGATGATGAGTTGGATGAGGAGGTCAGGAGGATCCACGGGGAGGAAAGTGCCACTGCCTCCGAATCATCCCATTATGAAAGTATGGATGAGGATAATAAGCAGTGGCTAGAGGACATGCGTACGCTCGGCACCAAAAAGAAGAGAAAGAAAGGAGATAAAACATCTTCTCCTGCTCTGACCAAGGTACCTAAGGAAGGAAAAACTGACTCCCCTCTGGTTGGTCTTTCTAACCGGTTCCAAGGACTTGACAACATCTCTTCCTCTGAGAAGGAAGCTGAGGGTGAGGGTCTGGCTTTGGTGGGGCTTAGAGGGGGTGCCGAGTCTTCTTCTTCTGAAAATGTAAGGTCCTTGGAGGGAGGGACTGGCCCAGAGTCCAGAGACGAGGATGATAAAAAGAAAAAGCTTGTGGGAATGGACACCTCTGTGTCATTAAAGAGGGGAAGGATTCCTCCTCTGAAGCGGAAGATAAGGGGAGTGGGAAGAAGAAAGCCATCTAACTCAATCACCAATGATGGCGGTACCCACTCTGTTGATGCTGGCGTCCATTAATGTCGCCAGCATAAAGTCAAATACTGTACAGCTAGATTTGTGGCCTTTGATTTTCTCAGCCGGGTTGAAGCTGACATTTTCTTTTTGCAAGAAACCAGGCTGTCACACATGGCAGATGTGTTTAAATCTAAGAGAGAGTGGAGACTCGGGCCCTCCTATTGGTCTCTTGTGGCCGAGCCGTATAGCGGAGTGGCGGTCCTTTTTACCGCACTGGTGGAATGCCGACGGATTATTCAGTTAGAAAAGGGGAGATGCCTGATCTTAGATGTCCTCATGAAGGGACAAGAGCTCTGGCTCATTAACATCTATTGTCCCCATTCTAAGTGGGACCGGAAGTGTCTCTTTATGAGGATCAAGCCCTACCTTTTTACAAGCCAACAGGTTGTCTTTGAAGGAGACATCAATACTGTCGCGAGGCCCCGAGATAGAGGAGGTTTCAGAGACAAGCTGACTTATGATAGCATCGCCCTTAATAGTATAGCTAGTGAGTCTCGCCTGGTGGATGTCCACATTCGGCACACCCCAGGCCATGAGGGGTTCACCTTTCATAGAGGTAAGTGTAGGTCCAGAATAGATAGGTTTTATTTAAAGGAGGAAGCTGTTTCTTCAGCAATGTCTGTTGTTGATGTGGAGTTCTCCGACCACTGTTTAATTTTGTTTTCTCTGAATGTTACAGAGACCCTCCAGATGGTAAGAGGCTTTTGGAGGTTCAATTTGTCTCTCTTGGAAGAAGCGGAGATAAGACAGTCCTTTGAGGATTTTCTTCAGAGCCAGGTACCCTTACTGGATCTTTGTAGTAGTAAGTCAGAGTGGTGGGAGATGTTCAAGAAAAGGGTGGTGCGATTCTTCCACCAGCTCTCAAGCCTTAGGAGTCTGAGCAGGTACCGCCTGTATCATGGTCTGAGGAGGAAACTCAAGCATCTTGTCTCAACTGGAGGTAGCCACAAGGAACTCTCCAGAGTGAAATCTTTGCTTATGAGGTGTCAGTACGATTGAAACGCATCTTTGGTTTTTGAGAGGGATTATGGGAAGTACCACTTGCCCGACCCTTACAGAAACTGCAAGATGTCAGTGAATAGTAAAGTGGTTACAGGACTGGTCGACACTACGGGGTCCCTGAAGCGATCCAGATCAGGGATCCTGGAGGTTGTCAGATCCTTCTACTAGCACCTCTTGGGGAAGAGGGATCTTGATTGGGATGAGATGTCGGCTTTCCTGGCTGAAGCCGTCCCTGAACCAGGGGTAGACCCCTCTCTTGACATTTTGATAGAGATGATCAGGGAAGAGGAAGATAAGTTGGTGATTGAAGGGCTTGCCCAAAAAAAAAAATCGCCTGGTCCAGATAGCTTAACATCTAAGTTCTATAAGACCTTTAAGGACGCTTTGGTTTCCCTCTTGACTGAGGTTTTCAATGAGTGTCTTACCTCGGGCACTCTGCCAAAGTCAATGAGGAGGTCTGCCCTGATCATCTTATCAAAGGGTAAGGAGGACCCATCTTGCATTGAGAATTGGCGTCCCATAGTGCTTGTCAATGCAGACAAGAAGGTTCGGGCAAAGGTGCTGTTTAGGGATGAGCGAGTATACTCGTTAGGTTTCAGTACTCTGCGAGTAATGCGGTACTCGCTGTACTCGAATCCTAGCGAGTAAATTTCACTACTCGTCTCGCAATATTTCGATCTCCTGCCAGGCATGTGTTAGCCAATCACAGTAAAGCCGCCGCCTTCTTTGTTGTGGCTTTACTGTGATTGGCTGGCCGCGCAGCATATAGTCATAGCCTATGAGTCATTTCTGTGCGGGGCTGTGCTGGCCTGCTGTGCCGGCCTCTGCTGGGCCTGTGAGGGCTGTGCCGGGTCTGTGCAGGGCTGTGCCATGCTCTACCGGGCCTGTGTGGGGCTGTGCCGGCCTCTGCCGGGGCTGTGCTAGCCCCTGCTGGGGCTGTGCGGGGCTGTGCTGGCCTCTGCCGGTTCGTGCTTTGCCGGGCTGTTGTGAGTTTATTTTTCCCTTCACCGTTGAGGTCTGATGAACTCCCTCCTCTGGTGAAGGAAGGTAGTGAGGCTGATTACCAAACACTTGGGCAGCTAGATGATGACTGGGTGGCTGGAATTGAGGACTGGATATAAGGCAGTCGACGCCCTTCTGCTTTGCTGGTGATCCTGCTGGATTCTTGGAGACCAGTCTGATTCCTGCGTCTCAAAGCTAAGTTTTTCTGCTCTGCTTTGTACACTTGTTTTGTTTTTGTTTTGCCTTGTTTTTTGGGAGTTCTGCCATCCCCGGCCGGGGGTGAGCTGAATTCCATTTTTGTCTCTGATCTGTTGATCTTTTGCTCTATCTTCAGAATATACCTGAGTGCTGATTTAGTCTTTTGAAGCCTAGTGACTTCAGGGCCTGTTTTTCCTATCAGTCGGTTGGCACATTTTGGATAGGGTTTTTGCGGATGGCAGACAGCAGCTTTCCTATCCTGTCCTATTTTAGTTAGCTTGGGCCCCATCATTTGTTCAACCTATCTTTCTATCTGTGTTAGTGTTTTCATCTTGCTTCACCGTCATTATTTGTTGGGGGCTGCCTATTGCTTTGGGGTCTGCTCTGGGGCAGTTTAGTTTTTTTCCCCTTTCTGTCTTTAGGCTATGTAGTTCTCCGGCTGTGATCGAGGGGTCTAGGGCACCGTAGGAACCCCCCACGGCTACTGCTAGTTGTTGTGGATAGGTTCAGGGGTCTGCAATCCGATAGCTGCCAACCTCTCTGGTTTTTCTGGACTTAGCTAGTATTTTGTTTTTTCCTCCTTCGGTGACTCATCATAACACCGGGCTCTGTCGGGCTCGGGCTCTGCTGGCTGTGCAGAGATCGTCCCATGGGACTACTTGTCCCATCCAGCTATACCTGCTACAGTGACAGCATTAGCGGATGATGGGAAAGTAGTATTCCCATCATCCGGCTAATGTGGTGAATGTAAAAAAAAACAGACATACAGAACATACAACATATGACATACAATACATACATATAACATACAACACATAACATAGAGTACATACTCACTGCACACACCTAATTCCTCGAAGCCCTCGTCTCCTGCAAATAATATTAAAATAATAAACCAACCTATACTCACCTTTCCGGCGCAGTCCGTCTTTAAAAACGAGTGTCCCACAATGATCTCCCATGGAGAGCTGCCACATCAGCTGATGCGACCGCTCTCCATGGGCTCCAATAACAAACTGACCGGAGGTAACCCTCCCGCAGTGTATCATTGGAGTTCACTTTATGGCAGCACTGCTGCATGAGAAAATTCTCATGCTGTCATGCTGCTGTAAGTCACAGGTGAACTCCTGTGACCTCCCGGCGGAGTGATACAGCATGGAGGATTATCTCTGTCACTGTATCGCTGGAGCCCCTGGAGAGCGGTCACATCAGCTGATGTGGCAGCTTTCCACAGGGGATCATCGTGGAGCCCCTGGAGAGCGGTCGCATCAGCTGATGTGGCAGCTTTCTACAGGGGATCGTCATGGGACACTCGTTATTAATGGATTACGGCGGAAAGGTGAGTATAGGTTGGTTACCTCAGATTACCTCAGCAAATTAACTGCTAGAATGCCAAAGGTCTGCAATGCTGTAATTGATGCAAAGGGAGCATTCTAAGATGAAAGCAAAGTTTGAAGGAGAAAATTATTATTTCAAATAAAAATCTTTTTTTCGAACCTTATCAATGACTGGACTAGATTTTAAATTCATTTGGCAACTCATCAGTTATTCAACACCTTCAATTCTCTCCTCTGCCCCCCAGCACCTCCTCCCTCTCCACTCATCTCAGCTGAAGACTTTGCCTCATTTTTCAAGGAGAAGATTGATAGCATCAGAGACAGTTTTGGTCAACAACCCGCAGTGCCCTTCCTCCTACCTGCCCTGCCCTCCTCCCCCAAACCCAACTTCTCCACCATTACAGAAAATCGACTCTTCACTCTACTCTCAAGATCACATCTCACTACCTGTGCACTTGACCCGATCCCATCCCACTTCATCCCAAACCTCACCACAGTCTTCATCCCAACCCTAACCCATCTCTTCAACCTATCACTAACAACTGGTGTTTTAAACATGCCTCAAACACACCTATCCTCAAAAAGCCCTCTCTTGACCCATCCTCTGTATCTAGCTATCGCCCTATATCACTTCTCCCCTATGCCTCAAAACTACTGGAACAACAAGTCCATCTTGAACTGTCCTCCCACCTCTCTTCTTGCTCCCTCCTTGACCACTTGCAATCCGGCTTCCGGCCACACCACTCCACTGAAACTGCCCTAACTAAGGTCACCAGTGACCTACTAGCTGCCAAGGCCAAGCGACACTACTCTGTCCTCCTCGTCCTGGACCTGTCCTCTGCCTTTGACACAGTGGACCATTCCCTATTACTACAGACCCTCTCATCTCTTGGTATCACAGACTTGGCCCTAACTTGGATTGCGTCATACCTAGCAGACCGGACATTCAGCGTCTCCCATTCACACACCACCTCCTCACCGCACCCCCTATCCGTCGAAGTCCCGCAAGGTTCAGTCCTAGGGCCCCTGCTCTTCTCCATTTACACCTTCGGCCTCGGACAGCTCATAGAATCTCATGGCTTTCAGTATCATCTCTAAGCTGATGACACACAGATCTACATCTCTGGACCAGATATCACCTCCCTACTAAACAGAATCCCTCAATGTCTGTCTGCTATTTCATCCTTCTTCTCCGCTAGATTTCTAAAACGTAATATGAACAAAACAGACTTAATCATCTTTCGCCCATCTCACGTGACCCCCCCAACGGACCTATCCATTAAAGTAAACGGCTGCCCACTCTCTCCAGTTCCACAAGCTCGCTGCCTTGGGGTTATCCTTGACACTGATCTCTCTTTCAAACCACTTATCCAAGCCCTTTCCACTTCCTGCCAACTTCAACTCAAAAATATTTCAGGGATCCGTACATTCTTCAACCAAGAATCTGCAAAAACCCTAGTCCATGCCCTCATCATCTCCTGCCTTGACTACTGCAACCTCCTGCTCTGTGGCCTCCCCTCTAACACTTTCGCACCCCTCCAATCTATTCTTAACTATGCTGCCTGACTAATCCACCTGTCCCCCCGCTATTCCCCGGCCTCTCCCCTCTGTCAATCCCTGCACTGGCTCCCCATTACCCAAAGACTCCAGTTCAAAACCCTAACCATGACATACAAAGCCATCCACAACCTGAGTCCTCTGTGACCTAGTCACCCGGTACTTACCTGCACGAAACCTCCGATCCTCACAAGATCTCCTTCTGTACTCCCCTCTTATCTCCTCTTCCCACAATCGCATACAAGATTTCTCCCGCGCATCCCCTCTACTCTGGAACTCTCTACCACAACATATCAGACTCTCGCCTTCCATGGAAACCTTCAAAAAGAACTTGAAGACCTACCTCTCCCAACAAGCCTACAACTTGCAATAACCACCGATCCACCAAACCGTTGCACGACCAGCTCTACCCTCGCCTACTGTATCCTCACCCATCCCGTTGTAGATTGTGAGCCCTCGCGGGCAGGGTCCTCTCTTATCCTGTACCAGTCGTGACTTGTATTGTTTAAGATTACTGTACTTGTATGTATTATGTATGCCCCTCCTCACATGTAAAGCGCCATGGAATAAATGGCGCTATAATAATAAATAATAATAATAATAATTTGATCAATAAAAGTATGAGTTTTCATGGAAAACACAAAATTGTCTGGGTGACCCTAAACTTTTGAACGGTAGTGTATACGATGTACAGCTAGGTCATATAGGACATATAACTGTTGAGGAGAGCCTTAAGTTCAAATACTTAATTAACCTCAAGTGTATTATTTCACCTTACATGAGCTTTTTCAGATCAAAGTGTCACACTAAAGATGGCTGCCACTTCCTGCTTGCCTCATACCATGTGCTTATGGAACTGGAATTTCTTGTTTGGCCAAGCAGTATGTGCTCCATGGATCCACCCACGACAATGCCCACTCTGATGACCTCGTGGACCAACCCAGCCTGATGACCTCTTGGATCTGCCCGGACTAGCTCACTGCCCAACCCACTAACCAATAGAATACATTCGAACACTCCCATTTAAGAGTTAACCAAGCCCCCTTACAAGGGACATAGAACCTATGTGTGAATCAATAAAGCTTCTCTTATTCACTCTTGCTCTCTCTTGGAGCTGTGCCATAGGTTGATCAAGGAGAGATTGTATCCGAGTGTGTGTCCGACTGTGTGTGATCAGTGGCCACTGATCAATACCCATTGGGCCAGGGGCAGGCAACTATTGAACATTATTTATTGTTCAACCTAACATACCATTTCCATAACTGCTTTATGAAATCCTAACTGGCTGAACAAAGAACTCAGGCTGCATGGCTTCGATCCTTTGTTTGAAACTACTATGGCACATGCTGAAGGGGTTTTATTCCATTCCATGCCCAATAGGATACAGACAATTGACATGGAATTATATCTCTAATGTTCTTCACAGGTGTTATAACTACAAGATTATTATTTTGTTCTTCTAGCTGAGAGCAACCCTTATATAAAAGACATTAGTACAAGTCTTGAGAGACTTTCCATGTTATTATAATTGCATTGTTGTATGTTTTATTGCTGTTTTGCACTGTTTGATATCATTAGCTATCCCCTAAGTAGTGTAAATTCCCGCTGTATTTGAAAGAATTAAACCGTTCATTGACTGGTCCTACCTCGTGCCTTCTGTGCGTTGCATTCAATCACCTACGTACACCAGGTGACGGCCTTCCATTAATCTCATATTGATGAACTAACCATGGGATAAGTCATGAATCGTGTGATCCTCAACAACCCCTTTAAATCTGAGGCAGGAAAAGTTGTAGTTGTGTTGAGGCAGATAGGTGGCAGAATAGCATATGATAATGTTTGGCTTCTTAAAGCAATAACAGAGCAATCAATTAACTGTGACAGATGATGACCTTCACCTATATACTTTATCTTTATTCTTCCATTTAAGTCTGGCCTTGAACTAAGACTTAATTCCAAAGATTATTAGGAGAATTGTGGTTACTAAGATTTTCTTACAAGCGCCTCCACCATTGAACTCTGTACCTGCGTGTTTTATGAAATTATTTCATAGACCGTCCTTAAATCTGCACAAAGTGATTGAAGCTATCAAATGCTGAGTATTCTCAGAGCACACAGGGGGTGTGGACTGAAGATTTTTTCATGCTTTTTTTAAATTACTAGTTCCATCAATCTATTTATTGAACACCTCTCATTTTTGCTTCCTGACAATTGTATTGTTGAGGAAGTTCCTGCTCATTAATTCAGGGTGTAATTTTCCACGATTCATTTGCATTTTGATTCCTAATGAAACCTTGGAGTTTTCCAACGTATTTTTTAAAAAACATTACCCAGCTTTGCATATAAAAATAAAGTATATTCAAATTCTGATACCCCACAGCAACCCTGTAGCACTACTAAGGCCTGCTTCACACATCAGTTTTTTCTGTCAGTTGTAATCTGCCAAAATGGCGGAAAACGGAACCGCCTGCGTACGGACATCAACGTGTGCCACCGGACCGTTTTTTTTACGGATCCGGTGAAGGAAGAAATTTAAAGGAACCGCTGTCTGGAGAGAGAGAAAGAGGGAGAGAATGAGAATTTTTTCTCAGCCGCCAGACCGGGATTTAGGGTTAAATTTACTGCAAAGGCAATTCTAGTGGGCATGCGCAGTGTAAAGTGCGGATCCGGCCAGCCAGAAAAACATTGCATTGTCCGTCCAGTCTTGTCAGCGGACGCCAAAATCTTGGCGGATCCGCAAAAAAACGGATCCAACGGATGCCCATCCATCAAGATCCGCCGGTAATGCAAGTCTATTTGGAAAAAAACGGATCTGTCAAGAAAAATGGCGGATCCGTATTTTTTGCAAAACGGCGGATCTTGACTGATGGAGACAAACGGAAGTGTGAAACAGGCCTAAGGTTTCCTTCAGCTCTCCCAGCTTTTTGTTTCTGGCATGAAGAACATGCAACTGCTGCAGTCGTGAACATCCAGATCATCCTGTTCCAGGCATTTGGATGCCACTACAGCCAATTAGTTTTTTACACATTAGAGTTTCCAAGAGGGACAAATAAAAAGGTAAAAAAAATAGTTATACCAAAGTTAAAAATATATTTAAAAAAGTGTAAGTCACTGTAAATTCTAAAGAAAAATAATTGTAAAAGAAACAAAATTCCAAAATTATTATCCCGCATCGTGAACACCATTAAAAAAAACACATTTTAAAAATAAAAATGACAGAATTCTTGCTTTTCAGGCACCTCTCATTCCAAAAAAAGTTGAACAAAAAGGCAGATTGTTGCAAAATGAAAAATTGCTGCTCATGATCAATGAATGCAGCAGGTTGCCACAAGAGGTGGTAAGTTCTCCTTCAATGGAAGTCTTCAAACAGAGGCTGGTCAGACATCTGTCTGAGATGATTTAGTGAATCCTGCATTGAGCAGGGGGTTGGATACGACGACCCTTGAGGTCTCTTCCAACACTAACATTCTATGATTCTTTCATCTCACAAAACCTAAGCTCTTTCACAACTCCGTTATCATAAAAGTCTTAAAATACTGTATGTTCACACAAACCCAAACATTTTTAAAATAACACTAGTAAAACATAAAAAAGCTAAATAAAATTGGTATTGTTTTTCATTCTGAAGCTGAGTATAAAATAAACATGTCTCGTATCCAGAGTAGATTTCATCTTAAGTAAGAAGCGCGATACTTCAACAAGGTATAGTTTATTACTAGCATATGACATACCAGAATTAATTTTTCCGCCAAGTGCTGTAGTTTTGTAATTTCTATGCTACTGTTTGTAGCACAAATGGTTTTGGTTCGGTTTGTGTCACTATATTCTAGGAAAAGTAACTTATTTTTTACCTTTCCATCAATGCAGATGTGTAAGGGCTTCACTTTTCTGAGACAAGCTAATTTGGACCATTCTTCCTATTTGTCTTTCAAATATTTTGTTGGGTTTTATAAAAATAATGAAGTGTAAAATGTTGAATATAACTTAAGCACTTTATAAAACAAAAAGCAAAAAACACAAATATCCTGAACTAAAAAGTAGTCTGGCCTAAGCTGTTACTAGTGGTTCAGCCGCTCGACCCTTATTCACATTCACGCCACTTGGCAAGTGAAAAGGTTTTAAATACTAGAGTAGGGACTGTCCCACAAGGGTTGCCGTGACGTGGCGGGATGGCTTGTACATTATTTTGATCAAAATTATGTTTACTAAATACCCTTATTATTATTATTATTACCTTTATGCATTATTTGCAGTATATTTTTTACTTTTTAGTTCAGGATATTTGTGTTTTTTGCTTTTTGTTTTCTCTGGTTAATGGTCATGTGTTAATATGCACTGACATTGTGCATACACATTAACTTACTTTTCTCAGTTCAGATTTGTTTTTTATTTGTTTCTTAAGCACTTTATGAAAATTATATATACAGTGCTCAAAAAAATAAACTGAACACTAAGATAACACATCGCAGATATTACTGAATGAAATATCGCAGCTGCAAATCTTTTTTCATTACATAGTGGCATGCGTTGAGAACAAGAAAACATAAAAATGATAAATGTAAATCAAAATTAACCCCTTCACCCCCAAGGGTGGTTTGCACGTTCATGACCGGGCCAATTTTTACAATTCTGACCACTGTGCCTTTATGAGGTCATAACTCTCGAACGCTTCCATGGATCCCGGTGATTCTGACATTGTTTTCTCGTGACATATTGTACTTCATGTTAGTGGTAAAATTTCATTCAAATAACTTGCGTTTATTTGTGAGAAAAACGGAAATTTGGCGAAAATTTTGAAAATTTCGCAATTTTCCAACTTTGAATTTTTATGCCCTTAAATCACAGAGATACGGCACACAAAAAACTTGATAACTAACATTTCCCACATGTTTACTTTACATCAGCACAATTTTGGAACCAAAATTTTTTTTTGTTAGGAAGTTATAAGGGTTAAAATTTGACCAGCGATTTCTCATTTTTACACCACCATTTTATTTTTAGGACCACATCACATTTGAAGCCACTTTGAGGGGTCTATATGATAGAAAATACACAAAAGTGACACCATTCTAAAAACTGCACCCCTTAAGGTGCTCAAAACCACATTCAAGAAGTTTATTAACCCTTTAGGTGCGTCACAGGAATTTTTTTGAATATTTAAAAAAAAATGAACATCTAACTTTTTTTCATAAAAAAAATACTTCAGGTTCAATTTTTTTTATTTTACCAAGGGTAACAGGAGAAATTGAACTGCAAAAGTTATTGTGCAATTTGTCCTGAGTACGCAGATACCTGATATGTGGGGGGGAACGACTGTTTCGGCGCATGGCAGAGCTCAGAATGGAAGGAGCGCCGTTTGACTTTTTCAATGCAAAATTGGCTGGAATTCAGATTGGACGCCATGTCACGTTTGGAGAGTCCCTGATGTACCTAAACAGTGGAAACCCCCTACAAGTGACCCCATTTTGGAAACTAGACCCCCCAAGGAACTTATCTAGATATGTGGTGAGAACTTTGAACCCACAAGGGCTTTACAGAAGTTTATAACGTACAGCGGTACAATTAAAAAATCATATTTTTTCCACAAAAATGATCTTTTCACCCCAATTTTTATTTTCCCAAGGGTAACAGGACCCTAAAAGTTATTGTGCAATTTGTCCTGAGTACGCTGATACCCCACATGTGGGGGTAAACCACTATTTGGGCGCATGGCAGAGCTCGGAAGGGAAGCAGCGCCATTTGACGTTTTTGGCTGGAATTGAGATCGGACACCATGTCGCGTTTGGAAAACCCCTGATGTATCAAAACAGTGGAAACCCCCCACAAACGACACCATTTTGGAAACTAGACCCCCTAAGGAACTTATCTAGATGTGTGGTGAGAACTTTGAACCCCCATGGGCTTCACAGAAGTTTATAACATAAAGCCATACAATTAAAAAATCATATTTTTTCAACAAAAATGATCTTTTCACCCTCAATTCTTATTTTTCCAAGGGTAACAGGACCCTAAAAGTTATTGTGCAATTTGTCCTGAGTACGCTGATACCCCACATGTGGGGGTAAACCACTATTTGGGCGCATGGCAGAGCTCGGAAGGGAAGCAGCGCCATTTGACATTTTTGGCTGGAATTGAGATCGGACACCATGTCGCGTTTGGAAAACCCCTGATGTACCAAAACAGTGGAAACCCCCCACAAATGACACCATTTTGGAAACTAGACACCCTAAGGAACTTATCTAGATGTGTGGTGAGAACTTTGAACCCCCATGGGCTTCACAGAAGTTTATAACATAAAGCCATACAATTAAAAAATCATATTTTTTCCACAAAAATGATCTTTTCACCCTCAATTCTTATTTTTCCAAGGGTAACAGGACCCTAAAAGTTATTGTGCAATTTGTCCTGAGTACGCTGATACCCCACATGTGGGGGTAAACCACTATTTGGGGGCATGGCAGAGCTCGGAAGGGAAGCAGCGCCATTTGACGTTTTTGGCTGGAATTGAGATCGGACACCATGTCGCGTTTGGAAAACTCCTGATGTACCAAAACAGTGGAACCCCCCACAAATGACACCATTTTGGAAACTAGACCCCCTAAGGAACTTATCTAGATGTGTGGTGAGCACTTTGACCCCCCCCCAGTGCTTCACAGAAGTTTACAACGCCCGGGCGTGAAAATAAAAAATTCATATTTTTTCCACAAACATGATCTTTTAGTCACCATTTTTTTATTTTCCCAAGGGTACCAGGAGAAATTGGACCCCAAAAGTTGTTGTCCAATTTGTCCTGAGTATGCTGATACCCCATATGTGGGAGAAAACTACTGTATGGGCACACGTCGGGGCTCGGAAGGGAAGTAGTGACGTTTTGGAATGCAGACTTTGATGGAATGGTCTGCGGGTGTCATGTTGCCTTTGGAGAGCCCCTAATGTACCTAAACAGTGGAAACCCCCCACAAATGACACCATTTTGTAAACTAGACCCCCCAAGGAACTTATCTAGATGTGTGGTGAGCACTTTGACCCCCCAGTGCTTCACAGAAGTTTACAACGCCCGGGCGTGAAAATAAAAAATTCGTATTTTTTCCACAAACATGATCTTTTAGTCACCATTTTTTTATTTTCCCAAGGGTACCAGGAGAAATTGGACCCCAAAAGTTGTTGTCCAATTTGTCCTGAGTATGCTGATACCCCATATGTGGGAGAAAACTACTGTATGGGCACACGTCGGGGCTCGGAAGGGAAGTAGTGACGTTTTGGAATGCAGACTTTGATGGAATGGTCTGCGGGTGTCATATTGCCTTTGGAGAGCCCCTAATGTACCTAAACAGTGGAAACCCCCCACAAATGACACCATTTTGTAAACTAGACCCCCCCAAGGAACTTATCTAGATGTGTGGTGAGCACTTTGACCCCCCCAGTGCTTCACAGAAGTTTACAACGCCCGGGCGTGAAAATAAAAAATTCGTATTTTTTCCACAAACATGATCTTTTAGTCACCATTTTTTTATTTTCCCAAGGGTACCAGGATAAATTGGACCCCAAAAGTTGTTTTCCAATTTGTCCTGAGTACGCTGCTACCCCATATGTGGGAGAAAACTACTGTATGGGCACACGTCAGGGCTCGGAAGGGAAGTAGTGACGTTTTGGAATGCAGACTTTGATGGAATGGTCTGCGGGTGTCATGTTGCCTTTGGAGAGCCCCTAATGTACCTAAACGTTGGAAACCCCCCACAAATGACACCATTTTGTAAACTAGACCCCCCCAAGGAACTTATCTAGATGTGTGGTGAGCACTTTGACCCCCCCAGTGCTTCACAGAAGTTTACAACGCCCGGGCGTGAAAATAAAAAATTCGTATTTTTTCCACAAACATGATCTTTTAGTCACCATTTTTTTTATTTTCCCAAGGGTACCAGGAGAAATTGGACCCCAAAAGTTGTTGTCCAATTTGTCCTGAGTACGCTGACACCCCATATGTGGGAGAAAACTACTGTATGGACACACTTCGGGGCTCGGAAGGGAAGCAGTGACGTTTTGGAATGCAGACTTTGATGGAATGGTCTGCGGGTGTCATGTGCGTTTGGAGAGCCCCTGATGTACCTAAACTATTGAAACTCCCCACAAGTGACCCCATTTTGGACACTAGACCCCCCACGGAACTTATCTAGATGTGTGGTGAGCACTTTGAACCCCCAAGTGCTTCACAGAAGTTTATAACACTCGGACGTGAAAATAAAAAAATCATTTTTTTCCACAAAAATGATATTTTTGCCCCCAATTTTTTATTTTCCTAAGGGTAACAGGAGAAATTGGACCCCAAAAATTGTTTTGCAATTTGTCCTGAGTAGGCTGATACCCTACATGAGGGGGTAAAACACTGTTTGGGCGCATAGCAGAGCTTGGAAGGGAAGGAGCACCATTTGACTTTTTCAACTCAGAATTGGCTGGAATTGAGATCAGACGCCATGTTGCATTTGGAGAGCCCCTGATGTGCCCAAACAGTGGAAACCCCCAATTCTAACTCCAACCCGAACCCCAACACGCCCCTAACCCTAGCCCTAACCCTAGCCCTAACCCTAGCCCTAGCCCTAGCCCTAACCCTAACCCTAGCCCTAACCCTAACCCTAGCCCTAACCCTAACCCAACCCTACCCCAACACACCCCTAGCCCTAACCCTAGCCCTAACCCTAATGGAAAAATGGAAATAAATACATTTTTTTTATTTTATTATTTTTCCCTAACTAAGGGGGTGATAACGGGGGGTTTGATTTACTATTTATGGCGGTTTTTATGTTTGGCGGCTGTCGCACGCTAAAAGACGCTTTTTATTGTAAAAATAGTTTTTGCATCACCACATATTGAGAGCTATAATTTTTCCGTATTTTGACCCACCGAGTCATGTGAGGTCTTATTTTTTGCGGGACGAGTTGACGTTTTTATTGGTACCATTTTCGGGCACGTGAAATTTTTTGATCGCTTTTTATTCCGATTTTTGGGACGCAGAATGAACAAAAACCAGCGTTTCATGAATTTCTTTTGGGGGGGGTGCGTTTACACCGTTCCGCGTGCGGTAAAATTGATAAAGCGGTTTTATTCTTCGGGTCAGTACGGTTACAGCGATACCTCATTTAGGTCGTTTTTTTATGTTTTTGTCGGTTTTATGCAATGAAAACTATTTTATATAAAAAATAATTATTTTTGCATCGAGTTATAACTTTTTTATTTTTTCGCTGATGATGCTGTGTGGTGGCTTGTTTTTTGCGGGACAAGATGACGTTTTCAGCGGTACCATGGATATTTATATGCGTCTTTTTGATCGCGCGTTATTGCACTTTTTGTTTGGCGGTATGATAATAAATCATTATTTTTTGCTTCGTTTTTTATTTTTATTTTTTAAGGGGTTCGCTAAAGGGGTTAACTAATGGGACAGTTTTATAGGGCAGGTCGTTACGGACGCGGCGATACCTAATATGTGTACATTTATTGTTTTTTTTTATTATTATTTTAGAAAAATGAATTTATTGGGGAATATTTTTTTTTTTTTTACTAATTTATTTGGCGATTTTTTTTAATTTATTTTTACACTTTTTTTTTAATTTTTTTTTACTTTATTACATAGTCCCAGGTGGGACATCACTGTCCTGTGACAGATCGCTGATCTGTCACATCACAGATCACTGTGACAGATCAGCAATCTGTCACAGGCAGTGCACAAGGCTTCCTCATGCCTGCGCTTTGCAGGCACTGAGGAAGCCAGCTTCCCCAGGCCCCCGAAGGCCCCCGTCGCCATCTTGGATTCGGGGGCCTGGAGGATAGGAGTCCCCCGCAGCAGCGCTGCACATTGCGCTGCCGTGGGGGGCTCAGGGAAGCACGGAGGGAGCCCCCTCCCTGCCGATGCTTCCCTTTAACTCCCGGTACACCGCGATCGCGTTTGATCGCGGTGTGCAAGGGGTTAACGTGTCGGGGGCGGTCCGTGACCGCCCCTGACACATTGTGCCGGGTGTCAGCTGTGATAATCAGCTGACACCCGGCCGCGATCAGCGGCGCTCACCACGTGGGCGCCGCTGATCGCGGTAGACGTACTATCCCGTCCCCGGTCATACGGGCCCGGGTACCGTGGACGGGATAGTACGTCTCATGTCAGGAAGGGGTTAATATCCGATGGAGGTCTGGATTTTGAAGGATACTCAAAATCAAAGTGGAAAATCAATTTACAGGCTGATCCAACTTCAGTGGAAATGCCTCAAGACAAGGAAATGATACTCAGTAGTGTGTGTGGCCTCCACGTGCCTGTTTGTCCTCCCTACGACACCTGGGCATGCTCCTGATGAGTCAGCGGATGTTGTCATGAGGGATCTCCTCCCAGACCTGGACTAAAGCATCCGCCAACTCCTGGACAGTCTGTGGTGCAGCATGACGTTGGTGGATGGAGCGAGACATGATGTCCCAGATGTGTTCAATCGGATTCAGGTCTGGGCAACGGGTGGGCCAGTCCATAGCTTCAATGCCTTCATCTTACAGGAACTGCTGACACACTCCAGCCACATGAGGTCTGGCATTGTCCTGCTTTAGGAGGAACCCAGGGCCAACCGCACCAGCATATGGTCTCCTAAGGGGTCTGAGGATCTCATCTCGGTACCTAATGTCAGTCAGGCTACCTCTGGTGAGCACATGGAGGGCTGTGCGGCCTTCCAAAGAAATGCCACCCCACACCATTACTGACCCTCTGCCAAATCGGTCATGCTGAAGGATGCTGCAGGCATCAAATCGCTCTCCACGACATCTCCAGACTCTGTCATGTCTGTCACATGTGCTCAGTGTGAACCTGCTTTCATCTGTAAAGAGCACAGGTCGCCCGTGATGAATTTGACAATCCTGGTGTTCTGTAGCAAATGCCAAGCGTCCTGCATGGTGTGGGGCTGTGAGCACAACCCCCATCTGCGGACGTCGGGCACTCAGACCATCCTCATGGAGTCGGTTTCTAACCGTTTGTGCAGACACTTGCACATTTGTAGCCTGCTGGAGGTCATTTTGCAGGGCTCTGGCAGTGCTTCTCCTGATCCTCCTTGCACAAAGGCTGAGGTAGCGGACCTGCTGCTGGGTTGTTGCCCTCCTACGACCCCCTTCATGTCTCCTGGTGTACTGGCCTGTCTCTTGGTAGCGCCTCCAGCCTCTGTGCACTAGGCTGACAGACACAGCCAACCTTCTTGCCATAGCTCGCATTGATGTGCCATCCTGGATGATCTGCACTACCTGAGCTACTTGTGTGGGTTGTAGAGTCCGTCCCATGCTACCACGAGTGTGAAAGCACAACCAACATTCAAAAGTGACCAAAACATCAGCCAGAAAGCATTGGTACTGAGATGTGGTCTGTGGTCCCCACCTGCAGAACCACTCCTTTATTGAGTGTGTCCTGATAATTGCCAATAATTTCCATCTGTTGACTATTCTATTTGCACAACAGCATATGAAAGTAATTGTCAATCAGTGTTGCTTCCTAAGTGGATAGTTTGATTTCACAGAAGTTTGATTTACTTGGAGTTATATTCTGTTGTTTAAGTGTTCCCTTAATTTCTTTGAGCAGTGTATATTATACCAAACACAAAAGAAAAGAATGACAAATAAAGTCAGAAGAGTAATATAAAATTGAGGACAACGAAAAACCAATAGAGAAGAAAAAGAGGTGTGGTAGGTAATATGGATACAGAAGGGAAGAGGCACATGAAAATGAGAAGACATCAGGAGTTGATATAGATATGAAGTTTTATGGTATATAATTAACTGAAGGACAGACTGCCATTTGATATTGAGAAATATGCATGGGCATATGCTGTGTTTGAGATTTGGAAGCATTTAGGCTGAGTGTCATTCAAGACACTTGTAAGTTGCTCAGTGGTCATAAAGTTATCTGCACATACTAAAAATTACAGAAATGGGATATGTCTTTTTTTTTACAGCGTGGGCTATTATTTGCTTTGCCACTAAAAAGAGAAAAGTCAGTAGTCTGTACTGAGACCAAATGAGAGCAGATGATTTATGACACAACAAAGTTCCGCAGGGGTTCCTAGTAGAGGAGGTATGAAAGATAGTTCAGGCCATATTGTATAATCAAAACCAAAAGTGAAATACCCATGGACTTGTCCACTACAAG
This sequence comes from Dendrobates tinctorius, assembly GCF_039654945.1. NCBI lineage: Eukaryota > Metazoa > Chordata > Amphibia > Anura > Dendrobatidae > Dendrobates > Dendrobates tinctorius. The sequence goes on from NW_027361733.1 coordinate 35,587,341, forward strand.
TGGATGATATCATCCTTAGAGAAATCTCCCTGGAATGCACCAGAAAGGATAACCAAGGCCTATATATGCCTTCTGGGTGGTGACCATGTACTAACACACAAAGACTTTACATGCAGATTCTATTGCATACGATTTAAGAGGGCAGAAAGAAACCACAGCATTATTCCAGGAAGCTCTGTCATGAGAACACAGCAACTCCGCCTCTCACCTACATACATAACTGTGTAAGATGTGATGAGGAACACTGCTCAATTGTGGGCAGATAGCAGATATTAGACCTGTGGAGAGTGGAGGTAATTGTGAAGTACATCTGTGGTGCCCCTGAGGCTCAGCAGCCACAGAGGTACTGCACCTCCTCCTGAGGTGTGGTGCCCCACCATCCAGGTAAGTTGGAGGCTCCTGACCATGCTCCAACACTCGCACCCCACACAACAGAGTAGTTCAGCAAAGCCACATTGCGGCTCCCTGCTTGGAGTGTAGCAGAGCACCTTTGGTGGCTCCCTGTTTGGAACACTAAACGTGCTGGGAGGCGGGTGGAGTTGAGAATACATAAAAGAGCGGGAAGGTTTAGAATTTCAGTCAGTCAGTCAGTAGGTCAGTCTGAGGGAGGAAGTCACTCAGAGAGGAGTGAGGAAAGGAGATCCCTGGAAGAGGGATGGAGGAAGGAGTGTTGCAGCTGCCTCAGTGATCTGAGCCAGCTGGCACGGGAAAGGAAAGAAGGAGGAAGACATTGAACTGAAGCCTGAGCTTCCATAAGAAAGAAAGACAAGTATGGAACGTAGGAGTAAAAGGGAACACAGAGGACATGGATTAGAGGAAGAACCCTGCCTAGAAGTTCTAAGCGCAAGGCCGGGGCCCGGTCCTCGAGGTTGTACGGACACTAATGGTTCTGCAGCAGACACCGGTGGAGTAGTGGGCTGTAAATGCACTACGCCCATCTAAGACTTGGGGGCACAACAGCAACTTGGATAGTGAGCCGGGACTCAGGAGTAAGGAGTCCCCGAAGCAGGCTACAGCTGTCTGCCGTACAAGTAGAGTTCTTGGGAACATCTGTCAGGAGGCACTCCAGTGTAACTCAGTACTGGGAGTACTTCACACTTAAAGGCGCTATAGAGGAGATGTTCAGAAAGGTACATGTTGGCGGAGTGTTGGAAGGGAGCATTCCTTCTTGCCTGGAGGTTGACTGAGTCCCTGACCCGAAGGACATGGCATGGAGGCAAGCACCTGTGTGTACTACAGACTGTGAGCAAAGCTTTGGAACTACAAGCCCTGGTGTCCTCCATTGATTCTTGTGCCAGCGCACCCAGCACCGCTACATCTGGGTACCAGCTTCTACACCACCTGCGCCTCTCCTCTACCCCTACATCTATACTGCCCTGGGGCTACAGCTCCACCTGTGGGGAGCTTCGCCATCTTGGCTGCAACACACCACCAGCCCCAGAGGATCTGCATGCAGCGTCGGCATAACATCTCACTTGCCGAACACCACAGGTGGCGTTACAAACTATTCCATTAACAACATTCCACCATTCAAACAACTCCCCCTATAAATTGGGCTCCCAGGGCCAAGGACTGGGTCACCGCTGCTGTGACACATCCCGCCGACACCGGCCCGGTACCGAGTACCCCCACGGCCCTGGGAGGGCGACCCACATTCAAATGATGTAAACGTATTTAAAATATCAAAACTAGGCAGATAACCAGTGTTTTATTTGCAAATCTCTAAAAATGTTCTGAAGAAGGAGCTGAGTATTTATTTCTCAGTATCTCGAATGAGATGAGGACAGAAGATGAGAAGAATTGATCATCTTTCTCAAAGCCATTCGCCCGACACCATGAAAAGGAAGTGTGAAGTCATCTACACCAGATAGGAAGGCCCTCTTATGCCATAGAGATTGAAGAAGGAGAGGAGATGCCAGTTTGTTTTTGAATCTTACTACATTCCAGGCCATAAGAGAATGGAGCATCAAAAGGGTCTATGCAGTAGGTCTGAACGCAAAAGAGGTCCATAGCAGAGAGTTAATATGCAAGAGAGGTCCATAATAGAGAGTTAATACGCAAGAGAGGTCCATAAAAGAGATTTAATAGGCAGGGTGAAAACATTGTGAATTTCCAGAAGAACTCACAGGGCATTTCAACAGTTGAATGTAACGTAGAGATTTGCACTATTTTAGTAGCCTTATAGTAGTGTGAAGGGTTATTGACTCCAAGACCACCAATATGTTTATGTGACGTCAGTGTACAGAGGGGAATACAGGGACATTCATCCTACCTGACATAGGAGGTGAGATACTTTGCAATAGACATATAAAATAGATGGGAATAGAGACAGGAAAGGTACAAAAAAGGTTTAAAAAGTTGAGAAGCTTAGGGAGCACTCCCTTTTTGACAGCATTAATTCTGCCTAGACAAAAAGTGGTCAGTGGGGACTAACTAGACATAAGGGTAGAAATGGAGCGCTTCTCACCCAGCCAAACCAGATCTCACACTTTGCACTGACAACAGCCAGTAACCCGAAACACAGTGTCTGCAAATTGAGATTCATGTGGCAAGGCTCATTAAAGGGTTGACATTGACCTCTAGGATTTCCACTTCCAGTAGCTGGCACTAGAGATCTAGTTCTCTTACTCTCTGAAGAGACAATTTGTATATTTGATTGTAAAGCAAGTCTCCTCACCATGGCATGCCAGGCTTGAAATGTTACACTTCACAAGGAGAAACTGTTACTCTTTGGACTCTAGTGCAGAAATGTCAGGCTCAGCTAGAGACATTGAGGGCATATGATTTGGAATAGTCAAGCTGGATATATCATCAAAAGCTATTAAAACAGAAAGAAGGTGGGGAGAAGGGAAAACGACTGTGTAAGAGTTAGCAAAATGTCATCAGCAAATAGACATAATTTATGAGATAGACCAACAATCTCAACTCTCCTGACATCCAAGCAGACCTTGATGGCTGCTCCAAGCTGCTCTATGGGAGCAAATAGGAGGAGAGAAAGGGATCACCCCTGCTTCGTTCCTCTCTCTATGCCAAATAGTAAAGACCAATAACCATTATGTTGTACTTGCACAGAAGGATATGTATATAGGGCAGTGACTTAATGCAAAAAGTTTGTTTTGAAACCCCATTTTTGATGGGTAAAGTACTTGTAATTCCATGAAAAAAAATAAAATTTTAGAAATATCGCGAGAAAGGAAAACGAAGGGTTTCTTGCCAAAAGAGGCATAGTATGCCAGGTGTATAACTATTGATATTATCACTAGCTTGGTGGTGTGGTATAATTCTCTAAATATTAGAGAGTTGAAGAGTGAGTTGAGCCTATTGGTTATAATTTTCACCAAAAGCTTAATGTCGATATTTAATAGAAAAAAAATTATTTCTAGATCGTTTTTATTAAGTTTGGGCACTGTGAATATTTGAGCTAATGTAAAGTTTGGGTTCAGGGTGGAGTCTGGTTTAAGGGCATTAAAAATAGAGACAAGATGCACACCGAGAAGGGTAGCAAATATTTTATAATAGAGAGTTAAGAAGCCATTGAGATCTGGGATTTAGGAAGGTTTCAAAGATTTAATAGCCTCTTCAACTTCTAAGAAAGTCATGTCTGTCTCCATAAGGTTGACGTATACAGGGTATGGAGAGGGGAGAATAAGACTACCAAAAAAACTATCAGCAGTGCCTGGACTAAACATGTAGGGCTTGCGAGATGTTTTGTGACATGTTTCTGCGAGACATTTTGTGAGATGTTGGCAAAACATGTCTGAGATTTTTTTTGAGGTTAGCAGTGATGGTGCCTTGTAGGTGTGCGTAAAGTAGGTTTATCTATATTGCTAGGAGAATTCAGCTGACAGGTCAGTCACAAGCCAGGTTTATTGCTATGTGAGTAATATTTCTGGTTTGTCCATCTACGCTGTTTTTCTAGTCGCGTGTTTAAAAGCAGGGTCTGCTGTGAAATCACCTATTGTGATTGACAGATCCTATGTTATCAGCTGTATATAAAGATGTTACCTGTCTTTGCAATCTTACCTGTGATGATAAAAAGTGTAATGAAAGCTCTTCCTGAAATGTCAGGAAATTTGAGTCTAAAATAGCACCAGTGGCCGGTGTGAAAATAGGAAGATTTTGAATTTTGTTTTCTAATACAGATCTGCAGTAAATGAAAAAAATAAATTATTGACAAACATTTTTAAAAATAGGACATTTTCTGATTATACATTCCATTTAAGCAAGGAACATGTTTAATACTCCAACAAGATATAGTTTAATACTGGCCAATATAAATAATTCAGTTTTTCAGGCAAGTGCTACAGTGAAGGAAATAAGTATTTGATCCCTTGCTGATTTTGTAAGTTTGCCCACCAACAAAGACATGAACAGTCTCCAGACCTTAATCCCATAAAAAACTTATGGAGGGAGTTGAATCTCCGAGCTGCCAAGTGACAGCCTCAAAATCTTAATGATTTAGAGATGATCTGCAAAGAGGAGTGGGCCAAAATTCCTCCAGACATGTGCATAAAACTCATCATCAACTACAAAAAACGTCTGACTGCTGTGCTTGCCAACAAGGGTTTTGCCACCAAGTATTAAGTCTTGTTTGCCAGAGGGATCAAATAATTATTTCTCACTGAAAAATGCAAATAAATTTATATAATTTATACCATGTGATTTTCTGGATTTTATTTTTGATATTCTATCTCTCAATGTTAAAATTAACCTACCCTTAAAATTATAGACTGTTCATGTCTTTGTCAGTGGGCAAACTTACAAGATCAGCAGGGGATCAAATAATTATTTCCTTCACTGTACATTTTTGAAATTTTTATGCCATTGCCTGCAACACATTTATAAATGACCACGTAGGGGAATGCCAATAAGTCATCTGCTTCAGATTAGGTTTAGATACGGGGCTACAACAAACTCAATCTTCGTACATTGAAAAAAACCTAATCAAGAAAGTAAATGTTCTTACCCCACAGGTCAATCTCCGCCACGTACCTCTCCTTAGTATGCAACTTTCATCACTTTCCGATTTGGCTGAATTCAGCAGCTGGGTAGAGCGTCTCTGGCCTCTTTATGTTATAGGGAATATTTTCACTCCATCATAGAGGAAGATGGCATAATTATTTATCCAGATTTAAGTGGTTTGATGTTATAAAGCCACTAACACTAACAGTGCAGCCTGCATGTTTATGTATCTGAAATAACATGAGAGCCTCCACAAAAAGATGGAAGGGCCAAGCCTGCAAAATATAGCAACAACAAGGATTCAGTTCAAGGTTAGGCACGGGAACTCTTATCTGATGCCTGCTTGTAATTTATCACATAGAGCCCATCATTAGTGTCAAGCTGTTTTATTACCCACTAACTTAACACTGAAAGCTGTTTTAGTAAGAGTCAAGTGTGATGTCACTGATGTGAGAATGATTTACTGCCCAGAGGGGGACTGCTGGGAGTCAGGGGAGGCTGTGCAAGGTTTTCCAGGAACCTGAAGAGAGAGCTGTGCTGAGCAGGACTGCTGGATGGAGGAAGATTGCAGATTGTCACATTTCTTGAAAAACAAAATCTGGGCTTTGCAAAAGAGGCATGGTAGTAGCTGCTGTGCTGTGGATTTAATTTTCTGGTGCACGGTAGGTCCAAGGATGTACCAGATTCCATTTGTAGACATGCACCTGTTAATAAATTCGACACACCTTACTTTAACTGGCTGGGGGTGCAAAACGGGCCAGTCTTCATGACCAATGTAACCATTTCTGTTTAAGGCTGTGTGCCCACATGAGTTTTGGGTGAGTTACCAAAAGTCGATGGGATGTATAGAACTCCCATGCCCACTGTGCTTCTTTTTATAAACTGACCAGTGGTGAGAGTTTGAAATCTACAACACATCAATTTCTTTTCGGGTGTTTTCTGTGCAAATTTTTCCCATAAACTTGCATTACATGCGAAAAATCTACAGATGCATGTAATCCATATATGACTGCATCAATAAAATTTTGTCAAAGCCAAACACCAGGAAATATAAAAATATAGCAGTTTTATTCAAAACATGACACTCCAACAGGAGACAAAAAATACAGTCAAAAACGCGACAAAAATGCACCCAAAAATACAATACAATAATGCAAGTAACTTCATTTATCTAATAAGGTGCAGAAATTTGTAGAAAATCTTCAGCATCAAAAACTCATCAAAAGCTCATCACTGACATGCAGCCTATTATGTTAAAAATATTTTTCCTTGATCCTAACCAACCAAAACTGGTGCAATGCTTGCGACAATAATTTTATTTGTATAGCTCCAATATATTCCACAGCACTTTGCAATTCAAAAATGTTTTCTTTTATTAAATTAATTCCTTCATCCTGTTTTCACCTTCCTCACCAGGCCAAATTTTACAATTCTGACCAGTGTCATTTTATGTGGTAATAACTCTGGAACGCTTCAACGGATCCCACTGATTCTGAGAATGTTTTTTCATGACATATTGTACTTCATGACAGTGGTAATATTTATTCGATATGACTGGCGTGTATTTGCAAAAAAATTTGAAAATTGGCGAAAATTTAGAAAATGTTGCACTTTTCGAATTTTCAGTTTTTATATCCTTAAACCAGTCATGCTGTACTAAATCATTTATAAATAAAATTTCCCATATGTTTACTTTACTTCTGTATCATTTTTAAAACATCATTTTATTTTGTTAGGAGGGTTAAAAGTTGATCAACATGTTCTCATCTTTCCAACAAAATTTACAAAACCATTTTTTTACAGACCATATCATATTTGAAGTGATTTGGGGGGCCTATCAGACATAAAATACCCCAAAAGTGACACCATTCTAAAAACTGCCCCCATAAACTGCTCAAAACCACATCTAAGAAGTTTATCAACCCTTCAGTTGCTTCACAGGAATTAATGCAACGTAAAAGGAAAATATGAACAATTTACATTTTGTCACAAAAATTTTACTTTAGCTCCTTTCACAAGGGTAACTGTAGAAAATGGACCCAAAAACTTTTTGTGCAAGTTCTCCTGAGTTTGCCTATACCCCATATCTGGGGATAAACTACCGTTTGGGCACAAGGCAGGGCTTGGAAAGGAGGGAGCACCGTTTGACTTTTTGATCGCAAAAATATCTGGAATCGAGAGCAGCTGCCATGTCAAGTTTGGAGAGGCCCTGATGTGCCTAAACAGTGAAAATACCCCATAAGTGAAACCATTTTGGAAACTAGACCCTCAGGGAACCGATCTAGATGTGTGATGAGCACATCGAACCCTCAGGTGCTTCACAGAAGTTTATAACGTTGAGTCGTGAAAATAAAAAAAATCACATTTTCTCCACAAAAATGTTTTTTAGTCCAAAACTGACCCCATTTTGAACATTAGACCCCTCAAAGAATGCATCTAGAGGAGTGATGAGCACCCCACCCCCCAATAAGTGAGCTCATTTTACAAATTACACCTCTCAATGAATTCATCTAAGGGTGCAGTGAGGATGTTGACACCACATGTGCCTCACAGAATTTTAAACCATTGGGCTGTGAAGAGAGAACAATTACATTTTTACCAATAAAATGTTGTTATGTTGTTTTAGCTGCAAGATTTTAAATTTTTTTAAGGGCTAATAGGAAAAAATAGACCGCTCAGGTTATTGTACAATCTCTCATGAGTGCCCTACATGTAATAGGGAAATACTGTTCAGGCACAGTGCAAAGCTCAGAATGGTAGGAGTGCCATATTATAGTGCAGATTTTACTGTTATGGTTTGCATATCTGATGTGCCAGAACAGCAGAACCCCCCTTAAGTGACACCATTTTACAAACTACTGTATTTTTTGGACAATTAGACACACTTTTTATCCCAAGATTTTTTGGGGGGAAATGGATGCTTCTTACAGTTGGAATGTAGCTTACCAGGAGAGCGGCAGTAGTTGGGCAATTCTGCGGGCCCTGGACTGGGATAAGGGAGTGTTTGGAGGTGCAACGCTACAGGGCGATGATGTGAGTCCCCGCGGCAGTGTTCAGTGGTGCTGTGGCTCTGCTGACATTTTGTGAAAGCCCAGAGCTCCTGCAATTCCATGGCTTCAAGGCAGTGGATGCGCAGATTGAGATCTGGCTCCCGAGATCAAAATCTGCGCATACACCGCTTCTGGCGGCCATTTTCCCAGAGTCCACCGCATTGAAATCATGGAACTGCGGGGGCTCCATGCTTTTGCATAATGTTGGTGGAGCCCCTGCACCGCCGAGCACCCTCTCCTGCCAGCCTGGGATGGAAGTCTTGGCATTGCCCTGCAGCGTCGCACCTCCGAACACCTCCTGTGAACCCACTCCACCACTGCCGACGCGTCCCCCTGGTAAGCTAAACTTGGGCAATAGGATGGACGCTCATTTGACACAATAAACTTTTTTTCCTTATTTTCCCCCTGAACATTTGGGTTGCAGTGGTCATTTTGACACCACAGGTGTATCACAGAATTTCATATCATTGGGCCGTGAAGAAACAATAATTAGATTTTTACCACAAAAATGTTGTTTTAACCCCAGATTTCACATTTTCGCACAGGTAAATGGATAAAATGGCACAATTATTTGTCATAGCATTTCTGCAGAACGTAAAAATGCCCCATATGTGGTAAAATACTGCTTAGCTACACGGCGAGACTCCTGGAATGCAGATTTTTCTAGAATAGTTTGCAAGCTCCACATACAGAGCCCCTAAGTAGTAGAAGAGCAGAATGTGGTTTAGGTACAATATGGGGTTCAGAAGAGAGGGGGCATTTGGATTTAGGATCACAGGATTTGCTCAATTTCTTTTGGGGGTGAGGAGCCATAACACTTTTCCAGAGCCTTTGTGCTATCAATAACATGGAAGCCCCCTATATTTCCGCTAACAGATGACGGACCTGAGTGGGGACTTGCTTTTTTTGTGAATCGAGTTGATGCTTTTATTGGGAACATTTTACATAATATTTTGGATCATATTTATCCTGCGCTCAACGCTGAGCACTTACATCAGGGTTTCCATCTAAATCTCAGAATTACATGATTCAGATGAAACCCCTGAGGGATCCATTCACTATATGGCAGCAGTGTTACTGTGGACTCCATCTGGCCTCTGTTCCGCATTGTCCTTCTGTTTAGAAGTGCACAAAACTGTGGCGGACCGTGCTTTTATGCATGCCTAAAAAGACTGACATCGCCGGATCATACGCCAGATGGTGTCCACAGTGCCTCCATCTGCCTCACTATAGGCAAACTTCTGCCGGGGGTTCCGTCTGAATCATGCATTTCAGAGATTTACTCAGAAACCCCAATGTAAGTGCTCAGCGTAGGATAAATGTGAGAAGAGCCTTACTGTGATCTTTGGGAAGCAGAATGAAAAAATCAACAGTAGGTAAAGAATTGATTTTATTTATCTTTTATGCCGTTCCTCGTGCGGTATAAGTGATTAGGCGACTTTATTCTTCTGGTCAGTGCGATTATAACTATATCAGATTTATATCTTTTTCATGTTTGGCTGCTGTCACACAGTAAAAGACCCTTTGTTTTGCAAAAAACTAGTTTTAGGATTGTCATATTTTGAGAGCTATAATTTTTCCATATTTCAGCCAAATCAAGTGAGGGCTTGTTTTCCAGGACAAGTTGTCATTTTCATTGGTACCATTTTTGGCCACATTACATTTTTGATCACTTCCCATTCCAATTTTTGGGAGGCAGAATGAACAAAAACCAGCAATTCAAGAATTGTTTTTTGGGGGGTTTTGGCAGTTCCATGTGTGGTAAAATTGATCGGGCCTGTTTCACACATACGTTTTTCCCTTCAGTTGGCAGCCGCCAAAAAGGTGGAGAACGGATCCGTGTCCGTCGAGACACCAACGGGTGGCACTGGACCGTTGCTCCGACGGGATCCGCCGATCTAGGAAACTTAAAGGAACCGCAGGGTTGAAAAAAGTACCGGCGATGTAGCCGGGCCGTGGGACGAGCCGCGAGAAAGAGCGGGGCCGCGGGAGGATCTGCTATAAGAGAGCGGCGGGACGATCGTGATAAGAGAGCGGCGGGAGGAGCCGCGATAAGAGAGCGGTGGGGGGAGCCACGAGAAACGGGGGGACGATCGCGATAACAGAGCGGCGGGAGCAGCCGCGAGAAGCGGGGGGACGATCGCGATAACAGACCGGAGGGAGGAGCCGCAAGAAGAGGGGGGATGATCGCGTAGAAATCTATTGGGGCCGCAAAAACTGCCAGCAAACATACGTCAAATGTAAAACCAGCCTTTTTCAATCCCACCACCCATTACATAAATAAAATAAATAATTAAACTTATTTTGCCAAATCTGTAACAGGCTGACCTAATAAAATATCAGATTATTTGTTCCATTTGTTCAACACCATATTGAAAAAAATATCACTCAATGCCCTATTTTATCACTTTAATAAATATAAAATGTAGTTAGAAAGTGCGTTTTACCTACCCCAAAATGGTGCTAATGAAAACGACAGGTCAACACACAAACAATCATATGGCAACACAAAGAAATTATTCTATTAAAACATCAAAAACACTATGAAATTGACACAACCATAACTGTACTGACCCGTAGAACAAACAAAGAGATTATCCAGGATTGTTTTTTCCTATTGGACTAAGAACTAACAGGGAGGAAATTGCTAACTGCCTGTTCTTCCCTGCAACAAAATCTCCAGCTCAGAGTGATCAAGGGCCGCTCCTGCTGGCAATTCTGTTTCCAGTGATGTCACGGTGACAGGGCGGTTCCTTTTCTTCCTTTCTGCTCTGTAGATGAGCATCACTGCTGACATACTAATAATAATTTTATTTATTAAGCGCAGAACTTTACAATTACATATTACAAGTGCCTACAAGTAGTATTCAACCCCCTGCAGATTTAGCAGGTTTGATAAGATGCAAATAAGTTAGAGCCTTCAAACTTCACACAAGAGCAGGATTTATTAACAGATGCATAAATCTTACAAACCAAAAAGTTATGTTGCTCAGTTAAATTTTAATAAATTTTAAACATAAAAGTGTGGGTCAATTATTATTCAACCCCTAGGTTTAATATTTTGTGGAATAACCCTTGTTTGCAATTACAGCTAATAATCGTCTTTTATAAGACCTGACCAGGCCGGCACAGGTCTCTGGAGTTATCTTGGCCCACTCCTCCATGCAGATCTTCTCCAAGTTATCTAGGTTCTTTGGGTGTCTCATGTGGACTTTAATCTTAAGCTCCTTCCACAAGTTTTCAATTGGGTTAAGGTCAGGAGACTGACTAGGCCACTCCAACACCTTGATTTTTTGCCTCTTGAACCAGGCCTTGGTTTTCTTGGCTGTGTGCTTTGGGTCGTTGTCTTGTTGGAAGATGAAATGACGACCCATCTTAAGATCCTTGATGGAGGAGCGGAGTTTCTTGGCCAAAATCTCCAGGTAGGCCGTGCTATCCATCTTCCCATGGATGCGGACCAGATGGCCAGGCCCCTTGGCTGAGAAACAGCCCCACAGCATGATGCTGCCACCACCATGCTTGACTGTAGGGATGGTATTCTTGGGGTCGTATGCAGTGCCATCCAGTCTCCAAACGTCACGTGTGTGGTTGGCACCAAAGATCTCGATCTTGGTCTCATCAGACCAGAGAACCTTGAACCAGTCTGTCTCAGAGTCCTCCAAGTGATCATGAGCAAACTGTAGACGAGCCTTGACATGACGCTTTGAAAGTAAAGGTACCTTATGGGCTCGTCTGGAACGGAGACCATTGCGGTGGAGTACGTTACTTATGGTATTGACTGAAACCAATGTCCCCACTGCCATGAGATCTTCCCGGAGCTCCTTCCTTGTTGTCCTTGGGTTAGCCTTGACTCTTCGGACAAGCCTGGCCTCGGCACGGGAGGAAACTTTCAAAGGCTGTCCAGGCCGTGGAAGGCTAACAGTAATTCCATAAGCCTTCCACTTCCAGATGATGCTCCCAACAGTGGAGACAGGTAGGCCCAACTCTTTGGAAAGGGTTTTGTACCCCTTGCCAGCCTTGTGACCCTCCACGATCTTGTCTCTGATGGCCTTGGAATGCTCCTTTGTCTTTCCCATGTTGACCATGTATGAGTGCTGTTCACAAGTTTGGGGAGGGTCTTAAAAAGTCAGAAAAGGCTGGAAAAAGAGATAATTAATCCAAACATGTGAAGCTCATTGTTCTTTGTGCCTGAAATACTTCTTAATACTTTAGGGGAACCAAACAAAATTATGGTGGTTTGAGGGGTTGAATAATAAATGACCCTCTGAATAAACTTTTCACAATTTAAAAAAAAATTAAACAAAGAAATAACATTCTTTTTTGTTGCAGTGCATTTCACACTTCCAGGCTGATCTACAGTCCAAATGTCACAATGCCAAGTTAATGCCGAATGTGTAAACCTGCTAAATCTGCAGGGGGTTGAATACTACTTGTAGGCACTGTAATTGACAGCCAGGTCCCTGCAGTTAGATGCCGATAAGTGCTTAGCCTGATAGGGTAGCTATATACAAATAACAGTTTCCAGCATAACATAGGGCACGGGCCTTTCATTGTAGTCCCCGGGTTGCTGTATACAACAATAACTGACATTTGCACAGACAGGGAGATGTGCCACAAAAGGTAGTTACTAGGCACATGTGAGGAAGCCCCTCTACTACCCACCTTTGTCAGCAACAGGTAAAAAAGATCCAATTTTAGCATGTGCATTAAAGTTCTTTCTCTATCTATAGATTGAATGCACAGTATGGTTCATACACATACAATTTCAGTATATATCCATTTATTCCATCATGGTTTATATGTAACATGACACGGGGCAGTAGCCATGAGCGAGGCAATCTTCAGGGCCATGGCATGCTACATAAAAGTCGAGATCCTGGCTGGGTGTGTGATGTGGGGGAGTTACATGCATGCAGGCCACATGTACCCTATGTTGCTGGTTTGCCAGGACCAGATGTTTCACAGTTCAGTGAGGGAGACCATTCCAAAATATCATGTTACTCTGCTTAAGGGCAGGTTCACCAGAAATGCGTCAGTTTTTTTAATGCTATCATGGACGTTCATGTTTTATTGGATTCAAAGATGAACATTTTTTATATATTAATGTCACGGACACCGCATCGGACTCACCACGTTACCTTGTGCGTGTGTCCAAGGACATGCTGGGGGGTGCTTGTGGACTCCTACCATGCCATGTGGCCGCGGCTGTGAGTGCACCGTAGGTGAGCAGGACCTGCGGCACGTGACCACCGGGGAAGTGGCTAGAGGTTGAGTCATGCCCAAACCCCCGGGGATGCTAGCGCGGGCCGGCAGAGACGAGAGAAGTATCAGGCAAGCCGAGATCAGACCAGAGGATGGCGTGGTAACCGGAGGGAGAGACAAATAGCGTAATAAGAAGCGAGCCAGGGTCAGAAGCGATAGAGAGCAACGTGGTATCAGGGGGCCAGCCAGCAGGAAGTCAGGGGATGTAGCCGAGATCAAACCAGGAGAGACACAGGGGGTACAGGATCAGAAGGCAGATATCAAATGGGAACAGACAGGGTCATACACAAGCAAGCATACAGGAACAGGCAGTACACACAGATATACCGAGTCAGTTGCTCAGCCGAGAATGGAAGTATCACTGACGAGGATCTCAACACACAGGTGGATACATATAGTCTACCCTAATTCAAAGGGAGGCCACACAGAATTAACCCTAAGAAAACGGACAACGGAATCCCATCTATGACCATGACAGTACCCCCCTCTTAATGGGGGCCACTGGATCCCCAGGCTTCTCAGGATGTCTGGCATGAAATACCCGAACCAGACGATCGGCATGTACAGATCGGGCCGGGACACATGACCGATCCTCATGACCATACCCCCTCCAGTGTCGAAATACTGCAAGGTGTGGCGCACCCACCGGAAATCAATAATTCGTCCCACCTCATATTCCATGTGACCTTCCACCAATACCGGGGGAATAGCGGACCCTGAAGTCACCTCAACAGTACCCAAAGGTTTCAAAAGGGACTTGTGGAAAACATTGGAAATTTTAAAAGAAGTCAGGAGACATAACCTACAGGGCATTGGGTTAATAATTTCCACAATTTCATACGTGCCAATGAATTTGGACCTAGCTTGGCAGAGGGAACTTTGAGCTTTAAATTATGGGTGGACAACCATACCTTCTACCCTACCTGGAAATTAGGACCTGACACCCTTTTTCTATCTGCAAAAAACTTGTATCTCTCCTGAGCCTTGATGATGTTTCGATGAACCTCAGCCCACAGAACCTTCAAACGCTGCACAGAACCTTCAGCCCCAGGACAGCCAGAATCCAAGCGTAAAAACTCCCCAAAATGTGGATTAAATCCATAGTTGACCAGGAAGGGGGACATTCCAGTGGTCTGACTCACACGACTGTTGAAAGCAAACTCAGCCAAAGGTAAAGCATCACACCAATCCTCTTGCCTGGTAGAGGCCAAACACCGCAAAATCTGCTCCAGGGGCTGGTTAGTACGTTCGGTCTTCCCATTAGACTCAGGGTGATAAGCAGAAGAAAAGGACAAAGAAACCCCCAATTTTTTGCAGAATGCCCTCCAAAACGTGGCCCCGAACTGCACACCTCTGTCAGACACCACATTCACAGGCACCCCATGCAGACGCACCACATGTTGCACAAACAGTCTGGACAAAGTTTCCGCTGAAGGTAACACAGACAAGGGTGCAAAATGAGCTTGTTTCGAAAATCTGTCCAACACCACCCACACCACTCTGTTGCCCCTGGAAGGAGGGAGATTGATGATAAAATCCATGGACAGATGAATCCATGGTCTATCTGGAACTGTCAAAGGCACCAATTCCTCAGCCAGTCTGCCATGAGAGTGTGGGGAAGGTGACTTGACAGACAGACTTGACTGAAGGGAGAAGGGACGGTTTGTGCACTGTAGACGGATGTTTGTAATGACAGAAGGGAAACAGCTGGGGAAGATGGAAAAGGAGTGCAGTACCTAGATTTGACCACAAGATGGCAGGCGGGAGCATAGTTCAGGACTTGACAGCAGCTTAGGGCTTTAGAAACTGCTTAGTCATGGGGGGCGGGGAGATAGGAACCCAGGAGGGAAATTCCCGAGGAAGGGGATAAATAGGACAGGACAGGGTTCCAGGCTAGGCTAGTCCCGGGAGGAGCTCAGGAGGAGAAGACTCAGTACGGAGGACTGACAACGGTGGAGAGCTCGACCAGGGGACTAATAGGAAGAGACAGTCAGGGGGGTGGCCCTGACACAAAGAACCGTAGGACAGACGAGGCCCCGGGGGTACCGATTGGACGAAGACCTCGGACTGGTGAAGCGCTGGCGGTAGATAGGCCTAGGGCAGCCCCAGCAAAAGATCCGCGAGGAACGTCACTACGACTGAAGGAAGGTGAAGGTACCCGGGCCTGAATATGGAGAGCTGTAAAGGAGCTGCGGTGTATGGCTACGGTCGACAGGAGGACGGCCAATAAACTCAGACCTGTTGTAACTGAAATCTGCCGCTGTCTCGTGTCTGTGTCGTCTGGTCGTGGTAAGCAGTGGACCACCCCCCAATCCGGGCCATTACCATAAGAGCTCTTGGAATGGGCACAAACCCTACATGCAGACACAAATTTTTTAATATCAGTAAGGTAACCAAAAAACACTGGCGACAGCCTCCCGAGTGGCCAAAATCCCCGGAGGGACACACAATACAGATTCGAGGAACTCCCGGAACCTAACAAACAATTTATCAGCTGGCTTAGAATTAGGAGCAAGAGACTGGGCCTCAAAAATCTCTCGTTCCAATTCAGATGAGATATTGGCCTCAACCACTCCGGGTTGAAGAATGGAGGATGGAGGCTCGGGAGGAGACACTGGATCAAAGCTTCGGGATAATGCGTCGGCTTTAACACTTTTAGATCCGGGCCGGAAGGTAATGGAGAATTGAACCTGAGAAAAAGAAGCGACAACGAGGCCTGCCTGGGAGTCAATCTTTTGGCAGACTCGATGTAGGCTAAATTTTTATGATTGGTAACCACAGTGATAGGGTGGGCCTCCCGCTTCAGAAAATGCCTCCATTCTTCAAACGCCAACTTGACCACAAGAAGTTCTCTATTGCCCACATCATCATTTCTCTCTGCTGACGAGAACTTTTTGGAAAAGAAGGCACATGGTTTGAGATTGGTCAAAGTGGCGGGTCCCTGAGGCAAAACCACTCCCACCCTCACCTCAGAAGCATCTACCTCCACAATAAAAAGTTTAGAGGGATCCGGCTGCACCATTACCGGGGCAGTCATAAAACACCTTTTAAACGTCAAAAAAGATTCCATGGCAGACGTAGACCAATTTTTAACATCCACACCCTTCAGTGTAAGGTGAGTAAGAGGCTTAACCACCTGGGAAAAACCCTTGATGAACTTTCGATAGTAGTTTGCAAATCCCAAGAAGCATTACAACCCTTTCAAGTCTCAGGGTTGAATCCAATCAACGATAGCCTGCACCTTCTTGGGATCCATAAGAAATCCCTCATTAGAAACAATCAATCCCAAAATGACAACTCCTGTACAAAAAATGAACATTTATCCAAATTAGCAAAAAGTTTGTTTTCCCTGAGTCTCTGAAGGACAGTACACAGATGTTGCAAATGAGTTTGACTATCTGAGAAGTAAACCAAGATTTTGTCGAGGTAGATAACCACAAAATGACCAATCAGGTCTGAAAACACCACATTAATAAAATTTAGAAAAATGATTGGGGCATTAGTCAGCCTGAAGGACATAACCAGGTTTCTTAAAAAGCCCCTCAGACGTGAGAAATGTTGTCTTCCACTCGTCCCCTTTTCAATCCCTTATCAAGTTATAGGCTCCCCGTAAATCTAATTTCGAAAACCATTTAGCCCCGGACAATTGGTTACAGAAATCAGGAATAAGCGGGAGTGGGTACGTTTTTCTCACAGTAATTTTGTTGAGTTCCCCAAAGTCGAGGCAAGGAAGCAAACTACCATCTTTTTTTAACAAAGAAAAAAACAGCTGCAACAGGAGAAACAGAGGGGCGGATATGTCCCTTACGGAGACTCTCGGCAATATACTCCTTCATGGCCAGGTGTTCAGGACCAGACAGATTAAATAAACGGGCTTTGGGCAATTTATCCCCAGGAATTAACTCGATGGCACAAGATCGATGTGGCAGTAAAACCTCAGCCTCGCTTTCAGAAAACACATCTTCAAAGTCCTTCAGGTACTCCGGAATACCCTCAAGACGGACAGGTGACACAGATACAGATTTCAAGGGCTTAGACAAGTACACAGATTTGCACAGTTTGACCCCCATTGAACAATTTCCAAGGTTTCCCAATTGATAACCGGGTTATGACATTGCAACCAAGGCATTCCCAAAACCAACCCCGCAGGTAGATTATCCAAAACAAAGCAACTTATGCTTTCAACATGCGCAGGGCCCACCTTAAGTAAGAAGACCTCCGAGACAAAAAGGATCCTCTTTTTGTTGAGAGCAGAGGAGTCAATGGCCACAACTTTAACCGGAGTCTCCAGCCTAACTGTCCCTATCTTGCAGTGAGTCACCAAGCGAGAGTCAATCAAATTGACGGTAGAGCCACATTCAACAAAAGCCATGGTAAGGGATAGAAAACCGTCTACCTTCAGCTCCTAGACGTTTCCCGACATCTTGGCCAATGAAAGACAGGAAGGACACTCCTTTTTCCAGTGTCCTGATGCTCCGCAACAGAAACACAGTTGATTATCCCTGCCACGTCGCCTTTCCTTATCCTTGAGCGAAATGGCCCCCACCTCCATAGGTTCAGCAGTTGAGGATGTATCACTTTTACTGGGATACAAAGGAGCTTCCAGCTGCATCACCCCTCTAGCATAAAGCCTACGGTCCAGGCGGACAGCCTGTGCCATAGCATCCTCAAGGGAGTCCGGTGGGTTATATAATGTCAATGCGTCTTTCAGGCGCTCGGACAGACCTCTGCGGAACAAACCCCTGAGAGCAGCGTTGTTCCAGGATACCTCAGCAGCCCAGCACCTGAATTCTGAACAAAACCACTAGGCTGAGTGCTTCGCCTGCGCCACACTCATAACCATGTCTTCAGCCAGACGCACACAATCAGGCTCATCATAAATATGCCCAAGGGCCTCAAAAAATCCATCCACTGACATTCTTTCAGGGGCTGTGGGAGAGAAAGAGAGAAAGCCCAAGCCTGCGGAGCCTCCGTTAACAAAGAAATTATGACTCCCACTCTCTGACTCTCATCCCCCGAAGAACGGGGTAGTAACAAAAAAACAGCTCTGAAAGCTCTAAACTTCTTTTTGTCCCCAGAGAAGGTGTCGGGCAACTTAACTGGAGAGATAAGGGAAACATCACTGGCACCTTCCCCCCGAGCCCCACCGAACAGCCACTTGATGGCTGGTACAAAGTCTGATGGACGTTTCCTTTACAGTTTGAAGGATTTTCCACATAGTATCCTTCCTTAGTAGCTTACTCCAGGGCTTTCTATAGCCACTGTTTCACCCTAATTCACCACAACCCAGCTTTAATGCTACAGTACTGATCAAGTATCATTTACTTGCTCTGCAGTTCCAAGTCCTCTGTCCTCTTACTAACACATAAAGTAGCACTCTGTAGCGCTATAGCATGCAAGCATGAAATATATTAAATTTGAATTGCATTACTGCTATAGAAAATAGGAAAAATTGAGAATGCTTAGTGCATAAATTGGCCAGGTCATGTGCACTCGGCAGCTGCGATAAGGTGATTCTCTCTGCCGGGACCTAGCCTAATGTGATTCCTCTCTTAGGCTGAAGCCTACAATTATATGGGAATGTAGAATCCAGCTGTGATTAAAACCGCCAGAGGCTGACGGTTGGAGTCCTCAGTCAGAGATCCTATATATACAAATATCAAAAGACTGACCGTCAATTTCAAACAGAAAACACGTGTGTACAGCTGCTTAATAAGAGTTGGCATTGCCATATATAACTAGCAAATAAGGTAGCAATTTATACACTAAGTAGTCTCAATTTTTCCTATTTTCTAGAGCAGTAATGCAATTCATATAATATATTTTTCATGTTTGCATGCTATAGCGCTACAGACTACACACTAGTTCCAGTCACTCAGTCCTGTTATCTTCCAGCTCGGGGTCTCATGGCTAGGTGTCCTCTCCTAAGACCAGTCTCCAGTAGGTCACTGTCTCTCTGTCACTGTTCTTAGGATCTCACTATACCTTCTCTTTGGTCTCCTCTCATTGATTGTAACCCTCAAATACAGCACTGTTCACCTTGACCTTTTGGTCTGCTCATCAAGCACTCCAGGCCCTATCTGTCTTCCTAGTCACTTTCCCTCACACTAGCCCCTTTCACTGTGAGCTAATCCCAACTCTTAACCCTAACTATGCCTACAGTCAGTAATTGATTGCAATTGATTACATTTCAACATCATTAACACCTTGCATACACTTTACATACATATCATCGCTGTCCCCATTGGAGCTCACAATTTAAATTCCCTATCAGTTTGTCTTTAGAGTGTGGAAGGAAACCGGAGTACCAGGAGAAAACCCACGCAAATACAGGGAGAACATACAAACTCCTTGCAGATGTCTTTTTGAATTTTGGATTTGAACCCAGGACCCCAGCGTTGCACGGTTGCAGTGCTAACCACTGAGCCACCACACTATTCACAGTATTACATATTTACAAATGCACACAGGACAGACTTAACCTAACACGACAATAACACGATTGGTGTCTTTGTATGGAGGTGGCAGGTCCAGTCAGTTGTGCCGTCTCCTCTTTTCAAATGACCCCCATGCACTTTAAGTAATGTACGTGTTTCTATATCAATGTATTGTGAGTTGTAATGGTGTTTCACTTTAATGTGCTGTGTCTGCCATGTCTGTAATGTACCTAATAGAGGTAGGGACAGAAAAAGTTAACTTGTGGGTTGGGCCAGCAGCAGTAAGGCCACATGAAGCCGCTGTTGCCCTCCAGAACTGCCTGTGAGGTTGGACAGGGCAGACGTACATGGACACAGGGCACTGCCAGGCCTCCAGGACAGGAGAGAACTGTTGTCCTGGATTCCAAAGGACTACGGAATAAGGAAGGCGAAAGACTGCAATTCGGGCCTCAGGATTCCCGAAGGGCCCCTGCTTCTGTAGGGTAAATCCCGGCGCGTGAAATTCCTCCACTCTTTTGGCTGCTGCAACTGCTGTGGGTGCGGTTGGAGAGTTTGACATGAGAGAGCAGGATAACCAGTATTGTACTCGTGCCTTTTTTCTACTCTCCCATTGTTTAATAAAGAAATGTTTTTTTCCCCATGGGAATACAATTGCCTCTTCTGCCTCTGTTTTGGCCAGACTGTTGCGGCTGGAGCAAGAATGATGATGAAAATAATTAAAAATTAATTTAGTGGTAGTCTCTGTAAAAAATGCATATATGTGTTTTCAACTATACAAGCTTATATCTGGACTATAGTCATTTCAACTTACTCTGCTTGTCCCCTTATGCTGTGAGGTCATGAAACTTTTCAAAGTGCTTTATGATCCATGTAGTGCTGGACATTTGTTTATCTGACCACAACATTTATTGGGTCCTGCTGTCTTAATTTAGTTTGATTGATTAACGAGAAGAGAGAGAGCAAAAAAAAAAGGAGATCTAAGCCTTAGCCTCATATATATTCAGACATAGCTTGGGGAAGGCATTTATGCAGGGGGAATTTATGCACATTTAATCGAAGTACATTTGATCAAAGTATGAGGCACTTATAACATGGCAGTTAGACAGGGCAGGAGACAGGTAAGACATTTATATACATCTGTAAATAGAGGAAGGCACCGCGCTCACAGGAGGATTCACAGATGATAACGCAAAAGTGAAAGTGAAAGTCCTGCCTTTCACACATAAGCCAAGCGTGCAGGAGATGAAAATCTGCCACAGCAAGATACACTGATGAATGGTAAAGGACTTGTACAAACTTACCCTAGCTCTGCTGAATGAAGGTGCTGTGCTGATCCCAGTGAATGATCCACAGAAATGCTGGAAAACCAGGTGAGAAGCTGGGAGGATGAAAACGTGCTTTGAAACACGTAAGTTTTTGGCCCCAGCTAGGCTCCGTAGCCTCAGCCTGTGACGTCACACGCTGTCAGTGCAGGACAGTGTCGGCCCCCCTCAGCTGTGCATCCAGGACGCTACCGGCCGGAGCTATCCTGGCTCTGCCCAGCTCTCTTCATTACTTGCACCCCAGTCAGCTAGTTCATTCACTTCATCCTCCCAGCTTCTCACCTGGTTTTCCAGCATTTCTGTGGATCATTCACTGGGATCAGCACAGCACCTTCATTCAGCAGAGCTAGGGTAAGTTTGTACAAGTCCTTTACCATTCATCAGTGTATCTTGCTGTGGCAGATTTTCATCTCCTGCAGGCTTGGCTTATGTGTGAAAGGCAGGACTTTCATTTTCACTTTTACGTTATCATCTGTGAATCCTCCTGTGAGCAAGGTGCCTTCCTCTATTTACTTATTTAACCCTTTTTTGGCAGAACAAGCACAGCTTCTGTCTAGGCACCAGCAGCCCTCCTTTTCTATTGGTAGCGCCGGTGTATATCTGTATACTAGATTTATATACATCTATTCCCTGTACATTTGGATTACAACAAATATATACCATATGCATTTGTGTAATTTATATCCTGGCAGCTGCATTCACACACATCCACCGCCCTGGCAGTAACTCTCTACACTCCATCCATATCGGCCCCTCACTCCTTTCCTCTCCTATGTATAGCACTCACGCTCTTTTCACATTGTTAAATAGCACAAATCCATTCAGTCCCACCATTCAACATCAGAGACGCTCTCACAAATCACTTAACCATCTGCTCACTCTTTCTATCCTCCTTCTCCTAGTCACAGGAGACATTGCTCCCAACCCTGGTCCCCTATGTTATAGAAAGTCAAACCACCCAACTGCTACAGTCATAAACCCCTCTAATCTTATTAATATTCCCTGCATGCCATCTGTCTCTCTTAATTGTGGCCTTTGGAATTCTCGCTCAGTGTGTAACAAACTCTACTTCATTCATGACTTCTTCCTTTCTAATTCGCTTAACCTTCTGTCTCTTACTGAAACCAGGATCCAGCAGTCAGACACTACCGCTGCTGCTGCTCTTTCATATGGTGGACTACACTTCTCTCATACCCCAAGATCAGATAATAGAGCAGGTGAAGGTGTTGGTCTGCTCCTATCACCAAAATGTACCTTTCAGGTTATCCCTCAAGTACCGTCACTTGTCTTCCCTTCTTTTGAGGTCCATGCCGTCAGACTTTACACCCCCTTCTCCATGTGAGTGGCAGTGGTATATCATCCTCCCGGCCCCTCCCATCAGTTCCTGGATCATTTTGCCACTTGGCTTCCACATTTTCTCTCCTGTGACATCCCTACCCTCATCATTGGCGATTTCAACATCCCCATTGCTCTTCCCCTCTCCCCATCTGCTACTCACCTTTTATCTCTAACCTTCTCGTTTGGCCTTTTGCAGCTTACTAATTCTCCAATGCATGAAGACGGAAACTCCCTCGACTTGGTCTTTTCTTGGCTTTGTGCAGTGGATGATTTTGCAAACTCCCCTCTCCCGCTCTCTGACCACAACCTTCTTTCATTCTCTATCAAGAACTGCCAGGCCGTTCGGGTTGCCCCCACTGTCCATACTTATAGAAACATACAGGCCATTAACACCCAAAAACTTATGAAGAACTTGCAGTCTTCATTGGCCGCTATCTCCTCCCTCTCATGTCCTGATTCTGCATTGAAGCATTACAATGAAACACTTCAAAGTGCCCTGGATGAATTTGCACCTCCTATACATAGAACACCACAACACAGACGGCGACAACCCTGGCACACCCTGCAAGCACGTTTCCTGCAGCGGTGCTCCAGGTGCGCCGAACGTCTGTGGAGAAAATTCAATCTACACAAAGATTTCATCTATTATAAGTTTATGCTTCGAACATACAAGTAACATTGCCCTTCACCTCTCAAAACAAACCTATTTCAACACCCTCATCACCTCACTGTCCAATAACCCTAAACGTCTCTATGACACTTTTCATTCTCTACTCAACCGAAGAGTACAGGCCCCAACCACGGAGGTTCGAGCTGACGATCTGGCCAATTACTTCAAAGAAAAAATTGACCAGATCCGACAGGAAATTATCTCCCAATCACCTCATACCATGCATTGTCCTCCCCCCCCACTGCATCTAGCTCACTCTCTGATTTTGAACCAGTCACAGAAGAAGTATGCAGGCTCCTTGCATCTTCTCGCCCATGCACTTGCACCAGTGACCCATTTCCATCACACTACTCCAGTCCCTTTCCCCTGCTGTCACCCCTCACCTAACTAAAATATTTAACCTCTCTCTCTTCTGGTTTCTTTCCCTCCTCATTTAAGTATGCCATCATACATCGACTAATTAAAAAACCATCCCTTGACCAAAACTGTGCCACTAACTATAGACCTGTCTCTAATCTTCCCTTCATCTCTAAACTCCTGGAACGCCTGGTCCACTCCCGTCTTATCCGCTATCTCTTTGATAACTCTCTTCTCGACCCTCTCCAATCCGGTTTCCGCTCTTTACACTCTACTGAAACTGCCCTCACTAAAGTCTCTAATGATCTACTAACAGCTAAATCAAATGGTCATTACTCCATGCTAATTCTCTTGGATCTCTCTGCAGCATTTCACACTGTGGATCATCAGCTCCTCCTCACTATGCTCCATTCCATTGGCCTCAAGGACACCGTTCTCTCCTGGTTCTCCTCCTATCTCTCTGACCGCTCCTTTACTGTATCTTTTGCTGGTTCCTCCTCCTCTCATCTTCCCCTTACTTTTGGGGTTTTTCAAGGATCAGTCCTAGGCCCCCTCCTCTTCTCATTGTACACTGCCCCTATTGGTCAAACAATCAGTAGATTTGGTTTCCAGTACCATCTCTATGCTGATGACACCCAATTATATGCTTCTTCTCCTGACATCACGCCTGCCTTTCTAGAAAACACGAATGATTGTCTAAACGCTGTGTCTAACATTATGTCCTCACTATATCAGAAACTGAACCTGTCAAAGACTGAACTCCTTGTGTTTCCTCCCGCTGCTAATGTACCTATACCCGACATTGCCTTTTCCGTGTGTGGTTCCACTATTACTCCCCAGCAACATGCCCGCTGTCTTGGGGTCATACTTGACTCCGAGCTTTCCTTTGCCCCCCATGTACGATCACTGGCTCGCTCTTGCTATCTGCACCTCAAAAACATTTCTAGAATTCGACCTTTTCTTACTTTTGACTCCGCAACAACTCTTACTGTTTCTCTTATTCATTCTCGTCTCGACTATTGTAACTCTCTTCTAATCGGTCTCCCTCTTACCAAACTCTCCCCCTCCAATCTGTCTTGAATGCTGCAGCCAGGATCCTATTCCTCGCCAATCGTTACACCGACGCCTCTACCTTATGCAAGTCATTACACTGGCTACTGACGCACTCCAGAATCCAGTACAAACTTATTAACCTCACCAACAAAGCCCTCCATGGCTCAGCACCACCCTACATCTCCTCCCTTGTTTCAGTATACCACCCTACCCGCGCCCTCCGTTCTGCTGATGACCTGAGGTTAGTATCCTCAATAATCAGAACCTCCCACTCCCGTCTCCAAGACTATACATGTGCTGCGCCAATTCTTTGGAATGCACTTCCCAGGTCAATACGATTAGTCCCCAATGACCACAATTTTAAGCGTGCCCTGAAAACGCATTTATTCAGACTGGCCTACCACCTCAGCACATTAACCTAATCTATCCCTGTGTGGCACAGCCAAAAGTTTTTACCATAACCAGGTTCCCCGCATCATGTTCCCACATGCCTTATGCATCTATTTGTCCTCTGTGTCTGTAGTGTTACACACTTAACATTATGGCTGGTCCATACAATCAGGGCAATTGTTACCACCCACCTTTCGTGTCTCCCTTTTTCCTCATAGATTGTAAGCTTGCGAGCAGGGCCCTCATTCCTCTTGGTATCTGTTATGATCTATGTGATTATTGTTATGCTGTAATGTCTATTGTCTGTACAAGTCCCCTCTGAAATGTAAAGTGCTGCGGAATATGTCGGCGCTATAGAAATAAAATTTATTATTATTATAGTAAAACAATTTACAACTTGCACATGCACTCTTAAAGTAGGAGTAAGAGTTGGAGTAAAGTCCCCAAAGTTCTTAATTTTTGTTCTTTATTCCTGATTTACCAGAATGGCACTGAGCTGCAGGGAGCAGCAGTGCCAGGTAAATCGGATACACATGTATAGATTTGTGACTTGTAAACAAGGAAGGGGTCCATGTCCACAGTGCTGCAGCCCTTCCGTCAGTTGATCTTTGGGTGTTCTGGGTGTCAAAACATAACCAATCTGATATTGATGGACTGCCTAAGGAAAGATCATAAGCAGTAAAGGGGTTATCCCCTTTCAGAAATCTATTGCCTACCTGTTCAATTCATTGTAAAAACACAAACCGCACTTTACTTACCATCCCAAGGCTCAAAGTTGTATCTCCCTTGCTGCCACGTTGTGTATAGACTGCAGCAATGACATCACATCTACAGCATTGCATTCCATCATTGAGCACAGAGGCTGCTGATGTAGACATCACAAATTGTCTGCAAATTGATTTACTCATTTCTACTGTAAATACATACGTTGTGGATAGTTTTGGGGAGACCCCCTTACACTTTAGGAGTTTGGAACATTTGATGTGTATGTTTACACAGCACAGTATTGGAAATATAGGGAGCACTACCACATCTCTCAAGCAGTAGTCTGAAGTCAAAGCAACATCAATCTACTGTACATGACTACCACTGTCATTGTGGTAGGGATTTGGTCACACAAAACTAGAAGTGGGGGACTGATGTGGAATCAGTAAAGTAAGTCTACTTCCCATTTATAATTTTTCAATTTTGCAGTGGTTGTTAAAAATGTAAAGGAGTTTTCTTTTTTTAAGAAACAGCGCCACTCTTATACATGAGCTGTGTATGGTGTTTCAGCTCAGCCCACTCATTTAATGGGGCTGTCCCATCGTGAATATATCCTGTGGATATACCCAACATGCCGGTTCTACCACTGGAACCCACATCTACCTAGAGAGCGCTGCCGGGATAGGAGAGGTGGCCGTGCATGCACAGCTCTCTAAAATGATTTGCTTGAGTGCTTCAAAAATTGCAGAGCTTGCTTGGTAAGTAATTTTTGGAATTCCTATACCAGTGAACACAAAGAGACATACTTGCACATCCACCTGTCCTCACCTGTCAGTGTGCAATGGGACCCTATTCTTGAGACTCAGTAGATATGGGTCCACTTGAGAAAGTGGTGTGTAGTACCCGCAAAATGCGCGTTGGGGTTTGTTATCCGGTCCATGGTCCTTGGTCACCCTCCATACCACTGGTAAGCTATGCCCTCCGGGAGCATTTATTATTGCGTTACTGACTGTTATATGTTTCTCTGGTTTTTGGAGGTCAATTTATTTGGGCTCACCATGCGGTCTATGGCTGGTCATATGTAACCATTTTGATATACTTAGTGGTACTTCACTCTTTCAGCCTTCTGCTTTGGGTGACTTTGGTCAATTTGTATTGTCTTGGTGTTGTGTTATAAAACTGCATTTTACTTGTTTACATGATATTTAATAAAAAAAAGTATATATCTGATTCTACTTTGTACCACCTGTTACTCCTATTTTCTCCTTTTTTTTCCATGACTCTTGGAGTGGGTGTTGGTCTCTGGGTTGGGTCATGATTCATGCTGCCACCCCTGCATTTAGTATGCAGCTGGGCTTTTTGATATTATCTCTCAAGCAGTAGTCTGAAGTCAAAGCAACATCAATCTACATGATTACCACTGTCATTGTGGTAGAGATTTGGTCACACAAGACTAGAAGTGGGGGACTGAAGGGCAATCAGTAAAGTAAGTCTATTGCCCATTCATCATTTTTTAATGGGACCCTGTTATGAATGAGTCACCATAGGAGGCAAAAACAGAAATGCTAGCTAAGTCCAGAAAACCAGAGAAGTTGGCAGCTATCGGATTGCAGACCCCTGAACCTATCAACAACAACTAGCAGTAGCCGTGGGGGGTTCCTACGGTGCCCTAGACCCCTCGATCACAGCCGGAGAACTACATAGCCTAAAGACAGAAAGGGAAATCTAAACTGCCCCAGAGCAGACCCCAAAGCAATAGGCAGCCCCCAACATATAATGACGGTGAAGCAAGAAGAAAAAACACTAACACAGATAGAAAGATAGACTGAGCAAATGATGGGGCCCAAGCTAACTAGATAGGACAGGATAGAAAAGCTGCTGTCTGCAATCCGCCAAAAACCCTATCAAAACAAGAGGCAACAGACTGACAGGGAAAAAAGGCCCTGAAGACGCTAGGCTTCAAAAAGACTATGTCAGTACTCAGGTATTTTCTGAAGACAGAGCAAAAAGACACAAAGGAATTCAGCTCACCCCAGCAGGGAATGGCAGAATCCAGAAAAGCAAGACAAAATAAAACCAAAACACAGATGCAAAGAGCAAAGCAGAAAACTTAGCTTTTGAGGAGCAGGAATCAGACTGGTCTCCTAGAATCCCTCAGAGAAATCACCAGCAAGGCAGAAGGGCGTCGGGTGCCTTATATCCAGTCAGCAATTCCCGTCACCCAGTCATCCTCTACCAGCTCAGGTGTTTGGTAATCAGCCTCACTACCTTCCTTCACCAGAAGAGGGAGTTCATCAGACCCCAATGGTAAAGGGGAAAATGAACTCATAACAGGACCCCATTCTTGAGAGAGATATGGGTCCCAGTGGTGAGACCCTCATCTATTGGACATTTATGGCATATTCTGACCAATATTTTAGTCAGAAATGTCCAAGATAGAAATAACCCCTTAAATAGTGCAACAGTTATTGCAGTCCATGGATAGGAGTGAGGCTGATCCTACTTCACTGTCACTTTTTGAGTTCTATGGGTCAGTCTGTAATTCCATGGAAAAACATCGTATACAAATAGGAAACACTGATCACTTCTCTTTGGGACCCCATTTATTAATCTCCACATACATTTTACATTTCCCTCCTGAACCTGATAATTTGAATCAGAAAAGACTGCATTTTATACGTTTCATTATCAAAGGTCGTATTTCTTGACGATTTTTTTGAACATTAAGAAAAGTCTGAGGCCAACAGCCTTGTCTTTTTGGATAAAGGGCCAGTAATGGTACATAAGTATTTCTTTCCTCTAGTCTCCTGCCAATGTCTGACAGCCCTGGGGTCACTCCCGGGCCAGTCACTGTATTTATTAGAAATGAGATTTCCCATTTAAAGTACTTTCTGGCTCGCACTCTCACTGCACACTTAATGAATCCACATTTGGGATTTTGCTTGGTCATTATAACAAATCTATACATTTAACATATATCTGGCATAGCTTCTTCTCTTGTCATATAAAACAAACATGAATACCTGGGTAGTTAAAGCAAAACACTTGATTTCATTGTGTCACAGTGTAGCGACCTGCTGTGGAAGGGTTAATGGAGTTTTAACTTAAGGTACTGTCACACTTAGCGATGTACCAGCGATCCCGACCAGCGATATGACGCGGTCAGGATCGCTGGTACATCGCTAAGTGGTCGCTAGTGAGCTGCCACATAGGCAGATCTCACTAGCGACATCGCTGGGGACGGGGATCGCTACTTACCTGTCACACCAGGCGATCCTGCGTCCTCCCGCCCGGCTCCACGCGTCGCTCGTCTTCACAGCAGGAAGCGCCACAGGAAGCTGACGACGAGAAACAGTCCTGGACGTTCTTGCGCGATCAGCGATAAGCAGCGGGGGAGCCGGTCGTAGGTAAGTATCAGACACAGCGATATCGCTAGCAATATCGCTATAACATCACTAGTTATAGTGATATTGCTAGCGATATCTCTTAGTGTGACATGCCCTTTACTTGATAGAGGACAAGAGTGCTGGAGGTCACTTGGATTTCTGCCATTGGGGCATGTAGGAGACACAAAGATATGGTACCTGGTCAGTGGTGCTACTATAGAGCTCTGGTTCTCATACAACACGTATCTGAAGAGGAGTTTACACTGCAAGATAATCATGAACGAACGTTAAAAACTTTCATGTCACAATTATCTTCTCGTGTAAACAGACTGCCGATTGCCCATTAAATGAGCAAAACGCATGAAATTATCTTTTGTGCAGCATGAAAGATTAACGTTCTCAGCGGTACATCATGCTGCATGAACAGGACTCTCACTGCCAAGAACTATGGCAGCCTATGTGCACTGAACGATCTAGTATATATCACTCAGTGTGCATCTTTTCTCTGGTCCGCCTGAGTAAATCGGCATTCAAACGACCTTCTCTCAGTAAAAGTTCACTGATCGGCAGTTGTATTATGTTGACAGTTGGCCTGTGTAACCAGGGTGGTCACAACCTTTTTGGGTACAAGGGCCACATTGTCATACTGAACCAATCACTAAAAATTAAAGTGGTATCACTTTCTGTGACATTTACGGCATTTTGAAAGTATATAGCATAAATGTCTGACAGGTGAAAATTTTACTTAAAGGGCTATTAGGTCACGTGCACATAAAAAATAAAAAGTTGCGTGAATAGTACCTAAAGAGGAAGAGGTCATGCATGCACATGCCTCTTTACGAGAGGTTATGGGTTCAGTTGCGTAACAAGAGTTTCATGGGCCCCGATGCAAGATTTGGACCCAAGATGGACCCTCCCCATCCTGAATAACCCACTGCTCCATCGCTTCTGCTCCCCCTCCGTCTTGTGGGACCCCGACTCGCGTATAAGCCGAGGGGGCTTTTTCAGCATCAAAAAAATGTGCTGAAAAACTCAGCTTATGCTCGAGTATATATGGTATTATAACACTATGTGGCTTGTGTAGATGTGGGGGAATGTGAGGAGGGGGCTGTGTAACATTTTGCAGGAATGAGTTATGGATGGAAGAAGAAGTAATGGTGATCTGGGATGAATAAAAAAGAAAAAGGAAAATGAATGACATCAATCAGTAAAAACAAAACTTCTGAGAAATTCTACAGTACACATACACTCACTGGCCACTTTATTAGGTACACCTGTCCAACTGTGTGTTAAGACTTAATTTCTAATCAGCCAATCACATGGCGGCAACTCAGTGCATTTAGGCATGTAGACATGGTCAAGACAATCTCCTGCAGTTCAAACCGAGCATCAGTATGGGGAAGAAAGGTGATTTGAGTGC
Organism: Dendrobates tinctorius; assembly: GCF_039654945.1. Classification (NCBI taxonomy): domain Eukaryota; kingdom Metazoa; phylum Chordata; class Amphibia; order Anura; family Dendrobatidae; genus Dendrobates; species Dendrobates tinctorius. Next base: position 35,617,693 of record NW_027361733.1, read on the forward strand.
CTTTGAACGTGGCATGATTGTTGGTGCCAGAAGGGCTGGTCTGAGTATTTCAGAAACTGCTGATCTACTGGGATTTTCACGCACAACCATCTCTAGGGTTTACAGAGAATGGTCCGAAAAAGAAAAAAAATCCAGTGAGCGGCAGTTCTGTGGCCGGAAATGCCTTGTTGATGCCAGAGGTCAGAGGAGAATGGGCATACTGGTTCGAGCTGATAGAAAGGCAACAGTGACTCAAATTGCCACCCGTTACAACCAAGGTAGGCAGAAGAGCATCTCTGAACGCACAGTGCGTCGAACTTTGAGGCAGATGGGCTACAGCAGCAGAAGACCACACTGGGTACCACTCCTCTCAGCTAAGAACAGGCATCTGATGGCTACTTTCAGCAGGATAATGCGCCATGTCATAAAGCTCGAATCATCTCAGATTGGTTTCTTGAACATGACAATGAGTTCACTGTACTCAAATGGCCTCCTCAGTCACCAGATCTCAATCCAATAGAGCATCTTTGGGATGTGGTGGAACGGGAGATTCGCATCAGGGATGTGCAGCCGACAAATCTGCGCCAACTGTGTGATGCCATCATGTCAATATGGTCCAAAATCTCTGAGGAATGCTTCCAGCACCTTGTTGAATCTCTGCCACGAAGAATTGAGGCAGTTCTGAAGGCAAAAGGGGGTCCAACCCGTTACTAGCATGGTGTACCTAATAAAGTGGCCAGTGAGTGTATATGGTCTGCAGAGCTCTGATGTACAACTGATATTAATAATATATGTTCATTGTATGGTCGAATACAGAGGTTATGGTTAATTATCAGTGTGGCGGTATTATCACCACTGTATATCTGGTGATATTTATCTGTTATATTGCAATGTTATTAAATCTTACATAAATTTATTATTGGAAATATAGATAGTAGTCTTGATTCCCTGTAGGCAGGGTGCTATAAGTAATAGCGACCTTACTCTGGTGAAGAAGCCGGATACAGCATGGGCCTGTGTGTTTTCAATTGCCAGAGCTGAATTTTAGTCCCAGTCCATTCCTGTACCATCGTTAGGAAAGGCTAGGTGATGCAAATTTCCCAGCTTTATAAAAACCCAGCCTCCTCTAACCTGTGCCAAAAAACATCAGCCATGGTATCTTCTAAGCAGCTGCCTAGAACTCTGAAAATGAAAATGGTGGATGCCCACAAAGCAGGAGAAGGCAAGCAAAAGCAAAGCTTTTTTCAAGTTGCCCTTTCCTCAGTTGGAAATGTAATTAAAAAATGGCAGGAACAGTGGAAGTCAAGATAAGGTCTGGAAGACCAAGCAAAAATTCATTGAGAGCTGCTTGTAGGATTGCTAGAGAGGCAAATCAAAACCCCTCGCTTGGCTGCAAAAGACCTTCAGAAAGTTTTAGCAGACTCTGGACATGTGGTACATTGTTCTGCTGTTCAGAGGCACCTGCACAAATATGGCCTTCATGCAACAGTCATCAAAAGAAAACCTCTCCTGCATCCTCACCATAAATTTCAGCGTCTGAAGTACGCAAAAGAACATCTAAACAAGTCTGATGCATTTGGGAACAAGTTCTGTGGATAAATGAGGTTAAAATTGAACTCTTTGGCCACAACGATCAAAGGTATGGGTGGAGAAAAAAGGCCACAGAATATCAGGAAAAGAACATCTTGTCAACTATTAAGCATGGGGATAGATCAATCATGCTTTGGGGTTGTGTTGCAAGTTACAGCAAATGGCAAGAAGAACATTTCACGGATATAGGGAAGAATGGATTCAGTTAAATTTCAACAACTTCTTGAAACAAACACAACACCATCTGTAAAAAAGCTGTAAGTTGAAAAGAGGAGTTGGCTTCTAGAAATGGATGATAATCCTAAACACGTCTAAATCCACAACAGACTGCCTCAAAAGGTGCAAGCTGAAGGTTTTACATTGACCCTCACAGTCCCCTGAACATCATTGAAAATCTGTGGCTAGATCTCAAAATAGCAATGCATGCAAGATGACCCAGGAATCTCACAGAACTGGAAGAATTTTCCAAGGAAAAATGGATGAAAATCCATCAAACAAGAATTTAAAGACTTGACTGGCTACAAAAAGCGTTTACAAGATGTAATACCTGTGATACTTGCAAAAGAGGGTTCTACTAGGTATTAAACCCTTTACCCCCAAGGGTGGTTTGCATGTTAATGACCAGGACAATTTTTACAATTCTGACCACTGTCCCTTTATGAGGTAATAACTCTGAAACGCTTCCATGGATCCCGGTGATTCTGACATTGTTTTCTCGTGACATATTGTACTTCATGATAGTGGTAAAATTTCATTCATATATCTTGTGTTTATTTGTGAAAAAAATGGAAATTTGGTGAAAATTTTGAAAATTTTGCAATTTTCCAACTTTGAATTTTCATGCCCTTAAAATAGAGAAATACCGTATGTCACACAATATAGTTAATAAATAACACTTCCCACATGTTTACTTGACATCAGCACAATTTTGGAACCAAATTTTTTCTTTTGTTAGGAAGTTATAAGGGTTAAAAGTTAACCAGCAATTTCTCATTTTTACAACACCATTTTTTTTAAGGGACCACATCACATTTGAAGTCACTTTGAGGGGTCTATATGATAGAAAATACCCAAAAGTGACACCATTCTTAAAAAGGTGCTCAAAACCACATTCAAGAAGTTTATTAACCCTTCAGGTGCTTCATAGGAATTTTTAGAATGTTTAAAAAAATGAACATTTTACTTTTTTCACAAGAAATTTAATTAAAATCCAATTTGTTTTATTTTACCAAAGGTAACAGGAGAAATTGGACAAAAAAAGTTATCGTACAGTTTGTCCTGAGTACGCTGATACCCCATATATGCAGGTAAATCACTGTTTGGGTGCATGGCAGAGCTCGGAAGGGAAGGAGAGCCGTTTGACTTTTCAATGTAAAATTGGCTGGAGTTGAGATAGGACGCCATGTCGTGTTTGGAGAGCCCCTGATGTGCCTAAATAGTGGAAAACCCCCACAAGTGACACCATTTTAGAAAGTAGACCACCTAAGGAACTTATCTAGATGTGTGGTGAGCACTTTGAACCCCCAAGTGGTTCACAGAAGTTTATAATGTACAGCCATAAAAAATCTTATTTTTTTTCATAAAAATGATCTTTTCGCACCCATTTTTTATTTTCCCAAGAGTAACAGGAAAAATTGGACCCCAAAAGTTGATGTACAAATTGCCCTGAGAATGCTGATACCCCATATGTGGGAGTAAACCACTGTTTGGGTGCATGGCAGAGCTCGGAAAGTATAAAGAATCCCCCCACGGTCTATACAGTATAATACACCCTCCATGGTCCTAGACCATGCTATATGGTATAATACATCCCCCCATGGTCCTCAATACAGTTTTGTCACCACACTATGTTCTAAAAAAACAATAAAATACACTACTCACCTCTCCTCCTCGTTCCTCTGCTGCTCTGGTCTCCGCGGTGCCAGCTTGTCTCCTGAAGCGTCGCACATCTCAATGTACAGGATGCCATTTAGTGACATCATGGCGCTGAGACGTCAGACACTGAAGAAGAATGATGGGGGAGGAAGCTCCTCCAACTTGCTTTCATCTGTTTTGGCACTTGTCAGATGCCAATACATAGCAGCAGAGCAGGGAGTTTGTGCCTCCCTGCACTGTCGCACAGTTTACAGTTAAACGTAGAGTAGCTCCGCATAGGCCCCCTCAGAGCAGGGGGCCCGGGGAGGCTGCACCTTCTGCCACCCCTGGTAGATAGCTACTAGACAGAGTCCTTTTCTTTTAAGAGTGTTGAAACTGTCTATAAACAATCACAGGCCTATAGTACTTGAGTGTACAAAGTAACCCATCTTGTAGGATTCTCACATGTAGCTCAGCATTGAGACCACTATCGATCCTGGTCAAGTATCCAATGCCGTTGACTGTGAAACAACCCCATATCATCAGGCCTCCTCTACTGAACTTGATAGTTCCTTTAATTTCTCAGTCCATTAGCCCCTTTTACCCTTTTTTCTTTCAGACCCATTTGCAATCTAGTTTATTGACTTTCGTCTCATCTCTCCAAATCATCGCTCCAAATCAATCTTCTAATGTCCACTTTTTGTTCTTGTTTGCAAACTCGAACCAATGCTTCTTATGATAATATTGAAGTCGAGGCTTCTTCACCTTTTTTCAGGCCACCATTCCAGAATTTGTGTAATGTGCATCACCCACTGCTTGCATTGACGTCTGTGATCTATTATGAAGCATACGAGCCACCTCCACTGCCGTATTTGTAGCTCCTGAACTGATAAACCTGATAGGATGAGCCCGATTTGTTGATTCCAATACTTTTCCTGGACGTCCACCTTTTGGCTTCTGAATGGATGGACAGACTTCATTTTGTATTCTACCAACTGTCATGGCACTCACATGATGCAGTTTGGCAATGTTATTGGCCAAGAGACCGCTATGGTTGAGCTGGATTATGCTGTTTCTCTTTTCTTGGGTAATCTTCTTTATGGCTGCTCCTCGATATGAACCAGTGACGCTTTGCTTGGGAATCAACGTAATAACACACTGAGCTATTACGGAATGTGAGAACAGGTTGTATTTTGTAGTATTCAGGAAAAAAAAGACAGTGACATGAGAAGAATCTGCATATCTAATCTTATGCTAAATAGTTGCCAGCCAAATTTATGTATGAGATAGCCAGGATGATTGTCTATAACATGATAGTAGTCTCACGATCGAAGCAGAATTGGATGGTGAGATATGGAGCCCGAAAGTCAGAAGTTCAACACATTGTCGCCCTTTTGCCCTTTACTGTATTTTTTATCCTTGTACTGTCAACTAACCTTTCAGTGACATTGTTGTTTTATTTCTCTACAGTGTTAGCTATGAATATTATCCCATTACTATGAGACATATTTAGAGCTCCTGCTGCTCTATGCAATAAGTCTAAATATGCCACCTGCTGTCATGGTACACATTTTGTCTGCTACTGAGGACTGTCTCCTGCATCCTGCCGCCCTAGGCACTGGACCTCCAATGCCAAGTGGGAAGTATAGCACTGCTTGTATTATGACTACACTGTTTGTATCATCCCTGTACTGGGACATTACTCTGTTCATTATCCCTGCAATATACTGTATATTATATTACTGTTTTTACTATCTATGTACTGTGTCATCACTTTATTATGCATGTACTGTGAGATCACTGTTTTTATTATCTCTGTTCTGTGACATCACTGTGTTTATTATCTCTGTACTGTGACATCACTGTGTTTACTATTCATGCAATGTGAGATCATAGTTTATTAACACTGTACTGTAACATTATTGTGTTCATTATCTCTGCACTGTGACAGTACTGTTTATTATTCATGTACTGTTAGATCACTGTTTATTATCTCGGTACTGTGATATCACTGTGTGTATTATCCCTGTACTGTGACATCCCTGTGTGTATTATCCCTGTACTGTGACATCCCTGTGTGTATTATCCCTGCACTATGGCATTACTTTGTGCATCATACCTTTACTCTGACATCACTAGGTGTATTTTCCCTGTACTGTGACATTATTGTGTATTTTTCCGGGTAACCATCCCATCACCACAGAAATAAACATAACAAAAATTGATACGGGAGGCATATACTTGCTGGCCACGTTTCCTGATGATATCAGTTGGGACAGGTTAGCATCAAGGAATTTCCCCTTGCTCAGCTCAGTGTTGGGGAACCTATAATATGGTAAGAAGTTGTCCAATGCTTTAGCAACATTCATGTTTTTATCTGCTTGCTCTGGAAAATATAGGTACATTTATCTAAAATTATAAGGGAGCCAAATAGTTTTGATCTCCGGAACAACATCTTCTCATCACAGTATTTTAAATTGTAACCTGCAGGAGGGGCGCACTTGTCTGACAGCACACCTGAGGAGCCATAAATCACCGCGTCACCTCCCCAGGTCAGATGTGCTATTGACCAACAGGCTCTATACATCTTCACTTCTATACTGACCTGGGTTTCAACCCATAGCAGGATTGTATGTAGATGAGAGGAACATGTTGTCTCAACCACTTCAATGCTGAACTAAGGTAGTCTCTGTTCAAGTGGGGCTTAGATCAAAGTCACATGCCTGTCCATATCATTGTTTTGAAATCTTATGTGTAGTAGCTGAATAACTGGTAAAGAGACGGCTGGACAAACCATTTGTGGCTCAGTTTACATCACCTGAGCCTATAAGTCGGGGAGTATACCTCTGATGAAGGCTCCATCTTACACCATATACAGTCTTACAGTGACGTTCCTTTCCCAACGTGAAGAAAAAAAGGTACGTTTTTGTTTTTTTTTGCTTAATGCATATATATATATATATATATATATATATATATATATAAGCATATCTTACTGTTTTTATATACAGTTTAAAAAAAATTATCCATCATATTCCAGTCCAAAAGAGTGGCCTCTATTGAGTAAATGGTGGCCTTCATACCTTATTTGTCTGACACCCTGGGTGCTTTCACATTCTATACTCTGTGAACTCAGTCATATTGAGTACATAGTGCAGTGGAAACACTAAAATTATACTGCTAATTAATATATTTACATTATCCCCTCTATTTGGTACATGGAGGGCAATTAGTTTGTTTATGCCTTATTTTAGTTACTTTAGTTATTTTTAGTTAGCATCTTATTTTCCGCTGCCAGAGGCATTTAAGGATTATTATCGGCAGTGGTCAGAGCTCAGCTCCGGTCGCTGCTGTTAGAGGCAGATGCTAGCTATGTAACCCAGCGAGCAACTGCCAGGATTGGTGCAGTTTTAACTCCTGTAACTGCATGATACATGAGGCCTGACATGCGCCTTATATACACGTGTGGGATTTTGATAAGGACTTAAAAAGAATGTCAGGTATAACAGAGGTAAGTGATGGTAGAGGTGTATCTAGGTTTTCTGGCTCCCGGGGCAAGAATTCAGTTTGGCGCCCCCACTCCCCCAAGCACATATGTGATTTGCACACTTAGTCACGTGCCAATGAGCTGCTCTTCATAATTCAATGTTCAGTTAAAAACTGAGAGAAGCAGAAGAGAAGCTTGTCATTACCCAACAATATGAACATCGCATATGAGTGAAACGGCCATGTGATGACTGCAGGAATCAGCAAGCAGAGCTGAATTCTGACAGTGAGGATATTTCAGGCTGTTTGGAATGGCTACAGGGCTTCTCTTTATAATTAAAGGGTGTATCCAGGTTTGAGATGAAATTCTGCAGTCACTATAGGTGGCTGCAGGCTTCTGAACTCTCACAGTGCTTGCACTGCACACATTTAGGATTCTCCCTTGCACAAGTATGTGATTTGTATACTTCTGGCCACATTCCGACTAGACGTGCCCGGCCTCGCTCAATTCACTTTCATTGAGTGAGGCCACGCATTTCTTGTCAGCACGTGACCACATGTATGCAAATTGCTGGCAACAGAGAATCCTGACAGCGTTCAGTGAGCACTGTGAGAATTCAGAAGTTTGCAGTCACATAGAATGACTGCAGACTCATCACGAACTTGAACCCCTTTAATATTCCTAATATAAATAAAAATGAGAATTAATATCACAAAAGAAAATTTATATCCAGCTACCTGATCGTTGACGTTTTCTTTTGAGTAGTTCTCTTTCTTTTCTTCATCATCTTGTCCAGACTCCATGAGTTTTCTCATCCACCGCCGTCTCTGGAAGACTTCCATCCTCTCCGGTCTTGTGTACCACATCCCCACATGACACCCTTAAGGGTGTGTGCACACGTAAGCGGGTTTTTTCGTGTTTTTTAAGCGTTTTTACCAGCAAAGATGCTTAAAAAACGCTTAAAAGAAGCATCCCATTCATTTTAATGATTCTGCACTTTTTGTGCATATTGATGCGTTTTTTTCCGCAAAAAAAACACACCGCGGTAAAAAACGCAGCATGCTCATTAATTTCGTGGAGAAATCCGCATTTCTAACTATTTTCTATGAGACTGGGGCCGCTCCGGAAAAAAACGCATAAAAAAACTCGGAAAACGCGCTGAAAAAACGTGCGTTTTCTGGGAAGGAGTCCGGTTTTCAGTCAGGAATTTTCTGCATACGTGGGTACATAGCCTAAAGATAGCAGTGTCATTATAATGCTCCTGAATAAAAATATCTTCCCTACCTACACTGAGCCCCTGAATAAATAATTGCCCCTCACTATATTCACACAGGTTCCCCGCATCACGTTCCCACATGCTTTATGTATCCATTAGCCCTCTGTGTCTGTACTGTTACACACTTAACATTATGGCTGGTCCATACAATCAGGGCAACTGTTACCACCCACCTTTCGTATCTCCCCTTTTTTCCTCATAGACTGTAAGCTTGCGAGCAGGGCCCTCATTCCTCTTGGTATCTGTTATGATCTATGTGATTATTGTTATGCTGTAATGTCTATAGTCTGTACAAGTCCCCTCTATAATGTAAAGTGCTGCGGAATATGTCGGCGCTATGGAAATAAAATGTATTATTTATTATTATTATTATATTCCCTGCACAAAATATGAACCCACACTGTCCCTTTTATGGTACATGCTCTCCACACTGCCCCCTCCTTTCCATACTGGGCCACCTCTTCACACTGTTTTCTCACACTGAGTCACCCCTATAGGGCCCAGTCTCTATACTGTGCCCCTTATCACACTCCCCCTCCTTGGTATACTGTTGCCTCCTGGCTGTGCCCTTGCACTATTCCCCCATGCTACAGCCCCCACACTACTCAGTCTCTATTCTGTGCCCACTCGCACTTTTTCCCACTATACTGTCTCCTTGCACATTTCCTCCTCCCTCCTCAAACATTTACTTTTTCACATTCCATACTGCCTCCTCACACACCCCTCCGACTTCCCATACTGTCTTCGCACCCATCCCATTACCCTCACTCCCCATACTATGTCCTCTTACATTTTTCCCTTGCTCCTCATACTGTATCCTCACCCATCACCCCCATACATTTTCCACTCGCTCCTCATACTGTTTGCACCCTTACCACCACTCAGCATACTGTGTCTGCACCCATCCCCCATACATGCGCCCATCTCATACTTTCCTCCTCATAGTTTTCAAATTTCTCCCGCTCCCCATATTGTGTCCTCAAATCAGACCCCATTACACAAAATCTCACCCAGCCCCGCTATACTAAATACCCCATCACAGTAAATCTCTTTCTGCCCCATTACAGTAAATACCCCTTCACACATGCACAGTAAATATCCCCACACACAGTAAATACCCTCCTCCACACACACAGTAAATACCCTCCTCCACACACACACAGTAAATACTCCCCCACACACAGTAAATAACCCCTTCATACACAGTATATACACCCTCACACACACACAGCAAATACCCCCCTTACACACACAGTAAATACCCCCACAGACACACCCACCCACACAGTGAATACCCACCTCACACACAGTAAATTCCCACCTCGCATACCCAGTAAATACCTCCCACACACATAAATACCCCCCACAGACACACCCACACACAGTAAATAACCCCCTCAGACATACACACAGCAATTACCTCCACACACACAGTAAATACCCCCCTCACACACAACAAATACCCCCATACAAAAAATACAACAACAAACAGTAAATGCAACACCCACCAGTAAACACCACATCCAGTAAATCCCCCCACACACTAAATACAACACACACAAACTAAATAGCCCCACACACACAGTAAATACACATACACAATAAACACTCCCCCAGAGAGTGAAATACCCCTGTAAGCAGCAAATACCCTCTCCTATCTTCAGTGTCTTCAGATCCACTAACTTGGGGCACTTACCACCAATCTGCGCCTCTGCGGCACCAGCGAGTGACGTCAGTACCATGATCTGATCACGCTGCTGGCGTCAGTCAGAGCTTCAAATGTACTCTGTAAGATGAGAGTACAATTGAACACTGGGAGCCGAAGCACTGCAGCTTCTCCATGCCGGCTGTCAGCTTGACAGCCAGCACAGAGATGGACCGACTCCCAGTCTGAGGGGGTGGCAGAATGCAGCTGCCGGGGGAGACATTGTGGACCGCCGCATTAGGTGGCCCAACTGCGCCCACCTGCCGGGAGCGACCGGGTCACATATCCCGGCTGCCCCCCCTAGATACGTCTCTGAGTGATGGAACCGAGAAAAGCATAAATTATGCATGTGCACATTACAGAGTGAATCAGGACAGACAGATTTTGTTTGGGTTGTCTTGAGCCAAGAAAGCTTGTCTCATGCTTGCAACTATATCTCACCAACTCTACCATACATGTTGATCTCAGTAGGAAGAGGAGGGGCGTTGCCAGACTATTCTGGTGGCATCTCCCTGAGATCAAAAGGTGATTGAAAGTTGGGTCGCCCTCCCAGGGCTGTTGGGTACTTGGTACCGGGCCGATGTCGGCGGGATGTGTCACAGCAGCAGTGACCCGGTCCGTGGCCCTGGGCACCCAATTAGTAGGGGAAGTTGATTGGTGGAATGTAGTTAATGGAATAGTTCGTGACGCCACCTGTGGTGTTCGGCAAGTGAGATGTTGAGCCGACGCTACATGCAGATCCACTGGGACTGATGGTATGGTACAGCAAAGATGGAAAAGCTCCCCACAGGTGAAGCTGCAGTCCTAGGGCAGTGTAGATGTGGTTGGCACAGGGATGTAGCAGTGCCGGAAGGGTAGGAAGCAGACAAAGACACAGCAGGGAGCAATTTCTGTACCTTTACTTGATAAATGCAGTCCAGGGTCCTGATTACAGATGGTACTGGAGCAGGCTAGCCTGGAAGCAGCTCAGGGATTCTCTCTCAGCAGATGGGCTGTGCAGTCTCCTTCTTAGCGCCTTTAAGGGTGAAGTACTCCTAGTACTGAGTTACACTGAAGTTCCTCCTACTTCTCTTCTACTAGCACTCCTCGTATGGCAGACAGCTGTAGCCGCTATTCCTCTCTTGGCTCACTCCGTGCTGTTGTGCCTCCGAGTCTTAGATGGGAGTAGGGCATTTACAGCCTCCTACTCCACGTCTGTTGCAGGACCATTAGTATCCATACAACCATGGAGACCAGGCTCCAGTTCATGCGCTCTCACTGTGAGGGCGCTCTCTTTCCTCAGCTCAATCTCCAGGTTCTCTCCACACGTCTGCACACATGGACCTCCTCACACTTACTGACCACTCCTTCCTCTTGGCCCTCAGAGAGCACTCCTCCCCTCAATTCCGGTTCAGAGTCCCCCCTGCTGGCCTGGAGTGGAACTGTGTTGCATGTATAGGTTAACTGCGAGAGAGACCCTTCACTGCTTCCAAGCATGACCTCACCCTCCCTGGAGGAAGGCAAAGCCACTGTGGTGGCCATACTCCTGGGGGCGCCACATTCCCCCCTAATGCAAGTCAGCACTCCTGGGCTGATAAAAGAAAACATGAATAACATATAACAAATATAATTGTACAAGATTTTGGAAAAATGTACAAAAACCACAAGCTCCGAAAACAGTCCTATGATGACAAGTCCAAGCATCAATGTCCATGGTCCATTCCTGGGCAAATGGTGAACTATATACAGATTGGTGACCACACAAGTCCTGTGGTACAATGCCCATAAAACAAAACTGGCAAATTCCAAAGGAAACTCTTACAGGTAACCTGTAGGCACAAAATTTGAAAACAGTTACATACATACACAATTTCAACATTTACATAAACTTAGCTAGATACGATATCTGATGGGTGGTATACCTTGTGTAGTATGGGTAGACCTGCGTAATACTGGTGTGGTGTGTAATGTACTGGATACACTACTGGTGGTTCTGCATGGCACAGGGATACTAGATTGTGAACTCTTAAGGCCCGTCACGCATAGCGATCTCGCTAGCGAGATCGCTGTTGAGTCACAATTTTTGTGACACAACAGCGATCTCACCAGCGAGATCGCTGTGTGTGACAGCGATCAGCGACTGGCCCCCCTGCCGGTATCGCTGATGGCTGCAGGAAGGGCCAGGACTTTTTTTTGGTTGCTGGTCTCCCGCTGGCCACCACGCATCGCTGCGTGGGACAGGCGGGAGACCAGCGATCTGCTGGTAATTAATGTACACATCGGGTATCCAAGGCACGTGCGTCCCTTAGATACCCGATGTGTACGTTAGTTACCAGCGCGATGATGCTGGGAGCTGGTATCTAACGTACACATCAGGTATCTAGGGACGCACGTCCCTTGGATACCTGATGTGTACGTTAGTTACCTGCTTCCTGCATCAGCGTGCTGGTTACTAACGTGCACAGCGACGCCGGGCGCTGGGCGTCACTGTGCTGATCGCTGGTGAAGCTGTCTGTTTGACAGCTCACCAGCGATCACATAGCGATTCACCAGCGATCCTGACACATTGATATCGTTGTCAGGATCGCTGGTGAGTCACTATGTGTGACTCCAGCCTTAGACTCACCATGGGCATAACAGGTTCACCACTGGCAGGGCGAGGGTTCTCTGGCTCCACTGCTGGTGTGGCATCTGCTGCCTGATTTTCCTGATCTTTCTTGAGTCACTTCTTCCTGTGCTACCAATTGGGGAAATGTCAACACTGGCACCACTATTGCATCATTTACTTTGGTCCAATTTGCATGGAATTCTCCAAGTATGGTGCTGACCTTTTCTTCTTCTATGGGCTGGATGTTATCTTGTTCTTCCATTCTTTCTTTTAACTGGTCAGGACATAATTTCAAATGATCCCTTGATATTTCTGCTGAGGTTTCTTCTCCATCTTTGCTAATTAGACTCACCTTGGTATTGTCAAAATTTGAGGGCAGAACGGTATAAGGTTCAGCTTCCCATTGATCATCCAGCTTATGCAGTCTTCTTTTCCTCTTGAGGACTTGTTCTCCTGGTGACAAGGGAACTGCAGGTGCATGCTGATTGTAGTGCCTTTCTTGCTTTTGTCTTGCCTGAGCTAGACTCTTTTCCACACACTCTTGTGCTCTTCTGTACTGCTGTTGTCTTTCTGTATCCCAGTCAGCAGCTGGGGATGTCACCTCAGGCGTAAGGACTCCCATGTCCAAATCAATAGGCAGTTTCCCAGGCCTCACTCTCATTAGGTATGATGGAGTACAGTTGGTGGAGTTCACTGGATTATGGTTGTAGAGGTCTACCAGATCTGGCAACTTTTCTGGCCACAGATTCCTCTCCTCCAAAGGCAATGTCTTCAGTAGGTCAATCACTACCTGGTTCATCTTCTCACACATGCCATTGGTCTGTGGGTGATATGGTGTTGTCCGGATCTTCTTACAACCATATGGGTCGCCCTTCACACCCAGGGCAGCGGGGTACTCGGTACCGGGCCGGTGTCAGGGGGATGTGTCACAGCAGCGGTGACCCGGTCCGTCGCCCTGGGCGCCCAATATCAATGGCGGTGATGTTAATAGTATAGTTTATATGGATAGTTCGTGACGCCACCCGTGGTGTTTGGCAAGTGTGTTGTTAGGCCAACGCTGCATACATATCCGCTGGGACTGATGGTATGGTGCAGCAAAGATAGTATGGCTCCCCACAGGTGGAGCTGTAGTCCCAGGGCAGTGTAGGTGCAATGGATGAGGAGAGGCACAGAATGGTATAGATGCTGGTACCCAGATGTAGCGGTGCTGAAGGTGTTAGCGGTGAATGAATGGAGGACACCAGGGCTTGCAGTTTCAAAGCTTTACTCACAGTTCGTAGTACCCACTGGTGCCTGCCTCCGTGCCGTGTCCTCCGGGGTAGAGACTCAATCAACCTCCCGGGCAAGTCAGGGTTCTCTTCTCCAACACTCCGCCAACATATGCCTTTCCTGAACGACTCCTCTATTGCGCCTTTTAGTGTGAAGAACACCAGTACCGTAGTTCTCAGGAATTCCTCCTGTCAGATGTTCCTAGAACCTCACTTGTATGACAGACAGCTGTAGCCTCTATCGGGGACTCCTCTCAGAGTCCTGGTTCACAAATCGGTTGCTGTTGTGTCCCAAGTCTTGGATGGGAGTAGTGCATTTACAGCCAACTACTCCACCGGTGTCTGCTGCAGAACCATAAGTGTCCATACAACCTCGGGGACCGGACCCCGGCCTTGCGCTGAGAACCTATAGGCAGGGTTTCCCTTCCAACCCACAACTCCTCTCTGTTCTCTTACTCCTTCGTTCGCTCTGTTCCTTCTCCTTCTTATGGAAGCTTAGGTTGCAGGTCTACGTCTTTCTCTTTCTCTTCTCTTTCCCGTGCCAGCTGGCTCAGATCACTGAGGCAGCTGCAGCACTCTTTCTAAACTGAACTCAAACTAACTTCAGAACTGAACTTCTCTGGGACTCACCCCAGACTGACCTACAATTCTCTACTTTCCCCCTCTTTTATACTAACTCCACCCACCTCCCAGCACATCTCGTGTTACGAAGCAGGGTTCCATGAAGGGTGCTCTGCTACCCCCTGCCTGAAGCTGCTAGGTGAACCTACTGAACTATCCTGTGCGTGGGAAGTAGGTGTTGGAGTGTGGAAAGGAGTTCCCAACTTACCTAGTTGGTGGGGCACTACACCTTAGGAGAAGGTGCAGTACCTCTGTGGCGACTGAGCCGCAGGGGCGCCACACATACAAGTTACAGAATTCCTGGAACACTTCTGCCTCAAAGGCGGGACCTTGATCTGTAAGCATTTGCTCAGGATATCCATGTGGTCTACAGAAGTGCTGATGGAATTCTCTGGCTGCTGTCCTGGCTGTTTGATCTTTGACAGGCACAACTACCAGGAATCTTGAGTAGTGGTCCACAATGGTAAGAGCATACATGTAGCCTGACCGGCTTGGAACCAGCTTCACATGGTCCAGGACTACCAACTCAAGTGGCTGTTTGGTGATGATTGGCTGTAGAGGAGTTCTCTAGCTGTTTCGATCCTTTCTGCGCAGGTTACATTGTCCACACTCCCGACACCACCTCTCAATGGCTTTCCTCATACCAGCCCAGTAGAACCTCTCCCGGAGCAATGTTTCCAACTTCTTCCATCCGAAGTGTCCAGCTCCATTGTGGTATGCTTCCAGGACCATTGATGTCTCTCTCTTTGGGACTATCACCTGCCAAACCAGCTCATGAGTGTGGGCATTGATACTCCTCCGACACAGCTTTCCTTCATATATGAACAGCCGACCTCTTTCCTTCCACAACTGCTGGGTTTCTTCAGGAGCATTCGACTCTGGGCGTGAGTCAGCTTGTGACAGTAGCTCCTTCACCAGGCGGACTGCAGGGTCATTATCCTGAGTTTCTGCCCATTCATGATTGGGCAATGGATTTAGGGTGACCTCTTTCAAGCCAGACTGTCTGTTTCTCACTCCTTGAGCACGTTGGGCCGCAAGTGGCCGGTGGAAGGGAGGCAACTCTATTTCTTCAAGAGCCTCAGGGTCTTCTCCTGCATCTGGCAGATTAGGCATTCTGGATCGCGCATCAGCATTGGGATTCTTGTGCCCTGCCCGGTACTTGATGGTAAACTCATAGTTAGACTGCCGAGCCATCCATCGCTGTTTCAGTGCACCTAGTTTTGCAGTGTCCAAGTGAGTCAACGGGTTGTTGTCCGTGAAGATGGTAAACTTGGCTGAAGCTAGGTAATGCTTGAATCTCTCAGTCACAGCCCAGACTATGGTGAGGAACTCCAGCTTGAAGGAACTATAGTTGTCTGGGTTCCTTTCAGTGGGACGCAGATTCCTGCTGGCGTAGGAGATCACTCTTTCCTTGCCATTCTGTACCTGCGACAGTAGTGCTCCCAGTCCCACGTTGCTGGCATCAGTATACAGCACAAAGGGTTTGTCATAATCTGGGTAGGCCAGAACTTCATCTCCTGTGATAGCCATGTTCAGTCTGGTGAAGGACCTCTCCAACTCCTCAGTCCATTCAAAAGTGGAACTTTTCTGTTTGGCTTTCTTGGACTGCCCCACCAGGAGATTTTGCATAGGAGTGGCTATTTCAGTGAAGCCTTTGATGAACCTTTGGTAGTAGCCTACCAACCCTAGGAATTGGCGTACTTCATGGAGGTTGCTGGGCTTTGGCCAGTCCCGGATGACTGTGACTTTGTCAGGATCTGGTGCCACACCTTCTGCACTCACTACATGACCGAGATACTGTACCTTGGGCTTCAGGAGGTGGCATTTGGAAGGCTTCACCTTTAGGCAAAAATTGGACAAGGCTTCAAATACCTCAGCCAGGTGCTCCAAATGGTCTTCATAAGTCTTGGAGAAAACAATGACATCATCCAGGTACAACAGGACTGTCTCAAAGCTCATGTGTCCCAGGCAGCACTCCATCAGCTGTTGAAATGTTCCTGGGGCAGTGCAGAGCCCAAATGGCATATAATTGAACTCACAGAGACCCATTGGAGTGGAAAATGCTGTTTTCTCCTTGTCTGCCTCTGCCACGGGAACCTGCCAATACCCACTGGTGAGATCCAAGGTTGAAAAGTAGTTAGCAGTTTTAAGTGCAGCTAATGACTCTTCAATTCTGGGTAATGCGTAGGCATCTTTATGTGTAATGCTGTTAATTTTCCTGTAATCAACACACATTCTCATGGTACCATCCTTTTTCTTTACTAAAACTATTGGAGCTGCCCAGGGGCTACAACTGTCTCTGATGAACCCTGCTTCCTTCATCTCTCTCAACATACTCTTAGCACATTGGTATTGTGTTGGGGGTATAGGTCTGTACCTCTCCTTAATGGGTGGATGGTCTCCAGTGGGGATATGATGTTGGACCCCTTTTGCCTGCCCAAAATCTAGTGGGTGTTTGCTGAATATCCGTTCATATTCTTGTGTCACTCTGTAAACCCCATTTTTCTGGTATGAAGGTGTTGAGTCAGTCCCCATCTGCAGTTGCTGGCACCACTCCTCCATCTGCTTCACAGAGCCATTGTCCTCCACCTGATCTGATGAGACCAAGGGCTCTGCTGCCTGGAAAGAGTTGTTATTAACAGCGAGCAGCTTAGCAACTGTGGCGTACCGAGGTATTGTGGCCTCTTCCTCCCCACAATTCAAAAGGCGTACCGGTACTCTCCCTTTACGTACATCAACCTCCCCTCTGGCTGTCAGGACAGTGGGCCTGCTATCAGAGTATACTGGCTCTACCAATGACTGGTAATCTTTTCCTCTGAGGCCTATGGCTGCCCGACACCAAATCAACATTTCACATCTGGGGGGTATTGCAATGGGGAAAGCATCACTCACTCTGACACTACCAATTTCTCCACCAGAGAGTTCTACCTGTTGTCTTTGCATCAGGGCCTTGATCTTCTTATGCAGGACTCGTTGTTCACTGGAACCAGCAGTCTCAGCCACCTGTTGCAACAAGACAATATCCTCGGAAAGACAATTTTCAATTACATTTGTACCAAGAGTCATCATGGGATTACATTCTCGTCGATCAATAACAACAACTATCAGACCTTGAGATTTTAACTCCACCCTCCCCACTTTAACAGTAATTTCTTTACATCCTATCTGCGGCAAAGACTGGCCATTACTGGCAACTACTGTTAGTTCATCCGTGGGGCCACGGGTGAGTTCGGAATCAGCCCAATACCGCTTGTAGAGGATATAGGGCATAGTGGTCACCTGCGAGCCAGTGTCCAGCAAAGCGTTCATGGGGATGCCGTCAATCACCACTGGAAGGATCGGTCTCCCTCCCACATACTTGGCTCGCCAGTTTCTTGGGCCTTGTGGTCCTACTCCTGGAGGTTGGCCCTCTGCCCCTGGGGTTGCTCGCTTAAAGGACAAAATCTTGCAAGATGACCTGCCTTGTAGCAGCGACGACAGATGGGACGTCCGTCCTGGTCATAGTGATCGTTGTTCCTTCCTCGAAGTGGCGGGGTTCTCCTCCTCCGGAGCCACGCACATCCTCTGGACTGAAAGCAAGCTGGATCTTTTCTTTGGAGGACACCTGCAGGGACTGCACAGTTTTAGTAAGTGCAGCCATCCCTTTGGTCAACTCCTGGACCTGAAGACGCAGCTCTTCTGTAGGATCTTTATCCAGAGTCTGTGCATCAGCCTCCACAGGGATGGAAGGAAAAGATGTGGCTTCCTGATGGTAGATGTTCGCTGGGCACCTAGGGGGCTCTGGACGGCTGTCAGTTGATTCCTGCAGGACCCGAATAGCCCTGTCCTTAAAATCAGCAAAGTCCAGATCAGAGTTTTGCAGGGTTATGATGCGCAACTGTCCTCTGTGGGTACTGGATAGGAGTCCTTCAATGAACTTCTCCTTTAATAGTTTATCTTCCTCCTTCACACTGTCAGGATCAACTTGCTTAACTGCTCGCAGCGCCTCCTGCAGGTTAAGAGCATTATCCCTGATACTGTCCTGCGCTCTCTGCTTACATCCAAAGAATCGCATCTTGATTTCAGCTGCAGCGCTCACCTCTCTCTGTGCTGCACCCGTTAGCTGTCCAATAAGGATGTTCACTTTCTGGCTTTCAGACAGAGGATATACTTTAAAAAAACTGCACAGTCTCTCTTTAAATTCACTCAGGGTATGTGACTTACCCGAGTACTGCGGTAGCCAGGCCACTCCCGGAAGATAGGGCATAGACAGCGGCATTATGGGGACCTGTTATGAATGAGTCACCGAAGGAGGAAAAAACAAAAATACAAGCTAAGTCCAGAAAACCGGAGAGGTTGGTAGGTAGTGGATTGCAGACCCCTGATCCTATTCACAACAACAGTAGCTGTGGGGTGTTCCTACGGTGGTCCTAGACACCTCGTTCACAGCCGGAGAACTAAATAAACCTAAAGAAAGAAAGGGGAAATCTAAACTGCCCCAGAGCAGACCCCAAAGCAATAGACAGCCCCAACATGTATTGACGGCCCTCACTAACTAGATAGGACAGGAAAGAAAAGCAACTGTCTGCGATCACGCAAAAACCCTGCCAAAAAATAATGTCCAACACGTCTGATAGAAAAAGCCCTGAAGTCACTAGACTTCAAAATCACTATATCAGCACTCAGGTATATTCTGAAAACAGAGCAAAGAGATCAACTGATCAGAGACAGAAATGGAGTTCAGCCAGTCCCAACCAGGGCTGGCTGAACACAAACACTAAGTAAACCAGACAAAATCTCATGGAACAATAGCAGAGAAAAAACTTAGCTTTAGTAGACAGGACTAAACTGGAAGCCAGAGCTCAGAGCAGAGAGGATCACCAGCAACCCAGCAGGGCGTCGGCGGCCTTATATCCACTCAGAGATTCCGGATGTCCAATCACACTCCACCTGTTCAGATGACAGGTTTTTCCCATCCAAATCAATTTCACTACCTCCTTTCACCAGCA
This sequence comes from Dendrobates tinctorius, assembly GCF_039654945.1. NCBI lineage: Eukaryota > Metazoa > Chordata > Amphibia > Anura > Dendrobatidae > Dendrobates > Dendrobates tinctorius. Next base: position 35,637,048 of record NW_027361733.1, read on the forward strand.
GAGGGAGTTCATTGGACATCAAAGGTGAAGGAGAAAATGAGCTCATAACAGGGATCACTGCGGCGGGCGCTACTCCTTGCGGCGCTGCAGGGTTGGCGACGGCGTCCGCCGCTGCATTGTTGCTCGGCACAGACATTCTCTTCCCCCCTAGTTAACGTTAGCCAGAGCTGGGGGTTGTGTGAGCTCACCGGTGGCCGCTTCGCAGGCCCAACGCTCCGGGCTGTAGGCCTCATCTCCTCCCCTTCTCACGCGCTGTCCTCTCTTCCTGCGCTGAACTTCACTTCTTCGCGCTCCGCGGCAGGCTCTGCCCACGAAGGCCTGCCCCTTTTTCTTCCCGCACGCGCCAAGCAGTGCAGCAATGGCGGCAATTGGTACCAATTTCACACAGTCTTTTACGCAAGCACAGTCTATGGCACACAGGACCCGGGGGGTACCGGGCTCCGTAATCCTGTT